>NC_140301.1:14240011-16640011 GCF_964211825.1 Aythya ferina | reverse complement strand
TTTCCATTACAAACCTGGTTTCAGGGTTGATCATGAAAATTAAATCCAGTCTGAAATGTAGCAAATAAGATTGCAGTCTAGGGACACAGGAGGAAATCTTATTAAAAATACCATATCTTTTGGAGATCGTAGTTAAATGGATATAAAATCCTCCCTCCACCCCTGAAACTGCCTTACAGCCCGTCTCACAGGCCAGCTGTAGTCTGTGCAGAATGTACGCTGCCACGACCACAATTACCTAATGAGATTTGTGCTTTTTATATTCACTGAGATTACACTCTTTAGCTCCCCATGAAAAGCTTGACATTTCCACAAAAATGTGTTCATAAAAGGATTTTTTATTTTAAAAAATAATAATCTGATGATAATAGAAAAAGAAAAAAAAAAAAGATTTTTTTTTTCAAATTATGAACATCCTTTTTCCGTGTTTCTATTTTTGAAAAAAAATGCGAGTAATTTTGACAGAAACAAAATTCTATTCTTCCCTCTGTTTCAATTGCTCCCATTTGATAAAGAAACCATTGTCCATTGATATCTCTTTTTTCATCGTAAGTTCAGGTATTTTCATTTACTGGTCTCTATGCTTAATAAAACCCAAATAAATATATATTATAGGGACAGGCTGCCATGCTGTGTTTAGTGGAATTTTGGCCTTTGACCTCAGATGGGCCAGAATTTCATCCTCTAAGGGGATTCCATTAAAAACAAAAACAAAACCAAAACTTTTTATATTGCTGTAAGCCACACACGTTCCTTTTCTAGGGCTCCAAACCATGTATTCCCTAACAGGATTTTATCAAAATTAATTGGTGCTGGCTACAGTTCATGTATATGATAAAATCATGAATGAGCTATTTTGGTGCTTCTCTACTACGTTGCACCATCATAGATTCCATATCTGCTTTGTCAAAGGCTTCTCAAAAAGACATTTTGTAAATGTTGGGGCTTTGTTACTGTTGTTGGATTAGTTGTCAGATTCTCTTTTGAAATCATACTTCATTTAGTACCTTTAATTATTTTACAAAATTTTGGTGTCAGGAATTTAACTCTTTGTTGCCAAGGGAGTAAGAAAATTCCAAAAGCTCTGACATTTCACCGCGCAGTTTGTGTTGTTAACAATAATGTCATGGAAACAGACGCACAATGGGTATGAACTAATGGCCTCACCTTAAAACAATGGTCAACTGCATTTCCAGCTGAATATTTGCTTCATGATTTTCATGTTCCATAAGATTATCTCAAGCTAAAAAAAAATATTATGTATTTCTCACTATAATAATAATAATAATAATCTTGCAGGACCCTTTTCGCAGAGATGAACATCTCCTTCAACTAAATTTTCTGGGCAGCATCAGGTTCTGCCGCACCCAGGCTAAATATGGATTGCTGTCTACCTCAGGCCAATATGTTTTAGGGGAGAAATTCCATGTCTGGGTGAGAAGGAAGGAAATATTTCCATGTCAGTTTTATTTATTTATCTATTGCAGCTCTTTGAAGTGCTTAGGGGGTTGAAATGCAAGTCTATGTCCTAGGCTAATGCATACGCAGGTGGATGGCATGTGAAATAGACAGGCTGACTTGTTATATATATACATTTCAGTAATTATTTCTGTGGTTTATCACATGAAATGACATACTGTGATGAATTATTTTTCTTGTATATATCTGTCTTTCCATTTGCATTAGGTATTATCATATATGTGCACCTGGTCTAAACATGCCTAATCTTAGCCCAATTTCAGAGGACAACAAGCAAGAAGCAGATTTTCTGAAGTGGAATACCCCCTGTACACACCAAACACATGCAGAAACGTTGAGATGTCTAAGATGCATATCAAATAATGCTCAGTATTGAGAAAACAACCTGTTCATAGATGTCAGAACAGCTAGAATTAGAAACTTCAGTCCATGAAGAGACTGGGAATTTCCACTTCTGGTAAAATAAGACACCTGCCTCTGTAACATTTGCCCACATCCCTGAAATGAACATTATTCTCCATTTACCTGTAGTAAAGAAAACAGACTTCCTTTTTTTGGTTGTTTGTTCCGTTTAATTGGGAATAAAGGACATTAAAAAGAGGTATTTTATGTTAATCAAAACCAACCAGCTAACTAACGAACCAAACAACAGCACTTACAGATAACTAAATTTTAATTAAATACACCATTCTTTTGTTTCATACATTGGGGTGAATTTCAAAAGTCATTTATCAATTGAAGAAAAAGATATCCTTAGTAAACTGACAACATGCTTTATCTCTGCTCCAGCATTTTCAATCCCCAAACTTCATTCATATAGTTAGATGCCAGAATACCTGTTGGTATAAACGTACAGGAATTCACAGAACTATTTCTTTTCCACTACTCTAAACAGTAAGTCCTATAGGTGATTGTTTTTATTCTGCTCTTTAAGTCATTTTTTCAAAAGTAAAAGTAACAAATTCACTAAATAAAGTATGTTTCATCTGTAACTTCAAAGTTTCTAGATTCTTAATAAAAAGATGCCCTGGGTTTTAAGGAAAGATTTTTCTCTTTAACCTTGTCCCATCAGATATTCCAGACCTGTAGGAAAAGCCTGTTGGAACATGTTAAAAATTTGGCTGACTGGGGAAGGGATAGCCAGCCATCTTTAAGTCAAAAGTCAAAGAAAAGGCAAAGCGTAACATTCTCGTGCCTGTGGCTGGAAAGACCTGTCTGTATTTTTCCATAGTTCACGTTAACAGAGATTAAAAAATTAATGAGAAAATTCTTTAAAGTGGGAGGATTGACACCATGGTAATCCGATACAGAATTTTTCATTCTGAATTTGCTGAGTGAAACTGAAATCGGGGGATTACAGGCTGTCAGTCATTGCCACGTGCTGCTTGCTACAGGTGAGGTGTGCTGGGCTGGGTGAGCCCTCTCCAGCCCCTCATTCTGCTGCACACAAACGTTTGCCATGACCCCCTAGGAGAGACCTGGACATGGAGACTACGGGATATTGTTAGGGCACACAACAGACGTACCTTTCTCTTATCTGCAGAGGTTTGAGGTTTTTCAATGAGGGATTTCATGTGGCATCTTTCGCTGATTGTAGAGTCCCACAGAGCCCCACATGGCAATAAACATGTGGCCCTTGGGAACCAGGACTTCATCTGTGTATCAAATGTTGTCACGTGCTCTCATCCTGTTCCTCTGCTTTGTGAATTGGGAATAGGAGGAATAACTCCTTCTCTACCTTGTGTTGTCAATAAAACATTGACCTTAGTCCTCAGTACCACCACTGGCATTAGTTACCACATCTTTGGAGCAGCCTGCGCAGAGGAGCCAAGGGTGGAACGATCCACCTTGATTTACCTGCTGCACGAGGATATCCTCCGGGTACAAGCAGGAACATTTTGGAAAGGTTCGTTGTGGAGCAGGTATTTTTGCTTGCTGTAAATTTTACTGCAAAGTGAGAAAATGATGAGATGGGACAAAACAAGCAAAATGTTTTGGGGAAACATCCAGGCAGCTGTAGGTTCTTTGCTGGGGTTTTGAAGCTCTAGTGCTTTAGTATGTTTGCCTGGTTTGTATTAATGCTGTTTTAAAATGCAGGAGGGGGAGCTTGTAGCAAACAGTGCCTTCCTGCTACCTCATGAGAGATTATACACATTTTCCCGTAAGCATGATAAATATAACTTTTGGCTGTACTGGTGTGTAAGAATAGGAGGTTTAGTGCCTCTTTAAAACTCATGCGGCTGCTTAGTCAGTACTAGGCACCCCCCCCCTCCCCCCCCCCGCTGCTCCCCCTTTCGCTGCCCAGTAAGTTTGTTGCAATATGGGTGTGACTTTTGATGGAGCTCCCCCTCCCTGTTATGTCATTACTCCAGTTCCTTTGAATCAGAATAAAAAGTGCAGCAAACTTCAGACTCATTGACTGCAGGCTTAACAAGCGCCGGGGCTTTTCTTCTTTCCGCAGCTCACAAGGATCTCTGTTTTTTACCAAACAATTCTGAGAAAACAATGGCCAGCTTCTACGTGTGGGCAACTTTTGGATTATGTTTGCTGAAGCTTTGTCTAACAGAGACACGTAAGTTTTGTATGAATGAAAACATTTACGATTGTTAATAAGTTTCTGCTTCAGACAACAACAGCTCTTCTGCTATATAGCTAAAAGCTTCCTTGCATCTATCTTTGTATAAAGTGTTACTATTTATGGGAGTTATCAGAGATGCTTTAGAACTGTAACTGCAGCTGTGCCGCTCTGTACAATCGCAGAAAGCTGTGTATTGCTTGTAAAGGGCAATTCCAGATCCATAAAAAGTGAGTTGTAGAGTGTTAAAGTTTAAACTAAGAACAGAGGTACACAAGGGAATTTAGAATAGCTCTGGTATAGCTCGGTTCGACAACGTGACTGCTGTTACATACTTAGGTCGCTCTCCTAGCTCTGTTTTAGAGTGGAGTGTGGGGGAACCCCCTCCCCAGCATATAGCTGTATTCTTGAGTTCAGAGGGGCTGAACTAACACCTAATGCAGACTGCATTTGGACACAGCTTTGCTGAACAGAAACAAAACTGCAGTGATCTGTGTGACTGATATTTGGAGAGCTTTTATGCCAGGCATGCCTGCTTCTAACTTAAGGTTTCTTTGGGGTTGACTGGTGAGACTTTGGAACAAAGGGGGGTTCAAGCGCATGCAAAATTTGTTGTTTATCAGTTAGCTTTCTGTAGCTTGGTTGTCTGCTTCAAATATTTGCATTTAAAAATGAAACATTCATGTAGGGAAAAAATAATAATTGTATGTCCAAAATGACAAAGTGCTCTGGAAATTTGACATGGTGCAGGCTCACCCGTGTCTGAGGGAAATGGCCATGCTTTTAACAGACTCTCATTGTGACAGCAACAGCCTTGAGGCATTTTGTGGTTAGGGGTAACAATTATCCTTCTACATTATTTTTCCACTCATCAGTTCCAGGAGTCTAACAAAGTACATTTTTCATTGCCATTGTCACCCAAGGGCTGTGTGTGTGTGTACGGTACATATATATCCCATTTGCCTGAGCAGCATTGGATACTTCTGTAATGGTTGCAGCGCGGCTGGGCTGTGGATGGGTGTGTCAGAGTGAACAGTTCCCAGTGCATCTGGGGTAGATGGAGAGCCCTCATTGCTTTCTTCCTAAAATTGCCTACCTATTGTACTGAAATATTCTTGTTAAAATCAGGTATATAGATAAAGTCCTTAGAGAAAGTATATGAAGGATATCCGACGTGTTTAAAACTTTGACTTACTCCAGGTCTGTATGCTGTAGAAGGATTATAATGGTTTGGTTACCGCCTGCTCAACTGATTTCTCCTTTTATGAGCTGCCAGGAGTGTCCTAAAGAAGCAGGTTTTGTAGTGACTCTGGAAGTAATGTATTTTTGCAGTGAGACATAGAAGAAAACCCTACTACTTCAGCATAGTTACAAGAAGTATGTCAGACTTCACATATGCCCCACGGGGAAGTTTCTTTAATGGCTTAGCAAGGTATTAGATTATAGCTACAATATATTTTAGTTGGTATGCGGTACATTCCAGCATGACTTTGTAGTCGGTAATGACTTCAAAATGGCAGTTGATGGTGGTTTTATTTTATTTTATTTATTTATTATTTTTTTAAAATCAGTGACTTTCTGTGTGCATCACAGAATACTGGCCACTGATGTTGGATCATAGTTGTTGGAAGACCAAATTCAGATCTGTTCCTGGATTCTGATTCAGTTAGTGCTGATTATGGCAAAAATAAAAACATCCAAGAGTTGCTGTTAATGTGATTGCTAAAGGAAAGATGAGATATAGAGAGCTGTTGAAAAACTGATTCATCCTGAGTTCTGTGTTGCTATGACCATAGTGTCATTGATATTTCAGCGAGGTGTACTCATGATATTGATGTGACTTTTGTTGTCTGTGTAGTCTGAGCCACATTTCAAACCCCAGGAGGATATGGAGGCTGACATCTTGGTTAATGACGATTCTGGAGAGATTTTCCCCTGTGGATATTATGTACTTGTAAAAATATTTCTCTCAAAGTTTTCCTAGATTAACACAAAGTGACTCATAGAATTTTGACCCCCAAACTGAAAGAAACTAGAATAGAAGTAGGAGTAAAGATGGAATGAAAAGAGGAAGAATGAGTCCACCAGTGGGAGGGAGAGGCTTATGTATCAGCACTGAAGAGGTGGCCAGAGTCTCAGGACAAGATAGGGCTCTGAGGAAGGGCTACTATAGCAAACAGTCAGTCACAAACAAAGGGACCTGCCTGCCTCTTAGCTTACGTATGTCATGTAAATTTGTAAATATAGTAGTTTGAAGAAACTCTCTATGCTAGGTTTGCTAGGTTTTTGTTTGTTTGTTTGTTTTTTTCACTTAGTCCTTACAGTGTGTGTCTTGGCTGTTCTCCCAAAGCTGCAAAGAAACTGCACTTTATTAAAGTTCTCTTGGACTTCCATCACTGCTTAATGGAAAGGTTATATATTTGTCCTTGAACAGCTTACACACACACACAGACACAAGCAACAAACCATAGCACAGGAATGTCTTGCAGTCTTTGGAGAAACGTTTGTTGCATCTTTAGTCACCGGTATTCACCACAATGCAGAACCTTTACCTTGAAAACAGGAAGTTGGAGAAAGGCTTAATGAGGGAAGATAGCATCACAGAAGTGAGGTAGAACTTCTAAAACTAAATGCTATTAAAGTCACTGGTAGCTCTAGCCAATATTAAATGAAATGTTCCCCCATACCCAGCGTGTCTTTCTTTCCAGAACTGTTCCCATGACTTTTATAGGCCAGGACTTGAAGACAGTACTAATACTGTTGTTATTTATCTAGCACCTAAACATGCATGAGGTTCTAGTGCAGCAAGAATGTGCCAGTAGGATGAGATGCCCTGAGATGCTGATAGACAAGTATAAACATCAGAGAAAATGAGTATGAGCTCATTAATGCAAAAACACTTTACACTGTGGAAAAGATGGGCTCTCAAGAACCTCATGAAGTGGTTAAAAACTTCTTTCATTAATGGACAACTGCAAAAACATTGCAAACGAAAGAACACATGGAAGAGAGCAGGAAAATATAGTAAAGAAAAATGAAGGTCTCAAAGCAATGTTTGGTTGTGTGACAAGGAGCAAAGTGGATTGCAGGAAACAACTAACATTGGTTATATACACAGCATGCAGTCTCAAAGAATTTTAAGTTAGAGAAGAAACATGAAAAGTATCCAAGCAAAAAAATAGCATAAATGTCAACGCAGATTTCAGTTAATTTGGGAACCAACTGCTAGGAACAGGGGAAAAATAAGAAATGAGGAATAAAATAAGCCTGCAGCAGCAATCAAGTTAACGTGTAACAGGAGTGGAGTCTGTAGATATGTGAAAAGTTAGAAGAATAAAAGCTGCACTTTTGACATGGCAGAGGAAAAATAAGAGATGAAAACTGTGGGATATATGTTAATTAAACTGTAAAGGGCAAACAATTCAAGATGGCAATGTTCTTGCCAAAGAAGAGATGGTATTCATAGGGAGCGGCTAGCAGCAGTAGCTAAGTTTGAAAATAGGTTGCTAAGAGACATTGATTTTAAGGAGCAATTAGATAAAGGCAGATTAGATAAACAGCTTTAAAGGTTTTTAGTATTGGTGATCATGCTACTGGGTCAGAAGATGGAGTCTAAGACATCTGGTAACTGGGTTTTTTCTTTGATAAAAGGTTAATTTTAGTTCTGAATGTAGATGACTGGTAGTGGAATACATTGTAGAGAAGCAGGGGAAAAAATGATGTAGTGCTCCTTATATGAAGAGAGGAAAACTGTGCCCAAGAACTTAGACGCTTTGGGAAATTCCAGTGATGCTGTAACAAGGTTTCCCCACTTGCTTTCTGGTCTTCTTGCCCTGCGTTTCTGTTCTGACATTAACAGACAAGTGTTTGAAAATGCAGTTAGGACAGAAGAAGGCAATTCTCAATTTCATATAACACAGACTGCATTATTTACAAAAACAGGTAAAAACGTTCCCTTTTAAAGATTTTTCTTTAAAAGGGAATCCTATGGAAGAGAGGTAGGGAGTGTTTTCTGCTGAACTGTTCCCTAAAATTGCTTGTCCCAGGACCAAGTCTAAATGTATGTGGTTACCTCACAGAGAGGATAATTGTGAAACAAACATGACCAACCGCAGTAGTTTTGCCTACTTTGAAAAGAATACAATGCTGTACTGGAACAATTCATGGTGTTTGAAACGCATGATATTATAGCATCAGCTGATAACCAAGAGCATGTTTTAATCACGTTTCGTTTTTTGGCACTGAATGGAATTCTTAGACTACAGAATCTCATTATTACAGTTAAAGGCAAGCAAAGTGAGAGAATAAAGACAGAGGTTGGGATTGTCACCAATACCTCTGTACTAAATATGCCATGGTTGATACCGAGTGAAACCACACCTACAACCTACTTATATTTTGCCTTTGCCCATAAGGCTTTTTATGGTATATCTGGTGGTTTAGACCATTCTCTGTGGGCTATTAACTGGAAGGGAGAAGCCAGTTTGGAGCAGCTGCTCACCATCTTCCAGATTGTGCCAGAAGTTCACCAGCGGTTACAATGCTGTTGTCTGTCACTCCCAGGGAGGTAATAATCATTTCAAAGCCAGGCTTACGGCCATCAGACGCTGTAATTATCAGTGACCATTATGGCTGCTGTTAATACTGGTGGCAGAGAAGATTGTTTCAGCCCTGAATGTTTATCAACTTCCTCCCTGTGAAATCACAGGCCTCTCTACGGCAGCATCAGCAGTAATATCAGTAGCAGCTGGCGGTGATTTTCTTTTCTCGCTGTGGCTTCCAGGGCCCACCCCACCCAAGGCATGGTGGAGAAGCTCAGCGCATGGATGAGTTTGCAGGCAGCCATGTGAAACAGCAACCAGCAGAGGAGAGAGGGGTTTTCCTCGGAGAGCCCTGTCAGTCAGACTGAAATTTCAGCTAATTGCGATTTAAAGTTCAAGCCTCTGCAACTGTTTGCTGCCTAAAGAAATCTGCTGTCATTTTTGGAGTCTGTGCATACAATTAGGCATGTAATTGAACTCCCTTTTGTGTGCACTGGATCTGGGACTTTCCAGTTCCTCTACATGACAACACTGGCTGTGTTTTATAATACAGCAATCTTAATTCAGTACAATAACCTTCAACCCTCATATAGCAAAATAGGGAAGAAAAAAAAAAAAGAAAAAAAAAAAAAGAAATTGAAGAATAATCTAGTTTTACAATTACTAGCAGGGAAACTCAAACAACCACACTGATTCAAAGTAAAAATAACAAAGAAGACCTGAACTTTACTTACATTTGCAGTTTGAGAAATATATTGATTTGCTTTTTTTCTTTCTTTCCTTTTGTTGATGACCGAACTAGATTCAGTAGCTGGAAACTCTAACTGACTTGACTGTGTTGTGTCTTTGCCCATCCCCTGCCTGCCCTGCCCCCCCCCCCAGAAAAAAAAAAAAAAAAAAAAGAAAACCTCAGACATGCAGCAGCTGTGGTAAAACTTCCGTCTCTGTCTCTGCTAATGATCCGGTTCCAGCAGGAACGTGAGATGGTTGTAAAAGAGGGTGCCAGGGTACAGGCGGGCAGCTGGCAGGGCAGAGGGCATTAGACAGTGATCATCAGTTATACAGCTAATGTCTGTTTTAGTAAGTACCTGTTTTTGTAAATAAGAATCTGCCCTTGCTGAGCATATAATACTTAAAAATCTGCTGTGACATAGCTTTTGTTGATTACAGATGTCTCACCATGGCAGCGAGTTAGCAAGGCCCACAGTGAAACAGGTTCTCAGAAGTATATTTCCCTAGGGGGCTTTTTTATTGTTATTTTTGTTAATGCATAAGTGTCTGTAAAGCAGCAGGGTGTGGTGTGTGTGGGTAGATGTGATGAATGGCTTCTTGCAGCCTTCCCATGCAGAAGCGAGAGGTGAACTGGTGCTCAGCACGTGGTCCCTGGCCAGCCAGGACCCTGTGGGCAGATGTGAGCGAGCTCGGTCGGGCAGCAAGCAGGCTAGCAGCCAGCTGGGGCTCTGAAAGTTGAGCACCAGCCCCAGGCTGGCAGCCACTCAGAGAATGCATCTTGCTGCCGGGGAGGCACATCAGCTTGGGACTGGTATCACACCCACCACCGCAGTGCGACTCAAGAGTTTTCAAAGGGCAGGCAGAGCCCGCCCGCCCACCCCAAATGGGCCAAGCAAGCTGGCAACTGCTCCTTCTACAGCATGCAAACCTAGTAGTTTAGAAGTGCCTTAGGACTTGTGGTGGTGGCAGCGATTAGTCGTTTACCTACCCTCTGCCATCTTGCCATCTTCCACTGCTGGGGAGCGTGGAGGCGAGGTGGTGATGCAGTGTGGCTGTGCGAGTGGCAGCGAGGTCTCCTGGCTCCAACTGAGAGCTCTGGGGGAAGCTTCTGTGCAGGGAACACTAAACAGTTAACTTGGAAGCTTCAAGGAAAAGTAGTTTTTGCCAATTATAAAGAAACATGATTCATTAATGATGAAGAAACTGAGGGTGAGGCCTGAGCTCATTTCATGGTTTGCTTATACTTGCTTCCCTGTTCTTCCTCCTCCTGCTTGATTAGGCATCCTCCATTAATATCCTGTCCCTTTTCCATTGTTTTCTCAGGCGTGTAAGTGTAGAGAAAAAGCCCTTTTTTGCTAATGAGTCCCTAGATTTATAAATGTTGTTGTTTTTATTGTTCTCTGTTCCTGAATATTGCTTATGAGCAAATTTGACATATAGGAATATTTAAAACACAGAAATTAAATAACATGTATCCTGTTCAAGTCAAGTCTTCATTCAAGTTCTCATTCTCCAGTAGCAGTCCCACTAAAATCAGATTTTAATCAACTTTTTTGTCCATTGTTCTGACAGTTTTATCCTGTTTACTTGTGTGTATGCTGTTCATATACACATGAAAGACTGGCAGCTATTTTCACTGCAATAACATTTGGTTCCTGATGTAGTTTTCTTAAAAAAAATTAAAAAAGGTTGTATTCAGGATTGGTCTATTTCTGATACGGGATGTTTGAAGCAGTTTGGCAAATGAGAACTGATCTAAGTCTTTCATCCTACTGTCAAACTGAACACCTATTTTGGTTCCTGAACTTTAAAATTGATTTAATAATTAATTGAAGAATGATGCCTTAAATCCACTCACGTTTCATTCCTGGTTGAAGCAAAACTTTCTAGTAATAACTATTATTTATCTTCTTGAGCTTATGAGGTATTTGTACATAAGGGCTTGATACTCTGGGAAAGATGAGTGCAAAGAGACACAAAATGACCCAGCAAGAGGAGGAGCTAAGAACAGACCCACTGTCTTTAACTTGAGGCTGGGCAACCTGCCCATGATGCCATAAGGCCATTTAAACAGAAGGCTACAGGTCCAGAGAAGTTTAACTGTCACTGTGTGGCAACCAGCTGTCTCCAGTTGTTAGCCAGGTGTATCTTGTATATGTTCACATCTTCTTTTGAACTTTTTCTCTTTCTCCCACCTACTTTCCATTCCATACACATTAATCCATCTCCATCTCTTTGTAACATTTGGCTGAAGCAATCCGATAAATTTAGACTCCTGTCAGCCTGTGTCTGTGATAGCAGGTTAAATCCATTTAATCCAGTAAAACTTCTATTCAGCAGCTTAGTTATTCTTGAGCAAAATGAAACATGGAGACCAAGTTCTTCCAAGAGGCAGGCCTCAGAGAAGACTCAAACAAGCAGAAAATTTTCTTGTTCATGTTTTTACAATTTCTTTTTATTTCAGCCATCTCTGCTGGCAAGTCTGACTTGCTGTCATTGAGTTCAGCATGAGGCTAATAGGGCAGGAGCATCCACTGACTTCCGAAGAGTGGTAATAACAAATTATCACTCTTATTTTGCAATAGCAAGAGTCACTTTGCCTTCTTGGGAAGAGAAAAAGCACAACATTTTTCTAGCACAGAAAATAAAAATGTTTTGTTTGAAATATTGAGCTCTAAACTCTTAAACTTCTCTTTTCCAGAAAATAACCAATTCATTTTATAGCCTATAGAGAACAGATACTTGGTGGGTTTAGTTCATAACTGAATGGCACAGCTAAGGTATAAACTGGCAGCCATCAAATTCACAGTTCTTGTATGTAAAGCAGTAACAGGCAGACAGTGTGAGCATGTGAGACACCTTCCCATGGTGACTGACTGGGGAGAAGTTTCTTTCCTGCTTTCGTGGCTTGCCACAGAAAGCCCTGAATCCATTTGCTCACTGCTGTGGTGTAAAATGTTGCAAAGCTTTTCTCAGACTGTGTATGATGACTTTTGTGTCTCCTAATATTTCCATTAGATCAGTCCCATTCATTCATTCCTTTTTTTTTTTTTTTTCTTTTTTTTTTCCTGGCTGCTTGCTGGATAGGAAATGATTGTGGCAGTTCTGCTTTATTTTCTCCTTCTCATTGGCCTGCCAAGTCTCACACATTATCTAGTAATGATACAGTTGGTGTTCATCCTGAATAGAGCCAGCATTCACTGGCTTTTAAGACAATGAAATAATCTTATGCCATCATGGAAGAGTAAGGTCAGCACAGTCATTCACTTTTTTCAGAGAAAATACAGGCATAAGTGTTAGACAGCGTTTTCTGTCTGTGTGGGTTCAAGAGAAAAGCCCAGTCATCCAGTTCTCCAGAAGGTGGCATATCCTGAGACTTGGAGACTATTGAGATCAATGACGGCATCCAAATTTATTTCCTGTTAACCCTTTGCTGAGATTATATTTCTGTCTCAGCAGTTCATATAACAAGTAGTTTGTGTTTCTGGACTTTGAGATGCTTTTTTTCTTTAGATCTTTTACATTTCCTAGGGACACCTGTTCCTATATATGCCAATGGGGCCCAACACTATGGTAAACTAGAAAAGAGTACACAATACATGTATGTTACTCACAGACCAATGCAAGACTGGTAAAATGTTGGTAAATTGGTAAAATTCCTTAGCAACTTTTCTTTGCTGAGCAAAAGAGGAAAAGTCCAAAAACCTCTCTATTTGGTTAGGTTACCCTTCAAAATAAAAGAGATGCAATGTTATTTTCTTCAGCTGCTTCTTTGTTGTCACAATCCTATTTAGATATACAGCATAGCTACAGCATTGAAAGTCTTGGGCCCAGCAAAGGTTATATGCCTATAAGAGTATATATAACCTGTGAAAGTGTTTCCTGATAACATCTACTTAATGTTACAAAACTACATCCGCAAAGCTCCAGGGGAGCATTAATAACACAATGCAGTGTTCTCTTAACATATGCTACAGCAACTTAGACATTTGAACTGGACATCAAGATGCCTAAGAAGTACTCCTTCTGTTTGTCATTTGCTGGATTGTTTCTGGCTCTGTAAAAGAGGAACCTGAATTCTTCTTGAAAGAGAACTTGAATGCTTACGCTTTCTCAATGTATTACGTTAGAAACAGGTGGAGTCTCTGATGAAATTTAGTTCCATGTAGTCATCTTTTTCTTGCATTACATGCAGTTTACATACATGTTACAACATTTGGTCTAGAGGGGGTAGCTCTCTCATCTGATGCATTTTATCAGTACAATCAGTACAGGTGGAATCAGGCTCAATATGTTTAAATTACCAGATAACTTGAAATTTCAAGTTTGAGTATATTGTTATTCAACAGAATAAAGATAACCTTAGCTAGTGAGAAACAAGTGAACTGACAAATATAAAAGCTAGCTCCATTTTTTTTTTTTTTTTTTTTTTTTTTTTGGCTTTTGGAAGTCAGTGATTTTACCCCCACATTACAAGTAAGCAAACTGAGAGAAAGCAAGTAAGTTACCCAGCAATGTAACTGGAATTAAAACATTTTTTCCTAAGTCCCAATGTTGTGCTTCATCAACACAACTAGTGTTCTTTTGCTTGTATTTCAGTAAGCAACTATGATTTCATATACAAGGCTATTTCAGCTGAAGTAAGCATTTTTATTATTCATACAAAAAAAAAAAAAAAAAAAAGGAAAAAAAAGTCCTCGTGCAAAAGTTCTTCTACTGATGCAGAAGTTTACAAGAGTACAGGGGACTGGAACATTTTCTGGAAAGCTGGCATCTTAAAAACAGGAAACTCCTCAGTTACTGACCGTTTAGTAATCTGAGCCTAGCTATGCAATCCTTACTGCAGTTGAACAACCCATGTGAGAAAATGCTCCTGCCTGTGTTACGTTATGAGCAAGAGCTAAGTGTTTTTCTAATTTATGAAGCATCCGACTTTATAACCCGTTTTTTGCAGACCTGCAATGAGTTTATTAACAGTATCAGTCAGACACTTTACTGACTTTATTACTGATACTCAGTGTTCAGGTCATATCACTTTATCAGCACACTTCACAATCATATTGCTATTGGCTCACAGGAAATTCAGGTGTGAGAAGTGCAAGACAACTTATTAACAACTTTTTTTTTTTTTTTTTTTTTTTTTTTTTTTTTTTTTTTTTTCACCAAGAAAACCCTACCACAATACAAATATAGCCACGGTTACAGCTATAGCAACATGTTCATGTCCTAATGTAAGGCTGTCTTTTGCTTTTCAGTTTACTGGATTGGTACCTTAAACTGATTGCTAAGCACCCAGTATCTCCCATCCTTTCAGAAAAAAAAAAATAGTTTTAAGACTCGGCAGAATTAGCAGTATTTTAGGAAAAGGTATAGTAAGGTGTGCCTAAGAGACTTTCGCACTATTCAAGAAAGACAAATGGGATCTGTGCACAATGACTGGTAGCATATCATCTGTAAAAGTGTTTCCACTCTACATCAGCTACTTCTATTATTCCTAAGAGAGATCTCTGCTTTGTGTAAAGAACTTCCCTCTTTTATTTTTTGCTAGTACGTGATGACATCTCCTCACTTCTCTTTTCAGAGTTCTTACTGGCTTCCTTTCCTTTTTATCTCAGTCTAAGCTTCCTGGTCTCAATGATCTGGTAATAATGGGTCACACAAGAACAGCTGTTTGCTTTGTCTAATATGTATGGTTTCCTTTGCTTCAAGAATGTAAGCAGTTTCATTGGAAAAAAATAAAAAAATAATAATAATAAAAAAATCATGCTACCTATCTAGGGTTTTCTATTTATAAAGATGGCTTATGCCCAATTTGCTGTTTGAATTGACTCTTGCTCAGAGTGAATGCTTTCTACTGTCAAGAAACTTATAGCACATAAATTGAGGTATGTCACTTTATCATTTGCAGTTCAAAGATTGATTTCATTCTGGATCTTTTCTTAAAATACAACTATATTTCATTAAAACAGAAGATTATTAGAACCCATTAACATCACAGCAGTCACTGGCTTCACAATCATTCCAGCACTTCTGGAAGACAATAGTGCTTCACTGCTTGAGGATTATTGCATGCAAACAGTAGTGCATTGCCCTCACATACCTAAATGTGTTTAGGATTTAATGTAATATTTGAATTCACATAAGACTGAGGCCACACTGCTAATACTTCTTTCCAATTCTTCCCTTATGCATGCAAATCCTTACTGCTTCCTATGAATTTTTAAGTTAAAATATCTGGGGAAAATAAAAAAGTATGAAAGATATATGAGACCTAAGGCATATAGTTATTCTTTCCATATTGGCAATAGCCACAACATTATGTACATACTAATGTTAATTGGAAACATTAGAAATTAAACATAACTTTTTCCTTAACCAATTATAAAAAGATTCCAAACTAGGACTGTGCAAAGAACTGTAAGAAATTTAACTGAACATGGGATACAAAGAACCTGCATGCATCTTAAGAAAATTTCTTGCGCTTTGGTATTTTCAGTGTAAGTCAAGATTTCAAGATTGTTGAAACTAGCATACAGATGGGTAGAGCTATACGGAGTGCAGAAAATGGCAACATTTTGCCACCAAAAATTCCGGTAGAGGCTTCCTGCTAGCCTAGGCATTCTGGCTACAGGCTGTGTGATCACTGCCCTCCTAGTGTTGGAAGTGGAGGGAGCAATGGGTGTGACAGAGTTCTTTTCTGTGCGAGGAGGCTACACTGATTTAAGTACATTTAACTTTCTCACCGACTTGCATAGACTCCAGAAAAGATTTGATTAAGCTGATGGTTTTAATCATTGCATGTACTTATATAAAGTGATCGTTTCCAAAACTGACTTCTTGTTTGAATCATACTTAATGCAGATCCCAAACCAAGTCTTTCTGATAAGGAAAATCTTGGGCTTTTTCACTTGGTCTGTCCTAATGATTCCAGAGGTAAATTTCACAGTCTTCAGGAAGTGCAAAGGAAATGTGCATTTCATTAACTTTTTTTCAATAATATGTAGTATGCTTTCCAGTGCTCCTAAAAGTAACATTGTTGCCATCCCTCTATTGAAAAAAAATGCATAGTTTGGTGTTTATGGTTTCATGGAGAGGGACACACTAGGATCAAACAACTGTACGTCTCTGAAACTGCAGTAGCTTGTACACATAGCTGGATATTCTTCTTTCATCTTTCATGATAGCCTTTGAATTAAGCTCTGCTAAATCTTCAGGTTTCTTCCATGATCTGTTCCGTAGAGAACTCTTTCTTCCAAGTTTCTTTCTTTCCTTTTTCATATCCAGCATTTCTGGTCTCTTCAAAACATAGCATTTGTAAGATCTTGTGCATACAACGAACAGAGAACAACGCTGTTAACAGAACTTACCCAAAATCCCGCTGTGGAAGAAAGCAGGGTTTCAATCTAACATCACAAAGGGAGACAGCTTCTTTTTGCCAACCATTGATTCAGATAAGTAGCTTTCTTCAGTTTTTGTTCATGATTTAATTATAATTCAGCAGTTAATTGGGTTATAAATAGCTGGTCACAAACTCATCCAGTAATTTGTTAGGACAATGACTGTTCCAATGAACACAAGTATCAGTGCTTATGACTCTTGCATATTCTCCAGACCTTGGAAATGCAGATGATACCATATCTTAATTGGCTTTTTTTTTTTTTTTTTTTTTAATGGCAAGTATTCAGAAGTATGGGTTTCTAACTGCAAAGCTATGTACTAAAATGACTCCTTTTTTTTTTTTTTTTTTTTTTTTTTTTCTTTTTAATTGGAGAAATCTGAATCTAGAATGAGTCATTAAAACATCTGCTACGTTGGAAGTTTCAGTTCTCCAGTTTCAGTCTCCAGTGAGATCTTGGTCAAGTTCAGTGGACTGCTGTCCAATATTTTAACCAATATGCAATTAAGATCTAAACTGTTTAAAGTACTACTTTGCATTATTCTGTAAGGCACTTCTTTGCAAATTTGTACAAGAAACTTGTGTAAAAAAGTTATTTTATCTCTCTCTTTTTTTTTTTCATAATTTTCCCTGAAATTTAAGTGGGGATGTGAAAGAAACTGTGTATGAATTCATCTGCATTGTGAGGAATGTACCGATAAGTACTCCTCTTTGGGCAGTTCTCTCTCCTGCATGGGTCATTTGTCCTCCGACATCTTACCTTGTGAGGCATATTCTAAGCATCTCTATTTTTTTTAGTGTGCAAAGATGACTAACATTATTTTTGTGTTAACTGGCTGACTTTCAGAGCTTTCAAAAAGATTCTTGAGGTTCCTTTCACTGTTGTTTCCTTGTGAAGTGGCCTTGTTAAAGTCAATAGATGTTTTACTTCTTATTCAAAGCCTTTTTTTTCCTCTTTTCAGTTTTGATCATTGCTTGCTTTTCTGTAATGAACTTACTGTAAGACTGAACATAAAACATTGAGAATATTCAATAGAAATTTTGTTTACTTAAGCTTTTTTTTTTTTTTTTTTAAGTTTATAAATTGTTTACCAGGAAATTGAAGTTTTTCAATGTCACATGAATAATAGTTTCAAATCACACCTGGTATTATTATTGAGTAACATGCTGCCAAATGACAAAATCTGTCATTTATTGGACTTGCTGATCTGTTGTCTGATTTTGTATGAATTTCTTGTCTAAATAACCACAAATGTTAAATCAGGCATCCTGTGACTTCTCAAAGCTTAGATAGAAGCTGACTGCAAAACTTGCAAGCACGCAATAAAACAACAATGTAATAGTTCTTTGCTCTTACAGTGTTCTTTATCAGTCAATCTTAAATTGCTTTATTAAGGAGGTTAGTTTCAAACTGAGGTAAAGAGAGATGAATTGGCTTACGTGTCTTATATCTGCAGGTAGATGACAGTGCAGGGAATAGATATAAGACACTTTGAGCTTCAGGTTGGGGATCTGTCTTCTGAGCAACACTGCATCTCACCTGCTTTTATCCCAAATGACTAAACAATTTGCTTTCAGTCAAACAATAAAGATCAGACTCCAACTATTATTCACCAGCTCTAGTTTCATACACATTTCTTCACCTGGATTGCATGGAATCAGTCCCAACTGATTTGCTTCACAGTCCTTGTTACTCAGCCTTTGGGGTTAGACTACTCATTGTACAGCCTGAAGCGTTCCTAGTATCGACAATGATGATTATGTTTTCATCATCTCAAGGGGGGCATATCTGATAACTGTCTAATTCCAGGACTATGATTTCACTGCCTGCAATTTTTCCATTGAGGTGCTGCACAGCTGTACTATGTTCCAGTGGAGTTTGAACACTTTCAGACCACTGTTGGGTAAAACTATTACAAAAAGAATAATATTAATGTCAGCAGCAAGGAAGTTTATCGTAAGTGATGACACTGGATAGGCTCACTCAGGATGTTTACCAGAGCAACAGTTGCCAAGCAGATGAAGCATGTTTGGAAGATGCATTAGCAGACTTTTCCTTCCTGCAGCAGATGCAGAAGAATGAAACATATTTCTTGTACTTACTTGCATTTTGAGTGACTCTATGAATACTTGATTTATTAATAGTGCCACTCCCCCTCCATTTTTATAAAGATAAATTAGTAGCCAGGAAAAGTATCAGATTAATGTACAGATGATCTCTGCCTATCAGTAAACAAACACAGAAACAATGATTTTATGCCTGGTAGGTACATTCATAAAGGCGAACAACTTAGAGGGAAGCCAAGAGATTGAGCTCTGTTCCACATCTCATTTCCAGTGTGTACTTACTGAAGTAACACTGAAATATATAGAACACTTTTTATCATCTGGTAGAGAAGGGAGATCCTCCTACTGCCATTCATCCCACTTCAGCTACTGCTACTGTCAATTTCCCTGCCACATCTCTCCTTATTATTTTTCATTTCATTTCAGAGATCCACCTAAGCCCATTTGGCTCACAGGGTTAGCATGGTTATGGTTGTTTTTTTTTTTTTTTTTTTTTTTTTTTTTTTTTTTTTTACGTAGTTAACAATATACAGGGATGTGAGGAAGCTACCATCTTATTTGCCCTTTCAGCCAAAATTACTAGGTGCCCAAATATAACTGCATAGTAGAAACAGTTTTGGCACAACTTCAAAGAAAGGTCTGATTTTATACCTCTGCATCTATGGAGAGACATCTTCACTTTCTTGTCACCACACCCAGCTATTAAGAGCATGTTGTCTCTATTTTCAGCAGGCAGCCCTTGCAGCATGCAGGTAAATTCCTTTTAAAGTGTTTTCCTGGACTTTGTTGCCTTTAAAAAGCCAGCTGTGCAGAGAAATTTTTTTTAATATCAGCAATCTGTTAAAGATGCAGCTGTGATTTTTTTCTCTCCAATGATCTTTTCGAGGTTCTGAACTTTTTCGTATACCAAACTGAAATGAAAATAAGAAAAAAAAAAAAAAAAAAAAACAAAAAAAAAACTACAGGGAATTTTTGGATGGCGTTCCTTAAATCATCTACTTGTATTGAAAACAGTAAACATTTAAATTATTTTTTCTGAAATTGCTTTAATTTTGTTTTAGTTTGTGCAAACTAATTAATAAGTTCAAAATGAGAGACAGTTTCAAACTGAAAAACAAATCTTTTGTTGTTGTTGTTGTTGTTAAATGTCCACAAAGGATACTTAGAAAACACAAGGTATGGTTTATTCATATTGAATCTAAAAAAGGAATTTCCTATAAATCATTTTAGGTTTCACAACTTGGCAATACCCCAAGGAAAGTATTTCATCTGACAACTCCCAAGAATCTGTAAATTACTTTCACCTTATGCCAGCCATTATTTGGAGAAGCTTTGCTTATTAGGTGGCTTATTTCCAAGTTTGTTTCTCTGCTTTCTGTAGAGAATGGTGGCTAGCAGAGCAAGCATATCACAGCTGGGAGAAATGAAAAACATTACCCAGCCATGCTACATGACATGCATGTTGCCTGACCATTTGCACTTTTTTTTTGAGATGGTAAAGTGCTGCAACCTCACAGACACGTTCACTTTACTCACATGGATCCTGCAGAATTTGACTTCTAAATTTTGATCAGTGTGTAGTCATGCCAGTTCAGAGTCATATTTTCCCAGTACAGCTTTCCTTTCCCCATCAAGCCCTGAGGGACTCAGGTATAGGTGTGTTTTAATGATGTCGACACGTGTATATTAGTGACTGGGGCTGGGACTAATGAATCATTTTACATAACCTACCAAACAGCTATCCAGTGGTTTTCAGCAGTACTGACCTGGGCTTTAGTCCAATTTTTGACAAAAAGGTGGAAGCCTCTGTATGCTATTAGAGTTGACTGGGCTGTGAATTGCTTTAGCGAATGGTTTTGCTAACAGACTCTAAGGAGACGGTGGAATACTCAGCAAATAACCATTCCATCCAGGCCAGTTTGTATCTTAGTGTATTAGGTAATCCTGAACACTATTTTTGTACATTCAAGTTCTCACAGTGGCCCAAATGGCAGTAGTTGTGCTATCTTAGTATTTCTGCAGATAAACCGTCTTTGCTTCTGAAATGTTTCAAAACTACTGCAACATTAGTTTTTGCAACATTAGTTTCTGATTTAGCCATGAAGTAGTTTTCCTGAGAAACGTTTTAAAAAAGCAAACTTCAGCTGGAGATAAATCTGAACTGAAAACTGAGATCTGAATTGTCCAAACCTCCACAAATGTTAGGACTCATATCGTCCAATTTGTAGATTTATTTGGAGAGGAACAGAAATTACCAGGAGCCCTTTTTAAAAGTATTTTAATCTGTTTCTGAAATGCCACTTTCCTCTAATTCATTACCAGCATTAAAACAGGTGTTAATTCTCAGCGCTAAGCTAGTTTTTTGTTCCTTTTTAGAAGTAAGTGTCAGTACAAGATTAAACAATCCATAAGGAAGCATTGACCCATCTATATCTTTCTGGAGTTTGAAATCTGTTTAATAAATTTAGAACAAAGCTCTTACAACAAACTAAGAGTAAAACCTATATAAGCAAACAGAGAAAGAAGCTATCTGCACCTTCAAAACCCTTGTTCTGTCCTGTTTTCAGCCTCAGTTTCTCACATCCTGGTGGCCTATCAATCATCTTGAACCACAAACTAAAAAGGAAAATCCCCATAAGAACAGTGCATTAACATTTCCTGGTTGCCATGCACAAATAAAATACACACTGTGGTTTTACCAAGAAATCTGTTAACAACCTTTTTTTTTTTTTTTTTTTTTTTTTTTTTTTTAAACATAAGACAGCATCCACCTTGAGAATTAAACCATTAAACCACTAGCTATTCTTCTGAAAGCAATGTAAAGCAGAGAGCAGTGCAAGAACCATCCACACATCAGATCAAAAATCTTTATGGAAAAGTGACTCCAATGGGAAGAGTTGACATGAGTCAGCATTACTCATTGTGAGTAAAGGTTACAGAACCAGGGTGGAATTGGAAGCTGCACCTGGCTTCTTACTGTGACAGCTTCTAACAAGTCTTTGGTGTTAATAAACATGTGTAACTCATGATTTCATGAAGGGACAATGCTCTTCAGTCTTAGCCAGTTCTGTCACATCAGTGGGCCTTAGCTATCAAACTGTGGAACTGGGTCTAGTGATTGTAGCTAAAAGCATTATTTGAGCCTGGTTTAGATAAAGGAATGTCAATAGAATTGAAAAGTTTACTGAAGAAGAACTTGCAGTTGCTTTCTGATAATCTATGAATGACCAAAAAAAAAAAAAAAAAAAAAAAAAAATGGAGAGAAAGGCAAAAGAAGAGCTGGAGAGAAAGGCAGAGTGTCAGAAATCCCAGGAAAGTCAGGGAGAAATTACCTGTATGATAAAGTTTTCCATGCTTATAAAATTGAGTGCAGGCTTAGGGGCATTCCACAGTTTGGGGTTGAGTCAGCCAAGTCTCATGGTCTGGATAAGATTAATGATCATGACAATTCAGGCATGTTTAGTCTTTTTTCCTTTTTTAAGAGCTATTATTAAACAATATTGTCTTTCAGCTGCAGCAAATCATGAGGATGTCAGGGACAGATCATGGCCTGTCTGCTCTCCAAGCCTGCCAGCTATAAGAGGGGGCAGGAGGGAAGCTCTGGGTACTGGTTGTGATAATGCTGTGAGTCCACTCTGAATCAGCTCCTTAGAAACTTCAGACAGGGTGAAGGGATCTGTAGCAGCCTGGTACACACAATGTGTTTTGCATTAGATGTTGAAACAGGAAAAATAGAAAGAAAAACATTTTTTTTTTCCATAGCTGCATTAAGGCCAAATAGGTAGCAGTAGCATAAAAGTAATGGATTTGAACGTTTTCAATCTATATGGAAAAGTGGGACATGTTTTGATTTGCATTTGGTAATCATGTTTCTTCCCAAACTCAAAATTAGACCATAAGCCTCAGCAGGGGAGAAAGAATTTAAGGTGTTAATTTAATTTAGGCCCTGTGTATTATTTTTAATAAATTTTGTATCAATGTAATGAGAAATATTTTCTAAGGGTCCAAGCTGACTGGAAATTAAAATACAGGAGGATCATGTCAGAACTCTGGAGTATGGTTTTTGGGTTCCCAGACTGACTGTATAGCTCTGGTCAGTGTTCTCTGCATCTGTATTTTGCCATTTGTAAAATGTGGTCATTACTGCCTTCATAGAGGAAATGCTGGATTTATGCAATTTGTTGAGACTGTGAAACATTATGTGAGTTTTAGGTACTACTGTAGTCCTTTTCTCACACTGACTGTTTCACAAACAGAAGTGCCTATACTGCAAAAGTGTTATAAACACTTGTAATAGCAGGTTTGGAGATATAGTCAAAATACAAACAATCAAAGCGCTCTCTCCACACTACTTTAGGGCAAAGTGCCAGTTAATTGGATGGCCTCGAAACCAGTTTTGCAAATCGGATTGCCACATGTCTCCCCGGTGTTTCCGGGCCAGCCACGTGACCTCATGTGCTGCATGTGTATGGCTTCCTGGGAGCTTGGTCCTTCTGCATGTTTGTGCAGTGCAGATGGTAAGCGCACGTGCAATGCATCTGGTGCTTCCCAGAAGTGTCCCAGTGTACAGGATGTACACTGTTGGGCTAGGCTCAGCATTTCCATGGAAAACATACATGTGCATAGCTGTAGCCTCCAAGTAGTTCCATTAACTTATTTTTGTAAGTAATCCTATTTATTCTTAGCAGTTGAAGTTTAAGGAATCAGCTGCCTAAAAAATGGGATTCCCACCATGACTGGATCTCTGGGTGGTAACAGGACATATATTCTAATGTTTTAAAGTCCTAAATAGGCTGAGGTTTGATGACAGCTGAATCTAATTCTCTTTAAACAAAAGTGAATTTCACTTCATATTTCAGTGAAACTGGGATGAGTTGCAAGACTCAAATGCAACCCAAAGCAAGCATATGTGGTAATCTGCTTTCATAGTGAAAGTTCTTCAGAAACGAGCCCAATGTTATTGGAAGAAAGATCGATGTTCCAAAAAAAACTTGTTCCAAAATCACTGAACTTGTTACTTTTAATTAATTTAATAAGTCTTTGTGATGTGACCCCTGAATGTAACATTGTCTTAGGCTTCACAGAGTATGCTTATTTATTAGGAAACATAGGCCTGCCTTGTTCTACAGGGGCAAGAGCAACATGAAGGGAAAAGTAAAGAGAAGACCTTTCCTTGCCTGGGTCATTTATGCTGAATACAGCTGCTGAGTGGACAGCTTCCAAAATAATGTAAGGCTTTGAATCACGAACATTCAGAGCCAAAGTAGAAGTCACTCGTGGCAGCTGTGAGAGCAGCTCCATTGCATAGCAGTTATGGGCCACATACTCCTTCACGTAGTTAGTTCTTATGTTGTAAGAGGATGTCTGTTGGGATCTACAATGGGAATGTTTGTTGACATTCTGTCTGTTCATCTACAATGTGAACGTCTGTTTGTGACTTACAGGTATACATATTGATGGCTTTAGAGCATGTTGTGCTGCTCAGTGAAGGTGCATCTGCAGAAGGTCTCTAGTCCATCAGCTATCCTCAGGTCCAGTGCTGTGTGTGTCCGAGTCCAGTAATTGCAGAAACATTGTCACTCCTTCTTAATTTATCTGTGGGAACTTGCTGATGCTATCACTCTATGTTAATCCACTGGCTTCTCTTCTGACTGTGAAATTCAGACTTGTTGCAAGATATGAAGTTCTCTGGAGGAAAAAATACATATTTGTTAGCCTCCTCTGCCTTCTGTACTGGCCCCTCATTGTTGCCTTCAAAGCCTTCTATGACAAGGCTGTCATCAGTGAAATTTTAATAAAACTACTTTTATATGTAGAGAAGACTCCAAGGAGACCTTATACTGGTCTTCCAGTACCTAAAGTGGGTCTACAAGAAAGCTGGAGAGGGTCTCTTTATCGGGGTGTGTAATGATAGGATAAGGAATGTTGATTTTAAGAGGATAGATTTAGCTTAGATATAATGAATAAATTAATTACTGAGAGTGTGGTGAGGCACTGGCACAGGTTGTCCAGAGAAGCTGTGGATTCCCCATCCTTGGAGGTGCTCAAGGCCAGGTTGGATGGGACTTTGAGCAACCAGGTCTAATGGAAGGTGTCTCTGCCCATGGCAGGGCGGGGTGGAACTAGATGATCTTTAAGGTTCCTTGCAACCCAAACCATTCTACGATTTTATGGTTCTATTTCTCCCTGGAAGAAAACAGCTGTGTCAAAATAAAGACATTTTGAGAAAATATGTTAGTCTTGCATAAATTGTATAAAATTAAAAATTGTGTCCTCTTGGTATTTTGGGATAACATGATTAAAAAAAAAAAAAAAAAAACTATTAAGAACTGTAATCAACAAGATGTTAAGCAGCTATGCAATGTATATCAATTTTGTTCACATGAAATTCTTTTGTCAGCTTAAATAATTGCATGGGAATGAAGTAGGACTGACTAGTATTGTTGACACTGAAATGTAGAAATACATTTTTGTGGAAATACCGTCCAACTAATGATAAGGATTAATTCTATTGTAACAGTAAAGGCCCTTAAGATTTGATGCACAGCTTTTTAGTTCCTTTGGATGAGTAGTCAGCAATACTATTGGACTCCTACTTATCTTGTGAATAATGGTCTTCTCTTCTGATATGCTGTGCAGTCTGGATCTAATCTGCTGTTTCATCTCCTTGATTGCTTCCTGTTACCTGTGGAAAGGAACATTCCTTGCAGTTTACAACTGTGGTGAATATACAGGAGCACTGAGTAGATACACCGTAGATAGAATAACCTCAGTTTGCCAGTGAACAAAAGCAATTGAAGGAAGAGTGCACACCTTGATTATTATCATTTGCTTTCACATCTTTTCTATAGAAGAAAATAGACCATCAAGCAAAAATGATGTTAGGAAAGTTGCTTGTTATTCACATAGAATGTGTCAATGCAAATTTGCATGAATTGCATTTTGGGTGTTTTAGGAAAGTAGTTATTATATGGCATCTTTTATTTGAAATAGAAGAGACAGACACCTCCTTTAAATATTTGAAGACTGGTCTATTTTCCCTTTCTTGCACGTGGAGTTCCCATTAAGATTAAGATAAAAATGAGTCATGCTCCTCTCTTCACTACAAATAATAGGCTGCTCCTATCAAGCATGCTTTGCAGTTGTTCTAGTCAGGAGTTGCTACCACGCTTTTCTCTTGAGGGAAAGGTGGGGCAGGAGTAAAGTTAATTCACATTGCTTTGAAGCATCCTGTTCTTTCCCCAGTTTCTATCCCACATTATTATTATTAACTCTTTCTTAGCTGTTCCTTTTTTTTTTAAAAAAAAAAAAAAAGACAATAAACAGATGTTTATATCGTCTCTCATTTTACTCAGGCAGACTTTGCTCAGATTATACAGTCATTCCCACTTTACTTGTTGCACTGTGTAGGCGGCATCTTTCCAACATAGAGATGAACGGATTGCGATCACCTCATAGCCTCTAGACCTTATGCCTTTCATTCAGTGCCTGTAGTGAATTGAATGAAATGCTCCCCTCCCACATGCTTTGCATGTACAGCAGCTTGCTCAGGGTCCCAGGGTGAAGGCCAGGAAACAAATTGTAAAATGTAACTATGGCACCTACATTTTATTTTATTTTATTTTATTTTATTTTATTTTATTTTATTTTATTTTATTTTATTTTATTTTATTTTATTTTATTTTATTTTATTTTATTTATCCTCATAATGTTCAGCATTATACACTTGCTTCCATGTGCAAACTTGTAAAGTATTATTTAATTAAAATCCATCCAAGACATCTTTTATTATTAAAGATGCTGCGGTACATATTGAAATTGTGACAGGTTGATAGTAATATGTTTGTATATGTATGATAGTAATATGTTTGCATGCAAGAGTGAGTTCCAAGTGCATCAAAAGAAAGCCTTTCAAAATGGAGGGAAATACTGTCAAAACTGAAGATCAGGGAGCAAAAAGTTCATCCAGATGATGAGTACTCAAAGGTTCTCTATATGCTGACTGAATAGAAAGAGTTTGAAATTTGTCTTTCAGGGGGTATTTGATAGCATGATGTTCTAGTTTAGAATATGTGTGCAGCTCACCTAGGTTTCATATCAGGCAGATCCAGTAGTACCAAACCAGTGCAAGCTTTTCTCTTTTGTCTAGCTAATAATAAGGACTAGCTTTAACCAGTTCTGAAATTGTGGATTGACATATTAATTTGAAAGTATTCGTTGTGAAAGGATCACAATGAGAAGATTAAGGATGTTTGTGATCATAAAGGCTCTGACTATACCACCATTTCATCTTTAAATAATTCTGTATTGAACAAAATATTATAAAATTCTTTTGAATATAAGTAAATTTTGCAGTAATGTGGCTTCAAAGACTTTCACAACATATTTGTATCTTCTGCACAATTATAGTTGATTATAAGGTAAAAGTTTAAGCTACCTCAAAAAACATGTAATCCTTTTTTTCTTGCCTTTTTTGGTTTGGTTTGGTTTTGTCTTGTTTTGTTTTGGTCATGTGTCTGAGCCCAAAGAGGGAAATATGGAGAAGGTGATTTAATGTGCTAGCTCTCTTTCTGAATGAATTACTAGCTGCTGCTTGTTACTGGTTTGCACTGAAAGCACTATACATGTACTTGAAAATAAATCATTTTCAGGTCTTCAGTGAAGCAGCAACTTCAACAATTAGTAATTTATTTATTTTTTTCTTTCAATAACAGAATTCAATGTAAGTTGCAGATATAGAGGAGTTTTTCATGTGGAGAAAAATGGTCGCTACAGTCTCACACGAACTGAAGCAGCTGACCTTTGCAGAGCTCTCAATAGTACCTTGTCAACACTAGAACAGTTGGAAAAAGCTCATGAACTTGGATTTGAAACTTGCAGGTAAAGAAACTATGAAAAATAATGTATCGTGTCTGTTTGTTTATGCGTCCATCCATCCATTCATCCATCCATCTATCCAGTGTAATAACTACAGTTGATTTCATTCTAGTTGCTAATTACATGTCCATATCAGTCCTGAAGTAAGTTATATTATGTAACAAGCAAAACATCTTTGTGAATGTGTGTGCTTGCCCTGGGTCCTGTAATAAGTCCTTGACTGCATATTGTTTTTGCCATCTTGAAGAAATCATAACTTTCTACAGATAAAATCTAAAGATAACTAAAGATTGAGATTATAATAAATTAATAAGGATGGTGTTCAGATCATACTGTACCACTGACTAGTACATGCAATATATTTATGATTTTTAATGACCTGATGTAGGGTCAAAAACT
This sequence comes from Aythya ferina, assembly GCF_964211825.1. Taxonomy (NCBI): domain Eukaryota; kingdom Metazoa; phylum Chordata; class Aves; order Anseriformes; family Anatidae; genus Aythya; species Aythya ferina. Next base: position 16,611,945 of record NC_140301.1, on the reverse strand, counting down.
GCAGATCGTATATGCGGTATAGGAAACTCTGTCTTGTCAAGCAACACTAAAAAACATCAAATCAGTAGTGTGGGGAGTGAACTGCTGACTTGCAGTGAAAAACTGGTGATGGTGTTAGTGGTGCATTCTTGTAATTTGTGTATAGATAAGTTTTGGTAGAGAGACAAAAACTACCCCCCAAACCACCCCACATACACACACACAAACCGATGTCAAGTGATTTAAATACCCTCTCTAATTAATGATTTGTAGGGAAACAAATGTGGATAATATGGACTCCTCAGTTTAGCAAAATATACACCTAGAGATTGGAAGTTGATCATAGATAATTTTTGACTCAAAAAATGAAGTGAACACTAGTATAACAACACTAGTACTAGTCAAAGATAATAATTTTTGGCTGAAACAACTTGTAAAGGTTGTAATTGATTCTTTGTCTAACATAAACACCATCAAGATTCAATATTTTTTCCTAGGGATGCCATCTAGTTCAATCTAGTAACCAAGTCAGGACAGTCCTGAGGTCCGTAAATAGGTCAGAGTAGAAGACCAAGTGATTTTGCTGTACAAAATATGTAATACATTACTATGCAAGTCATCCTAAACAAATGCAGAAGAAAGACTGAATTCAGGAGTTGTAAATTTGAAGTGGGTTTTAACTTACATCCTTGAATTTGTCCCTGAGAAGTAGCTGTAGTGTCAATACTGGTCGCTATTGTTTCATGTGAACTATTTCACTTCAGTTTAGTCAGTAGTGTTTTACTTTTTTAATTCCTAATGCATGAATGTTCCTTCCTTTTGATTTACAAATTCATGAGATTTAAATAAAGCTCCTTCAAATTAGTACTATCCATATCAATTAATTTGTTTGACTATCACAGGTCTTTGAAAATATAAGAATAAATGTCATGCATTGCCATTAATAATGGTATATGGCACATTTATTTTCACTAGGGTTATGTCCTGCACTATGGAGAAAGATGTGGACTGTAGTACCAGGGAACAATGGATGGAAAAATCCTGAGGATGAATATGTTTAAAGAGTCTTCCACCATAAGTGGGAATGTAGTTTAAAACACTGCCAAATACAGACTAGAGACAGTTGTTTACTGTGAGGGAAAAGTCCTGGATAATGTGGTAGGCAAGTTCATTCTTTAACATTGTCACACGTACTCAGTACTTTGAAATGTCCATCACTACCCCACGTGTAGAGACAAAACATCAAATCCCAACTAAAGCCTATTGTTAGGGATCTCTAGTGCTGGCATTGTAAATATTCTGCAAAGCAGAAAGCCTTTCCTGAAGTTAAAATGTAAACTTAATTGAAGAAAGGAGTAAAATGTAAAAAATGCAGCAGGGAGCTGTAGTTTTTCATTAATGATTGAATTTCTCTCTACTTCACAGCTTAGCAGAGGACAGATTTGGACATGTAAGGCATGTAGGTTCTTCCCTCCCTCCCTTCCAGCCAGCCAGCCCACCCTCTTACTTTCATTTGCTGATCCTGTTTTAGAAGTCCTTGTCATTATGACTAGACTCTTATCAAGCTTGAGTTGGAGAGAAAAAATAAACTGCACATAATAGCCAAAATACGTGTGGAATGGTGAGTGAGTAAGGTGAATCAACAGACCGTAAGAGAAGAAGGTGATTAATAGATTATACAGTGTCAACATCACAAGCTCAGTTGGAAGTGTAAGTGAAGTAGTTTATAATTCCACCTACTATAGAATTTTAGAACTGCAAGCATCTGCACATTAGGCATGCAACTGGAATGGTGCTCCCAACTTCAAAAGGACTGCCAAGCTATGAAATATATTTCTTCCGATAATTGTATGTCTTAATAAGTAAAACAAAAAGCAAACCAAATCCCAGTTTTGTTACTCTATCACCCCTCCCAGCTAAATACATTGGAATTAAACAGGTGTTGCAGGATTGCAAAATAGTACTAATGCATTGTGCTTTATGAAGCTCTGTTAACCACAGTCTTTGCTGAAATGTGTGAGCTCTGTACACAGTAGCCACATTGTTCCACTGAAAGAAACAGTAAGAATATGTGGATGAATGACTTGTATCTGAATATTTTCCTAAGGTATCTGCTTTATAGAAAGAAGAGTGTGTCATTCTCTAAATTTAATCAGATTCTATAAAATTGAGCCCCAAATATTTATGTGTGAAATGGCACTGATCAGTATGTTATGCTCAAATTAATCAAAATGTGACTCCGTGAAGGAAAACAAACAAACAACAACAACAACAACAACAAACAGCCAGTCTTTAGTGTCAGGTGATACACCCTCCCAACAAATAAAAAGTTCACTTAACTTTCCAGTCCCTCACTTTCAATGCCTTGCTCTGGAACCAATCATCCTAGCTAATGAGATCCTTAATTAAAAGCAGATGAAAATGTCTTATTGGTAACTTCTTCATATTACAGATATCTTGAGCATTTATGTTGTCTGCTATAGCATATAATGTGGTGTGTTTTCCTCTGTACTTCCCAGGTACGGTTTTGTAGTGGGGTATATTGTTATCCCACGAATCAATCCCTATCATCTTTGTGCAGCAAATCATACTGGAATTTATAAACTTTCAGCAAATACAACAGGCCGTTATGATGCGTATTGTTACAATGCAACAGGTATGTATATGTTTTATGATGTATTTTAGATATATATCAAATTACAATAATATATGTAACTCCTAAGGTACTCAGAAGAGGTCTTTTATATTAAATATCATCTGATCTTCAGCTGAGAAGAAATACATTTTGCCAGCCTCCAGAAGTGCATCTGTAATACCAGCAATGAATTTGACCCATTTGGTCATTAGTGTTTCTCCAACTAAACAATTTGCTGCCTTGGGGACTAACTTAATAGCTTCACAACAGCTCATTACAACTATTTTGTGCAGTGAAACTCCCAACGGTGAATCTAAAAGATCCCAAAATCTACTAAAGGATTTAATAAGAGTGTACAGCAGGCTACAGTGACAAGGTATAGGGCTTGGTCAGACAAGCATGCTGACCAACGCCTTTTGTAGTACTTTCTGTCTGGCTCCTCCTTTGTTCCTCCCATGTCCCCTTAATCCTTACAATTTCTACAAATTCTGAAAAGCTAGGAGCTGGTGAGGATCATGGTTCTCATTTTCAGTGTATGCAATGGCTCTGGCAAATGATGTTCAGACATTAGGCAGTTAGGTGGTGATGCAGCCAAGAAGCAGACTGAAGATTCTGAACTTTGTAACAGTTGGAAATATTTGATCATATTATTAGGAAAATGTAGATAATCTTGTGGCAGATGCTGAAAACAGTATTTCAAGATAAAATCTGGATTAACTTCAAGTGTCTTGAATTTCAGTAAACATTTCCAATGTAAACAGACAGATCATACAGAGCTCAAAGCAAAACTCAGTGATGATCTAAATGACAGCGACATTCTTAGATTTCGTCCTTGGTGGTCATATCATTAAAAGCCATCTCTGCATTGGCATAGTGTTAGGTGAATCACCAGCCTGTGCCATCCAGGGTGGCTCTTTAGTGTCCATCCCTACTGGAGCTTTATAAACACTTCCAAGTATTATCCCCTTCTGGCACTACAAGCAGGAGGTCACACAGTGGCCCCAAGCCTGGCACAGAAGACCACCAGGGTGAACAGAGCTCACCAGACTAGGGCACACTCTGCCTGTGCAGAACCCCCATAGAAGGGATGCAGTCCTTCTAGCTATACAGGGTTAGAGCTGCCATGACGTTAGGGCTGTGTGTATTGAAATGGCAGAGTAAGGCTATTTTCATGGACATTGATTGCAACTATTTTCTAGAATGGGTATGGAAAAAGGGAATGTCATGGTTAGCTGAGAAAGCAATCTGTAGTGCCCCAGCTGGGAAAGATCAGAAGGAACACAGGTAGATCAGTGAATGAACTTCAATTTGGAAATTGTTTTTAAATGTCCAGATTTCAAGATATCTTTCTGTGATTATGTATAGTTGTGGAAATTTTCTGGGAAGTTTTCTGGACTGCCAGATGAGGAATCAAACCAAATGTCATCATCTTCAACTCTAGCTAAAAACATAATGCTTAGAAAAGGACAAAGTGATTTTTAGGAGTATTGGAGAAGTTTTCTAGATAATTCATTTTGATACATCTTTGAATCTAAATTATGTTGGTATACACTATACTTTTTCTCAATTCTCTTAAATTAATATTTTCTCTTTTTCCTTCTTTTTCAGAAACAAGGGACAAAGCATGCGAGCCAATTGAAAGAATAGACACTTCTTTTCTCAGTAATCAGAGTGAAATAGGTACTGTATTGATTAGAAAGACTTGCAATTTGTTTTATTTTCAGGATGATTAATTTAATACTAATGATTAAAATATTAATTATATTAATGATATTAATTATTAAAAGCATTAATATTACTTAACTTTAAATTTGTATTAATTTTAATTAATAAACTAATATTAATCCACAACTGTTTCTCTGTATTTTTTTGGTTCTAGGAATTAAGCTATCATAACTGAAATACAGCTATATAGCTCCTGGGTATTAACAACTGCCTAATATTCTCTTTCCTATAGTCATTGACAATGAAGATGGCTCACGTTATAATGCAGATGGTACACGTCATAGTGGAGACTCCTCAACCTCAGGTGCGGATGATGAAAATGTAGGTAGTGGATCATCACATGACACAACTCCAGTGGATACCTCCATCAGAAGATCCAGTCCCTCGTATTATGGAAGTGTTACTCCAGTCTCACATCTGTCAGATCATTCTTCTGGAGGAGGTGAAAAGGAGTTTCCTGTCACAAATTCTGGTAAGGATGGTGGGTTGCAACTATACCCTCTTTAAAACAACAAAGTGAAGAATTACCTAGCTACGTAAATGATATCAGGTAGGAATAGGAAGCACTGTCTCTAGTTTGTATCACTGGGAAGGGAAAGGAGAAAGGTGTGTCTCTGGGGTGAGGGGGAGGGGGAAGAGGAAAAAGAAAAAAAGAAATAAAGCTTTCTGAATTTCTACTACAGTATATTACAGAATGCACAGAGTGATAAAATTGTCAAATTATATGTTATTAATACCTTCTTATTTTAGTTGATAAAGTCAAATTTTAATTTCCTGAAACCTTACCAAATACAAATGCCATACTCATTGCTAGGGCATTCAGCACAGTGACAAATCAGTGAATTGGGGTACATTGCCAGTATTTTGCTTTCTTGTGAAGGTGATTTTTATTGTATTTCATCTTTTATATTCTGTGTGTAGCTGAAATTATCAGAGGTCTAAAGGACTAGCTCCACTGAACCTAAGGGATAGAAACAGAGTTCATCCTCTAAGTGCAGTGATGTGTTACTGTGTGACTTCTGACTTTCTTTCAAATCACCAATAATTTAACAGTGAAATATAGCAGGGAAAAAAAGGCAAAAATAAAAAATAAAAAAAAAGGAGAAACACCTTATGCTTTTTTGTCCATATAATTCACATCATGAAAGATAATTACTAACATTCTATTCCTGAGCAATTAGGATCAGATTCATTCCCTCAGGTGTATGCCATGTAGTTCAATTGCTTGCCATGACAATCCTTACCAACTCTGCTAACATTCAGGGTTTAGTTTTTGGACTAAAACTCTGAATATTGCTCAGTAGAAAGGGGAGTATAATTAACGTCACTTCTTGCTCTGGGTTCCTTGTACCGTCAGATGATACACAGGTACAGTTAGAGCTTGAACAACATGAAGATATCATTGCAAGATGTTTCATTACCACTATAATATATGCTCCTCTTGAAATAATCTATTTTGGTGTTAATCTTGTTGTGTTAGTAAATAAAGATATTTGGGGTTGAATTGTGTGAAGAACCTCCTCTATATCTTTCTTCTCCCTTGTGCTAATAAAAGAAGGAATGAAGTTTGCAATATAGAATAATTGATATAGTTGTGAGTAATGAGTTGCAGAGCAGATAATGAAATAGTAATCTTTCATCCATCATTATACAGATGATGAAATTTCTCCTACATCAACTGATATCTCTTCGGTAACAGGATTTGATGATTTCGCCAAAGAAGATGATGAATGGCATCGTGGAAGTACTAGTAAGATTTATGCATTATAATAATTACATCAGTTATAGATTGTATTAAAACTGCTTTCTTCTTTCAGCAGGGCTTTCTGGTAAGTGGTGAAATATACATTTTCTCCAATTTTGGAAAGACATTGAAAGACACTACTTTAATGACTGATTAATTTAGAAATAAATTTCACTTTCTGGTGAAGTTATTTATTTGCTTATTTAAAGAGATAAAGGGAGCCAAAACATTTGCTTTTTCTTTTCTTCAGTGTTTATACATGCACTCTGAAAGACTGCTGTTTGGCTTATTCTGTGTTTCCCACTGCCTTTTTATTACACATATTTATGAGGTACCACAAATCAGTGTAACAAATTATCACTCAAAGTCACATTGTTCCTACCTCAGAGTTAGAAAATGACATTGTCATCAATTTGTGGTAAAAGTACATCTGTGATTCTAATATTCTTATGGTTGTGAAAGTGGATAATCCATGTCAAAACCATGGCCTCTCTCACCTAAACAATGCTATAAGTGGTAGGTCCAGTTGCTAACCCACTTGTGTAATGCTAAAATTAATTTTGTTCTTGGTGGTGGCAAGGTGCACAAGAACAATTTTGAGCCTGTGATGTCTCTGCAGGCTTTGAAGGCTCAGAAGAACATTAGTCAATTTCTGGGCTGAGTGGGAAAAACTGATGTGATGCTTTTATTGAATATGTGGTGCACAGCAGCTACAACAAACAAAAACCTTTTGAAGTAATCTTATTTTTTCTTAAAATGGAACTGTACATGTATTTGCTCGATGTCTTGAGTTTGAAGTAATATAGATCTTTGCAACCAGCCAAAACAGGGAGAAAAAAAAAAAAAAAAAAAAAAAAAAAAAAAAGGACATAGAAGAACATTTGAATTTCACAGAGAAGATCTATAGAGGCATGATGGAAGGTTGTTGGAAGGTTGTAGTCAAAAACAATAGAAATGAAAGTTTCTTCCTGCCAACATTTTTTTTCCCACCAGAGAAGCACATGATAGTGATGAGTTTGCTTGTTTTTTTTTGGGGTGTTGACAGGTAGTCAAATGGTCTATGCAACTTGGAGGGTCAGTGTTCTAGTTACTGTATTTAAAAATCACAGCATAGTGTAAGAATTATTATGTATTATGTATTGCAGTTAGCAAAAGCTTTACTAAAATACAAAAATCATTCAACAAAACATCTCATCACAGAATATGAGAAGTTTAATAACACCTCTAAATATAAATGGAAAAAAAAAAAAAAAAAAAAAGACATATATGTATCAGCATGATTTTTCCCCAAACTTTGAAAGCAAGTAGACAATTTTCTAAGTTTTCTTTCTAGTGTGAGTTTTTGCTTCAGAGTATTGCCTGAAAGGGAAAAAAAATCCCATCTGGTAACAGTGGGGAGTTTGTCTCATTGACACTAATGGTGATTTCACATTTATTTGCCTTTGTATGCTTGTGTGACTTAATGCTTGCCTGTACAGATGTTTATTCACCCACTGCAAAAGACTGTGCATTGTTTCTAGGCAGCATTCTAGGAAAGTATTTGGTTTTGCTTTTACTATTTGATTTATCAAATATATTGATTCTAAACATTTATGTCCCTACCTGCTGCTAACAGTTCCCTATCATGGGCATGGTATTCTAAAGAAAAACTAGAGGTGTTTAACATTTAAAAAGATTGAATTAAGTACAGAGATATGTAATAAAACTATCAATGCTGATATATCTATATTACAGAAGTGATAGCATTGGCATGATTGTTTATTGGGGCTGGCAGATTGATTTTCTAGTGAAAAAAAAGGGGGGAGGGGGAGGGTATGAAAGTACTGCACCTGAGATTTTCTGATAGCTTCAGCTATTGCTTAGCAACATCACTTTAAAACCAAACAGATTCATTTTGTTTAATGTTACTGTACAATAAGCGAATGAGTAATTTAGCACTTTTTTCACAAGTTAAATATATGCTACCTATCTCCAAGAGAAGTCATAAAATACTCTATATCATAGGAGAAAGTTACAAGAAGAACAAACAAAAAGAGAAATTAAAGTCATGCCCCAGTGTCTAGTATTTACGTTGTGCAACATTGCAGGCTCATTGGAATATCCTGGCAGGAACTTAATATCCTGGAGAAAAACCCCACTGGCAAGAAAGTAGAAAATTAAGAAGCAAGTAAAAAAACTTCATCCCACTAGGCATATATCTTCAGATAGATAGGTAAAAGTTTACCTGTCTAACTCTATAGTGTATGAATGTTAGACACAGAACCAGTGGCTATCCATCTATACTACACCTTGTTTGTAAACTTAAAGTCTGGTGAAAAGATGCCTACTTTGATCAAAATAAGTCATTGCTATGGGCCTGAAGTAAGCAATTGTTACATCTCCTTGTTTTTCACATTACCATTTCATTATTGTTCTGACTGAGCATTATTGGCAATGTTCTCCATCAAGTTCACAGTCCAGATTAATACACTGCAAGCACTTTGCCACTGACGTTCTTTATCTCTAAACTGAAACAATCTTCTATTTGTTGCTAACAAGTTATGATTCATCTCCAGATGTGCCATGGATCAGATATCATAAAATTCTGTAGCTGATATGAGTTACTTCCCTGAGTTATCAGAGCTAGTTACTCAAACAATAACTGCGGCTGCTTTTGTTCATCCATCTACAGTAGACACTCCCATGCTGTAGTGGATTTTTTTTTTTTTTTTTGGTTTGGAGCATTCTCTAAAAAATGTCATTATTGGGAAGAAAAAAAAAATCTTATGTCGATACTTTGGCTGATTTGATAGGAAAGCATCTGCATTAGTATTTTATATATGGAAGGAAGCCATGTAGCCATATTCAAGCATATACATATTCAAGTAACTATGTTCCTAATGCTTGCTATGGAGAGCAGGTAGAGGTGAGAATTTTGCTGGGATTACAAGAAGTCAGATGACAATTCAAGGCAAAGTTTAATAGATGTAGAGATAAATAATAGTGATGCTTCTATTGAATGTTCTCTAAAAACACACTCAACTTTGGTTCATCCATAAGAATGGATGCCAGAACAACAACAAAAATATCTAGTCCCTCTAGTTCAAGAATGTGAATTTGGATGTTTCTAGAAATAATAACACCTAGATAGGAGTCAGATGATTGCTAATAAATATTTATTCGTTTGACATCTGTGACATAATTTCAGTATGCAATCTCCCCTGACACATTTTAATAGCAGCTTTTCTTCCTGAAATAAACAGTGGATTCATCTCTTGAGATGTGCTAAAGACAGAAGATTCTCAGTCTATCATGTTCACCAGTAAGAAATGGAAGACATCTTAAAGAATGATATCAGACACTCTTTTCTCTATAAAATCATGTGTTAATTCCTCAGTATAATCTGAAGTTTAAGAGGTACCAGAGTCCTGCAGCTCTGCTCTTCAGTTATTTTCTTGTTAACAATTTTTTGATATTATCATTTTGATCATTTTTGTGCCCCAAATCTGAGACCATTATTTATTTATTTCTTGATGCTCTGTTGCTCAGAGATCAGATTTTGAATGTCCAAGTCTCTGATTCTGAAAAACAAGCAAACCATCCTCTCCTTCTGCTCCCATCTGCACCTGTATTCAGAGTTTGAATTTTGTATCTAAAAATTGCCTCATTTCTGTGGGAATGCCTTCTTTGGTAAAGGAGGTTTGATGGCTTGGTGTAGAATAGAAATAATAAAAAAAATAGAAATAAAAAAAAAAATAGGGTAGTATTTTAAAGAAGATTTTGCATTTTTTTTTATTCAATATGTGTATGACTTAAAACACAGCTCATATTGTAAGCTTTCTCTTTCAGTTTATTGCTGAATAATGTTATTAGGAGGGAGAAAGGTTAAGTTATCAGCTGGCTTGCTTGAGAGATTTCATTCTTGGTGTGCATGACATCATTAGCTCTGTATGCATTTTGTCAAAATATTAGGATATATATCACATACAGTGCATATTTTGACCTGTTGCAGCTATTAAACCTATGCAGAATTCATTGACTTTGCTGGACTATCAGAGCTAGTTACATAATCTTATACTTTAGTAGAATGATTCAATCTTCTCTTACGCTAATATATATATATATATATATATATATATATATTTACTACTGTAGGAATGTAATGATACCACAGGTTCATACATTCCCTTTCCACTCACATCCATCTCAGTGGCATGAGCATGTTCAAGGTGCTGGTGCTGGTGGACTTTGATGGAGGAAATATGCCTCTCAAGAAATAACAAATTCTTGGTTCAATGAACCATATCCTAACAGCTCCGGAGCCTCATCATGTTCACCTGGAGAAAACTACCACCCAAACCTGGTGGAATCCATTTTCAAATGAGTGGTGGTGGTCAAATCCCAGAGAGAAGACACAAGAACCCACCCAGACAACAAGGGGTAAAGAGCATCATACTAAGAGAGTGCTTTGTTTAAGGGCTGAATAACCATAGTTCTAAGGCAGAAAGATGGAGAAGCATTAAATGGAGGGGGTTTTCAATTGGAAGTTCTTTTCTGCTTTTTATTGCAATGTGTTGGAGAGAGAAAAGTGAAGTACAGGGCTCTGCCTGGTTGACTGTAGGTATGGTAGCAACCGAGCACTTGTTCAGATCAGTCATGAGTTGCATATCTCAGAGGGGTGAATGCATGAGCCATTTAGTAAACGATGTACTCAAGTCTTTCACTTTTAATTTTTGAAAATACTTTAGATGCAGATTGTTTCAATGAGGAAGACTTATGAGAGAAAGGAAGAGAATATTCTCCAGTCAGTACCCTATGTTTACTCGGGTACAATGAGCCAGAGCTCAGTTACTTCATTGCTTACATAGGGCACTGCAGTGTAGATAACAGACTACGTTAGGGTGGCTTCAGCAGGGCCAAGGCAGGGTGATGGATCTCTCCTGTGGGAGGAAGAACCAGTAGGAGATACAGTCCGTGGCAAGCACGGTGCTGTTCAGCCTCCGCAGTGGCTGAGGGCTGCGTGCAGGGGAGACAGCAAAGCATAACTGCTGCCAGTAGAAGGCCTTGCGGGTTAGAGCTTCATGGCAGATTTAACATCACCACAGCAGATGTGACCTCAAGCGGCAACGGTTCGGATGACGAAGACTCTTCAGAGGAGACGGCTTACCCTACGGTGTTTCCAGGATGGGATATAAGTGTGGCCAAGAAAGAGTATGCTCCAAGTACTAGTAAGGAACTTCCCTTCTCTTTGGATGTCTTGATTTTGGGTTTGGGGTTTTGGGTTTTTGGCTTTGAGTGTTTGCTTTTTCTTATTTTTTTTTCCCTTTTCTACCCAATGATCCTCTTCCTTCACCAAACGAGTATCGTGTAAAGGGGTAGCTGCTCTTCTGATTGGCTCTTGTTTCAGAGATCTTTCCTGTGCCACAGGAAAAGCTGATTCTTGAACTTGTGAGGTTCCAATCCTTAGAAGGAACTTCTTCCAGTACTGCTGGAATTTATATCTTGTTTTCACATACATTGGATTTCTGGGCTTCCTGTGTGGGTCTTTGTGTCCCGAGGAAAAATTCCTTTTTGGAGGGAAATTCCAGCCTCTACACATGATGCTCAAGTAGTTATGTTTGCATGCATATACCTATTTGGCCTGCCTTGCACAGCGAAGGAAAAGAGTGTAAGCCCTGTAATTTCTCTAGGGGAAAATCTATTTCCATCCTTAAATGTCTGTCACAAGCTATGGGTCAATACTATTTGAAATGCTATGTTCTGAGAAAAAGTTGTGCAGGGGTAACATAACAGAGGTAAAGCTGTGTCTCTGCAATGTGCTGATGCCTTCCTCAGAAGTGTTTCTGGTGTACATCTTACTGATTCCAGCTGGCTACGAGGAGTGCATGTGTCTTTCAAGCAGAATGGCCATTCTTCTGAGCCCAGGTCTCTGGCAGCGTTGGCTTCACAGGGTTGTCAGAGGAAGCAAAGGCAAAACTAATGGGTGTGCTTGTTTCTGGGTATCCTTTCTACCTGTCGTGGATGCTTCTATCACCTTTTGTGCCTGATTTTGTGTCAAGTCTTGGTGGATGTTCCGTGTGCTGGAAGTTACCTCGGCCTATCTGTTCTCTCTTGCTGGCACAGCCTGTGAGGAACTCATTAACCTCGTAGAACAGCAAGAACAGATCCACGGGGCTTTGCGATGACTCCTCTCAAGGGACTGTGTTCTGTCCTGGGACTGCCACTAGTTCTTTCATCTGGCTAAGTGTCTTAGGAATGTAATGATACCACAGGTTCATACATTCCCTTTCCACTCACATCCATCTCAGTGGCATGAGCATGTTCAGGGTGCTGGTGCTGGTGGACTTGACTTTGATGAAGGAAATGTGCCTCTCAAGAAATAACAAGTTCCTTGTTCAATGAACCATGTCCTAACAGCTCCGGGGCCTCATCATGTTCACCTGGAGAAAACTACCACCCAAACCTGGTGGAATCCATTTTCAAACGAGTGGTGGTGGTCAAATCCCAGAGAGAAGACACAAGAACCCACCCAGACAACAAGGGGTAAAGAGCATTATGCTAAGAGGGTGCTTTGTTTAAGGGCTGAATAACCATAGTTCCAAGGCAGAAAGCTGGCGAAGCATTAAATGGAGGGGGTTTTCAATCAACTGTACATGTTTCTGGTTTTCTTTATTATGTGTTTGAGGAGTGAAAACCTATATATTGGTCTCTTTCTGAGTCTGTACTTTTGGTAGTGGCAGAGGACACTGTTTCACCTGAGGCTAGCAAATATACTGAGTAGGTAGTACACCTCTGGAAAGGAAAAGAGTTGAATTTTGAAGATCAGTTAGGTAGTTTCAACCAATGGCAGAGTTGAAAAAATATATATATTTGTTGATATAGAATGGAAAGAATATGCTTTACTGAATAGAAAATGAATGACATACTATTTCATAAACTACTTACAGTGTTATTAGAATAGTGCTTATAAAAGTGGGAAATGCCTGTGAAAAAAAGGAAGAGACAATTAAAGATATCTCTGGTTATACCAAAAAATAGACTCAATGGGAAATGTTTTAATTTCTATTGACTTACTGTTTTTATTAAGCAATGAAAGCTGTGAAAAAAAAAAAAAAGTATGAAGCATTAATTTAATTCTAAAAAGATATCATTCATATGATCCCAAATCTCTCTTGATTAAAATTTACTAAAATTATCAAAATTGTTAGTCCTTAACTTTGATAAGACATGTAAGGGATCAGTTAGTGCTGTGACCCTCCATAGGGCACTGCAGTGTAGATAACAGACTACGTTAGGGTGGCTTCAGCAGGGCCAAGGCAGGGTGATGGATCTCTCCTGTGGGAGGAAGAACCAGTAGGAGATACAGTCCGTGGCAAGCACGGTGCTGTTCAGCCTCCGCAGTGGCTGAGGGCTGCGTGCAGGGGAGACAGCAAAGCATAACTGCTGCCAGTAGAAGGCCTTGCGGGTTAGAGCTTCATGGCAGATTTAACATCACCACAGCAGATGTGACCTCAAGCGGCAACGGTTCGGATGACGAAGACTCTTCAGAGGAGACGGCTTACCCTACGGTGTTTCCAGGATGGGATATAAGTGTGGCCAAGAAAGAGTATGCTCCAAGTACTAGTAAGGAACTTCCCTTCTCTTTGGATGTCTTGATTTTGGGTTTGGGGTTTTGGGTTTTTGGCTTTGAGTGTTTGCTTTTTCTTATTTTTTTTTCCCTTTTCTACCCAATGATCCTCTTCCTTCACCAAACGAGTATCGTGTAAAGGGGTAGCTGCTCTTCTGATTGGCTCTTGTTTCAGAGATCTTTCCTGTGCCACAGGAAAAGCTGATTCTTGAACTTGTGAGGTTCCAATCCTTAGAAGGAACTTCTTCCAGTACTGCTGGAATTTATATCTTGTTTTCACATACATTGGATTTCTGGGCTTCCTGTGTGGGTCTTTGTGTCCCGAGGAAAAATTCCTTTTTGGAGGGAAATTCCAGCCTCTACACATGATGCTCAAGTAGTTATGTTTGCATGCATATACCTATTTGGCCTGCCTTGCACAGCGAAGGAAAAGAGTGTAAGCCCTGTAATTTCTCTAGGGGAAAATCTATTTCCATCCTTAAATGTCTGTCACAAGCTATGGGTCAATACTATTTGAAATGCTATGTTCTGAGAAAAAGTTGTGCAGGGGTAACATAACAGAGGTAAAGCTGTGTCTCTGCAATGTGCTGATGCCTTCCTCAGAAGTGTTTCTGGTGTACATCTTACTGATTCCAGCTGGCTACGAGGAGTGCATGTGTCTTTCAAGCAGAATGGCCATTCTTCTGAGCCCAGGTCTCTGGCAGCGTTGGCTTCACAGGGTTGTCAGAGGAAGCAAAGGCAAAACTAATGGGTGTGCTTGTTTCTGGGTATCCTTTCTACCTGTCGTGGATGCTTCTATCACCTTTTGTGCCTGATTTTGTGTCAAGTCTTGGTGGATGTTCCGTGTGCTGGAAGTTACCTCGGCCTATCTGTTCTCTCTTGCTGGCACAGCCTGTGAGGAACTCATTAACCTCGTAGAACAGCAAGAACAGATCCACGGGGCTTTGCGATGACTCCTCTCAAGGGACTGTGTTCTGTCCTGGGACTGCCACTAGTTCTTTCATCTGGCTAAGTGTCTTAGGAATGTAATGATACCACAGGTTCATACATTCCCTTTCCACTCACATCCATCTCAGTGGCATGAGCATGTTCAGGGTGCTGGTGCTGGTGGACTCGACTTTGATGAAGGAAATGTGCCTCTCAAGAAATAACAAGTTCCTTGTTCAATGAACCATGTCCTAACAGCTCCGGGGCCCCATCATGTTCACCTGGAGAAAACTACCACCCAAACCTGGTGGAATCCATTTTCAAATGAGTGGTGGTGGTCAAATCCCAAAGAGAAGACACAAGAATGAGATAGGAGTCATTTTCTGCAATGACCCTCCATAGGGCACTGCAATATAGCTAACATCCTTGGTGGGGTGGCTTCAGCAGGGCCAAGGCAGGGTGATGGATCTCTCCTGTGGGAGGAAGAACCAGTAGGAGATACAGTTCGTGGCAAGCACGGTGCTGTTCAGCCTCCGCAGTGGCTGAGGGCTGCGTGCAGGGGAGACAGCAAAGCATAACTGCTGCCAGCAGAAGGCCTTGCGGGTTAGGGCTTCATGGCAGATTTAACATCACCACAGCAGATGTGACCTCAAGCGGCAACGGTTCGGATGACGAAGACTCTTCAGAGGAGACGGCTTACCCTACGGTGTTTCCAGGATGGGATATAAGTGTGGCCAAGAAAGAGTATGCTCCAAGTACTAGTAAGGAACTTCCCTTCTCTTTGGATGTGTGTTTTGTTTTTGTTTTTGTTTTTTTCTTTTATGTAACAAATCTTATGTTCCTCCTCCTTTACTGCATGTATTTTGCCTAAAGAGTGGACACTCTTCTATCAAGTATTACTCATGAATGTTCCTTTTCCATTGGAAAAATCTTATAAGACCCATATTAGTTGAATAGATATCTGTTCTATCATTACTTAAAATTGACATCACAGTTTTATCCCAATTTGAACACATTCATTCATTCATTATCTTCCTGAAGGACATGCTTATCATTTTTCCCTTTTTTTTTTTTTTTTTTTTGGTTTGGTTTGTAGGTGGGTGGGTTCAGGTACAGGAAACAATTTTAAAATAGTTCTGTTTTGTATTATTTATAATCTACATATGTGTCATGATTGAAATGTAATACAGAGCTTGAACACGATTCTTTGATATGTTTTCTTAGTAGATTTCTTGGCTTTTTGTAAGATGTTTGGCCACAATATGGGGATATCAAAGCCTAGGTTCTCATTTCATTAGGAAGTGCTACCACACACTCTCATGTTTGCCACCTTCTGCACTCTTCCCACACACTTTTCTAATATCATCCCTTTTTTTTTTTTTTTTTTTTTTTTGACCAAAAATATTTAGGCATGATCTAATACCACAACCGAAAGATTTACATAACCTTTTTTCATAACCTTTTTTTATTTCTTTCTTTTTTTTTTTTTTTTTCTGGTATGCATAGTACCACAGTGATGATCTGATAACTCTTTCTTAACTAAAAAGTCATCCATAGCTAAAATAATTTTCTTTTAAAACCAGAAGATCTCCACATATGAGGTTTTGAAGCCAAACGCTGTGTTCAATGAAGCACCTAGTAGGTGCTACTTAGCCTCATAACCAGGGAATGTCCCCCACCCTCAGGCATTTCTGTTTCCTTTTTTTTTTTTTCCCAGTATATATTTTGTCATTGATAACCATACTATATGGCTTTCATTCATTCAAATATAATAACTTGTTCCTTTTTTTTCTTCTTTTTGTAATTGAATGTAATTTAATATAATTTAAGCACATCTTAATGTCTTCTATTCTGTGCACTTGTGCACTCAGTAGTGTAAACAAATCTGTGCTTATAAGCATCTTACTTTTTTTTTCTGAATGCAGTGGAGGATTTTTCTGTTTGATTTTCAGCAGTAGTCTTTGGTATTAGAAGAACATACAAAATGAGCAATTCAACTTGCTTAGGGATTTTTATCCTTTTGCCTACATTTTAGGTTTTTCTGGTATTAATTTCTTTAGCTTTTACTCTGCATTTTACTCTCTGACTTATTCCACATAGCATATAATGTTCAAAAAAACTCTATGGCCTAGTGGTGTCTGCATGTTCCCCAGGTGAAAATGTGTACAATCTCTGGTCATAGCTTCTTGTAGCAGTTTTATTTTACCAGTTCAATCATATTATAACTTTCTTGACTAATATTGGCTTTCTATTGGCAGTCATGGTGCTTTCAGATTTTTGCTGATTACTTCTGTTGAGCTCTGTGGATATTCTAACATGAATCTCAATACTTGAGTACTTAGCAAGCATGTTTTACATGTACTCAGGCATCTACTATATTCTTTAGTTAGAGCATTATTCTTCAAACTAGAATTTAAATGTCTGTAACTTCTGTAATAGCCTTGCACTACTTCTGCTGTACATTATTCTTCTATTGCTTTTCCCCCTTACTCTTGGGAAACTTTGCATCTGTCTGATACAAAGAATAAAACCTAGTGGTTTGATCTAAAGGGATTTGATAAGAAGAGTAGTGAGACTATGATCCATTTATGCATGAATTTCCATAATCCATTATCTTTATGGCACACAATAACAGTAAAGTAATAATGATAGACGTACAGCATGATCAGCATTGAATCCTCCATTGTCCTAACAGCTATGGACTTGCAACATGGAGTGCTTCTGGAAATCTCCACACAAGATCATTGGAACCCCTCTTATACAGATGAAGAGGAGCAATATCCTAGCTCTGTGGGCAGGGGTAAAGCAATTTAGCATTTCAGATAATAGTCAGATTTATGACATAATTCAATGAAATATAACTCACTTATGGTGCAGCTGATTATAATTCCTATACTATTAGCTTCAATTATACATTATTTGTGCTAGAGCCCTCAGAGGTGGCATCTGTAGCATTCATCTACCATTCCAAATCTATCTTTGACAACTGATTTTCATTACTTGCCACTTTTCCCCATGTCTCCAGGGTTTTTAAACTTGCACTGCCAGTAGTACAATAAAACCAAGCAGATTGCAATGTGTAACATTTTGGTGACCCAGCTTGGTGAGGAAAAAAAATTCCCTTTTTAACTACAAAATTCCTATCGTAAAATCTGAAGACAAAGAAGAGGAAGGGAGCTGGTGATTCAGAAACATAAAGGTTAGATTAATCATAACTTCTCGGTTAAATCAGGCCTCCTGAACAACAAGCTCTTGTCAGGTACAAATATGACAAAATTCAGTAGTAACCTCCTACTCTTTCCATTGTTTAGTACACATGTAAAACCATAAGGCTACTTACAGAAACATTTAGGGCAATATTTGAAAATTATGTAGGTGGAAAATCTGCAGATATAAAGCTTGGATCAATTTAAGTAAATTAATTAGTTTGGGATAATAAGATAATGCTGGTAGTATACATTTGGCAAAGTTAAAAAATTATCCAGCTGAAGTTAAACTGTGGTCTTCAAGATACAAAGGGCTCAGCCTAGGATCCGTTACTGCTAAGGATTCATTCTGAGTGGAAGAGTAAACATTACGTTCCTAACTGTGCTATGAAGGATAATACACTACCTCCAGACAAATGTGAACTTTTTCCTACCAGTGTTAGTGCCAGCAGCCAACTGTGCTGTTGAAAATGTTCTCACATTCTTCAAGCCTAAAAACCTCTGTGCGCAAAGGCCTATGGAATGCATTCTCCAGCTATTTTTGTTGTGTACACGAATAGTCTCCAGTAATTTTTTTTTAAAACATAGTTGAATATGAACTTCATTTTTGGCTATACCCTGTTAAAGTGAAGTGCAAAACTGAATAGCCGAAGGCACAGCTTTCTACAGCTGGATTAGGGGCTAGTCTTGTAATTGCATAAAATTAGATTGCACTGAAAATAAATATATTTCAGGTGGACTTGTGGAAAGCTTTCTTATCCTTCTGTAAAAACAGGCATTTTCTACTTACAGCAGTACTTCTTTGGATTTATATGATCTGCCTCCAATGGCTAGGTACAATTCTTTCTGATCCTGTGATTTTTGGGAGCACTGTAATGTTATCCAGGTGACACAGGGCAGAAGCTATAATCACCTAGAAAGAATTTCTGTGAAAAGTTTCTTTTAATTCTGAAGTATTGTTAAATTAGTTGTATTAATACACTTCTTAATTTTAACATATAGACCTACTGGATGCAAATTCAGCACCAAATAGTACAGGATAATCTCTCTATATATTTGTTTTAATTACAAAAATAATGAATTACATTTGCAAGAATGATCTCCTTGTGAACATTTCATCATTTGAAATGTGAAGATATATATTCCTCCATTTCTGTTCTTCTAGGAAAATGCTTAGCATAGGTTTCTTTAGCAGGTGACTAAGTGCATATGTAACAGGTCCAATTCATTCTTTGCATCCTCTGGTAAAGGGTCTTTATTTTACCTTTCATGTATCCATGTATCACTCATGGAAATGTTTGCTACCTAATGCATTTTTTTTTAATTGGGTTCTAATATTCATCTTACTGTTACAAGTATTATTATTTTTATTTTATTTTATTTTTTGGCATATCTTTTTATAAGACTTCTACTGTTTATTAGAAAATCTCTTATGGTGGTGGTATTTCAGATGACTTCTGACTGCATTTTCTGCTGTGTAAACAGCAAATTCAACAGCAAGCAATTAATTTATTTTAGGTTTAATTATTACTGAGTTCAAAGCTAGTATGCGTTTCAACCTCAAATATACAAACCTATTTATTTTCTCCATCCCACTGAATATTCTTTCAGTCCCAGAAGGAATGACAATTTCCTTGGAGATAGAAATTCCTTGCCTTGCAATTGTGTAATTGGGATATTAACTCAAAAGAGAAAGTTCATCATCTCTTTCACTTTCATAAACCCAGAATCTGCAGACTCAACAGTTATGTTAGTATTAATAAATACGAAGTAGAGATGCAAGTTGGTGTTCCCTATGTGTTCTTCCACTGCTTTTCCTATAGCTTTTCTCTGCCATTGGTCATTGGGATACTAAATCTTCCTCTGTTCCTGGTGGAGCTTCTGTGTTCAAAATGAGCTTCGGTTTTCAAAGCAGCTTTGCTTCCTTTCATCTTTTACACCAAATGCAACAATTAAAAAAGAAAAGCAAAACAAAATCCAGCCTTACTGCGTAGACCATGAAGATAAGGATAATATGACTGGTGTTGGGTATTTTGATCATTATTGATTCAATCATCATCTTATCAGCACCAGTTACAAGTGAAAATGAAAAGCATCAAGGACCAACCCAACATCCACTGTTACACAGTGCTCATTCTGGATGGATCAGTCAAGCACAAAACCCTGCAAATACAACTGGGAGTACTGAACATCAAGAATTTACTCTTCCAGGTGAAAATGATATTGAAAAGAAAACTCCTTATACAGGTAATACTACAGGTCAGATTTTAGTAAGTTATCAGGGTTTACTTAAGGTTTAATTTTAGAATGTTTTTACTAACAATTTTGCAATCTGAAGCCATATCAGATGTTCTGTGAACAAACCTGAGCAACAGGAATCTGCAGGTTGAATTCTATACATATATATAAAATTTATTATTCAGGCTCGGTCCTGGAGGTTTGTTTTCTCTCTCATTTGGACTGCGTGTCGATACCTATAGTGGATTAATACTGCAATTGTCTCCCACATTTTGTGTTCTATCACATGCAGTCACAACTCTTTACCAGGCTATCTACCAGGCTTATATCTGTAGGAAACAGTAAATGTTTAAATAGAAAGATAATAATGTCTGTTGCATTTTTTGCATATTTGAGAGCTGTGTTCACACCCCTCTTGAAAGCCATTATTGGACCCGTTTTTTACAGTTTTTGTTAAATCAGCAATTTTAACTAAAAAATAGTATCCAAAATATCTACTCACTCCACTTTTGAAATCTGACTAGATGATACTGAAGTGAAGAAAAAAGAAGCATACTGTAGAATAAAAGAGAGGCTTCTCTCTTCCATCAGTCTAATAAATTGAAACAAAAGATTCAATTCTACTGTAAAGCCAGTAACTGAAAATTGATAAATATTAGTTGATGTTCCTGTGAGTGTTTGTCTAGCTAATGACTGATGTGCTATACTAAGCACTGCCAACAGTCATCATCTGCTCTTACTGATTATCAAACACAGACCAATGAAGACAAGTATATCATAGACATTGTTTGGGATGCTGTATCATGTGCATATATTCCTTCACCTAAATCTAAGCAAAAGTTTAAGGTAGCTCACTGCTTTAGCAGTCCCCAAGTCTACATTCTTCTAAGATATCAACTCCAGGTGCTTCATCAACATCCTTTAAAAATCTGGTGATGCAATGCAATATATTACTGATAGATATATAAATATTATATTACATTATTATAGCAATGTAATTTGGCCTAGTAGCAATTTAATTTTTTACTTCCTATGGTAGTTTTCTTGTTTTATTTATTTGTTTGTTTTTTATTAGGTTGGAGGTGTTTTTAATGGGGCATATGTTAAGATTTGGGTACTCTTTGGTTGTGACTATCTAATAAAAACTACAGATTGCTTAATATGCAAAATATTTTATATTTCTATATAATTGCTATATCAGATATCTTCCAGTCAATTGTTCACTCATATACTATGTGCATCATTCATAAATCTGCATCTGCCAACCTTCCCTGCTGCCAGACTTGCTTTTTTATTTTTTCTGGAGAGGCTGCAACTAATAAAATAGTGACATTTCGAGGGGGAAAAGTTGGGTATAGTCAATACATTCAAATTCTGTGATTAAAATCTTACTGGTGGATCAGGTTCTTCCAGTTATTTCTGCCTTCTTTGTTCTTATGCATCAGTGGATTTTGGTTTGATATTCAACCAATACGAAGTCATGAAAAGCAAGACTCAGGGAAATACTTTTGGAAATCAATGAGGTATCTTGATTCTGAAAAGCATATGCTCAGTTTGAGGAAGGATTCAATCCTGTTGGTGATGGTAGGCAGCTTTTCTAAACATAAACCAGAATGAGAAGCAAAACTGCTTTACTTCTCTTTGCCATTAAATGTAGTAGACATGTGAGCAAGGCCTGTCATAAAGACAAGAACCGAAGAGGAGAATAATATGAGAAATGGATCTTTATATACTGAGTTCATAATTGCTTCACCATCATCATAACAGCTATGGCCTCCAGTCATGGGGCCAGACAGAATGACTCAGCGCAAGACCAGTTGGTGTATCCAGGCTGGGACAAGGGAGAGGATTATTCCACACAAGCCCCTGTAATGGATAGAATTATTCCTTCCAGAGAAAATAATCATGAAAAAGAGTCTTCCAATACAGGTACTATTAATAATATCAGCTATGCATATTTAATCACTTCTATCTCTCTGGTGGCAAGTTTTGAAACAACATTGCATGACTGTAGAGAGGAGTAGTTTACTGATCTCTTTAGGACAGTGACATAACTTGCCTGAATGGTGGTGAGATTTTAGCTCTCTAGAAAACATTTATCTTATACTTACCAGTAACACATCTATTGCTTTCTGTTCTTCAGTTAAGCATGACTGTGGAGTTGCATGCAGTTCAGTACATACATATATGTTATATTAATTTGTGTTGCCAAACAGTTATTACCATAATGTTGAATTCATAATTATGTTACTTGTATCTAAACGGGTTAATGCTTTTAATCTGTGAATAATGATCTGGTAGAAGAGTGTTCTTTTCATAGATTTTTGAAAAATATCCATCACTCTGGTTCACAGAATTATGAGAGAAAGGAATTTAGAAATCTGACATGACACAACTCTACCACTGAATTTATGATGCAGTTTGGTATAGCACATACAATTTATGCCATTGAAGTATATTCCAAAATTATGATATGAGAACATGACTTATTTGTACTAAAATAAGAGGAAGTGTAACTTTAACCCTTTCTCAATCAGACAATCCTCAGAATCTATTTTTAATTTTGTGAACAAAGTAATTCTGATGATTATAATCCTTCAGTAATTCCAAAATATGAATTTCATTTTGAGAAGAAAATTGCTCTTACTACTGCCATAAACAGAATAACAAATTAAAAGCACTTTTTGTAACTTATCACTACTCACATAGCAACAAAGGGGCGTCAACGGTTGTAGAATGGGATCTTTACTGTCACTACTGATATCTGTAAGGTAAAATGCACTGTATCACCACTGGACGGTGGTGCTGAAGCTCTGTGATCAGCCTGAGATACAGGGCAGGAATTATCCTGACCTCTCTCCATGGCCTTTCACTGCATCCACTGTCCTTTGGACTCTTTTGGATTAAGTCATGAAGTGCATGTGAATAAAAAGCAAAAAGTTCTGTTCAAAATGTTGAGAGAGTGATGAGGATGTACAGGGGGCAAAAGATCCCTCTTCTCCCCCTCTGTGGTGTGAAAAGCGTAGCAGTGGTTTAAGGTGAACAGGAGACTTGAATGTGATGGGTATATGAGGGGCACAGCAGGATGCATGTTGAATTCACAGCTGATTCAACCATCATCATAACAGCTCTTGCCACTCCTGATGGTGCTCATCATGAAGACTCAACTCAGCCACCTCTGTCTTCAGACAATGAAGCAGGATGGGGCACTGAAGGCATCACACATTCCACAGATGCCCATGGGGGTGAGGTCCTCCACGGGCTGAATCCTGATAGTACGAATGAAGCTGGAGATGACTCTCTCCTGACGGGTACCAGTAAGAATAATGGATCATGCTCATTTCTCACATGCTGTGTGAAATGAGGCATTATTTCTTCTGATTTTGATGCCTTTCACTACCTTTCTCATCTTGGGGATCTACAACCCTATTGCGGACTTGCAACCCAAAAATTTCCTGTGGTGGGATCTGTGCTGTTATTAGAACAACCTTCTGGAGTAGTCGCAGGGGACTTCTTCCTGGTACATTTGGTGGTTTCTGGTCTTTGCTGAAGCATGTTGCCAGGTGGCCTCCTGTCTCTTCTTATGCACGTCATGTGCCTTGGTGATCCTGAATTCCCAGCCCCATCCTCCCATATTATTCATCGGTGGGGTCAGGCTTGGTATGCTTTGGTGCTGCGATTGGTGTGGTGGAGGTGCTCTGGTGGACTTAATTGAGTGATCTGCTCCTGTGACTCAGCAGTGACACCATCACCAAGGAAGACTGTCCTGATGATGAGAGCAGAGCAATCACACAAGATTTATATCCCGTTAATTCTGCCTTCCATTCCTTACTCCTCACTAGGGGAGTCACAGGCACAACACCACAGATCGGGCTGTGGTATGGCTGCTCACTCCTGAGTTACAGGGTCAGGTTTTTGCTGCTGTGGTTTCTTCTTCCGAAAGTCTTCCCTCTCCATCTGTCACTGGGATACATGGGTACGGCCAACATCTCCATCCAACATGACAAACAAGTTTTGCTTAAGTGTCTCAAAAGCCAGTGGCAGCGTGGGAGAGGAAGGGGAGGCCTTCTGCTCATTCTTCTCCTGCCGTGCTTTAAACCAGGCAGAAGGACATCCTTTCTGCCTTGCTGTGATACCGGAAAGAGGGCAATAACATGGGTGGTGGTTTGGTGGGCATTAACGTTTAAAGCTGATCGTGCCATCATCATGGCAGTCACAGAGTCCATGGATGTTGTCGGCCGGGAGGAAGCTACCAAAGAGCCGTTGGCACCCAGCGCTCAGCCTGGAAGTGAAAGTGAACAAGCAAATACCACAGATGGCTCTTATGTCAGTTTGGTACCTGGAGTTTTTTCAGACATTGATGATCATCACAATCAGTTACAGACCCTTCTTTCTACAAGTAAGGCATACAAATTAAAAGCACTTTTTTTAACTTGTCACTGCTCACATAGTCTTAAGCAACAAAGGGGCGTCAACGGTTGTAGAATGGGATCTTTACTGTCACTACTGATATCTGTAAGGTAAAATGCACTGTATCACCACTGGACGGTGGTGCTGAAGCTCTGTGATCAGCCTGAGATACAGGGCAGGAATTATCCTGACCTCTCTCCATGGCCTTTCACTGCATCCACTGTCCTTTGGACTCTTTTGGATTAAGTCATGAAGTGCATGTGAATAAAAAGCAAAAAGTTCTGTTCAAAATGTTGAGAGAGTGATGAGGATGTACAGGGGGCAAAAGATCCCTCTTCTCCCCCTCTGTGGTGTGAAAAGCGTAGCAGTGGTTTAAGGTGAACAGGAGACTTGAATGTGATGGGTATATGAGGGGCACAGCAGGATGCATGTTGAATTCACAGCTGATTCAACCATCATCATAACAGCTCTTGCCACTCCTGATGGTGCTCATCATGAAGACTCAACTCAGCCACCTCTGTCTTCAGACAATGAAGCAGGATGGGGCACTGAAGGCATCACACATTCCACAGATGCCCATGGGGGTGAGGTCCTCCACGGGCTGAATCCTGATAGTACGAATGAAGCTGGAGATGACTCTCTCCTGACGGGTACCAGTAAGAATAATGGATCATGCTCATTTCTCACATGCTGTGTGAAATGAGGCATTATTTCTTCTGATTTTGATGCCTTTCACTACCTTTCTCATCTTGGGGATCTATATTCTTGTTGTAGACTTGCAGTGCAAACTGATTTATAATTCTGTTGCATGTGAACATCCAAACAAGAAATGCTATCCATTCAGTCTGCTTTTTCCTGGGTGTATTGTTTCTTATGCCCTCCATATTTTTTTTTTTTTCAATTTAAGTTTTAGTGGAAGGTGATACAGAGAAAATTATTATTTTATATTTTTTAAAGGTAACTGAATTGTATGTTTAAAAACAGTTTTTCATGTCTATTCATGCCTGGTTTTAGGATCACCACAGACACCATTAGTACAGTAAATTTTAAAATAACTTACTACAGTTCATGAAGATCTACAAGGTTCAATTCCTATCTTATGTATGGTATCCTATTGAGTTATCCACCATCACAATATTGAATTTTTATCCTAAAATTTTATTTGTTAATACTGGATTTTTATGATGTTTTAGTGCATTTGAAATATTACATCTCTCATATTTTATTAAGTAAAATAAAACTCTAAGGGAAAAATTAAAATTTATGCTTTCCCTTTTCAACTTCCATTTTCTTCAGGATTCCTTTAAATCACAACTCCTGGGATTTTCCAAAGAGCTATGAAAACCAAAACTTGTGTTGATAAAAAACAGTTCTTTTCTCTACTTCTTCCTTTTGTTTTCCAAGAATGGAAAGGATCATATAAAGCTTCACAGTTTATTGTCATCAGCTTGTTAAGCTCTATGTAGTTTGACAGATCAATTACAAATGAAACAAACAAACAAAAACATACAAACAAACAAAAGAACACAACAGGATGTGACAATCTATTTAAGCGCTTGTAAGTGCTTTCTAACAAGTCATTCTAATCTTATTCCTATGTAATGATAGGAATTCTAATACACATTCCATTCTGAAAATAATATGATTTTTCTCCCTTCTAAATAGTTGTTACTAGATATTTTCCAAGATAACATTTTAGGCTCCTGTTGTTTGGAAATGCATGTTTTGGTGTGTCATTTTGTTTCACAATGTTAATTTTCAGTGCTGTAATTTTGCATGTATATTAGCCTTTATTATTCTATTCATATTTTGGAGCATTTGCAATTACTGCAAGGGCATTTAATTAGGCTATGCTATTTTTGCGTGTTTTTTTGACATCCGTACTCTTTTTCATCAGCAGCAGTCTCTTTAGAGAAGAGCACCATATGAGTGATTGTGGGAAGGATGTTAATTAAAAAATTTATTTCCTTTATTTTCCATTAGAATTCATTTTGAATTCGTCTGTTGGGAGACCAGCATGCATTCTTATGATAATCTCATGGAAAAGCAGAGATGAAAAATACACTAGAAAGGAGATTTTATTAGATTGATGATGATGATCTTAATCTTAAATAATCAGGTAGCTATAGCAGTAGCTGCTATCTATTCTTTAAATAGTTTTTATATACTTCCAAGATCACTGATATTTGGGGAAATGAGTAAGCAACTATTCGAATAATCAATAAATCACAGTTAAAGAAATAGATAAAAAATAATAATAATAATAATAATGACAGATACAGATCTTGTTTGCTTGCCCCAACCCTTCCCCAAGGAAAAGATAGACCTTGTTAAATGAAATAAACAGAGAAAAATTGATAAGGTGGGATTTTGCAAATATGTTTGAGGTTAACTTAGCCATCATCACATCACAACAGCAACAGCCAAAATTGATGTTCTGGAACCAGCGGATGTAACCCAGGAAGTGTGGACACCTCGAGTCATCGTAACAGCTCTTGCCACTCCTGACGGTGCTCATCATGAAGACTCAACTCAGCCACCTCTGTCTTCAGACAATGAGGCAGGATGGGGCACTGAAGGCATCACACATTCCACAGATGCCCATGGGGGTGAGGTCCTCCACGGGCTGAATCCTGATAGTACGAATGAAGCTGGAGATGACTCTCTCCTGACGGGTACCAGTAAGAATAATGGATCATGCTCATTTCTCACATGCTGTGTGAAATGAGGCATTATTTCTTCTGATTTTGATGCCTTTCACTACCTTTCTCATCTTGGGGATCTACAACCCTATTGCGGACTTGCAACCCAAAAATTTCCTGTGGTGGGATCTGTGCTGTTATTAGAACAACCTTCTGGAGTAGTCGCAGGGGACTTCTTCCTGGTACATTTGGTGGTTTCTGGTCTTTGCTGAAGCATGTTGCCAGGTGGCCTCCTGTCTCTTCTTATGCACGTCATGTGCCTTGGTGATCCTGAATTCCCAGCCCCATCCTCCCATATTATTCATCGGTGGGGTCAGGCTTGGTATGCTTTGGTGCTGCGATTGGTGTGGTGGAGGTGCTCTGGTGGACTTAATTGAGTGATCTGCTCCTGTGACTCAGCAGTGACACCATCACCAAGGAAGACTGTCCTGATGATGAGAGCAGAGCAATCACACAAGATTTATATCCCGTTAATTCTGCCTTCCATTCCTTACTCCTCACTAGGGGAGTCACAGGCACAACACCACAGATCGGGCTGTGGTATGGCTGCTCACTCCTGAGTTACAGGGTCAGGTTTTTGCTGCTGTGGTTTCTTCTTCCAAAAGTCTTCCCTCTCCATCTGTCACTGGGATACATGGGTACGGCCAACATCTCCATCCAACATGACAAACAAGTTTTGCTTAAGTGTCTCAAAAGCCAGTGGCAGCGTGGGAGAGGAAGGGGAGGCCTTCTGCTCATTCTTCTCCTGCCGTGCTTTAAACCAGGCAGAAGGACATCCTTTCTGCCTTGCTGTGATACCGGAAAGAGGGCAATAACATGGGTGGTGGTTTGGTGGGCATTAACGTTTAAAGCTGATCGTGCCATCATCATGGCAGTCACAGAGTCCATGGATGTTGTCGGCCGGGAGGAAGCTACCAAAGAGCCGTTGGCACCCAGCGCTCAGCCTGGAAGTGAAAGTGAACAAGCAAATACCACAGATGGCTCTTATGTCAATTTGGTACCTGGAGTTTTTTCAGACATTGATGATCATCACAATCAGTTACAGACCCCTCTTCCTCCTAGTAAGAAGTATAAATTAAAATGGTTTTCGTTTTTCCATGTCAATTATCGTTTGGGACAACGATGATCCCCTGAAAGTATTTGCACTAACCAGGGTTTTCAGTTATGCTAATTTGCTTTTTTGGTTATTATTGCTTTTGGCATTTCTAGATATTTTTATGATCCACATCTAAGATGCCATGAAAGGAAATCTTTTTCTCTGCAAAGCAGAGGACTTTTGCCAAATGACTGAAAGTAGTGTTTTGCAAATAACTTTTTCTTACATTTTACTATCTGTATGTGACAACATATCTCATAAAATGAAAAAGCATAAGCTTTTTCCCCATGCTAGCATTTTTCTTCCTATTTGACGGTCGCAAGTGACATCTCTGTAACACTTAATAGTCTTTCACTCTTCCCCTGTCCTCATTCCTTCTGTGTCAGTGGAATACATATCAAGAAAAAGTAATTCTCTCTGCAGTCCTTTTTCTTTTTTTTTTTCCTGCCTAGTTACCTCTGCTATTGGTATCTTGCCAATGATAATTATAGCTACATATAGTGGGTTTTAACTGACATTTCCTTTGTGAACAGTTTCTTAAGTGTTATTCTTCTGATAAAGTTAGTGCAGTTAACAGTAACCATGTTTACTTTATTACACTACAAATATCTTTTTTTTTTTTTTTTTTTGGCAACTTAGTAGTACGGGAAATTGAGGGACTTTTCCTTGTTCTTAAACACATCATGCTAATAGCAATTTTTTAATTTTTTTTTTTTTTCCAGAATCTAGTTATCTCACACACTAACCTAAATACTACTTTCATGCACTTTCCTGGAAGTTAGTGGAACTTTGTCAGGTTTGGCCAATGCTCTGTGGTCATTCTTTACACACAAACATAATTATATACTTGTATATGTAAAACATACATATACTTACATATACTATGTATGTGTCTTACAGCAAGCACTTTAAAGATAATTTTATTATTCATAATGGTTAGGAGTTAGAATTTGCTTCCAATGAAAACATTAATTTTGAAAGATTTGAAAATGGAATTTGGAGTGACAGCTAAATGTTTCTAGGTATGTTTGATTTCTCTCTACACTTTTACCCTGGGATAACTCCACTAGGTTTGGTGGAGTCTATTTAAAATAATTAATGTGAATTCATATGCTATCAGGTAGAATTTTTCTTCCTTTTTTTTTTTTTTTTTTCCAGAGTTTTTTGTAGACACAGTAAAATCAAATCTACCAAAACCGCGGTTAAAATATTTTGACATAGGCACAGCAATATAAATGCAAAATGTGTATTTGCGTTTTATTGGAAAGATAAATATTTTAATAACTGTTTCCTACTATGACAAACTCATTTCTTGACACCCACTGCCCTATTAACTTAATTAGTCCAAGCAGCCTCCTTAATTTACTGTACAGACATTACAAACTTTGAAAAAATGTTTGCTACCTTTCTGTTTTGATCATATAAAACCTGTAAGGACTGGTTTTAAGACCTTTTTCAAGGTGAATGCCTGTGTAGAATATTTGCATTGCCAGTGCCCTGGCAAAGTTTCATAAGGCCTTCTTCTTAAAACTTCCTTATTTTTCTCACTTACCTACCCTTTGTAAAACATAGTACAAGGGGACTACTTGGACACTACTGTTGTCGTTTTTTTTTAAAGTTAGTTTATTGAAGCGTTCTTTCATTTGTAACATTGCCCTCTATAGCTGTATTGAGTGAAAAAGATTCCTTAATATATTGACAGGCACTATTTAAAGGCTTCCTCCAAACAAATGAATGGCTTCCTGTAGTATACTCCTTCCTTTCACTTGCCTTTCCTCTGCAGAAATGTTTAAGCTGTTGTCTGACATCCCACTAATGACTGACCTTTTGTCAAAGTGCCACAGTGGAATAACAAATCAGTCTACTGAAAGAATCCAAAAAATAAGAGTCAAAAAGAAGAAAATCTAGTATGTCATCAAAATGAAATGTAGACCGCAATTGAGGAGACTTCCCTGCCTTCTGCAGGCACTTCCCAGGAGCCAGAACACCAGGAGACATGATCAAATCCTGTTTCTTCTCAGGGCTCAGGGGAGCAGGGAAGAGCAAATTTAGCAGTTCTCTTAACACAGAAATCTTTAATAAATGTCTTTCTAAGGGCCTTTTTGGTGAAAAAGCTCTGCCATTTCACGAGGGTGATTTAAAGCACCTTAAAAAATATCCGCTGACATGTCAAGTAGACAAGTCATTACATTTATCTTACTCAGCTTTCTTGGAGGCTAGATTAGGTCCCATAGTTGCTGAGTTAGTGCTCTGTCCTTTGGGGTGAGATAGTACAAAAAAACTGAAGGGTCAATAAGTTCCTTGCTAACAAATGTAATGAAAACATCTGGAACGTTCAACTACTTGTTGGCTATGCTTAACAGGAGGAAAATGCACTTCTTAGTTTTGTATTTGCCAGCTGCCATTAGGAAATGAGATCAGAAAGGCTGGCTAGAAGAGAGCTGCAATGTGTGTGACAGAAAAAGAATTTTACAGCTGATTAGAGTAAGTGTCTAATTGCTCTATCAGTGTCTGGAAGAATTCAGAGAGGTGGAGATCTGTAATACTGTTTTTGTACTGATAATG
Organism: Aythya ferina; assembly: GCF_964211825.1. Taxonomy (NCBI): domain Eukaryota; kingdom Metazoa; phylum Chordata; class Aves; order Anseriformes; family Anatidae; genus Aythya; species Aythya ferina. Next base: position 16,581,112 of record NC_140301.1, on the reverse strand, counting down.
AAGTTGTAGTCCCATGTGAAACTACTGTATCTATAACATACAGATAATTTTAGACATGGGATACCCATATGGCAACAGAGTGGGCCACAAATATTACTGTCATCACATAAAACTTCAAGCAGTGTGACCATCAGAGGAAATATGTGAGACTGAAAGTATGCATTTGAACTTAAGATCTAATTCAGTCTTAGAACCAAATTAAAAAAAATTATTAAAAAGAGCCAGAGGATCCATATATAATTTTACAGAGAGTATTTTTGCTATTAGAGAGAATATTTAGAATTTTTAAGGTCCCACTTTATACATAGCTATCAAATTTAAAACCATCCAGAGTACTATACTTTTATTTTATGAAAGTAGGAAAGTTTTAGAAATTCCTTATCATTCTATATAGGAATAAAATAAAAAGCCTTAAAATTTCTCCATATTGACCATTTTCAATTTAAATCAGAAAGTCAAATTGTCAAATTATTTTTCTCTCTCTACTCTTTTGTCATTCTCTTTTCTCCATGGAACAGACAAGATCTTTGACTTATATAACAAAAGCATCTTCAAAAAGTTTCCAACATTCAGAAGTCTTTACCTTCTCTCCAGAAAATTTCTAGGCAATTACAATTGCGTTTTGGTTCATGAAAGTATTGCATAATCAAAAATGAAACATATGAGAATGTGGAAAGGGAAAAACCCTGAGCTTTGTTATTCAGAGTATGATGATTATAGTCTTTGTAATAGGTTTCCATATGAATACTTTTTAATGACCTCAGTGTGAACTTTCTAGAAATATTTTTTTTGTATTGTGGAAGTCATCATTTTTAACCTCCCTGTTAAATATTCACTAAAGATATTTGGAGTAACATACAGTTTTGATCTTTAGGATCTACATCCATTATAGATGGTGATCATGGTTCACGCAAGGGAAATTTTGAACCCACTCCTAACCCTGGAGAGAACGCAACAACAACAATAACATCACAACCAAGGTCATCCCAGGTACCAGGTAGGTTTCTGAAGTCATATCTTTTAACAATTTAAGAACATAATGATAATAATATAAACTGAAATTAGAGATGAAGATGTACATCAAGTATAGTTGTTCAGGTTTTGTTCTGAATCACATTGTTACTGAGAGTCTGAGAAATGGAGCATATTGCAACTCATAAAATATTCTAGCACTATGTAGATAAAAGAAATCATGCATTTTGGAGAATAGGATTAAGAGATAAATAATTTTGATAAATTGATATACAATCAGGGAAAATTCAGTAAAGATAAATGCAAAGTATCATAACTGAGAATATTCCATGAAAACAATATCTGATAAGTGTTATAGAAAAGGAGTTGCATGTTAAAATAAAATGGAAAGAAGTCAACACAATGATGTCAAAGAATGACATTTTTTTTCTGGGACATATTGTGGAATGAAGAACAGGCTATGGAGAAGGTTGTGAAATCTCCTTTATTAAAAATGCTGAGAGCAAATGGAACATTTCTCAGAGATGCTCTTATTCATTCTGTTTCACTGAAGTGAAATATAACTGAGGTGATCTCTTTGGGTCCTTTCCAGTTTTACCTCTTTATCCTGGTTTTGTAGTTCCTTCTATTTTTTTTTTTTTTTTTTTTTTTTTTTTGTTTAGGATTTGGCTTTTTAAAGATCTCCCTTAAAGTAAGATTTAAAAAAAAAAAAAATGTAGATATTTCACTCTACCTTAAAGCCAACCTACTTTTGTACGTGGGATTGCAGATGTGTCAGCACTAAGCTTTTTCTTCTGCTCTTGGAATAAATCAATGACACAACTCCTCTTCACCTATGCAATCTAAAATGCACTGATTCTAGATGCCAGAAGTGGCCAGGTATTTCATTGGTGTTGGTCTGGGTGTAGCTGAGCACTTTCTTTGATCACATAGGCAATGTGACTGATGAAAACGTACCTGATTTGCACAGAAGCAATTTGCAAAGTGAACAAACATTCATTCAAGAAGTCGTGCAACTTAAAGAATGCACAAGCATCTGTGAAACTGCAAAATTACACAGGACAGATTAACACATTCTCTCCCCTTCCCTTGACTCTCCCCAGAATGGCTGATCATCGTTGCTGCTCTCTTGGCACTGGCATTGATCCTTGTAGTGTGCATCGCCGTCAGCAGTCGGAGGAGGTAAGGTAGCCCTGCACTTTGAAGCACACCACAGCATGATGTAGGTGCTGGAATAAAGCACTGCCACATATCTTTTAGAGGTCTTATTGAAATAAGATGGAGATAAGACACATGGTGAGATGGAAAAATCTATACCTTTCTTTCTGTTAAGTGACTCTGGAGTTATACACCCTGAATGGCACGGCTTGTTGATTTATGTATCACTCTGCTTTGCGTACAAAAGCAGAGGCTGCCATTGTTTCCTCCCTCTTAGCCCAGACGCACCATAGAAACAGACAAATAGGGCCAGTGTGACTAAATATAGACTGCATCTGACAAGAACTGAAACAATCTCAAAGCTAAAAATTATGTCCTAGATACTGCAAGTGGAAAACATATATTTTACTTAGAGCTGCCATGCAGGTGGGATTGAGACCCAAGGAGAAAAAGTGCACATGGGTCTGTGGGTGTGCATGAGTTCATGGATTAGATCCTACCAATATGCATCAGTCCCTATGAGGATCAGTCTTTGAAGCATGGACGTAATCTGGTATTCTTGAAACAGGTGGCATTGTTTCTTTCACTAGGATCAAAATATTTAAGAGATTAATCTATTCAGATAAGTGATAATCTGCTGCAGACACAGGGAAGGAGTTGCTATGCAGTCACCACACTGCACACAAGCATCATCTCATCTGAAAGTAGCTCTGCAGCTGTGCTGCAAGGGAACTGGGCAGGTGAAAAAGGTGGATTGAGCATCCAGGGTTATCCAAGCAGTAAAGTGAGAATGTTCCAAGCATTCATTTATTTAAAAACGAGAACTGCGTATTTATTTTTATAATGCTGTCAGTTAAAAGGAATGTTGACAGCAGCTTCTCCAGTTTTGCTCTCATTCTGGCTGCCTGTAAAAGCTTGTGGGCTGGAGGCTTTGGTTTCAAGGTAGTTAGCTTCTTGATTCAGAAATCAATAGACTTGGCCTTCATAGCTACAAAGTCAGTACAGCAGGGATCTCAAGCACTTCCACCAAGCAATTGGTCTTTCTCAGCGAATAGCAAATTGCTTCACTATAGGGTTGTTGTTGTTGTTGCTGTTTAATTGGTCTTGTCTTGATAAAATTGGTGTTATCTTCACAAAACCAAAACAAAATGGCCCAAGGTTCAGTGTGAGGCAGTTTCCTTGTTTGATTGTTTATTTTTTTATTATTCCTCTTGTTGCAAAGAAGAACGTCGTTGTCTGGTTCCTATTGTAAAAAGTGTTAGGCCCTCCATCCAGAGTCCAACACTGGGTGCGGCACAGCCTGACCATCATGTCAGGAAAGAAAAGCTGAGCTGCTCTTTTGAGAGGCTGTGGCCTCTCTTTCAGCATTTCATAGTTGCAGAGCAGGAATCGTTCCCAAGTGTGTGCATAGCATTCACACAGCAAACTGAGCTGCTTTGGATGAAATAATCCTCACCTACCAGTCAGTAAGCATGAAAAAAGTCATACTTCAAAAGCATAATGGCATAATTTAACGGCAAAATTAGTCATTCAAACAAAATCTGTTTCAACGAAGAAGAAAATGCTTTAAAGTAAAACTTCAGAAAATTAGTGTACCTCTTAACAGAACTCTGGGCATTCAGTTTATACTAGGCTATTCAAAGACAACAAGTGGGATATTCAGCACAGTGTATCCAGAGTTTTAATGGACTAGGGCAAATCCTGACATCCAACTATTAATTTCTACTGCCCTGAAGAATATCCAGCCCACATGGTCCAAAGTCTGGATGTACAATGACCCTGTCCATATACTGGGATGTATACAAAGTTCATAAATGTGGATATATCCACACCTTAGAAAATCTTTTCTAGTTTTCAGTAATGCCTGTTAGTCCTGTCTATAATGACACTAGATAGCAACTGATTTAGTAGGATCCTGAAAAATTTTATGTATATAATTGTGGATTTTTTCAAAAATAAAATATGCAGTGTGGAGACACCTTACGCCTTTCATTGCACAGGTCTGCACTGACAGACGCAAGTTTCATTTCTAAGCACCTTTTTCTAAATACTAACTTGAATTTTCTTCTCTTATTTCCATTAGCCTCCATTTATGGTACTTATTTCCTTTTAATTTCTTTCTAGATGTGGGCAGAAGAAAAAGCTTGTGATCAATAATGGCAAAGGTGCAGTGGAGGACAGGAAGACAAGTGAATTAAATGGGGATGCCAGCAAATCACAAGAAATGGTGCACTTGGTTCACAAAGAACAGTCAAATGACCGAACAGGAGCATCTGACGAATTCCTCACCATTGACGAAACACAAAATCATCAGGAGCTGGACATGAAGAGTGGAGTGTAATGGTACCAACTCACTAAGTAGATCAGAGCTGGGGAAATCAAAATCACATGGAACTTGGGCCAGAATTCACAGATGCACTGTGCTACTGATGTCTTTTGAACACGATTAAACTTAAGTTGTCTTCATTTTTAATCATTTTTAAATGATGTCTGAGTTACAGAATTGACATTTGCTACCTGAAATAAGCCCCAAGAGTTGCATAAATTTGTCAGTTCCCAATTACTACACAGAGGACACTTACTGTGTCCTGGGTATATCATTGATCCCCAGATACAGTGTCTTCGCTGTGCGGAGCTACAGAAGTATGCAGTTGCTCTATCTTACAGGTATTTAAGGTACTAAACTTGTCATGGTACAAGAGTAAGTGAGCAACAAATGTCAAGAGCAAAACAAAAAGCTTAAACCAAAAAGGCTTCCTATACAATGTCTAAAACAGCAGAATTCATCAGAAATGCCTTACAGCCTGGAAGAGCAGTAGGTGCATTGAAAGTCTGCCAGTAAAATCAAAAAGTGACATAATGATTTATGACTTATTCTGTAACAAGGAAAACCCAGAAGGACAAAGCTTATTTATCGTTGTTTTAAAATGTCTGCGGGCATGCAGCAAGTCTTTTTGGGAGGGGGAATAAAGAAATGAAAACATGAGCTGATACATAATAAACATCATTACTTTATTATCTTAACAATCTGTACAGTTATCCTTGAGTTTTTGAGTTTTTGAAGAGTTATCCTTGAGTTTTTGAAGTGTTCATTGCTCTTCCCCCTCTCTCCTTCATTGGTCCCAGTTTGTGTATGTTTTAATGAGTCTGTTAGTTAGTATAATTAATAAAACAGAATGACCCCAGCTCTATTGTGCATGCACAAATCAAGGAATTTGAAATCATCAGCGATGATGACAGTATTTTTATTCCAGAAGAATAGGTCTTTACTTTCCCCTGCTCAATTGTACTTAGGAGATGCTGAGCTTAGTAAAGCTTGTTTCCCCTGTAACTGTTGTGTTACACCAGTTTGATGATATTTTAAAAGTGGCCTTTCTATGATCTCACTCACTTCTGAATTCTATTTCCTCCACGTTTTATTTCTTCTTTTTAAAAATACCAAAACAAATACTGCTTGTTTACTGGTACCAGAAGTTGAAATTCTGCAGAAAAGATCAAAGAGATTTAAAGGAAACTCTCCCAACAATGTAATATAGTAAAATAGCTGCAGCTGCATTGTCATATGCTTTTGTTTTGTCATTGTATGTCTATTATGTAAAGTATTTGTATTAAGCTATGATGCTGTGCATTATATTGATATGAACTGCCAGAAAGAAAATTATTTACTACCAGTGGTCTGTGCCATTTTTAAGAAAGCATATTGGAATGGTGGGCGAATTGTAACTTCTAATTGGGCTGCCTCAAAAAAATGCAAGCAAAATCAACCAGAGGTAATAGCATTCAGCGAGGTGTGTCAGCTGTGGGATGGGGAATACCAAGAGAAGTCCATTCAGATGTTCCTGTTCACTGACCATAGCACCTTCATTGGAAAACGCCATTCTGCTAATGCATTATTTTATGTTCTCCATCTGAAGCAATTGGAGGATAAGTATTCAGCTGGCTAAGTACTAACATTATCTAGCACTGATCTTTACTAGAACATGAAGCCCAATCAAAATCGTGATTATGGTTCTCAGTTACAGCCCTTCAGCAGTTCCCCAAGCATCTATTTGAGTTGCTCAGTGCCCCAGTATCTGCAGGCAGATCTCCTCAGGGAAAATGTACACTTGGGCAAAAGGTCCCAAGACAAGACATGATTTCAGGGTGCACGTAGGACATTTTCTGGCTCCATGTATGTAAAGACGTCTCATCTATGAGCAGTCACACAGCTCCAAAGGTGTTCAAACAAGCTGAAGCCAATAAGGTCAAGGTGACTAACAACACTATCAGTATATGTATATCAGTACATTGTCAAATTTCTTGGCCCTGCCACAAGCACGTATTTGAATACTGAGCTGTGCTGTGGGAACTTTGTTGACTCTACATTGATTTTTTTCCTACAATGTTTTTAAGCAAGCTTTTCTTTTTGTCATTATAAATCAATAACATGTAATTATATATGCTTATCTCTAAGTGTGGAGATCCAGAATAAGAATTTTGACTCTCTTTAAATCTCAATTGAATATAAGCCACAATCAAAAGGAGACTTTTCACTGTCTTGAAGGATAAAGTTTTCTTTTTTTTTTTTTTTTAAAAAAAAGAAAGGAGGATAAGTTTTTTTAAAAACAACAACAAAAAAAAAAAAAAAAAAAAAAAAAAGGAGGGTGGGAGAGCTATTATTCATCTCCCTAGTGAGATGTTCAGTGGAGAAATTTATCTAATATTCAGTAACTGTAACTATAAATGCATGGACAACGCTGGTTGGCTTCTTTTTATATTTTTAAATAGGGAGATGCTCAATTTCTCTTTAAAAAGGCAGTGCCATTATTTTATATATGCTGATTCTTTTTAGATTATGTCATGCAACTGAAGTGCAATTAAGTTTTATTATAGTTTCAAAACTAGGTGGCCATTTCATATATGTAATATTGTACATATTTTTATTAATCTTGTTTTTTTTTATTATTTCAGGGGTTGTTTGTTGTGTGTATGTATTTTTTCTACAGAGCACTAGATATATTTGCATATTTATTTAACAGATTAATCAAAAAGAAAGAAAATAGCACCTCTAAATTGTAATTAGAAATAACATTGCTAAAATAATTGTAAAATGAGCTTCCAAAAATAAACTTGACTCCACATTGAGGGTAAAAAGTAAGATTAAAGTTACTAGTGGGAGAGAGGAGGCATTCAGCAGGGTAGTCATATATAGCAGTGGTGAGCTGCTATAGTGGTGACCAGAGGTCAGTTCTTCTGCTTGCAAGCTGCAAGCCAAACTCAGCTGAAGGCTGCAGGACCTCACATCACCCACGGGTTCCCCAGCTGCTCTGGGGGTTAGTGATGAGTTCAGCTCCCCTCAGAGCTGAATATCTCTGGGATATTTCAGTCCAAGATCAACCCAGTAAAAGAGAAGTAATGTTTAAAGCAGTAAGTATATTTAAAAGAGAGGTTGTACGTTTTATGAGAATGTAATATTTTCTTCGAACAGTCTGGGGTGATCGCTTCCCCTGTATTTTCTTGAAGCTCTTACAAGGAATGGTTGATTAAAGCAGTGAAAGGATATGCAGCCTTCATGTCTATCTGTGTGGATATTTTAAACCCTTCCCACAACATCAGCCCCCAAATTGTATTTCTGCACAACAGTCTCTTCTTCATAGGGATGTCTTTTTTGTGTCCTTTGCCAAGAACACCAACACCAACTACCTCTGCACTATGTAGTGTACATTGGCTGGAATATTATTAGGAGAAAATTACCAGGTGTCTCATAAACATCGACACATAGTCACAGTGCTGGGGAGAGGCAGAGATTTGTATATCGTCCTGGTAAGGGCTGCTCCTAGTCACTCTTTCTGTAGATGAAGGGAAGCAATAAAATCCTCTGAGAACTGTGTTCTGCCTCAGCATACTTCATGAGCCAGCAGTTACTGGGTTTATTTTATGCTACATTAGGCTGTTAGCCAGCAGTTATCTCTTGGCCTTATTAAACAACTGAAGGCTCAGACTTCTCTGGTTGCAAGATTTTGATTAGTTAAAGAACATGAACCCTTTGGGTAACCACATGCACTGACAAGTTCTCCTTTGTGGAAGGGGAGAGGACAAACAGGTGGAAGGGAAAGTGCTGAAGTGGGCTGGTCCCTGGGGAGCAGCTCCAGCTCTGTGGGCATGGGTGACAAAGCTCTTGTTTCTTCCTGGGGGGCAAGAAGCACGAAATGGTACTTTGCGGGTGGGAGCTCCAGGGAATTCAGGGCAGAAGGGGAGTGCAGTCACTGGGAGACAAAGTGAGGAAGAGTGAAATTTCTGTGCCACTGACTGGGAAAGTCCCCTCAACATCCCCAGGACTTCGTCACTTGAATGGTTCATAGCTCAGAGAAAGGAAAAAGAATCAGCCTTTTCCTGTGAACCCCCCACCTCCAGGTCACCCTCTGCACTCACCACATGATTTGCAAACTGATTTTGACCATTTTTCCCTGGTAGCTCCTTTCTCACTATTACTCTGCTGTGTTGCTGTGGCATTCACCAATGCCATGCTGAGAGCACCCAGCTGGGGCTATGGGAAATGAGAGGCAAAGTGCAAACTTCACAAAGATGACTATCGGTGTCTTTTGTGCAGCACAGAAGCTTCACTTTCTGTCCTTCTTGTCTCACCCATTCGTGGATGGGTAGGCAACGACAAGATTTCTAGAATATTTCTGTTCTTGCTCATCTTCCTGTTTTTAAAGCACCAGACTTAAACGGCTCTTCACACAGGTCAGCTGTGATGCAGCAACCTTTTTTTGGGGCTTTGTTTTGGGGAGGTTTTTAGTGTTTTTGTTTTGTTTTGTTTTGTTTTGGGTTTTGTTTTTGTTTGAGAATTTAAATTAAAGAAGAGAATCCATCCTCAGAGAAGATCCCCTGACTTCAAGGGAGCTGATTGTTGTTAAAGTGCAGGTAAAGCAGAGGCAGCAAAAGCTTTACAAATGCTTTAAGCACAGCTTTCTTTCAATTTTGTCTGCATGGCTCCAGCAAACAGTAGAACGGTTTTGCCTGAGCTATAGCTTCAAGGGTTTGCAAACTTCTTATTAAAGCTTCTTACTCTATAGGCAAAAGGGTTTGGATGAATTAGGGGATGGAAACCATTTTCATACGTCCTCTGCCATGCACGGAATGCTGATGTGAATGTCATTAGTTTTGTATTGCCTTTCAGAAAAGAAAAGAAAAAAAAAAAAAAAAGACACAAAAATGATGAAGTTATGGACAAAGACTGTCAAACGGGAAAATAAGTATTTTTTTTGTTTTCAGAAATAGACATAGTTTTAGATAGTTTCAGTATCTGAAATAGGAAACTTTTTTTGTGGAAGATGCCTAATACATAATACGTCTTTCCATTTGTACAGTGAAATGCTTAAATGTAATTGATTTCCCATTCTTAAAAAATGTAGAAATTTACAGGAAAATAAAGTTTGTCAAGTCAAATAGGATCTGACATAAATTTAAGTACATCTATGAAAAAACCCTACAAGACTTTTCACACCTTCAGTAAAAATGTCTCACTCTGTAGCACCCACCTAACAGAGTTGAGCTCAACAGCAGCTTCTTTCTGGTGCTGGCTCTGAGGCAAGCAGATGCATTGCAAGTAATGCCAAGTACACAGCTGAAGTTAGGAGTGTGTAGGCGGGCAGCAGGAAGTCAGCATGTGGCTCAGAGGCAGTGGTGGCTCTACAAACCAGACTCAGGGTCTGCTGAGTTAGTCCCAAAGTCTTTCAAACCCCCAGAGCAACGCAGGAGAGAGGAGGACACAGGAAGACACTTTCCACCTCTTTTCCAGAGGCTGTGAGTTTTGCACCTGGCATCTGAAAGCCTTGCCTCAGGCCATTGTGCTAGGGGGTTGTCCACTTGAATGCCCACATGCTAATGCTGTGTTGCAGTGCATAAAAGGTTTGGTCACAGCAGAGTTTTAGCCTTCAATCTAAATTTACTTGTAGTCATGAGTGTACATCTGCCTTCTGGCACCACATTTTCAAAAGCCTATTCTTTTTCCTGGCTTAATCCAAAAAAAAATCTTAGATCATTTTCAGCATCCACATTTTCCTCTCATGAATCAAGACTCCACGCTTTCATTTTACCCAGAACAAGCAGTAATAAACTGGGTATGTTTTGACTCATGGTTGGAAACTAAGTCTGCGTTTATATTCACCACTTTTTATCAGCCTGTTCTTTTTAATAACAAGCATCTGTTTTTGGGCTGCTGCTGATGTTTGCTATCAGCACCCCCTCCTTAGCCAGCTTAGAGAGACAGCTTCCAGCAGATTTCAGCCTGAGCCTGGAGGATGAGTTTCTCTAAGATGAATTCATCGAAGCTGTGCCCAGTGCCCACTACTCAGTCTCGGCTGGCTGCAGCACAGCTCCTCAGCTCCTGAGCAAGGACAGTTTAGCAGTCATCACCACCATTAGGCATGTTTCGTTTTGCAGCAGAGGGACATCAGATTCACCAGTGGGGGCACATTATGTTTACAGTTATTTGGAACTTCCCTGCATTTCTTTTGTGGCTCATTTTCTAGTTAATGTTTCTTTCACTTGTCAAGAGAAAGTTTGAAATGAACTCTAGGTAAATATACTTGTTTGTTGAGCTAGAGACTCAACAGAGTTTTCCGGTGTTCATGAAGGATGAAGTTCCCCCACACAGAGAGCAGACTCAAAGCCTACATGTGGGTTACATACCATTCATGTGGCAGAAATTGAGCCCAGGTACAGCTGAGCGGGTCAGCATTGTGCTGGCTTTCTGCAAAGTTGTGGGTCTTATGCACTGAGCCTTTTTAGAGGAACCTCACAGAATCACGAAATCGTAGAATAGCCTGTTGTAAGGGTCCCACAAGGATTACTGGGTCCAACTCCTGGCTCCACACAGGAACACCCAAAAATCAGACCTCTGATCATAGCTGAGAAAAAAACATATGTACGAGAATGTTGTCCAAGCACTTTTTGAACTCTGGTAGGCTCAGTGCCATGACCACATCCCTGGGGAGCCTGTCCCAGTGCCCAACCACCCTCTGGGTGCAGAACCTTTCCCTAACATCCAGCCTGACCCTCCCCTGTCCCAGCTCCATGCCATTCCCTCAGGTCCTGTCGCTGTCCCCAGAGAGCAGAACTCTGCACCTGCCCCTCCGCTCCCCTCAGGCCACCATGAGGCCTCCCCTCAGCCTGCTCTGCTCAGGGCTGAACAATGTGACCTCATACATATTCCCATTTAGACCTTTCTCTTGCTTTGGTCATTCTTTAAGATTTTTATGTTCTCCTTACATTGTGGTGCCCAAAACTACGCACAGTGCTTGAGGTGAGGCCACACCAGTGCAGAGCAGGGGGTACACAATTGTTTAGTCAGGACTCCCCCCTCGTGAACCCACTTTGTCTGAGACCAATGACTGCATTATCTTTCTGGAATTTTTCAATAACTCCCAGAAAAATCTTCTCCATAATAACCACCACTCATACAGAATAGTGCATTCAAAAATTCTTGGTAAAAGGCAAGATAGCTATTTAATGCTAGCAATTTAGGTAGTCCTGGCAACTTGGGTGAAACCCTGCAGTGAATTTTTAGATGTATTTCCTAGGCTTGTCTCTGTTCCTAACCTTTCACAGATTTTGGAGCCAATCTTCTCTTTCTGGGGCATCTCCACAGCAGAACCTCTCAGGTGATTCAGGCCATGGGAACATGAGCCAGGAAGGCCCCTGGGCACCATGAGGATCAGTTTTACCAAATGAGTGTGAGAAGTGCTACCCTCTTTTAAGTTGAACCATGAACGACTACCACTGCTCTACCCCTGTGAAGGACAGGCCCTAGGCTACTTTCTTAGGCACTTGTCCTGAGGAAGTGCCTTATGCTGTGAGAGGCCCAGTTCCTTTGCCGCCCCTCCCCATTTCAGTGGGCAGCCACCAGCTTTGTTGTTTATCTGTCTCCGCTGACGCATTTTGCTTATCACTGCAGAACCTGCCTGCCGCGCTAACGCCGCCGCGACCGCAAGGCCCGGCATCGCATGCACAGTCATTTCCTTCCTGCATCCCCTGCAGCAAAGGGGAGCCGTGGCTGCCTGCTTACATGGGGCCAGCACAGGGCCCATGCAACCACCCTTGCACCCCTGGAGCTCTGCCCCAAACCTGGCCGGGGTGCCAGTCCTTGCTGGCCATGTGTGTGCATGCTGCAGGGGTGCCTTCCAGCCTGCCAGCTGGTTGTTTTTTACGCTGCTCCCCTCCTACATCGCAGCCTGTTGGGGCCACCTGTTTCTTTCATATCCTTGTCCTGTTTTCATGCACCGATACAACGGAGGAGGCTGGTGGAGGTTTGGCAGCCCTGAAGTCTTCTCTCTTTCTCTTTCATGCCTGAGAAGGGATAGAGGAATGGCTCTCAGTGTGGTCAATGCTTCGTGAGTATGCCAGTGATGGGGAATCTGGAGCTCTGAAGAGACCAGGGGGTTTAAGGCAGCAGAGCTGATTTATGAACAAGGCCAGGCCTGAACGCAGTAATATCCTGCCTCTGGCAGCCTGTGTCAGAGGCTCAGACACCATAACAAACCTCCTGGGCCTCAGGTTCGTCTCCCACCCTGAGATCCCCCAGTGCTGCAGGGGTCTTCAGCCTGCTCCTGCCACACCGGGCTTCCCCTTGCAAGCTCCTCAGCTGGGATGGCAGCCCACAGAGGTGCAGGCTGTGCCTCACAGGCTGGTTTAGGTTACATCTATTGATCACCTAGTTGTGGTTAGGTGAGATCCATATTGTGTCCTGCTGGGATCATAAATGCCGGGGCTTTCTCTCCATACATAGCAATGGCCAGTCCTTCAGGCCATGGCCCGTACCATGAGCATATCTCAATTAATGTACTAAGCGCAGTTTATTTCTTTACAAAGTTTACCAGGGATTCAGCAAAAGTGTCTATTATTTAATTTATTTTTTGTTTAAGGCTAAGATGAAGAGATTTACTTTTTATCAGGCAGGGAAGTGAAGCATTTTTCTAAAGCAACTGCAAGCAACTCATTGCATCCTCCTACTCTTCTAACATTTCTTCCTACTCCTCTAGCTTTCACTGCCAAGACTGCTTAAGACTTCACTGTGGTTAGCACATCCTGGACTTTGCAGCAGGGAAGCTCAGATGCAGCTGGTACCCTGGAACATTTAGAGCATACACATGAGGGGGCAGACTTCTGGTGCTTTGGCAAATCCAGGTCCAACATCTACCTCTCACAGAGATCTCACGGATCTCAGCATCTCACATCTGTCTTCTTTATGTAACCTCTCACCCAAATTATATCCAGGCTGACAGTAAAACTCACAGGTATAAGCCATGAAAATTATGAATCAACATTTATTGACGATATGTACAGAAGAGGTACAACACTTAGTGAAATATTATATTCATGACTATTTCCAGTATAGAAAGAATGTCCAGTTTGTTTTATACATAAAAGTTACAGAAATCAGTGTACACCATAAGAAAGCATTAAAAGCAAATGACTACAGATAAGTATAAGGATCTGAACTACAAAAATAGACTCAGTCTACAAGGCATTCCAGCTACAATATACAAGAACAGAGCCTCAAGTTGTGAGAAATTTTATCTGTATTCTTTAGTTTACAAAGTGTGCTATAGATACTGTACAGTATGTCATTTCAAAACCTGGGGAACTTTTTGAGTGTAAGGAAAAGACCAACCTGACCCCTCTTGCTTTTTATTATTTTCAGGTGAAGCATCTGAAAATATTCCATCTTATAATTGGTCACTTTTAAGAGGGGGAAGGAGTATCAGGAGCAGGAGCAGGCAGTGCACAGTCCCACAGCATGTGATTCACACTGAAACATCGTAGGAGGACTCACCGAGAAGGATACTTCCCATGCTTTAGGGCCTAATTTTGATCTTTTTCCACTTACGGGGATGAACATATATATTTATGAGAACCAGGCTCAGGTACCCTGGGCATGATCCAGATTTTTTTTTTTTCTTGCTGTCTCAAAATCTTTCAGAACCACCTTCAGTTTTTGCCCACAAAAAAAAAAGAAGTAATTTTCTTACAGATTATAGCCCTGATTTCAGAATAATTTTGCCACTAAATACGTATGTCTGTTTTATTATCTATTTTATGATAAGACATACTTCTTGTATATAACAGGCATTCTGGACATCAACTACAGTAGCTTGAGAAGCACTTAGCTTTACACTTAATTTCCAGTAGCTGTCAATATCCTCTTCTAACAATGTCAGAAGCAGTGGACCCTTGCCCATGAGTCTGTGCATTTTCCTTATAGTCTGTTCCTACCAAGGGGACACAGCAGGGGCTGGTGCTCCAGAGAGGACAGGCAGACCCTTGCTGCCCGCAGCATGCAGCACGCTGCGCAAGTAGCAGACAGGGTATCCAGCATAAGGCAGCTAGATTGATTTCCCCCTTGCTCATTGTGCTAATTTAAGCAGTGACTTACTGAACTTCTGGTGGTAGAGTCCCAACGCATCAGACAAACAAGAATAAAACAAAACATAAACTAATCATTCTGTGCGTGCATTAATTTTTAGTGTCATAACAAATGTACTCATGAGGAACACATCTATGCTGGCATCACTTTTGCTCACTGCCAGGGAAGCACACCCATGCAGGTACTAGCACGTACCATGCTGGTTAGAGACCTGAAAACTAAAACCAATGTATTTACAGTAACTTGACTGAATACATTATTCTGAATGTTATCAGAACAGGATAGCCCATAACTGAAAGATAAAGCAGTTACTAAACTACGTAATTGACTCAGTTGAATGGCCAGAAGGAAAACAAACTCAGACAAAAGAACAAAAACCAAAAGTAGAACAGAATTTTAAAAGATGGCCTAATTTGATGCTATGGTTCAATACACACCAACGAGTAAAATTAAATTAAAGCACCGCTACCCATACTGTATACACCATTTCACTGAAATTACACATTGATAGCTACATTATCTACACTAAGTGCAGAGAGGCACTGGACATCATGCTTCAACAAAATGTCAAAACTGGTATCAATAAGGTTTTACAGCTATTAGTGACTCACTTAGCTCTATTCTACCTGCAGTTCCTATTAAGATAATACCTGGTAAAACTGATTTAAAATACAAGAAACAGATTAAAATACAAGGGTACATCAACACACTTCCTACATGTATATCTACCAGAAATTTAGTCTCCAAAACCTCAGCAGAATAACACACCCCACAGATTTCTGAATAGATGAAGAGATGCCCAGTATCAGTCACACTGGGATAGCAATATTTGCTGTTCAATATTTTCTTTGTTTTTAATCATGATCAAGGAACTTGTTGACCATAAGGGAAACTTTCTGTGATGTAAGTGTTATTAATATTTATATTAAATCATGTTTATTCCTCTCCAAACAGGACTTTGTTCATTAAATAAAATTATTGTAGCCATGGCCTTAATGCCAACAGGTATTTGCCCAATGGGAACAGATGACCATAAAAGAGAAGCAACTTTTACTTGTCCTGGTCAAAAAAATAGTGTTTGATCTCTTTAAAATACATAAGAATGCAGGAGGTATTTGTACAGATGCTACCCAATTGCAGTGGTCCCATGGTGGTTCTGTTGGTCCCCTTTCAAGAAGGCAAAGCTTGGTGGCCAAGTCATGAAGTCTTTCTGCAGGCTAAACTCAAGTACATTACATTATAGCAAGATGGACTAGGTAACTGACAACCTATCTTTTGCCTACCCAGATCTCCAATTTTCTTTCATCAGCAGTCTGAGTGAGTCAATTACACATGATCAGGTCCTAAGAAAGAACTGCAAGATTTGGCAAAGGTAATACCAGGAAAAATGACAAAAATGAGGGGCAATTGCCCAAGACAGTCAATCTAGAAGATTGTTCAGGTTATTATAACATTGTTCTATAATGAACTGCAGCATTTAAGGACATCTTGAAATTCCTATTTGCTTCTTGCATTTTGTGCTTTGTTTATAATTCATCACTAAACATAACACAGAAACATTTCATTGATCCTAAATGCTATGAGAAAACTGGTTTTGTTCTAAGGTACAGATCACCTTTAAAGGCCTATCCCCCTATCTTATATGGTCATATAGAAAATATTATATGAAAATATGAGTGTCTGTAAATTACAGATACTAGGCAATTTAGTTCAGTCTAAACTGTAGTTTCCAGAGAACAAGTACAAACCCCTAAAACCTATATTAATAACTACATCAGGATTGAGCATATCATATTTATATTAATATATGTGCAGTGTTTTCTCATGCATTCTACAAGCTACAGCTCACACTGGACCATGGGAAATGGGATATATTTAAGAAGGGCACAGGATATGTTGGATGGAAGCGTATGCAATTGTTTTTAAGAAGGAAGGACAACCTGTAACACAAGGACTCACAAGCCCATACAAAACACCAAAATGGACATGCGATAATCTACAATACTGACAGCAAAACCAATTTGTAAACACAGTTTGCATACAGTCTTTGAAAAACTGTAGAAAAGAAATAGAAAAGAACGATACAAAAATCCCTGCAAACTCTTCTATTTATGTACAAAACACTGTACAGGTACTAGACAACCCAGGTTGTGTGATGCTGCCTATGGCACTTTCCCGTCGTGTAATGGTGTATGCCACAGAGCGTCATTAAAAACAATTGCGGGGCTCCTGAATTTTGAAAAATCAAACTAGAAGGATTCGACACTCCAGCATCAATCAGCATTGGCTCTGCAGCAGAACACAGACATAAAAGGGGATCAAAGGTTGGGTGAGAAATCTCACTAATCTTTATGCCTTCCCAAATCTTGCCTTAGCTTAGTTATTTCCATCCTGGACCAGCAGAGACCCATTCAGTGGCTCAGTCATATGCTCTAGTTTTTTTTCAAAAAAAAAAAAAACTAGCTGCAAAAGCACAACCACCTTATCCATGAGGATTTGTATCAGCTTGGTAGTGGGAAGTCACCAGGCTTCCCCCAAGCATGGAAAAAGTCTCTGGGATGGTGGGCACAGCCGAGGGATGGTTCCTCAGAGCCTGCTCATGCAAGAAGTGAAGGAATGATCAGCACCAGGGAATCAGCAGCTGTTTGGTTCATTCACAGCAGCAGATTTCAATTTAATATCAAACAACATCAGGGGGAAAAAATGAGGAAGGCACCCCTTCTGCAGTGTACCGTAATGGCGGTCCTGATGTAGGCATGCGGAACTGCGGAGCCTGCATCAGGGTTAGGGAGAGCCACAGCCTCTGTGTCTGCCAGGAAGAAAGATCAATGGCTTTGGAAAGAATACGGATTTAATACATTGTTTGGGGTAAATTGTGAACAAGAACATAACACTTTAAAAAGTAACATGGTGAAGCTGAACACTTTGTTTACAGCTGGCTGCCTTCTCTGACAGTTCAGCGTTGTAATTCCTCCTCTCCCCCCCCAAAAAAAAAAAAAATAAAATAAAAATCCTTTATTTACAGGTATTCAGATAAATATTTGGGAAAATATTTTTCCTTAAAAGTCATTGATAGCATTGGAGAAAAGAAAATAACTCTTTGTTCAGAGAGGGCTTTCTGGTGGGAGCAGGAGCCTCCACACAATGTTATGCAGGGATGCAAGCAGAGCGATAGCCGAGGTGAACTGGCCCAGCGGACCATACACCTACTCTAATGACTAGTATGAAAAATATCTTAGTATTATCGTGTCCTTAGAAGTCACAGTAACAAAACAAGGATAGTCTTCTGGCTCATAACAGACTAATATTACAGTACATTTTTTTATAAAGTGCCCTTATTTACCCTTCTGTAAATGAACTCAAATGCAGCAATAAAAATAGATGAATGGAACTAATGAAAAGAGAAACAGTTATACCATTAAGTCTCCACAAAAGCATTTCTCTGAGCATGATACTAAAGCTCAGAGCTTTCTTAAACTTATTTAAAGAAGTGGATGTCAGAGGTGAGGTTTAATGCTGCTTGTGTTTTGTGCGATTGCTGCTGTGTTGCTACAACAAGTCTGCAACAACACAAGAGAAGGCGAGGAAGCAAAGAAAAATGAGGCAGTTGCCAGAACAAATTTGTTCAAGCACTGCTGCTGCAGCTTCTCAGATGAGCAGTCTGCTCTTCTGAGTGTTGACTACCAGAATTGCAATGACCCTGGTAGTGCTGGAAAACAAATCAGAAATCCATATTACTCACATCTTACTCACACATCTTAGAGTGGCACAATGTTTGTAATTCCACGTGCTTTGAGAAAGAAATGGAGGTTAGCTGTATCTCACGGACAGAACAGAAAAAGAAAAAAAAAAAAAAAAAAGAAAGAAATAAAAACTTAATGACAGCAATCCTTATTTTTGTGCTGAGTTTTAAATTCATTGCTGGATTTGTACAGCATAGAAACAATTAGGCCAAACAACAAGAAGCATCTTGGCAAAAACCTTGAGGGTGTGAGAATCACCTTCATTTTAAGCAGCAGACAAAGACTACTGACTCAGACAGGATTGTGAAACACCTTATTACTTAGTGGAGACAGGAAGAGATCTGACCTTTCCTGACACTTTCGTGACTCCCCTGGATTTCAGTGGGACTTTCGTGTAGCCAGAGCATTACTGGCCCAGGTTTCACTACAGCAAACATAGCTTTTCAAAGATGTAATGAGTTTCTCACTGATTCAAACGGAGGGCATGCATATCAGCATGGTTCACACGGCTTGTCCCCTACCTATCTGAAGCATCTTCCTGTGTAAGAACCACATGTGCATCTTACAGTGGCACAGCCTTTGTTTTCTGAGGGAAGCAGTGAAGAAGAAAACTCAGTAGGAAAGTGCTCCACCTCTTCTTTAGCTTCAGCATGCAGTGCGCTTTAGTTTCAATGAACAGGTATCAAGAGAATGTCGACCTAGCTTCAGCAGTGAATGCACAAAGTAAATACATATGTACTTAATTAGTCATGCAGTTAACTGAGTCTTTGCTTGGTTTAGACTTTCCCATGTGCCAGAGTGCTGCCAATAATGTAAAGGGCAAAGGGTATCACAGCTGCACAGACAACGGGGGGGGGGGGGGACAGACAGAGCAGCACATGAGGTGAACATAAGAAAGAAACGTTAATTCCTCCAGGAACTGCACAGAAAGCAAATCGCTTTCTACTCTGCTTTTCCTTTAACTTTGCCACCCCAGTCCTGGAAACAAGCACAAAATGTTTGCCACATGCAAATGAATGCAGCAACATTCCTAGTGAAACTAAAAAGAGACTAGTCAGTGACCAGCCCTGCCTGCTGAAACGTGAACTTGTATTAGCTGAAGTGGCCAGGCCCTGGGTTAGTTTCTGTTTATTTAGTTAAGTAGCAACCCGGCCTCATGTGGAATGAGCAAATCGAGAAATGCAAGCCAAGAGTGAGTTACATTTTCCCAGTGAAATGGAAAGCTTTTTGATGGTTAAATACAGTGATGTGCTGGAGTAACACTATATTAAATATTCAGCCAGGCTAAAAGCAGAGGAGTTTACCAAAAACAACATTTCTCCTTCTCCCACATCCACATTTAAGTCGAGAAATGCCTCCGTAATTATCTTTTGAAACTTCCCTGAGTTACTGTATCTACAGGATTACCATTTTAAAATCACAGTCTGCTATTCCAGTCCTATCAAAAGGCCCAAATTTATTTTCCCTTGTGTGGGTGGAGTTTTTCTAGCATCTCATTCCTTCCTCCCCTAGTCTCCATCTGAAGAATCACTCTTCAAAGGACAGCATGTCCCAGGCGGGTAAGCGTAAGCACATCATAAGTGTTTCTCAATATGTAATTTTGTGGAGCTGCCCAGTCACATGTTGCTGGCATTCCTTTTCATTCCCAACTGCTGAATGCTTTCAAAAGACCGCTAGAAGTCTGCAGACTGGTTTTCTGAAGCTGCTCTCAAGACAAGCGGTCACTGTGGCTGCTCCTAAGAGACTGCCGCGGCGAGCAGGACAGCAGGACAGGCGCTACTGGGCAAACGTGGTGTGCTGCTCTTGGATATAACCACCACTCCAGTCACAGCGAATTTCACTCGATGCGAGCTCACGCCCTCAGAACAGGGAACATTTCAGAGTACCTGCACACTGCCCTAGGCACACTTCTGGCACATAACAGAGAAGAGAAATTGTCTTCAAATGCAGACTAGGGCCCTGATCCCCAGACACTCTCCATACCCAGACTTTCAGTTCAATATGGACAGGTGGCATAATGCTTTCTTTTCTTGCTATCACAAATGCACTTTAAGAAGAAAGCATTTGGGAGCGTTCGCGTGTCTACTGGGAGAAGCAGCAGCTCCAGGTTAATTCTGGGTATGATGATACCAATGACCGAAGAAAAGAGAAGATCATCTGCCTATCACTTCTCTGGATATCTACGGTTCCATCCATCAAAAAAGGATCCTTAAGATGATTCACAAGACCTCTGGAAAAGGTCGCCACCTCTAATATACATTAGAGGCCTACAGCATTCACAGTGGTTCAATACTTGCTAAATTATATAGGCCATTTTGTTTAGGATCATAGCAATGGCATGTAAGTGAGGAGAGAAATACAAGGGCAAGAAGAATAGTCCACATCAACAAATGCATGAATGAGAGGTGCTTTGACAATTAACTTGGTCTTGCACATCACTCATCATGCAAGCAGCCTTTGCTGGTTCACGTCCATGTGCATTTTCAGAGGTCTTTATATGAATGCAGATGAGCAAAAGCAGATTATATTTATATTTTAATAGCTTCTACAGAGCCGTATACCACTCCACAGTTCAACACATTATTCCTGCTTACACCCACAAGAGGTCCATGCACAGACACTGAATGGCATGTGTCCCTAAATGTTTTGGCTCTGTTCACGGCCATGTCTAAGCTCACAGTACACTCATACTCGGTCACTCTGAGAACCTCTGCAAGCTCCCCCAGACACTGCACGGGGCTCGCTCTGTGGGTGCAGCCTCCCAGGCTGCTTGGCTCAGCTGCGCTATAGAACATTGCTAGTAGTACAGAGGCGTTCACCAGTGTCTGAACATTGCAGAGTATTAACAAGCACCTTTAGAAAACACTTCACAAGGCGATTATTGTGGCTGTAATTTCTCCTGACAGGATGAGTCAGCTATATTATGTTGACAAAACACCATCTTGTTAAATCAGATGCCACGTGCTCTAAGAAACGTTTCTCTGACATTAGAAATGTATATGAATCATTACTCTACAAAACAGAGAAAGAGAGAAGTAATTCAACACATTGGTCTAAATCCTGCAATTCTTGTGTATTCTTCATTCAGTCCTAGCCCTGGCCAAATTCCACTGACCTTAATAAGGAATTTGGCTTAGTAATTATTTCAGGATTTAGCCATTCTCTGACATGTGACATGAACTTGGAAGACATACACTTCAAGCCAAATGCTACTGATGATTACATTCAAAACTCCCAATTATTTAGTGTAATATATTTATATTTTTTTATATGGATCATCATCAAGTACCCAATCATGACATCCTTGCTCACGCTTAGTAGTACCTTACTTGAGCCTCCCTTTCCACATGAGGAATCCCTCAGACTTCAGTGGAGCAGAGTGAAGAGTACGGTGCTACCTGCTTGGACTAAGAATGACATAACTGAGCCCATGGTATTCTATATTTTGTACATCAGGCATTGGTTTAAGAACTATTACACCCTGCAATAATACTGCCTTGTATTATCTGATGCACTGTGGTCACAGAGCTGCACGGACCCATAATAAAATGGAGCTGCACCTGCCCTGGGACAGCTTACAAAAAATGTATCATATGTACATGCAAATCTAAGGTCTTGTCTTAATGTCAAGTATTAGTTGTACTAATCTAACAGAAGGTCTGGGATGATTTATTGGCTTCCATACGTTAACCTTGCCCCTGGATCTAAGTTCAGTCTGAAGTAGGCACAAAAGTTCAGTGCTTCCCGTGCCAGGTTCTTCTTATTATTGTAACAAATAGAAATCTTTGTGGGCATTTTCAAAAGCTATTTTAGCCATGCAGTGCCAACTAGATCAGGTGTGTCACAAGAGTCACTGAAACACTTGGAGGTCTGCATGAAGTTATATTTATCTGAAACAATTTGTGACCCTGAGTCCCTGTAGTGAACTGTACTGGCACTGTGATCTTCCCATGTTGCAGCATTTACATTCTCTGCGTCTTGAATGAACGGGGAGGCGGGTGAGAGCACATTGCACTGCATGGAGTATTCTCCAGCTGCATCATCCAAACAGTAACACAAGGGAGACAGATGGTTACGGATCATTGTTTGGCAAAGATGCTACAATGACTTTATGAGATCTTTGCTAAGTTTCAGTTAAGAAATTAAGTAAGCAGAAACTGTAGATGTTAACTTTAAAAAAAAAAAAAAAAAAAAAAAAAGAGAGAGAGAGAGAGAGAAATCTTCCTTAATCGTGGTATCTTTTACCAGAAGAGAGCTTCAGGGCTTATTAAAGATGGAGCTGGGAATCTCTTCCCTTAGTTTTCATGTTTCCACGGCTCTTCTTCAACCACACTGAAGTCTGCAGATTTGCCATTGGTTGCCAGTGTTACCTGCAAGTAATTATCATCAACAACCGACTTAAAGGCCAAGACACTTTTACAAGAAAAGTCATGACTTTTATATGGAAGATCATGATATTTACAGGAATTACATACACCATGCCTTATATATGCAAAATAAATTTATTCAGAATTCACAACACTCACAAATAGTGAGACAGTGAGACTCCTGTTCCTTTATTATATTGACTAGAAAACATTAGGAGTAGGAAAAAGTTCCATGTTTTCTTAGCCTTTATTGTAGTTTTGTTTTTAATAAATGTTTCAGATTACACACCTATCTCCTATTGATTTTTCTGGGTTATTTCATAAATGGTTTTTGTTTGGTTATGTTTTTGTTTATTTGTTTTTTTTTTTCTATGTAGAAAGTTGTTATTTTTTTCAGTAAAATTCCCTCACAAAGCAAGATAGCTGATGCAAGGAAATAAAAAATGTGCAAGGCAGGAATAATCAAAGATATATATCTATACAAACTCACCTATAATTACACCACCTTTAAAGAAATAGAGGAAAAGATACGTTGTGAAAGCAATTTTCATTGTATAACTATTTCTTGTAGTATATAAGTATGTAAGATTATGCCTATAGTAGGGCCAAAAATTCATAGCAATGCTACGTTTGTCTCATACAAATTAAAGCAAATTGTCACTCTTGTTTGTAAAGATCCGTGCTACATTTTTTAGTTTATAAGTATGGTAGAAGATGTATAGTGATCTACCAACTCATGGTAAACACCGGCCAATATGTTGCATAGCAGAAATCGATATAAATAAATCCACACTTCAACAAAGATAGTGCCAGCCATAGTGACTTAAAAAAGGGAAGAGAAAAAGTAAAATACCAGTTTAACTTTATAAAAATAATCTAGATCTGCATAACTGTGAGAGAACCCTTCATTTAATGCCAAGTGGATGGCTCAACCTTTCCTAACTTACCTTATAGGTTAACATCCTCGGCTTCAAATGAAAACTTAAAGACACAGCTGAAAATCCCCATGCTGGATAAACTGGATGCATGGAAGCATTGGGACATGGAAATATGACAAAGTGCACTGGTTTTCAAATAAAGTCAAGTTTTTCTTAGATAGTTGAAAGGGGAAATCATGCAAATACAGGAATGAACAGCTTTTTCAGAAATGAAAATCACATAGAGTCATGTGAAATGTGATAATAAAAAAAAATACAAAAATATCATGCAGTAACAACCACTCTACCCCAATATAAAGGTACACTACTTATTAAAAATATACATTGACCATGCAAAATTATAAACTACCAGCACTATACATGGAGTATAATACAGAAAGTAAATAGAAAGGACATGCTAGCAGATTAGCTTTTCAAAACTGATCAGAGTTGCAGTGAACTTTTTACCCCACCAGTGCATTTGACAGGATGAAGATATTTCTCTTCACATTTAACAACTGGCTGTTTCAAATCCCCAAATCCTATACTGAGTTGCTTTTGCTACTCTAACACTTATCTGTAGACCACTTCAACATGATCCAAATGCTTTGCAAATGTCAGCATGCATTCATAGCTTATAAAGTGGACTGTAACATCACATCCTTTTGGCAGCTTGCAAACAGACAAGTGACCCGCTCAAAGTTGGTCTTGTGATCAATGCAGTAAACCCTGGTTCTTTTCACAAGTTTAAAAGTGCAAAGTGAGAGCCCAAGCAGAGAAAACCTAAAGCAACGGAAAAGGTAAAAACTCTTCAAGCTCATGCATCATTGGTCCCAGATTTCTATTAAAGGGTGTGCTTAGGATGACTTACTGCACAATACGTCTGTGTCTCTGAGTTAAACCAATGACTCAACTGATGGAATGATAAGAGAAACTGAAGGAGAAAAGAAAGTACAGTAAATACTGTATCAAAGAGTTACTACTTTCTAGTTTGGCTCGGATCTCTGAGAGACTGGAAGGAGATATTTTCAGTATGCAGCTCCACAAACCAATCAGATGTTTCAGAATGATCTGTGGTAGCTGAATTTCTCTTAAACTCACTGAAATTAGAATATTCTATTTCACTGAAAAAGTTTTCCAACATAAATATTCAAAATAATCAAAAAGTGAGTTGTTGGTGGTATTGCTTATTTTTAATGAGAATAAAATCTTTTATCGAATAAGATATTTGTTTTCAGTGAATCTCTTCCTTCCTTCAAGATTTTATCTCTTAAGTTTCCTTTCCTTTTCTGAGACATGCAAATTAATGACTTTTTAATTTGGGGCAAACAGGTATTCTCATTCAATTTTAAAATAATTTTTCTTTCATTTTTCTCACAGGAAAGAATAGGTTTGAAGAAGAAGGGAAGAGGCATATCAGAACAAAATGTTTGATTTCATTGTAAAAAATCACTTTATCAAAAATGTGGAAGATTTGGGAAAAAAAAAAAAAAAAAAAAAAAAAAAGGAATAACTTGGATGATTTTTTGTGTTATTTTTCTTTGACTTTTTTTTCCTGAATTCAGTATTTGTCCCCTAGAAATTCAGGTTTGGCCTGACATTATCTAGAAGTAAGCATTGGAAAAGAAGATATTCTAAAGAACATTTCCAGACAGGGTGGAAATAGGTGAAAGTGGTAGAACAGGACTTATATTTCCAATATATACAGTGATTTGCTACAGGACTTACTGTAGGCATTTACAGTTAGAAAGTGGCTCAGCTGTTTCAACTGAAAGATGCAAGAGAATCTGATTGGCTAAGGTAGGCTCGCTGTTTCACAGACCACTATATGTAAATTATATATATATATATATTTACATATATATATATAAATACTATGAAATTAAAAGATCCAGCTTGTTTTGGCCTCTTACTCCTCTTTTTCAATTAAAAACTCTCTCGACATTAAACTGCCCTGTCCTAGTGGTGGGTGCTTTGTAAACCTCTAGCCACTAGCCATCCCAACCATTTTCTCCTTCAACTGGTGGGGTTTCTCAAGCTCACTTTACTCTAGTCAAGACATTATCATTACTATTAGTAATCCATGTTAGTTACAGCAAGGATTAGAGAGAAAATACGATATTCGTGTCTTAATGACCCTGGAACAATGATGAAAGCAAAGCATAAGCATGCTGTATGAGTGCAGGAGCATTCTGATGCTAAAGTGCATTCAACACATCCATCTGAACAGCATATCATGGAAGGCAGTCAGCAAATGACTACACCTATATTTGGATTGCAGATACCCTTCATTTGAGTTGGCAAGTAAGTTCTTTGTTGCCAAAGAAAATTAGGTAAATGTCCATAGAAGGTGATGCCATGTTCTCGGTGTCTTGGCATATTCCATAATACGCTGCATCTTGCCTTTTCATATGTAAACAAGGTACATGATTTTTCTCCTCAAATGACAACTTTTAAGAAGAGAGCCAAAAAACATCTTTTGAACTGCTCAAACTCATTAAAAACGTCTGGGGTTCATGAAGCTTGTTGTCACTTTGTTATTTGCGGAACAATTTGAAAAATGCATGCAGGTTAAAAAATAAAATAAAAATAAAAATAAAATCAAGCATGCAGTGCTATATACATGTCTCAATATCCATAAATGTGAAAGGTACCTTGCATTCATCTACTATGACTGAGTTGTGAGCTGCAAAAACACATTGGTTTGAGTTGTTTTCCCTATGATTTTTCATGTCGTCATAGATTGACTGAGTCTTGGTCATTTCAATGTCTTCGTGCCCTTTATGATGAGAATCAATGCTGTCAAGTTCTGCCTTGGAAAGGTGGTAGACGATGCCAGCACCGAAAGAATCCCCCACTACATTGACTGACGTTCTCATCCGGTCCCTACAAAAGAAGCAAAAGGCTGAATGGCATGAGAAGAAGAAAAAGTGGGGCCTGAAAGCCCTGTTAAAGTCACAGTTACTGCATTTATTTCAGAAAATTTAAGTCATCTTTAGAATAAAAAGATGGTGGCTTTCAAGTGAAATTGGAAAAGCTTGCTTTCCCATGGGACTTGTACAGACAGGAAGGATGTGCAAACTCCCATGTCCCAGCTGTTCACACTCATGGATTTTGGCAAGGAGCTTGCAGAGGGGACATAGCCAAACTGAAGAGCTGTGCTTCACTGAAATCTCCCCAGTGCCTGCTTCTGGAGCTGGAGGTTTCAGTGTCAGGGTGCCAGGCTCACATCATTGCCCTTTGTTTAATTTTAATTTATCAGGGCACTTAACTTACTTAACGCAGCCAGAGAAAAGGGTTTTGGATCTGATGAAGTGTTCTGATTGCTGGGACAGATTAACAAATGGCCTCTCCCCTTACTCTCAGCAAGCACACAAGCACACTACTGGGAAGAAATGCCTGAAATATCTCCATAAAGCTCAGGCCATCGTAGCTCCTCTCCTGGCATCATCTTTACAGATGGTCATCTGTCAGCATGGCAGCATGCCCGCCCACATGACCGTATGCCAGCACTCAGCAGATGAGCCAGCCAAATATAGGTCACAGCCTACAAAATGATGAGCCCGTGACAGCACTCCAGTAGCAAGTGCCCCTCACTGTGCACAGGTGCCAGAGGCCCACGTGCTCCAATACAGAGAAATACGTCTCTTGGCACTTCCCGACAGACTGACGTCGGACAGATGTGCTGCCTTACTCCTGCCTTGCGTTTACAGTGTGACTCTATCTGCCGGCAGTGAAGTCATGGTTGTGGATTTTCCCTCATTGCAGAGTTCTGCCCAAAACCTCCCAAAAAAGGTCAATGGTCTTGCAGAGAACTGCAGGACTGTGAGCTCCTGCTATCTTTCCTACCACAGACAGGCTGCATTGCACAATTTGAAATTGTTTAAACCTGCCAGCTAGATGTGAAGAGCTAATGGGTTTGGTGTTATATGTTAGCTGAAGCAGACCATTTTTATTTTTAACCAAAAGGAAAAAAAAATCCATAGAAGAAAAACATCCTTCCAGTTTTGCTTCACATGAATGAAGTGCTTTACAGATCTCATCCCATGCCTGTGAAGAACATTTTAAAGCCAAACAGAGTTGCAGAATAGGAAAATATGACTTTCCAAGAGTTACTTTTAATTAAGACTATCAAATATACTGTACCCTGCCATACAGCTCCGCAAGAACACCTGCTTAATTTTCATTTGTATGAGTACCATTAAATTCTGAAAGGATGCATTGATGCCAGATACGGGAGGGATAGTGTAAAAGTTGCCCAAAAAATGAGGAGGAGAGAATACATAAATATAATTGAGGCATGATTCAAATTTTGAATGGGTCATTTGAGGATATGTTTCAGCCCATATTCATGAATTACTAGCCAAGAGATTCAGCAACACAAACTGCACACTACTGCAGAACATCCTATACTGAGTGAGCTGAAATAAACAAACTTTCTTACAACCAGACAAAATCTCAGCTGTCAGGAATCAGCACCAACGTGCCATTGACATCTTTTGGGGCTAAGGACACCTTGAAGAGAAGCAAGAAGACTGTATTTACTCTTCTGTTAAAAAGAGTCCACCAAATAATTCCAGCAATGCTGGAACGATGTAAACAAAATTAATATAGGAAAGCTGCAGTCTAGTCAATTGCCCAATACAGCTACTTCTGTGCTGTCCATAACAGATCCCAAGAGGAACAATGGGAAGGAAAGTCAAAGTTCTCTCTCAAAAGCCAACTCAACATCTGGTAAGAATGTGCTTAGGAATTACTGGGAAGAAATCCTGATAAATATTAATGCCCGATTTCCACCAACTGGCATAAATAAGAACTGGAAGCTTGCCAACATTGGCAAGAGGAATAGAAAGAAGAGGAAATGTAACAGGCCCTCTTGCCATTAATGTCATAGTATCTAAATAGTAATCTTCTATGCAAAAAAGGTGCTTCTGCTCCCTGAAAGCTTGAAAACCCGGTGTATCAACCTTACTAGATTTTGGAAAGGAGATTAAAATCTTAGCACACTCGCTAAGACAAAGAGTTGGTGAGGTGTTTAACTTGCCTTACCTTTAAGCTGTTGTAGGAAAGAGCTCTGGTTTTCTACAGTTTAATTCAATTCATTTGAGGCCTGTTTGTAACATTAGATGTTGACTAGGTACAAATGTTCAGAATTTAGATCTAAGCCAAGGAACAAAGTGAGAACTCAAGCAATCTTTTTCCGAACTACTGAACAAAGGTAGATGCTTTAAATACTGGAATGGCCGCCCAAGCCCATTTTCTCTAACTCCTCTTTCCTCACTGCAAAATACCACTGTATTTGAGGTTGGGCAATGGTATTTGCTAAGCTTGTCAGTCTCCCATTTGGAAGGTAGCCAGCTTCTAGCTGGAGCAAAAGAAGCTTGTTTCATTCCAGCTGTTGCCATATAATTACTATCCTATTAAATGTCACTGCTGTGCTGTACTTAGTTTTAAACTGAGAAAACTGTGAGAGTTGTGAAATCTTGGGAAACTTGCCTGGTGAAAAAACTCACTCTGTATGTATGCGTGGGAGGGGGAAAGGTTTAGCAACCTAATCTCTAGATATTGGAGAGGCTTGAGAAGAAATCGATACAGAAACCTTCTGGCTCCAATTTGAAGGAGAAACTGCCAAGTTTAAGGCCAATGAAAAGTCAGCTTTGTGTTGTACCATGACCAACTCTTGCAAAGCTGGTTTTGGTAAGACTGCAGTTTCAGATGATGGCGGTATTGTAAAATCAATTGATGTTCTGATAGTTTCTTTCATTGGCAATATTTAAAATCTTACAAAATTGGCCATTTTGGACATTTTTGAAACTTTCACTAACTGGAATTCAAATGCTATAAACAGAACTGTTCCAAAATATTTCTGCTTGTTCCAGAAAAGTGGCTAGAATAAGGCCTCAAAGGTTTTCTTAACTTTCTCTTCTACATAAATACTGCTGTAATTTTGTTTCATGATCTAAAGAAATGGAAGAATGAAATGTTTGTAAGTAAAGAAAACTCATTTTTATGACTTTTTATTTTAGATATTCATAGATCTGGTTTGTATGCCTAAAAGCTCGTTCAAAAGTTGGTTTGTTTGTCCCTTTTTAACATCACCAATGTGAGCAACATCTTTTGCATATCTCATTAGACCATCATGGCTGCCACAACACAACCACTAGAAGATGGAAAACAAAGCTATTACCCCTTGACATATACTAATTAGCATCACACTTTCACCAACAAACTTGGTCTTAACTTCACAGCACTAGTGGCATGACAAAGAGTTTTACATCTCCTTTTTTATCTCTTTTCCCTTTTCCCTCTATCTTTCACTTTTGAGTCACTCTGGAATTGCACTGCTGATTGTCAGGCCATATGGATCCAAAACCAACCTTATTAGCTGAAAGGTTCTTTGTTTGGCATTTCTTCTGGAAAGATACCATAAAATATTTTTTTCAGGAGTGCTTTCTTTCAATCTAGCCTTCCTATACTTACATTCACTGCTGCTCCAGCTCCACTGTACGGAGGTTTTTATTTCTCTAAGCAGGGCTGCATTAGCCAGGGGTCACAATTCCCAAGCTGAGCCTGAAATACAACAGCTACTACTGGATCACAGCTGCTGGTAACTTACAGATCTGAGGTTTGCTAGTGTGGGCAGAGCTTCTCAGTCCACAGGAATATTTTTAAATGACATTTCCCTACAATAACAAAACAAAACAAAACAAAACAAAACAAAACAAAAAAAAAAACACAGGCTCCTTTTGCACATTCCTCTACCAGCTGCAGAAACCTACCTATTTGTCTCACTTTGAGAGCCAGTAAAAATATACACTTAAAATGAGCATCCACTTCCCTTTTGCACTGCTCTTACCAGCTGCAGATTCCTACACCACTTTCCTATTTTCAGCCATGACCTCATAAATTTAACAAACCCACAGAATATCACATTTTTTCCCTTTGCCAGCTGTACTCTGACGGCTGAACCTGCCTCATTTTGCCATTCTGAGTCATGATATCTTCATATTCATTTATATATAAAATATGTAAGTCATCTTTTCCCTTTGCCTTCCCAACCTGTAAGTTCCTCTTTCATTTTTATCTGAAGCAGAAAAGGAGCTGTGTGCTATTTGTCACAACTCAGTGACAAGACAGATAATAATAGATACAGTTCAGAAGTCATGTCAGGGGATTGACCAAGATCGTGAATTCTTCTCAATAAGTTAAAAGATAATGACAGGGGAAAAAAAAAAAAAAAGAATCTATTTCATCTTAACATTTTCAACATTTCTATTCCTTCTTGCATAGTTTTAGTAGTGTATCTGATTGAAAGCTACCACAAATGAGCAGCTGAGGCTGCAAGTGTAGGAGAAAATGCACAAATAGTACAGAAAACTTACATTTCCCCTTCCTGGCACCACAGCTGGCACAATAGAAAAATACTTCTTTACTATATAAAAGTATATTGAGGGAGAGATGGCTGTTGAGCAGAATATTCTGTGCTGTAGCAGTACAGGACAATACAAAACCTCCT
The DNA here is from genome assembly GCF_964211825.1 of Aythya ferina. Lineage (NCBI taxonomy): Eukaryota > Metazoa > Chordata > Aves > Anseriformes > Anatidae > Aythya > Aythya ferina. The sequence continues at coordinate 16,550,030 of NC_140301.1, read as the reverse complement.
AAAGACAAGAACAACTTAGTAGGCTACTGAGTCACTGTTGGCTTTGCATAGGTGATGGAAAGATGTCTACAGTGTCAAATGACAACACAAGAAAAGATATGGCATAGCATATACTTTGTATTTACAGCTTCTGTATTCATATGTTGAACAACAAAAGCTTTGGACAACTATCCGTGGGTTAGCTGTTTCTTGTCAGAAGACTAGCAATGGCACTGAAACCATTTGGTTTGATGGATGGACATGGATCTCAAGTCCTTGAAAATGAAAATTGGGCTTTCCAGTTTGAAGGATCTGTTAGTAAAACCAGGCTGTGGAATGACCTTCATTCTTCTAGTTTGCCTTCTGATTTTTTTCTTTATATCCTGCTCTATAACAGTTTCTATCTTCAAAGCATTTTAGTTTCTTATGTACAAAAAGAAATTTAACTTCTCCACTATAAGCACAACATTTTATAATACAAATGCCCAAATTCCCCAATAACATGTGACAGCATGGTTTTGGAACCCCCTATTCAGCATTTATCCTTTATTTTAGCATAGAACTATAAGAAAAAGAAAGATGAAAATAGAGATCAGAAAACTGCAGTTGATCTATGTCTGTGAAAGGGTGGTATCATTAAGAAGATTAAAATATATGAACATGGGCCCAAGGGTCATACAAGAAGACGGTTCACAGAAACAGACTTCGGTAGTTCTGTAATATTTTGTATCACCCAAGATGCCTATTTCCTTCTTTGCTTTATCTGTAGAGGAAATTCTTAGAGTTCTTTAAGATCACTAGGTGAAAAACATTACAGACAAGCATTCACTATTTTTTCTGCATCAAGCAGTGGAGTCACCATAACTTACAAAAGCCAGTCAACAGCAACAAGCAAACTGATGTCCTGGGTAGGGAGACCCACTGCAGTAAGGATCAGAAGCATAGTGACGAGTCCCGCACTGGGAATACTGGCAGCTCCAACACTTGCAAGGGTGGCAGTCAAACTGCAAAAACAAAAATCAAGTGGGAGTAGCAGGAAGGGAAACATATACTTTCATTGCATACTCATGTGATCAATAGGAAGGTCTTATTTTTAATGAGTTCTTCCCTTAAAAGAGAGTACAATAAACCATGGCAAATTTAGGCCATAATTTTTCATGCTTGTGTTCTTCCAAAAATACTTATCTTGGGGAGGCCATATGGGGGTTGTAGTGAGAACTATGAGAGAGTTTTTAGACAGTTTTAAATTCTGTAAGTTGGTTACAACTTTCAAATGTTTGGCCTGGAGTGTGTTTTTTTATTTGTTTGTTTTGTTTTGTTTTGCTTTCTGATTTCTACCAACACATTAGTGAATGGGTTATTGAATCCTGAGTTTTGGTCATGTAGACTTGCTGCAGTTTGGTAGCTACAGGCTGAATTTTCAGGGCAGTTCATTTATGTTTATTTTATGGTACCTGAACACTGAATTGTAAGACAATGGTTGAGAGAAAGTGGTTATTATTGAGTGCAGAAGAGTAAAAGTCATTGTATCCAAATCCTATAGTACAAGCCAGTAGTGTACCAAGCCTAGATACAAATAACCCTACATAAAAATGCAAAATTCTTCTGATTGTTTCATAAATCCAAAACTGTACTTGCTCCAGCCTCTCTTCTTTTCTTGACGAAGACCAATAGAGTGAATGTCAATGTTCCAAATGCTGAACTTTGTAAAAAATATAACGTAGATCATAACAAATATCAACATCACAGGCCAATACTATGCAGAATGGAAAGCAAATTTGTCAGAGAATAAGCCAAGAGGAGGAAAAAAGGAAGAAAGGAGAAGGAGGAGGAGGAGGAGGAGGAGGAGGAGAAGGAGGAGGAGGAGGAGAAGGAGGAGGAGAAGGAGAAGGAGAAGGAGAAGGAGAAGGAGAAGGAGAAGGAGAAGGAGAAGGAGAAGGAGAAGGAGAAGGAGAAGGAGAAGGAGAAGGAGAAGGAGAAGGAGAAGGAGAAGGAGAAGGAGAAGGAGAAGGAGAAGGAGAAGGAGAAGGAGAAGGAGAAGGAGAAGGAGAAGGAGAAGGAGAAGAAGGAGAAGTATTTGTGAGTTTACATCCAGGTTGTTTGAATATCTCCAGTATCACATGCTGAGTTTGGCAGACAAAACCTAATAACTTCCCATTCATTTGTGTTGGTACCTAGAGGGATAGTTCTTGTCATATCGTTGCAGCAAAAATGTGCTGTTACATGAAGAGGAGAATGAATGTTTTTCCTACAGATACCCCAGAGGTGCCTGCTGCTTAGTATATGCAAGTCACGAGTTGGTGAGCCCAGCCTTAAAATAGCGGGGTCAGACAGCTCTAGTGAGTCAGCACCTCAGAGGTACTGAGGGGAAAAGGAGTAACTGTGCTTCAGGCTTAGCAAATCTCCTGGCCAGCATCTGATTCCTGACTTTAATTGCCCTGATCTTATTTTGGTTTAAAGAGTAGCACCTCTAAAATTACTGTTCTCATTTTCATCAGGAGATATGAGTCACTAGGGTCTAGCATTTGCCTTCATTAGAAGCAGCACTGCACCTTTTAGAAACCTTGTTTTTTCTACTTTAGGGGCTGAGGCAAGAGGTAAAGAAATGGAAAATGTGCTGATAATATAGCTGGGTAAGAAACATAGAATTATACTTCCCTATGCAGGAGTTTCTTTAGTGCTAAAAAGGTTTAATAAAAGAAAAGTTGGGTGGGTGGGTGAAAACTACAGGAAGAAGGCAAACTTGGCAGCCATCACTTGTGGTTTGCATTTTAACTATTCAAAATGTTAGACCTGGTGTTTTCATCGAGTTTTCCATTGTACATTAACTTTAGCTGCAGCAGTCATGACTTTGCCTTTGTTTTTTATTAGTCACTACATCTAATGAGTCTTAAAACTCCATTACAGTAAACAGTCTTCAATCACTCTTACCCATTTTGAATGGGTACTTTCTTTGTCTTTCTAAAAATTCAGCCTTGTCCTTAATACGATGATTTGAAATGAAAAGATTACAGCCAACATTCTCTGGGTTAGAGAGAAAAAGCCCGAGTGTGCTTAGACCATGCAGCAGGCAATCTCACTCTCAGGATGCTTTATAGTCAGCCCATTGTTTTTTACTGTTTACAGAAGTCACAGAAAAAGAAAAAAAATATGCACACACACACAAAACAAGACATAGATAAATTTTTAGGTATATTTTTCTCTTCCAGTGTTTATAAACAGGTACATTCTAGAAAGTTAATGCCCCATATATCACTTGGGGCAACCCTCTGTACTAAAAGAAGGCACAGCATTGGACAAAGCATGCTGAATTTCATCATGTATTGTCAACTGCAAAACTGCATAAATCACCACCAGTGTGCATTGAGGCTGCAAATGATGGAAAATTTGCATCACTAGAGAGCCAAGACCCATGTATATTACGTTCCTTTGCATATCATTATTACAAATCCATGTGTTTCATAGCAGTTCCCACAGCCACTGAGAAGACATCCAACCCAAAGCTTCACATTTTATAGTCTTTAGAAATAAAGCTTATGAGTGTTTTGAACTGACCTCACAGTAACTATCTGGCCTCCATCCAGCTCAATTCCATTCATCTGTGCTATGAAGATGGCAGCCACAGCCTCATAAAGGGCAGTTCCATCCATGTTAATTGTTGCTCCAACAGGAAGAACAAACCTTGTTACACGTTTATCAATGCCTAGATTTTCTTCAAGACACCGGAATGTGACAGGTAATGTTCCAGCACTGAAGGAAAGAAAGCAAATAAGTACAGAAGACAATGTTATAATATAATATATACATGAGGGAGCAAAGTCAAATTCTGCTCTCTGTGTTTACACTTTCTACTTGTACTTTCAGCTGTGATTCAAGCTATCTTGGCCAATTTTTCAATTACATCTACATTTAGCTGGAGGTGGGACTGAGGCCAAGACACAAACATGACTCAAGGAGGGATGAGAGCTTGAGAGATTGTAGATGAAGCTTTCAGACTCCTCAATGAGTTATTTCTTGCATTTTGTTCAAAAAGACCAGTTCCAGATGTTTTCTGGTGGACAGAACTACATGCAAAGGGACAAATATTTCTTTGACTGTAAATTTGCTCTGAAGGGATAAATCAGTGCTGCATCAAGGAAGGAAAAAGTCAGGCAAAAGCATACACAGCCCGTGCAGTTCCCAAACATTGGAGGACAGGAAAGGATATGAAACATGGTTGGAGGATAAGAAAAGAAAGGAAAGACGGCTGGAAAAGGGAACGGCTCTTTGCACAGATCCACAGTGCGTTGCCTTTGTGGGAATGGTTAAGGCTATTACATTAACTTCCTTAAAGTAAAACTCCATCTAAAAATACTCTTGAAAGCAGAACATACTCTCTGTATGATTATTACTCCCTGTAGATGCAAATATCTTCTACTTCCCTTCCCTAGCAGGTCTGCCTGCCTCAGGCAAAAGACTTGCTGCAACAAGTATGAAAGCCACACAGGAGCATGTTTTGGTTCCTTTCTTTTCCGTGTTATCTCTGAGGTCAAGTCCACCACTAAATGAAGTTGGTTGCTGCCTGAAAAGCTGTTCTGAAAACAAACTTGACCTGGGGAAATTCCTTTTAATTGGTGTTTCATACAGAAGCAGCTGGAGCACATCTGTTGTGGCTTATTAGAGTCTTCATCTGAGTTGGCAGAATTTCTCAAAGGCCTTCACCATTACATACCACTAATGCTGGTGTCATTGCCCCTAAAAATACTATTTTTCTTATAAAGGAGTAAAGAACTAGACTCACCAAATTTTCTCTGATAATACTTACAGCATATTGTTTCTAGTGCCTTGTAACTTCAGAGTCTTTCCAACTCTTTCATTCATCCATTACCAGAGAGATGCTATTGGGTACAAAAACTGTCATCTTTCCATTTTACAGATAATTAAACCAAGGAAAAGGCAGACTGAAGGATGATTAGGTACCTAACTATAAATATGTAGTGCCCTAATAAATGTCTTCAGTTATCTGGAACAAGCACATGAGATTGATATACATCACATGAGATTTATTGGAAACTCAAACCCTTCTATACTGGCAGACAGACCTAAGTCACTTTTTAAATGACTCCTTGTTCCACTTCTCTGGAAACAGGACTTAGAACACATAAGCTTGTAGATCCCCATCTTGTACTCAAATGATCAGACCATCCTTTGTTCAGAGAGGTGATTTTTTTTTTGCAGTTGCCAATAAACCAGATACACATTACCATTCATTTGTTCTAGCATCTTTAGAAATATATTTGCATTTAGGATTTATTTTACTGTGGTTTTAATTGGAGTTAATCAAGTGTTGAAAATTCTGCGTTTTTTAGCCAAATCAGAGAATTTATAGTTTCTAAAAGCAATGTAGTATTCCCCCATAGGTTAACTCTAGCAGCTATATTTATAGTAAATAGTGGAAAATATCTGGTGAGTCATTAACTAATGTTTGCTTGTCAATTTTCAAGTCAGTTCCACGATCACTTTGCCTTCTACATTAAAGCTGTTCCCACATCTTATTAAAAGAGAAATAGAAGTAGTTGACTGACACACATTGAAATCCAGTCAGATAAGTTTCTTTTTCTTCAGAAATACAAATCCCACCTTACCTTTGCTTTCACAAATGAGATCATCAGCACAAGGTGTGTATCAGCCATAGGTTAACAGTGTTGTAATGAACCCTGGCTGGCTCAGCAGGCAGGGACTGCAAGTATCTGCAAATATATGCATATATCTTGTGTATCTCCAAAGATATGCAAATATCTTCCCCCTTCAGTTCTGCCACCATGAGCAAGGACAGGTTTGCAGACCATGGAGACAAGGTTTCTTTATTAAAAGAGCACAGTAAATAGATGCCTTCCATGGTTTCTCAGCCTAGCCAAACAGAGGGCCTTAATAGGTCCCTGAATAGAAATAATTTCTGGCTCCCCAAGGTGCCAGGTTAGACTGTATGATGGTGACTGTTGTCATGTGGTGATCTGCCTGTGGAGCTACAAACTGGTCCACTTCCAGTCCTTCAGTAATTCAGATCTCAACAGCAGTCAGGTGGTAAACGTAGCACCCAGATAAATCCATAAGCTGGAACCATTTAGAATCCCCTACATTGTTCCATTGTGATCCTCCAGCAGGAAAAAAAAAAAAAAAAAAAAAAAAAAAAAAAAAAAAAACTTCATACTGAAAAAACAAACCTGAAAATGTTGTGTATGCACACTTGTTAATGTTAATGAAAAATCATGTTAATGAAAAATTCATGTTAATGAAAAATCTAGGTGGAAACTTGAATATTCAAGTGCAGAAAATGCAGAAAAGCCTTAGGAAAATTGTGATTTAGTCAAACTCCAGGCCAGACTGCATCTCTTATAATGTCACGGTGTTTATGAAAGAACTGCAGAATTACTGAGGTTGGAAGGCACCTCTGGAGCTCACCTATTCCAGCCACTTGCATCAATGCAGAGGCATCTAGAGTAAGGTACACAGACTGTGCCCAACTGAGATTTGAATATCTCCAGGGATGTTCCACAAATTCTCTGGGTAACCTGTGCTCCACCACCACCTCGGTAAAACAGATTCTTCTGTTCAGATGGAATTCCTTGTGTTTTGATTTGTGCCCACTGCCTCTTGTCCTATCACTGGGTACCACTGAGAAGAATCCTCCTCCATCTTCTCTACACCATCCCATCAGATATATATGCACATCAGTGATGTCCCCCCAGAGTCTCTCATCCAGCAGAGCAGTTTTAACCCAGAAGCAGATGAGTTACTGTTCTGTTGAGGTGTTCCTGAAGTCAAGATGGCTTAGGATTTTTGATGGTCAGTTTTGAATTTGGTTTTGTTGTTTTTACCTTTCCAATTGTAACAAGTTCTTATTTTCTTCAGAAAGAAGGTGTTTATTGAGGAAAAACATTTATTATAAAATATACTATTTCACTGGAAAAAAAAATATCAACAGACAATCTGCAGGTTGCCCCAATGCAAAGCATCAGTTTATTACTGAGAGTTATTCAGTTGCCTACCCCATTTTCTGAGACTGGTCTGTGTGTTACCAATGAGTCTAATATGCTCAGATTGTTACTAAAGTCGCCTTGTTCTGCTAAATTGGATGAAAGAATAAAGTGAAGGTTATAGTAACACCTTGCCACTGTTTGGGAACCAAGTTCTGTTAAGCCTAATATGCACAGATTTTTTTTTGCATAGAGTTTTTAATATATGCATGATTTTTTTTTCCAAAGAGGAAAGGTCTTGGATGCACTGAAATCTTCACTGAGATCAGCAGATACACACAAATCCTACAACCCCACTACAGCCTCTGCTGCCTACTACCATGATACTTCAAAACAGGAAGCAACTGGTAGCCACAGGACACCTTCATCCATTTATTTCATAAATGGAAAAAAAAATTTTAAAAAAAGTAATTTTTATTCAATGGCATAAAATGATTTTACTGTGAAGGTCAAAACAGCAGATTTATCACTTCTAAACAGCATCTAATAACCTGCTAAAAAAATTAATAAAGGTGTTATTTCTTTAGTGTACCTGGAAGCTGTGCCTAGTGCTGTGATCCATGCCTGGAAAATCCCAGCAAGGAATGAAAAGGGGCTTTTCCTCGTTATCACAAAGTAAAGCAGAGGCAGGAAGATCCCTCCATGGATGACAAGACCCACAATCACTGTTACCATGTACATGCCAAGTTGTCTAGCAACTACTTCTAAATCCTTGATTGCAATGATTTTTCCACAGATGAGGCAAGCAATGCCCAAAGGGGAATACCTGGAGAAAGAGAACAAGCATAAACAGAACTGGTCTTTGCAGCATGCAGTCATAAAATTAGTGCTTAATATAGACTGGAGACAGACTAGGGGCTTCCCAGGCTCAACTCTGAGAACCAGGCCAGGAAGTGATGGAAATTCAATGGATAGCTTTCACACCTCTTTTAAAAACACTGCCCATTTTCAGCAAATTCCACATCTACTTTATTTTATTCTATTGCACTGAATGGAATATGCATTTTCCTGAATAGTCTTTGATCCTGGAATAACATCCTATGATAACATGATAATGTTATACAGGCTTGTACCATTATGCAGAGTACTGCAGTAGTTGTTTTTAGTTTGTGACTTTGAAAATTCATTGTTCATCTGGTTTCAGGGAGTTGTTTAATTTGTTTCAGCTAAACACCATGCTCCTGAGAGTGTTGTTAACTGCTGGAGTTACCACAGGAGTTCCAGCTCTTGGTGCAGAGAGGTCATAAACCAAACAATGTAATTCTGCATGAAAAAGTGCAGTTGTCTTTATAAACACACACACACAGAAGCTGCTTCTAGCCACGGCATTTCTTTAACAATTCTAGACAGAGGTGAACAAGTGGAGCTCCCAGCACCTATCTCATTCGTTGAGAAAAGAGAAATAAAAAGCACATCAGTAAAAAACAAAACAAAACAAAAAAAAGTGCAGTGAATTTCTTGAAATGTGAATGGCTTCCTGCCATTGCAACACTGACCACTACGGAAACTTTATAACTTCAGTAAGGCATTAAGTCTTGGGCGTACCAACTGGTGCTAAGAGAAGTAAGAGTAAATTCTCGCTCTTGTAGTGTTATGAGAGTATAGTCACTGTCTCTCTCCCTGTACAGTCGAAAGCAGCAAATTACAATAACTACTGAAAGAAGAAGAGCTTTGTGATTATAAGCAACTGCCTTTTTATGTGGCAAGATCCCCTATAGAAAAGCAGAAGCATAACAGGAATATAACAGGAATCATTGCTTCAAGTTCTTTTGTTTGACGCATTTCCACATCTGCATCACTCTTCCTACCTGCATCACTCTTGCATAAGATATTCTTTGAAACACTCATGATGCTAAAGGTTCATGCTTTGGGCACCCTTCTCCCTTTTCTATAAACTTTACCTATCTAAAGCCTCATAGAAAAGATAGATTGCAGCCTTGTGACTCATGGAATAATTTCCAGGGACACCTGGGAATCACAGGAAGCAGTGAGCCAGGACACATGCATTGTATTGGAGTGGCTACTTCTGCTCTTAAAAGACCTTGGAGGTGCCAAAGGTAGTAGTATGATGCCACATGCAGCAATGTGCTTATATGTTCTGAAAAACTGGTTTTGTGTGATCTGGACAGGTTTGGCACTGTGTACAAATAGCTCTGGGGAAGCCCTCAGAAGAAACAGAGTGAGAGAGAGAGTGAGAAAGAGAGAGAATCCCCTTCCAGAAATGTAAACAAGGGCTCAGTCTTAATTGGGTAAGTCACTCCCTTGAAGGCAAGCCAGGTCCCGTTATTACAGATGGGTGTACTTCAAAAACAGGATGGGTACCTTCCAGTGACCCCACTGCTGTGAGCCTCAAAAACTCAAGTTCTGCAGAAACTAGGGGCGGAGGAGCTATACATCACTGAAAGCCACTGGAATTTTATTTGCTGGTAAAGTATTTTTATTACAGAAGACAGCAAATAAAGTATGTCTTCAGGCTTCTTTGTAATTATACCTTCTAGCTAATATCCTGGGATTATGCTAACCTCCCAGGAAGATTTGGATGTTCTTAATGTGGGGCGGTGTTGTATGCTTAGGTGTCCTTCTATATAGTGAACTTCAATAAGAAATGTGGCATTTGAAGGTCTTTGCCGGTACCTGCATGCCTTGGATTTTAGTAAACAAAGAACAAAACCTGTCATCTTCAGAAATATTTCAAAATCATTCCTAAATAGTCCTCAACAAATAGAAATAAAGCTGTTCTGGTTCTAACATAGCGGTTAAGGCTTTAAAAACCCAAGTATTTCATTCCATTGTTTACAAACAAACCGTGTTCACAACATGCTATATAAGGGTCTTGTAAGATTATTTAAATCTTTTTTTGTTGCTGTTGTTGTTCTAGAAGATAGGAGTTTGAACTTACCACATGATCATAGTTACTAACTTCATTACAATCTCATTCAGAATGTTGAAGAAATCCACCATCATCTTGGCTTGTTCTCCCATTTTCCCCATAGCAATGCCAAAAGCAATAAAGAATCCTATCAAACCTATAGGGAAAAAAAAATGCAACACAAAGAAAAGCAAGTAAAAACACATTTTTAGAAAGTTCTTGTACCTAATCAATGTCTTCATACTACCTGCTAATCAATTTTGCAGAATGATTATAGTGCATTCCACATCTCTTCGGTCTTTTTAACATGATCTCACCCTCAACTTTCATGATCATATTCAGAAGAACATCCTTTACTCTAATATTTTACTACATTCCAATTGAAATTGGAACTATGTCGAACTATGTTTTTTTCTTTTTTTCTGAGTTGATCTGATCAGTAAAAAAATACCTATACCCTAATCTTTTCAATGCCATGCAATTGCTAGAAACCTCATAGCCCCTGGCAAATGGGAGAGTCAACACAGCACCGCACCACGACTGTTCTTTGTTGCTAAAACAGTCACTAGAGACCAAAAGCATTTTTGGCAAGCTTTAAAAAAAAAAATAAATGGCAGAGTCAACCTACAGACTAGTCAGTTTTGTAATTTGAAGTCCCAGAACACACTTTTCACAGGCCAGGGGTACCCACCTTAAATGAAGAAGGTAGGGGTGGGAGGAGAAGGTGGGTACTGCACTTTAAGCTAAACCACACAGAATTCATATTAAACAGATTGCCCTCACTGAAACCAGCATCAGTGGATATCTAATAATAGATTCAGTATGAGTAGGATTGGACCCCAACATTTAAATGACTAAGTTATGATAATATGTCAGACTGTTAGACTTTCAGTGTGCCTGTCATGTATTCCTTTTGAGCTGTGTCTCCAAAGCTAACCTTTAGCTTCCAGCAATTTTCAGTGTCCAGAAAGGAATTGTTGGCTTTGAGGGTAAACTTTCAAACACAGCATGAGTTCAGTATTATCAAATGTGTGAATCAATCTGGGAAATTCCTGAGGAAAAACCCATCAGGATACAAAAGCATTCTAAAGAAGGGAATTTTAGCTACCAGTATTCTGGGAAAAGACACCCTGTCCCATATCTTCACATTGGGTTTAACATCTTTTTTTTATTATTTTAAATATCCATTCCACTGAATTTAAGGTCATTCTCTAGCACCAATATATTTCTTTTGAGTCCTTAACGAGGGAAGTGAAATGTATGTGTGTGTGCTGCAGAGCATGGAGAAATGATGAAAAGCTTTTTAGTCAAAGACCAAGTAACTTCCTGGAATTCAGACTGCATCAGAAAATGTTTGTAGGTGGTTTTGTTCTGTTACTTCCAAAACAGTTGCTACATTAGTCAGAAAAGTCAAGTTGGCTCATACTTGCAGGAGTCTGCATGGTTTGCAGAGTTTATGCAAGCTGGATGGCATTTCCCCAACATTTTCATTTCTTCATTTAAAAGAGGGGAAAAAAGGGGGGGGGGCGAGAAAAAAAAAAAAAAAAAAAAAAAGAAAGAAAGAAAGAAAAAAAAAAGAAAAAAAAGCAAGCAAACTCTGCAACATTTGAGTCTTTAGTCAAAACACTGCAGCGTATATCCCACCTAAACTATAGTTTTAATGCTGTGCATTTCCTTCCTGTAGGAGTTTTATTCAGCTTTCTAGCTCTTTTTTTATCCAGGATGGGACCAGCACAACACAAATCCCACACTAAATGTAATGCATCTCTCACATCAGAAATACTGCTTCGTTTTAGCACAAAATAAAGAGTTCTAAGAAAGAAGGAAAAAAAAAAAAAAAAAAAAAAAAAAGCAGGTGATGGTAACAGCATGAACACTGAGCTGTTGCCTCGCACAGGGTGCAGAACATCGATCAGCACCTTAAAGCATCACCTCTGCCCACAGAGGCAGAGTGAAACGAGGCATCTTTGAGGCAAGCACAGTGCAGTAGCTCTGGCTCTTGCAGAGCAAGCTGCTTCCCAGAGAAACAAATCATCTCAGATAAGCTTACTGATGCTATCTCGCCTGTGTCTGAGTGAAGCAGCCACTGCCAACCTGCTCACCAACACCTGGAGCAGATCTGCAGGCACAGCAGCCAGTCTCAGCAGGAACAGCTCATCAGCTTTAAGGGGTCTGTAAAGGGCCTTTTGCCACTAAAAAGTGATGGCCTAGCATTGAGATAAAGCAGTGGAATAGGTACTGCCACATACTGTCCCACTCTGAGGAGAGTGCCTGTAAACACAGGTGTGGGCCTCAGCCCTGTGAACACGCTGCCCCAGAGCACATGAATCTCCGAATGTAGGCGTGCTGATGAGTGGTACAAATTGAGGGCTAATTTGTGACCATCTTCACCCACATCCACAAAGAAGGTGAAGGTGGAGCACTCCTTTCCGAGCTGATAAAACTGAATCTAGGCACAGAGGAGAAAATAGAAGCTGTGTAGCAACTCTTCATTCCCCCACACCCCCGCCCCAGTTTGAACAGGTGCTTCAGGAAGGAGTAGGAGATAGGCAAAACCTTCATACCACCCCCACATGCCGTCTTGTACAGACAAGATGGCACAATGGCAGTTGTTCATAATGTGCAGCTGGTAAAGGTCAGCAGCCAAGATGAAAGAGAGAGGGAGTTGTGACTCAGAGATGTGTCAAGCCTCTCTGGGATTTTTCTTGGGTGGTGTGGTGCACACCCCACCTCTCACTTCGGGCTGTGCCTCAAGCCAAAATCTAGTTCAACTTGCCCAAGAAACCTACTGGAAACAACTGAGCTCAAATGCATCAGGGGGTGGGTAGAGCATAGGCTCTTGAAGCTCTCCCCCATACTGTTTTGCCAATATGCATTAGTATTAGTCTAGGTAGGCTACTTGTAGGATGAAAGGATATTTTGCGTACCTCCTACATGCTTCCCCACAGTGCTCCAAACAATACCTGTAAAGCTGCCAATTCAGAATAATTCTCTTGGTTGTTTCTATGATAGTTCTACTAAGACCATTTGATTTTCATCTCAAAGACCAAAGGGCAGCCAGTAGATGATAACATTTTGTGATGATTATTTGTGGAGACTAAACTTGCACTGAGAAGCAGATCAGACAACACTGACTACCCAGTCACAGCCAAAAACTGTGTCATGCATATGATGTACATGTTCGACAGGCAAAAAGTTTCCCTACCCAGGACATTCATGCCATCCTTAAATTCAAGTCCCTTCTTAATGACCAGCTGGGCTTCTGGTGCTTCGCGCACTGTCTCATTCATGATAGCAAAGGCAGCATCAGTAACATTTGGTGGTTCTTCAATGGGTGGTGGCACCAACACTTTCTTGGTAACAGTTTGGATCTGAAAGCAATAAAAAGGGAGGATAAGAATGGAAACAGACCAAATGTAATATGGGAGATCAGGAAGTAATTAAAAAAAATTATCTTGAAATTCCAGGAAACTATATTTTTAAGGATTAGACATGCATTCCACAACCTCTTACCCCTTCTTCCAAAAATAAGTTTGTTTTTCAATAGTTCCAAGTGTCACAAAGTCCTGGGAGTCTTCAGCACGACTCTGGTGTGAAAACTATGTTAAATACTTGATCCATATTGCTACTGCATAGCATTTAACAGATAGTTAGCCCCTTTGTCCAGATGGTTCACACATGGTGCTTCACAGATTGCATGTTACACATAGATATAATTTATTTAGCACCAAAAGGCAGGCACCTCTAAGATCAGTCACAGCAGCAACTCTATAATAAGGCTTGTTATTCAGGATGGGCTGTCCAGCTCAAGTTATCATAGTTTGATGGTTGACTTGAACTCACGACAGTTCCAACACTTTGCTTAGTGACCGTGAGCTCAAAATGAAACACATGGAATCCCAGAGCTTTCCAATTAAAACATTTTGAGTGACAGATAACAGAGTATCTAAGCTGCCAGACACCTACTAAATCTGACCACCTTAAAAAAGAAGACAACAAAATCTGAATGGCTCTGGACCTCTCCTGGCATATGAAAGGCAGGGTTAATGGAAAGATAGGAAGGAATGGTAAAGGGAGAAACAGGCTTGAGTTACAGCTGGGGGCAGGAGGGCAGGAAGGATGAATATAAAGAGGGAGATCTATGATTTGCTCTGTTAGAAGGGACTGCATTTCTTTCCCACTTCCCACCCTGAGCCTTTCCTGCCTTTTCATGGCTCTGAGGCAGGCAGAATGCCTGAGAAGCTACAACTGTTTTGCCACTGTTTCCCATCTGCTCCCTACTTTCCTTGTTTCCTAGAAATGAAGTTTAAGCAAGGCATCAGATCTAGTGTGTTAGCCTTTCAAAGAGCATTTGCACCTCCTTCTTGTTGTGATGACAAACTGTAGTACTATAGATGATGATCCAGATTTGATCCACATAACATTGTAACATACCTTACATATCTCCTTTCAAAACCTGCTGTCTGCACCTACAGAGGGGGTTGTAGGCAGAAAGCCTACACAGCTACTGTATGAGAAACTCTTCAGTTGTCCTGAAACCATCCAACATGCCTGCATGCTTTCATTTATTTCCAGATTTGAATTTTCTCTGAGACAACTTAACTTTTTATGTAAGGTAGCCAGAATATAAGAGCAGAGTCACAGAAATTAACCTTAAAACATTAAAGCACTCACAAATTCCGCTGCTGTCACTTAAGTCTTCAGCTTTTCATCGCATAAGGTCATAGCACTAAAAATGCTGAGCCTAACATTAAGTTTAGATTACAATTGCCTGAGGCCTGAAAATCATTTGAGCGTTACAGTCATATTTAAACATAGGAGTCCATTTCTCTTCATGGCACACAAGAACTTAAGTCTCTGCTGGAATAGCAGTTTCTATTATAAATTAAGAATTTGTTGTGGACTGTGGAAAAATTCAACAGGTACTGAAATCCCATGATGGCTCAGAGTTCAGTTTCCAAATGAGCTATATCAAAATTGTTATTTAATCCCTTCATTATTTGTAGAACTCCCACATAGGTCACTGCTGCATAGCACCACTGCTGTGCATGCTTCAAAATCACTCTGCAGGAACTCTGCAAAAATTGCTTCCTCCTAAGAGAACCTGGAAACATTGAATGCTCATGGAGAGAGTCTGATAAAAGTAGGAAGAGAAAATATATGCTGACACCATTACAAGAAGTTAATTTTCCTACTAAACAAAGGGGGGAATAAGTAAAACGTAACTCCCTTACTGAGCAGTTAAGAGCTAATAGAAGGCACAAGTTCCATTTGGAAAGGAGCATGACTGACTTTGTAAATGAAAGGTGGCTCTGTGCAGAGGCATTCAATGGCAATTAGTTTGGAATCTCATAAGATGAAACTTAGGAAAACCAAAAGCTCAGTAAGGGACTATCCTTGAGGTGCCACCTAAATTACCAGGACTGTGTCCACTGACTTTTACGGGCTTTGAAATAGGTCTGCATAGGCAAGTTTAAAAAACAATCAACGGAATTGGTAATCCATAACAATGGAATTGAACTGAACTGAAGATTGATATTACACACACTGAAAAAGCAGTATTAACTTTCCAAGAAAACTATTTGAAATGTGTAGCTTAATTATTTTTTCTCCTGAATTTTGTCCCATTGTCTAGATATTCAGCAACTTTCAACTGACCAGAAATTTAATTCTCTCTTCCACAGTTTAAACTGGGGAAAGGATGGTAAAAAGAGAAAAAAAAAAAAAAGAAAAGAAAAAAAAATCATAAGCACCCTGTTCTCCCCTCACTCAATTTTGCAAAACACATTTCATATTACATGTGGTGTTTGGCCAACCACAGTTTGACCACAACTGACATTCCCATGATGATTTGGAAATATTGAGAATGTTCTCTCATTAAACCCCAGAGGACTATGTGTTTTAATGTGGAAGTCTGTGAAAGAAGTGAAGCAATCCAAATCCTTTTGGCATCTTAGGTTGCCCTCTGTTCTTCCACCCCCATGGCCTCTTCTCCCTTCCCCCTTTTCTCTTCACTCTTCAACCATAACCACAGCTCCAGCTGTCATGCCATTTCACTTAGGAACACTTAAGAACAGGTTTGGCAATGAACCCCGTTTCATCCAAAAAAAAAAAAAAAAAATCCTCATTACTGCCAAACAGTTTAGTTGTAGGAAAAAGTAGCTCACACAGAAGAATTTTGTTTAAGCAGAAGATCAGCAAGCATACCATCTTCATTTCTTTTTCCCCTCAAAGTGAAGCCATTTTGATAAAGCATTAGCAGAAAGCTTTCAGACAATTATTTACCTACACAGCATGCAACGCATGGTCTAATATGCATCTTTCCCAGCATCCTTCAAACCTGGCCTGATGGAGCCACCTGTAGGTGGGTCAGCCACTTGAGTGTATTATCCCCATATAATCTGGATTGTAGTACAGCAATAGCAGTTATGAAAGATTGGGTTTCACACTACATTTCCACTGGCAGCCAACCTGAATGAAGATCATCTATACATTATACACAGGCCATTATAAAACCATCAGCTTTGTAAGACCAAAACCAAATTCAACCAGGGTGAATGATCCTTTAAGTCATCATCCATTCAGCCACAACCTAGCATTCATGACCTTATATACTGTATACAAAGTAAGGAAAAGTTTTTAAGATTACCTAATAACAAACTAAAAATATTTCTTCTAAAAAAAAATAATCTATGAAACAAAATAACTACAACATAAAACAAAGCAGCAATAAATAATATTCATTTACCTGCACAAGACCTAAGACCTGTATTTTTCTTAGCATCATTATTTATGTCATTCAACTAGTGACATTAACTCTACAGACAACCATGGTAAATAAAAGATGTTTAAAAAAAATATATTGCCAAGGAGTAGAAGGATTTACCTGCTGAAAACATGCTTGGACTAGATTTTCAGGGAACAGGTTTCGTATCAGATCCAAGAAGGCATCCAGACTAGATACTTCATCATTCTTTTTCCCTTGACCTAGCTGTTTCCTGAGTTTTGGATTCCCTGGATGGATAGCTAAAACCAGAATCACACCCAGCACGGCAGCAATAATAGTGGTGGACATGTAGTAGACCATGGCTCTTGTTCCCAATCGGCCACTTGCTTTAGCATCTAAACCAGACAGTCCTGCAGGTGTTTTATTTTTAAGAAACAAACAAAGAAACAGAGTTTCAATACCCACTTCAATAATCATCACAGAAAATACTGTCTAATTTACATAGTTTAATGTCTGCCTATTTCTTGTCTGTGCAAAATTCTCACCACTACATAGACTACTGAAGGTTCTCCCTCCAAATCTTATGTGAGCAATGTCTGCTGTTACTGCTTTGAAGAGAAGCATTTGAGATTTCATCTGACTGCACAGGAGACATTGAAAAATATAGAAGATATGATACCATCTTTTGCCCTTCATAGCTGCAAACTGGTCATGTTCTGGCTGACAGCACAGCTTTAAGAATGCTAGGCATTTGACTATCCTACCATATTATTTACAAGGTCCAATCCAGGAATTAGATATTAAGAAAATTCTCATGTTCAAGAAGGGAGTATGTGTGGATGTGTTTGAAAATAAATTCACCAGAGCATCTACCTATTAAAGCCAATAAAGTTAATCAGAAATTAACTCCAAAATACATGTTGTAACTACAAAGTCCCAGGATCACACTATTACTCTTCTTACATCACAAAAAGCAAACCAGGTGATTTCTGTAGCAAGCATCTTAAAGTATTAGATCTTACCTGTGATTAAACTGGAGATAATTAAAGGGAGGATCAACATTTTTAGCATCCTCATAAGTATATCTCCTGGGAAGGCTATTAACATGATGATGTCAGGGTCAATTGGTGTTGCTAGACGAAGAAGACCCCCACATAGTGCACCCAGGATGACACCTGGAAGCAGAATTAAAGACAGCAAGTAGACAAGAAAAATATACCTGAATGTGCATTCATTACCCAGCAGAAAAGCCAAGAAGAAAAACATTTAAAGAAGGCAGCTGATTTTTGGTACAGAGACAGATTTTGGAAGGCTTAGCCTTCTAATTAATACTGGCTGTAACATGCTTGCCATGTATCTCACGATTAAAGAGAAATAGTCCTGAGCTTACGCCTCCTATGTTATTTTGCTTCTGCATCATGTTTTCCCAACAACATTATTGAGGTTTACTAATTCTGAGTAGGCCTTGTAATATGCTGAGGGATAGTCAGACTTGAGACACGAAGAGGTGAAGTGAATTATACAAGGTCATTCAGGCTTGGTAGAAGAGCTAGGGTTAGAGTCCAGATTTTCTGAGTATGACATCTAGCTCTCAACATCGGAATGGTACTGCTTGAAAACAAGGACAGCAGAAGTAGCTATTTTACAGACTAAGAAAAACCCTACAGGAAATATAGAATAGTTTTGCATGGAAAATAGATTCAAGCTTGGCCAGTCATTTGTTAGCAACATGGTCATCTCTGGTTTTATCACTATCAGCATACTATTAAGCAAAATAGGAAATTAAGCGAGAAAAAAAAAAAAAAAAAAAAAAAGACCTAGCAGATTCCAGCTCCCTTTCCACCCCAAACTCTGATGGATCCTTTCAAGCAACCAGACACCACTTTCCTACTCAAACCTGAAACTCCCACAGAGCTGTTTTTCATCCTTTTAAGTGCCTGACCTGAAATATAGTGCATGAAGAAAACTTGATTGAAGAAAAACCTGATTCTTGGTACCAATTTACTGCTCCCTCTCTTTGATGGACTGCATTCTTTTGTTCTAATTGTACTAATGCTCTCAAATAGTCATTACCACAAACAATCCCTTCATCACGTGTAGAAGTGTAGTGTGATAACACCTAAACCTCTCTCTCTATGGACTGAGGCTGCTAAAGCACTGTCTATATGAAAAAAGGCCACATTTACTTCCATAATACAGTCTTTGTGAATGCATATTTTATGTTTATATCCAGGATGCTTTGTCTTCTTGATCCCAAGCCCATTAAAAAGTCTCAAGTGTAATAAAACTTGACAGAAAAGCCCAAATTGTGATTTGCAGCAACTATGACTCTTTGAAGTCTCAGTTTGATACAAAGGAAAATATACACATATTTAAAACTTTTTGTGGAATTGCATCAGAAACCTTCTAGAGATGATTCAAAGCAAATACCCTGTATAAACACTTCAGCAGTACGGGTTTTGAAGGATTAAAACTATGGATGTGAAATTTGCGGCTCAGGACCAGCTGCAGTTGGGCTTTCAAACAGTAACAAAATAGAGCATGTCTACGAATTTGCTGCGTTAGGCTGTTAGGCTTTCAGTGAAAATGAACCAGGCAAGAAGCCAGTGAACCACAATAAAATGTCAAACTGCTCCATATTTGGGAGTTGTTGAAGCCAGGGGCAATATGCAGCATGAGATCACTGAGTGCTGGCTTACAGCTACAGAGAGGGGGACAAACCTTAAAAGCAGCAGAGCAAGAATTGAGAGATAAAAAGATGAGGAGAAAGAAATTCTGAAAAGTTTTTGTCTTTTTCTTTTCAAGTAACTGAGAGGGAAAAAAAAGTGCAGTGCTGTTAGTTGTACTGAATTACATTGATCTGGCTCGCCTTGGGATTTTAGGTTGCATTCCATTAAAAAAGGAGATGGTGTGTAGCTCAGTGGGGTGGACTTGTTCCATGCTGTGTTAATAACACTCTGGACACCTGAACTAGAGTGACAGTGCCTGAGGGCATCCTACTTCAGCTAGAACAGCTGAGGAGTGTGGAAAGGGGCTGTGGTCCTCCAGGAACAAGTACAGATACACAGAGCATCCAGAGAAGCAGCTGTAGCTTACCGAATACAGTAAGAGTCAGGAGCAGATTCCTGCGGAGCGACCGGCAAAGCTGCACACATATGTTCCTGGATCTGTGCTCCACTGGACTCAAATGACTTTCATGCATCCGCACTTCTACTTGCTTAGGCATATTGTTGGCACTAGAATAAAAAATGAAAATCAAGTAAAGTTATAACACAAGATGCCAAGAGTGAGAGGAAAGTCTGGATTACTTCCATCATATATAACTAGGGAATCTGATGCATATTCCATCGCTTCCCACATTTCATAAACACTTTATCTTCACTGCTTTAAGGAGAGGCCTCTGAAATGCTAATGTCTGAAATGGTCCTTCTAAAGGTTTAGCCATCAGGGTATTTTTTTTGTGGTTCTCTCTTAAACAGTGGAGATATAACTAGAATGAATTCACAGGACACATCATGCCAACTGTTTCATGAAATAAAATATTTGTCTTGATCTGGACGATTTGGTTTTCCCAAAGATCATGGCTGTCTACTGAAATCAGAGAGATGTCTGAAGACCAAAGTTTCTATTAACAAGAAAATGCAGATTTCAATTCCATTCCAGAAAAGGAGTTTAAAAACAATGATTTATTTACAAAATATCCCATTCCAGACTACTTTGCTTAATCTTTCCAAAACTTTTCACTTCAACATTTAACATTTAATGTAATATAATCAGAATGTTGAGGTCAAAAGAATCTTTTTCAACCTGGTTCTAATGAGATTTGATCAACTGCCACTGAAAAATCATCTGAAAACTACACATTCTCTGTGAAAAACTTTGGTTTAATTGAATTGGCAGTGTTTAGAGGAAAAGATTTTGTTGTTGTTGTTTTTGTTATTGTTTTTACCAATTGTTTTATATTTGAGTAAGTGATACGCACATGAATGCAGGAGTTTGAAAGCCATACAACTAACTTTAACTTTTCAATGCCCAAGAAATCATTAGTAACAGATTCTCTTTTTATATACAAAATCTTTAAATATACTTGGAAAAAATACACTAAAAATACTACCATAAATAAAACAGAGTTTTTTCAAAATTTTGGTCTGTCTACTTCAATGGGAGAAATGAGTGAAGAACACTTTTAGCATTTTTATCATGAAGAAAAATAAGAAGAAAAAAAAAAAAAAAGATTGAGATCTGGTCTTGCACCAGATTAGAACAACATTTCAGAAAAAGGAAACCAAATCTGTCTTTACAGTAGTAAATTGAGGTTTATGGGCCTAAAATAGGCCTGAAAAGACAGACAAAATTATGATGCTCTAGCACTTTTTAAGATGTTATTAAGATATTGTCCCACTGTGAGTCTGTCTGGAGCGTACCAGTGTAACTGCCACAAAAGATAACAAGCTAAAGCATCTCCAGGGAAGCAAAACATTTCTGTATTACATATAGTACCAGTTCATTTTCTTCATAAAGTTTCTCAACAGAGAGTTATAATTAGACCTGTAAGAATTCTGTGCTTTTGACACAAACAGCTCCATGATGTTGCCACTCAAAGTGAAATGGCATTTTTTCCCAATACACCTGGTTGTTAAAAAGCAGCACCAGCAGAAAATATATTAGGTTAGGAGATACTTTTTTATTATTATTATTTAAGGTGTGGGGGGATTTCTAGGTGTTGCAATTTTGATTTTGTACCTTTTAAAATATTTTACAGTGGTAAAATGTACTTCTGACTGGAATAACAAACTAGAATACAAGTGCATATTCTTGCAGATTAAATGAGAAGCATGCCTACATCTCGAATAGTTATGAATGCAAATATCAGAGGTAAACAAGAATTATCCATGGGATAAATGTTCATAGCAGTTATCTGAGGTGCTGTAAGAGAAATTAGATAGTGTCTGTAGCACTCAGACACATGGGTAACAGAGCCATGAAATCACAAGCGGAAACATGCCACAAAATCAAGGAATGTGGAATCTAAACTTTGCAACTGGGTACCACGTCTAGTCTCACTTGTATGCTGAATGCAAGAGTGTCACTTGATTAGACTTATATTCACCACAGGTTGATCATACATATTCAGCTGAAACTGAAATATGGGCAGTTGAAAGTAGTTCAAAATAAAATGTTAGAGACAACTAGGTGGAACTAGAATTTGTCAGTAGGCAGACACACCTGATGATGTTGTATATCTCTGCAGGATTTTGCTTTGGGCTAGGTTGAGTCTGGTTTCCCTGAGTGGATGCTGTACCTTTCCCACCCAACCCCATGCCCATAGCTTCACAGTGTCCAAAGAAAAGCCACCTCACCACCTTCTTCCTCAGCTGTGGGCTATTCTAAATGCCTTTTCCCAGACTCACAGACAGAAGCATATCATTCCCCTGCCACCATTGCTCAAAGAAGTCCTTCCATGAAGAAGCAGGCCTTTGATCATGCTCTTGTATTCAAGCCTTATTTCTATTCCCACTTATGTCTAAGTAACATCTTGGTCTTTGCTGGCTAGATCCTCCTTGCACTCTGACCAGCAACCAAAAAGCACAGGTTCATGAAGTGAAGGGGGGTTGGACCTCCTCCTACAGCCGCAGTGACCACTTCAGCATCACCCCCCAAAGTGGACTGAACCCAGCTCTGCTTGAGGTTCTCAGACAACACAGAGCTTTTACATAACAACAAACCTCATATATCCAAATGCCCACTGAGAAGAGAAGGAAATGAGGACACAAAGCTCTTTAAGGACATTTCTAAATTTCCAGGAACTTAATACCATGTTGTGTTTCTCTCTAAAGTGTGAAAAATGTGTTTTGCACTCGCCAGCTCTTCAAGATTGTAAGCAAACCTCCAGCATGGACTGAAATTGTGACTGTTATGTTGTTTTTGTATTTTTGTTTTGTTTTTAAAGAAAAAGATGTAGTACTAAAATGTGTTAACTGTATGGATCTGTTACAAAAAGTGTTGACAGATGAACATAATCACGTACAAAACGGAACCACAAAGGATAATTATCTAAGCATCTGCACTGTTAGCACTGCTCTTAGCAACAAGATTTTTATCACTAGACCAGAGACAAGGTATCTTCCAGACTTTTGAGGATGTTGCAGAGTACAGAGTGCCTCTGTTTGCACCTTGCAAATGCTATTTACCTCTAAAAAGATGCAGAACTTTTAGCATCTAAAGTCAGCCATCACGTAATGACATAACTGCGAGACGTTCCTGGAGAAGTCAACAAAAGATGTGCAGATCTAAGTTAGATCTTAAACAGAAAGGTACAGTTCCCTCCGAGCAAGAACAGCCAAATACCCTCCACTGCCTATCAGAAGGCAATGTTAGCCACAGAAAGCACTGAGTGGTTGTTTTGTTTTCCCCACCCTGAGGAGAGGAGTGTAAGACTGTGAATGGCCTAAACTACTGTGGTCTGATCTCATGATGCTCCAGCATCAGAGCACCTGCACCCCAGAACACAGAAGCAGCATCGCCCTCTCCTTCCTAACACGTCTCTGTCACTGGGACCCCTGCCCCGTTCAGCCCTGCTCTCAGTGCCCAGGGCAGGCCCAGTGGCACAGCAAGTCCCACCAGCAGAAGAACTCCCATTTTCCCGAAGGCACACTAACATTGCTGCAAATCATCTCAGCCATGCAGCAGTTCTGCCTGCAAGTGCCCTACGCACCCTACACAGATCTGTCTGTTTCTCTCATGTCACTTTTGGACACTACTTTCCTCCTTCACACCGCACAGTCGCCTCCTCGCATGTCCAGGCAGAAACTCTTATTCCCTGACCTCTGAGGTGGCAGCAGCATCAAACGGAAGTTTTCTCACCAACACGTGCTTGGTGAGGAGCACATCCTTTACACAACAAACAAACAAGAGAAAACTTGTGCTGCAGATTACTGTAAATTCAGTGAATATGTTACTCCAGCAACCCCCCTGGATCTGGCCTAATCCTTTGCTATCTTTCCAATACATCAGTGCATGCTCACATGCTCCACTTTCTCCATACCATGCAGGCCGCAGTGCTGTGCAAAAGCATGCAGGGAAGGGGCTTAAACATGTATTAAGCATCCTCGTGCTTCAGATTTTTCTGCCCAAGGAACAAATCAATGCACACCAGAGCAGAGCTTCAAGGCACCCCAGCTCGTGGGCAGTGCTGGGGCCCCAGCACAAAGCCAGGAAGGTACCAACAACGTCAGCCCCTTCTGTGTCACTGGACACTGCTAATATAATCTTTATGTCAATGGTACCTCTGTAGGTAGGTGTCATAAAACAGCACTGGATGCATTTCAGCAGCTGTGATCTCTCAAACATGCAAATGATTACCTTGGTTAAATAAATTGTTGTTCCACTGCGCTGATCTTCCATGGTTATTCAAACCAGCAGAGCATTCTGAAAGCTCGTCTGAAACCCATCAGACCAAAACCTCTTTTAGCCTAACTTCACTGAAGCCAGAACACTATAATATAAATTAACTCTGCTCATTATTTTCATGTGTCATAGTGACAAGCAGCCAAACAGCTAAGCTCTGGAATAGGCCCACAGAGAACTGTAAGGACTGAGACCTCTGAATAAAAGAGAATGCTTTCTGCTGACTCCTGGCATTTGAAAACATTGACAGGACTTTAAAAAATAAAAAATAAACTGAATACTGGAAAATGCGTAGCCACGTGAAACAGTACATACCAAGAGCTAGATGCATATAGTGGCTTTTGAATGATAAGTATGACCATCTGCCTAGCCCAGTCCACAAACTCTTCTCCCTTTTGAGGCAGTGCTTACCCCTAGGAAAATGAGAGGAACTCCTCTGAGCCCAGAAGAATTCATTTTTATTCACCTTAGGAGAGTACAGAAGCATCTCCAAGTGAATACAATCTGTTTTTTCATCTACTCCAAATACCCTCTACCCTGCCAAGGCAGTATATGTGTGCATTAATAGAAACAAGTAACAAAATTCAATTTTCCTGCCTTTTAAGCAAGGAATCCACCTCTTGCCCAAATAACCAGGAGATTAGCCACTTGCTCATTCCAGTATCCCGCATCCCCACAGTATGCCCAAGGTACAAGACGAAAATCTGTCCAAAAGTGTTTGATTTTAGATTACCTAAATGTTTAGAGTTACTTTTGCCTGTTAGATATACAGGGCTGTAAATTATCTGTAGTTTTTAAACTGTAGTTTGTTTCTCTTTCTGGTTATTACACATAATGGTGTAAAAATGTAGGAAAACTATTTATTAAAACACAAGGGCCCCTGGGGTTTTCAGTCCTGTTTCCTCCAAACATTTTTCTTAGGTTTTATTTTCCCTCCCTCTGGGAAAGTCTGCTGTTATATTTCATTTCCACTCCTTTTTCTTTCTCATATTCCCATTGAATACTCTAGACATAAGGGAGTGGAAAAATTTGTTTGCTTTTTTCCTTGGTTACAAAATATAACTCGTTTTCTCACAAAAGTTAAGGGTTAATAATTCACATAGCACTTGAGTGACAATATCCTTTTATTTCCAGTCAGTCATGGGGAAAGAGCTCCCTATCACAGAACACTTAGCTTGGCATCAACCTAGAGCAGAGGCTGGAGGGAAAGAATAATCCATGATCTAAATGAAAAATGTAGGCAAAGATCATAATGAGGCTACTGAGAACAGATGCTGAGGACAGGGTAAATTAGCAGTGACCGTGTTTAATCTGTATAAGGTATTTTAGCTGTGTCAATGAACCAAGCTGGATTACTCAGTATAAAATACTGCTTTGGCTAATTTGGTTATTTGGCTTTTGGTTAGGATTGGATGGTGAGCTCTTGAGAGAAGAGGCTCTCGTTAGCATAACAAATATCTCTTTTAGAGCAGGACAACAGATTGAGGGCATTCATATATTTAGGACCTAGCCGAATAGCTCTTGGAGGTATATTAAGGGTTATTTACTAGAGTCACTTGGGGTTTCTGTAAAATCTTCAATAAGCATTTAGGGGAAATAGCACTCTCTTCCTGGAATGCCATGAATAAAACACTAGTTTATCTTTTGTAGTAATTACTTCAATCTGGGCAGCTGGAGCTATTCTTCAAAAAAAAAACTTATTTTGGACAGAATGGCTAAGTTTCAGCTCAGGTTCTGAAAACAGCTCTTGAACTAGATGTTTGCTGTCAAACCAAGCACGGCTCTATTCTGGAGCGATGAGTAAGCAGCAGGTATAAATGTCAGCACTTGTTCCCGGTAGGACTGGCCTTTTTAAGATGGGGGAAAAAATTGTTTTCTTGACCTCAAAATACCAGGTACTACTATCTAATGCTCAGACAGGTGGTACAAACACGGTCACTGAAAACTCATGGCAAAAATGATATCACGAAGTTTGGTATATAGTAATCTTGGTGAGTCCTCACTCACTGAGCTTATTCTGGCAGTCAGTGGAATTGCATGGGAGTAAATGAGAGCTTAATCTGCCCTCAAGGACGTTTGTTAGCAGCAATGCTTGGATCAGGGTTGTATCTCTTCCCCTGACCATGGAGCATGGGAGAAATAGTGCCATTCAAGTGACTCAGGGCCATGTGCTGTGTCTGTAACAGCATCGATCCACTCCGCCTCACCCAGGCAGCTGACTGTAGGAAAGGGTCTACTGTGGTTGCTAGATGAAAGATGAGTGACTAGGGAAACTGATGGATAACATCACCAAGGCAAGAGCAATTTCATTACCTGAATGTCAGGAGTCTGGATCATCTGCCACAACTCTTGTGAAACAAGGCTCAAGCACCAGCTTACCGGGAAACTCCCAGTGTGAGGTGAAGTAGAGTTACCTGTTGCTTAAATTTCTTGTATCAAGACAAGAACTGTTGCATTTCTTTTGGGAGTGAGTCTGGGAGTATTTCTTGTTCCACTGCTGCAGTGTGAGGTTTTATATTTTTAGATTAGATACATTTTTCAAACCACACTGGAGCTGGAAAAGCTTACCATGTAGAGCCACAATATGAGGCTGCACAGGTCATGCAGGTGAAAGAGCTACAATATTTTTATTGTGCAAAGTATACATTAGCTTTGGCATCATTCCTGCTGTGTGACAGCCAGTTGCTAAATGGCATTTTTAACATCAATACAATACTCTGGTCAGCTCTCAGACTCTTCACAAACGCAAAAGAAATGCAAAAACAAACACACAACTGCTACAAACAGAAGCAACATAAGCTTTAGTCCGCATTAATGAAGGGCTTATTTTAAGCCTCTTGCTGTCACTAAGCCCCTATATTCAATTTTAACTGCATTATGTAGGTTTTCCTTGTTATTTGTAGGACAGTAATGAATTCTAAGTGAAGATTTAGTCATTGACCATGGATCCTGACTTGGCCTACAGAATGGTGTTATGAGCAACACCCTGCAACATGACTTGCTTTTCACAGTGGGAGAACTTTTCTCCCTGTATCATTTTACAACCATGTTGTTTTCTCCAGGTTAGCATTTTGTATACATTCTGCAAGTTTAACACGATCATATTTAAATATCCAACCAGCAGCATCCTCACTGAACCTGCAGGGAAAAGTGGCCTGAGCGAACCCACTCCTCTCCAAATTCATTAGCAGTTACATGCATCACTTTCTTCTGACTTTTTAAAAATATTGTTCCTTTAGGACATTTAGGAAAACAACTCTTCACGATCTACCTGAGTTTCCAAACTTCAAACTTTGGCTCAATTTGTTTGCATTTTTAAAACTCTAATAGAGTTGGCATGAGGTTTCTGATGACTAAATTTTGCCTTTAACATTTTCTCCAGCTTTTGTATCTGGCTCAAGAAGCATAGAAGCACAGTTGCACAGTGGGGAAAGGGTAGTTTAGAGACTATTTGAAAGCAGGAGCAAAGGAAAATGAAAGATAAGGTGACAGGGTTTTTTTACAAGCTTTTTTTTTTTTTTTTAATTTTATGTATTTATGCAGGTCTTTCCACATATAATTACGCTGAGGAGAGATTGTTTTCCTTTTTTTTTTTTTTTAAATGCCTGATTGACAAATATATATTGACTTCGTATTAATTGGGTTGCAGCAACACCTTTGAATAACAAGAAGTAAAGGTCCTGGCTCTGCCAGGTGGGCAGGAATTGATTTCTACTCACAAACACGGTCCCACGCTCTGTGCACGCCTGCGTGCATGACTCTGAGTAACCTCTTTAGACAGACTGCAGTGCATGGATGAAGCCTCCTCCTGTGCAATATTTTTCCCATTAACTCACAACTTAGATTTTATATAGTGCTTTATGGTATTTTATACAGAATACAAAATTAGTCCCTGTGGAGAAGTTGTGACCTAAAGTTCACTTCTGTTGGAACCCTGTACCATAAACCATGAGACCAAGAGATCACATTGAATCATGCTGGTTTTTCTTAGAAAGGTAACTGTGTTTTACACCAGCGGTTATGTAACTGCAGACCTAGAAATGCAAAGGCAAGCAAAAGCCTGACTTTTGCGTTACCTTTGGTAGTGTCACGTAGCTAGGGAGGAAAGGAACCAGGATAACACCTTGGTGTTTGACAAGAAGAGAGATGGAAATTTCTGCTGGCGATTGCAGGAAGGAGAGGGATGTGCAGCACTGAGCCCTGTGCCTGGTGGCTGCCACATTGTGAGCCACGGACTGCTTGGCAGGTGGGACTGCAGGCAGCTGTGCCTTCTTCAGGCACCTCTTACCCAGTGACATGAGGAACTGACTTTAACACCTCACAGAGAGTGTCTGTGTGCATGCACAACAGAAAGTTAACTAATTTTTTAATAGAGCGGCATGACAGAGCCTGACAGGAGATTAATTTCTGGTTCCCAAGAGCTAGGGGAAGGCAGCTTCTATGGCCTGGGGCAAGGAAGATCCCCAGCACTTGAACAGGGCAAAACTTTAGTGCTGGGAGATGCCTTCATTGCAGAACTACCTGAAAGGCCCAAACGGGTGTATTGTGTCTGTACACATTGACCAGTCTACGGACTGGAGTGAGTGAGCAAAGACTCGTGCCCTTCCCCTTGCAAGATTAGCTGTTGATTTTAGGAAGAGAGAATTTGCAATATAATTCACATTTTAGCAGACAAAAAAAAAAAAAGCCTCCATAATTCTTCCTATTTGCCAGGTCTTCTGATCACATCAGTGGAATATCTGGCTACAAACTCTTTTTTTTAACAAGTCTTTAAATTTGGCACTGACATATTTATTTTAGTGAAACTTCAACTCTATCCACTTACTCTCTCTGCTTTCCTAGTTCTGAATCTCAGGCCTAACCAACCTAAAAAAGCAAATCCTACTATGACACAGTAAAGATTCAAATGTACTTTAAGTTTCCTTGATAGAACCTTAAAAGGAATATCAATTCTTTCTGGAAAAGTGGCTGCTGGTTTGTTTCTTGTATGGAACAAAAGAGGTGCACTTCCATCTACAGCGATCATAGTCTATCCATCATCCAGAATATAAAACAAAAAGTGTATTTTAAAACACACAGTATAATAACTGCTATAAATATGATCATTTATTTATGTAATGATGCACATGTGGAATATCTTTTCAACTGCCAAATTTCTGATAGGGCTTTACAGTGGTGTAACAACCTGGGAACACTGCCTTGCATGCTTCATTACCCCAGAATTATGTACTGAGGCTGAGACGGAGAGTAATAGAATTAAAGATGAATCATATTATTACTATGGCAAAGGATATAATAATGATGTGCTTTGTGCAAAAATTATCTACTTACATGCTCAGAAACTCGGAGACAAGTAAAATCATGATCTTCCATTTGCTTCTACCTGGGGTGTGCCAGGTAGCACAAAGAAAAAGGCTATGAAATGACTGGGGATTAACATAGCTCTCAAGGGCACTGAGCAAAGATTATCAAACCAGTTAGATTAGGCAAAGATCAGAAATGTGCTCCTAGCACACTGGCTACACTGGCTAGGGTCAAAAATGAGTAGAAGTGTTTTTATATATATATATATATAATTCAGAGTAGTTCACAGAAAAGCAGACTGAACTCCGAAATAGCAATAATTACTTTTGTTGTGACAAGAGGAAACAAAATGCAAGCTCTAAGTTCTCCTAAGAATTTATTTCTCAAGTGATGGCTCTTGAAAGACTTTCTCCTGTGGTAAGGTCTCAGAGGTTTGTCAGTAAAAGCAACTGTGCCAGTGATTTTGGACCACATCACTGGCACAGAACAAGTTTCTAGTGGGCATGTAAACCCCAATGGCTGAATTGGAGCTCTACAGTTAAATTTTGACTAAATCTGAATTCAATTATTTAGTATTTATTTAGACACTGCTAGGGAAATACATATCTAATCTTTTCTTTGCTTATTTCTTTCCTCATCAAATTTCTATCTTACCCATTTAGTAACACAAGTGTGATATGTGTCAATGAGCAGAAAAAGTACAAAAAAATAAGGAAAACTATCCACACCTCTCTAGGAATGACTATTGCTCTTGGTATCCACTTTCAAAATTCCCTATAGCTTTGACAGCATCAAGCAAGTACTGATCATATACATTAGAAGTCTTCTTATTGCTCTGTTGCTTTAACTTTCAAACAGAAATTCCCCCTCATCCTAAAGCTTCATCTTTCTTTTCCGTATGCTGTAGAAGGCACACAACCAACCAACCACTTGCTTCTCAAAATATCAAAAAAAAAAAAAAAAAAAAAAAAAACCACACATTTTTGTTTGTAAAAGAAATTATAAGAAGTTAAAAGTGCTAGGTTTGCTATACACATTTAACTAGAAAAATGAAGTTGCGAAACTAAATAAATAAATAAAAGCTCCTTTCTGACTTCCAGTGGCTGAAGTCTGAGATAACTGACCTTTCACATTTTCAGCATTTTCCTCTAAACCCTGCAAAGGACACAAATAGGTTCAAGTTTGACTAGACTTCAGATAAACTTAATAAAAAGAAGCCAATTCACTAAAAAACGCATTCTCTTCCATGGGATTTTTGTCAACAAGCCAGCACATAACATCGAGTCCAGCACTAATTCTGTTCTAAAACATTTCTCAGTGCTTCCTGTGTGGGAAATCTCTCTTCCAGAAAGCATTATGGAGAGAGTCAGAAACTGTTTGCACAAAGAACAACTACTAAGAAGACTACACAAAAACAGTCGAATGTCTATGCAGAAAATGTCAGAGCTTGGATTAGTGTACGGAAATTCAAAGTCCCCGTTTGCTCCTACGTACCCTAACAGATGTTAATGCTGCTTTGACTGTAAATAATGGTGGTTCTCTGCTCTTTCCAAAATCTCTCTTAAAGCATATTTTAAACAACTATAAACTAATTTGCTACTGCAATCTCTGAGTTCCAGAAACCTCTATTCAAGTATGGAGTTCTGTTAGAATAGGATTATATTTGTTCACCAGTACAATATATTTGTTTATTTCACGAGCAGGAAAAAAAAAAAAAAAGAAAGACTCTTTAAGCTTTTTCCCTCACCATATGGCATATTCTAGCTTAAAACGCATCCTGCTCAAGAAACTTCTCATCATTCTTTTCTGTTACTCATTTTGTAATTATTTTTCCAGAGTCCCTGCTTTTCTTTAATGCCAATACACTTTTATTATAGCCAGATATTCAGATTGCTTTAATCACAGCTATTGCTCCGGCAAAATTACTTTGGCCAAAATCTGCTCATGTTCTTCACTGAGAACGATCTCAACAAAAATTAGTTGGGCTGAGCCCCGAAAAAGTAAAGAAACTTCATTTTGAAGACACAGTAACTTCCTGCAGTATGTTAAAGAGATTATAGAAATAAACTGTAGCATAATAGAATCTCTCGTGACAAATTATTTTAGCTCCTGAAGCTCAGCATGAGCTGTTTTATCCTTTTTGACAGCTGTTGCTTGGAGCAGTATTTATGATCACACACAGCAAGCTTTGATGAGTGCATGCCATCTGCTGGAACCAAGAAGGCTTTCTACTGAATAAATCCTGAAATGCAGCAATAATTTTCACCCAGTGTAAAGCATCTTATTTGTTGTCTCATGTTCCTTCATAATTAAATTAGGCTTTGGAGCCTTCTTCTCATACTGTACCTGTGAAACTAATGAAAACAGCAGCAAACACACTGCAACTACAGGTTGGGGAAAGGCGAGGAAAGTTTTCTATTCACATTGAAGAAGCTGCATGAAATGGAATGGACAGCTGAACTGGTTGTTCAGGTGATCTGATTATATTGTTGCCTCCTCATCAGCACGTCTGCCAGGAAACTGCAGGTTGCACCCAGAAAAACAACTGTATTTAAGATGGGAGCTCATGAATACAAAATAGCTTTCACAAAGAAGCTTGTATTTAGGATTATGGACCTGAACGTGGATCACTGGGCTGTGTTCTCTTATATATTATACATGTGATGCCCTCGGGGCACGTGGCTCTCTGCCAAAGGATCCAGTTCAGGGTCCGTATGCAAGATTGGACTGCCTCCGTCTCCCCGGGGTCTGAGTACACTCATTTTACAGATGCAAAAGAGTTGACAGAATTTCAGGGCTGGCAATAATAGGATTATTCTTGGAATTCCCTAAATCTCTACCCTAACAAGACATTTTCTGGAGCATTTTATTTTTGCTGTTTATTTGCTATTGTCTACTGGACTATGGTATAGCACTGTGGGTAGCCTCGGCTGAACTTCAGCTGAGCTGGCAGTGCCTTCCTAGGGAGATGCCCCTCTTTGGGACGGAGCAGCACAGCCACTTACAGGTGTGCTGAAGGCAAATCTTTGTGTATAAAAGTTCTGAGGCTCAACCCCTCAGTACATTACTCTGAGCTGTAGCAGGAGGCTTTCTGCAGGATGCAACTGCTGTCACTGCATGGGGGCAGAATAGCCTCTGTGAAAACTAGGATGGATTTCCTGACCTTGGCTGGCTTCTATGACCAAAACTTGAATTTTTTTCAAAGTTCTTATGAGAGATCTAGAAAGGTTAAATTACCAATTATTCTGTAGTCCTCACCGTAGTGGCTTCTAATATGAAGGCTGAAGCAGGTCAAATTAGAGGGCCTAGAGTTTCAGATCCCTGACAGTGATGAGCTCTGTGTACCCAGAATGTGAAAGCAAGACAAGAGTGCAGCATAGCATTTCCAAAGTACTGTTCTGGTATTCATCAGTGTGTGGATGTGGATTTCTAGTGTTGTCTCCACATAAGCTTTAAGACTCCTTCAGTACAAAGTTAGAAAAGGACAGTCCAAGCACACACCATGAGCATTTTTCCCCTTTCTTGTGAGACTTGTAAACCAGATTGCTTAAGAGACCAAGCCTGAGATGGGATTGGGAACCTCTGCAGAACATGCTATACACGTGGAAAGCTTGAACAGAGTTTTAGCTTGAATTATGCTCAGCTACGCCTCAAATCATAAATTACAGAATGATCTTAACCCCCACCACATTTACTATGGCTATATGTTTTCTATAGCAAATTCCAAAGCATATTATGTAAACATCATCTCCAATGAAATGGTGACGTATTGCAGAGTGCTGCAGTCCAAGGAATAAAAAGCCAAAGCTAAACCCTAAAGCTTTTATTCAGTTTTACTGAGGTTTCTGCTAAAGCCACTTGAACATTTACCTAAAGTTGGAGCTGTGGAAAATCATTCACTTTTAGAGGAAATTATTGCCAAGAAATAAAAACTGCCCACACCACTAACCATCAAAACAATGGATGTCCTTAAGCGGGTTTGAAAAGGGCTAGTAAAACCGTGTGAAGCGTTAAATCCCTCGGTGTAATGACTGGCCTGTTCCTTGGCCAATGTCAGAGGAATTGCACAGCACTGGAGGCTCACTCACAGCACATGCCACAGCCAACCACAATCTTCTGGACTTTTGCTTTAACGAATAGTGATCTCCTGGGACACAACTATGTGTTAACTCAGCAGCTCTTACACAAGTCCTCAAAGTGAAGTATATGTTTATCTGGGAGACTGAACTGGGCCCTAACCAGTGAACCACAGGAAAATATAACCCTAGAATTTACTAGGCTATTTTTTCTGACAAAAGGTTTACAACAGAATTGCAAACTGAAAGTAGCCACTGTCTAAATTATGATTGTGGGAAACAAGGGTTTTTTACTGTACTCATGCTTTTTTTTTTTTTTTTTTTTTTTTTTTTTTTTTATTGACTAAATATTAGGCTTCTAGATACTTAGGGACTTTGAATTCAATAGTACTTTAAAAGATCCTAATGATTTTTTCCATTATATGCAGACCACCTAGATAGTTCTGACTTTTAGGGCTACATAGGCTTTATCTTACATTGCTTTTATTTATTGCATTTTCATTTTATTTCTTGAACATTTCCCCAGCACTTCAGCCAATAACTCATTGCTACAGCAGTGCCGTTTGTGGAGCCCCAGCTTGGCACACAGCTTCTGAACCCAGGCACTCTGACCCGAGCTCAGGCTGCCAGGACAGCACAGCACAGGTGTCCTCAGTGGCAGCCAGCAGACACTTACATCATTTACATTTACAGCTTATTCCCCATCAGCAAAGATTATTCAGTCAAAAGCTACAAAGTAGGGAAATAGCCATGGTGGACACATAGAAAATACAATGGACTAGGTAATTCTGTGGTTGTGCCCGATTCTGGGGCAAAATAATGCTCAGGGTAGGCTGAGTTTGTAAATAGCTTCAGATCAATGACTTCATACATTGCAGTTATCATGCTGAGTTTTATAGCACCCCACAGCACTTCAAAGAAATCAAAGAAATGAAGAAATCTGTATTAAAAATCCATATAGCACATAACTTAGCTCAGTGTCACCATAAACAGCACAGCATGTGCTAGTTTAATTGCTTATCATCAGCTAAGCATTTAGTGTACAGACTGAAGTGGGGAATATGACGCTTTTCTGCTTAACAAAACTAACTGAGGAATCATTCTCGTCAAATGCTCCTTAAACCTCTCCTGCCCTTCCCATGTATCCTGCAGTGCCAATGAGTCAGTTTAATCTCTGGTACTTTTCCGTCTGATTAATTAACAGGTGACACCAATCAAAGAGCAAACGTCTGTACCAGTGAAATTCTTTAAAAGCAATAGGAATGAAAAAATTGTGCTTATGCATTTGTGTGTCTTTCCTCAGGCATCATGAAGTCCCTGACCTGAACTTACCATGTATTTTGCTCACTTCTTCCCACTCTTCCTGCCTAGCTCATTTCACACGCTAACCCTGCTGTTTTCTGATTACTTAAAACTATAGCTTTTCATTGCTATATTTATCATAACACAGTCCAACAAGTCAATCTTTTCTGGTGCTGTCATTCTTAAAATACTGAACTCGGGTCCTTCTGCACTTAATGCTCCCTTATGCTGTCAGCACACTCTAAATGTAACCGCATCTCCCTGCCAGAGGACAGAAGGTCATTACCCAAGCAATTGTCTCCTGCGGTCACATGCCTTTCAGTCATTGTACTGTGCATATGACACCGGTCACGGTGTGTTTCAAAATACACGAGTGTCCCTGAGGACATTTACAAGAGCTCTCTGGCCAACACCAAGCATGATGAGCAAGCTCCTTCAGCTGGTGGAAAGCAGCAGCTTCGTCAAAATCACAGTTTGCCTCAGAAGAATTACCAAAAACACCCTCAGCATGCATTTCCTCTGACCAATTTCTCTCCCTCTCGTCCCATTCTTCTGTCTCCAGTCCTCTCCCCATGCCCACTCCTCGCTGCCCCGCCACTTGCCAGCAGCACAGCTCTGCCACTCCACCATGTACACACAGGGTGCTTTCCCAGCTCTTAGGTGAAAGTCACTTTCTAGGAGTGCATGAGACCGACAAGTGGGAAATTTCATGCCAGAATCAATGCGTCAATCCTCTTACAGCAATTATTGCATTTATCATATTTTCTGACAGGTTCACTTGACCTTTTAAGGGGCAAAAGTACAGTTTATTCAAATTGATTGCCCTGAGCTCTCTTTGTCAGCTGCAGTAAGCATAAAGCTACAAATGGTCACACTGTCTTCTGGTCTCCTGGCATGGGATGAAGTGTTATGTCTGACATGCTTCAGCAAGGTTTTGCCTGGTAATCACGGCATCATCTACAAGGAGAAAAATCTCTTCTGCCTCTTGCTACACAGTAGAAATCTGTGGGAGATGAATGGCCATATCTTTGGTAAAATATTATACATTTCTTCTAAAGTGAGTATTTTACACACTAGTATATTATGCCAGCAATAAATCTGGGCTAAACTGAAATTAGGTTCCTGGCAGGGAGCTTGAGTTTTGAATCAGATAAACATAAATTTGGGAATTCTCAGAACTTCCTCTATTTTTTTGAGTTCTGGCCTTTAATTCTCAGGTGATAATTAAATCATTTTACAACACAATTCCCTTTATTTCAAGCTTGGATTTATTCCAATTCTGCCTCCTTCTTTCTTATTCTGCTTGAAACTCTCCAGCAACTGGAAATCAGAATATCTAAAGAAAAAAGGTATTTTCAGCTGAGCAGGAGGAAATGACATTTGCTCGTAAACTGAACAGCACAAATGTTGTGTTTCAGAGGGAAGAAGACTGATTCCAAATGGTCAGTGATGTGTCCACTTCTAGAAGTAGGAAACATGGCTTCTTGTGAAGGTATGCCCCTTGCAACCTCCTCAACACCCCCTTTTACTGCCTTTCACTGCCTTTTGGTGTGTGTACTGACCCAGACCTGCAGAGCACTGCGTGCTTGCTGGTGTCATTCGAGCACAAGCTGCATACCAGGCCTGGCCTTTCTCAAACCAGGTGGTGCAGGAGGATTGCAGCTAGGGAAGACAAAAATAATGGCTTCTGCGTTTTTGCCCCTGGCTGTTGGTTTTAGTAATTTGACCACTTTTATGGCAAAGACTAACACAATAGATTTTTATACATCTTAACATTTTCCATGTGTTTCAATACTGCCTTGTTTGCAAATTTATTAGTAGCACAAATAATGACTCACAGGTGCTTTGCAGGTGATTATTTATAACAGGAAGCATAGGTGTTAGACAAGGAAATACAATCGCTCTTCACTCATGCTTAAAAATAAACAGAAAATGTGAACAGTAAGGGTGAACACACATACGTTAGGCAAAGCAAGTGGGAAAATATATGGCCATAGAGTGAAGTTACAAAACAGGTCCTTACATTTGTGTATGAAATACCATCTTTCAATGGCAATATAGGGCCCTTGTATTTTAAATATATAGTTTTGTCTAATAAAGTGTTTCTCAGCTGCTCCATCTTTTAGATGTTCCTCTCTAGAAGCACGCAACATGACTATCTGCTATACAAGAATACCACAGCACTAAGGATGGAAAAGTCAGAGGCCATAGGATGGCTGCCAGTGACCCACCCCATTAACCATGATCACTGTCGTACCTCAGCGTCCCCCTCACCACTGACATAGCCCCAGCACTTCCCCAGGCTCTCCCACATCTCCCTCTGGGTGCAGACTGAGGGCCACTTGGGTGTCTCCAGGGTGTGAAGTGATATATTGGGCGCCCATGCAAGCCCTGTGCAAGATGAGGACAGACCATGTTCTGTTCTGTCAGGATACTGCTTGGAGGTTTTCTTAAGGTGATGTGGTCTCCTTTTTTTCGGTCTGGCCATGCTACACACATTCAGATACATGTAACCACTTGTGAATAAGTTCTTTGCCAAAATCTACTCAGAGAAGTATAAAAAATATTTCTGAATTAGCCTCCATGACTAACCTCTCTATCTCTGTAAGCAAACACTTGCATTTTGCTCACCACCATGTTGTACCAGAAGTTCACTAGTGAATAAATTTGGACTCACTGGCTCATAATTCAGTGAGACACTACAACACTGTGCAGCCCAAACCTGGTCTTGAAATTCTCTGGAAAAACAAAGCTCTAGCCCTGTTCCAAGAAGCACCTTCCCACTAGGTCATTCTTTGCATTTGAGTACTTTTCTCATTTCCAGGTTCCAGAAGATAGCCTTGATAGCAACGGGAATCTCTTGGCAATCCTTGAGGGAGCTGCTTTGGACTAGGCAGGTTCAGCAAACATCCCCCAGTTTCCTTCTACCTAAACCCCAGAACAATCTGAGCGCCTGCATCCCCTGTTAGCTCATGTATCCCAAAGCCAGGCAGAATGCAGGTAGGAATTTTTCTGCCTTTGCTGACTTTGGCCTTATCTGTACCAAGCAGAACTTGGAGCCCGAGTTACATCACCTCCTGCAAGTCCCTGCATAAGATAATAACTCTAACGGCTCATGCCAGAGCCTGTTACATGGTTTCCTGTATTGTCTATACAAAGAAGAAAAAACATCATTCTAACTGCTCTTCCTCCTCTTACACATCACTTGGGTTGAAAACAATCTGGCTTGTTACCGCACTTGCAGGAAGTGTGGTACAGATTGTCTGGGATGATGAAATGCACACCTGCACTAGCAGCCAATCTACTTTTAAACTCATTAAAAGGGAAGTTGGTCTGCTTTGTTAACACAGTATTTTTCTAGTGCAGATACATGCTAAGCCCAGGCTTGTTTTTACATTCAGTCAGGGTTTATCTGCATCTGGCCTTGAAGAAGGGGAAGGTTGGGAGAATTCAGCAGAATGTTACCACAGTTTTAAAGGGTGAAACGACACTTTTGATATCCATCACTTGATATCCACTAGGCACATGTGAAATATTTCAAAGACCTTATAGGTTGAAAAAGCCCTTAGGGCTGCTGAGACACCTGTATC
The DNA here is from genome assembly GCF_964211825.1 of Aythya ferina. Classification (NCBI taxonomy): domain Eukaryota; kingdom Metazoa; phylum Chordata; class Aves; order Anseriformes; family Anatidae; genus Aythya; species Aythya ferina. The sequence goes on along the minus strand of NC_140301.1, from coordinate 16,511,760 downwards.
TGACTTGCCTGTTGCTAAAATTGTTCCCAAAGTGGATACAGTCTGCTCAGCCCATCTTCTGCTAGCTAACGCTGTGCCATCATTACTGGAAACCATGCATTATATTAGTGGAAACTACATCCTTCCCTCTGGTTCTTCCTGACAGGATACAAACTGATAAAGGACAAGCTTCCATCTTAAAGACAGAGACCAATTACTCTGCGCCACAAGTAAGGAAGGAACAATGTTCTTAGAGGACTCCAAAAACACCCCACAGAGGGTCTCTTACACCTTTCCCAGAACCACTCTTTCTGTGGGCTGACATCCAACAGGGATTTATGCAGGTACAGCAAGAAAATAGGCTTCCTAAAATTAGAGGGGTTGTAGGCTACAAAATTTTCCTTCTACTCTTTTCTCAGAACTAGGAGCAAAAGGAATATTTTACCATTCACTGTTCCAGAATTACTGAAGTCTGCATGAAGCCGTGCTCGGGCTTCTTCTCTATGAGCACAGCTGAGGCCTACATGGGATTTTCTCAGGCCTTGCAGGAAATAATCTTTCTATGACTTCTTTGCCCCTGCCCTCCTCTCTGCTCTCAGATCCTGTTGGCAGTTCTGGCTCTCACACAACAAAAGCACTTAAGCAGTTTAAGGAACTTCAGAGCCCGATGTGCATGCATACAAGTATAGTGCCACTTTCTCTCTACTTTCATCAGAGGATGGAGTAAAAGTGAAAACACACCTAATTTAGCACATGATACATACAGGCAAGATTTTGCTGTACCCTAGTGTCCCCCATATACATATATAAGCCACCAGCGTTCTGGAAATAAATCATGACAGACACAGTAGAATCATTCATAATCTTGCCAATTTATGTTGCCATTTATATTAGAGTGAGGTGGGTGCAAACCGTTCCTGGGTTGACAGTTCTCTACAACTGTACCCTAATGACACCGCTTTGTTTCCACCGTGCATTTCCTGAGTATGTCAAGCAGCCCCTGTGTACTCTAAGAACATCCCATCACACTAGATCAGATGCATTAGAGTGGCCTACAAACACTCCTCTGCAGCAGTCAGCAGTTATCCTTGATGCCAACACGTTCTGCCTCGAGGAGGAATGATAAGCAAAGCCACGGACAGGCAGGTCACAGCTCTCAGTACCATCTCTATCTGTCCACATCACAACTCCTCGTAGCCCAAGAAAGCACGTGCACAGACAGGCAAACGTGGTGCATTCCCCAAAGACTTTTGAATACAGGTCTCCAAAACAAGATACAAGATTATACAGAATTTCATTGTTCTCATGTATTCTTTTTCATGAAAAGGCTTGGGATTGTTGGACAGAGGGATGGGAAAGTTTGTATGCCATGCAGGTTTTTTTGTTTTGTTTTATTTTGTTTAGTTTGTTGTTACATTAAAATCTTTGCAAAAGTTTGGGCAAGAAGTAGAATCCAGAATCTGCATCTGATACCTGCTGTATCAAGACCTGCTAAATGCCAGAAGAACCAGAACATTATTATAGAAAGACCTTATCAAAGTGTAAAAGTTTTAACAGTAATTCTTACACTTGACTGTTGAGGTCTTATACCTCCTACCTTCCTGACAAACAGAATTTTCCAATGCTGCCTCTCTTTCTCTCTTTCTTTCCCTGTCCTATGCTGCCTCTCTTTCTCTCTTTCTTTCCCTGTCCTAGATCACTTTTGTTATGACACAGGAGTCCAGATTTCAGTATTGTATGGCTTTGCCAACAGACACTGCAATCAGCAAGACCTGGTCTGCTTGAATTGGGTGCTGTTGTTCTGAGTGAAGTGGGCTTGGACAGACCACAAAGAATTTACATCCTGAAGACTACCTGGACTTGTTCCCAGATGTGCATTTATGCAATACAAGGTCCATTACAAACCAAAAGAGTTTAGCCAAATTCCAGTATTTTGTGGGATCAGACTGTGCTCTGAATGCAATTTTAAATACTTCAGCCTCATAGTATCTCCTTAGTATTAAGCACTGCTGAGACTGTCTTTGGTCACTTCCTACATCTTTTCTTTCCTTCCTGTTATGGGTGATATGGCTACATGTAATCTTGTAATGAGCCAGAAAGCCAGAATGCTCCTCATTGAAAACCCAAAGGATTCTTAAATGGTAACAAAGATGGAGGATTTCATATGCAATAGGAAACATCCATCCTAGCTGGGGAGAAAAAAAAAAAAAAAAAAAAAAAAGAAATCTGACTACAAAGAGACCCTAGAGACCCTTTTGGTTAATGCACTATTGGCCACAGCACACATACTGTGAAGAACTGTACCAGTGAACTGAGCATATCAACAGTACAAATGAGAAAAAACCAACTGTGAGATAGAAGAAGCTGATGTTTGCATAGGAAAATTTTAAGTCCAGCACACACTTGCCTTCAACAGTAACCCAACACATTTCAATGTTTTCCACACCTATGTGCCCTGCAGATTGAGCATGTTCTCTAGGTAGTTTCCAGAGACAAGCAGCAAGTCTTGTTACAATCTGTTTTCACTTGTGTGTACATCCTTTGATGAGGAAAGGCATTGGAAACCAAAATTCTTTATCTAAGCACAAGGTAACCAAAGAGCCACTGCAGATCATGCTAAACACAGTGCTTCAAGTACCTTTTAGACTAAAAGCCTATTCTTTAGAACATATATCACCCATAGAAATTAGGCCATTGTCATCCATTCTTCTACATATTGACTATCTCACCAACACTTTCTGTTAGCCCTCTCTGCTGGTACTATATTTGGATCACTGCCCTGAAGATGGAAAATTACAACAGCAAAGTGATCACAATGACTGCCTTGTGCACAACCTCACTGTCTCTACAGCCTTTTACAATATCCCTTATAACATCTGCTGTCATTTTATCTCTCCTTGTTTGCAGTTGCATATTGAACAGAACGGAGAGCTATTGTCATTACAACCATGTGAGGTGGACACTGTTGAATTAATAGGGGAATTCCCTTACCTCATTTGTGTGCGTATCAAAGATTACATTTCAACTCCCTTTGGAATATAAAAGGTTGATCCTCCACACTCACCAGTCAGCAGGTTTCTTGCTTAGAAAAGAAGCTAAGAACATTTACTCACAGGCTTTCTACAAAGTCACTGGACTGACAAGTCACAGTCTAGACCCACTTACTTCTACTAGAAATAATAACTCTTCAGACTAATATTTCATCTAGTAATCTCCCAGATTGTTAATGAGCATCACCTAAAAGAAAGCTCACATTCAGGCTCAATCCCAATGCTTTTCCTCTTTATTAATTAGCTTTCCTGAGTTAAACAAGGTCAGTACATCTCCTTTTTGTCTCTCACTTGCCTGCCCCTTTAATCTCCTTAGGTTTTGTTTCTTTTCTGAGCCACCACCTCTCACACACTGACAGAGGCATACAGTTTATATGAATTCTTAAGGCTTCGGTCCCCTGTGGAATCACCTTGATTTTTTTTCTCCTTGCTGTCACTTCTGTAGCAGAAGAGATTATTTCTCTCTGTTAATTGCATAGATATGTATGGGAAGGTAAGACCTGGCTCTATGACTGACCAAAATTAAGAGTGTATAAAGCTTAGCAATAATCTCTTTCCCAGAGGGAAAAATAATTTATTACATGGGACTTGAGTGCGTCTCCCAATTTGCCTACTTACTCCTATTTATTTCTGATTCAGGGCTTAGTCAAAATTCAGGGTTTGAGAAGAATCCAGGAAAAGAAAGTTCAGAACAAATCCCCAGACAAAGTATTCCAGTTTAGATATGCTGAACTGAAGGTCTCTAGCTACCTCAGGTCCATATATTTTTATCTGGGTAAGGGACATTAACATGATTCACTCTTCCTATCACGAGACATAATCTGACCTTTAGCCCAGCCTGTTAAGTAGAAGGGGAAACCATCTGGGTACCCACATTACAACTCCTGTGGCAAGACAACAGCATTCCACGTTGTGACAGTTTGATAGTTCAGCCAGGGTAGTTCTGATCTGAGGTTACTCTGCAGTGATTCGATTTCCATAGGAGGAAAAGAAAGCACGCCTCAAGATCTCTGTCTGCAAATTCCTTTCTCACACAAACTTTCCAGGCAGTTCAAACATCTGCTATAAAACCAGATTCACAAAATTACCCCCCTTTTCTGAAACATTCTTCATCCCTGGGCCATATCTCTGTGACAATATGATTTAATCCTAGAATTCTGGAAAACCTATGTTTTAACATAGTTGTGACTTACAACATTACTGAGGCAATGTTATGCTTTTCTTTTTGAATCATAACCACAGCAGTTGTCCAACACAAATAGAGCAATATACACGTGCCTTTCATGTGTTCTCTGCATATAATATGTAAGCAAGAAAAATCCCAGGAAATCTACCAAATGCAAACATGCAAAAACAAAACAAACATGTTATCACAACTTGCCAAGAGGCATGCTCGTCTCCTCAGTAACACTGCTCCTCAGCAGATAGCCTCAGTGAGAAGTTTAATTAGCAGTAGATTTATAATTTCTACTCTTGGGATTCCTGACTAGGGGTCATGTGAATTATGATGAAGGTCAAAATGTGGATCTTCCTATTGCAGAAAGGAAAAAAAAAAAAAAAAAAGAAAAAAGAAAGAAAAAAAAAGAAAAGAAAAAAAAAAAAAAAAAGGAAAGAACTTGCAGCTATTGATTTTGCACATTCTTACTAAAATATATAGATATGATAGAAAATGAAATCTAGGAAAGCCTTTTGCCTCAAAAGTGAAATCAATAAGCAATTAAAAATAATGTAAACAATTAGACTAAGTAGAAAACAGAGATCAATCGTTCTATTCACTGTTTGATTTGTCTCTCTCCTCCCATCCAGCAGCCCAACCCACAGGATGTGGGTTTGTTGGGCCTTTTTCTTTTTCTTTTTTAATATGAAATGCTTCTCTTGTATCCCTTTAATGTACAAGAGGGAAAAAATTCCAAAGAGGAGCCTTTACAATAAAAACACTCACATTTCAAAGTTTTTTTCTCTATGTAGTATGAATAGTTTTGTGAAAACAGATCAGAGCACGGAGCTGAAAGGGGAATTTGGCCAGAACATCATCTGGCCCTGTGTCTCTCACTTGTCCATTGCCTGGGGCATTAGCACATGTTGCACAGTCATACAGTGACTCCAGCTCGGTGAGATAAAGAGTCTTACGGATATGCCATGGGAAGAGAATTAATAACCTGATATTTCTTGCCTGCTGCCATTTCACCTAATGAATAAGCAGCCTTTTCACATCACTGTGACGCCCCTGCACAAGGTGGGGCAGGACAGCTTACTCCTAAGACCCTTTGCTAGAAAATAATTTATGGTGACATCCTGTTATATCAAAAAGAAAAGATGTTCAGGGCACTGCAGTGGTGAGAAAGGCCTTTCAGAAGAACTGAACCTGCATTACACTAGAGAGGTGCAAAACCTGTTTTCTTCTCGTGTTTTCATTCACTTAGGAGCAGGCATAATGGGGCTTTTAAAATTAACGTTCTTACTACGGCTTGATCCTGAAAACATGACTGACACTCAGTCAGACCACTCACGTTAGTACTTTCAGTGTACGGAGTGGTATTTAAAGCAGGAAAAGTGGTGTGTCCATCTAGCAAGGGCTGCAGCATTCATACAGGTCTGAAGGAAGAACTTTTAAAAGAAGGGCTGTCCAGTGAGTCTCGCTGTGCACACACATGTATTTCATTCTTCCTGCTTCCTGATGGTGATTTTCAGCCTTAATCTCCCTACAGCCTGAATGAACCATTTTATCCTACTGCAACCACTCATAAAAATGGGGGGAAGGGAATTTGGTTTTTTGAACAGCTGCACTTGCCATATATATGCCAAGAAACCTGCAACCAGACAGTAGTATGAAATGGGGGATAAAGACTCAAAATGAAAGTTTACTAAAGCAGTAAGAACGCAAGAAAGCAAATAGCATGAACAACATGAATGAATGCCACCTTTGTTCTCTTTTAAATGCACAAGAACGTGAAATCCTAACTCCAGTTTTACAACATAATATTCTGATGTAAATGGAGTACACAAGGAAAACAGAAAGATTGAAACGTTAATGCAATCTATTAACTTTTAAAGGTCTGGACCTCCTGAAGAAAGACACATTCTCCTACTTGACATTATTTTACAAGGAAATAAACTCCCACAGAGTAAACTTTACCACAGCAACATTCAAGCTTCAGGTCGTTGAGGGGCACAAAGCTTGTGCTATTGTGCAATTAGAAGAGCTGGAGTGAACAAAATGTCATTTATGATTGAATGGCTTTGGTTTAGATCATGTTCTAATACAGTCTCGGGAGGTGTGTCTGTGACTGGCACTCAGGATAAGGGCTGGCAGACAGCAAACAACATGCCCTCACTGTGGTCATTCCCTCTGCTTTGTTGCTCTGTTTTTTGCAGACTTCCCTTTTAATTGGTTACCAATGGAGAAATAAGCACAGCCTTGATTCACACTTCAAAACAAGCAAAGGGAAAAACAAACACGGGGAAAAATCAACTGCTGTTTCCAAAGAATTTGCTAGGGTCTGTGAAACCTCTGAGTTGATGCAAACTATTGCAAGTCTGGGTCTGCCCTAATCCAGACCTGGTGAGCTCTAAGATTGTCATACTGCAGTCTTCCATGGGCTTCTTCAGAAGACGAAGTGAGGACGAGGTGAACAGTTTGTACCAGGTTGCTTTTGCTCTCTGATCTGTTTTATATACTCCTGCCCATGCTCGTAACGCAGTTTCAGCTCAGGTATCAAAGGAGCAAGGCACCACCTTGGGGGACCTTTCTTACACCAAACCATCACAGATGGAGCTCAGCAGTGGGAGGCTCGAGGGCTGAAGCGTTCGGGCCATGTGATACGTGCAGCTTCTTAGTGCAAGGTCAAGTACGCAAGAGCTGGGGTCATGATCTCAGGCGCTTGTCTGAGATGATAATGCTAAAGGCTTTAGAGAAAGAGCTTGTCTGGTTACTCAGCCTGACCCAGTTGGTATCATTTAAAATACTACTACAACAGATTCAAATTATGCCATCCTGGGCTAGTATTATGGTCCTGCTGTCTAAGGCACATCATGCTGCTGCATGACCCAGTCAGTGGTTGGTTCATCTTCTGAGTCAGCTGCATAATGATTATGTTATATGACGTTATATTTTAAAAAATAACATAAAATTCTAGTCACATGGGGTGAGTTCCTCGCAACTAGTAGCCTTTCCAGAGGAAGCAGAAAGGGATTTGAACAAAGGCCGCTATTATTCCATGCCAACTATCAGAGGTGACGAGGTGCAGGAGGGAGCACACCGTGCACCCTACGCATGTGAGTGAGCAAAGCAGCACCATGCCCCCCCAGCACAGCTCACCAGAGCAGCACAACCACCTAGAGCTGCAGGGCTGCAGCAGGAGTGATTTGCTGAAGGTAAAACAAGCCGAGACAGAGCCCTGATCTCCTCTCTTCTTCCAAGACTCTGCTTTTGAACTTGAGCTAAACCATGCCAAAGTTAATGGAGGATTCCTATTTCTTATAGTGATTTTCAGAGGAAGTCCTCAAACCTCAGAGCCACCTGATAGGAAGATGTGGACTCCTTGCTCTGTGAAATCTTGAGCTGCCTGCCAGGAAAGGGATTTACCTGAGCAGGAAGAAATAGCACTCCCATTCCTGATTCTGTAGATATAAATCTCATTCACGCCTTGCTGGTTTTATGCACAATCTCTCCTCAGTTGTTCAAGCAGAACAAAGCAGCTGGCAATAGATTTCATTTTATATATTGCTGGGAAAAAATAACATGCAAGCACATCTGGAGTGCATGCGCCCTCCCTCTGGACGTAAAAGTATGACAGAGATGGTGGCAAAACTGCTCAGAGGCTTGGCAGTGCCCCACAAAACATCTTGTGTTGTCACACTCGTTTGTCACACTCAGCAGTTAGATCCTCTCCCGGTAAGATGCAGAGGAAGGCAATTGTATCCCGGCATATGCAGTGAAAAACACGAAGCTGAGGGCACAGAGTAGAGAAGCCTCCACATTGTTTCTCAGACTCATCTCAAATACTGTGCAACCATTGCAGTCAAAGCACATCCGTGCCTTAGCGCTCCCTTACACACAACCAAGAATAAGTGGAAAAAAATCAAATTTCTTCATCTCCTCCGCATGTTATGGGCTTCATTATGTTTTTGCCTGGTACGAAGCCGTTCCCCACAACCTCAAAGATATTTGAAAGGCAGCTGCTGCTAATCTATTCCTTCCCTCTGTGTGACACCTCCTCCAAAGAGTCCCACTATACCCCCTAGTTCGGTTTTCTCTAGCTCAGTTATGAAACTTTCAAGTAATTAAAAAAAAATCATTCTGTATTGATATACTGCACACTGGAGCTTCAAACCTTTACTTCTGCAATTACGGTCTACAGTGCCATCAAAGAGCACTCCCTTCTCCAAACTTGTGTTACTGGAGCATGGAAATAATTGGCTACAAAAGTGCCTTTTGGGGATATTGAGCATAGACGTGGAATATCTTGGGGAAAAAAAAAAAAAAAAAAAAAAAAAAAAAAAGGCTCCTTACAAGACTGTCAAACAAATATCTAATTACTTCTTTAAGCAAAACACCCTCTGACTTTTTGGGAGCATATCACTTAGCTCCAAATGAAAGAGCAGACTTATTTTTAAAGCACACAATATTGGTGTGCACTGAAGTAAACCCAGAAGGACAATCAGTCCTCTTGTTTCAGGGAACACTCTCGCAAATGGAACAAGAGGAGGTGCCCACATGACTCCCTGCCAGGCTGCACACACTGAAAGGATCTTGGATCCACACAGGCAGTGTGCAGCAACCAACATTCAAAATAGTTGGTCAACATTTGCCTTTGGAAATGTTTTTCATCACAGCTTTTTGCTCATATGTTCTTTCTGTCTAGATTTCCCAATCTAAGTTTGACAAATAAAAAATGATCTCTGCATTTATTTCTTTTTTGTTAAAAAAAAAAAAAAGTTAATGTGAATCTGAAAAATCATGTTATTAAAAACATATATACTTGTCAGTTGGAAAGAGACATAAAAATAATCAGTTCAAGAAAAAGCTATGTTTTATGTCCTACACCAACATATATTAAAGACAGAACTAAACTTGTTATTGGAAAACACAGATGAATTGCATTCATGATCAGATCCTTTTTCCTTTAAGGTTATTGGAAGTTTTGCCTATAGACCTTCCTTTTTTTTAATTTAGCCAAGAAAAAAAGAAAAAAAAAAAAAAAAAACACAACAGCAGATGAAAAAGTGTTAACCAAGCAGAAAGAAGCTGTGTGGCAAACTTGGTAGTCAGACCAAGAAACATGTGTGGGAACTTCATCACAGTTTGGCAACCCTTCCAAAGACCTAACTGAGGGCAATTCATAGCAGGAATCCATAGGACACAAGACAGCTGCTGAAAGACAAAGATATACACTCCAGTTCTTTTTTCAATCTGTTTTTCTTCTGCTGCAAATTCGAATCAGGATATGAATTAGAATACCAATTATTAGGACAGCTCGGCACTTCTAAGGGCACATTTACTGTGAAATAAGCCACCTCCGTTTTATCGACTGAAGAGAAGATAAGCTAGTTAATGATGAATTAGCTCACTGCATGATCAGAGTTATAGCTCCTTTATGCTCGTCCTTGGCTCTGTTGTTGTTTCACCGTTACGTTGGTGACCTGCTGGACCTCCCTGCACCTCAGCTTACCCTCCAACAAAGCAAATGTAACGCCACCCACAGCTGTGCTGTTAGGGTACAGATGCGTGTTTGCAGGCCACTATAGAAACAAGGAGTTTTTATTGCCGTTTTACTACAGCTTTGATGAAGCTTGCTCACCTGAAGGGCACTGGGGAAACGAGGAGAGGAGACGGGCAAAGTGTGCTCCGGGGGGAGCGAGGGAGGCCCCAACATGCAGTAAATCCGTCGGGCCTTTCCAGCACCTAAACAAACTCATGGCTAAGCCTGAAGGTTTCTGTCACTTTGTACCCACAGACAGGCTCCTGAGCCTGGAAATCACACACAGCTGCTTCGGAACAGAAGCCTAGAAGAAAGCCTCAGGGCTCAGCGGCCTACTCGTGAGCTTGGGCTGGTGGCAGTAGACCAGGTACCTGTTTCGGTAGCCCCCACACAGACCAGAGCTACCTGCAGACTGTTTTCCAGTGAAAGCAAACACTGTCCTCTGCCATATTTGAGGTCATGGCAGAGCAACCCTTCATGATTCTAGCTGAATAATAAACCCCAGCATGTTTTTTCAAGCTCCCCTTCCTCCCAGCAGTCTCCTATGGAGCAGATTAGTCTGTAGTGCATCATTTCAAGCACAGATGTGGTCTCGGCAAACTAAATCTAAATCCTTTTATGCCCACCACTTTTTGCCTTGAGAGGGAGAATAGACTGTAAAGACTTGTATGGAAAATACTACAGCATCGTTACATACTGCTGAGAATTTCTGATGTTTCATAAGGACAATTTTTCCCTGTCTTATGGCCTTCTTCTGCCTCAACCTACGGCCCCGGATTTGGCTTCTACATAGCATTTATTTTACAAAGTAAATACTAGGACTCGCATTTGTTGCTTATCCTAAAGATCATCACCATGGGAAGGTCAGCTGGGTAAACTACTGTGTGCGTGTGCAGGTGCCATTACTTCGCAGAGCTGCCTTTGTACACATAACTTACCCTAGGTGCATTCTCCCAAAGCAAAGTCTTAAACGTAATAAAGAGAAGCTAATGCAAACCTTAATGTATTTCTTCTTAACTGCACTTAGTAACGAGCCATCCTGCATTTGCTGTCTCAAGATGCTAGATTCCAGTTACCACAATAAAACCCAGAAAACATAGGAACTGTTGTTACCACAATAAAACCCAGAAAACATAGGAACTGTTACACTGATAACACAAAGTCATTTTCCATAGAACAGGCAACTAAACATCACCTATACACTGACATTTTAAAACATAGTCCTTACAAAAATCACATAAATGACCTGACCTTCAGGTTTACCACACTAGTCTTAGAGAAGTCTGACCTTGCTGCATCTGATTCTTAAGCTGACATTGTGCCATTCTTTATGGGGTCAACAAGAACTGCATTGAGGACACAGACCATCAGTTTATTGGACTTGTTCTGGGTATTGTAGCAAGGTATCGCAAATGAAAATCAAGGCAAAGTCCCAGAGCACTCAGGCCAGAGTCACCACAAGTCACCACACCATTCCTGGATTTATATTTTGATATACCACTCAGATTAAGAGAGCTAAAACAGCATAAAACTAAACCAATTAACAATGCAGCATTTTGCTCTCTGCTCAATTAGTTGACTTAGCTGCCGGTAGAAAATCTTCTAAACATTTTTCTCTCACACTTTACCCCTGACTTAATAAATGATGGTGTTTTTATTGTCAGGTTCTTGGACAAATTTCATCAAAAAGCAGGGTGCATTAATCCAATGAACTAAACTCCTATTTTCTTATAATTACACTTCTCAAATGGTGCCTTTACAAAGAGAAAACAAAGAAGAAACTAAGGTAGCCTTGTAGTTAAATCCTACTTGTAAGTTAAATCCCACTTGTGGCTAAGCAGAATAATGAAAAAGAAACACAATATTAGAAAAACATGTTATTAAAAATGTCACCTAAATTTGCAACAAGCTTGTATCAAACTACACACTGTCACTCCTATTCACAATGAGGATCACCAGGTTTCTCTTCAAGACTCTTTCCAAAATGCACCCAGTATTATATGTGGAAAAGTAAATAAAACACAGTTTTCTAGAAAGGAAACAAATACTGAAAAATAAGATAGACATCACTGGCCTAGTGATACCAGTCCCTCATGTGTGTACACAGAATATTTTGTGACCCACCAACCACTGTGATTGCTTCTGCCTTGCAAAGGTCTTCATTTTTCCTTTTTCTACATCCGAAGGGAAAGCCCAGTCTGCCATTCTGAGAGCATATGCTGAGGACAGACAACCACCACGTTTGGCCCCATGTGCCGGACACATAAACGCCACAGTACAGCAAAATGAGGCTAGTCCCCATAGATGTCTTCCTGACATTTTTCAGAAAAGGAAAAAAAAAAAAAATCCATTTTATGATCTGGGAGTTAAAGTAGGCTCTCTGAACAGGTCTAAAAAGGTAGAGTTTTCACAAAACAAGGGTTTTTTTTGCAATGTATATGTGTAAGAGATGTACCAAATCTTCCCTGCTCATAAAATGGAAACAGGTTTTGCTGAATACAACAAACCCTCATTAAAATACCACATTATAAAAGCAAGTGGCTGATAGCTTTATTTTGGCCAGAACAAAAGAAGAACTTTATTCTGTGGTTGCACAGTGGGAACTGGGCACAGGACTGGATCTGCTATAAGCTTTAATATACTAAATGCAATTCTTCTCATAAAACGTTAGCTATTTAAATTAAGATTTAAGAACAAGTGTCAATTAGAAAGGTCTTCCCTTATGAAATAGACTGCTCTATAAGACAGGAACTGTTTTTTTTTAATCTGTGGCTGCAACGGATAGAAGGCAAAAATGTTAAGGTTTAGCAAAGAGGCTAAGGCTAGGTGTTAAAAAAAACTTTTCTAATGATGCAGACAGTGACACTTGAGCAAGAAGCAGAGGCCAGGGGATGCCCTTCACTGAGCCTATTTAACCAAAGACCTGTGGGAGGTGAGACCCGAGCCACTGACCCATCTCAGATGAAGGATGGAAAACCTCCGAGGCCCCTCACAGCGTTACTTCCTTTGAGACTTCCAATGGCTGCCTTACATCTGTGTTGTGGTGTTCACTAACATGGAATGAGCATTAACACAAACAAACAGCAAAGAGCTTTGGCTGCTTGATTGCCTTTAATCTCTTCCTAATTATCAGCCTGCCGCAGACAGTGCATGTGCTTTACAGTTTGTGCGGGGCTGAGGCGTCACGCTGCTCCCCTTGAACCACGTCTGACAAGCTACATCTCCAGCAGTGATGTCAGGGCTGACTGGGATGTAACACTCCCTGTCACTTTCCAAATATCAAGGAATTTTGATGTCAGTGGTGTTCATTAGTGGGAAGGTTCCCACTGACATATCTAAGTGTACATTTGATTAATAACATGATGCTCTTTAATCATTAAAAATAACCTAGAATTCCTGTTTTCTGCAGCAACCCCAGGCACCATCACACCCCATTTAGGGCAGAGGTACAGAAATTCGTATTTTACACATCCTAGAACAGGGCTGGTGTTTATGCTTTCTCTCACCGTTACTCCATGTTGTCTTAAGCCCTGGTGTCTATTTGTAGTCCCTGTACCTATTCACGGATAAAAGCATGGCGGTTTATTTTTAGTGAACTTTTTTTCCAAAGAGTTTTATTTTAAAGCCTGACTAACCTTTGCTGCACCATGGACTAGGCTGATCTCTTGATAAATCTTAGCTTAGATTGGCAGTGAGCTGCAAGAAGACACCGACTGCATTTTCAATTAATCCTCTTTCACATCCTACCTTAAAGTTTAACAAGGCCAAGTGCCGGGTCCTGCACCTGGGGCGCAATAACCCCAAGCAGAGCTACAGGCTGGGAGAGGAATGGTTGGAAAGCTGCCAGGCAGAGAAGGACCTGGGAGTGATGGTGGACAGTCGGCTGAATATGAGCCAGCAGTGTGCTCAGGTGGCCAAGAAGGCCAACGGCATTCTGGCTTGTATCAGGAACAGCGTGACCAGCAGGGCTAGGGAGGTGATCGTCCCCCTGTACTCAGCTCTGGTGAGGCCGCACCTCGAGTACTGTGTTCAGTTTTGGGCCCCTCGCTACAAGAAGGACATCGAGGTGCTTGAGCGGGTGCAGAGAAGGGCGACGAAGCTGGTGAGGGGCCTGGAGAACAAGTCCTACGAGGAGCGGCTGAGGGAGCTGGGCTTGTTCAGCCTGGAGAAGAGGAGGCTCAGGGGTGACCTTATTGCTCTTTACGGATACCTTAAAGGAGGCTGTAGAGAGGTGGGGGTTGGCCTGTTCTCCCACGTGCCTGGTGACAGGACGAGGGGGAATGGGCTTAAGTTGAGCCAGGGGAGTTTTAGGTTAGATGTTAGGAAGAACTTCTTTACAGAAAGGGTTGTGAGGCATTGGAACAGGCTGCCCAGGGAAGTGGTGGAGTCACCATCCCTGGAAGTCTTCAAAAGACGCTTAGATGTAGAGCTTAGGGATATGGTTTAGTGGAGGGCTGTTAGCGTTAGGTTGGAGGTTGGACTCGATGACCTTGAGGTCTCTTCCAACCTAGAAAATTCTGTGAAATTCTGTGAAATTAAGAGAGGGTAAGGGAGGCACATAAAAAGCCAGACAGTATGCAGTGCTTCCCCAGGACTCTAGTGCAGCCTGGAAAACTGGGGGGGGAGCCACAAGCATTTAGTTGTCCCCTGTTTCTTCCCACAATATTTTTAGCAGCTCTGCAACACGTGGATTTATCTGCTCTGCATGCAATTACTCACTGCATCTCAATGACAGGAAAAACATACATCACGTTTGCTTACTCAGGTTTTCTTAGTTTTATCTCTTTCTCTCCAACTAGGCTTTTTGGGGAAAAAAAAAAAAAAAAAAGCGCTGAGGGAGAAATATACGTCAGTTTGTGGAATGGTGCAATTTTAGAGGCCTCTTTGGCCTCCAAGCTCCCAAAACTGAGTGTCCCACCCCTTGTATGTGGTAATATGGTTATTGCAGGTGCTGTGAAGGATCTGGCATAAAGGTAAGGGCCTCCTGGCCATCATACAATGAGTAGATGGGATTTCTCTAGTGTCAGGGAGGTCCTAAAGGCCGAAATCCCTCCTCCAAACACCACCACAGCAGCTGTATGGCTATGGGGAAAGCCATTTCACACTCAGAAGAGTTGTGAGGACAAACAGCAGACTCCCTGCATGCTAAAGTGCCAGCCTAGACATCGGATGACCCGCAGCTAGGTAGAGGTAGAGCAGCAAATATATTTTCCTAATCTGCACTGGAGCAATGGACACCTGGAAAATGTGGGAGCTCCGACAGGCACTTCCCAACGTCACCAAGTCTTAGGCCCAGACCGCAGTCTGATTTTCTTCAGCAAGACAGAAAATCTTGGCTTTGGCTCACTGATGTGCTCTGCTCTGCAGACAGTACAACCACAACCCTTATTCTTCCAAGTAACCTTGCAGGGACTGCTTATGAGCAGGCATTGCAACATCAGCCTTGAACTCTTCTGCCCCTAGCTTTGATAATGCTCCTTTCCGTTCCATTTTGGGGAGGGAAGGAAGGCGTACAAGCACAAGAAACCACAAGAAACCCGTTTTTTGGTGAAATGACACCTAGATGTACTATTCATTTGAGATGTTTATTGAATTCCTGGGCAGTGGAATGCCTTGTAAATGCAAGCAAATGTCTCTAGAAATATTCAAATAAATCTTATAAATGAGGCTCCAGCTGTAACATTTTGCCCTTTTTCGGGCATGAATCTGAGACCTTATATCCCCTGGCCAACAGCCCCGAGACCTCTGCAAGAGAAATCAGCCGAGAGGGGCAGGGCCCAGCACCGCTGACCGCAGAGATGGCTGGGCTGCCTGCAGGACAGAGGAAAAGATGCAGATGTCAGGCAAGGGTGGAAAATAGCAAAAAGCAGCGTTGCTTCTGCTACAGTCAGAACTCCTGGGGTTTGCAGTAATTCTCTATTTTTATCTCAGTCAAGAAGCGATGACTGTGTCCAAATCGGTACACTGAGCACATCAGAGACCTGGGCCTTTCCCATTCAACAGCACACAGTTGCATTAGCCAGCCTCCAGGAGGTCTATTACATCCCACCCTTGGGGGATGAATGGTAATCAACAGAGCAAGCAAAAAAATACGTATTATTCCCAAGCCATGAGGATTTTCCTGAAGGTTTACTACTTTTCATTTTTTTTTTTGATCCCATCTGATTTGTAATGCTTCCGTTTTCGGTCACAAGGAAGAGGGAGTTGCCTTGAGTACTCCTGATTCATGATTCTCCCCAGGCTTACTGAATAGCTAAAATATCTGCCAAGCACAATCCCCCTGCTAACATTACAGCCCCGCGCGTTCCCCACAGGCCCAGCCTCTTCATCCCCGCTGTCTGGATGTTTTCAGTGGATTCCATTTCAGGATCACTCCTTGGCTGTAGTACACAGACCATTCCCGACCACTGACTGCACTCTGCACAGGGAAGGGATATTTCCTTTCCTGCTAAAAGGTGGCTTTTGGGCTGTGGTGCAGATTGCACGGTGAAGAAGATGGGAGACAAGCACATCCAGAAAGAACCTGGTGGAAGCTCTCAAAACCAGAGCACAAGAGGATCCCCCTGTAGATGACTGGGTGTTTTTTATTTCCATTAGTGCCTTTGGACCTCTCTCCTCTCCAAGAAAGCTCTAAACCAGGTATCTAGTAGGTCATCTGGGCACTCCCCAGATAAAGCAGGCTGTGTGTCTGGTGATAAACTGGGGTGATTTGTCCAGTCTGCTCATTAAAGTTTTAAGGAATTTATCTTCCATGACTTCCCCTGAGAATCTATGCATTAGTCTAATGAACCTTGCCATTAATGCATAAATACACGCATACATTTGGATCATTTTTTTTTTCAGTAAATTCAAGATCATTTTTCCCCTGTTTATTTTCATCTGAATATTCCTAATTATATCTCACGAGGACCAAGCAAATTAATTTCCTTCTTTTCTTTATGATACCAACAGTTAACTCAACCAGCAGCAGTGCACCTCAGCTCAGTGCCCAGCAGAAGAATGTCCTCACACAAACACATGCAACTTCCTAACAATTTCACCCAAAATCACTGCTTCTCCTTCCCATGGCAATAAAAGTAAAGGCTGGCCTTGCTTTTCCGTCTGATTACAGTGGCCTAGTACAGAAAACTTTCTTCTAACAAAAACCTGACAAAAAGCAAGAATCTGTGCTTTGAACTTCAAGTTTCCCCAAGAAGCCTGCTGTGCTGCCGCTCATCTGAGGTCAGTTGTTTGGCCTGACCTGCTCCCAGCTTCTCTGACTGATTGAAGTCCACCATCTCCTCTGAAATGGGATCACACATTTGCTTCTACAAAGCTGCACTGAAGTGTGATCTGAGCTGGAACAGCCGGTAAAAAAAAATAAAAAAAAATAATAAAATAAATAAATAAAAAGCTGCCTACTCTTCATTTTATTGCTTTTTCCCAGAAACGATCAAGGCACCTGCCAGGTGTCTCTGCAAAGCAGGGCATCTTACAGCTCTGATTTCCTGGTTTTATCTTTTTTCCCAAGGACTCATTAAGGGCCTGTGATGGACAGCCAGGCAGATGCAGCTTGTGTCTGCATGGCTAATGAGGTTATAGTATCTGCCCTAGACCATCAGCTTTGTATTTCAAACCCTGCACACAAAACCTGCCTTTGGCCTCAATCCTGCATATCAAAGCCTAGCTGGAGCGTGAAGAGAGGAGGAGAAGAGCAGTGGAAAAATCAGCATTAATAAAGATAACTACAATT
The DNA here is from genome assembly GCF_964211825.1 of Aythya ferina. Lineage (NCBI taxonomy): Eukaryota > Metazoa > Chordata > Aves > Anseriformes > Anatidae > Aythya > Aythya ferina. The sequence continues at coordinate 16,494,298 of NC_140301.1, read as the reverse complement.
ATCAGCATGCAGTAACACCTGGATATACCAGCCATCCCAGCAGGGAGAGCTGGGCTTGGAAGGAGGAGACCCCCACTGACTACACCACAGCAAGCTCCAAATTCATCCCAGAGTCACAAGTCCCTACTCCCAACGAACGAAGGTGGAGCTACACATGGCACCATACTCCAGTTACCAATTTTTGAAAGAAAAGACTGTCTCCAGCCAGGAACAGCAGCCCAGTGAAAGACTCACACACCTCCCTTTCCAGAGCTAACACCGACACTTGCCTAGCTGGGACAGCCCAGATGGGAGACACATTACCTCGAGGTGGGAGAATTTATGACGTGACTGGTAGTCACTCAGTTATCTAGTTATTTCAGCAAATGAGTGTAGGATCGCATTTCTCCAGTATTTTTTGAGAATAACGACGTCTACCAGATTTCCTCTGTAGCGTATTTGTTAAGAAAACCAATTGTACATTCATGAGAAATGTGATAAGGAGGATCATATTTTAAGTAGTTTTAAAGCAGTAATGTAAGATCCTACAAGAGCAGTTACTCAGAGCCCTTTCAAGAAGTAAACAACCAGTTAACCGGTTTTGTAAGCTTGAAGGAGTTGTCTGACCCTTACCAGAACAGCTGCCACCTTCGGCAATATTAACACACAGAAGCACACATTGCTCGTGATATTAATGTTGGGCAAAGGTCTGCCCTCAAGTCATGCCACCAGCGTGTTTCATTTCCATGCGATCTGCTTTCTTATCCTCATGACATTTTTCATACTACACCCTAGGAAGAACTTCCAGGAAATTTTGCAAAAGAAAATGTTTGAAATATGTTTTGGGGGAGGATCTGAGCAAGGAAATCCTTTACTAAAATTCTTATTAAAAAGAGCAGAACCAGAACTTCACAGCTCATCAATTTAGCTATAATTTTCTTAGAAAATTAAACACTCCACTCTTTACTTAAGTGTGCATTAGTTTGGAAAAAAAAAAAAAAAAAAGTTTGTTGATTACTGAATGTATAAAAAAACTTAAAATCTTCTGCAATATTTTTACAACCATGCTATTTCTGTATAGAAAAGCTGTACGAAAAAAATAGCAAGCAACATACACATTTTTTTCCTCAGTTTTGATTTTTATAGCTACCACCCAGATTCTAATTTAAAATAGTAATATATTAAATGTCAGGAGGCATTTTCTGTATAAAATTTATAACAAGTGAGAGTTTGGGGTTCCAATTTTGAAGCTCAGAGGAAAAGATTCCCCTTTAAACACAACCTATTCTGCCTGTCAGGTAATGGTTAAATGAACTGCTAGAGCTGCTTAAAGATTGAGAGTAGATGACAAAGCTCCAGGAAAAATATATAAAGAAAAGGAAAAAAATCTTCTGGCTTACATATTGCACTGTGAACTCCCAGAGCTACACAAGTCCTGCAGTATTTTCATAATAAAACATGATACCACGATGCACAGCCATAAGGAATTGGATTTTCAATTTTCTGCTGCTGAAAAGCATTAATAATTTACTCCTGAATGACAGCATTAGGTTGCCATAGCAATTCCTAAGATCTCTATTCATAAAAACATACTTGGGCTTCTTTGAACACGAACGGTGCGTGTCTTGACAAAGGGTAGATGTGTCTACATGAAAGGTGATGGCTGCTCCATAAAACACGCAGTCTGCGACTGACTGAGCGATGCATTGTCCCTATAAATTTCAGGCAAGTGGAAGGTCAAACCTCTGCTGATGCAAATTGACAGACCCGCACTGAAGCCAGCAGAGTGATGACCAGCGAGCACGAGCAGAAAATATAGCTCACTGTCTGCAAGGTCTCCTGGCTGAGGGGAAGTCACAATCAATATTCTTCATTTCCATTTTCTTTCTTGCTGCACTGGGGAGTAGTTGGCCACACTATAACGGGATCAATTTGCTCTAACAGACACAACACACCAGTTGTGTGTGCCCATGCACACACACACAGCAGCCCTCCACAGCGTTGCATCGGCCCTGGTCTGTGCCCTCTGGCCATGAAAATCCGCATTTTCAGCTCCAAGTAAGCCTGGAGGAGCAGTGTCAGATACACGGGTTGTTTCATGCTGCTGCCCATGACTTCAGAAGGAGGGTCTTGGAGCTTGGGCTGTTTTTCACCAGCATGAAGCCATGATTATTATTAGCAACACATAATTCACCGTTGCGTGAGCTGCACACATGTATGCAGCCTTGCTTGCCTAGCAGAGCCACTCCTGCATGATGGATGTAGCAACAGCACTGTGTAATACCGCAAGGAGTTTTATTTTGGGAGAGGCAGAGCAAGTTTTACGTAGCGGAGGGTGTTGGTGTTGCAGGATGCCCAGGGGAGGGGAGCTGGGCTCACCTCTGGACCCTGGCCAGCCCGGCTTGGCTGTGACCAGAGGCGCAACCGCTAACGGCAGCCCTGTGATGGATGTGGGGCAAGTGATTTCGGTTCCTAGGGAGCAGGCCCACAAACCACGAACACATTACTTGTGGTAGACTCAGCGGGGAGAAGCCAGAGGATAAATTGCCTGCTGGGACTGGATTCGCTCCCTGCAAGAGACGGGATGAGATTTTTCAGACACACACAGATGTGCGGGTGAGTGTTGGGAAGCCTCCGCAAGGCCGTACTGAGGCAGCGCTGAGGCCTTCCTACCCATGGACAAAAACCGACTGAAATCTGTCCTGGGCTGCTCATTCAGCTCCCTTCTTCAGCACGGAGTTCACTCTGACCTACAGTAGGCAAAGAGCATGCTAATGTGAAGTGAAACCATCACGTAATTACGGTTCAGATTAAAAACAAAGGAAAGGAAAAATAATTTCAGAGAAACTGCCTATGACTAAGCTCTGAAAGGCAAACAAAGAGGGAAAGAGATGCTCGGTATGCACGTATTTGTGATGAGCTGTAAGGTGGCAGTGAGAGGAGGCTAGCAGGTGACAAAGTTCATTCTATTCTTTTACGTTGTGCTGGAATAGGAGTGTCCACATTAACAGCACTGTAAGAATGGCTTTAAGAACTGTATCTAATTCTCTACAAAGGGTTTTATTTCCCTAGAAAAAGGGTGCTCTTGGAGAGCTGGTCATTCAGTTCAGGTTCTTGCCTGGAGACCTGGAGGAGCTCAGATCCCAGCCCTACAACTGTGCTCTTCCTGCTTAACCAGGGTAAGTGACTTTGGGGTCAGCCTGCAGCCTGGCTGACGCACCATGATGCTGAATTCCCATGCCCAAATGGCACACAACATGCAGAAACAAACTCCCTCTGCTCGGGCTGACCGGCAGGGTTAGCACGATCCCAAACACAGCCAACAGACAAGGTGCGCTAGCTCACTGCTACTGCAGGCACACAGCTCCCCTCGACCAGAGCTGCCTCACATCCCTCCAGCCCAGAGCACGCCAGCAACATCTGCATCTTGAGCCAAGCCATATGAAAGGGCAGTAACAACATTACAATTCTCCTAAATCCATTTCCAACCAAGCCCAGCTCCTTCTGTAGCTCAAGCGTCCACCTGCATGTCCCCCATTTGAGTTTTTCCAGTACATTACTCCAAAGCCAGCTACAGCAGCATTAAGCAAATGCTCAGGGAGGAGCAGAGATGGATCTTTTTCTACTTTAAAAAATGTTATTAGCTGGGTTTGATGATATAAATCACCACTCCCTTTTCTCTTCCGCTTTGGGGAGCCCCAGAAGAAAATCACAGCCGTAATGTTAAAAGTATGTCATGATGCATATTACGAAGCAGATCTGAATGTTGTGAATTCTGCTTTTTTAACACAGCACATCTTTGCTGTCCATCCGCTGGCAGAATTGAATTCCAGATTTGTATTTTTCTATGGCAGGAAAAAATGCGACTCCACGACTGCTGCTTGGAAATGGCATTGTCAGTGTATTCTTAAACAGTTTCATTAGCCTATTTATGGCATTTCATAAAACTTACCATCTGTGAGCACTTCCCTGACAGCCTCATTAGGGAAGTGTCTACTTGGCTTGCTTAGGTTTTCCCAAGCCATCTTTATTTAGTGCTAATTACACCCTCCCATGCAGCCCTGTTGCGTCCTTGCAGTGACTTATTATGGGGTGGCAGCACTCGCTGCCAGCAAAAGGCATGGTGCTGGGAGAACCAGGAATTTGTCTGCCCTTCACACCAGTGTTTGTGAGCTCTGCCTGCTATGGTGTCCATGCCATCGCATGCCACTTGTGTCCACGAGTGTCCCACGACTGGGGGGGAGCAGCTCCAGGCCCCCGTCCTGCTCCACTCACACCCACAGCATGAGGTTACACCACAGAGGGAACAAGGCAAAGCCTGCAACAAGCAAAGGCCTGTTGCTCTGACACAGCTGAATTACATTTCTAAGATAAGTAAGACCATGAGTCAAATTTGTTTTGTGCATAAAATCCAGCGGTTTTATTAGCTGCCAGGCTCAAACTTGCAGAGTGCCTGGTGTGCTACCGACTGGTAGGCAGAAAGGAGCAGAGTCGGAGTCAATTCTTCAACGCCATCTCCTGGCTCGGCCGGGCAGTCGGGCTCACAGTGTGGCCACAGAAAAGAAAGCTCACAAAACATGAGGTGGATGGAAAGAAGATGTGATTTTTAGGACAGCAAAACCTTTCCAACTCTGGAACCTACTGTGGTGCAGACAAAGGTACGAGTATACACCATGCTGCCTATTCTACGCTTTCAAGGTAGAGGCAGGTACCCCACGTTTGCTTTGGGGCAAGCCTACCTGCAGGAGGAATGAGCAGAGTAGCTAGCACGCTGCCAATTAGCCAGATAGCTTGCTTCACAGAAGGCAGGCCCATACATTTCCAGACCAAGTGTGAGCATGTTTGTGAGTTGCTGCAAAGGACTCCCAAAGAAAGACTTTCAGATCAACAGAAAATCCAGCAAAGCACCAGAATGAATGCATGCGGCATAGCACGTATCCTATGGAAGTCCGCACTCGGGCAAAGTCCAGCACACTCCACTGACAATACCGCCAGCCACAGAGGTAACAATTGCACTGAAAAAAGACTAAGCCTGAAATAAAAATTTCCTTTATTTTAACTGAGGAGAAACAATTGTCAGAATATGGGCAAATAGACAGGACAGTCTGTACTGACAAACCCAAACAAGCTATGCACAGTTGGCCAGGAAAGCTGCAATTAAAACTGTACCACCTTCCTCACATTCTTTTGTAATTAACTTGCATTCATTCTTGCAATGAGTAAGCATCAAAAAAGTGTCAATTGGGCAAAATATCTACCTTTCACCTATTAAAACAAGTATTTGTACAGCACTGTGAAAATCCTACAATGCCCAGCTTTCCCCCGCTTCCTTTACAACAAAAAATTGGATCATGAATGAGTCCCAACAGCTATCAAGTCTGATTCTTGTTCACCTGACTAACCATTGCCACTGGACTGAAGAAAAAACGTGGTAAGAAAATCTGAGATTATTTCCACTGTTTATCAACAGAGGTTTATAGTCCAAACAGAATAGAGTGGGTAGGCAGAATTGTTAAATCCTCCTTTGGTCTGTTCAAAAAACTGAGAGTGAAAAATTGTCAGGTTTAAGGTATGTGAGATGTCTGTACGGACAAACCTGTGGGACACTGCACATGAACACTGACACCCACAAGAATGTGGCTCTCTGCACTCACAGATGCTGAGAAGATGCATGCTCACAAGAGAGACTGCTTCCTGAGCCTGCTGGGGGGGGGACTGTCACAGAGCAGGGCATACAGGGTCTCCAGCATGAGCTTCATCCAGACTGGCACTGAAGAAGGTGGAGAAAATTCCCATGTGGGATGTGGATCAGTGATTAAAAAAAGGAAATAAAAAAAAAAAAAAGCAAGAAAGCACTTAACGTGGAGTCATCATCCCTGGAGGTCTTTAAAAGACATTTAGATGTAGAGCTTAGGGATATGGTTTAGTGGAGGACTGTTAGTGTTAGGTCAGAAGTTGGACTCAATGATCTTGAGGTCTCTTCCAACCTAGAAATTCTGTGATTCTGTGATAACAGAAGTGTTACTTAGGTGGATGTCAGTAGGGGCAAATACTAAGTAGACCATGAAACGTTAACTTCTAATTTTTCATTTTCCCACATGAAAACACCTAATGTATGATTCCATTGACCTGGAAGGATGCATTTTAAACAAAACTTACACATTGTTCTATGATCTTCATATAGCACATAGACTCGTGCATTGATCTGAAAGCCATTGGAAGGTATTTCAGTGGTGTCAGTGATATGGAACCTAGATAGAAATGCAAAGCAGTAACTGCTGTGACCAGTGTGGAACAATGAGACCAAGGGGCCTCTCTCCCTGCTGGGGAAGTCATTGGTCATGGTCCTCTACTGAGCTGTGGGTTGATTTTTTTTGATGTGGATTTTTTATGTGAAATCAGAATTAGTATTATCCAACAAAACAGCCAAGTCAACTTACCATAACTGCTTTTACAGTGGGCATTTACTGTAATTTTTCTAACTATCCACAGACAAACCAAATGATAGCTGTGCCATCTCTGGTTTATTTTATTTTGTTTTTTTTTTTTTTTTTTTCAGTAAATCAAATGGAGCAATTTAAAATTATGCCACGTTTCTCAGTTATGTCCTAGAGACAGATTTCAACTTGACCACTTGGCCAGACGAGTGACTGCATGTTAGCATGTATTTCTTACAGTATGTGTCCATAAGTAAAAATGTCTTCCCTGGCTCATCAGATGTGTGAATGTATTCTTTAAACAAGAAACACCCTCAATTCAACAATTGTTTATGAATGATGTCAAGAAAATGAACTATTCCATTCTTCTTTTGTGTTTTGTCATGAAAAAAAAATGGATTACTGGGATGTTATCTTGCTTACCTAATTGCTTATTCAACGGATAGACTAATTTTTTTTTCTTTCTCTTGCTATTCTGTCTTGCTAGGCAGAATCTGAAGTTATGTCAAGAGAGAAAACGAATGAGAAAGAACCATGAGAAACATGACACATTACACCAAAAAGTGTTAAAGAAACTTAAGTTAAAGTGTTAAAGAGGCTTCAGACAGGTTGTGACTTTCCATTTCCTGAGTATTCTTTTGTAGTAGTCCATAAAACAAACAGTGAGTGGCAAGTTTGTGAATGGTGATATGCTGGTCATCTGCCAAGAAGGATCTTTCCATTCCGGCCTTCGGTGCACAGCTGGCACTAGTCTATTTCCCATCACTGGGCAATGTCCTATCTGTTCTTCAGGTATGCATTTTCTGGTGCCTAAAAGCCTAATTTTACAAATCAGCCACTGTTAATAAATGCATCAGTTCCACAACAGTGCCAGAAACAGAAGTTCTGAGAAACGTGGTCTGACTCTAAAAATAAATAAGTTGTTGTCAGGTTTTCAGATATTTTAAGCTTCATGGAAAAAAAAAAATGAGAGAAAGCAAAAGTGGAACCCTAAGCTTTCTCAAGTGATTCAATAAATCTGAAAACATCCTGATATTTTCTTTTTGCAAGAACAAGGAAGCCACTACAGGTCCACACAAAGTAAATTCAACCCCTCACCTGGCTTCCCTCTGCTCTGGTCAGGCAGCCAAGGGACAACCAACATCACCTGGGATGACAAGTGTGGAAAACAGAGAGTTTTGTGTTACCTGACTGGCTACTGAGACAGGACAACTTAACTCACTTCTGTCCACAGTCACAGATCCTGTGTAACAGCGAGCATACCTTACACCTTGGTTCTCCATCTATAAAGACAAGAACACATTACTTCCAGGCTGTCTCTGATTCCTCTGTTTAGACAAGAAGATAAATTAGGAGACATTTATCTTTCAGGACATATTTTAGCCCCAAAAGGCGCCTCTTAGGCATTCTGGTATCACAGGATTACTAATACACGGCTTGGAAAAACAACACCTCCTTGTGGCCACTCTCGATGTGCCACGGGTGAGAAGAGCGGTTGCCAAAACTATAAAAACTATAGTTTTTCTTGAGTATAAATAGCAGGGAAACTGGGTGGAAGTTAAAATCCTCCTTCCCTTTCTTTTCTCTGCCCCTTCAAAATAATGAAGAAACAGTATATGACAGCTACCGTGATTTCCTTATGGTGTCTAAAATTATGGAAATACTTCACTTGGAGGATGATACATCGTCGCTGCTGACCCCAGGGTAATTGCAAGGCATGAACACGCAGGTACAAGACGGGAATTAATTTGTCCCCCTCCTTTTCGATTCTCAGCCTCGGGGCTGAGTCTGACCTCCTGACTTTGTTGCTCCTGTTTGCTGTGCCTGTCCAATTCATGTCCCATTCTGACTGGTCCCTGTCATCGGCTCCTGACCAGCTTTCAAACGAGGACTTTCTATGTTCGGTCACATACTGTCATTACACCAATTTGTCTAGGAGTCTATGAATGAACCGTTTTCGTGCACAGGCTGAATAGCATGCTATAGAGCTGTGTGCTTTAGAAAATCAGTCATACAGATCAAAGCATATGAAATCTGGATCAAGTGCTCCAGACACAGGGGAAAATCTCACTGATGTAATATTATTGTTCTTCATGTTTTTATTGTTATGGGCTACATATGCTGGCTCCACAAGACGTTTTGGGGGCAGCCTGAAGCTCAAAAATGCATAGGAATGAAGATCTTGGCATTCAAGCCTTTCTATGACTACATCCTAACCATTCCCTTATGACAGAAAAACGCATTCTTTTCTCCTGATTTAGACAGCACGTCCAGATTCACTAGCCCCACTGCTGTTCTGGTTAGAAGCGTTTCTCTGTAGGCTGGTGAGCAGGCTAACACCTACAAACCGAGCTGGTTTCAGGCTCCACCATACTCCTACTCTCACTGCGAGGCCAAAGCGTGGTTAACTGCTTAAACGTGGTTAAAAATCAGAGGCAGGCCCCCGGGGAGCTCCAGCAGCGGGCCCGGAGCACGGCGCTCCCCGCCGGCCGCCAGCGCTGCCCTCGGCCGCCCCCTGTCGGGCCGCGGCCATGCGGGCTCCGGGACACCCGGCCCGGCCGCGGGGGAGCCGGGGGCGGCCCCTCAGCCCCCGGGGTCCAAGCTCAGTCCCCGGGGGCCGCGGCGAGCCCTGCGGCACGGGAGGGCGCCGGCAGAGGCGCCCTGGTGTCGGTCAGGAGCCCGCAGGGGGAATGCCTCCGGCCGCGGGGCAGTGCCAGCCGCCCGCCTCGCAGCCCCTAAAATGGCGGGCGAGGGACTCGGACTGGTTTCTCGCTCCCTGTCCTAGATTGCTGTGCTATAAATAGCAGCCAGGTGTTAATTAGTTCCCATATGCACGCCTGGGTGCGAGTGCCATGTGTTTTATCCACGTGCACTCGTAGAGGCAAACCTTTTCTCGGCTGCTATAGGAAGAGCAGTTCTTACACGGCCAAGGGGCCAGATGCTTCATTAAAAGACTGCTTTCTGCCTCAAGGGAAGCGTACTATGACCGTAGTAAACTCGGAAGCTTGTGCTTCTGCCACTGGAAGGGACCCGGAGCCCTCAGCACTCTTGCCATGACCTGGCAGAGGACACCACCTGTGTGACAGGCCATGGGCCATGCCCGCCCCAGCCAGTGCTCCACGTGCTGCTTGGGGGCAGCTCGCGTACCCCAGCATCTCCACGGGCCACAGCAGTGGCTCGGGGTCATGGCCACGGCAGTGGTAGCGCTGCCTGCACACACGTTGGCCTCGCAGTACAAGGACACCCAGACCATGGAGCATGCCCAGAGAAGGGCCACGAAGCCTGGAGCACAAGTTCTGTGAGGGGCAGCTGAGGGAACTGGGGGTGTTTAGTCTGGAGAAGAGAAGGCTCAGGGGAGACCTTATTGCTCTCTACAACCACCTGAAAGGAAGAGGTGGGGAGCTGGGGGTCAGCCTCTTCTAGCAGATAACTAGTGATAGGACAAGAAGAAATGGCCTCAAGTAGAGCCAGGGGAGGTTCAGGTTGGAAATTAGGAGACATTTCTTCTCAGAAAGAGTAGTCAGGCGTTGGAGCAGGTTGCCCAGGGAAGTGATGGCATCACCGTCCCTGGGGGTGTTCAAGGAAAGGTTGGACCTGGTGCTTAGGGACGTGGTTTAGTGGGCAAGATTGGTAGTAGGGCGATGGTTGGACAAGATGATCCTGAAGATCTTTTCTAACCGTAATGATTCAGTGATTCTATTCTATGGTTCTGTGTGTGCACCCAGCAGGTCACAGGAGGCCACCAGGAACTTGCCCAGCAGGGAGCACTTACCTGAGGAGTCTCAGTAACCGGCTGAGGACAAACCTACACTAGCAGTTTAGTCTGAACCAGGTGTGAGCTTCTGGAGTGAATTTCCTGATGGTGCCCACCTGCTGCACTGCGGCTCGCATCGCAGAACTGCGCTGGGGCAGACGCACTGAATTGGTTTTGGATGCAGTTACACCAGAAAATGCACTCCAGTAGCACACCAACGGCATTCCACACACTAACCACTGTAGCGTGGACTTAACCAGGACCAGCTGTTCCTGTTGGGCTCAACTACTTATTCATGTAGGCATAGCCGATCTCCTGAAAGCTCAGGGACATGGAAGTAGTGTACAGAGTATGATATGGTATGCCAGCAGTATATGGCATCACAGCCACATCCAAAAACTGAGATACGAAGGCACTGCATGGAGACAGCTGTATGCTGTTTATTTGCAGTATACAGAAATGCAGAATAACTATGGTTGGAAAGGAGCTCTGGAGACCCTCCAATACATTCCCATATTCCCAGATAAGTGTTACATATATGCTGGCATTTTTATACATTAAGGAAGCCACAGTCCTAGATGGCTGGTAGTGAATAATCACAAGAGCTGGCCATCATTTTCATACTCTTGAAGACAGAATGTCGACCTTTTTTCCTCGGACTGAGAAGCCTGTTGAGAAACAGGCTTTCAGGCTCTGTGTGGACCTGACCTGGGGCGTGAAAGGTAACCATGTCTTCCTCCGTGCTAGCCCAGGACATCCATACTAACTCTCTGCTGCACTCAAGCTAATTAGCCTAGCTAAGAGGCTATCATTAGCCTGGATACAGTACTGGGCTAAAGCAGTTACACCACCTTCAGTTTCAAAACCGTTCCCTGATAGTGTTGCTCCTCCAGGTTGGAAAGATGTACCTGAGGCAACAGTCTAGGAGTCTCTAGGAGGGTGCTGCATGAGACCCACTTGCCCAAAGACCCTCCCATGGGAGCAGGAATGAACAAGTTCACGTGCAGCATGTGCCAGACACCCCCTGCCAACAGTGGGTAGTGCGTCAGAAGCTAAGCCATGCGCGTGACTTGTTTACCTGTGATCTCTGTTGCAGTCCCCGTGAGAGAGCAAATCTCCAAGATCCAAGAGAATTACAGGAGAAATGTGCAATGAGTGGTTGGAAAGGCGAGCACCAGGGGTTCCTGCCTCAGGGGAAACAAAGTCCATGGGCCTGGAAGCCACACAGTACATCTTGAGGAGGCCACAGGTAAATCAGAGGTGCAGTCACTCACAGGTTTGAAGCACAGCTTTGTCAGCAGAGCTAAAAGAGACTAACCTGGTTCACAAAGAAATGTGAACTAGCAGGTGATGTACTTATCGCTCCCCTTAGACCTGCTTACTGGTCTTCCCTGAGGTAGACGTACAAATAGATGTACAGATGTAAGAAGAAAAAGATCGATTCCTAGATGAAGCTCCAGGACCCTGACTTCGGTAACGAAAGCTGCATCCTGCCCACCCAGCAGAGACAAGCAGGTCAGAGCAGGTATCTCCTGTGCTGGTTACCTGCATTACGGCAACCAGCATCAGCAACCAACACCACAAACCCGCAGCTGTGAAAATCAGCACCACAAAATATACTAACAGTTTCTGCGATTGACACATTAAAGGTTCAAAACACCCTGGCAATTTTGGAAGAAAAACAAGTGAACCAGCTGAAGCCAGAATCAGATATGCCTTTGTACGCTTCCAGAGAAAAAGAAACCTTTCACTCCAAACTAAACAGAATAGTGTTGAAGCACTGAGACCTGTCAAAACTTCTCCTCAACTGGCTGTCTTCACAGAGAACTTAAGTGAACCTTCAGTGGCTACTGACCAGCACAGAGAAGTACTATGAAAAAGACAAAACAGAAGCCATGAAGGACTAGAAATAAAAGAATGACAACAGAAATGGTTGAAAGTATAGGAATTGGTCCAAATTCTAAAGGTAAAAGAGAAAGTCAAAATGTATGCAAGAGGTGGAATCAAAGCACATCAATATGACAGAAACAGCAGCAAAGTCTGGTAAATAAAAATGTTGCAGAAAGGAGACAATATCTGAAATGGAATGATGACGCGTAAAATCTCACAACTCTATACGTATATAAATTTAAATGCCTAAAGTAATAAACCACTATTTTACTTGTGTGTTGAAAAAAATAGTAAGAAAGGATACAGAGCAGAAAGCAGCCTAGAGAAATTACTGATTTTTGACTTGGTGGTTATATTTTAAAAACATATATATCAAGGAAAAGATCAGTTGCAGTCACACTTAACAGCATATATTTTGAGTTTGCCAGTGAAAGTTTAAAAAAAAAAAAAAAAAAAAAAAGAAAAGAAAAGAGGACAAACGCTGTTTTGGTCAACCCAAAATGCTTCCTTAATACACAGTGGTGTGTTTTCCTTTGTACTGGAGTCTCCCGTCATTTCGTTTTAGTCTTTCTTTTTTTATTCCATTTTTTTCCAATTGAAAAATAGGTGTGAAGTAGGAATTTTGAAATCTCAAACATTTCAAAAGCTGAAACTGAGCATTTATATTTGAAAAGTAAAAATTAAACACTTTTAATTTTTAAATTCCCTTTCCACCTTCTTTTCTGTAAAACACTACAATGAATTTGATTTCTCGGGTATTTCAGTGAACCTGAAGTACTGCATTTTTGTGAATTTCACGCTGTTCTCCTAAGGACGCCTGTAATTAGCCTGTAATTAGCAGGAGTGTTTCTTAATGCTTTTATGCTTTGGTTCTTTTTTTGACCTTCCTTTTAAGGGTCCCCAATTTGGAATTGCTTAATACGAGATCAAATATGTTCTATATAAAAATTATAAAATACGATCTTTGAACCTAGTCTGTTATCTTTCCCAAGCACTGAGACATACACTGCAGCTAATTGTCTTAAAGCTTTAAGTACACTGAGAGGCTTTGAAATTAATATAGAAGTAGGATTAAATATATAAAAGCACACTCATTTTTATTGCTCTCATGCCTGTGGAAACAGCATTTTAACTTAAAGGGCTGGAGGCTAAAAGTGTCAGATATTGTACTGACTTGGCAAAAGCAGGGTTTTCATTAGCAGATGGACAATAGCAGAGATGATGGATTTGACAGACCCATCCAGTGTTTTAAAGAACTCATATTCTTAATTGTTCTAAATAGCAGGTATTGCAACACATCGGTCTGGGGGAGAGAATTAAATCTCACGGAAAATGAGAAGGCATTAAATGAGAAGGCACCAAAGATGAAGGCGCACTTGCTAGCACTGCGCCTTTCGCACCGCCATGTGTGCCAGGAAGGACCCAGCACGTGCCCCATGGGCATGGACCTGCACCTTCCACAAAGTGCTGGGGACTCGCACAGAGGGTGGGTGCTCTTCACAAGATGCCCTCGACTGACAGCCCGGGGCTCCTGCCCACCTTCTAGCAGGGGGTGCAGCCTGCAGACAGGGAAGGGCTCCTGCACAACTTGACCGGCTGCACCCTAAGTGATGCCACCCTACCCAAAGGCAGTCCCAGAGCTTTCTCCAGATTGTTGCATCAGCTGAAAACAACCATTGTCTGAAGACCCACAGGCTTGGCCCTCACGCATACACACCGCAGTAACCTGATCTGAGCAACGTGGTAAATCCTGACAGGTTCACACCTGAACTCATTTGAGACCCCATGGAAAGATGATCAATGCATAGGGCACGGTGGTTTAAAAGCTGTATTTGCACTTTTGAGGGAACAGCATTTGCTCCCACTGCCTATGCACTTACTTTGTCCATGCCTCACCTCTTACAAAAGTGCTCGTTTTGCTGATCAGCTTTATATTCTCACTTCCTCCTGCTCAGTACACCTAAGGAAGTTGTTGAAACTTGAACGCCTGTGCATGCCAGAAGAAGAAACAAAAGTAGTACTAGCTATTTTAAGTCTTCTAAAAATGTCCTTTATTATCTATGTCATGAGGTATAAGCTATAAAATACAGTATTTCACAACTTAAGCCAAGGAACAGATGATTCACGGAGCAAAACTAGCTCTATCAATGTCAAATTGGGCAAGCAGGCATTGAAAAATCTGAGGTCTCCAACGTGATTTAAAATCTCTGATTGTCAGGAACACCGAGGTGGCTATTTCCAGTAATGGCACTTCACAAAATATCAGGCTTTCCAGGTGAACTTCCCCTACCTACTGAAATTAAGCATTCGGTGACTGCTGGTCAGGGTCACTACTGGAAGGAATGGATATCTGTGCAGGTGGAGCAGAGCAGAGGTTTTATGGCAGTAGTTTTTAGCTGAAAAAATCTGACCCTTTGAATATCGTTCATAGATTTAGTTATCACTATTCTTGGTTAGGACAGACTGTAGATCAAGGGGAAATGCTAAGATCAAAAAGAAAATTAAATGCGGTAACTTGTTAGTATAGAAACACAGAACTGCTTCATCAGGTGAATTCTTAGGGTGTTATACACAAACATCTCAGCGTATGTTCACGGGAAGGGGGTGTGTATGTATTTATTCATCTCATGAAACGCTATGGTAAGCCAAGACTGTTGAAAACTTTATCCATTTTTTTCAGGAACTGCTATCTATACAGCCTTTTATATCTAATCCAATTCCCTAATCTGTTTTTTTTTTTTTTTTTTTTTTTTCAAAAAGTTTAGAATGAATAAGCACTATAGGCTTCTTAAGAAGCATTTTAGTATTTGCACCTTTACATAAGTGTCTGGGTTCCTACAAAAACTGAGTTAATGTCTAGATGATGACTTCTTTTTGAAAGTATAGCTCAAGGTCAAACTGAAGGTTGGGGTCATGAGAACTATCATGTCATCAGGTTAATTTTAAGGAACGTGTGTTATCTTCTGCGGAGCCTCATTCCCTTTCATTGAAATCGATGAGAGATTTGCAATCGGCAACAGTGAAATGAGGTCAGAGCCACAGCTGATATGTCTAATTAATAGGCTACATCCACTCCATCTGTCCCACAAAAGGTCTGAGAGAGTATAGGGTAAAACGTCTCCATCCTGAGTTGGTACTGTTCAAAATCTGCATAAAAATAACAGCGAGAGCACTTGGAGGATTTCATCCTCTGAAGTATCTAAACATTTGTGCCAGCACATTTCACCAAGTTTCCATTTAGAGGAGTTTTGTGGGTAAATTACAGAGTGAAAATTCAGATGACAAGAAATCTGTGGGTGTGCTTGTGTACATATTGTGGCAGATCCTGAAAACCCACTCTATGTAGGAGCCTGAACCCTATCATGAAATGCAAAGCTAGTTTTTCTGACTCACTAAGGTGTGTTTCATTGTCCCCAGGCTAGGTGTATAATATATGTTGGCAATCTCCCTTTTGGGCTTTGTCTTGACGATGCAGCAAATGGCTTTAGGGCTTCTACTCCAACATCCAAAACCACTACAGCCACATGACTAAAACACTAATCCAGCGTAATAAATTCATTCTTAAGGATCAAATTTGTTCAAAAACTGTTGACAGGTTAACTCACATCCACAGGGCTTGATGCTGGGTAAAGTACTTACTATTTATGCCTCCCATGTTAGCTTTATCTTGAATTGACTAACAATCATCTTTCCACAGCTAGTGAAAAACCTTTGTAAGTTCCATGCGATGTACTGTGGCTAATTTTAGAGAACTCAAATCGTATGCCCCTCCCTGATCGGGACCGAATTCGTGTTGCTCTGTGAGCAGGTAGCGCAGGCAGACTCCGTTTCTGCCTGCGGAACCGTAACTTCAGAGGCAGTGAAACCCGGGATGCAGAGAGAGCATCTGTAGAAGGATGTAGGAGTAGTCAGGCTGGGAGAGGAAGAAAAGCCCACAGCTGGGCTGCTGCTTGGCCTGTTAACTGAGGTAACGATAACAGCAAAGACAGGGATCTCTGCAGCTGACATGCAGCATCTCTGCTCCTCCAGACAGAGTGGGAGCCCTGCCTCCACGCCAATCCATGTAACGTAAACACCACTTGCATTAATTGTACATACAATTGTGAAGCACTTGCGACTATCGCACTAATCAAACCACGATGCTAAGCAATTACCCAGAGACTTCTGTGTTTCCAAACATCCTGATATTTCAGCGTACCGCTCCACTTCACCGGATTTGTTTAGTAGCAGGGTACATATACACACTTGCCAGGTACCTGTGCCCTGCATACGCATAAAGGTAACATCTCTGCCATCTATGCCAACCTGCTCCGGGACTGTTCCGGGCACTGAGACTACCGGCAGTGGTAGAGCCCACATCTGCGTCATTGCCCTCTCCAAAAGGTGGCAGAGGCATCCCGGCGGGCCCAGGCTGGCTGGGAGCTGGGGGCGAGCTACCTGCACGCAGAGGGCTGAGCTCCAGCGCTCAGACACCTGCTCTGCCTCTCCTCAACTTCTGCTCTAGACGCAGTGACAGTGTCTCCTAGTGGCTGCATTCTTAAAGGAACTGATCCAGACCCAAACTTCACACCTGGAACTCCCACGCTCCGAAAGCACACAAAATACAAACATGTCGCAGGGTTTTTAGAGCATTAAAAGAGCATCACTCAAGGAGGCGAAAACAAAGTAATTTGAACATTCCAGGTTTGATATCCCAGTTACAAAGTCACATGCTGATTTAAGATTTAAAACCTCTCTCTAGATACACAAGTGTAATTTAAAAACCTGTAGCAAAGCATTGCATTATTTCCCTTCTGAAACAGTAACGCTGCAGAGAGCAAGGAGAGCCACAAGGAACCCAGGTGAAGCAAGGCATTCAGGCCTTTGCTCAAAGGTCTGGAGACAAGCATGGGAACCAGCTGGGTCAGGGGCAATCTCATCTAACCTTTAGGTCCTCTCAGACCCTGTAAAAGCAAAGGAAAGGCTTAAATGCTCAACCATCCTAAAGCAGAAAGTCAGTCCCCATACATTCAACCTAGTGCGTACTGAGGCTATGCCAGACACCACAGGCTGAGCGTGAACTGACATCGCTGGATCTCTGAAACATGCTAGAGGCTCACAAAAGGTGATCCTGGCACAGCCCAAAAGGCCACATCTGTGAGCATCCTCTCTGCAGTCACAGCCAGCAGAGGAGGTTTAGATGGAGAGCACAAAAACCAGCAACCCCGAGCAGTACATCAAGAACTGCTTCCAGCTCTTCCTCCCCAGACTCGCTATTTTCAGCTTCCAGCACCAGCTAAGCACCAAAAGTCCACCTTGGTAATGAGATCGGTATCGGAGGATTTTGTGAAAAGAAGACTTAACAGTCAAGGTAGCAGCCAGAGTATTCTTCGGCATGTGGAAGCCCCAGTAGCTGGTGGACACAGAGGCCACCTGGGTCTGATTCTGCCATGCTGCACGAGGGACATTTCCTTTTTTCATTTTAAACTGATTGAAGTTTTCTGTTGTCTACATTTTCCTTTCTTGGAACAGAAAGTTTTGGGCAGCAAATTTCTGTACATGGATAACTTTATCCAACTTAAACATTGGAAGAAAAAAAAAAAAAAAAAAAAAAGACTGTAAAGGTGCAGACAAGGGAAGCTTTCCTAGCAAATCCTGGCTCTAAGACTATTTTTTAACAACATAATAGAGATTTGTCTTCCTCTGTGTATACATGGGGGCCTTATTTTTTGCCAAATACCTTATCATACTCCTGACACCACCAGTTTGGAGTTTTTATGTAAACTTCCCTGTTAGAGGAGAAATTGTACGCTGTGAAAATGACCACGGTTGGTCATTTGCACATATCATTACAAAATAATGACTTCGTATACTATAAACCTCAACGAAGGTGTCTATTTGAACATCGCAAGAGCCACCAGACCTTACACTGGAGTGCAGGCAGCCTGTCCCCACCTCCAGCAGGTGTTTCTCCATGTACCCGCGTGTCCCTGAGACACTGCTCTGCTGGCAGCAATGGGCACTTTCTGCTGCCTGTCTTTCTTCCACTGTGCTGGTGCCAACGAAAGCCTTTCTTGAACAAGATCTGCCTGGTCCTGAATTCGTTTTTCCTGCTGATCCTTACAGGGCTCGAGTTTGCTGACCTTTATGCCAGCGTGCAAAGCTGATCTCTCTCCTCAGCTTCTTACCTGAGGGGAGGGAAAGGCGGCAGTTCAGTTTTGGAAGAGGTTCTCAGTGGCAAAAAGGGACCGGCAAGTGAAATGCTTTCCACTCAGCTTGCTTTCCACACCTACCTCAGCTATCACTGAGCATCAGCAGAAACGCACCAAATAAGCAGTTTTGGCTTGTCTCTGTCTAGGTGAGTTTCCTAAAAAGTTTGAAAACAAAGCCTAACCTTTCTGCTTCTTTCCTCATGCTGACAATTTAGCTCCATCCAATACAGAAAGCAAAACCAAACCTCTAGCGAAGCCCTTCTTTTTGTGGCATTCATCCTTTTCAGCCCACCTGCTCAGGTAGCTTCCTTGAAAAGTGCCTCTCTTTCTGCACACATTTAAAGCCCCTGAAGTTGACAAATCCCTGTGCTGCAGCCACCTCTCATCACGTCTCTTCCTATTAAAGCCTTGCACAGCAGATCCCCCCTTGCCCCAGCAGCCTGAAACAAGCAGACACCTCTGCACCTCCCTGTTCGGGCAGGGGAATGCTTTATGTGCAAGCAATATTTCTAAACACTTGCAGCAGAAGCCTCAAGTCAGCACTAACTGAGAGTTATGACCCTCACGGTGCAAAGCCAAATGCTCTGTTAGGGTAGGAAGTAATGGACATCATCCTGGCTAACTGCTGTGGCCCCTGATCCAGCCCCTCTGCACCTGGATCACCTCCATATGGAAGGAAAGGAAGCCCTCTGTGCCTGAGCAATGCTCTACTATTTTTTTTTACGGTTGGACCAGATGATCTTGGAGGTCTTTTCCAACCTTAATGACTCTAAGCAAGCAGAGCACTACAAGAAGAGCAGAAGTCGGGGTGGTCCGAGGGAACAGAAGGGACAGAGGACACGGAGCTGCAGCCATACGGCCGCAGGTGGTTTCCTCCATCTCCGAGCCTCTGCCCTGTGGCTCCAAGCATTCGTTGACAGCATCTAGCTGGGTGATTGCATTGTTATGGGAATGCTACAGGGTAGATTGAACTGCTGAGCAGCTACCAGTAGTAGAGGAATGTACAAATCTGGAGGAGAAATTCCTAGCGAGGGCAAGACAAACGGCGAGCTAGTGACTCTGTGAGGTAGAAGAGCCCCACGGACCTGCCCTCTGCCAGCCCTGGGGACTGTCCCTGTCCTAAAGCAACCAAAGCGAACTCTTCCTAACCTTCCCCTCGGCCCAAGCCAACTGTCCTCGGGCCGCTCTGCGGAGAGCAAGTTCCTTTTGCCATCCCAGCGATGGGACACCTGTGTGCACACCCCCCGGCCATGTGCTAGGTTATTTAAAGCAGCTCAGCAAGCCTCCCAGCCCCAGACGCAGCGGCAGTATCAACACAGCTTCCTTTTGCACTCTGTCCTCAGAGAGTCCCATCCAGAGCAGATCACGCTGATCCAACCTGACAACAGCCAGGGATAAAGGGGAGGCTCACACCACACGCAGCCTAATGCCAGCTACTATTAGAAGAGGGCAAGCAGAGATCAAGGAAACCTTTTCTTTCCTCGCACACTGCCAGCCAGTCTGCAGAGCAGCAAGCCCCCAGCCCCACGTGAGCTGAGACTCAATGCTGAGGGGCAGGGGACAGGTCTCTGCCAGGGGGACAGGGCAGGGGACAGGGGGACGAGGCCGTGGTGGGACTGGGACAGGGCTGGCTTGCCTCAAAGCCTCTTGTGTAACCCTTCGCCCTTCCCGGCACTTCCCTCGCTAGCGCTGCGTTTGGCACAAACCTGCAAAATTGCAAAACTCCTCGAGAAGTTGGATTTGCGTGTTGCCTTTTGCAGAGGCGGGCGGGCGGGGGGGTGAAAGGGGGGGGAAGCCAGCTCCCCATTTCTTTTAGCAGCACAGGTTATTGCTATTGCTGGTATTATTTTAGGAGGCGGCTCCCCTCTCCCATCCAAGCGGCTCGCTCTCCCCGGCAGGTGCTCCGAGCCTGCCGTGCCCCCCAGGGGTTAAACAAAGGAGCGGCGGGGAGGGAACCCGAACCCCTCCCGGCGGCTGACAGCGCAAACCCTTCCCTTTTCCCCCCAGATCTCCCTCTGCGGGGCAGGCCGAGGCACGAAGCCGGCACCGGGGCACGGCTGGGGGGACCCCCCTCGCCCCCCACCTCCCCCCCAGAGCAGCCCCGGGGTCCCCCTCACCCGTCCGCCGATGCCATGGTGCCGGCAGCCCCCGGCTCCTGGGGGCCCCGCGGGACGGCTGCGGGCAGCGGGGCGCTGCGCTCCCTGCGGGCGGCCCTCGGCAGCCTCCGGGACGGGGCGAGCGGCTCCTGGTAATCCTCGGGGATCCGCCAGCGACCGGCAGCCCCCGCCCCGCCGCCGCCGCCGCCGCCCGCCCAGGGGGGGCTCCGCGCCCCGGCTCCGTGCCCCGGGGGCCGCCCAGCAGAGGGGCTGCGGGCACCTGGCGGGGGCCGGGCGGGGTCCTCCGGCTGCGGGTGCGAGTGGGAGAGAGCCGGGGGGGGGGCACTTCACAGCGGCATGGTGCCGGGCTGCGGCGGGATTGCAAGGCTTTAGCCCCCGCGCCGTGGATTTGCAGCCTATCCCGCTCTATTTTAGGCTCGGGCTGACATCACCGCCGCCGTGCCTCCCGCAAATCCCCCCCCACGCCCCCCCCAAGCTCGCCTTTAAAGCGGGAGGGAGAGGCGAGGGGAAGGGGGCGGCGAGCCCCCCGCAGGGGGAGGACCGCCCGCTGCCGCCGCCCGCTACCTGCCCCGCTCCCCTCCGCCGTGGGGGGGGGACACCAAGGAGCCGCCCCCAGCCCCTCACGCCCCACTCCCCACTCCCCCCGGCCCCATTCCCGGCCCCATTCCCGGCCCCGGGTCCCGGCGGCGGTGCGGTGCTGCCCCCTGACGGGAAGGCGGCGGCGGCGCGGCCCCACCTGCACGGCCCCGACCCGCAGCCCCCCGCCCTACCTGAGGGTGAGGGGACCCCGGGGAGGGGAGGCCGGGACCCCCGGGCTGCCGGGTGCCGTCTGTCCCCGGGGGGCGGTCGGGGTCCTGCAGCCGGGCGGAGATGGGGATGCTCCGCGTCGCTTCGCGGCTCGCAGACGGGTCCCGGAGCTCCCCAGGAGCAGCGATTGCAGCCGGGGGGCTGGGTCTTGCCAGCCTGCACCCCCGGTTCTCCCTCCTTGGAGGGAGGTGTTAACCCCTGCCCTGCTCGGGCCGGGGGGGCAGGCTGAGCCGGGAGCATATTTGTAACCCCCGGGGGCAGCTCAGGTACTGGGTGCCCCGCTGTGACCGCCCGCCCCATGTGCCCGTGTGTATCAGTACATGTACACGGCCATGTATCTGTCACATAACGCAGGAACAACGCACGGTGGCTGCGTTTGGAGATCAGCCAGAACTGGATCTAGGATTCAGCCCGGTGGTGGTCCAGAAGCAGACCCCGATGTTGCAGCTGAGTCCTCCTTCCATAAAGGACCGAGCTGAAATCTTAATGCTGGTGTCCAGCGAAGCCTGACCATGTCCTTGCTTCCCCCTAAATAGCATCTCCATCCTGTGAAAGGGAGGGGGCTGAATTCTGCGGTGCGTGCACAGCTGTAGCACCCTCCTCCCACGACGAGCCTTAACACCCGGTGATTTTCATCCCATCAGTTCCTTCAAGTTTCTCTCCAATAATACACTTTTCTGTGATACACAGCCAGGGAACAGCTATATTGTTGCTGCCCAAGCCCAGCAGATTTCAGCTTTACGTTGCCAGATCTGTAGGGACTGAAATGACATGGGGATGGGATTCATCACTGAGGAGGAGCTGGAGGATCAGTAAATACTCAGTATGGATGAGCTGCGGTAAGAGGAGAGGAGTGAGGGCTAAGGCTGGAATTAACTCAGACTTTGCAGTTCAGTGCGGAGCACCTAGCTCTCCTTTGGACAAATCCTACAGGGAAAAACCCCTGTGGCCTACCTTCTCAGTTGCAGCAGTGGAGAACAACACGATATAGAGCAGGGCAGCTACAGTGCCACAGCGGAGAAAAGATCCAGCTCATGGCCCTTTATGATTTCTGTTTTAGAAGAGAATTTCTCTTACTGGGTGTGAGAATTTTATTTAACTTAACCACGGAAGAGCTCACACTGGGCAAGCCATGCTCCAATAAACAATTATATTTCTTTCTCATTCCTTCATTTCATTCACTGTTGATAGTGTTAGGAAGAAACACGTGTCAACCTTCTGTGAGTTTACTCTCCTCCAAAACTGCCACCTAATATCCTCTAAACACTTCTTTTAGAGGACAAGTACCATACATTCACTGAAACATGTTCCTCCCAGCAGAGGAACGGATCTCATTTTTCACATTTAATTCAGAATTTTTGTTGTCATGCAGTTTGTCAGCCAAGCATAATCTCCTGGCAGGAGGAGATAGACAAGCAACATCAAGAAAAGTAACTCACTTTGGTTGTAGCCCTTAAACTTTCTGATTCAATTAACAAATAAACTGATCCTATCACCAGTAAAAATAAGATAATTTCAAAAGTGTTAAGTACTTTTGACCAGGAAAGCAAACAGAAATTACACAGAGTGGTCCCCAATACAAGTTGCCCTTTTAGCAGTAATTTTCAGATTCAAAAGTAGGTGGAAAAACTTCTGAGCACTAAGAAACACTAAACAAGATTTCATGGCGTCAGAGAAATGAGAGTTGAAAACAGACTTGATAGCTTATAGCAGCAAGCTTATAACATGCAAGTCCTTCCTGGTGAGAGTAACAAATCCTTTCATCACATCTTCACATCCAACTGTTGCTCTGACTTGGTTTGGGCTCTGTAATAATCTGGAAGTCCTGCAAATTCCAGGGTGTCATAGATGACAGATCTGTGACAGGAGACATTCCTCTGTCCACTCTCACAAACTTTTTCTAGGGATCATCTTCAGTCTTCATCCACAGCTGAATAGAGGAAAATGATTTAGGCAGAGAGCAGTAATTAAGGACCATGAGGACACCAAAGTCTCTCCACTGGCAACATGCCCAACGGGAGAATCTTATACTCGGATGTCAAAAAGTCCAGTTAAGAAAAGCCTCTACTAAGCATGAGAGCTGGACTTTATTCTTTACCCTGGTGGACTACAGGGGAGTTATTTTGCCACAAAAGTGTGTGAACTGACAGAAACCAGAACTTGTCCCAAGGTTTTCAGAGGTCTTTGAAATAATCCACATGGAAAAATGCTTTGAAAAGTGTGTTTTGGGTTTTCATCTGTTCAGAATACAAGGTGGGAGTTAACCCTCCAGGTACATTTCACTGCAATGGCTCATATACAATACCATCACTGGATGTATTAAGGGAAAAAAAAAAAAAAAAAAAAAAAAGGATTCTTGTTATTTATGCAGTAGTTGAATTTTGTGCTAATTTTGCCTTTCGGTGTGCCTGAAGAGTCCCAGAGTCCCAAGTGAGTCACATGCAAACAGACAAGGGCAGCAGGGAGTCCCTAGAGTGTGACACAGATAAAGCAACAAGGAATCTAAATAATGTCAGACATGGGTATGTAGGTTAAAAAAACAAACCATGGTTTATTTAAATGTGTAAAGTACTTGGGAGGGAAAAAGATTACATTGTACTATGGCAATAGAGACAGCACATACCGTAACAAGCTCATCCATCGTAATGAATTCAGGCTACTCTTTCCAGCCTCTTATTCCTGTCAGTCACGCTGACCTTTGGGAGAGGCTCACCGTTGATTTCTCTAAGGGACTCCATGCTACAGATTAATTTCAGTCAGAATTTGCTGTCCCATTTCTGTATGTCAGACTCAGGAGCAGGGCATCGTCCTCCCACCAGGGGAGACAGGTGAAATATGGCAAAACTTCCCATGCACAAAGACACTCTGCCAGGAATTAAGAGTAGCCTGATGGAACATCTGATCCTAGGACAAATTACCAGGGTGTCTGCCTTAACCTTATCCCAGACGTGGCTCATCATTGGGATGAGAAGCCTAAAGCAGAGGAGACTGTGACAGATATTATGGTAATTATAAAATGCCATTTCCAGACACAGCTTTTTATTTCAGGTTCTTCTCAATCCAGTCTTTAAAGGGAAAAGCTTTGGTGTAGCCACTGTAGAGTTCTAGGCTGCAAGTTTTATCATAACCCCAGCTCACCAATCCCATCAGGTGCCACCTTAGCTCAGGAGATGCTTTTCCTGGTAAAGTTATGGCTGCAATCCCACCAGTCTCGGCAGGGCAGATATTCGAAAAGGCCGTGTGGTCCTGTTTGGCGCAGAACATGCTGTCAGTGATGCTGACCTGTATCCCGTTGTCCTCATACTGTTGCTCACACAACAGTGAGTCCACCATCCGAACAGCTCCCATGCGGATCGTGTCGTTCTTGTATCCGGGATCTTTAATGTCAGCCAACACCTTCCAGCCAGTAACCATTATTTTTAAATCCTCTGTGGGTGAAGTCAAGTCATGAGAAGATGCCAAGCAAATGGGTTGAACGCGACTGCTGATTCTGGCTTTGTCCAAGAGTTTTATGATAGCTATGTCAGAGTCGAGTAATATGGGGTCATAATTGGGATGCACTATGATGGCAGAAATCTGGGGAGGAAACAGAACGAGAACAATTGTAGCGTTAACAGCCATGGAAAATCAGCAGCATTATTTCCATATTAGTACTTTTTAGTTTATTTAGCATTACTTAACTCAACCTCTGCTCCCAAAGGGTTCTTTCACCTTAGAGCTCACTCAAATGAGAAATAAGCAAAGAGACCAAGCATCTTCTAAGAACTTTTTTTTTTTTTTTTTTGGGTGGGGGGTCGTTTCAGGACAGTTTTTATTGTACAAAGCTCCTTCTAATGAAATATAGTCAAGGACATTTCCAAAAAAATAGGGAGTTAATGTGCAGTTCAAGTTTTTCCACTGTTTACTGAAAAGAATTCACCTGTGATGTCATCTTCTGTCTGTATAATTTGAATTTGAGGGCCTTTTGAAATTAAATATTATATTCTCATTGAAATTCAGCCATCATACCCCCCCCCAAAAAAAAAAAATAAATATATATATATATATATATATTAGCAATACATAACATAACATGGGAGCTAAAAAATTGTCAAAAAATAATATATCTAGGTAGGTCTGAGAAAGTTGGAATTAGAGAAAGGAATCAAAAATAAAGGGGAGAGAGGAAACAAATTAATTATTAACTATTGGATCAAATCCTTTAATTGATTCACATATCTCCCCACTTCAGAAAAAAATTCACAGCCAAAATTACTGTATTTCTCCTCATTTTGATTTCTATGCTCCTGGTTTTACTTGAAAAAACAAGCTATTCTGAGCCTGAGTTGCTGTTTTTGGAGCTGGAATCAGATACAAACTTCTTTTGAGTTTGGAGCTGGACAGCTTTGGGGCTGAGATGTGAAATGCGTTCACGGTGTCAAACCAGGATCTAGAGCACAAGTGTTTCCTTCATAAATTATGCTAATCGCTTTTGACAGTAGCTGGCACCTCTTCTTTTTTTCTGGCAATATCACTCAAGATGTCATGGCCCGTGGAACCTGAGCTATTTTCTCAGTGATTGGTGTTAGGGGAGAAACATGCTGGTTGGACAGTGTCAGGGGAATTAAAGCACTACAGCACGTGCCCTCCTTATGCCATGATCATTCTGTCAGTTGAATCTCTAGAGATGTATTTCAAGGAATAGCGTGTAAAACAATACATTGCCCAAAGGATAATCTTTTTCTCCCCATACGAGACGGATGTGATCAGCATCTGTCAGTGCTCATCATTTTCAGCTCCCAGCAGACTTACTCACCCGCAGGTTCTGGATGGTCTTTTCATCCCTGTCATCGTCTCTGTAGAACTTCCCCAGAACCACCTTGAGCTCTGCTGACTTGAGGACGATGGTCTTGCCCAGGTCAGTGACGCAGTGAGCTGCCACCACCACGGTGCGCTCGTTCACCAGGGCCCCGCTGCAGATGAGGATCCAGGACCCTTTTCGGAGGCTGTTCTCCTTCACCCCGTTGGCTGTCCGATAGATTGCTGCTTGCCAGGGCCACCTGGTAGAGGTCACTGTCTTCTGAAGAGTGATGTTTTCTGCCTTTCCACAGACTGGGGAAACATGGACAAAGAAGGAGGTGACACCTCTTCCCAATCAAAGAAACCAAACTACAATGGTTTTTGCAATAAAAATACATTTTTGCAATAAAAATACAGGAAAACATGAGGTGATAGTAGGAACAAATTTTCAAATCATGACAGAACCTCATTCCCTTTGCTCAATGAAAGGGTAGAAAAACCGATGGCAAATTACCATGCTGAAAGCTTGATCCCTTTACCATCACCTACATCACCTACTGATGGTAAAAAGAGCCATATATCCTCCAACCTTTATTGCTCCTATCTCCCAGCTGGAAGCATAGGCAGCCTACACTGCTGGGACTCCCTAATTATCTAAGACAAATACACAGCCTGTGCCCCCATCCGCCAAGAGACGTGTGCTTTTCTTCCCTCTGAGACTCACTTGGAATACAAATGGGGGCCCTCCCACTCCATTTTCCTGTCTTCAGACAAGTCCTCCTGCTGCTACCCAGGCGGCGGTAGAAAGGAGAAATGCATTCGTACTGAAGCTGAGTGTGCAGATGCTGGTACCCGGGGGGCAGGTCTCCAAATGGCAGTGCTGGCTTCTTGGTTGGGTAGATTTCAAGCTTTTGCTTGCTGAATGCAGATGAGTAAAGCTGATGCAAAGGTGTTTCCCTGTTTCAATGCACAAACACAAGGTCATGATAACAACACAATAAAAGAGATCATTTCCATAGCTTTATCACCAGCTGTCTTAAGTAACATTTTAAAATATAAGCAGGTAGTTTGCTTGTGAAAACAGAAGACAAATATCCTTCCAACATAGTTTAGCAATATTGCCATTTACATCCCAGATATTTTATTTATATATATACATATATATATATTCACATATTTTTAAATTATTTGTATCTCTTTTTTTTTTTTTTAAATTATTTTTATTTTACAGTTTCTGGATTATATTTAGTTGTCTTTGAGTGTGGAACAGGTTTCACCCTTCACAAAAGGACTGAGATATTGTGTTTTTAAATAGAGAAATTACACTAGAAGTTGGTGCTGCCATAATTAATTCTCACTAGAGAGGAGTTAGGCACTTCTTTTCTCTAGTGAATGTTTTAATAGGCAGTATTAGGAATCGATTCAGATTAAATCATGTTGATAAAGTTGCTTGATTTAGCAATTAACAGATAATTACCTCACCACAGAGATTTCATAATTGCAATAATCACTAAGCTTCCATTTGGAAATTGTACTGATTAGCTGAAACATGGCACATAATTAAAAAAAAATAAATATATGCACCAGCCTGGATATGGACCATAAGCTTGACTACAGTTATACTTAAATCTTCATCACTTAAAATATATTCCTTGTTCTAATGGTTAAAAGCATATATCTACACAAAACAAAACAAAACAAAACAACAACAACAACAAACTATTTAAATCTGAAAAAAAAAAAAAAAAAAAAAAACAGCAGGAAAATAATTTCCTTTGCTATTTTTGGAACTGCCTGTATCCAGAAAAGCCATAAGAATGCTTTTTCACATAGTAATTCCATTTTCGGTCAGAGAGAAACAAAGACTACCTTCACCATATAGAATTTGTGAGGAGATACATGACACCACTCAGGGAAAATAAACTTACTAAGAAGAAGAGCAATAAGAAGTTTCTTGGGTTTTGGAAGAAGGATGAGAATTGCTCTGGTCATGCTCAAACTGCCTGGGTCCCATTCCCTACTCATGTGTGACCACGCAATGCTACAAAATCCACATTTGTCCTCTTTATTTATCTGTGCTACTTCATGGGATCATGCTTAAAGGGACAAAAACAGTGCACAGACATGAGATGCCATCATGATGCTATGCAGGTGGGGGCATGCATGCACTCTCATACAGCTGGTGTTAATATCTGAAACATTTAGCATAAAAAGACCTGCGTTCAAAAGTGAAGCAACAAATCTTGATGGCTATGAAAGCCTCCTGATGGCTTCCCAGGGCCACCTCAACACTCATACACTACAGACAGCTGGGGAGTGGGAGAAGTGTGGGGGGTACATGTTGCCTTGTTCCTAAAGGCTTCTCTAGGCATCTGCTACTGGCCATTGCCAGAGACAAGATATGGCTAGAGCTGGACCTTTATTCTGCCCTCAAATGGCTGTTTTTAAGACCAAAGATGAGGACAGTTCTTGCGCTGCATCTAAAAATAAATGAATCCTCTACTGAAAGAAAACGCTGAAATGAGAAATGACTACTTGGACAGAAATTAAACTGAACATTTCAGCATAACCAGATTCAGATTGTGTTCATTTCAAGAAATCAGCAAAAGGGCAAACTCACACAAGGTCTAATCATTCATTCACTTCATCCCCTCCTATTCTCCTTCACCTTTTCCCTGTGTCCATCCCAAACCCAACTTTATATCAACTGTGCTATAATGTGAAACCTAATGGGTAGTGAAACCTCATGGAAGCAGACTACATTGCCCTTTCCCTTCTTGTGCTCTCCTCACTCATTTCTTCACAAAGGTAACACATTTTCATATTTTAAGATACATCCCCAGCTCCAGGGAACTGTTCTTCAGACTGTTCTTGTAGTCTGTTACAAGCTTGCAAGCCTAATTCTGGCACTGTCCAGTGGTTTGCACACCTCTAACCATGCAGTTCTTCCTGGCAGCGTCCTGCAGCTTGCACACCTGTGCTTAACCAGACCTCCCCTCCCAGCAGCTCTCAGGGCTCGGTTATCAGTGGAGTACACATGAAGCATTTCCTAGGAAAAGCTGCTCAGTCAGGGCATGGTCATGGGATGGAAAGGAGAGGAAAAGCAATCACAATTTCTTAAAACTGTACTTGAGGTATTGCATTCTCACCTTGACTGAACCTGCATTGGAAGCACTTTCTGTCTCACCAGGTCAGAGATCTTTGGCTCTCTGCAGGCTAGAAAAAATATAATGTTGCACAGTACTTTTCCACATTCACAGCTAAAATGTTATGATTCATACCCATTTCCACCCTTTCCTCTCACTAGCAATAGGGGGCTGGATTAAGAAAAGGGGCAGTAAATTATGTGCATTGTAATAAAGGTAGGCCCTACAAGGTAAAGCTTTAGGAAAATAGTTCCCCACAGGTCTCCATATCTATCCATTTACCACAATGGAAGCAACTCAGCATCATCTGCACTGGACACTTTCAGCTGTTGAAGAAGATTTGTCTATTAGAGTATCTGAATGTCAGATTTACACCACCACAGCTGGCAGTTATGAATCTGAGCAAACTTTAGCAATAATAGAACCATACAAAAAAAAAACATTTAATTTCCACCTATGTAGCCACACAGATCTAATGCCAGTGAGTCAGCACACTGAGAAAGGCTGCAAGATATTACAGGCTTCTGAGAGCCTGTTTGCTTGGGCACCCTTTGGGAGGAGCTGGGGGCTCTGAAGGAAACGAACACCACAGAGTTACCTGAATGTGCACAAAATAGCAGAAGGACAATTGAGGATTTCTAATTTTGCATGTTCTGTTTATTTACTTTAAAAGCAGGATAAAATATTCAGCTTTATCACTTCAAATAACTCTGCAAGGATCTCCTTCCTGCTGCGCACAGTGGAAGAAAAGGAATCTTGCAGGATGTATTTCATCTGTATGCCTGAGCACTCATGTTCAGTGGGATTTAACAATATCTAGCTCTTTGTGATTACTGTATATGTTAACCTTTATGTCATTGTCAAAGTTAACTTCAATAAAGAAGCCTTCCACAAATGGAGATGATTATACGCTTCAGGGAGAGAGTATTTCCATCTAAAATAACAGAATAAAGCAAATTCCTCAGGGGACAGATATATTTCCTTATATTATCATTACTTCAGTTAACAAAAAAAAAAAAAAATCCATTAAAATATATTTCAAAAAATTGCTTTGGGAAAATGAATTTGGCAGTTCCCCAGCCCAAATTCCTTCATCCATTCAGGGCTCATGCTTACAGTAGCCCCAGGTCAACAGCATAAGTCCCTTTCTAGCAAAGTATTTAAAGATGTGTTTCAATGGTTTGGTGAACACAGATAATTTAAGCATGTCCTCAAGTGGTTTTCTGAACCGAATGTCCAAGGCTGCAATCTACAGGCTTGGCCTTATAAACCTTTATGCTCAGGACTGGTCCCACCAACTGAACAGCATTGTGAGAGGAGAGCTGGGTCCTGTCACAACAATTCTGATGACACAGTTATTTCCTTCTATTTCAATTCCCTGCTGATCTTCTTTGCTTTTAACCTTATACAGATTTCATCCTAGAAAGAGGGTAATAAGGGTTATGGGGAGCATTACTCACCATCTTTAAAGATGAAAGCATCTGCTGGAATCACTGGCAGCTTCTCTGGCTGAGTTTAGCAGCCAGTAAGAGCTGGCAAACTACCAATCTCAGTATCAGGTGTCAGTCAGAGTTTATTCTTAGGAAAAATGTTTCTTTGGCCAATGCAAAATATAAAAAGCAAACTCCAGTAAAAACATAGCAGCTTGTAAGAGTTGTTGTAAAAAAAATAAATAAATAAAAAATTTGTAAACTACCTTTTATGCAGATTGGCTGTTTCCCTGACCATTCTCCATTGTCTTGGCAGGTCCTCTTTTCATTCCCACTAAGAACATATGAGTTGTTACAAAAGAAAGCAATGACTGTGCCAATTTTTGCATAGCGTCCATTCAAGAGCTCAGCATCTTCCATTACTCTTCTGTAGCCATTGAGTGGGCCACCAGGATCTGAGCAGTTTTTTTCATCTAGAACTAATGATAGGGGGAAAAATAGTAACCATTTTATCAAGTTCACAGCATTATTTTCACCCATCACACTGCTTGACATTTCATTCAGATTTTACAACGCATTCTGCACTTCATTAAGGATGCCCCAAGACCCGTTTGGGATCCCAGTCTTAGAAAAGATCATATATTAAAGAAGAAATGTTAATACAGATGTCTATTTATAATACATTTGTCTTTGTTGAAAGTGTAAAACTCTCAAATCATTAAAAAGTCCTTAAAACTTGGCTGCCAATCCTGAAAAAGAACCTTGACTTTACATGATGTTAATGTCCCATTAACATTAACGGGGCTACTTCAGGAGCAAAAAAAGGATGCACTTAAACTATTTGCAGAAAACAGGCTCTTGGCATCCTTTTCCCTTTATATACTTCCAATACTTTACTGGACTTGAATAATAAACTAGACTACTTAATTTTGCTTTTATGTTTGGTTGCAGTTTGGTCTCTTAGCACTGACAGAGAGATCTCAATAATCCAGGGAAATACAGGAATTTAAATAGAACATATATAAATATATTTACTGATACTAAAAGTTTAATGTGGAAATTCATAAGCACACTGCCTATAAAACCTCTTTTACTTTCTCCTTCCCAATATTTTCCTCTCCTTTTTTTTTTTTTTTGCTGTTGTTCTTTTTTCTTTCAATAAGCTTAAATTTTTGGCCTAAATCTAGATGAAAATATTCCCTATCTGATGCTAATGAATGCTATTCCCTGTAATCTTGACCCCTCCGCTCTTTATAATTAGCAGCTGGAAAAGGTTGCTTTTTTTGGATTTCATCTCAGTTTTCTTGTCAGGCTGATGGTAATATGCAATTCTATTTAACTCTTCCTCTATCTCATTGCATGACATCCAGTGAAGGTCTCATTTAGACAGTGTTGGTGCTGCTCTGCACAGAGCGTCCTGAGAAGACTGTGGTCTTTTGATTGACCAGAAATGACCCCTTCGCGGCATTGCTTCAGACTCTGCTGAGCCTCACTTCACAAAAGCACCAACACAAACCAAAATGCTTAAAATCCCTGTGAAAGGAGCACAGTAAAAGTGCATAGGCATGGGCCTGACCAGACCAACAGAGCCCAGACCAACAAAGATGTAAGCACATAGCTAACCATGGTGGTACAAGGTTCAATAAGGGCATGTGCTCTTAACACTGAGCGTATAATTCAAGTGTAGTGTGCATTTCAGTGCTTTATTTAATGACACTGGATTTTTGTATACGCTGAAGGTTTTGCGTGTACTTCAATACTTTTCCACATGAGTCATATTGAATAAACAAGAATGAGAGTTGAACTTCCTCTCAACCAGGAGAAAGGGAGAAGCCGAGCCCTGTCTCCTTTTCTTTTGGCTCTCTCTTTCTGCCCTGTACCTCAGGGGCTGTCTTACTCTCTCACAGATGACTTATAACTTGATACTGATTGAAGACTGCAGGGAATCACCCACAGTATAATGCTTCATTTGCAAGTTGTTTTCTGTGCTGATATCTAGCCTAGAGGCATCATCTGATGAGCAGAGTGCATTTGTTTCCAAATGTACCAAAGCTTGACCAAATAAGTCAACAAAGACCTTCTCTTATTTCATCCTGTGCCTATCAGTAACTCAAATCATAATTCTTTTCTTCTGTAAGTTCTGGGTTATGATTTTTCTGACACATTAAAAACAAAGAGAAAACATCTGGGAAGGAGAGACTCAAATTTCAGCACTGATACTACAGTAACAATCAAGTCTAGAGACAGATGTTTCAACAGATCTTTATCCAGGGACGTCATGCAGCAGGAAATTATCACATTTATTGCAATTGGAGGTGTTCTCTCTAGACAGAAGAATGCCTTTGCTTGCTTTTTCAGATGAACTTATATACAGCTGTTTCACGACACTTCACCTGAAATTTGCATTGCTTGCCACAACCCAGTTGTGAAAGCACTTTTCAAATTGATACAAATTATTCTGGAATATGGAAATAAAATTGTGCAATATGGAACAACTAAAGAAAAATTAGAAGTCTCTTTGGATGGGAAGAAGGGGCTTGGAATATCACAGCTGAATCAAAGTGAATGGTAGATCTACCATAGGCATGCAAACTTGCACAGCAAGAATGGATAGAAGTTTCTCTTTTAACAGTTTTTCTCTAGGATGGGAATGCTGTTGATGTTAAGAGTCTAGTCTTCATGTGGTAAGCCTCAATCACCTCCACAGAGTGCACCAAGCTCCTGCAGAGAAAGTATCAGAGGTACGTAGCAATGGAAGTAGCTATCCATTGATGCACAAAGACCCTCACTTGGAGTTGGTCCTAGAAATTGCCAGTGTATAATATAAGAAGGATGTATGCCTACAGTTTTTGAGATTATTTTTCAGTCATTCGATGTTTCAGTCAGACCTTTATATAAGTAAGTCTTGCAGGCTTGGGCTCCAGCAGAATAAAATAAGAATCCCTACTGCTATTTAAGGCAGGAAGACATAAGAACATCATGTTAAGCCATGGATCTACCAAATTTCAAGCGAGATTTAGATATTCTGGTTTCATGCGAATACAATGGTTGAAACACTTGATAAGAACCAAAACTTAAAGTGACCTTACCACATTCGGGATGATGTGTTGACCAAATCCCATCAAGCTGACAGTAGGCAACACGGCTGCCTTTTAAGCTGTAACCTGCGTTGCACTTGAAGTAAACCTGGGCCCCGTATTTAAAGTCATCTCCTTCCACAATACCATGAGCGGGAGCACCTGGAGTCCTACACATCACCACTGACAGTTCAGATATTTCAAAAAAATCCACTTTATTACAAAAACAGGACTGTGTTAAGATGATTCTTTATTTAGAACATTGAAAAACCAATTAAAATGGGCACAGAAGTCAAAATTGCAAGACAACTGCTGATTTTAGAAAGTTGTTTATACCTCATTTCTACACACACTTACATATACGTCACTTTTCAAAACATGCCTAGATCCATTCAGTTCAATGGGATAACTCAAAATGATCATATGCATAAGTATTTGTACCATTATGATTTTCATCTGCTCAAAACACTGGTATTTGAAGCACCTTCCACCTAAACAGGTCTTGAACCATTTTTGGTCAACAGAAAATTTAGATCCTTAAGAGCCTTAAATTTTAAACTCTTTCAAATTCTTCCTTCAACATTTATATACTTTTTCAGATAACATCACTGAAATATTAAAGCATTGTTATTTGTATAGATCAAACATTATCATAATGACATTAAAAAGGAACCTTGATATTTACCAAACCGTGATATTTACTCTTTCCACAGGGTTTGTTCTATTGGGGAAATACTGACAGACGATGGTGTATTTAACTACTGCAAGTAGTAAATATTAGATTAAACATCCTAAGCAAGATTTCTCTGAGAACATCAAACCAACCATACTAAATCAGACTGAAGGTCCATCCAGCACAGAATTCTGTCTTCAATGACAGCAAAAGGTAGGTTTGATAAAAAGAATGTAAAAACAGAGAAAGCAAAAAGAATGCTTTCCTGGCATAATCTGGCAGCATTCAGCAATCTGAGGCTCAAGAACTACCCAAACTACGATGGTATCTTTGGTAAAACATACCCTGGTGGATTCCTTTATATTAGTTTGTCTAAGTATCTTCTAAACTCAACTACATACTTTATATCCACAATATGCTGTGGCAATGAGTTCTACAGAGTACGCGTTGTGTCAAAAATCCACTGCCTTCATAGGTTTGGTTTTTAGCCTGCCACATGATAACTTCATTTGATGCTTTCTTCGCTATCAGAGACAAAGAATGCCCATGTCCTATTCACCTTCTGCAAGTCACTTTTCAAGAGCAATTTTCTGTATCAATGTAGAAATTAAAACAATGTAGGAAATACAGATTTTGGTGTCTGCACAACCCAGCAGATGCAGTACTCCTTTGAAGATAGATAGGTGAATGCTACAGAGATCATCCTTGCTTTATGTTTTTAGAATTTGACTTCCCTTTCTGTTTTGCCTTGTAGCTACTGGATCTGGACACACAAAGAATGTTGCTTACAGCCAAATTTTGATCCTTACACTTGCAGAGGAAAAAACTTTGTAAGGCCTCAGGCCTGTAATCCTTACTCAGAACACGCATGACTCCATCTATTTATATGGAGCATGGACGATCCAATTATTCACATAAGGAAAGAGATTCTTGAGTGAGTAAACGTCCTAAAGCAGTAGCACTCACAAGAACAAGGCTCAGTAGAAATTCCCCTCATTTTATGGATTACTACAAATGTCAAACAATGATTTGGCAGAATCACTTGTGCACTAGTAAGCCCAAGTCCTGGAAAGAAAAACTGTCTAATACGTCAACTTTAGAGACGGGCCCAGACTCACTACTCCAAGTCAAAACACATCCACTTAGGGAAGGTCAACATTTCCTCTTGTCTGCAAGCGTTCTGCATCAGCGTCATCTTTTGAAAAAGAATAATGATGAAAATTCAGCAAAATTCATTCCTTGCCCATGAGGCTTTTCATGTGAAATATACCCATGCGTATATATGTGTATACAAAAGCACATGCAGAAATGAAAGGAAAATAATGGAAGCATAGATTTTCTCAGTGAATGCTTGTCATCCCAGTTATGATCTTTGTATTCCCAGTAACTCCCTCCATATCTAAATTTCAATTTATTGCATCATATTTGTGTTTCTCTCTGTTGATGTAAAGTCACACTCAGCTTGTCAAATGAAAACAGTTGATCAGAACCATCTGTACACCACTCAGAGTTCTCCTTTTTGTCATAAATACAGGTTTTCTGTTTTCTTGTGGTCCAGTTCAGCTCTACAGAAAAAATCATTTGGTGCTTTTGTGTTCGAGGTCCCTCCTGGAAAAAACTTATCCAAGCTACACTTACTTTTTACCCACAAACTATGAGTGTTTGTTCTTGTTCAGTCTCCTGAGTGATTAAGATATTCAGTTCCTAGCTCTTGCGATTTGCTTTGGTTGCCAGTCTTTCTTTAGATTCTCTATGCCAGTGTGACCCAGCTGGAACAACTCTGGTTTTACTTATGAGGTAAATTCAGGATTTTGTGCACAGATTGATTTAGTAATGAAACTATGGCCTAGAGTAGAGGATATGGAGGCAGAAGGTCATGAGATCTAATCATAGCTATGAAACTGTGGCCATGGGTAAGTTGCTTCATTTGCTGTATCAATCAAACGAAAGCACCCTGTTCCTCACAGGGATGTTATAAGCATTAGCTCATATCCACTTGTGTCACAGAGTCATGGTGGAATTTCTCTGATTGCAAAACAGCTGAGTATTATTAACAGGCGTGTCCCTGTTGTTGCCCGTGCCTCTATCTGCTGGGTGTCTGTTCTCTTGTTCTCATCATCCTCCCTCATGGTCTGTCCTAGTCTTTAACTGTGCCACTGGAGGCACAGCCATGCCTTTTATCTTTTCTTTGGATCATTTCATTAGTTCATTCTTACTCTCTTCAAATTAAACATGGTTTTGAATCCTGAGATGTTCCCTGCACCTCACTACCGCAGCTGAGCTCTGTTTTCAGCTTATATTATCTAGCCTGAAAGTCACATACAGTTACTCTAGTACTTGCCTTTGCTGCTTTGATTTTGAGCTCTGTAGCTTTTCTCCCTGTACAGCCTGACTTGCCTTTTATCCCTTTTACCTAATAAATCTCAGGTAGCTCTTATGCACCCTGTCCTTTTACTTGTGAATACTTCAGGCAATGAAGTTTTGAACAGTTATTGTGAAGGGAATCCTAGCCTCTTGTGTGCTTCATACAATTCACTCTTTCCTTTTTGTAGATGGCTTCCCATCAAGGGTATAAATCTGATGGGTTCTTACATCTTTCTGAATGTGCAGTATATTCCACTGAATCTTAGGACAGCCTCTTTTGTTTGAGATATTGTACTGAAGTCTTTACATTCTCTCCTGATATAAGACTATATCCAACTCTCCAACACATTTTTCAGAAGTCAAAAAGAAAGAAAAAAGGAACATTTTGTAAATGTCATTCATACCTAGCTCTACCCTCTGGTTATACACAGTAGCCGAAAGGCCTCTGTCCTCTGAACAGCAGCCAGTGCCTAGCTTCTCAAGAGATAAATACCTTACCTTTCCTCTCAGTGCCCTTTGCACTGCAAAGATGCAAATGGCAAGGTAGAGAGCTTCAAACAGAATTACCTGAAGAACATCTATGAACTGTACTGTGAGGTCAGTCATGTTCACCCTAAACTGTAATGTTTGAGACAATCCTGCAGAAATGGAACTAAGACTGGCAGGGATTTCAGGTTGTAGTGTTCAGTCTCTGCACCCTTCTTTCCACAAACAGAGGACCAAAGACACCGAGAATCCAGAAAATGGGATAGGTGAGTGAAAAATTACAAGATGGTAATGGACAGCCAAATATGAAAGAGATTGCATGCAAGGTCTGCCAAAAAAAGGTCTGAGCAACACAGAGACCCCATGTCTGAGCCTGATCCATTTCTCATGCCATGGTGTTATCACACCTATAAAGGCTCTGGGGATCTGAAAGAAAAACTAGGGAATTAGGGAAAAATAATCTTGGGGAAAATTAGCGAAAAATAATCTTGAGAAGAGACTAGGAGCTAAGAATGACGGCTCTGGTCATGCAAAACTAAAAACTGTAATAATGTAAAAGCTAAAACCAGAAAGGATATGGCAAAATGTTTAAAGGAAGATAAAGAGGTATGTTCAGGCAGAATAAAATTAATAACAGAATTTTTACTCAAGAAAAATGCTACAAAAGTCTTCTTGACAAATGTTTGAAAGACATAGTAGGATCTAAATTGAAATTGTATGTCTCAGCACTTGAAAACTGAAAATCTATCTAAAAAAATAAAAACAAAACAACAAAGAAGATGTTGGAGAACACTGATCATCACTAGCAAGCCCATTATGACCTAAGAGATTTGTTTGTTTGTTTTAATTTTTCCATGTTTTGCCCCACCATGTTGTTCCTTGGAAGTCCCACAATTAATCTGTATAGGCATATAGATAATCCTTGTCACTTTAGTGTGTGAGGCAACTAGTGGCCTGAGAAAACTCAGTTTACAAGAAAGGAAAGTAGAGAGGTGTAAGACAAGGTGGCTACAGACAGTTCCATAAGAAATGCTGAACTGTGACAACCGTTTTTAGAGGGAGGACAAAACTCAGAACTGCTTCAAGTATCTATATAACAAACTCAGAGAATCCCAGTAAAATTGATTATCCTTCTTGCCTCTTAACTTGTTGCCTTGGAAAACAAAACAAAACAAAAATATTTCTGTCCCATATGAAACACAAAAATGGTTCCACTTTTGCAGATAACTTTCTTCAGTCAGAGAAAAACTAGACTAGAGGAACAGTAAGTTCCTGAATTTTTAAGTAAATGTTCCATTATTAATAAAACCAGCGCAAATTCTTCTCTCTTCTCAATTATAAGTAGGAGACGTTCCTCAGATCTGAATTATCTGCCATTTAGAAATAGTTTTCATGTTCATTTTATAACCAGTGAGATAAATTAGATGGTCTCTTAGGCTACACTTTTCTTTTTCAGTGTCCTTCAAATCCTGCCTGATGGAATTATCATTTGCTCTTGTCCCAGAGTCCCTTCATTAAATGAACACCGTTTTATTCTGCTGCCTTCCTCTCACCCACTTCCTCATTAAATAATATATATTCCCTCACACAAATCATACATTATCTCTAAATTCTGCACATCCTTTTCAATAATATATTGCTTACCTGAAATAAATCTCATTTCTCGTTGCTGTTTCAAATTAAACGTTTATATTTCTGTTTTTGCTCCCCCCAATATATTGGGTGAAAGAGTTAATAATTTTTATTTTTATTTTTTATACTAATTTGCTCACAGGATGTTTTAATGCTACTACTGCTAAAGAAATTGATTTTTCTGCATATTCCCAAGTCAGAGTTTGGCTTTCAGACTGACCCATGCTAATGTATATAGCACATTTTGACATCTAGTGGCTTTGGGGAAAATTTTTCTATTCACTTGTAATATTGCTTTCACATAAGGTGTGCTGGCAGGCTTAGTGGAGGCCAAACACTGAAAATGGCCACAGAAACTGCACTTGATGATGAGCAGGGGTGCAGAGCAGCTTCTGCTGGTATGGCTCCTAGCGTACATATTCTGCAGTGAAAGAGAGCTACGGACCTGCTCACAGTGCCACCACCATAGCCAAAACCACTCTAATGACTGTCAAAGAAAGCCTGACAGAGACTTCAGCTGAAGAAATTTAAATGACTATCCTCAGAAACAAAATCCCGAAACAGCCTCCAAATGGAATTTGGGCATTTTGTCAGCAGAAAGCCTAAACGCCATTCTCTTCTCCTGGGAACGGCACCGTGACTCAGCCCCTTGCTGAAAGCCACAGCAGCCCCTGAGCCAGACAAAAGCTGGACAGGGACCCTCTACAGCAAGATTTTGGACCCTGAGCTCTGCAGATTCCTGGCTCCACAGCACCCTGGCTGGCAAGGTACTCTGGAGCCAGTGAACCTGGAAGCCCTGGAAATCACAGCTCCAAGATGCTCTTGCTGGAAAGAGCCTAACACGCAGGGGATGTGGGATTGGAAGTGATTTATTTTTTCTCTGCTTAAGTAAGTAATTTTTTAAAAATCCAGCAGAAAATAGAAATTTCTTTGAAAAGTGAATTTACCACTTCAGAACCGTTCTAACAGAGGACTCCCAGCCAGTGGTACCCACGTGCACTTCATGCAGCCCACCCGTAGCTGCAGTTGCTGCCTATGGCCAACTCTGCTGAAGTAAATAGTGGCAAATCCCATCAGGTTTGATTTTTGTCTTGTAAATCTCTGACTTGATCAAAATCTTTTTCTTGGTTTAACTTTTGTTATGAGGGCAAGTCTAATTACATGACTACCTGAGTGTCGTTATATAGCAGTTCCTAAAATTTATGATATCTGTATTTCCGAATTCTTTGTAAAATGAGTGCCTGTCTGCATGTGACTGCTGGGGAAGCTGTAGGACAGACATATTAAGTGATTTACCAGAAGGCAAATAGTGAGTGAGTGGCAGAGCTAGGAAAAGAGCCGTTATCTCTGTATATTCTTACTAAGTTTACTTGCAAACTGGCCCAGCTTTGTGCAGAAACCAGCATTAAAATATTGTGTCGTTGTATAATCCAATGCGCTGTTCTCAGCAGCAGTGACGAGGTGATGGAGCTGTACAGGAGCAGAGAGCTGTGTGCCCCTGAAGGCACAGCACAGGAGTTGAGGGGGAGCAGGACGCCCTTTGCAAAGCCCCTTGAATAAAGAGCTTTTCCGAATTCAGACTTACAGAATTTGTCATCTTCACTCATAACAGAGCTTGTTTTCTATTCTTGGCCCTTGAGCTTTGTGAGTCCATGCAAATCTCTGGCACTCCTTATTCCTACACTATCCCTTCCCTCCCCAGCGGGCACCCACAAGGTGAGGATGCCCCAGGTTCCCACAGGGTTTGCTGGCAGAGAAGAGCTGATGTGGAGGAGGACTCAGATGGCTCTCCTCAGACATCATCCCCCCGCAGCTTGGCAGAGCAGCCCAGAGACGAGGATGCCTAACACATAAGCCCACAGATACTAACTTTAGCCAAAAGCATAAGGGCATTGGCTGTCAAAATGTTTTTGGAATGCCTGTGTCCTCAAGGAGGGAATGAGGTGAGGGATTTCTGGAGGCTGTGGCTCAGAGTACTCAGGAGAATGTTTTTTAATTTTTTCTCATAAGCAGTGAGGAGGACTTCCAAGCAAGTATATGATGCTGGCGGTGGGTTTGATGAAATTGCCCACCAGCATCCTGAGGCACGTCCTGGGGCAGTGTGGCTCTGCAATCTCCTCTGAGCAGGGCAGTACCACCTCCGGGAGCCTGGGAGACCTTGATGCTTCAAGTCACACTGCAGGGGAGAAGCCCTGACTCCAGATTCATGCTTTAGGACCCCCAGCTTCCTGGTCTGGCCTTCAAAGCCTGCTGACTGCCACATTGCATACCTGAGGTCTGCAGCAGGAGAATGGGTAGAGCTGCCACAGCCCCAGGGCAGAAAGGTGCCATTGCTGGCGGATGACTCCAAGCAGGTCTCACACCCAGTGGCTGGAGCATCAGAAACCTGCTCTGTCTAGCACCTAATTGAGCAAGCTGTGTTAGCTGTGGCGAGAATGCCCTTCTCTCTGTGACACTGCTAGAAGAAGAACAAGGATTCTTCCCCAGAAATGTTCCCCTTCATTGCAGTAGCTTCCATTCACTTTGTTAGCCAGCAAGGATTTTGCATTAACTTTTGCATTAACTTGTGTTTCAAAAAAGAGGAAACTATCTGCCCTCCTTCACGGCTTGTGCGGTGACACATTCTCTCAGTTCCAAAACCAGCATCTCCTGCAGAAATGCTGGGACACACAATTTACCACAAAGACCACTGATCTTAATTTGTGCCCCCTGAAAGAGTTCTGGAAGCTGAAAAGCTCCTCTCATTGTTGATTTTTGCCAGTCCTCACATTAATCCTGGAAATGTCAAAGGAAATCATAACAAGAGCAACTCATGAGCCAACCCCAAGTACTAGAGATTGTAGACTTCCAGTCCTACTTTCTGGGCCTCTTCACTTTTGCAGCAGTTCCACCAGCTAGGAATAATTACACAAAACTATGACATAATCCCTACTGAAATTTAAATCTTTTCATTCCCTTCCAGCCAATTGGAACTCACTCCTGATGTTTTCCAGCTCCCTGCTTCTGTGAATGAGACAGTATCCATGTGAAAATATGCTTGGATCACCCACTGTGATTTATTCATCCGGAGGCAATTTGGAGGTTGTTGCTTACAATTAGCCACTTGATCTTTATCAGCATTGTTCCTAGCCCTTAGAAAGCTGTGTCTCTGGATACAACCTTTCCGGTATTCGGTATTCGGATGGCCTACTTAATTACACAACTGGACCTGTTTGTGCATGGGATACTGGACTGAGTGAAATCCTAATGAATGATCCTCAATATTCACTTTCTCTATCAGCAGCAGGAACTAATATTGAGAGTGAGTTCCCCAATGTGTCCCTTGGAAAACATCACAATATCACGCTGCAGAGGAGAGCACCATCTGCTCACAGGGAAGATTGTAGAGCCACAGAGAAGCTGATATGCTCCTTATTATACCAAATGACAAAAGAGAGTAAATCATCTTGAGGTGTTTCATTTTGGAGATGTCAGCCTTCCAGCTGAGCAGGGACAAGCCCAGGCAATGCCGGATGGGAAAGACATTCTAAAGAAATGCAAGTTGCTTTGAAACAATGTTTGTGAATGTCCATTAACAGGAACAGGAAAACACCATTTAATGAGATAGATTCACTCCGGTGTGGCTGAGAGAATAGTTTATTCAGTCTTTGGAAGGGATCTAAGCTGGATTTCAGGCAGAAAAGATGATCTGGCATTGCCTGTTTAAGAGAAAGAGATCAAAATTACTAAGTGTTGAGATGAGGGTATAGGGAAAAAGAAAATTACGGGAATTAAAAAGCAGGAGAGTACTAAGGAAGTAGCAGGGCAATTTGGTTGGCTGTGAAACGCAGTTGCTGAGCTCTTGAAGAATACAAAGAGGAGTATGGGAGCCATAAGAAAGAGCAAGTGAGATACTGCCTGATCATTTGTGTCATCATGCCTACCGCCTGGGGCCATCCTGCCTTGGTAGTATTTTTTATCAGCTGCAAGGAGTGTGCAAGGCAGTGAAATCAAGCCCAAGAGCACAACAAAGGGAAGTGCCTAAGGTACCTAGCCTCAGAGATGTTTGCGTGTAAAATCCTCAAGGAGGAACAAAGCCTTTGAATGAACTGGGGAGGGGACGGGAGGGGACGGGAGGGGGGAGTGAAACTGTCAGCACTTAAGCATGCTGGTTACTCCAACAAGCTTTCAAAGTAGATTTAAGGTTACCCCGAAGCACTGAAACACTGAAAGAATGCGCAGGCTCCACATTTGCACCCAAAAAGCTATGAGCTATGTATTAGTAGTCTTCAGAGAGGACAAGGAGCAGTTAGAGGCAGAGACCCCAAATCTATAACTGCTCTGGGCCTTTCTCTCATTTCTTTTCACTCCAAAGAAATCAAAAGATAATCCCCTGCCTCTCAG
This sequence comes from Aythya ferina, assembly GCF_964211825.1. Lineage (NCBI taxonomy): Eukaryota > Metazoa > Chordata > Aves > Anseriformes > Anatidae > Aythya > Aythya ferina. Next base: position 16,451,153 of record NC_140301.1, on the reverse strand, counting down.
CTAGGAGGCAGAAAACATCTCCATCAGCAGCTTACAGATGTATACCAGCAACTCATAGTCAGCAACCTCTGCAAAGGGTAGACCCCAAAGGGTGACCCCAAAGTGTGTCAGCGATGCAAAGTTTTATTTGGCCTGCCATGCTGAAGAGCTGATTTACACCATCGATTGGAGCAGACCTGGGAGGATGACTTTGTCCCTAAGTGATTCAGTGATGCAGTGACAGGGAAAAGTAGCTTTGTGCTGTCCAGAATGACAAGAATACCTGAAACATAGACTGGGGTGAACTGGCCTCCTGTAATACTGATTTGTCTTTCCATATGGCAAGTCATACCAAGGAGAATCCCCTGGATGGTTTTACTCTAAGGCATGTTAGCAGACTGAGGAAAATGCTCAAGATTGTTTTGGGGTGTAAGGAGTGGAGATTTCCTATGAATTGATTTAACGTGGTTTAGAAATGCACCTCTATTCCTACAGCAGGCCTATCCTTGTATAGATTTCATCACAGAGAAAACAACTTTTGATTTAGATGATAGCAATGCCTAGAGCTATGCTCTGGGCAGAATGTTTTTTACCAGACACGTTGCCTTTTTTGAGAAGTTTTTAAAAATGGCTACTTAATAAACATTGGGAAAATAATAAAGGACCAAGAGAAGTTGCCACTAAAGGAGTTATCCTGTCTCTTTAAGCCTTGTTATCAGCTACACTTACTCACTGGGGTTTCAAAACTCTATAAAAATATTATGAAACCAAGCACTGCTAAACAGTATTAGCAACTTCCTTGCACAAACCGTGACTTGCCCAATCCAGTAGTTGTACTGATGGAGCTGAAGGAAAGAGCAGTGTTAAGGACAAGTGTTGTGCAGTCTGATTCACAAGCAGCAGTTGTTGATTGCTTCAGACATTTGTAGTAATTTCCTATTAGATGTTCCTGCTCTCCTTATGGGGGCATCTTGGCTGTTTGCATAACAGAAGATGAAGACCTTTAGTCTACAGCTCAGTGAATTAAGATAACCCAAAACTGATGTTAGGTTGCCTTAAAACATCGGGTGCCATGTTTTGTGGTTTGGCAGTTGCTATGTGAACAGTTCTGGCATCCTTCTACCTAAGGGAAAAACCTCCAGGAAATATACTGAACTGTAAAGTGGGAGCAGAAACCTCTATCTCCATCTCAAGCTAAGCCCTTTGAATACATGCACTAGGCATTAAACAATGCAGATCACACATATTAAGCACGTGATTGCAGAGACATCTTGAAATCAGAGAGCTGGGCAATCACCAAACACCTGAAGTTTAACAAGAGCAAGTACCATGTTCTGCATCCGGGACTGGGCAACCCTGGATATATGTACAGACTCAGATGGGAGGCTGGAGATCAGCCCTGCAGAAAGGGATCTGGGGGTTTTGGTCAATGGTGAGTTGAATATGAGTCAAAAGTGTGCCCCAGCAGCCAGGTGGGCTAACCAAATCCTGGGCTGCATCAGGCACAGTGTGGCTTGCTGGTCATGGGACAGATCATCCAGATCTGCTCTGTGCTGCTGCGGCCTCACCTCGAGCACTGTGTGCAGTTTTGGGCACCACAGTATAAGGATGACATAAAACTATTAGAGAGTGTCCAAAGGAGGGCTACAAAGATGGTGAAGGGTCTGGAGGGCAAAATGTGTGAGGAGTGGCTGAGGTCCCTTGGTTTGTTCAGCCCAGAGCAGAGCAGGCTGAGGGGAGGCCTCATGGCGGCCTGCAGCTCCCTCACAGGGGAGCGGAGGGGCAGGTGCTGAGCTCTGCTCTCTGGGAACAGTGACAGGACCCGAGAGAATGGCATGGTGCTGGGACAGGGGAGGGGCAGGCTGGGGGTTAGGGAAAGGCTCTGCACCCAGAGGGTGCTCAGGCACTGGGACAGACTCCCCAAGGAAGCTGTAAGAGCACCAAGCCTGCTGGAGTTCAAGAAACATTTGGACAAAGCTCTCAGACATACAGTTTGATTTTTGGGTGTTCTTGTGTGGAGCCAGGAGTTGGACTTGATGATCTTTGTGGGTCCCTTCCAACTTGGGAAATTCTGTGATTCTACAATTCTCCTGGGTGACACCATACTGTATTACAGAGGAGCAGCGACAACATCCCACCAACTGTCTAGCCGGTATCACAATATTCTGACCAGGTCAGGAGAATAACAAAATCCCACCAGAACCAAACTCTGAAGGTGACTTTTAAAACCCGAGGACTGCAGTACTGTTGTCTTACCCAGCTATGCAGAGAAATGTGGGCCAATAAAGCTTCCTGTATGACTGCACTGGCCATGTCTTCTCTGCAGAAGTACCTCATCCTGTCTGAACAAACTGCCTTGCTGAACAGTCTTGCCCACAAAGGGCAGTTTCAGTGAGTGACAGTGCTCAAGGCACAGTAGTGATGCTACGTTGCCTCTCAGAGGGAGTCCCAGGAAGGTTCTGAGAACAAGCTATCTATGAGAACATCTTGACTGTGTTCACATCACAGCTTTGCCATGACAGGCTTAAGGGTGGTGGTGGTTTAAGCCTTAGCCTGTTACCCCTGCCAGGCCTGCAAAAGCCGAGGATTTCCACATTCCAGTTAAAGGTTTTTGCTGGGGTATGGGTCTCAAGGTAATTGAGCCCTTGTGCAGTAATGGTGAATAAAAGGCCACTATCCTTTACTCCTAATTATAGGACTAGCCAGAATGGCAAGAAAGGGCTCAGGGGCATTTTCTTACACCTGAAGTTGTCTGCTATAAATATGCAGTGTATGCGTGGCTTAACAGATGCAGGCTACAAATGGCAGAGTATACACCAGTGATTATGGTGCTCCTTGACCTGTTATTGAGAATCTTTCTGACATAAGTAAAAAAAATAAATAGTATATCCTTAGAAGTCTCTACATTACATGTCCATAGCTAGGTGAGAAAAATAGGTTTAACATCCAGAACCTTTCCCTTGTGCCTCATCCTAGACTCTGCTGAGTTTAAAACTGTCTAGTCTATGCCAAACGCTGACAGCTGGGCTCATTTTTTCCCGCAGCAGAAGAAGGCAGAGGATGGGGGAGTGTTACTGCTTTCTTCCTATTTTAAATATCAGTCCATTAGTGAAGGGTGAGGCCATCCCTAAGAACCAGCCCAAGTCATAGTTTCACGGGGGAGAGAAGGATGGAAGGGGATTATTTCAGCAGTGGGGAAGGGTCTGAAAGCTATATTCAGAGGCTGACTGCAACATGGTAAGGCCAGCCCCAGCAACATCAAAGGCTACAGCGTGGAGTTAGTTTATACAGCTTAGTCAGTTGGATCAGACCCTTCATTAGGATGCAGAACAAAGCTTTTCTTCTTGGCAACAAGGAGCGAGAAACAGAATGAAAATGGAAATCGGATCTGAGCCCTGAATTCCCCATTCAGCACGAGATCCCTTATTTGCGTAGGAACTCTAGTTTGCCTGGCTTTGTTTAAAATAAAGGTGACAGGAAATTTCAGGGCAGGATGAGGTCAAGGTCTCTTGCTTTGGGGCCAGCAGGCCCTGGGAGGACTCTTGAGTCAGAACACCCTGTCCTAGGAGGAGAACAATCAGAGAGTGAGAGCATTTGCCATGGGGTACCAGGGTACCATCTTGCTACAGCTGCATCTTCAGAAGGCAAACTCAACACTGAGACTTTAGAAAAGACCTTGCTAAGTTTGAGGTGAACAAGCAGGCATCACACTGTATAGTGTCATTGACAGTGTGATATTTGTGTGGATGCTTTTTAGCATGTAGAGCTCCAGGATCAGGCCACTAATCAGCTGTTTTTTTTTTCCCTAACATATCTTTTGAGGAAGCTGCTGCTCCATTTCAGGATATTTTAGGCTAAGAGAACAAGATGATCCTTTTTTTGTCATTTCTTACACCTCTGATTGCAGGATTATTTACATTAAAATAGACAGAGGTCATACAGAAAAACCTGAGTTTGATCTCAATCATATCAGCATGGCTCAGAGGTCACTGGGAGGGGTGTGCTGGTATACTGCAAATTCAGCTTAAGATCAGGAAGAAGTCCAAGTATTTAAAATAGGAATTAAGATTCTCTACTTACTGTATCATCATAACAAAGCATGCTTATGTGTAAGAAGGTATTTGTTGCTGGTCGTTAGGCCTTTTCTTTACTGTGTTTTAGGAGAGAAGAAAGAAGTAAAGATCTCACTCTACTGGTTAGCATCTATTTTACAATTTCTTACAGAAAAATAAATAAATAAATAAATAATCTCCAGAGTCAAATCAGACTTATTTAAAATAGGAATTTTTTGACCAGTGAATCAGTCATAAGTATGGCTGATTGAAATATTAACAGCTGTAAGAAAGAAATGAACCTGCATTTCAACTTTCATGCCTTTAGATGATTGTATTAGCCCCTCAGATTGTAAACAAAAAGGCAATTGCCTGGCTGCCACAGAGGAAGAGAGAAGAGAGTACTAGTAATCAGCAATCTGTGCCTTTAATCATTTTATTAATATTGCAAATTGCAACTGACAGCAATTAGGGCTGGATATTACCCCAGGAAAGTAGCTTGACCAATGTTGATCATCCTGTTAAAGAGATAGAATTTACTTTAACAGAGGAAAAAATAGGTTCCTTGAGGTTTATCTCATTAAAGCCATTTCCATAATTTCCACAGTGCATCCCACACCTTTAAAACTAGACTTGGAAACAGACAAAAAGACATAGCTGTGTTGGGATGATGAGGGACTTCTACAAGTTCCTCATCAAGGGGGATACAAGTCACTGAATGTCTATTGCTGAATTTGTTTTATTTATTCCTCAGTGAGATAATCCCACAGCCTCCTTTTCTCCAAAGCAAGCCCATTGGATTTCTCTGACTAAATCTCTCATATCTCTCTGGCTACCTTCTGTTGCACCACCTCAAATCTTCTACATCCACTTAACATTAAGGGGCTCTAATTTTCTTCGCTCTTATACTTATTTTTCATCAACATAAATCCGTTGTCTTTAATGGGATTGCACCTGACATGCTCCAAGAAAACTGGACTGAAAGAATCACGATCACCGTGTCCAAAGTCATATTCGATATTCCAACAGTGACCATTTTATGACCGTTTTCTGCAGAAATAAAGTTACAACCTCAGCTCCACCTCACAAGTCACAGGAAAGACAGCTCTGCTGCTGCAAGACCTAACACAAAGAATGATTCTGAGCATGATGTGATCTCCCTTTAATATTTAAACTGCAATGCTGTTCAGGAAACTAAATGACTAATTTTTAAAGAATTATAGCCACAAATATTTTTTCCAGTTCTTCCATTTGCTCTTAGAAAACAAATCAAACTTTTATTTTCTGCCTCTTTTTCCCCTATACACTGGAAAATACTTAGGATATGCTTTGGCAAAACTGCAGGAAATATCTTTAAAAATACTTCTTTGAAGCCAGAGAGAACAGAGATTTGCCATGATTTCCTCGTACTGTGAGGTTTGCTGTTCACATACAAGGAAAAAAAGTCAACCTTTACCTGTTACGGAAGACAGCAAAACAGATGTTGAAAGAAATATTTCCTAGCCTAAGCAAAAGGTCAGCATACAACCACAAACATCATAAAGTAACAGTATTTTATCCACCTGCCCCATTCTTTCACAAATCAAACAAAAGGATTCCTGTCAAGTTAGACCTTACTGTATATATTTATAAGTATCTCCTCCCTTTGCTTTATTACTATATACAGCCTTCATTGTTTACACTAAAATAGAAGTCTCATCCTATTGTTTATCCTTTACCTCCTCAGTTGTTTGCTGCTTGTGTTGCATGGGTGAAGTTTCTATACTGGAATTACAAAAGAAAACTAGTACAAGAATTCAGACTTCATTTCTTCCCTTGACTGTACTGTAAAGCCTGCCAAAAGTAGGGTTGAGGTTTGCTGGAAATTTAATTAATTTGAAATTTAGGTTGGTTCTGAACCAGATAGGAACCTTTTTTTTTTTTTTTTTTAATTTCTCTCCTACAGACAGCAATATAATCTCACTGAGCAGTTGAGAAGAGCTTCAAGTTTGCAGTCCCTAAATGACCTGCTACTGGCAGAAAAGGGTTTTTTAGCAAAAGAGCCAGACATGTTAGCCCTGAACCCTCAATTTTCAGCAGCTCTTTCCATACCAAAAACATGAGGAAACTGTGCAATTTGTCAGAATGTGGCACCCTTTTCTGAACCAAAACTTCTGGGGTTTATAGAATATGCAAAACTACCTCTCCTTTGGTCTGCCAAAAAAAAAGTCAAGTCTTATGAGCTAGTTCTGGATCCATAGAAATCCAAAGGTCTTTTGTCTCAAAATCATCCATTTAACAATGTAAGGAGATACCATGTCACTATGATTTAACTCCCCTGATGAAGTAAAAGCAGTTCCAGGACAGAAACCCATTTCTGACAATGGCACAAGTGGGGAAAAGATTTTGAAGTGGTGAGGTTTGGTGTATAGTGGCTATTCTGAATAGAATTGAAAACTCTGAAAGCAGGCAAGGCATTGTGTGCCTTATGGCCAGATCAGTGCCAAAGCAATGCCATAGTAAGCCATACTTGGGCCAAATATAGTCCCTTCTGGATTTCACTAGTATCACTGAAATCCTCCAGGGTCAGCTGGAGCTTCAGCTCTTTGACGTTAAATATTGCATACTGCTTCCTTCAGCCAGTAGAGATGATATAGCCTTCATCATAGCATATATTGCATAATTTTTACTCTTTCTTGCTCTTTCAAGCCCTGTCAGATGAAGACATTTGCTCAAGCATGGAAAAAATGAAATTGCTAGAGCAGACAATGGATTTGATCAGATTTGAATCCAGTTAATTTACAATTCACTTGGCAGAACAAAAGCAGGTGTGTATCTATATGTACAGGGAGGACTACGAAGACAGATGTGGACAGAATCAGCCATTTTCTGTTCATTCTGACCCCAAGGATCTCTGTCATTCATGACGCCAGTGCTCTAACTTTCAGACCACTGTGAGGGAAGACGAGAAATCTTGTAATGGACTGACCTTCTCAGGAGAGAGGTATACCTCTCGTATGCTGTTTCTCAGCTCCAATTCTGTCTTACCCTCTTCCACACAGATATAAAGATTCAGAGCTTTTCAGTGGAAATCATAAACTGCATGCAATGTGTCTATAAATGCCAGAAGTAGTTCGGTGTGTTCTCTGGCGCTGTGATTAACCTAACCTACATACCAGTGACACTCCTAACATTCAAGCACCTGCATCAGTAACAACCCTGGAGGCTGGTCACACACACAGTGCCTGTACTCACAGTTTTCACAGCGACTCCCCGTATAGCCAGCCAGACAGGCGCATTTGTAGGTACCGCTTTTGTCGAGAATGCAAGTTCCATCATGAAGACATGGAGATGAAGAACAAGCTATAAAAGAGAAACAAGAACATTCATGGTCTCTGATAGGTTGGAGTTCTTATATATTTTTCCTCACGATGGTTGCGTCTTTTACCAGAATTATATATTCTGGTAAAAAGGTGGGAAGACAGTAAACAGCCTAACACTTCTGCTCTTTTATACTTCTAGGGATGGGGAGTTCTCTTCCAAGCATTCATCATTTATTCTTACCATTTTCCTCTACCTGCTGCCCAGTGGTGAGAAAGGTTTATGGAAGAAATATAATTTACAGCAAGCTCCAACAGTGTTTAGGGCTTAGTGTTTTATAGCCTTAAAGAAGTTTAATATCAAGCTACATTTCTCCTGCCATTCATCTTGGAGTTGAAGGATGAATTACAGGAGCTATAGTTTTGTTTTGGTTTGGTTTTGTATTGGGCATATGTCATTTGAGACCTTGCAAGTTGTTTTACCCCTGAGGAACATTTATTTGGTGTTCGGTTCAAGAAGCTGAGCGGTCTTGATGATCCTGAGCCTGCTGAGGAAGCTCTTGCATATCACAAATCTAACAGTGATGCACATCAAACAGTGTATATTAGCATAATGGAGAAAGTGCAGTTGCGCCATTTAATATCATCAAATTGCACTGTGCAATAACACATACACATTTTTTGGCCTCTAAGGGAAGACGATGGAATAGAATATTCCATTTACTCTCAGAAAAGCAAAGACATAGTTTCAGTCTAGATTATTTTCAAAACTGAATGCTGGTTTCAGCAGACAGAAAGTAGATCCCAATTACAAGATTTAGATTTCGTTTCAGATTTGAGTATGTCCGACACCTGAAGGTCCCATGCTATCACATTTAAAGCATTCTCCCTGCTGCAGTTCAGAATCACAGATACCAGAATAAGCAGTTTTCCTTGCAAAGACTTCACCTGAAGCATGAACTTGGAATTCCTTACATCCAGACAAGAAATATAAAGCTGACACATATAGGTTTCTCCAGAGGTTTTGACATGGTGATGTAACACTAACTGGTATGTAACCTGGCAATGAATATTTCCCAGGTCCCTTTGAGGACTAAGGTCGAACTAAGGACAATAACTTGTTTCTGAAAAGGAATATATATGTGGCAATTGTACTGTATCCAATTATCCTAAAGAATCATCAAGAAAGGGAAAGAGAAGCAGAAGAGCTTGTATAGACTGGTATTTTGCAGTCATTGGTTTGAAGCCAGTGAACTTTTAGCTTTGTCCTCACCCCAGCTTTGTCTCATGACTCTGTAGAAACAAGTAAATGAGGATAAGTGCCAGATACTGTCCTGGAAAATGCCTGATTCTCAAGAGCACTAGATATTTTTCTTTTTAAAGGAGTCTTGATTGCCAGGCTTCAGTGAAACAACATGGGACAGTGCTACAAAATGTTAAAGCCCCTATGTCGTGTCAAAGATCACTAGCTTGGGGGTACAGAAAGTGAAGTGGTACTGAAATTCAACAACAGGCTTTCATCTAAACAGATCCAACATATGTCTAATCCCTAGGAGATCCTGACGGCTCCCCATCTGGCCCTCCATCCTTCTCATCTGAAGTCTGCTGAGTGGCTTCACATCACTCATGCCAATTACTGGTTTTCATTTGACACTTAGCATGGGATGGGTGACAGAGCTCAGGGACCTAACACCTGTTTCCAGACCAGGCAGCGGAGCAGCAGGTTGTGTGGTTTCTTCCTTTAATAACTACACCTGCAGCAACTTTTCCAAAGGGGAATATAGGCTTCACAGCTTATTTTATATTAATCAAAATCTTTCTGGCTGTCGAACCAGTGACCTCTGTGCAGTCAGTGCCACCGCTTCAGCAGGCTGTGACTGACAAGACAGCACAAAGCTCAGCAGAAGGGAAAACAGTGGCACAAGCCACTTTTCCAGTCCTCCCCATTACACCACTACAGTGCTGGCAACATCTGATCATCTCCACACCCTATAAGCACAACTGCTGCTGCAGCTCTCACCTGTGCCACAGGGAATTGCTCTAGCAAGCCTCAAGCAGCTTTTTCCCGAGACCTTGGCTTTTCACAAGGCTGTGCACAGAGGGAAATTTCAGGGGCAATGCTTCAGTTTGCAATGTGTTGCCAGAGCTTTCGATCTTGTGCTGCCCTTGCTTTCAATTCTACACTGCCCCATGCACGCCGTATTCTTCCCCTAAACCGTCCTGCTGGCCAGGTTAATGCTTCACATAAAGAGGCACTGGGAGTGTTTTAAAAGCCTTTCACTCCAGCTACACATTAGGCCAGAACAGCCTCATAATAAAGCCTACAATGAGACCTCCTCACAAACTCTAAGAAGCCCTTTGCAACATGCTCTGTGTGGATTACCACACTTGCAACCACCCAGCCTCAGAATAATTACCACTAAAAATGGGGCGGAAATAAAGTGCTCAACAGTATTCGAATACCAAGTGTTCCCTGCTGGGCAGAGAAAACAGAATCAATTCAGCTTGCGCCATATGGAAAATGTTAGTTTCCTGAGTGTAGGCAGCCCTTATGCAACATAGCCCACACCACATTCATTTGTTCGATATCACCTCTCCTGCTGTAAGCCCAGGCAAGCTACCAACAGCTAACTGCTACCACCACGTTACTAAGGGGTACCAAAGGTAACAGCTGAAGAACGGGGCAGGCTAAGAAATGGCACAGGCACCGCATGCAGCAGTACACACATCTCAGATTGCTAGTCACAACCCTGATCATTGGCAACAGCTGCCCCACGGGAGGTTTGTATATTTATATAGGAGTTACACAAACCAACTAAACTTGCTGAGAGAGATGTACCCCGGACAACCTCATGAAATGTGGGTCATTGGGGTATGTGGAAGGTAAGTTACACAGAGCCATAGGCCCTGCAGGGATTATCTGTGGCAAAGCAGTATGCTCTGATTAGCCTTCTGTGCCAGGAGTACTGTAGATAGATTGGGCCAAAATTCCCTACATAGCTAAATAAGGAAGGTCCAGGAAGAGCATACACACTGCAAAACCAGGAGCCAGCTACACTTTCTATGTTACTGAGTATGAACAAAAACACTGGAATTCTGGAGCCCTACTTCTGTCATTCATAACACTGAGTTCACCACAGAATGGGAAATGCCCCTGTTTTTTTCTTCAGAAAAGAATCTGTCCTTTGTACACACTTTTTTTTTTTTTTTTTACTTTTTTTTTTTTTCTTAACTCTAATGGTATGATACATGAGACAATAAAAGGCATGTCAGGACATTGTCACTTAGCTAATTACAAGGCTTTGCATCAGGTTTCTGCTAACAGAGTCAGTGGCTCTGCTCCTGCACACAGCATTGAGCAATTCCACAACTGCAAAGATATACATGCCCCTTCCTCTATTTCCTTCTGTGCTCTTAGTTCTCGTATTCACACAGCAAAGCCTCACAACACAGCAGCCTTTCTGTGCTCGCCGATGTGCTTGCTCTTCACACAGGTAGAGGGAATTTAGCCTTTGTTAGAAGAACCTCACATTCACGTGTTATCTGATGGCTTTTGAACCTTCCTTGCACTGACTTTGTTTAAGTTGCTGTTGGCAACACAGCATGAAAGTTTTTAATGAAGCAAAACAGGGAGAGAGATTAGTGAAATTGAATTAATGAGAATGAGCGGAATGTTCCACTTTTGGGACTATTTTACCTGTAATTTCTTCAAAGACAGCATGAAATCCATCAAAGTTCTTGGATCCATCAGACTGGAAAAGGACATGGAGAGAAGACCCAGTGCTTCGGATGGGAGGAGGCCTCTCATTTCCACAGAATTTCTTAATTATTCGGCTGTCCAAATTGTCCCCATCACGGACCTCCACATAATCATACTGGCACATGTAATCAAACTCCAGGCTCAGCATGGAAAACCTTGGGGGAATAAGGACATGCATTCAGACCTCATACTCTGACCTGTGCACCCTGATTCTGTTTTATTTAGAAGCTTAGTTATGTTAGTGCCCCCTCCTCCGTGAATCAACAAGTCCCAATCACATGAAGACCCCCTTGCTTCATCTCCGTTTTTGCAACGTGATCCTTGAAAGCCAGCTCAGCTCTACAGAGCTGCTCCATGAGAACATTAAGTGGCACGACAGTGAAGCCAGAACTGAAGTCATACAGTCTGATCACTTGCATCAGGACCCTAACCACATCACAATGTTTAAGCTTTCATCTCCGGTCAGATGCAGTAGGGGGTATATTTCTTTCATGGCTGTTTGCTAAAGATTGTTCTGTTTGCCCTAAATAAAGTCCTAAGTACTGAAAGTAACAGTATCAAAGACCAAGGATCAAAAACTATTTACATTGTTATGTCCAAAAGCCGGCAATTCGGGGTACAATGAAAGCTCAGAGACGTGACAGAAGGAGAAACGGAGAAAGGGAATCTGAAACAGTACAGCACGTTGTGCATTAGAAAGCAAAATGGTAGTAAATCCCCAGTGTCTGGCACTTGCCCTTCTTTTAAGGGCAGAAATAAGGGACAGCAGTTAGTGTAGAAGGGAAATATTTAAAGCTTTTCCCCACAATGTCTGTCTTTCCCAGCTTTGATCCAGCCACTGCGCAAGGCTCTTGTTCATTAACAGCAATGTTATATGCTGCTGTTTGAGTTCAGAGGGGCACCGAGCCAAAGCATGCCACCAGAATATGAATGAGAAGCAGAGTGAGAAACACCAAGGGCCTCTGGAGAATAAGCAATGGCTAGGGGTGCTCGGCCCAGCCCTGGTACAGCGGATAAGAACGAGAAGATCTGGGCTGGGAGAAGGCCATGCTACTGTTTAGCTGCACATTTTATAAAAGAAACTCCCAAAGCATTCAATCTTCCTGAGAATTCCTAACTCCGTAGATTATGTGTACTTAGGATCAGGCTATATCTCCCACGTTGCCTATTCCAGTGTGGGCCTAGTGGTTTGGAAAGACTGTATTTTCACACCAAGGAGATGAGCCAAATTTTGGATCTGCTGCCACATCTCACAGTCTGAAGAGGCAAAAGAGTACAGGAGTTTATCTCCTGCTCTTCTCTTCTGGGGACTCAGGCCATAAGGAAGCCCCCGTGTTCTGTGAAATGACCTTTCTTTGCCAACTCACGAACTGACCTAAGAGGCCTCTTCACTCAGTCACCTTTGTTCAGCTCATGTGGTTGGTGTTAGAGCATCAGGAATGCTCTACATAAAGAGAAATGAATGAGCAGTTTTAGGAAGCTACAGCAATGGAGCAGAGCCCCTCATTTTTTAAATTATCTGGTAGAATGTAGAAAAAGAGAAAATATATATATATCTGCTTTTAATATACATAAGAGATTAATTCCACTTAGGTTTGCATAAAATACATGAGTTGGGAAGACTGAACTCTAATTCTGTCAGGTTTGCCAAAGACATCCTCGCAGGCATCAGGTTACACACTACATCTTCAAAATATTCTTTCACCTGCAGGTCAAATACCAGGGAGCTACCCTTATGGAAGTAATAAAGCCATGCAAATTAATCTATTCATCCTTGTCACACTTATCTGGCTACAGTTTATCCTGACTCACTCCTAAAGATACTTACTGGTTCTCTGAACTGATACATTTCTGACTAAAATTAAGGATGTGTGTAAGAATACCAGAAATGTTTCTGGGATGCCCTCCATGTAATGAGGGAAAGAGCTGGGATAATACCTTTAATTCTCTGCGTACTACTATTTACAGATGCAGAGGCAAACTCTGTCTAGCAATGCATTCCTGAACGAGTATCAGGAGACACTAGACAGAGTGAAGGCACAGAATGCAAGATTCGTATGCGGAACACTGTTTTTAGTTGTTTTCTCTGCTTTAAAAATGATGAAAACGGAGTGGAATATATGAAAGGCATAGGGGGTTCTGATTTGCATTTTATTTCACTTAGCACAGAAGCAGACACACTGTACTGATGACACTGGATCCCATGATTAAGACTCAGAATTAGCAGGTCAAAAAACCTGCCATTCAAAAGCTCTTGGCTATGGCCTAGTTGACAGGACTCTTATTTAGAGACCACAACATCTATTGCTATTTAAATCAGTTACAGTCTACGTAATTAACCTCACTTCCCTCACCTGTGAAACTGTGACTATATCCTAATTCTCTTATGTATTATGAAACTAAGTATTTAAATTTAATGTTACTGGTCACCAGAGACAAAAGGGAATGAAAAGCACTGTCTTGATTTCATTACTGTCTGCGATGGGAATACATTCACCAACCCCTTTGAGGAAAGCTTCCAGCCAAAGGAAAAGATTTAAAACTACATCTCTGCTGAGGCATTAAAGAAAATGATTGAAAGTTGTGAGCTACGTCTACTGTGGTGTGACATCCCTGACGTGGCTCGGGCTGAGGGAGCCTATACATCACAACCTAAGGAAAAACAAGGCTCGAATAAAAAAAAAAAAAAAAAAAAAAAAAAAAAAAAAAAAAACAGAGAAAACAAACCACCACTGCAATCTGGGCATCATTTATCAAAACAGCTCTGCTTAGCCAACCCCCAAAGGACAGTGTGGCACAGCTTGAGGCAAGAGAAGATTTATTGGTGCTCCTGAGAGTTTCACTCTTCCTGCCCAGTGTAAGTGGAGACAAACCACTTTGTTCCCCCTTTGTATCACACTGTCCCCATCCCTCGCCCTCGCAAGCCATCAGCGTGGCAGCAAACAGAATTTGTGGGGAATGCACAGAGAGAAGGAAGAAAGGCATTCTTTTGTTAGCAGTGATGCTGATTCAGCACAACACTGGCTGTGTGCTACAGCTCTCAGCAGAGTTAGCACTCAGAGGGAATCAGTGTTTTTACAGAAATGCAGTGAAGGCAAAGGTTCAGCCAGGATGGCAGACCAGGAGGAAGATTCTGCAGGCCTGCTTGATCGTACCTGCCCTTCTGTGCAAGTATGGCCTAACGGAGAAGCTTCTAGCTAAATGTACCCATTTTCCACAGTACCTATCTGCTGAAGTACCCCAATGGCCACTTTGAGGTAGCCTACCTTGAAAACCTCAGCTTGTTCAGAATACACGCCAGGGCTTCATTACATGAGGCAGATATAGGTCCTTCTGCTCTGCTTGGCCTAGAGGTTCCCTCCTACGCCATGCAAGGTTGCAGGGCTAAGTGTACTTTGTTAAAATAGCCTTTCCTTCCTTTCTAGTACCGTGCACCCCGTATCACTGGCTAACATCTCTTTACACTAGTGATGGGTGCATTCACTAGCGATGTGCATGCATGGGATCCGTTTCTCCTCTCATAGCTATTCCCATAAAAGTGAAGACAGGGTGACACCTGTAGCTGCTGAAGAACTTTTTTAGCCTTAAAATTGACAAAGTCTTGTTCATAAGTGTAAAAAATACTGGATTATCAACTCTCCGAGCCTGTGCTGTGCAAACCATGCACCTAGCCAACAATGTCTTTTAAAAACAGGGTAGGTACAGCTCATACCCACTGAGACCGAAACAAAGCTGTGTCACAAGAATGCCAAACTCTTCCTCACAGCATTGCTTCCCTGTGTCTCCCATGTGCCACACAATTCTCCAGTCAAGAGGCTCCAACACTAACCAGGCAATAATTACAGCTGCTCATAACTACACAATAGGCTTGCATTTGCAAGTCTAAAAAAAAGGGGGGGAGGGTTAGTGTGGGAATGCCATGAGCTCTTCATTTCTATTCAGTTCATTTCTGTTCCTCTTATTAAATATTAAGTCTTGTTAAATATATAGGAAGAAATATGTCTGTGTGTCTAGCACAGTTCCTTTGCCTGGGCTCAGAAGCTGGTGAAATATTGATGTGGAGGCTTCAGCTACTGTTTTTATTATATTAGCTCGTGGGTTTTGAATGCGATCCCCTGCCAAGCTTCCTGCTGTGTGTGTGTGAGTTCCCTGCCACACACATACAAAAACAGTATTAATTACCCCAACTAGGGGCTCTCCTGCTCTAGACAAGACACCTGATCAAGAACTGTGAGTTTCAGTCATCAGGGGAGGGTAACAGGGCAAAGCATACACGGGTCAGAGCAGCAATGACTTTCAGGAGAGTCGGTCACATCTCCAGACATATGAATGGTAAGATGAATAACTGAGGCTGGTAGAGGACTGGGCTGGTAAAATGAGTGAAAGAAAATTAAGAGAGGGAAAATGTAGACTAACTGCAAAGCATGTCCCAAAGGTAGCTCTCTCCTGGCAGGAGGCATCATATCAAAATGCTCCCATAGCTTTTCTTCAAAGAATGTCTTAGGTCACTCTGGTATGTGCTTGAGAAAGTATTGGGTGCTGTGGCATCAAGGTGTTGAAGAGATCTGGAGAGATGCATTGTGCCCAATATCTGAGAAACTCTTCTTAGTATCCAGCTGTCCTAAAGGGGAACTGAAGGCAGAGCATCAATGATTTGTGCAGTGGCTGCCCATCACAAGCTAAGCTAGGGGAAAGCTGAAGGTGCCAGATGCAAAGTGGGAGTAGTGTCTTCACTGTCCCAGAGCTCTCAGCTGCTGACACTTGCTGACTCTTCGGTTATTCATGTGCCCTGATGTCTACCTGAAACCAGTGCTGGCTGAAAGTCATTATAGCCTACCTTAATTCAATGTTAAATCCAGCTTGAACATGAATAGTCCATTCACATCGCGCATTCAGTGGGTAACTCTCCAGCAAAATCTGACCTCTAGAAGCCCGAAGAACCTGCCCGCACCCTGGGGAGCAAAAGAAGAAATAATCTGTCTGAGGAACCTTCAAAATGCATTTGAAGAAAATATAAGTAGTAACAACATTGGAATGAGAGGACAGTGTGGCTTAGGAAGATACATACAAGGCAGCACAGAAAACAATGGAATGGCCACACAGAGGCTGTAAAAAGTTATGATTCTACCAGAAGTCTTGTCCATGTTAAGACTGCCCCAATAAAAGTTTTACTTTCTTGCTTTTCCCTGCTTTGCAAAGCAGCCCCATGACACTATGTCTTACTGCTTTTGTCCCACTCAGGATTAGCCCGTCCACCCACCTGGCCAATGCTCCAGCTCACAAAAGTTCCGACAGGTCTCATCTCAAACTGAAGCTGAAGAAGCTTGTGGGATAGTGTCAAAGGTACTATAAACACTTAAATTAGTTCAAGTGAGTAAAAAATTGAGAGGAGGAGTCGTTGCACCCAAAATCATGGTTTGAAGACCTTCCCAAGGAGATTCTTGGAGGAAAAACAGCTGATGTATTCCTACAGGAGGTATCCGTTTTCCCTCAGGATTCACCACATCATCCTTATGTGTGCCAATGGAGACATAAAACCACCATGACCCCTCCACCTCACTGTAGGGTATGTGTAATATGCAGCCCTCACCTCTTTTCTCAGGTTCATTCCTAACCTTTCTCTCCTCCTGTCCTACTCTATCTGTGTCACCCTCAGCTTTACATCATACCAAAAAATCTACCTCAGTGCCCAGCATCAACAGAATAAGAAGAAGTACTCCAGTCACTTCTGCCCAGTCTGAAAAAAAACATCAGAGGAGAGGGACCCGAATAGGCAGACAAGGTCACACACAGAGGAAGCAGGATCTTTTCATGGCCATCCTGCAGCTGTCCCTAGGCAGCTGTCCAGAGATAGTTGCCCTAATTCCTCATCGTGGATGCTGAACATTTGTAGTCCAGAGAGTTCTCTCACCTTCTGTAACCTCTCCCTTTCCCCCAACTATAAAATGTGGCTAGAAGTATCTTCCTCTGTGGAAGAAGGAAAGTTGTTTAGCAATTTTTGTACAGCCTTCTGTGATCTGTAAATGGAAATGCTAGCAAAATGAACAGTTAAATCCTTACACACCAAGCAGAGCTCATTTCTCAGTTTCTACTTTCCTGACTACATCTTTTCGAATGGAGTCTTGCACATGGCTATATTCTCTACTAAGCCTTCTGTTGTTTTGCTGGGGAATGAGGCTGTAACTGTAAGCCAGAAATTGCAATCGAGTCTAATAGCACAGCTGAACCAAGGGATCCTGATAGGCTCTGCACCACAGGTAACTAGAAGAAGCCAAAGGGTCAAAAATGACCCAACAGGCCTCCACGGCATGTCTCTCACTTCTTTTTATCTCTCAGTCCAACATAAAGACCTGTTCCCTGCAATAAATTCTGAAGATGAACCCTACGTTTTTAACAAGTACTGCAGGATGAATGTTCCCTACGGGAGTGGTGGGTTTTAACACTTGCCCCAGGGCCCTTCTTTCCTTTGGGAAATGAGGGAGACAGTGACCTGATTTGGTGAAGTAGAAAGCACCGCGGTTCCCATTGATCTTAGTGTCTGGAAATCTGTCCTGCTGCATCTTGTCTATGGGGAGACGTGAAAACTGAGGGTCAATTACTCCTCTTTCTTCTTAAGAAAGAGTTGCTCGAATGAAATACCCTTTGTTCATTTACCCTCGGTTACCCTTAATTAAGCAGGACCCAAGGAAAGAGAAATCCTGCTCAGAGGAGTTCCTCACAAGTGTTTCATCCTTCTCTGTGGCTTGCTTAGTTCCTTGTGTAAAAGGCAAGGATTAATGACTGTGCCCAGCAGCCACATTACGATTCAGCAAGTACGGCAGGATCTGCTGTGGTGCACATGATAATGCTCCTTCCCACAGCATGGAGCGGGACCTTGTGCTGCCGCTGGCTCCTGCCTCAAAAACAACCTGAGACAAAGCTGCTAGAAATCTTCAGATGGTTTGACAGGGGGCTTGGACCACCTCAAAGAAAGTTTCCCTTTCGTCCCGAAGGGCTTTTGAGTTTCCTGTGCCTTTAACAAAGGAAAGCCAAAGAACTGGTGCAAAGAGATACTTGTGTGCAAGGCATACTAAATGAACTTTTCTGTTTGCAGTGGTACAGCCTGAACCCTCTGAACACAGATGCCAAGGAAGTAGGTTTGGCCAGCGAAGCAGGTGGTCCAGAGGCTAAAGAGGAGCCTTTCAGTGACTGCCTCCAAAAGAACATTCTCAGGTTTGCTACCACCTTCCTCTGCACAAAGCACCTTTGCGATCACATCTGTGCTCCTGTATCTCCAGCGCTTCTAGCAGAGGTTAGGCTGCCTCCCCAGACCAACAGCTCGGTTATCTGTTGATCAAAAGGAATCCTTTCCCTTCCTGAAATCTGCAGGAGACCTGGAAAGCTCTCAAGAATAATTTACATCCTAAACACAAATGCTGGCAAATTCGGCCTCATTTACAAAAAAATAATCCACTTTGGCAGGCTGTCAACTTCCTTGTTCCGTTCCTGTTCCTGAAAAAAGGCAGCTTTCAGGGCCACAGTGAGATTTCCTCTAAGGCTCGTTACCGACAGAAAGCAAAACAATGCAAGAGAGCTCCGAGTTCCTGCCCACGGGGACCCGCGGCGCTGTGAAGGTAGAGGTCCTGAGGAGACCTCCTCTGAGAACTTGGTGCCTGCTGCTGGAGTGCTCAGCCGCGATGTGGGGCTCCTTCAGAGCTCCGGTGGGTGAGCAGGGGGCAATGGCAGCAGCAATGCTACCGCTGTTCAGAAACAGGGTGGTACGAGAAGGCAGCTCTCGCTTGTCCCACCCTGTGGGTACCCGTTGCTCGTCGCAGACTGGTTATTAGGGGAGACGCTGTGATTTTCAGTCTGTAAATGCACAGGCACTGCCATCACCGGGAACACCGGGACAGGGAGGGAGCCGCTGGCTATCAGCTCTGCGGGTAACCCTGCCCTGAGGGAGCATCTTTCCAAGCGCTGTGAACATCAGAGCTCGGGAAAGGCTCAAGGACTGGGTGCAGGAAGAAGGGTCGAGCAGGAGGGGCTGGTTTTAGGTTGTGATGTGCCTGGCACGGCACGCCAAGCCTCCCACCCCTCAGGCGCTGCCCTCGCCCCCATTAACTCCACTCCCCGACCGGGCTCCTGCGGGGCTCCCGGGCGCCACCCCGCGGCCGCACCTCGCTACTGCAGCGCGGCCGCCTGAGGGGAAATGGCGCCGCGGGCGGGCGGGCATAGCGGGGAGGGGGCTGCGCCGTGCCCCGGCGGCTTGGCCGGGCCCGGGGAAGGCAGAGCCGGCGCCAGGCGGAGCCGTCCCGCTGGGGCCGAGCCCGGAGCGGCCGGAGCCGGGAGAAGGAGCCCGGGGGTCGCCGCTGTGCGCGGCAGAGCCGCCCGCGGCCCGCGAGAGGGAGGCAGAGCACCGCGCTGCTGGGGGGCAGCGGCCGCCGCTCCCCTCGCTCCGCCCTGAAGCGCCCCGAGGCACCCAGACAAGGGCACCCCCCGGCACCCCAAAAGACCAAGTGGTCGAAAAGCACTGACGGGCAAAGCTCTGTGAAGTCTCAGTGGTGCTGCAGCCTCCTGACGGGCTGCAGCGTGAGGTGATGAGATGAGCTAATGAGCCTGTCTTGGCTCGGCTTTGAAGTGCCGAGGGAGCTTGAGAATCAACCCAGAGCAAAAGGGCCTTAAAAATCAGAAATCAGACTGTAAATCGCAAGGGACTCAGTTACCAGCTTCTGAGGAGCCAAGGTTGAGTTAACCCTGCTGCTGAAACAATGGGCTCCCCACATCCTGCTTTTCAAGCAGTTACTTTATGTTGTTTGCTTTCACCTCCTTAATTGTCATGGGCTGTGTCCGATAGGAAGACAGATTAACTTGTTGCTCTAACATCTGTGACTAGGAGGAGATAAGCCTAAAGTGTGTAGAACAATGGACAGAAGAGAGTAGGAAAAGCAGACGCTGCTTTCATCCCTCTCGGTGAAACACAGAGAGGCAGTCAATAAAAGCTGAGGGAGGGTTGGTGAAAGGCTGTAGTTTCACCCGTGGGAAATTGGTAAAGGAAATACGTGCCTTAAACGGTCTCCAATTAGCTTATGGAATTCATTATTAAATGATAGCACTGGGACCAACAACTTAGCAAAACCCAGGAAGGCAGGGCTTTTGAATCAAAACCTTCAGATAGCACCAGCAGGGCCTGAAAGACCCTGTGTTACCCAGCGCTTCCTCTGAGCGTGTTGGAGCTGTGAGGAGGAGGGAGGGAGCGCCAGGACTTCCCTGGGGCTGGTTCTGTAGCCCGGGGGTTGAAAGAGGACAGAGGAAAAGTTCTGTAACATAGCTGCTGCCCTTGTAAATGTTTATGCTTTGCTGAAATCCTCTGGGGAATTAGTTATGCTGACATATGTCCGAGAAATGCAGAGAACAGAAGATTTCCAGAATCACAGTAGTTAAAGTTTTAAAACAAAACAAAACAAAACAGAAGTTTAGTAGGGTTGTAAACTGCCATGACTTGGGGCCCGCGCCAATCCCTAGCAGATGAGCCTTGGGAGAGAACTTTTCCCCACCATACATCTGCTCAGTGCCTGGTTGCGTTTGTCCTCTCCTGCCTGTGCCCTTTGTGAGGGTCATGGTACAGGAACAGCTGCAAAGGCACAGCATGGCTCTGGCTCCATCCCATCACTCCCTGTCCCTGACGTGCCTCTCTGCCCGTGTGGGACACTTACTCATGCAGTCCCCTCCGTACCAGCCAGCTCTGCACTCCGCGCAGTAGATCCCCTTGATGTAAAAGTCGTCGAGTGTCCCTCCCCAGGAGCCGTTCCGGCAGGACTTGCAGTTCTCAAAAATGGTGCAGCCTGAAAGGAGAGCCACCATGTTAGAAGAAAGCCAAGGTGGATTGTGCTGAGGGGAGAGGAGCAGCCACTCTCTGTTTTTCACAATAAATGCCAACAACATTATTGACTGCTGTGGCGCTGACAGCTTCCCCGCTGTGAACCATACCCAGCCTTCTACTCCAAGCCCTAGGCAGCTCAGACTCTGAGATCTGGAGCCAAATGCTCTGTTTCACTGGCCAAACCTCTAAATCTCATTGCTTCAGCTGTAAATGCCTCTCTCATGAGTCTAAGCACATTATGCTGGTGCAGGTTGGACTCAGCCCAAGTGATTCAGATGTTTCCTGACCTGGTCCTGTCTCTTCCTGCTCTCACCTGTCACCCTGCCCTCTCCTCCTCGCTAGTCAGACTGCCCCATCATCTCTCTCTTCTTGCCTTGGGGGTGCAAATCATCCCTGAGCACCTGTGAAACACTCCTGGTGGGCAGCCAGCTGCATCATCACCCTTTGGCAGCTGCCAAACCTTCTGAGAAGCCCTGAGGACAGCTTTTCTGTTAGAAGAGTCTTTTTTTGGGCAGCAATGCTACATTGCCAGGTGCACTGCTGCTGCCACCAGAGTGACAGGGGCATTCCTGAGGAGACCCAGCGCCATCCCAGGCCCTGAGGGATGTCCATGCCCTCACTGCTCCCCTGCTCAACAGCTGCCTTTACATGCTGGCCACAGGTCTGGTGTGAGCACAGCTTGGTAGTACACGTACCTGGGTGGATTAAGCAGGAGTCGCACTCGTTCTCCTCATTCCTGCAGCAGGGAATGGTGTAGCCCACTTTTTCTTTCCGTCCTGGACAGACGCACTCAATTTGGTCATACTCACAGCACTCCCGGCACATGATGTTCCACTCCGCCCCGGGGCAGTTCTCATTGATCACCGTGTACTCTGCAGGCAGGGAGGGAAAGGGGGGGGACAGAAGAAATAAGCCACTCTCTGTAGAGGATTGACAGAATCTGTTATTCAGCGATTTGTCAGATCAGACATGGCATGAGGTTGCCCCGGTCTTCAGTGTAGAAAATTGCAAACTAGGTGGTAACCCACATCCCAAATAGCAGCTGGGGTGTCTGAGGGACGCACGGGCAGTTTTGCAGGGACAGCCAGGGGAGGCAAACACAGCAGAGATAAGGAATATGGTTACTTAATTCTTTTCTCTACAGGGCCTTCCACATCAGCACTGAGAAAAATAATTATAAAAAAAAAAAAAAAACACGGGATGAGGTCATGTGAGAAACTCTTCTGCAGATCTCAGCCTGACTTACAGCCTCGTATACAGCGTACATTATTTAAGCTATGTGAGCATGTTTTGTTCAGCCTGTGAATTTGCTGCTGTCGAAGACGAGGGTGTCCGGCAGGAAAGGCCAATTTCACGGCTGGGTTTTAGCCAGTTTCACTCCCTATTTTCACTCAGAAATACATAGTGCTATGCTCAGTTTTGTTGCCAAAGGAAACAAGATTTTTCATTATTTATAAAGGTTTGTTTTGTCTGGCATTTCTAATATGATAACATTATTAATGTATTTTTATTATCTAGCATAACCTTATACACTGGTGTTTAAGCTATGCTGGAAGTGCCCTTTTAGGAAAGGGCACTGTGATACCTCAGGGTGTGACTCCAGGCTGCCGCAGTAAGTGCAGACCCCACCTTCCGTCGCCAGCACGCTGTCTAAGGTCTACAAACTGAAATCTAATGAGTGCACGCGGCTGTCAGCATGCCTCAGCCAGCTGACAGACCTGACGGCTGCTTTCATGGAGCCTGATGGTGAGAAGTGTGAGAGCAGCCTGGGAAGATGAGACATGAAGGAAACATAATGAGACTCTCTCTTTCTTCTTCCCTCTCCCCTCCCCTTTTTTCTTTTTTTTATTGTGGTTAGGTAACATCCTTTTTTCTTTTGTTTTAAACTCTGAGTGACAGAGCTGCATTGCCATCGCAACCAGCCACACATCTCTAAGGTGCAGCGCTCCCGCCTGGGCCCGTCCCTGGCTCCATCCTCACCCTGCTGCTTCTGCTGTCGTCGTGCCTCATAACCGAGTTACCGCATCTGCCAGACGCAGCTCCCTGCCACTGAACCTTGCTGCTCCGTCTCACTGGATTCTCCACGGGCTCATGAAGAGGTTCCTGGAAGCTTATCCTTTTCCCTAACGCTATTTATTTGCTCCATCAAAAAGGGACCACCAACTGTTTCTTCATTTTTTTTCCCTTTGGCTGGGAAATGAAGTTTAGCCCTTGGTGCTCCTCGCAGCTGAACCTTTCCCAGTCCACTGCAGTTCGGAGTTTGGAAACCGGGCTGCTGTTTGCGCTAAAACCTTCCTGTTCCCTCCCAGCCACAACCATTCCAAAAGGAAGAAAAGAGCCACGGCTGTCATTCAATAACATTCTGTAATTATTTATTCCAATATAAGTTCTTGCATCCAAATGACCTTAGTGTTCAGCAGTTATATAGCCTTTTGCCTGTAGATCTCGACATGCTTTACAAAGTGCTTTTTCCAGATGGGAAACTGAAGCACAAGCGAGGTGAAGTGACTTTGCTCAAGGTCCCAGAGAAAAACAATAGCAGAGCCAGGAATTAAACCCGTGCCTCCTAATTCCCAGAACAGCAGTCAATCAGCTTGGCCAAGTTGGGACTTCTTAACCTATAGCTATTATTCTCTTCTAATGAAGCCGTTTATCTGTGATCTGTATCTGATTCAGATTCCAGAGCGAATTGATTACACGTGTCTAATTATCTTATTAGAACTGACACTCAGCTTGATCCATCTCATCATACATGACTGGCAATCGCTGTTCCTGTGTTGTGCGGGGGCGGGTGTCTCGCTCCCTGTTGAAGGAGGAATCCCCAAAGCCTGAGCAATAAATAGCTACCTAACACTCAGGAGCTTTCGCAAAGCTTCCTTCAAATTCTTTGGTCTCCCAGCTCAAGCTGGAAATCTAAATTCTCTCAAGGTTGCCAATGCTCATTAATGAAATGGCTCTATCCATTTGGGGTGTAGATATCTGTTGCTAGCTAAAACGATCCAAATGTTCACAGGCAGAGAGAACCATGAGGGCTGACCAAGACATCTCCATCCGTGCAGAAATGCCAAGCCTGGCCAGGCCAGGCCACAGGCAGCACCACGTGGCTGCCGGGTTAGCGCTTCCCTCTGAGAGGGGCCGGACCAGGCGACCGCCACAGGCCCCTTTCAACCTAAATTATTCTATGATTTTATAGCAATATTGCTGTTTGCTTCCTTCTTGCCCTTGTTTCAAGTGAGACAATGGAAACAGACTGTGTTTTGGTTCACTGACCATTGAGTTCCCTTCCAGGTTTGCAGGTAGTTTGGGCAGCATATTTTCATTGACAGGGAAATATGTGGGTCTGAGGATTTTTATTTATTTTTTTTAAGTGATCATGTCTAGGATTTTCTTCAAAGAAATCATGAAGTCTGTTATTCTGAAGATCTGTAGAAGCTATTTTTTAAGGAAACTTGTGCAAAGACTCGATGTACCCTTTTAATAGTGGTAGTGTCCCTTTTGTGTTGCACATACATCTCCTGCCTGCTGAGCAGCAGGCCAAGGAACACTTCCCCTCAGAAATGCAAGAGGGAGATGCACAGAGCAGTCTGCACGCAACAAACATTTGTTTGGGTTGCTGAGCTCAGCCTGGGCCCCAGGGAGGAAGAATTATCCCTATTGTGCACTTGGGGAACATTAACCATGTCCCCACTGGCAGCTCCCTGCAGCCACACTTGGCCATTATTACCCCAAAAGAGAAGAGGCTGAGGCAGGGAGGAGCAGGGGGAGCTTTACTGAGTGAATTGCTGGAAAGAGGGCCCTGGCCGGCTGCGGCTGCGATAATCACAGGGTACACTGTGGGCCTAGCTGATAATCCTCCAGAGCAGGCAGGCTGGTGTGGAGGCAGTGGCCGCGTCTCCCAGTGTCAAACATAGTCCAGAAAGTGCTTTGACCTGATTTTGGAAGAAGCAGGAAGAGGCTGCTTGACAACCCCTGCAAAATATTTGGCTGAAATCAACAAACAAGTCTCAGAACAGGCAAATAAACAGCGGATTAATTTACAGGATTTTAATGATGGAAGAGAAACCCATTAAATCCAGGAATAGACAGCGCATGTGGAAGCAGCTCAAGACCACGGAAACCGAGCAAGAAGTAGTCGTGTGGGAAGGCAGGCGAACAGCCGGGGGAAGGTGCTGGGGGAATGCCCGCGGGGCTCGGCAGCCTGGCAGGACACAGCACCACGTTTCTCCTCTTGCTTTGAGTCCAGCCTGGGGGAGCAGTGGGGGAGTACGGTGGTAACATGCGGCCTAGCTGGTAGTTCTCACGTGTTTCCAGGTCTGGGTGGGTGCACGTTCATTCTTTCTGCTGACATCTGCACCTAGAGAGACCGCCTCACCCCCGCAGCACAGGGGCGCGTTTCAGATCCCGCAGCTCTCAGCGGCTGCTGCTGCCAGACAGCAGTGGGAGGGGATGTTCCCCAGCAGTGCCCACGTTTCTGTGGGCTCTAAATGGCCTTTCTGTTGGCAGCATCAGCCCGAGGGCTGTTCCGGAGAAGGCAATTCATCACAGTCACACCGTCACCTCCCCTGCTCTCAGATATTAAGCTGGGTGTTTGGAGGAGCCAAAGACTCCTCTCCCCGGGGAGCTGTCCCCACTAACAGGCAGGCCCTGAGCTTCCTCCATGAAAACCTACGTGCAGGTGATGAGCCACAGCGAGGAGAAGGTGCCGCAGGAGTGTCTCGAGGGAGCCGGCTCCTGCTCTTGTGGTGGCTGAGCCTGCACTGGGAGCTGAGCTGCTGAAAGCAGATGAAGAGCAGCCACAGAGGGGCCAGCACAGAATGAAGTGAACGGCCGATCTGCTGGATGCTCTAATGCTTACTGACATCCCTGTGCAGACAGGGCCTTGGTTCTCCACAGATTCTCAAGACTGCAAAGGCAAAGTGTTCAGCCTTTGCTCTTGATTTTGATTCAGCTCTGTGTTTGCCTTTGTACAAGTGCTGCTTATCTGCCTGCCTCTGTGCTGTATACCCACAGGAGCCAGGGAAGGAGTGGAAGAAAGTTATTCCTGGTGCTCTAATAGCTTTAAGGGGAAATACAATTTTAATCCGCTGGACTGCCAAGCTTCTACTGTCACGCACTCCATTCACAAAGTTGCAAAAAATTCAGCTGTGATTTAACTTGCCTGGCGCATCCAATTCCCTCACTTGCTCTGGCCCAGAGAGCTCTTATTTGCTTCTTATTCCTGCTTCACCTTTTCAAGAGGTGCTAATGTCCTCAGCCAAGATGTGCCTAGGCTAGGCAGCCCGGTGTGTGGAAGAGGCGCCTGAACAGTTGGCAGTGAAGCTGTCATCTCCCTCACACAAATGGTCTGTTATTCCTATTGCCCTCATGGTCAGGGCACGCGTGTGACTCAGCCATCCCTGTCCTGGCCAAACCTCAAATACCATCCTTTTCCAAACTGCAGGACCTCAGAAGGTGAGGTGATGAAGCCCCCACAACGAAATATTTTATTAGTACTTGGGAAAGATGGTGATGGAGGTTTGACAGAAATATTGCTTGAAATGGACTAGAAATGCAGCCTTCCAAAAGGGCAGTTTTTGCCATGCCATTCGGAAAAGCCAGAAGTCTCTTTGGAAGATAAGCGAAGGCTCCATTAGCACTCCCCCTGAAGACTGGAGGTATGTTACTTACTCTTATGCCAGTGAGTTCAAAGAGGATGCCCAAGAAAGAAGAAATAGCTGTAAGGATCAGGCTGTCTTAAAGCACTAGTTCTATTCAGTACAAGGTCTGCTGGAAAGGACAGTGATGAGTCCTATGGGATATGCAATGAGCCCAGCCAAATCTCTCATTTGAGGGAAAAGCGGAGACCTATGAGGGATGGAAAAAGTCTGATCATCAAAGAAAGCTATGTCTTAGAGCTCAGGGATAAAGGGAGCACTGCCAAAAGCCAAGCTGAACTTGACCTTGCGAAGGAAATTAGAATAATAGTAAAAGGTTCTTCAGTCATAATAAGAAAATAAGGAAAGAAGAAAAGCGATTCTTGTGGGATGCGGATGCAGATGAAATGTAAGATGGTGGTGGGCAGTGTGGTGAGGTCTTAGCTTTCATCTTCAGGGAGTCTACATTAATGGGTTTGGGGGCGTGGAAACAGTTAAGGTGTGATCCACATATTAGTGAACTTCTAACCAACTGCAGCTTGCAGCTTGGGATATTCAAGTAAACCAGCTTCAATTTTGGTTTATCTTACTATGTCAGGCTAAAAACTTCGGTGATTCACAGATTCACAGGCACATTGCTGCCTCAAGGGTGGGCCAGACAGTTCATCACTCTAAAACTTCAATTTTAACACACTTTTCTTGTCATGGTGAATTTGCCTGTCATAGATACCTTACTAAACAGAAAGGGGATTTCTGTTCCAAAGGGTTTGGAGCTAGGAAAATTATATGGCTAGGATCTAAGGTGAATTAAAGCAAGCCCAATTACAGCAATTAACTTAGATGTCTTCTACTTCTTTGGAAGAATGGCTTGTTGTCATTTTAATGTAGTCATTTTAAGCTGGTATAAATCCATGCTGCTGCTGCAATGGGACATCTCCCTCCATTGTGTCCCTGACTTCCCATTCCCACTCCCTATCTTTGTGCTGGCATTAGCTGCTACATAGAGGGATCAGTGTACTGATCCAACAGAAAGCCACTTTGTGGTCTCCATGTCTCCCTGGGAAAAAAAAAAAAAAGCCTAAATGTTCGCCACAATCCTACAAGAGAGACCTTGTATATATGTATTTATCATAACGTGGAAGAAAGTGTTTTATAAGGACATCCATACCTTGATCTGAGCTGATGGAACTTCCCATCCTACATATCCATGGTGTTACATAGAAAAGATGAGTTTTCCTCCCATGCCACAGTTTATCCATCAGCACGCTGGTGTAACAATACTTACACTCGAAGAAACATCATTTCAAATTGCTTTGAAAAGTGCCATACAAATTAAAAGTGCATTGTAAATAAGAACAGATACAAACATATACATCTCCAAAATGAGAGTCCATAGAAGATGACTGTTTCAAAGTGATTATTCAAACAGCTCATGTTCCACAAATGAGAATATGTCCCCTTTTATTTGATTGCCTTTTATTTTTTTCAGCATGATGCTCAATAACAATTACTGCCTCTGCAGAAGAAGCAAGCATCTGAGTTTGAAGGAGCAATTTCTTAAGGCTCTTATTAGGAAATGTTCAGCCATGTAATAATTCTGAAATGAAGGTTTCTCATTTAAAGACAGAATAAATCTGACAGAGGTGAAATCTAGTAAAAGCTAACACATTTCTTTCTCTCCGTGTCTGTCTCATTTTCATGATTGTTTTATCCTGCTCCTTTTTCAAGTCTACTCTCATTGCACCACTGTGCAGGCTGGCTCTTATCCCAAAGGTGTTATGGGTATGGACGTTAACAACATGAAGAGCTCTGAGCACACAGAAGATCTAGAATTTCTCAACTGGAAATGAGAAACATGTTGGATTCACTTAGTAAGGCCAAGAGGAACAGACCTCAGAAGGGAAGAGAGTTGTTCCCTTAAGAAGTTTTAACTGGGGCTCTTGAAGAACAGTTTAACCCCAAACCCTGAATAATGATGGAAAGTGCAGGTCTTTATTCCTAACCTTTTTATCCCTCAGATAACCCGTTGTGCAAACAATGCCTATTTTCCTAATAGGTTAAGAAGACGAAAGGGAGTAATGCTATCTCTAAAGAAGCTTGCTTCCCTTTAGGAAATTATGTGCCTATTATTCTTTTTAGCAGCTGAGCTAATTATAAGAGGAGCTAAAATACATCCCTGTTTTAGTTTTACTCAGTGTGCTTCATTTATGGATTGCAGGCCACTGCTGAATAATTGGACTGCTTCTCCCAGTGAGCCAGTTTGCATCCTTTCCTAACTGTCAGCGTGCACTTTTACACAGCCATGAATGTGAGGGGAAAAAATGAAAGATTTTCTCATTAAAAATAAATAAAATTAAAAAGTTAACATGTGAACACATGGTGAGGTCTACTATACTAAGCTGACTTGGTCCACTTACTAAACATATATCTATAAAATTCAGAAATAAATATTTCTGTTGATCCCAATAGGACATAGGTTTGCTTCAGCATGCTGCTACGGTGGTGCCTCTTTTACACCTGCAAGCTTCCACTCGTGACTGGGCTGTGATAAACAAATCACAACACCTCTGCTTCAAGAAGAATTGTTACTTCAATAAAAAGTCCTTTTTGAGGTCTCCATCAGGTCCTTAACAGGAGTTCCCATATGACTTCCAGCGTTTGTACCTCATTCCACACTGCCTTGTTTTGCTTTGTCCATAAGAAAAATAAAGAATCAAGGAAAGCCAAGTAAAAATTGTGCTTCCTCTTTGTGGTGTGTAGGAATTGCCCATCTAGAAGCTACAGCAGTGGGTTAATGAATAAAGAGCATTAAGTGAAAATAGGAGCATCCATTCAGTCTTTCTATACCATAAAGCCCTGATGGTCCCAGTACCCCTCAGCCAACACCGCCTCAGTTGCGATGCCCACCGTTTGCACATGTTCTGCCCATGTTCCTCCCAGCAAACCCGCCCGCCCTGCAGCCCCTCCTCGCCTGCCCTACCCCTGCTGAGGAGGAGCACAGCAGGGCAGGTAGGCCTCAGGCAGGGTGCTCGTTCCTATTAGAAACATCCCGCTTCGCTTCTTCCTACATTTGAGCAGCCCTTTCTTCCAGATAGTGAGCTGTAACACGCAAGATAGAGCTCTACTCCATACACTCCAAGTAGCAGCTCTGCTCCTTTCCCCTTTTTCTTGTACAAAGCCCTTCTAATCCCTGCCTTCCCTCTGGGGACAGGCCAGTTGGCCCACAGGCCCGGAGCGCTGCAGCAGGCGTACACGCCTCCGCCGCATCTCAGATGCTGTTCCAGTTTAAACCTCGCACTCCTCAGCACGCGTCTTCCCCTGCCCTCAAAACACCACAGCTTCCTCTTTCTGTATCTTTTCGTCATGGCTGGATTTAAATTACAGGCCATCATCTACGCCACGAGCTGGGATGTTTATAGCATCTAAAGCAACCTGCAGACGTCTGCCCTAAACCTCCCCGTCCTCCACTTTCTCCTCTGTAATTATGGGACGGCATTTTTGATCTCATTATTGGCACCGTGGCATCGCGTGTTCATCCAAGAAGGGCTGTGACAGGGCTGTAAAACAGCCAGGATAAGGCTGAAACTGAGTTTGCTACATTACCCAGCAGGCCTTGATTTGTTTCTGGGATAGAGAAGCTTATTCTGGCCAGGAAAATTACACTAGTGTGATTGGGAAGAGATTTTGTTTTTCCTGTGCTGCAAGACAAGGAACAGGAGCGGGTGTGAATGCGGCACTTTTGAGATAGTGGCAGCATGCACGAGGCTGGAAAGCCCAGCCTTCATTAACGGGGCTGGGGAACAAAGCCAGACTGCTGTGATATGGGAGGATATTTGGGAATCTGTAGAAAAGAAACAGCTGCAGTATCTAAATCCATGAGCACATGACATGGGGACATGCCTGTGTTAAACATGGAGAAGTGGTGCCGGCCCTGTCTTCAGTGTTTGCTTGCTGTAGCGGTGTCAGACCTGGAGCAGGTGGGCAGTTAGTGTTGCCTGGATAGAAACAGCCCACACAGACAGCAGGAAAATCCCTGAGCCTCCACCTCAAGCTGTACGCGGCAGCCCTGGGGCTGTAGCTCAGCCCTAGCCAAGGACCGCAGGGTGCCCCCGAGCTGCCGGCCCTCTGCCCCTGCGGCGGGGAGGGCGACAAGCCAAACCAGGGGGCACTGGAGGGCTTAACGGGACTCCCGGGAGCCCCGTGAGGTGGCCTCAGGGTTGAGCATGAGTAACCCCAGCTTTCCTCTGATCCAAAAAGCGAGTCTCTCCCCCTTTGTCCAAGCTAGGGACCTAAATGTGTGAACTGAAGTAACCCATTTGCTAAGATTGAATGCATCTGGATGCATCTGAGTGCATCTGGGCTCCACGGCTCTAGACAGAGGATGAAGGGGGAGGGGAGGAGAGATTGGGGAGGGTTGAGATAGGCAGGAGCACACACAAACACACATATATTTTTAAGGAAATATGAGTCACTTGCACTTCAAGTTTATTCCAGAAATCAACTCCCAGACCTCCCCTGACTCCTGCCCCCAACTCCAGAGGCAGGCCCTGTGCAACTGGGTGTGATAAATAGGGATAAAAATTGGATACATCTGTGGGGAGGAGGCAAAATGCTATTTTCCAACCTGCCCTGACACGCTCAGGCCACCGCACTTTTGAATCCTTCCCGTGGCTCCAAGCACCCCTCCCACCGCTGCATGCAGGGTGAGCACTGATGGCGGTGACTCCTCTGGAGACAGGGCACGGAGGCACAGTGAGGACGGAGGGGGCAGGGGGGTGGCTGTCCTCGATGTGGGACCCCCAGGCCCTTCAGTCACTGCCCCCGGTGCGTGAGGAGCTGGTGTTGGGGAGAACGAGTGGGCAATGAGCCTCTCCACAGCACCAGGCAGCCGCTGCCCATGCCTAGGAGTGCTCTGGCACATGGCAGAGGGACAGGCTGCTGTGGGGACAAAACGTGGGTGCACGTGGGACAGTGAGACCGTGCTTTGTGCTGGTGGCCCTGGGGGCAGGCTTTGGCAGGGGATCAGTCACCCTGTCACCAGCACCCTGGGCCCCCAGGCCCAGCAGGGAAGAACACCACAGAGGCAGACCCTCTGCCTCAGCCCCCAGCGGGGCGGGCTCTGTAGCCCCGTCCTTGACACTGATTATTTATAGCCGTCACGATGGGGTTGCCTGCATGCCTGGCACCTCCCCTGCTCTGCTGCGTCCTCCCGAGGTGCTTACCTGGCAGCTAACGTTGTCACAACCCCACTGCTCGAAGGGCGGGCGATTCGGGGGCACCGCACCTCCCAGCGCTCAGGGCTCGGCTCCTGAGGCAGCCCGCGGGATGCTGACAGCCATCTGCAGCTTCAGCTGCTCCCAGGTGTAAGCAGCCCACGGTCGTGGCCGCAGCGACAGCGAATCTGCACTCGCCAGTAAATGCCTTTCGCTTAACCTTATCAAGAAGAAACTGAACATGCTGGTTCAGCAGAATCTGGAGCGAGGCTTGGCTATAAAAAAGATCATTCTGCTTTAACGAGGCTTCCCCTTCGAAAGAATAATATTGGCAGAACTAAAGCCCAGATCGGAAACAATGTGTGGCTTTTGTTTTCTTTTTTTCCTTCACTTTTTTCCTCCCTTGCCTTCATTCTTGGTGTTGGGGCTGGAGAGGAAAGTCTCTGTCTTGCCAAACTAAACAAATTACGCTTTACAATTCGGAGACTTAAATGCCTCTTTTTATCATCATTTCCTTAGCACTGAGTGTTGAGAAAATAAAGCAGTAGTAAGTGAAGTGATTGCATACCCTTTTCTTGATGGCCATTGGCAAACAAATCCAGCCAGTTGTTTCTCTTTAAGGCTATTAACTTTGCCTGGAAATCATCCCTGGGCAGACCTCCCCCCACACATGCTCTGTGCCGGCGAGAAAGGAATAAATAAAGCAGAGCCCCTTCCTTCTACTATTACCAGCCCTGCAGATCTCTCCACTGCCCATGACAGCCCCTGAGCTCAAACCCCTCTGACCACACTGAAGGAAAGGGACTGCTCTGGCCGTGCCGGGAACGCAGACGCTGACTTACGGTACCTCTCGGCAAGCAGGAGATGAGCAGGAGCTGCAGGAGGGTGAGTCCTACGTGTGTCCAGAAGGCTCGCTCCATACTGCCCAGGCCGGTGCAGCGGTGTGACTGCTCAGCAAGGGAAGGCAGGCAAACAGCTTTTACTGGGACCTCACCAGCTCCAGGCTGCGAGGGATCTCGGATTTCAGACCTCGGCTCGCTCCCATCCTCACCAGAGGGGAACTACCTTCAAGAGACTTCTCAGGCGTCCAGAAGCACGACGTCACCCCAAACCTCTCCAACTGCTGCCTTAACCCTTTCTGGACTCTGGCAGGCGATCCCTTTTGTGACGGGCTTGTTGTCTCGCGCTGCTCAGCTCCAAGATAGCAATTTTCATCTCAGAAAGAAAGATACAGTAAAGGGGGGAGAGACAGAAATACAAATTTCTATTCATGAGTCATCCCTGTTGCTGTGGCGAGTTGAAGTTACAGATGTCTCCAGAAGGAGGCACTTGGTACGTGCTCCCTCTGGGTGTGCAGGGCCGATGTGTCCCCAGGGTGCTGCCCTCGCCGCCGGGCTGGGCGCGAGGTGGGTGCGGAGAGGGATTCCTGACCCACGGTCCCGTGACCGGACAGCCCGGCTAAGTGACATGTGCCATTTTACAACGCGCTTAAAATAGACGTGCTTTTTTATGGCAGGCCAGATGAATGAATGGGGCTCAGTGAGTGTTCGCTCCCTCCACAGTGGATGAAAACCGCAAAACACAAAAGGAATCACTTGGAATACACGCGCTTGAGCTAGTCAGATGCTTTTTACGGACTCCGTTTCTGCCAGAAAATGCAACTTTGGCAAAATTGAAATGTTTTGTCGGAACATGTTGATATTGAGGAAACGTTCAATCCAAACAAAGGAGACCATTGCTTTTGGATTTGATCTCTGCGTCATGTTTTGGTTTGCCTTTTCTATTAGTACATGCTACTGATTTTACCTGTCTTCAGCTCATATTTAATAGTCGTATACTTCATTTTTCTAATATTCTTCTTACAAAATGTATCAATACTATCCAAAGGAAACATTTCATGGTTCTACACCAGATCTCCTCAATTTCATTTCTGTAGTGAACTTTCAAAATGTAGATCATTTTCAAAATGTGAAGGGTAAAAATTGGCATTTTCTGCAGAGTAGAAACCCAAGTATCTCAAAGGCTTTGACAAATACCTACAGCTGTTTGTAAAGCTCTCAGGCATGTTGAGCAACCTCAAAAATTTGCGAGCAGTAGCCAATGGAAACCTTGAGTAATTTACTGCAGTGGAAAATCCATTACGCCTTCAGGTGGTCTTTCATGGGATGAATTCCTTTATCCAGACATCTCTCTAGGTTATCCTTGTCTAACAACCTATAGACTTTTAACTGTGAACAGTCTTTGTAGTATCTGTGCACCTTCCATATAAAACAATACCGATGTGTTCATCACCGTCTTTTTCTCTAAATCTCTTAACATGGATGCAAACATACCCAGTGAGATTGCTGATGTAAGAAGACATGAGACAGATGCCAAGATTTTGATGATTACGGCACACAGCCCTACTCAGAACATAGTATTTAAAGTTCATTTTGGACTTAGCTGCCATTCGATTTTCTGCATGGCAGTGGAACTGATGCTAACTTCAAATTTCCTTCAGAGCACAGCCACCTGCTTTGGTGTGGAGACCTCCACAGGGTGCAGTACGGATATCTGTCTGCTCCACGGCCTGCTGGAGAATCTCCCCTCTGCCATGGAGTGTGCCCACGTGGTCAACAAGGCCAACGGCATCCTGGCTTGTATCAGGAATAGTATAGCCAGCAGGACCAGGAAGGTGATCATTCTCCTGTAATCTGCTCTGGTGAGGCTGCACCTCAAGTACTGTGTTCAGCCTTGGGCCCCTCAGTACAAGAAGGACATCAAGGCTGTGGAACATGTCCAGAGCAGGGCTACGGAGCTGGTGAAGGGCCTGGAGCACAAGTCCTGTGAGGAGCAGCTGAGGGAACTGGGGGTGTTTGGTCTGGAGAAGAGGAGGCTCAGGGGAGACCTCATTGCTCTCTGCAGCTGCCTGAAAGGAAGAGGTGGGGAGCTGGGGGTCAGCCTCTTGTCACAGATAACTAGCGATAGGACCGGAGGGAATGGCCTCAAGTTGTGCCAGGGGAGGTTCAGGTAGGAAAATGTGAGACATTTCTTCTCAGAAAGAGCAGTCAGGCACTGGAATGGATTACCCAGAGGAGTGGTGCCGTCACCATCCCTGGGGGTGTTCAAACCGGCTGGAACCGGCTGGAACTGAGGGGAACCGGCTGGAACTGACTGGAACTGGCTGAAACT
Organism: Aythya ferina; assembly: GCF_964211825.1. NCBI lineage: Eukaryota > Metazoa > Chordata > Aves > Anseriformes > Anatidae > Aythya > Aythya ferina. The sequence continues at coordinate 16,416,187 of NC_140301.1, read as the reverse complement.
GTCTGAGGGGAACTGGATGGAACTGGCTGGAACCAGCTGGAACTGGCTAGAACTGAGGGGAACCGGCTGGAACTGGCTGGAACCATCTGGAACTGAGGAGAATTGGTTGGAACTGGCTGGAACGATCTGGAACTGGCTGGAACTGAGGGGAACTGCCTGGAACTGTCTGGAACTGACTGGAACCAGCTGGAACTGCCTAGAACCATCTGGAACCATCTGGAACTGCCTAGAACCATCTGGAACCATCTGGAACTGAGGGGAACTGGTTGGAACCATCTGGAACTGAGGGGAACTGGTTGGAACTGTGAGGAACTGACTGGAACCAGATGGAACCAGCTGGAAATGACTGGAACTGGCTGGAACTGGACTTGATGATCTTGAGCTCTCTTCCAACCTAGAAATTCTGTGATTCTGTGAATTGACTGAATCTGAGGGAACCGGCTGGAACTGGCTGGAACCGGCTGCAACTGACTGGAGCTGGCTGGAACAATCTGGAACTGGCTGGAACTGAGGGGAACTGCCTGGAACTGACTGGAATTGACTGGAACCAGCTGGAACCATCTGGAACTGACTGGAACCAGCTGGAACTGAGGGAAACTGACTGGAACTGGCTGGAACTGGTTGGAACTGGTCCTGTCTAGCACAGTACAACCATGGCTGCTCCTCACAGAAACCGTCCTGCAGCCCCTGCTACCAGCACCTCACTGGGGACAGTCATTTAGTTTCCACACAGGGATATATGTCATAGTAGCTCGTGTTCCCCACCTCCATAGTCAGCTCTTGTAAAAGGTGAAGAAGACAAGGGTGACAAGTGGAGAATCCTCTGTGGCCATTGCAGTGACAGTCTACAGCAAACTGAAAACAAAGTTATGACAAGCTGACTAAAGCTTTCCCCTGTGTTTTCCCCTGTGTTTTATTATTATTATTTTTTTTTATTATTATTTTTATTTTTATTTTTTTTTCTCCATTACTTCTCACCCAGACAACTGGAGCTCAACACTCTCCTCTGTGTTTAAGAAAAAAAAATGAATTCCTCCAAAACAGATGAAAACAGAGAGCCTTTACCTCTTCACAAAGAAACATGATTTTTAATGTATATAGAATCATAAATAGTTCGTTTCATACCTTGTTATTTCTAATAAACAATGAAAATATTTAACCTAGTAAGTCTGAAATATAAAAATATTTAACCTAGTAAGTCCTAGTAAGACTGAAAGTTGGCTTATAGATACCTGAGGTTTAGCTGAAACTGAGAGGGAGCCCCACGAGGACCCAGACCCAAATCTGTCCTTGATGTGTGAAGTCGAGAAATCCCAGAGCGTTGAACAAGGTTGAACACAGGGAACCAAAGAGTTAAGGACAAGCATAGAGGACCTAATACATAGATTTTTCATAAAGGTCAGAACCATTGCGGGGGGGAAATAGCCACAAGGGCCACAAGTATTTGTTTATTTGAGCCAGTTTCTGTGGCAAGCCATTCAATATGGTGGAAAAGGAGTAGCTGAGGTTGTGCCTCTGTCCTGCGTAAGGAGCAGCTCTGCAGGGACACCTTCACTTTTAAGATGGAAAAGAGGTCTTTCTATTTTATGGAGGACTGGGATAAGGAATGGGAAAGCTAACTGATCTTTGATATCTCTTATTTTTCTTGTCTCTTAGGGAAGTTAATTATGCTCACCAGGGAATATAATCACACTCAGTGTTATTCTAGAGTGCTTCATTTAGCCCTTTGCAAAATCAAGTTGCATTGGTTGATCCACTGCATCTGTAGAGAATGGCTTGTCAGTCAAAAAAGTGAATTCAAACATGATCCCATAGATTTTACATGATCAAGTAGATATATCCTATTTACATTGGTTGTTTGATGAGACGTAGCTTTAGCTCTGGGCAGCTTACATTGTGCTCCTGAATGCACTTATTGCATTTCTATTAAGATGCAGAGACCAAACCAGGCAAATCACACCAGCCAAATATTTTGGGCTTTATGTAATTCTCCACAAAAGAAAGCTAAAAGCTCTTAGCCATGTGTCTGTGCTGCTGAGGAATCTCTAGCATTTGGCTGCAGTGTTTGTATCTGCCCTATTGCTGAACATACTTAAGTACAGGTTTGAAAATTGCATTCCACTGACACTGACTTGTAAAACAGATCTGCAAAAATTGATAGAGTTAATGTATCTCCTAGTCATTATAAACTTCCTAGCAACTCACTTCAACCTAGAGTAAAACAAGTGCTTTGATAATTAACAGTTAGCCACCGGATTAATAGTTAATGTGTAATTAATACCACTGACTTCTAATAATCCACCATGAAAAACATGAGACATGAAAATGCTGTGTGATTCAGTCTGTAAGAAGAGCAAGAATGCCACCATTTTATAGGGGAGAAAAATTGAGGAGCTGAGGTTCATACCTTGTAGCAGTGCCGGAATGAGTTCACCCCTGTTTGATACTTAAAGCTCTAGTCTGTTCTGCTTGAGATGACTCAGTGAAGAATAATTAGGGATGGATGTACAGTTCTGAATAAAATCAATTTTGGTTTGAAATAAAATCGCTGTTTCAGAGTCAGAAGAGCTTTCTTTTTTTTTTTTAGTCGGAAAGTTTAGTGAACTTTTTATTTCCCTTCACAAGGCATCCTTCTTACACAAACATTTTGAGCCCATTTCTCTCTCTTCTCACAGGCAAGATCCCCACTGAAACCAGTAGAGTCTTCTGCAAGAAAAAGAGTTTGAATCACCCAAGCTCAAATGTGCTCCCAGCAGAGTCGGTGGAGTTAGGTCTTGAACTTAAAGTAAAGCCCATCATACTTGAACAAAATCTGAAGAAACCATTTGTGAGACATTGTAAAAGAAAATGGACCCTCTGAAAGGCTGGAAAGGGCTTGTGTCTCACAGGAAAAATAAAGTTCAAATGAAACTCAGACTTGGAGCTTTAAGAGTAGCAGCAAGAGCAGTTAATGAAAGATTAGCACTAATGTTTTATTCCTTCCCTCAAATCATTGTTATTGAATGAGGGAGCCCTTTCAGAGGAGAAATTACAAAGCGTTTGCCTTTAAAACACTGCTTTTAATAGAAATCACAGACCTTACTATAACATCCAAGGAACATTTTATAAGTTTCTGGGAATATTTAGAGTATACTTTGCCCTTTTAGTTTCAAGTTCTGCCAAATGTGTGCAATGCAATATCAAGCACTTATAAACCACAGTAGAACTGTGGCAGCCTTCCTACACAGGCACCTGCAGGCAAGGGCACTTTGTGGGGCTTTTTCTGACCTAAGCTCCACAACTTATTCCCAGCTCTTTGTGGGATGTTAATCCTCAGTGACTGAAGCATCACAGTCAAAGAAAGCAAATTGGATGAGAATGGGAGAAGCCAAAAGAGCAAGGAACTGTAGTGCCAGCACACATTACAGCTCCTGACCTAATGGGACTTGTAATGGCAATAGTAAAGCTCGTATTTGTTAAAAAGATTTTGTCAGGAAAACTGAGGTAAAATTTATAATTCCGATTATGCTTCTGGGCAGGTGATCAACAAAATATGGCCAGAAAAATATGACTCCTTAATGGCACCTAACAAGCAGTATGTTTTTTGTTTTGTTTTGTGTTGTTCTTTCAGTTGGTACTTCATGTCTTAGTCTGTCTGTCTGTGGGTTTTTTTCAGTGATCCTTCTGTGTTTCACTTTTGTATATAGTCTATGATGATCTTCACCATAGCAATGGGTAAAAAAAAAAACAGTCAGGTGGAAGATTTGGTTTGAAACTAAAACTAGCCATTAGTCAAGCCTACTTATCAATCAGTCAGACACTGATATTACACTCTAAGGAGGTAACAGGAAAGGGTTGCAGTTACATATTTCCCTACATGAAGATGAACTATCTGTAGATTCAATTGTTGTTATGATACATATTTTGCTTCATAGGTTAATAAATAAGGTTTTGTAGGTTAACAAATAAGACTTTTAATCTGTGCAGTAGGCTCAAACTGATCACCAATACAACAATGACCCAGAACATTAGCAACTGCTTTTGTTTGTTTGTTTGAAGTTGAACATTTGATAATCATGCTAACATGTGAGCCAATGTGGAAGCCAAGAAAATAACATGTTTTTGAGTCAGAAATCTAATGATGCTCAACCTGGAAAGCTCAGCCTAGCACTGCAACAAGATGTCCAGCCAGAAAAATATTTACATTAAATAAAGTTCAGAAAAATGTATGTTGGAAGCAATTGGTGGAAGGCCAGCTTTTCAGAGGTGATGATTGTCTGCATTTCCAAACTGGAAATGTAGAATTGCAGCACTTCTTGAAATGTGATTCAGAATGAGATGTAACTGCATTGCAGTTAGATAATAAGTGATGTAAGACCTGAGCAGAGCTACCTTACAAATTAAGAGCTTAGTCTGAAGCGCAGGTTTTTTGTGATCTCCTTTTCTCCTTTCATTGATCCCCATTAAAGCTGAAATTAAGGCTCAATTTCTGTCCCTGTAGGTTGAATTTGCCAAAATGTCCTTATGAATGTTCTATGAAGAAATCAAGCTAGGAACAACTGTAAAATTCTAATTACAAAGAGTAATGAAATCATTCACCCTTTATATAGTTGTCTTATATGTGGTACAAGTAAATAATCAACAAACGTGCAGTAACGTATCATTATCTGTTTCCTCCTGATGCATCCTTTGGGAGTTCTGCCATCAATCACTTAATACCGTCTTCTGCTAATCGCTATGCAGTTTTTCCATTCTTCTCCCTTGATTGACTTGACTGACCTTGATAAAAAGGTGGACCTGAAGAAGATGACAAAGACAATAAAAATGTACCCATTCAGAAAGAGAGAGTAAGATTGATAAAACTGAAAGGAGAAGCAACTGAGATCTTTCAGAGCAGTAACCCATTCTTAGAGTAACAGGACAAGGTCACCAGGGTATTGCAAAATTTGATCTCATTATATGAAATGATATACTGATCAAAATCTCAGGCCATTATGCAGCCATCTCTTGGATTTTATTTTAAAATTCATCAGCATCAACTACTGCAAAACCAGGTGCTGAAAGGCAAGTCACTGAGATGAAGCATCTCATCCACCTCTTCTGCCTGTCAGACATTGAAGTGGCAGTTGACAGTCCTGATGATCCTGCTTCCACATATGTATTCTCCCTGTCATCCTTGTCATCTTTGAACTCTGGCATGCCAGACTACTATTGATTTTTCACTTAAAAACACAGAAGACAAAAAAAAAAAAAATCATAGAAAGTGTTTCCTGCTAAATTTTCTTGTATTATATTTTAGGCCTTGATATCAGGATATGAATGAGCAAGATCATATGTTGCAACATACTGTCCATGAGTAAATTTAAACTGTGTAATTCCTAAGCACACATCCCACCCACTACCCTTAAATTAATTCTTATAGGAAAAGCTGTCTTGCAATCTGTCAAATCACTGTCACACTTCTCAGGAATGCTTACCCAGTGGGTAGTAGGATATGTTTATATCAGGAAATCCCCCTTGGCATATCTAATGCAACAGAAAAAAATGTGTCTTAGTATAATTCTGTTATTTATAGCTATGTAAATGAAAGCCAATGAGGTTTAGATAATTTGTAAGCTGCTAATCAAGGAAAAAGACTCCATGCACAAAGCCCACAAGCTAAAAAGTTTGTTCAAGTTAATGGAAGACTTTGTATAGCTCATAAGGCCTCTGTTTAAAATATCCATGAAGATACTTAGACAATATTGATTGCAGTGGTATTTTAAGCTCTGACTTAGCAAAGACTTAAGCACGCACTTAACTTTGTTTAAATCAGTAGTTCTACTGAACTCAGCAGGGCTAAATTACATAATTTTAAGTCTTTGAAGCCTAAAGGTCTTAGCGTGTAACTGAAATTCAGGGAAGTGACAATGCCACAAGTCACATGAAATCTCTCTGCCTGAGTCCTGGGCTCCCTGAGCCTCCCACACCTCTGGAGTCGTGGAGCACTGCTATCATCACAGCAGTTGCTACCCAAGGCTCTCCTTTTGCAACATGTTGCCTGCTTAATACAGAGAATAAAAAGAAAGAGATTCCATCAGACCAGATTTCCCACAATGAGTTAACAAGAGACTGGCACTGGACTATTCACTGCGTTGTAGACACTGAAAGAGTGACAGGAGTTTCTAAATAAGACAGCCTTCAGCATTCATTGTTAATAGGCATATCAGGGTTTTCAGTAAATATTTATGTAGCGGCCTCCAGGATTAGAAATCAACACTGACGCTTCCCTTTAAAGATTGAAAACCTCAGTTGAAGCAAAGTGAAAGATTTTGCTATACCATTGTCTCTCCCCTGGACTGTTAGCATTTAGCGGTGTGCATGCTGACAGAGAGGGTATTGATTTTTTTTACTTCAAACATTTCTTCATAGAAGAGAAGCAACAAAAAGGAGTAGAAAAGAAATAATAGTGATTCTTGTTTTCTTCAGCAGCACTTCGATCTTACAAGTTGAAGCAGTAAAAGAAAGGAATAGCCTATTCCATTCCAGTCTGTCCTGCTAGAGAATCCACATTTCTACATCCTTGTTATTACCTCTCTGTCTTGAAACCACGGTGTGTGTGCCTACTGACAGCACAGCTTTAAGCTTCTGATATCCATTCATGGGTCCCTGAGATCTTTCCAAACTCCTGTTGCACTATGACACACAATATCATGCAAGGAGAGAAAAGTCTATGTGGAAATGTCTATTTCAAGTAGCCTAAAACACTGCAGGAAGGACCACAGAAAAGCCAGCCTTGGATCCAGTAGAGAATTTTAGTTTGTCCTAAAAGAGTATTTACAATTACATGTTTTTTTTTTTCCCCTATATGTTATTGTCTGACAATAATTCCATTGTTTGCATTCAGTCAGTGTCTTCTCTGTGAAGAATGTCTTGGCCATTGACATTTGTTTTATATTTTTCTTCATTTATTTTTAAACCAAAACAGCTTGACCCAAAGCCACTGAAGTGAATTGAAGTCTACCACCGAGTTCAGTGGCCTTCAGAGCAACCCATAAGGATCCTCGATCATCAGCTGATAGAAATTCGGCTAAAATGAATGGCCACATCTATGCTGTGTTGAAAGAGAACCCTCTCAAATGCCTGTGAGCCTGCTTTGATTCCTTTCCTGCCTTCCTGTATTGATTTTTCCCTTGGCTGGCCTGGAAATACATGGTCCTGTAGATGCTGGCAGTGGTGCTCTGGTTGTACCTCAAGCCATGTCTGGTCGCTCACCCTGTAGTGGATAAATCCCCTGGAGCAGTCGTGGGGCCATCCTTTGCAGGCAGTGTAGGCGTAGTTAATATGAGCGCATCACTTCAAATAACTTGGTCACCTAGATCCGTGTGACTACAGGCTAGACTGCAAATTGAATATAATAACTCTGTCTGCGTGACACGTGCTAATGAACCAGGAATTTCCCAAACACTGACAAAGCAAGCATTAGGAATTAATCTCCCGTGTGGGCTGTTTATGTTATAACAATCCCAAACTGGTTTCTATGCTTTCAGCCGTAGCCACTGTCAAGACAGGAGCACAACTGAGTATATCCAGCCACTTGGTTTCTGATGGAAATTCTTCTCTTGCTGATGTTCTGGAGATTTGTTTCTCAAACATCTTTTCAAAATGTTTTGGTTTGTTAAAAGTTGTGAACTATGCATTTTTTCTTGAGTCACCTAACAAGCACTGGCTTTTAGAAAATTATCTTGCAACAGCAGCATCTCAAGGCCCTAGCAATACCAGCACTTTGAAATGGATAGGTAGTATTCGTGTGCAGCTTTTACCCCAACCTAATCTGGTGAATTTACATGAGGACTGCATGCCATACAAGAAAGTAAAATGCAAAGTACGGAAACTCCTATTTCATGGTCTGGTTTGCCATTCAAAATATTAGCCTCTTCTGCAGAGTACAGGTGCCAGAAAGCTGGCAGGTAAGTACCACATGAGGATCTGGCCTTCGGTGCACTGGATTATCCGGTGCTTCTCGGCCATTTTATCAGGGTACAGCCTTTCTGGCCAGCACAGATGAACTACATTAAATGTTTTATGATTTTCTCGACCAAAAAAAGCCACAGGGGTTACAGTGAAAACAAATAAAAGGGAACAACAAGATACAGATAAGAGAGTTCTGCATATTCCTGGGTATGGATGGAGTGTTTTTAGCATTATATCATCCCTTTCCTCCATGTGATAAAAACTAAGGTGGAACCAGAGCTTTCTTTTACAGCCCCTTCCTTTAAAGTATGGCATGTCAACTGCAAAAAGAGGAGAAAAATGTTAATTAGGAAAGCTTAATCAATAGCACTCCAAAATAAGTTGGTGAGACTTCTTTTTTTTCCTCTGTACATAGGCACAGAGTAAACAGGTTAATCAGTTTAAGATTCTTGTATAAGGTCACAGTGCTCGGTATGATTTACTGGAGATGAAATTTGGCAGGCAATATGTTCATAATATGATCTAATCATGTTTGGTAGTGTGGGGAGGGAAATAAAGAAATTGGCTGAGAGGACTGCTTAAAAATTGGCAACCCTGCAAATACTGTGACTTCTCTATGGAAATCTCATCAGAATGATGAGCCAGCCAGCTTTTCAGAGCCTGTCCAGAATTTTTCCTTTCAAAATATTTGTGCATGAGTGATAATGGATACCTCCTCTTACTGGATGGCTCTTGCAGTGCACTTCAGGACTGACCTGAAGTATCCCCTGCTATTTCAGTGTTGGACTCCAAACTGCTCTGCCAAAAAGCCACGCTCCTCAATCTCTCTTTTTCTCTCAGGTCTAGGGTTCATCAATTCGTTGGAATAGTGTCACATAAATGCAGTCAGGCCACATGAGATTGCATAGTGCCCTGCCCCCAGAAATGACCAGGACCATATATTTCAATAGATACAGACAATAAAATCATTTGGATAATCTGCTCTAGCCCACAGTCCCATCCTGTTCTCCACTGATAAAGATTAATTCAAGCTCTAAAGTGTTTATGGTTTACCAATTGCAATCCTGACCTCTGGCTACCTACCGGTGTGTCCAGTAACCCTTTTAAGTTTGCTAAGATTATGTTCCCAGGGGTATGCTGCGGAAAAGATCCATTATGTCCATCAGAAAAGAACATTTGTTCCTTCTCTTTCTTCCTTTCTCTCAGACAGTTTTGACCTACACACTTTGTTTCTCAGACATAACAGCTCAAATTTCTTTCTCTCCTTCCATAAGGCACCTCAGAAAGGGCTGCGGGGAAGTCTCGGCCACCAGCTCCTCTCTATTCACTGCTTTACGCTCCTGGAAATTCACTTGATTTCTGCCCTGCAGTGGCATTGCTATTCCAAGCCCAGAGCTCCTCAGAGCTCACATGTGGCTACCACTGCCCCCATCTGCTGCAGCCTCAGATGTTCCTTCTGAACTTCTGTCTCCACCTGTGCAATTCCCCATTATTTCCATGGTGGACCTCACTGTCAAGCAGTGTGAGCAATGATGCCACAGGCCATTGCCAAATTTTACCATAGGGCTCACGATTTCTTTCCTCTCTTCATGCACTTTTCCCCCATATGCTCAAATACTCATTTGAGGTCCCATTGCACAATCACTAGAAGGTGTCTGAAATTTTTGCACCAAAATAATTGGTCAGGTTAAAAATGAAAAATTGTAGCACCACAGTCACTAAAGAATGATTCATCATTCTGTAAAGTTTTGGCAACATGACAAAGGGCAAATGTTCAGGAAAAGAGAATATTTTCCCAGTGTTCGTAAAATGTTCAACAAAATAAATACAAACTCCCTGGAGATCACTGGCAATAAACATTTAATTTCAGCCTCCACAGAAATGCATCATTGTTTCTATTATTTTTTGTAGTTCCCCGGGATAAGAAATCTGTCTATGGAAGATTAATTTCTAGATAGTGGGTTTCTCATGAAAGGCATTTACCTTTTCTGTAGTCTCTTTGGACTCTTTGGAAACCAACACAGGGCCGTTCTGATCATTAATTGCCATTAATTGCTTGTTGAGGGGCGCAGCCTTGGGCACGCACTGCTAGAGGGATTCTTTTAGCCTTGCAAACTGCCATTGATTTACCCATCTGACCTGCTGTGTAAAATAACTACTAATTTATGAAAATACAACTAAATAGGTAGTGGGGCAGTGTAACAATGAGCTCCGTAACACATTCTGCAAGGACCTTTGCTTGAGGCAGGAACCCCGGGTTGGAGCAGCTGTCTCTGTCTCAGGCAGGAGCCCTGGTTCCCAGAACTGCTCCACCATGGAAAGTGGGCCCGGTGGTGGGTCAGCAGGCGCCAGCCAGAAACATAAAGTGTTGGTCATTAAACCTGACAGATAGCTTGGCTGAGGGAAATGCTGTTGGAGGATGGCGTAGCTGCAAGTGTTCGTCAGCTCCTCCAGCTCCTTCACGAGAGGGAGAAGGGAAGTGGAAGATCCCTAACATCAAAGCAAAAGGTTATGGTCTGTAAAACTGAGGAATTCACAAAGGGCAGGAAATCCTAGGAGGTGAGAGGATCAAAGAAACATGTTTTCACAGCAGAAGGGATTTTCTTAGTGTGGGGGAATAGCCAAAGTCAAAACAAATTGTTCTGTAGCGGGGAGGAAAAGAGTGAGTGAAAGGAACACTGTGCCTGAAGAACAACATCGCTCTCACTAGCTGTTCGAGTCAAATACCTCTCAGAGAAAACTAAGATACAGGTATTCTTACAGGCATGTTTGACACTTTGTCCACTACTTTCTTGTACTTTTGCTTTTATTTAAGTCACTGTATTCTGCAAGATTTTACACCCTGGGAGTTTACTTTCCCTGCCATGGGAATTGACACGCAGGAGGAGAGGGCACTGTATGGGGAGCTCTGCAGACAAAGAGCCCTCCAAGAGGTGCTTGCCTTCATGTGGCATGATGTTTCCATCTCAGTGGGTCCTTAAATGCCTCCTTGAACATGGATGGACTGAAATAAGTTCATCAGTCACGGCTGCAGTATCCCCAGGGGGAGAATTGTCATACCAAGACCAAGTTTAAATTGATCTATCAAACGTGAGGCTTGCCAAAGCTCCAGAAGTGTAATTACCTTATATTTCTGATAGAAGGGATTAGCAGCTGTTTTGCCTTAACCTTTGCTTTTTTCCATCCCAACTAACTCAGCCTCTTTAAACAATTTGTTCTTGTGTAATATAGGGAAAAGTCATGATTAAAATCACATGGCTAATAATTCAGCACAGTTCGTAGGAGGAGGAAAATTATTGATTAGGCCAAGTGATATAGCTGGAAAAAACAGCCAAGCTTTCAAGCACACAAGCGTGAGTGAGCCCAGAAGGCTGTCAGTTTTTCCCAGCCATATCATTTAGTATAACGAGAGCGATTTCCTCTCTCTGGGAGCTGGCCTGGGTGGATCCGCCTGGGGCACAGTCTGGAGAATGCACCAGGAGAAAGGGAGCCCACCGATTGTCCCTAGCACCCCACTTCATACATTGGCACAGACTTGGGGGAAAAGTGCTGTGTTATTATCCAGTTACCTTGCAATCGCTCTTAATTCAAGCCAGTGTAGGATCAGCTAGAAATAAAATATTTATTCATGAGGTCCAAAACAGACTGTGCCATCAAAATGTTTATAAAAGGTAAAGTTAAAGCAACAGAAGGAAAAAAACCTGCTTGAGATGCAGTAGCTAAGCGCTCCCTCTTTTGCTGCCCCTCCCTTTCTCTCTGCCCTTCTCCTGGTGATTGAGGGCAGCCTTTCCCCATGCTCACTGAGCAGGGACGGCCTCATTAAGTGTCTTTCTGTGTCCTCCCCTGCCATACGTGCCTAACTCAGTGCTCCTGACCTCACACTGAACCCCATCCTTCACAGCAATCTGTACCTTAAGGAGTGTGCTTGATACCAGCATCTCTGTGGGATAACTGTGTACAGCTCCTCACGGAATATTTGCCTGAAAGCAGACATGAGGGTAATTAAAATCTGTATGACAGTAGCTAATTTAGGGTTGTTGGCTGCTAGGATCTTTCTTCCAAACATACTCAGAGAAGTTTTTTGCCCTCGTGCCATTTAAGAATTAATGAATGCTTGCTCACAGCTCCAAGCGAGGACTTGAAGAGCCTGCATCATTTTTCACTTGAGGGGCTGAAACAGATGGGCTGACAGAGGGATTAAGCTAAGGAGTGTGTTTGTATTCAGGGCCCAAAATGAGATGCCCAGGCTGTTGGGGCTTTTGTTTCTGTTTTAAATCCCATTCTTTCTTATAACACTATCAGAGCAAACTCCCATTGGCCTCCATTACCGCTGTCAGTGCCCACCTTCCTATGGTCAAATCTTGGGGTGGCAAGTGGGGCACCTCAATAAGCCAAATGCAGATAGCTGAAAGCTTGCTTGAAGGAGCCCAGGCGAGGTGTTTGGATGTTCGGTGCCTCTCTGTTAACAGAATCGTGGATAAAAGCCGCAGGATCCTGCTTCCTTGAGGAGGAGACACCCACCTTTTCTTGAATTCCCCAGTTTAGTTCTCAACATTACTACTAATTCCTGCAGGATATACGGCATAGGTCTGAGTACTTCCCACGTAGGTAAAACACTATAAGGCAGCATCTGGCAAAAGCTTTCCCCTTGTGTCACTGTGTACGAGACAGGCAAAGCAGACAGCAGAAATGGTTGTTGTGATGCTGAGCCTTTCCTTGGGACTGTCAGTGCTCCCAGAAGGCCCCGCTGCCCAAGCAATTGCTCTGTTTTGGTTTTATTTTGTTCCTTTAAACATTCTGGGATGCTTCGAGCCCGCGGTTGGTCACATGGCCGGCTTCTCAGGGCTGAGGGGGAGACGAGCTGGGCTGCTTGCCACTTGGTGACTCTCCAGCCAGAAACTCCTGCCTTGGCTGCAGTTCTTCTGTGACATTTCCTGAGCTGCAAGGAGAGGCAGAAAGGTGAAATGGCAAAAGGAAGTGCAAGAGGAGTCTGTGCTACTCTTGTTCCTGTCTGAGATGGATAAAAAAGGCCTGAAAAGTGTTACTTCTTCTCCTGCTCAAACAGGCTCCCTTCTCTCCTTATGCTTTAGCCTTTGAAGCATCAGAAAAGTCAAGACTCATCTCCACTGCTTTTTCATGTGAAACTGTATGGATATCTCTGATATCGGCTGCACAGAGCAGGCTGAGTTGAATCTTTAGAAAACTGGTGTTTTTGTCTACGGCTGTCTATAGGGAGGCTGCATTAAAAATGTACTAACAAACCCCAGCATTTTAAAAAGCCTAGATAAAATTTACTTCTCTCAGTTAATCGTGCTGTACCTTTATCAGAGATATCATAATCCTATTAGCTCTCAAGCTGTGCATGCAGTCTATCAGGAAAAACAGTAGAGACAAGATCTGAAATTTTTGTGTACAAAATATCCGCTGAAAAATTCGCTTAGAATATCTGTAAAGTGAAAATTCATGCAGGACTGCTAGGGAAGGAAAAAAAAAAATAAAAAGACACGGGCCCGTTTGGTCCTCTCCTGAGATCATCTCCAGAAGCCAGGAAAAGAGCTGTGTTTTGCTCCAGTAAGCTCAGCTCAGCTCTTACCACGGTGCCATGGCCCAGGCTGTCCTGGGAGCTGATGGCCTCTGGCTTTGAGCCCCTGTGCCGATGGCAGCCCCTTCACTGCAGTGCAAGAGCTTGTGGATTTCCCTGCTCCAGGCCTGTAGGCTGATATACAGAAAAAAAAAAAAAAATAGAAAAAAAAAAGAAAAAAAAGGAAAAAAAAAAGTCTTTCAGTCTTCAAAAGACATTCCTCTGAAGGATAAAGACTCTGATCCCACTGACTGCTATTTCAACATGTTGTGTTGTGTTTCTCTGTGCAACGTGTTGTCTCGGGGTTGTCTCAGGAGATAGCGTCAGAGATTTCCACCTGGAGCAGCGCCCTGACACTGCCTGATGCAGACTGTCGAGCTGTGTGTGTGTGACACAGGCAGGCAAGTGAAGCCCTGGCACTGGGGTGTCCTGATCAGCTGGCATCAGCCGAGAGCCCTCGCCCTGAGCAGTGCTGTGAGAAATGCTCTCAGCTGAAACACAAAATCGCACGGAATGAATGTTACGCTGCAACCAGGCGGCTTGGTCAGAAAGGATCCCTTCGGCTGGAATGTACCTGGCCACGGTTCTGAGGAAACTTGGATGAAGTTGTGAAAACCATAAACTGCTTTTTTTTTTTTTTTTCATTTACTTGGAAATTGCTGAAACTCGGGGAACACAAATCAACTGAGACAGAAGCAAAAGAAAAAGGTTGTCATTCTTCTCACTTGCCATTGTGCCCACTTCTTCCTGATGCCTTGCCAGGACACACGTCGAGATGCTGAGCAAGTCCTTGAAGGAAGGAACACAACTCCCTTTCTTTCTGCACAATGAAAGCTGTTATATTGCTGCGTGACACCAGTTATTCATCAAGGGTGTTCTTTGCACAAGTGAGAGACTTTGTCCAAGAGGATGATGGCTGCGACGCTGATAAAGCTAATAATCTGCAGCTTCTATGTGATGCTTTTCCTCCTCGCCTGCCAAAGGACTTCACAAAGGATGGCATTCTTATCCTGTCATTATAGATGAAGGGAACTAATGCAACAAAGAATGAAGAAACCAGTTCAAGATAAGTCAAGGTAAATTGAGGGGAGAGAAATAACCACTGTTCTGGTCCTGTCTCCTGCAATCAGCCCACCCACGACGGTTTGAAGGTGAGAGTTGCTTCCTCAGCCCAGTCTTCGGAGGGAGGAATTCACAGCCATTAAATTTCTTCTTCTCCCTCCCTGCTGCCACTAATCCTCATCCCTTCTCCTAATCCTTCTCCTACCACTAATCCTCATCCCGACTCCTCTGCCTGGGATGGGCTCACAGCAAGGGCTGCAGCGTAAGGGCCAGGACAGAGGGGAAAGGCAAATTGTCAGGAGGGGAAAATTGGCCAGTCCGGGGAAGGGATGCTCAGAGCAGCTGAATGAGAAAAAGAGACGGAGTCATTTGCCCGAGGTTCAGATGTCATTCCCATCGGGTGCTGAGGAGCGGATCTTATGATGTCATTTTCTTAAATTAAAAAAACAGTTCTACACAAGTCGGGGATGGCTCTGTTTTTACAAGATCTGTCTGTTTCACGGCGACTTCCAAAGTGTTACACATAGCTCACGAGGAAGCAGCAGTTCCAGGGCCCGGAAGCCCAGGCGCTGAGCTTCACGAGGGAACATCCTCTCGGTACATTTCCCAACAGGCTGACCCCGGGGCTTCGTGGAAGTACCCTTGCCAGGCCTCAGCTTGTGCTGAAGCCTCGTCACGACAGATAATGAGAGGCCATGCCCAAATGGGTTACGGTCTCTCTAACGCAGACCCTTCAGAGCTCAGAGGTGTGGGGAAAGGGGGTGACACGTGAAAGATCTCAAAGGAAGTTTGAGGCAGAGGGGCACACATGTTAAATTCAGATCTGCTGAGCTGCAGCCGGTGTCCTGCCTTTAGCAGCCCCTGCCTTCAGCTGAGCGCTTTCAGACCACGTTACCTATCTCTCCTCTCCAGATGTTTGCTGGAAACTGCTGTGCCATGGTGGCTAGAGGCTGAGATCCACAGAGGGAATAAAAGCCACAAAAAAAGCCTCCTCTGGGCCACTCTGGAAGGAAGTCAGAAGGTTTACATATGGAAATTATCTGTTTGCCAGGGACTCAGGGGTTGAAGGGAGACCTGTGAAGTGTTGGCGCCCGGGCCAGCATAAACTGGGCCAAGACCCAGCGTATCCTGAACACATACATCATTTTCAACAGGGAGCTGTCAAGCAGCACAGAGCCAGTCAGATATCACCGGAGAAAAATCTCTGCTCTTCGGGGACGGGAGGAATCTCTCCGTGACTCAAGAGCGGACGGCTTGGCAGCGGCGGCTCGGCCAACTCCTGTCAGTGGATTAACAAATTACGCAGATATGCTCTCCGCTTTGTATTTACAGCACATGACTGGAAAGAAGAAGGCGCAGTCGGAAGGGATAATGCGAGAAGAGCTCAGTTTCCACATGTAGTGTCAGCTGGACGGCCAGAAGGGAGTCTGATGAAAGCCAGCAGCCTGCAGCAGGATGCTGCCTGTCTGTCTACCTCGAGCGCCTATACCCCGGTGTTTAAGGGCATACGATCCCACCTCCTCATCCCAGATAAGACACAGCATTACAAGCTACTGATATTTCCATCTAATTCCCAATGCTTAAGCTAATGCTGAGCCTGTGTCTTTAAGCCCTGTTTGTTGCTCCTCTCGTTGCCATAGCATTTAGTGTTTCCATGTTGGAGATTTCCTTTTTTTTTTTTTTTTTCCAGACATTACCCCATCAGCACAGCTCCAGACCTGGGATTCCAGCCACTTTTTGGCTAAGAGGAAACTAATTCTTGTTGCTATAAAAGTATCAGGCCATGTAAATGCCTGTGGCTCGGATCTAGGTCCCTGTGTCTAGGAATAGCAGCACAGCTCTGGGGGAGTGGGAGAGGAGAGGAGGGAGCAAGCAGACCTCTGCGCATCTCATCTCCTTCCTCCGAGTCAATCTGTCCTCCCCAGGCCAGGAAGAGGAATGGGCCTTCCCAATCTTCCAGCACAGTAGCAAATCCTGATTTTTTTTGGCATGAAGGACACTTGCCTCTGGGTTGCACCTGCCTGAGAGGGCCGAGGCCACCAGCCCCACCAGCAGTGCTGACCCACTGTGAGGTCCTGGGCTGAGCTGCAGCTGAGAGAAGATATCCTGTGCTTGAGTGCAGTGACTCTGAGACAAAAGAATAAAACTGAGTGAAGTCTGCTCCTTGCACTCAGACATTAACGCTGCCCTGAAATCACCACGCTGGCCAGAGCTTCTGCTCGCCTATCCGGAACACAGAAGTAATGAATGGATATTTAATTGCCGTAGTAAAGTGTCTGCTGATACAGGGATGGAAAATATGAGCTAAGCACAAAGTACCACTAATATTAAGCTATTTCTTACAGCATTGTTAGCACTGCTTCGTGCAAATCATTGCTATTGACTCACCCTGGCACACACATTATTTATGCTGCGCAAAGTGTCAATCTGTCACATTGCAGCACAGATTGGAAGAATAAGATAAAATGCTCTGGGGAATACGGCGTGAAGCTTTAACTGGCTCCGAGTAACAGCTACCGCTAATTATTAACATTATGTGTTCTATTAAATTACATTCCAATAATAAAGCATTTCAGCTACTGTATTATGTCATTGTAGTCCATCAGATGCAGCCGTGCATACCAGTAACGGATCAGGAAATTACATAAGAAATGCAAATAATTTAAAAAGTGGGGGGAAATCAAGTTTGAAGTAATACTGTGACATAAAACAGAACACTTTCTACAGTGCTTTTTTTATAACATCCTATTTTGTGTGAAATTCTGAACACTTTTTTCATTCCAGTTCTGTTTGTGAGCCTTGTGGACCTCAAGGAGAAACAAATCCAAGGGCTTTTCATGAGACTCAAATGGGAAGCGTGGTGCCAAATTCGAATGCTTTTCCTGGTTCCTACCCACTTGTGTTTTCTTGCGGTTTTGGATGAATACTTCCTGTCTTATACTCGTGGGCCATGTTGCTGCACAGGCAAAACCCTTGAAAGAAAGGAATTTCAATAAAGAGCTTGTCGGCCCTACTACCATGATTTATTTTTATTACCACTAGTGCTAGAATCCTTTTTTTTTTCTTTTTTCTTTCTTTTTCTTTTCACTTTGCACATGAAAGGAAAAAAATTTTCTGGCAAAGGGGAAACTGATAAAATCCTCAGGGTGAAGGTCTCATATCTGAACTTTCCTGAAAGCCCAGGAGAAAAGAGGGCTGATGGCAGCAAGATTGAGGGAGCTGAATAAATCATGGCAAGGGAGGCAGAAAAGGTTGATGAGCCATACTGTTCCCAGCGAGCCAGCATCCCCGGGCCCCGCTGCCAGGGCTCTGTGTGACCGTGCAGAAACTCGCTGCAGCAGCAGCAAAGAGCCACAGCTCTGAAAAAGCCCAGCCAAGTGCCCTGGCTTCCCCATGGAAACTCTTCAACAGCGGCTGATAAGTCCTGACGCAGCCCAAAGCAGGGGAAGGGTTACAGGTGCATGTGTAGGGCAGCCATACAAAAGATCGACACAGTCCCTGACCTTCCCAACAGATTCCCAGCCGGGATTTTTATTACCTGAATGGCCCACAGCATTGCATCTCTCCAGCTTTGCCAGGATCTGTAATGAAGCCTGCTCAGCTGGCCAACACGGAGTACATCAAGTAACTAGAGGAGAGTGAGCGCTAAGCAAGGAGATCTGGATCTCATCCTGCCCCAGGCTCCCCGGCAGCTAGTGAACCTGCCCATTTCCAGGCAAGTCAAATTAGAGCCCGTGGTAAATACCATGGGGATATAAGAGTATTTGGAAAATCAAGATGCGTGTTCAAGCAGTGCCGTCTGGCTCTGCGCAGCAGAACTGTGGTTGTGAAAATCAAATCACAACTTGGGAAAAACTTAAGCCGCATGCAAAATCCTAGGGTGGATTTTAGAGGATCCTAAAGAAGGTCCTAAATAAGGATCCGTGATGCATAATTTCACAAAGATTAGAGACATACAACCACGTGTGGAAGATGCATGTGGGAGATCCCTGCCTCACATTTCCTCTTGGTGCAGGGCTCTGCTGCTGCCCCGCAGGTGATGTGGGGTGGGGGCAATGCAGGGTGGGGGCAATGCAGGGTGCCCTTCTCTTCCCTGAGCTCCCTTCTGTCAGCCCCAGGGTGCGGAGGGTTTCTGTTCCTGCCCCCTCACCAGCCCACCTCACTGCCCGGCTAATTGCCCCCTCACCTGCAGTGCTAATGGCCAATTCAATGTTCTGGTTTTCACCAACAGAAACATCTCGGACATTTAATAGCAAAATCCTGCCACTGCTGCCTGAAGGGAAGCGCTGCAAGCAGCCAGCTCTCCTGGAGCAGGGATTGATTTCATCTGCTGTTGTTTTATTTTAAAGTCGCAGACCCCGGGTGATGTCATGCTTTTGCCAATTACACCCCTGTCAGCACGGCCGGCCCGGTCCAAGAAGAGGGGGTGTGAGGGGCTCTGAGCTCCAGGAAATGTCCCAGCTGGCTCCCGGCTCCCCGTGGCTTCTGGACGCAGCGCGTGTGTGCAAGGGAGGCAGTCGCTGTCCCGTGTCAGAGCTGACATCCCGACCTGCAGAGCTCCCACCACGGGGTCCGGCTTTGATTGCAAGGTTTGGGCTTCCCTACACACCACACACACGACCCCGCAGCCCCTGTTCTGCCCCGATGTAAAGGAACCTCACCTCCTTGTTTCTGGGGCTCCTTTTAACTCAGCGCCACGTGCATGAAACGTTTCATCTGCCTTTGCACCCTTGACCTGATTTCATCTGGGGAGGGAAGAAGGCTGACATGGGCTAGTCGTGAGGGAGCTGAGCTCTTTGCTTCTATGCTGGCACCGTGACCATTGAGCTCTACTAAAAACAATAGATATTGGAACAGCTTGGATTTAACTGGTGATTCCTGGCTGTACATTGACGACATTTTAACCACTTCCATCCACTCCAGAGCATTTGACCCGGAGTAGAAACTCTTAGACTCAACCTTGACATTTGAACATAATCAAGCCGCTAGGATGGGTGTTGCACATTAAATATTATTTTGCTTCCTGAGCAGAATTCACAAGACAGCCCATCTGAGCCTGTCTCTGCACAGCCTGAACATCACCCTCCCACCTAGCAAGTATTGCGCCTTCCTTGGCTTTGGCAGCAGGAGACGGGAAGATCCCAAAGACCTCATGGGGTCTCCTGAGGACCTGGAGTGCTGCAGCTCCTGGAAAGAGGATGGTGCTACAGGGGGCTTGGTCTGCTGGCTGCTCTCTGCTCAGCCCTAGGACAGCCTGAGTCCAGGAAGGGTCTGCTCACACCCACTGCAAAGCTTGAAAAAATGAGCAGGTGTTATTTTCTCCATGATGCTTTTGCTCATTGGTGCTGACTCCTATTATCTCCTTGCTCTGTTTTTTTTTTGTTTGTTTGTTTGTTTGTTTTTTTTGTGACTCAGTGGAAAGTCAGCTCCCGCAATGGCTAACAAAGAGCAGGAGGAAGAGAGAGCTGACTTCAGTAACTCATGACTGTGTTTGTTTTTCTCTTCTTTGGGGCATTTGTTTCATGACTCTCGCTAAAGTGTTTACAGAAAGTTTGACAGCTAGGCAGAAAGTCATTTGCAAGGAAACTGGGATAAATCAAAACAAAAGCGTTGGTCGGTTTCCCAGAGGAAGAAGAGCTCTCTGTAAGGTCCGTGCTGCCCTTCCTCTCCACCCACAGGTTGGGGGAGCTCAAATGCGACAGGAGGGAGCAGAGCGGAGGTGAGGGCTGAATGAACCACGGCTGGATGGAGGATGGAGGAATTGGGGAAGCTCATGTATTCCCCAAACCCTTCTGCTTTTTTCCTTTCTTTAATTTGGTGTCAGTGAGAAGGCTACACAAATCAGGAGTTAACTGCGATGTCAGGGAATAGTGACAACAGAAATAACACAGCTCTGCTGTGCTGACTTCCTCAAGAGCCCCCCAGCTGCTCCCAGCTGTCCAGAAGAACCCAGAGGCTGCTTTAGATGTCACTAGATAAGTTATGGTTGCAGCACCCCGTTCTGCAAGGGCAGAAACTGCAGCACGGGCACGCTGCGTGGCTCCCTTCGTGTGGCAGGGAAACGCAGCAGGGCCAGCCGTAGAAACCAGCCCTGGCACCACCTGTCTGGCAAACTGCTGGGTGCAAGAAAGGCTGGGTAAGAGACTTGCTCCCGTGCTTTTCTGTTTCATTGCTCCTGACGAAAGCCACGCGTTGTGCCGCATGTGGTAGGTGCTTCGTCCACTGCTCGCGCCTCAGCCTGCGCCAGCCTGAGGCTCCTGGAGGAGCTGAGACACATTTGGATGTAAAAAAGTGTTATGGCATTTTTAATAAAGCCTATTGAATAAAAAATGGCGCTTAGATATTGGGTAGAGTTGGCTCCTGCCTGCAGTCCTTAACCTCTGAAGGGTACTTGCCCACTGCCATTTAAATCCCACGCAGCAGCTCTCTTCCGTCCTTCTCTTTATTCAGTCCTTAAGAGAATGCTAGTTAAATACCAGATAAGTAAATACGTAATCAATGAGACATTTATTGAATGTTAATGCCGTGTTTAATAAGGCTTAGAAATTTAAATGGGTCACATTAAGATGTAGAGTGCACAGCAGGGAAACTTCTCAATGTCACCAGCCCCGGTCACAGAGGAATCATGAGCTGGGGCCTTCGAAATGGGGACAGCTTTGAGGCTCAGGTGTGGGGGGCTTCTTTTTCCTGCCTCTCACCCCCCAGCAGGAGGGCTCCATACAGAGATGTCACCACTGCAGGATTGACCACGCAGAGATCCCTGCGGCTGTGAGACCCAAGGTGATAAATGCAGTGAGCCTCAATTTAGGGTGGCCACAGCAGACCCTGTTTATTTTCTGCAGCGAAGACTGAGAGCGCCGGTCAATAACTTAACAGCTGGAATGCGTAGAAAAGTATTACAATAGGAATCGCAGCCGCAGGCAAGGCTGCCAGCGGAGACGTCTGCAAGGTGGAAATCCCATCACCCGAGTCACTCGAAACTGGACAAAAAATGCTGGAGAAAGCGGGGCAGGAAGGGCCCCCACAGGGAGGAGAGGAGCACACCGGCACCAGAGATGGGCCCATACCTGGGGAGACAGGTACACCACTCCCTGCTGCCCACCACCTGGCCTCGCATGGGGACAGAGGGTCCCTGCTTGGAGGGGAAAGGCCGGGGGAATTAAAGCAAAGGTCCAGGGAATCCATACATTGCTTTCTTCTGTGCCTTCCCCTGTGCTCCTGGCAGCCAGAGGGGCTCCTCTGTCCTTGGAGGGGCTCCTGCTGCCCCTGCAGACAGCGCAGTGAGAGAGGTTATCAGGGGCCTGGAAAACATCTCACTATTTAAGCCAGCCCTGTTCCCTGCACTGCTTCGAGAGAGCCGCACCGCTGGCCTTATGCTGGTGCAGCTGGGGTTGTTACCTCATGGCTAATTAGAGCTCTTCCACCGGCCCTGCAAAAGCTGCGCCTTTTTAGGACTTGCTGAAAAGTTTAAGATGTGTCCTGGGTGTAGTTTTGCATTTTTTAACATTTTATGAGCATTTTTTAACTTCCTCTAGCAATAGCAACTCTGCCTTTAGGCTGGCCCCGTTTCTCCAGGCAAGTCTGGTCCATCCCAGCCTTCAGCTGGGCCCATCCCGGGGCTGTCCAGTGCCTGCAGGGGGCATTGAGGGGAAGGGGGCACTGTTTGTAGTGAGATGACAGAGTCTCTCCTTAAAGGCAGTATCGATCTAATGATGCATATTTTTAATGGGTCTGCAGGGTGGCTGTGGTCTGTGGTCAGAGTGGTTGGCTCTTCTCTTCCAGAAAGACACCGGTTTGGGGTTTCCCCTCTCTCTTCTGTTACGCTACACCAGGGCAGGTGCCTGGGCTAGATGTGGCAGCAGCACTGAGCAGTTTTCTCCGCTCACGTGTTTTGGCAGCCAGGAGGAGAGAAGATTTGCTATCAGTGCATACGGCATGAAAATTGCCGGCGACAGGACCTGACCCCTCAGGATGCCCCATCAGAAAGCAGGGGCATGCACCCGATGCATTATTTATCCTCTCACACGGTGATTACCTTTCATCTCCCTGAATTGCCTCAGCAATTTCACTTGAAAGCATTCCTTGAGCCTCTTTACTTCCTGGCCTGGAAAAAATGTGCTTTGTGCAATGGATACAGACGCCCGTCCCCAGAAGGGACTGCAGGCTGCGGTCAGCTGCTCGACATGGCACGGTTTGGCTGGGCTGGACCAGCTGAGGGTGTCCCCCACACCACCAGCAGTGAGGCCATAGCCTGGCGTTGGATGCTCACGTGGTTTGGGTTCAATTCTGTCACAAGAGCCCACTCCTGGGCACACTGGGCACCCCGGGAACACGGGGCTGAGGGCATCACCCATCACCTCCCATCTTGGCAGCTCACCTTTAGCAGGGCTGAGAACAAATCCCCTGCCTGGCTGAGCATCAGCAGGCACCTGACAAGTCTTGTGAACGCTTACAAGAGCCAGGTTCAAGAACTCAAGCACTTCCTCATTTATTGCCTTGATATTAAAGGCAGAGTCACAGATATTAAGAACAGGGAGATGCAGGGTACCGGGGAGATAGGATCTGTGCTGTATACGGAAATTGCTCGGCTTCATGTCCTACATGGTGCTTCAGATTGCAAGAAAAGACCTCAGGAGCCCCATCTGGCAGGGAGCTTTTCTGAGAAACCAGAAGCGGAGCCTAAGCCATAGAAAAGCTTCCTGCTCCAGGCTGAGACACATTTGTAAAACACTTCCAGAAACTGCCCCGCACCTGAAGGGCAAGGTCCCTAACGCTCACCTCCCTGCTCTGCAATGCCTTCTCCAGCCCTGCCTCCCAAGGAAATAAGCCAACCCTGCCCTTCAGCCGCTGGGACGCCTCACCACGAGGGCTGCTTGTGCAGCGTATGCCTGTGTAGCGAGGGATGCTCGTGTAGCGTACAGCGGCACCGAGCACATAGCATCCCTGCACACCGTGTGTTTGCCAGCAGAGCTTGTTCCAGGAGTCCCACCCTTCCCCGGGAGAACCAGCGCTGCTTCCCTGGCAGCCCCTCATCCGTGCTCGAGGCTTTTTCAGCCCCAGCTCTCCCCCTGGGCAAGGGCAGCAGCAGGCCGAGCGCTGAGCCCCTCCTGTTGCTCTCCGCGCTCGGCGGCGGCTGCAGCGGGGCCCCGGGCCCTGCGGGGGGCGCTGGCGCCTCACGGGGGGCGGTCGGGGGGGCCCGGCCCGGCCCCAGCTCCGCGTCGCCGCTTTTAGGGGCGGTGCCGGGGGCGGCGCGGGGCCCCCCGCAGCCGGGGCTGGGCGCACAGGGCGCGGGGCTGCCGCCGGGCCGGCACCGGGGCTAGGACCGGGGCTGGAGCCGGGCTCGCAGCTCCGGGCTCCGCTCCCCGCCGCCATGGGGCAGCGCCGGCCCGGCCCGGCGTGAGGCGGCGGCGGCGGGCGGCATGGAGCGGGGCGGCCGCGCGGCGCTGGGGCTGCTGGCGCTGGGCGCGCTGCTGGGGCTCTGCGCGCTGCCCCCGCCGGCGCCCGGCCCGCAGCGGGGCGAGCCCCGGCAAGGCGGGCAGAAAACTTTCCGGGCGCTGCTGGCCGTGGGCCGGGAGCAGCAGCAGCAGGAGCAGGAGGAGCAGGAGCAGGAGGCGGCCGGGCGGGCGGCGCCGGTGCGGCGGGGCATCTTCTGGAGCCGGGAGCTGGAGGCGCGGGTGCCGCGGGGCTTCGCGGCCGAGGAGGCGGCGGCGTGGCCGGCGGCCGCCCGAGCCGCGCGGGTGTCGTCGCTGGAGCGCGGCGGCTGCGGGCGCAGCTCCAACCGGCTGGCCAGGCTGTCGGACGGGAGCCGGGCCTGCGTGCGCTACGGGGTGAGCCCGGAGCAGATCCAGGGCGAGGCGCTGTCCTACCACCTGGCCGGCGTGCTGGGCATGCAGCAGCGCCTGCCGCCCATGGCGCTGGCGCTGGTGGAGCCCCGCGGGCGGCAGTGGGAGCCGGTGCGGGAGGAGCTGCGCGGCTCGCTGTGGGCCGAGGGCGCGGTGGTCAGCCTGACCCGCTGGGTGGACAACCTGACGGCCGTGGTGGCCCCCGCGCCCTGGGGCAGCGAGGCGGGCGGCGGGCGGCGGCCGCGGGCGCTGTCGGCGGCGGAGCTGGGTGGGCTGCCCGCGGCGCAGCTGGTGGAGCTGGTGCAGTGGAGCGACCTGATCCTCTTCGACTACCTGACGGCCAACTTCGACCGGCTGGCCAGCAACCTCTTCAGCCTGCAGTGGGACCCGCGCGTCATGCGGCGCGCCACCAGCAACCTGCTGCGTGGCCCCGACGGCGGGCTGGTCTTCATGGACAACGAGGCCGGGTTGGTGCACGGCTACCGCCTGCTCGCCGTCTGGGACCCCTACCACGAGCCGCTGCTGCGCTCCGTCTGCGTCTTCCGCGAGGGCACGGCCAGGCGGGTGGCCGAGCTGCACCGCCGCCGCAGCGCCGCCGCCGAGCTGCGCCGCCGGTACCGCGCCCGAGAGCCCCTCTGGGCCCACCTGGGCTTCCTCTCGGAGCGCCAGGCCGAGCTGCTGCAGGCCCGCGTCGACTTCGTGCACCGCCACATCGCCCACTGCCGCGCGCAGGCCGCCGCGCTCTGACCCCCCAGGCCGGGTGCCCGAAGCCGGGTGCCAGGCTGGGGACCCCCCTGGGGTGGTTGCTGGATGTGGCCGCCGAGAAGGAAGCGTGTAGAAAGCCCCCGTCCCGGTAGCTGTTAGTCTGTGTCGTGGGCGCTCCTGGTTCGACTGCTCGGATCCCCGGTGTGTGTTCGTGATCGTCGCCATCCTTTGATTTGACCCGTAACGTGACCGTGGGGGACGGAAGAGGCTCTCCCAGGCTCCAGACGCATCGCTGTGTGCCAAGACTTGGATGTGATAGTGAAAGCGGAGAACGAAACTGTCCCATGCACTTTACTTTGACTTTTTAATTTTTTATAAAAAAAAAAAAAAGGAACTTTTTATTTTACAAAGTCTGCCTTTTATGTACATTATAAATGTTCATAAGCCTTTCTTGTAACATACTAAAGAAACTGATGTTTCGGTAAAGCGTGCCCGATGTTTCGCCTCCTTTGTCCCAACTGTGTGCCCGAGCCTGGAAAGGGAAGCGCGCACCTCCGCCGGCCCCACTGAGTGACACGGCCCGCTGCCTCCCAGCTGCTTCCTGCACCGAGCTTCAGCTAAACAGACTTGCCTGGTGGTTTTTGTTCGTGGGGTTTGGTTGCTGGTTGTATTTTTTTCCAAGCCTGAAAAGATCTGCTTTTACTAGCACCAGCTGGTTTCAGAAAACTGATGTAGGTGGTGTGGGCTTAGGGGCTGGCAGCCCCTTTGGGTGCCCCGGCTGTGTCCCAGCCTCATACCATGGCTTGCTTCAAGTGTCACTGGACTGACAGCAGGTACCCAAAGCTTCCCCGGAGCTGCCAGGTGCTTTTGGGAGGCATTTGCACTGGTTCTCCGCCCTCTGTTTCCATTTTGTCTATCTTTGCAACTGGGGCTGAGGCCAAAGTGAAGAACAGGAGAGCTCTTCAGTCTTCCTAAAAGAGGTGTGTGGGTTGTTTTTTTCTACAAAAGTTTTGTTCAAGGTACAGCAAAGCGGCACCAGCGGGTGGACAAAACAAAGCATCTGCATCTCTTGTTGAGTTTTCCTTATGTGCCGGAATCCACAGAAGAGGCAATTGTTCGGCTCAAAACACAGCCGGAATCGGGACAAAGGACAAGCTAATCCTCTTTGCGCCCCAGATGCCGGTGCCCATCCCTCTGTAACGGAGCAGCAGCGTAACCCCTGGTGCTGAGGCAGCAGCGCGCCGGGGGGATGTGAGGTGGTGGCTGCTGCCTTCCCGCAGCGAGCACCGGCCTCCCCGGACCTCAGCGAGAGCAGCGCCTTCATCTGTGCTGGTGGGGGTCCTCGGGCTGTTAATATTCATTTATTTAGATTAAACTTCACACCAAGACGAGTTTCTTTGGCCGTTGCCGTGTTTTCCTTTGGTGTGCGTGTTGTGGGTTGGTTGGTTTGCTTGTTCAAGTAGGACAAGGGTTTTACAAACAGCTTTAACTTACCCGCTAGTTAGCTGTATTAGATGTTGCAACCTGTGCATATGTGTATTTATCTTAAAATGCTACAGCAGCCTCCAGGACTCGCTTCATTCAAGTGCTTAACTGACAGGGCTCTCTATTGAACTCGTTTTTATAGTTTGGTGCATTTATCTCTCCGAACAATGCCCAGAACCCCATGTGACGCTCCCTTGCCATTTACATGATAATGCACAATTTAGCTGTGTAATTCTTAATTCCTCTTTAGCGCTGTTTGTCAGCCTTACTTTGTAACTCAAAAGCAGCAGCTCTGTTGCATTCACCTAATGAAAACGCGTTTAAGTAATAGACTGCTGGTACAAATTGTAAGCCACGGTGAAGAGCAAACTGCTGTGCCACAAACTTCCCCGGTTTTGTTTCTGCTCAAGTATTTCTACAAGTATCGGCACGACCCCGCTTTTGATGGCTAATGGGGAATAAATCTCCTTTGCAGCGCCTTTAGAGCCAGACCCTAGATAATTACACCCTTCAAGAAGAAACGCGGGGCTCTATTTGTCGATCGGTAAATTTGAGCTGTACGTGGGGTATGCGCTGAAAAGCGGTGTAGTTTGGGGTCGGTGATGCTGGAGGTACCGTGCCAGAGGAGCCGCGTCCCAGGGGGAAGAGAGGCCAGGGCAAAGCAGGGATCGCGATGCTGTGCCGCGGAGCTCCTGCGTTTTGTTCTGCTGCAGACTGCTGCTGTGCTGGAGAACGCTTTCAATCACCATCACGTTAAGGAAACCACCTTTCTGCTGCGTGACTTCTTTGGGGCAAGCAGAGCTTTGTCAGTTCTTGCCCTGGCGCATTCTTCGCGTGCCTCCAGCTCGATGCGCTGCCTGAGCCCGGGCTGTCTCTGAGCAGAACAAAGGGCTGGGGGCCCGTCGGGCTTCTGCGCTTAAATCTCGCTGGTGCCGCTTTAATGCTGAGCATCTCCTGTGGCTCCCTCTGCACCCAGCAGCAGGGCAGGCGAGGAGGGCTTCTCTTTAGAGAGAGACAACCTGCAGCCCTGGAAGTTGTCAGCTGTAAGTGGTGCTGGGGGCAGCAGCTGGCCACGCACTGCTGGCAGCCCCGCTGCAGCTTGCTGGTGGATCCATGCTGCTGGGCTTCCTGCAGCATCCAAATTTGCTGCTGGTGGACACCAGGGAGGGGTGTGGGCTGGGGGTGGCTGCTCCTCAGGAGCTTGCCCACAAGGCTGGCATTCACAGGGCACGTTCCTCACGTCTTTTTTGCAGGGGTCCGGAGGAGTTCTGAAGCTGGATGAGCTTCCGTGGTGCTTTTCTCCAGGCGAGGCTCCCCCTGCTCACACATTTACTTGTTCCTGCTGTACTTTGCTACCCAGCTGGGGCCATGCCAGCTCCCTCATGGGTTCTGGGAATAACTGGAAGAAAGTGAAAAGGGAGCTGGTTACGCTTTGACTTACTGGGCAAACAGCATGCTCTTACCATCACCGGCACCGTGGTTGTGGCTTGGTTGCCCTTTGAAGTTCAGTGCATATTTTAATGGTAATAATTCTGAGAATTTTCTCACCGGCATACTAGGTGGTCCAGGACTAGCTTGGGTATGAGATCATGTCGGGGCCTACTTTGCTACCACAACATAAACCATGAGTGCTCCTCAGAGCCACTCTGCTCAGTGTTGGCCACAACCCAGAAACCTCCCTCGCCCCTTGGGCGCTGGCGTAGCTCTCACCGCTGGAAACGGGCGCTGTTGACCTGAGCAGCAGTAACTTCCCAGCGTGGTGACTCCTGGCTGCTAAGAGTCTTTCGCCTTGATTCGACTGGCATTTAACAAATATCACCGCACCCCTGGCGATGGTTTAATCTAACTCATTGTGCCTCACTAATGGATGTCACCCCGTGCGTTATGTGCGCTCAACAGGCCTTACTGCCCTCGGCGTTTGACACAAAGCATTTCATAACTTTGGGTAAATAACACTGGACATCATTGGAAATGCTCTTCCTTCCCTAGTTCGGAGCTGTGAGCAGTTCATTAAAAAGCTCACTTTCAGTGTCATAAAGCACGCATATAAAATTTCATATCCGAGCACGTACCAGCCCAGGGTTTCCCAAGCTGTTTGGAGGAGTGGACGCTGCCAGCCTTTGGGCACCTGTGGCTGTGTGAGGCTGGAGAGTTCACTGCTGTGCTGTGTGAGGAGTAGGCTGGGCACTGGGGCATGGTGAGGCTGGGAGAGTCCACTTGCTGCTCCTGCTGTGCCCCGAAAGCATCATCATCTGTGGGGACCATGGTGATTTCCTCTTGTAGCTGCAATCCAGCTAAAAGGCTTCATTCCCAACGATATCTCACAGAAAGCAAAACAGCCTCTGAAGTGCCCACACACACACCCCACCACCCCTCCCTGAGCCCCCCTGCTGCCAATTGGGCACCCACCTGGAGTAGTGGAAACCCCCCTGCAGCACGGGATGCGCTAACCAGCGGCAGGGCTTGTGCCAGGGCCCCATCGCAGCCCCGACAAAGCGGTCTTATTTCTGCATATCTGTAAATTTCAGATGGAGGAATCATCATTTTTTAATGCGCCTGTCTTGCTAGCTTCCTTTTTGTGTCCTGCCGGGGGGGGAAAGTGCATTAATAAACTATGGGTTAAAGCTCCTGGTGTGAATTCTTTTTTCTTGTTCCTGATTTCTTGGAGATGAGCTAGGGACCTGCTCACCTATTTATTTGTTTAAGCTACGACAGCCAGGCAATTTGCTTTAGTTTAGCTGGGTCACCTTCCTAATCCCCAAAGTTTTCCGTGCCCCTTCATATGTTCAAGCTAAGGAACCATAACCGTTTCCTTTGTTTTGTTAAAAACACACAGGATTTTCTCATCTGGCAAAGAGTTATTTTTCAGTTTTTAACAGTTCGGTGCAAAGCCAGGTGCCATACATTATGGATGAACCTGGATGCAAAGATCTGGAGGATATTAATGGTATTACTTCCTTTGCACCAGCTACACAGCGAGGCGACTGCTCAGCAGAGATATTCCCCCTTTTATAGCCACCAGAGACTGAAACCAGGCCCTCTGCTTGTGCTTTGTGAAGAGATTGGATGTGGAGCCCCTGAGCTCTCCCACTTGCTGAAGGTGGGCGGCTGGAGCTGGTACAGTTGGGTTGAGCGGGTGCTCCTGGGTTGCCTCATGTTTTTCCATAAGAGAAAAAAAAAATCCTTTCTTTATGTTTCTAATATTGCTTCTGAAGATTAAAACTAAATTAAAAATGTAATTTAGTTGTCAGTGAGCAGTCTAGATGGTTATTTGGCTTGTTTTATTCATCTGAGTCAAGGCACGTTCTGTCGATGCTGCAGCTCAGAGCAGTCTCATTTCCCAGACCTCTCCCATGTGAGCGGGACACGGCGAGAGCTGTGCTGGCGGCCCTACAGTCAGTGCTCCTCGAAAGGAAGCCATTCCTCTGAAAACACAAATCATTAACATGCTTTCCTCTCTGTATTTTGCAAAAGAATACTTAGGATATTTTTCCCTGTGCATCTTGCTTTCTTGTCATTTCTCAATCTGCTGTCAGCGCAATGATCTCCGTCCGATTCTTTCCATCGCGGCCGTGATCAGCGTGCACATGATCCTCATGGTCATCTAGAGAATTACTTTCCAGAAAGCAAAGTGTGCTCACCGAACGGCTTTAAAAATTGCCCTGCCTGATAGGAATTACTCACAAAGCTCATTAACATTTCAGTTCTCAGTTTGCATAAAGGCTGAAAAATATAGGTGTGCCAGATGGAGTCTTCTGTGCATTAGAAGTGACAGAATTCTGACTTCTAACGCTTCAGATGTGCGCTTATCTTCCTGAAATTGTTGGGAAAGGGCAAATGTAAGGAAAGCAGCTTCAGCGTCTCCGTACCTGGAGATATAGCATGGGTAGATAACAAATAATGCTTGATGACAACGACACGTGCCATCTAGAGGGAGCAGCACAAGCAGTGCTGGGGTAGTGCTGAGGATGTGCCGCCAAAGCCCTGCACTTGTGCAGAGCCTCTCCTGTGGGTTCAGAGCACATCACAAGGACAAGTCAGGCACTCTTTCAGTGTGATCAATATTGCCCTCGTATTACAGATAGGAAAGCAGGAATGGAGAAGCCAAGGGCGCGTTGCATGTTGTTAGGAGGGCTACTGAAGCTAAATTAGCAGACAAGTGGTCCCCAGTGCTCAGTTCCTCCGTGTGCAGAGCAGGGTCTTCACCGCTGCCTTCTCAGGCTGCACAGCTCTGTCCCTGAGCTATCCATACTTCCCCTCATGCCCCAAGGACAGCAGGAGGGCATCAGAGTGAAGGGAAGCTCTCACGGTCCTAGGGTTACAGCTACGAGCCTCAGCCGTACCCACAGGTGCAGTGGAGCTGTGCACGGTGACAGCCTGCATTTCTTGTGACATGCCGTCATTTGTCACTCGTGTAAAATTACACCAGACAAGAAATGTAGGGTTTTATGCGTTTTACTTGTTCAGTGCTTGGGCAGATAAAACCCATGGGATACAGCAGAAGAAAATCAGGCCACTTTATGCTGTTAACTACCTAATTTAATTAATGTTCAACCCAACTTCAGAATAATTGGGTTTGGGAAAAAATAAAAATAAAAAAAATATACCTTTATTAAGACATCAAAGTAGCAAACTATAAACCTGAGAAGCAGGTGAGGCTTCTGTAGATCACCAGATATGAAACCCAAAGCAGTCACAGACATCACCCAGTGTTAATAACCCTTCCAGTATCCAGGGCCACAGC
Source organism: Aythya ferina (assembly GCF_964211825.1). Taxonomy (NCBI): domain Eukaryota; kingdom Metazoa; phylum Chordata; class Aves; order Anseriformes; family Anatidae; genus Aythya; species Aythya ferina. The sequence continues at coordinate 16,384,836 of NC_140301.1, read as the reverse complement.
AAGGATTTTCTGCTGATTTGAAGCACTGCAGCTTCAAAACTGGTTTTCAAGATTTCTGCCCGTAGAAGTCAGATCAAAATTGGGTTTCAAAAGCTATTAGTGCTAAGCATAAATTTTGACCTTTCTCAGTGTTTTTTTTTTTTTTTTTTTTTTTTGTCTTTTGACTTTTTTTTTTTTTGAGGAGGAAGGATGATTTTTTTCTATTATTACTTTTTGAGAGTGGCTTGTTTGCATATTTGTTTGCTGAGGGTCAGTGGTGGCTCTGTTAGTTTGTACTAAGCTGCTAATCATGCCAGCTGAAACAAGCCTGGCATTCCTATGCTCCTCACAGAGCCTCCAGTTTTGCTCTATCAACACTTTCCTTAAGTGCACTGCATTAAGGATGCCGTACGGCAGGCTTCCACCTGGAGGCAAAGCCTGCTCCTGCCTCCCCCTCCTTACTCGAAACCTGAAGTCTTCTCACATTGAGTATTTAATTTCCCTTTGTTCAGGATAAAATGATATGTAAAGTGTGTGTTGCCATGGATGCGGGGCTGCGTGCCGAACGATCCTCCCCTTACCCAGGTAGATTTCAACCAGGATGTTCAACGCCAGCCAGCACCGCAGCATGGATGGGCTGGGGTGGGGAGAAACAACTTGCAAACTGAAGTTCCCTTAGCGAGAAAGCCTCTTGTTGAAACAAAGCGAGCCTCGTGCCCCCTGGGTGCTGCAGGGCTTGGGCTGGGTGTGCTCAGCAGCACCCGGTTCTCTCCCTCCCCTCCTCGGCATCTCATGGGGTGTCTGAAGCAATTGCCACAATCTGCAGCCTGCCCGGGCCTCATCCTGCAGGGGCCAGGGATGCAGCCTGGTATTTAAACATGAGGAGGAGTGCTGAAGGGGATGGGTTTACAGCCTTCCCCTAACTTAGTTTTGACCCTATTTTTTCCACACATGTATTTGGCATGGCTCCATGTCCTTTCCTTGCAGCAGCAGCATACTTGTATCACAGCGTCAATTTGTCGTTGTAATTACCCTGGACTGTGGCCTCCACTGGCCTGCTCTAAAATCATTTCATTTAAGTTTGTCTGAAGAGCACAGCCCTGTCTTCCTGAGCTCGCACCCAAACCGTCTCCTTTTGCTACACATTCTCTATTCCCCCAGGAGCGCATGGCTACGGCCTGCCCTTGCTCCTTGCAGCCCAGAGCACAAACTTCAGGCCCGCCCGGACCACAAGCTAAACACCTTTTTGAGTTAGTTTTTCTCTTTTTGGGGGGACCTCCTGCATCCTGCTCCTCACCCAAGGCCCCCACATGTCCCTTAGAGGTTGGCAGCGTGCTGGTGCCTGCAGCCACTGCTCCCCCTGCTTCATGCAGCAGCGCTCTTCTGGGCCCTCCGAGCTCTGTCACTCCTGGGAGCCACCACAGTGGGAAGACGCCTTCTTTTTTCTCTTTTTTTTTTCTCACTGGAATGGGCTTTAATAAAGCTATTGTATTTGATCAGCGGCTTAGGAAACAATAATTTAGCATAATAGGGAAAGATCATTAATGTTCAATGAACCTAGCACTCTGCTCCAGTTTTTGCTGCCCTAGAGAGACGGAGTAAACTCTTTTTCCTTAATTGAAGACTAAATAGAGTGCGTTTCATTTTTCATCCCCAGCACTTTTTCCAATAGGCTTGTGATGCTCACTAATGCGTGCTGAAAGGGGTGGACCGCCTGGCGGCAGGGGAAAAATTGGGTGGGAGGGCTTGGAGCACATAAAAACGCGCTCGCTCTTCATCAGACGGCTCCCCTGGGCCCTCAGCTTCCTCCGTGACGAGCCTCAATTTGGGGGAGCCGAGGAGTCGCGATGGTCCCGATGGTCCCTTATGCCTCTGAGAGGAGGGTGATGCCCACTCCTCAGGGGCACAAGGGTTTGGGGGCTCGCACTGGTGTCCGGGTGGCACAGTGACCGCCGCTGTGCCCACCAAGGCACGGGCACCACGGGGCTCAATGTGCCACAGCCACGGGCGGCCCCCGCTGTCGTGACAGGGAAATATCACGAGTGGGAAAGCCATAACCCTCCCTTCCTTCCCTCCCGGCCGCGATATCGCCGCTTTAAGCCGTGTGAGGCTGCCGGCGGAGGTGGGGCCGTGCCGTGGCTCTGCCTCACAGCAGCCTCCCGGCCCCGCCTCAGCCCGGCCATGCCGCGGGGGCCGCCAGGGAGAGGCTGAGGACGAAGTCGAGTAGAGCCCGGGGATAAATCTCTCTGGTTTTGCCTTCAGTCTCTCCCATCAGGAAGAAATGGTCTTGTTTTCTGCCTCCATCGGTCACGGCAGGGGTGTGTTAATGGACCGCTGGGATGCTTCTTGGCTCGTCGGAGCCATCCCGCCGTCTGTCTTGCGTATAAGCAGTCCCTCAGGGCGCTCGCCGCTGATGCTGCTTAGGAAAAAAAAAATGTATTTGGGAACAATCCTGCCAGCGTGCCATATGGTGGAGTTTAGGGTTTCCTCGTTTGGTGACTCGGGGCACCTGTGTGAAAGCATTGCTGCTTTTAAATTTTCTCTCTTGCTGCGGTTTGTGCTTGTTGTGTCACGGGCTGGTTGCAAGAGGTGTCCGGGGCACAGGGTACAGTACCTGCAGGTCTGGGGGCTGGCACGCCACAGGCACCGCCAAACCTGGAGCGAGAAAGCAGCGAAGAAGCAGAGGAAATTCACCAGTGTTTCTGTACTTAGGTAGCTCTCTGAGGCAGGAGGAAAGATAACGTTGGGACCATGAACCAGAAACCAAACACGTGAAATGGGATTTGGCACTGTTTTGAGACTGGCTGGTGAACAGAGCTTAGCGGGGTTGTTCCACAGAGAGATGAGTGCTGTGAAGTGAGAAAGGCTGGAGGTCACAGTATTTGGTGGTATGGTGAAGGAGCATTCACCGTGCATCACAAGATGTGCTATTAGGGCTGATTGAGATGCACCCAAAAACCCACACGTTGGTGCTGTTGTTGGAAGCCCTCAGCGCTCTTGTAAGGAGATCTCCTTCCCCACCTCCCCTTGTCTCCAGTGAGGCACCAAGTGTAGCCTGGCCTTTGCCCCATGCTCATTTTGAAAGGCTTCTATACTAGCCCTGACCACCCCCATGGGCCCATGACTAACCTTCACTTGCCATCAAGCAAAAGATTTGCGTGCCAACAAGCAAAAAACATGGCCTTTGGTGTCAGAACAAAGCAAAAAAGACCACAGCTTGATGATCAAACCCAGTCATCTCGCTAGGAGGTGGGCTGGTGGCTGGGATGAGCAGAGAGGACCTCCTGTGTTCTTCCTGCACCTCAGTATGTGAGTAGGAAGGGGGTTGTTGCAAGGGGTGTCTGTGAGGGGCAAGGTTTGAGAAAGTTGCCTACTGTATGCATTGCTTCTCCCAGCCTCTGAGCCATCAGACAACTCTAAAGCCAAATATACCTCTGATGAGGGGCCTGGGTTTCCCCTGTTGTGGCTGATAACTATTTATGCAGAGTGGAGGAGCGTCAGTAGGAGAGAGGCTCCAGGAGGCCCAGCACACCAAGAGTTGGAGCTCTCACTTCTCTTGAAGGCAGGTGCTTAAATGCCTTTAGGATTAGGTGGGGGGTTAGGATTTACTTTTTGGATGTAGGCATTTGAATCAGGGGTTAGTTATTTAAGCTTCCCTCTAGCAAGGTCTCAGCACATTTTTCAGATTCTCTTCTGTTAAACGCTGTAGATAAAATCAGAAAATGCTCCTGCAAAAAGCCTCCCTTAGACTGCCCCAACTCTTCTATTTGTCAGCAAGCTGCTGCCTCTCAAGTAAGAGTAACTTTTTTTTTTTTTTTTTTTTCCAGGGAGTAGATGAAGCAAAGGAAGCAAATATTTCAGGTATTCCTTAAGTACTTCACACTTCACTTTTTCTCTCCTGAAGCATGCATCTTTGATTGCTTCCTTAATTAGTACTTCTTAAACCTCTCTCTGCTCACATTTATAAATAAATCAAAATATAAATGCAGAGTATTAATTTGTCAGGCACTCAATTTGTGTTCCAGAGAGCAAATTTAACATCTGTACATGAAAGGACCGAGTGCCTCCCACAAGCTTCTGAGCCACCGACTTTGGTGGTGTCTGTGGAGCGTCCGTGAGCATCTCTCAGAGCCCTGCTTTAGTAACAATTATGCAAGGAAGCCTTGAGAAAAATGAATTGCTTGTGCAGTTGCATTTAATTTTCATTCTAGCAGGTCTCCCAGTTCACTTGGCAGCCTTTCTTCCTTTTTTCCTTTCTTTCTTCTTTTCTTCCTTTCTTAATTCATGCTTGCTTGCTTTTTTCATTCTTTCTTGGTCGTTTTGACTGAACAAAAGCAGTCCCACAAGGGCAGGCTAATGTATTCATAGTTTTGCTGCAACTTGGCTGATAGAATAAGCTGAAAAATTGCTGCCTCCCATTGTTTACGGAGAATCTTTGTTGTGCTTTGTACAGTTGAAATAAGTTCTGTCTAGTGACCTCTGCTCTCCTTCCCTACAGAACAGAGCATGTTACACTGAGCCTGGTCACACTGGAGATGGTGGAAAGGCCAAAGTTCAAGTTCACAGACCCCGAAGTAAGTTACTGAAGTGATTGCTTGTTTGAACGTTTGCTTGCTTGCTCTTGCCTTTCATTCTCCTTGATCTAAGCGTAGTATATTGTTAATGCCTATTCGAACATTGCATTAAGCTCTAATTAAGCCTGCCAATCAGAAATAAAGAGAAAGCAGGCTTCTAATATGCCTGGTGGTAAGTCACATTTTCCCCTTCAATTTTCTGACTATGAACATGCTACTGGTAATTGTGGGTTTGTTTTTGTTTTTTTTCTCTGAACAGCAGACAAGCGCTTAATGAACTTTTACCATAGTGTTTACCTCAAGGGTCAGCTTCAATTATAAAATTGTTTTGAACAAACATCACATGGAAGGTCCAGACTTTGCCAGGCTGTAGCTAAGGTCGTACTGGAACAACATAGAGAAGTCAAAGAATTTGTTTTCAACTTTTCATGCAATGTCAGAAACTGTCTTAGAAATGTCTCAGAGGAGTAATGTGATCAGGTGGAGTCAATACGACAAAGATGCCTGGAAGGTCTTTTTGGAAATAGGAGAGAAGGTGCAACATCCAGAGTACCACATCCTGTTTCTGCTATTGGAGCAAAAGCTACGGATGGTTACAGCTAGAGTAAATTCTAATTTGTTAACCAGAAACCAATAATGGCAATATCAAATGGTGTGGCTGTTGAGCTTCCACTGAGGTCTTGGGATAGAGTGTTACTACTATTTATAAGCAACTGTAATAAAGGAAGGTGGCTTGTACTCCACAGCAGATTTGTGAAATGAAGCATATTGATAGAATTGAGATTACAATGTTTTGTACAAGAAGCTTTTCATGATTGAAAGGTGACGGGATCAAACATTACATAAAATTCCCAAATATCAGTCAGTAATTGTCTTAATTTCAGGAGGACGCCAGAAGTTAGGCGCCTTATTTTGATGCAAAAACCAGGATAGAATAATAGTATAGCAGGACCAGAACTTCCAGCTAAGATAACCCAATAGATCTTTCCCTGATCGTTTATTAACCATGATGATGGTTTCTGCACTTCTCAGCTGTTGAGCGTTGTACTTCAGTGCTTGTAAAATTTGCACTGTGTAGAAATCATGTAGCAGGGGTAAGCTGATGCCAGACACCTGAAAGGATGGGGAAGAAAGTTGTGACTGGAGACATGTGACTCCTCGATGTGCTGTCCTGCTTCGTGGACTTTAATAAAAGATCTTGGGCTAATTAAGCTTTAATGCTGTGGGTAGGGAAGGCTGACAGCTCTGCTCTAGCCTGACCCGTGTCTCAATGTGCTTTTGTGCCTGCCTGCTTTTTTTTTTCTTCCTTCCCCTGCTGTAATCCTTATGGAACATCTGCCTGAGCCAGAAACAAATGGCAGCTTGTTCTTGGGATGCGGCGTCCTTGCCTGTATGCTTGGGTCCTGAAATCCTTCAGCGCTTTGTTCCTGTAGTGCTTTTTCCCCTCTAGCTCCACGAGACTTGATTAATCCAAACGCTGAATCCCGCAGGCACTGTAGTTATTTTTAGCATTAACATTCGCACTCTGCGAAGGGTGGATGAAGATTTATGATTTTGTCTAATATAAATCTCACAGCCTTTCCTTTCGTTGCTAAAAACTTGGATGGATTCCAACAAACACCCACCCTCCCACCCCCCAGTGCCCAAAGTTGCCTTTTATTTCTCTAATTAAAAAGTTACCGGGGCAGCAATTCTGCCTGGTGACCGTGGGTCAGAGCAGGTACCACATTTTGAAGTTGTGCACATTTAGAATTTCCACTCTCACTTTTGGCTGCTAAAACTTTATAAATCTTCATACTGGAAAGAACCTTTTGAGTGCTTTCCATTTTGAGAAGGGAATGGAGGTTGGAGGCCAGAGAGAGAAGAAAGGTGGCTTAAACAGAACCTTCCTGGTGGAAACTTGCTTTATTTTCTACTTCACAAGAATTTTTTCAGTCTTCTCTTCCATTTCCTCCTGTAGCCAGTATTTTTTATGCTTGACTTTAGCTGGTACTGGGCTTGCTGTTTCAAGGGCACAGGGAAAGGCTTTTCAGTAAGAAATTTCAAGAATTAATGTGACCAGACCATATTCCTCGCCGGTCTGTGAAGAAGGCGTGCAGTGAAAGAGAGAGGCTCAGTGCTGATGGCAGAGAAACAGCAAACTGCGGCGTGGTGGTGGCTCTGTGATCATTTGAACCAAATCCTTGTAGCTGCACACGTGATGCACTGCATGCCCCGTGCAGTTCTCTGGCAGATGGACCAAGGCACGAGCAGCAGCGGGTGACCTGTGCTGGAAGAGGCTGTCTGCTGCCTGCTCTGGAGCCTGCTGCTTCTGCCAACAGTTCCAGAGACTCTCTCTGCTGGCGTTTTGCATGCTACTCTTCCTGGGCTCTGCACATCAAAGCACAACTGGGCAGTTACTGCCCATGGCAGTTCTTCCCACTGATTTTTCCAAGTCGGGCGTGCCTTACTCCATAGCTGTTTCCTGGTGCCCCTAAGTCTGCTTTCCAGTTTACACCCCAAAACCCCACTTAAAATGAACTTAAAGCGTCAGTAAAGGCAGCTGTAATTACCATATATTTTCCAGCACGTGCTTAGGCGTGCAAATGTGCCCAGCTATGCCAGCTGGGACCTGCTGCTTTCACCTTGTGTCCTCCTCCTGCTTGCAGCCACTACTAAAGAAGCTTGCAGCATTGCTTCCTGTACACCGTGAGGGCTGTACCCTGGGGCTGCGGGGGCACAGAAAGCTCCCTGCTGACAAAATCAGGTGCTGAAGAAAACCTGTTACTGTCTAAATTATTCTGCTTTTCAGGAAACTAGATTTCTCTCTTCCGTGCGTTTTGTGAAATCTGCATGATTATCAGCAGTTCCTTGCAATCTGCCTTTGCAGCAGAGCTGCAGGCTTTGGGAAGCTGTTCTGTGGCTCCGGACACAGCAGCAGTAGCAGCAGGAGAGCATCCCAGCTCTTCCTTCGCAGGAGCAGGGAGCAGGGTGGCTGTGCCAGCCGCCGGGAGGGTAACCAGCCAGGGTGTCTGTAGCTATACATTTCCCCACACAAACATGAAATCAATATGCTGCAGCAATTAACTAGACTTCATAAACTTCAGCTGGCAAGCTTTCTGGAGGCGATTCAGAAAGGCAGCAACAGTTCCTGGCTTGCCCGAGAGGGAAATCAGCTTGGGTTATTTCTTTTCTTTAACTGGTGAGGAGGACATAGGCCAGTTGAAAGGGGGGAATGCTTAATGACCTTGTATCAACCTCAATTTAAGGAAAAAAAAAAAAAAGAGAAAAAGAAAAAATAAAATAAAATAAAGGACCTTCTCCATATCTTCTTCTGTGCCTCTGTTACAAGTGTACAAGTGGAGAAAACAATCTTCAAACATCTGAATAGAATTTTTAAAAAAAAAAAAAAGCCTTTACTCCCTGCCATCACCACCACCTCTTTTTTGTAGGCTTTAGTAAGTAGGTTCTAGTAACTATTTGTTTGGCAAATGGTGATTCATTTGCCCAAAGATCTGAATGAAGCAAATGCTGTTTTGACAAGCAGAGCCAAGCTGTCAGGCTCCGTTTCCCTGCAGGCGACTGTACCTCGTGCTCCTGGTGCCAGATGATATTTGACATTTAATTTAAGACCCTCGGTGGCTGCATATAAAAGTTTACTGTGATAACAGTGATAAAGCAGCTGAGTGTCATATTGTTATATTTGACAGTCTTTTCTTCCGCTCTCCTAGTTCATCCCCATGCTTGGTTTGGGCTGAAGGATCGGGCTTGAATTAGGAGAGGAGACTTAACCCTGAATTTTTATGAATTGCAGAGACCTGACTTGCAGATAATGATCTCATCATGAATCTTACTCTGGCTCTGAGATCTCTCCCTGTCTTACCACTAAGATGCCACACAGAATTTATGCAGAGAGAAAGGAAGGGGTTAGGGATAATGTCAGCTGAAGAGGAGGACCTTCTGTTCATAATTCATTCAACTATTCATCTGCTCACAAAGTAGCACGTACTCTATTGATCAGTAATGCATTTCCCACAGGAAAAATGGCACTAATAGTATCGACAAGGCTGTGTTTGGATGAGGAGAGGGAACTGGATATAAATGTATTTTATTTTTTTTTTTAAATCATCCTGGTCCACTTCCATGCCGGGGGCACGCTGCGGCTGCGCAGGCTGAAGTAGGTCAGGCTGGCTGTGCCTGTGGCCGGATGGCTCCTGCGAGGAGAGGTCAGGACACTGTGGCAGCTTTTCAAAGCGCCTTCCCTCACCGGTGACACGGCCGTGTGTCTGTCTGACTGGGCAGGAGCAGAGGTGATGGGCCTGGTGCAGCAGGTCGGTGGTTTTGTCCTCAGATGAAGAGCTGGTTCCTGTAACAGCAGGTACAGCACCACAGTGAACTACTTTTTTGTTTTCTTCCCCTGTTTGAAAAAACCCTGCTACTGAGATCAACACGAGTGCTCTGTCACTTGTGTTAGCTGAGCGGGGAGTAAACGGCACGGTGAGCTGTGCTTTTCATGCGGTGATTAAAATATTAGCAGTGAGTCTGTACTGAAGATCCTTCTTGCGCTGCTGCTGGTGGAAAGCAACTGGGAGGGAAATTCTTAAGGGAAGAAAAAATGTTTTACAGTCTCTGGGATCTAACGTGCTTCCCATGAAGAAGTTACAAATTCAGTCCTACAGCAGCAGCCAGAAAGAGGATATGGATGATGTTTGAAGTCTTTCGGTTTAAAGTGAGTGGGCATGGCACAGCACGGGGGGATGGATTTCCTCCGAGCAGAACAAACAGATTCCACATCAGTGCTTAAAAATAGTGCCTGCCTGCACGAAAGCCCCCAGCTCCTCGTGTCACTTCCAGCCACCCACTTCCTCCACAATTGTCTGGAGTACAGTTGTTTCTCTCCGGCTTTTAGCAGCTGATGAGGAATCTGAGGTTAGAAGGTAGCTGTTGCTCTCGGGGAGCGCTGGGGCTGCCTCGGGGTGTACGTGTAGCTCCCCGGCAGCCTCTGCTCCAGCGTGCCCCTGTGCCTCCTCGGCAGGCTCCAAGGGGGTTGCTGCCAAACTGGGGCTGCTTCTGGAGCAGGAGGCAGAGACCTACCAAAAATGCAGATGGATACAGGGAGCATCAAAGTCTGCCTTTCCCTCAGGGCAGGATCACTTGCATCTGCCATTCCCAGCAGATGTTTGTCCGACCTGCTACAGAAAACCGTCAGTGATGGAAATTTCACAAAGTCCTTGTGAAGCCCATACAAGCCCGTTGCTATCCTGAGCAGCAGAAAGCTCTTCCTGATGTCTGTCCTAAATATTCCTGGCTGTAACTTAAACCTGCTGCTGCTAGCTCTTGAATACTGTTACCACTGCAACCTTCATTTTTATTGAATAACCACTGCAAGCACTTACTCCTTATTAACAAGTGGTTTGCTCAGTGTCCACGCCTGCAGAGCCTCTTCATATGAGATGCTCTGACATGAATGTCAGGTTAATCAAGTGAAATGGGGGAAGGATTGGAGGAACAGTGATCTAGAATAATCAGCTGTGATACCAGCATTAGTTAGAAAATATTTTAGGTCGTAGAAAGACTGGACGATAGTGTAATTCATTGAAACAGCAAAGCAGACAGAAGATGTTTGCCAGTTTTCAGTGTAATCACACAGACTGCTGTAAGATTTTCTTCTCTGCCTGAATGAGCCATAGAGGATAGTGGTCCAAAAAATGAGTGAAACTAGAGACCTAGCAAAGAGGTCTGGAAGGTTTTTTTTTTTTTTTTTTTTACCACTTGATACAGCCATGGGGAGCTATGACTCACACAGTCAGAGATAGTGCTTCAACGTTTGTTTTAGAGCTCTGTGGCTCTGGTGTGACTGAAGTACTAACAGCAGCATCTGCAGAGGGATGCATTTAGCACCCTATTCCCTTTTTAGTGACTAATATTTGCAATGAGGAAATAGGAGATGTAGTTATTAAATTTTATTTATCTCTATTTTCCCTTCTGGAATTATCTTGAATTCCATTTAGTGGGGAGAGTAAGCAAGAAGTGAACAAATGATGGGGATATGTGGTGTAGTTTTTGTCTTCACTTGTAGCTAGACCTCGTTAGCGGGATATAATGTACAAATCTCTCTTCATTATTGTTTGCCTGCACTAGCACGCAGAATGATGGAAGACCCAGTATTCTGGGCCTGTTCCCAGGTAGGATGGTCAATATGATACCCAAAACACTCACTAGCCTGCTCTCCTGCACTGGTAGAAGCTGAGTTTTCAGCTTTGTGAACTCTGACTCTGCCTTGTTATGCTTTAATCTCATCTGCTACTGTCTCTAGACTTTTCACCCTTTCTCTAATCTGAAACGGTCACTGTCTGTGCTCATAATCTGCTCATTCAGAAAATAAATCCCTTCTCATGCTTGTAAAAGTACCTTATCGCAATCATCAAAGGAAAGGGAAGTCACCAGAGCACTGCCTCTTTGAGAGCTGTGAGGTGGGGATGGGTTGTTTTGTTTTTCCACCCAATCTTTTCTGTTAGCCCTAAAGATAAGTAAGAAATTTGTGTGGGGTTGTAGCTCTCAGGGAGCAGGCTGGCAGGGAGCAACTTGCTTTTCAGCAGGAGTTAGGATGGACCGCACGGGAATTTGGGGAACAAAGGTTAAGTGCCACAGGAGGATGTATGCACTGAGAGCAGGTCCCAGTGAGCAGGGGATGAGGAGGTGCTTGTGGGGAAGGGACAAGAGCACACAAGTGTAACAGGGGCTGTGGGAACGATGCTGGAGGGTTTCCCACTGCTGGCCCAGAGACCTGTGCTTTGGTGGCATCTGTGGAGCAGAGCAAGAAGGAGTGGCTAATCCCACACAGACCTCCATCCACACTGTTAAACTGCACGGGTCTGATGTGTGCATTTAAATGTTTCAGGTGTTAATTGTAAGGTGACTGGGCAGCATCACACTGCAAGCCCGCTGTGCAGAGATGCTCTTAGAGCATGCGTTTCTGTAGCATTTCCTTACAGGGGTTTATTACTTCACAGAACAGAAACCAGGACCAGCTCCAGCATATTAAATAAATGGATATGCTCTAGCAAGATGCAAAATGTTGGCTGAGCATCTACAGAAAATGAAGTATTCTTTAGCTGTGTTGAGAAAGGACCGTGATACATTAACCCTCATTTATAGCACCAATCTACCCGGTACTCCAAGCAAGTGGCCATCAAAAGGTAAAGTACACATTGTGCTAACGAGATGCTACGCTGGTGTTAGAAGCCTTGTTTCTGAGGGTACTAAACTGCATTTTAAACTGATGGTCCTTGATATTTGTGAAGGACCGTTCCTGAAATTGCTGAGAGTGGAGAATGTGTTTTTCTTTGGCTGCTTTTTACTCTCATGAGTGCCTGGAACAGCAGCTGAGAAGTTTGTTTGTCCTACAGTGTCAGCACCTAAAAGAGCTCAGGGGGTTATCCTGCCCTCTGTCAATGACTGCACGAGGTGCAAAGCAACAGAACAAAGTACTCGAGCCTGGAGATCTGAACTCAGCGTCTTGTCATCCGCAAACTTGATCTGACCTGGGGAAGTCACTCAGACTGTGCCTCCGTTCCCCTAGGCTGCTCAGCGTTTGTCATTTTACAGCACCACAGTTGGGGCAAAGGCCTCTGTGTTTGTCCTCTCCAGCCTTGCAGTTGCTTACACAGCTGCTGTGTGCCTCTCTGCCTGTATTACATGATCTGCTGCTTTTAAGGGAGAGCTTTCCTTTCTAGGAAGTGGAGTGATTGCAGTCTTGTGGGGATGCAGCTTCAGGTTGGGTATAAGCCTTCCTTTGCACAGCCAGACTTTAGTATATTTTTAGAATCCAATAAAAATCTGTTAAAGCACCATTTAGAAAAGGCAAAACTGGGAAAAAAAAAAAAAAAAAAAAAAGCTTGATTGCTAAGTCAGGTATCCCTCTCCATTCCCTTTTGAGCAGCCAACAAGTTGTACTGCAAAAGAGACAGGGACAATTTGAGAGCAAAACAGAATTTGGTGTCATGATCGCTTGTTGGCGTGTTTTCAGCAGGGCCAAGACCCCTGTCCCTGCGTTAATTCCCTCATTGACTCAGGGGATAAGACCTTTGGGAGAATTTGACCATGTACGTGGAGGTGGTAGCTCAAGGTGGCCATGCCGTTTGGTGGGGAAAGGAAGAAGTACCTCTAGGTGACGAGAGGCAGGGAAAGCACGGCCTCTTGCCTCTCTTTGCTGGAGAGGAGAAACTGTGCAAGGAGCCAGAAAGCCAGTGGGGCTGTGTGGCACTGAGCAGCGTATTGCTGGGGATTTCTCACTTTCCTGGCTGGGGATTCCCTCGGTGAGTGGGGCCCAGCAGCATTTCCTCACCTGCTGCTGGCATCTCTCTGCCTTCCCAGTGGTGGAGCAGAGAGCTCAGCAGAGTGCTGGCAGCACAGATCTGGCTCTTTCCATTTTTATTTTATTTTTTTACAGTTAGTACTTGACAGGCTGCCATTGTTTTCTGAGGAACACAAACAAGGAAAGGAAGCTGCATTATTTTTCCACTGTTTACAAAGCAATAAAGCTTGGATGGAGCTTCAGTGAGTAGGGAAAAGGTGCTTCACTAGCTTGAAGGCTTTTCTCCATGACATTGCAAAGATGGATCCTTTCCAGGGAGGTATCGGTGCCAGGCTTTTTCTAACAAAGAATGGGTTAATCTCTCAGTCTGGAAAGTCCCAGGTAGCCAGCATAATGGGGAAGACTGCCTGCTTCCTCTCCGTGAATGTTATAGGTATGAGTATCCTCTAGTTTCCCCAAACACTGCTGAATTTAACTATGCAACAGTTGGCGAGTAATGTGGCAGCCAAAGCTGTTGAAAGTTGCAGCAGCCCAGCTGTAGCACTGGATGTAGGTAGCTCTAACGTGTAAGGCACGGTGCTGGCATCTTGCTGCCGTTTTCCTGACTTCTCAGGAAACTGCTTTACAGCAGCCTTACTGCTTACAGAGCTTCCTGCAAAACAGAAATCATATTAAAGCCCAGATCAGAAATGCATAGTTATTCTGCCAACCTCCCTGTGTGAAGCAAATTTCTAGGTATGTGCTGTGTGAGCATCTGAAGCTTCAAAAACAATTAGCTGATGAGCAGACAGCAGTAAGTATTACTGAGAAATACCACCAGCTGACTGGTCTTCACATTTTTATCACCCCTTCTAAATGAATGAAGAGAGAAGCTAGGCTGAAAATAGCGTGAGGGTTACAAATTGTCTCAAGGCACGGCCCTTACAGTAATCAGGTTTTATTTTGGGAAGGGTATTTTTGGCATTGGGTTCAAGTCACCTAATTAAACTTCTCAGAACAACAACAACAAAAATGCATCGCCACAGCTTTGGAAAGCAGCCGGATAAATCTACTGAGAGCAAATGCAAAAATTCCTGTTCCAGGCTTGCAGGCTTCAAAACCTGGCTGGACTAATGCTCCAGTGACTGCCGCTGCTGCGTGGGCTGGGACAGGGCAGGCCCTGGCTGGAAGAGGACGATCTCTTGCTCTTCTCTTTTGCTTACCGCCATCCCCCTTCTTTTTCAAAACAGTGACTGCTCAGATGAGCATCCGAGATGATGCTCCCGACTTGATTCTTATTATTAGATCTCTGCCTCCAGTTGCACCTTCACTTCAATCCTTACTCCGTAAGATGAGGTGCTGAGTGGCTGCCTTTGTACCCGGCAGGAAGGCTGGTTAATAGGATGAGCGCTTCTGTGGCCAATGTGCCAGTTCGGCTGTCTGCGTGCGCTGCTTCCTGCCCTTGACTCTCGCAAGTTTTTGCTGGAGAACGCCCTGTGAGCAGTTTTCAAGGGAACTTTCCCTGCAGGCTCTCACTGGTATCTAACCCTGTTAATTAAAAGGAAAACTATAGCGTAGAAAGCTACCTGCTGGTACCAGCCTTGCACGTCAATCGGGGTTAACCTGCGCTGGTTCAAAGACTGCTGCCTGCGGATGGCATCTAGCACAAGCTGTAAAGGGTGTATTTTTCCTCTCTCTGGTCTAATTGCAGTAAGACATTTTGGTAGTACATCTGTTCAGACCACCTCAGCTCTCTCTCCTAAGCAGTTCTCAACTGATGATAGTGTTACCAAATTGTAAATATTTTGGCTGGAATTTTCTGCCTGGGATATCTCTCTCACCATGATATTATTTTAGGTTTACATTTACATTAAAACAAACAAGCGAGTGTGACCTGGCAGCCTCCTTCTCTGCAAGCTGCCATGCCCCAGCTGCTTGGAATATGTTTTGGGGATTTGTTGGTGGGGCGGCCCTTGGGCTCATGTGTAAGCATTGCCCCAGCTGTAAGAAGTTACCAAGTGTTATTTGTATTTGCCATATCGTGTGTATGCAGAAGCGATTTGAAAGTTTTGTTGCTGAACTCCAAGGCCGCCTGTTTGCTGAAAGGCTAAACCTGTGCTTTCACTTAGTCCTGACCAGCCTGCTGGGGAGCAGAGCAAGCAGCTGCAAATGTACTGCATGCACTATTTAGAGACAGGAGAAAGAGGCAGGTTAGGAGGATTCAAGCACTTAAGAGGATAGAGGGCCTGTGTTCAAGAAATCGTGCTCTATCCTTCCCTCTGGAGAAGAGCCCGTCATTGCTATCAGCCAGGATCACACTCCGCTCCCAGAGGTGGCAGCCTGACTCTCCCTTGCTCCTGTGGCATATTCCTAACTAAGTCCAGGAAAATAACCCAGGTTTTCTACTGGATCAGCTCCCTGTCCTGGCTCCCCATGAGGTGACAAGTATTCATGGCGTTTCGAAGGATTCAGGAGAAGTGGGGGAACAGGGCAGCACTTCCCCACAAGCAGATGTCCTGCAGAACCTGTTGCCAGCGAGTATGTCTAACAGGCTGCCTCGATTTTTCTCCAGTTGGTCAACACACACGCCAGCTGTTGCTTGTGCAAGTCTTTATATTTGCCCAAGAAAGGAGGTCTAAGAGCAGGTTGGTAGGCTAAGCATTGCTGACAGCCAACGAGGATAGCAATGTGAGGTCACATTATGGTACTTTTTTTTTCCCCCTAGTTCCTTTTGTAGTTCATTTTGATTTGAACTTACATATGAAACATGTATTAAAAAGATCGGTATTGAGGCTTCATGCTCAAACACTTGAAAGAAAAATAGTTTTGACCATAATGGACTTGCTCTGAAGATGAAAGGGGTTATGGAGGGATGAGAGTTGCTGTGTCCTTCCTTGTTTGTTGCAGAGGCTTTTCCATAAAGAGTGAGTAGAGGGTGCAGGGAAAAGAAAAGTCTAAAGGTATGGCTAGAGCAGTTATGTTGATCATTACAGTCAGTGATTTCCCCTTCCCCCAAATCTACTGGATGTCTCCTTCTGATTAGTCTTAATTGAAGCAATTCTATTATTTAAACATCATAGTCTTCTTTATACATTTTCAAACTGTTCAGCTTTGGTAGTTTCACAGAAGCTCACACAAAGACTCTCCTTTTATGTGTGCCTCAGTTCTTTAAGTAAGAAGGGGACCCCGCTGGGAGGTGATGTCCTTTTGTCCAGAACACTAAGTCCTGATATTATTACTCCATTGTCCTTCTAAGAAGACCCTGAACAGAAGAGATTTTACCTTATATCCTGCTTGGCTCAAGTACATGTAGGTAAAGGAGGAAATTAGATAAAAAGTTCTATTTTGCCAAGTCTGATTCTGTTCTTTGTATGTACAAGACAAATAAGATGGTCTCTGCCCTGAGTACTGAAGACCCCTCTGATGCAAGGTCACACTCCTTTCGTTTGTGATTTCTTTCCTGAGTTTAGGTAAGTTTGCAAAATGCACGTAGCACTATAAGATTGCTACACTGTGCTTTTTGTGGGGTGACCCATGAAGATAACTCAAACTCCATCCAGAGAGAACGGTGGTGTGTGCTTTCCTACTGGTGTTTTTGTGTGGAATACACTGTCATGCCTGGTGGAGACAGCTGAGTGGTTTTGGATAAGAAGCTGGTGTTGGTTTTACAAATAAGCCTTCTGGGACTGGATTCTTAGGTTCTGAGATGACTTCTAAGAAAAACGCATCTGTTTTAGTACTCCTGCATGCATGTAGAATTAGAGTGATCATGCTATTTTTCCCTGAAAATTGCTTACTTTTGACCAGTGAAAAAGAATTGGTACTGGCAAACCTAGTCCCACCACTTACATCTGGATACAGCATCTCTGAGGTTTACCTTGTAAAGGACATCTGATGTGACATCTGATCTTTTGATAGAGAAGTCTGTGTTCAGTTCAGGGTAAGTTGTGGTGTCTCTGGAAGCTGTTGCTTTTCTCACAAAGCAGCATCTGAGGCTGCTCGTTTCTAGGACATGTTGCAATGCCTGTGGGAGGAAAAGTGGTCATGGTATATGGGCTCTGGACAGAAACTTCTCTTCAGGCAACGTGTTAAATGAAAAAAAGGTTTCAGAGTGCTCTTCATGTTTTGTGTTGAGCAATTGGAGAATCTGTTTGTAGGAGTCATTACATGAAATTCTTGGTTAGAAACAGTTTTTCAGATAAGGGACTTATTCAAAGCCATCCTGGGGGTTTTGCAAGGCAAGTGATTTACATCAAAACCTCAGCCATGGACAAAACAAAAATGCTTGCTTTGGCTCTCTTAAGACACGTGTAACTTGTTAACAGGAAGATATTCTGGATCATGAGGATGTCTCCTTTCTGACTTCCCTTGGCCCAGGTGGTAACAGTGAAGGCCCACAGAATTTCTCTATTTCTGGGGCTCAGGCTGGGGCCTCAGTTGCCACTGACCTTTAGGGGCTGGTTCTGGCTGCCCATTACCAACTGGTAGTTATTTGTATTTATCTCCCCTTGAACATGTGTTTTGCTATCCAATGCTGTTAGTTCTGTTATCTCAAGGAAGTGTTTTGTTGCATAAATAATGTATGTTAAGGTGAGAATGCAAAATACCTTTTATTGATGTGCCAGTGATATGTATATGGCCGTAGTACTGAGACCTCAAATTGAGAACAGTGCGGATTTCTTTGTTATGTACCTATCATTACATACAGGTAACTTTTAATTAATCGGAACACAAAGGACGTGCCAAAGTGGAAAAGCAGTTAGAGACTGTTGTATTTTGATGGATCCTGAGAGATGTCCTATTTGGGAGGTGTGAATTTATGCACTGCATTTCAGGCTCCTGCTCAGAAAGTGAATATTCATCAGGATTAGCAGATCCTTCTGTATGAGGTGTTGAAGTGGGCTGTCAGCATAATGAACGTGTTGTGTTGTTCCTGGTGCTGAGGCTCGTTCTTCCATCTCCACTTGCTTCTTAAGAAGCGTTGGTTTATTGACGTGAAGCCCCTTAATACCCGCTGTGGCCTATACGGGCAGCCTGGGGCCAACAAGATGGACGGGGCTGCGGTAGGCCTCGTGTGTGACTGCCAGGGCCACATCCCTCTGTCAGTCCATGGCAGAAGAGATGTCCTTTGAGTAAACAGAGCTGGAACAATTAGAGATGCTTTCAAACACATAAGCATCGCCTGATTTGGGTTTGTGTGCCTGAGAGCCTCTGCATCTCCCAGCTCTACTGCTTGGCTAGTCTGGGATGCTCTGACCACAAACCTTGTGCTGGTGAGCATCTCGTGCCTACAGACCATAGGCACTTTGCTGGGGTTTGCTGGTTAGGATGCACAACCTGCCTCTGCTCGCTTGCATGATTTCTTCTAGGACAAGATGAATAAAGTGGATTTTTTACCAAATAATTTTTTCATAGGCAAGGTAGGAAGCCTTGAACCCATGAAAGAAGGATACAGTTTTGGGAAAGTACAGTTACTGTAGCTGCTCATAACTTCTTTTTACTAAGAATCTAACTTTTATATTACTGTTTGAAACCTTCCTGGTTAAAATCAAATTACATTAATGAAATTTATTTTTTACTGCTTTTAGCCTCGTTGTTTGCAATTGAGGTAAATTTGGAAGTGGACGCTACCTGGTAATTGAACTTGTCACTTTTGTTAAGCCTGGGTAGGTTTGGCTTATCCCAACTCCACTATCAAGTAGTACATTAATTCTTAGAGAGGATTTTGTTTTCTGGAATCTCTTCTTCACTGATACAGCGTTCATCCAACTCCATTTGTGATGGTGTTTGACAGGGAACAGAGAATCAGAAGTAAAATAGAGTTTAAAATTTTTACAGGTTCTGTCCAGATAACACGTGTTGGTGTTCCTCTGGGTCTGGTAGCAAATCCGCACTGTATCCCATGAGCTATGTAGGCTGTGTTTCTAGAGGATAATCAGGATTCACTCAAGGAAAGGGGAGAACGAGTTTCAGGGTGAAACAGACTCCTTCAAGACACAGTCTGGTATGCACTCTGCTTAGAGGCTATGTCCAGGAGTATAGCAGAAGATCAGTTATCAGTTTCAGGTGTGCTTTGTCTGCATCCCAGCTGTCCTTTGAAGGGAACAGTGTAGTGTAGACTTCATTAAAAAAAATAATAAAATAAATTCGATTGAGAGGCAAGGATATGCATTCTGCAGAAATTAGATAGAGCATGGCAGCTGGTCTGTTAGGAGGAACAGAGTTCTCCACTTCGATTTCAGCTAACACTTCAGTGATACAAGCAGCAGCCACTGCTTCCTGCAAGTCCTCAGTGTCCACCTGGCAACTTTGATCACTGCGATGACAGACATCTAAAGGCAATCAAACGCCCACGTTCAATGATCTGCTCTGCTCAAACCTGAGGTAAAAAAAACAAAGTGGATTACAGCAGGAGTCAGCAAAGCATTTATTTGGATGTCAAAGATGTGGAGTCTTCTATTGCTTGTATCATTGAATATGTTCATAAACACCACTAAGTATCCAGGGTGATAAGCCATGACGTGAGTAATAAGGCAGGATAAGTTATGTGGTTATCTTTAGATGGCCACATATTTCTAGTGGTTATGAGGGGCAAAAAGCCAAATGTCTTCAGACACTTAATACAGGATTTCTGGTGTATCATACATAAAATTCTTGAGGGATGCTGTTGCTTCATAAAAACTGAAAGAGTGCTTTATCATTTTTTATAACTCAGTTGACAAATAGGGACTCCCAGCTACTCAGAGTTCTCCCGATAGTCCAATCACTTCTGTGTAATAACGCTTTCTGAAAGCAAGAGCTATTGTAGATGCAGTATTGCATGTGTGTCCCTTGAAAAAGAAACAATCTAGTTGTTATTATTACAGCCACCATTCTTAAATCATCTAGATCCCCCAAGGCCTGCGTATCTGTAAGCTTTCTCCTCATCGCCTGGATCCTGGATAGTTGGTAGGTAGATCAGTGAGGGATTTTCCTTCTTGCCTGATAGAGTATCCTACTACAATCCAGAATTTGCATATAGATTTGATCAATTACAGTTTGAAGACTTCATATGCAGAATTCTGCTTAGGCCCATTGCAGATAAGAACAATAAAGTATAGGTCTGAGCAGTCTGTACTCTTATTTGCACAAGGCAGCCTTGATATTTAATTCCCTTAATATTACAGCTCTTCACATGGAGGCTATAAGTCATTTTGAGTAATTGCATGTCTAGAAACTCGATTTCTGGCACAGATACACATATGGAGAAATTCCAAAAAACCCTAACAAAAAGAAAATGAGACCTTTAGAAAACAGAGCTAAACAAACGAGAGGGAGATAGTAAGGCTGATCATCCTGATTGTATGGAGATAGGAGCTGCTCCTGATTTTTGAGAGCTCTGAGGCTGTATTTTAAAGTATTACCTTTTTGGTCTCGCTGCAGTAAATGATGCTGGGATGTGCTAGAGAGTGGTGGGTGAGGAATAGTTGAATTTTCTCTTCAAATCTGTTCCACACAGGAGGGATGGCAGAGATGTATTAAATCTTCACTCAAAATAATTTTTCAGGGAGCTGAACCAACTGGTTTTCTTGTTATTCTGCAAATAGGCCTATCTATTAATCAGCTTCCATTAATAAATTTGCCCTTAGAGCTAGCACTCTATATAAACAGAAACCTTTCATGTCCCAACGTTATCCTTAGTTATGTTAAGGTTTGCACTTGTATACTAGAATGTATGTGTCTTTGTGTTTTGTGTTTTTTTTTTCTTTTTTTTTTAAATGTTTCCCAAAAGGGAAATGTTATGCTTTTATTGTCCTTTTTAGTGCCTGCCCATTTCAGTGCTAACCATTGGGTATCCAAGGTTTGGGTCAGATAAACTGCCATCCAAAATTCACTTACTGCTAGACTTCAGGCCCCTGGAGTAAGTCTCATATGACACCTCTGGTTCTATAGTCCTGGGCTGAATCCAAAACACAAAGATGTTTAGGAGAAACTATGATTGTGACAAGGAGAAGAGAAACTTATCCAAACTTTTGGAAAATGTACAGATTGTATTTTTCTCATTAATTTCTAAAAACCCTGTTTTTAGAAGTTTCTGTTTTTTCCCTGACAGTTTTGACTTTTCCACGTTAATCATTTTACTCCTCATTTTGTTTTCCCTTTTCCTTCACTCAGTGAAAGCTTCATGAAACCCTTGCTGTTTTTAGTTTCAGTATTTGTCAAAAGGTGAGGAAAATTGCCCTACTTAGATCATAAAACAATACAGTTGCTGGATATGCACATATCAGGCAGGGCTTCGGCGTTCCACGCCAGAGCTTTGAAGTCTGTTCTTCACATGGGGCTCCTAAATAGATGTTTAAATTAGTGCTAAACCCATAAAGTGCCTGTTCGCATGCATGAATATCTGTGGTCTCAGTATGGAATTTTAATTTTTTTTCATGCAGTCAGTCAGAGCTCCATAACCCAAATGAGTACCTCATGTGCTTGGCATTGCACAAATGCTTGGTAAGAATCCAAGAGAATTTACTCTTTGGGACTGGTATTTCCTGAAGGTTTATATTTTTCAACTATCATCTCAATATACACACTGTTAATTCACATAATTCTTTTAACTCCATCCTCCAAAACTCAGCTCTGCTGAAATTGAGTTCATTGGACATTCAGTTCATTGGTGTTACAGCAGGGATGAACTCAGAAACTCAGATTTGAAAGAGCCCAGCCAAGTCTGACTGAAACATTTTTTAATGCTCTAGGGAGAAATTAATTCTGCTCAATCACTTTTGATTCACCTGAAACATAAAGGGAATTGCAGACACTTTAATAGCTGAATTGAAAGACTGTTGAGTCACCATTATATCTCTGTAGTCTTTGTTCACTTGCTATTTTGCAGCTGCTTTTACTGTTATTCACTGAGTTGCACAGAAATCTCTGATAGTGGTACTATGAGATTTTTATTTCCCTGGCAGTAGGAGAATCACAGTGCTAATCCAAATCATTACGGCTAGCACCAGGGGGCTTTGCATTTAAAGAGAAGGTTGTACGGTAGAATCTGCAGCAGCGAGTGACTGTCTCCAAGTGGTAAGCAAGGTATCCTGGTTTTGTGTATGAAGCTCTGGATACTTTTCAATTGGCCTGTAGAGGACTTGCACGGAATGTGCTGCATCTGGAGCTTGAGACCTTAGGTACCTCCATAATATAAGTAACTAATAACTTAGTAAGTGGGTGGGTTTATCTCCACGTTTTGGCCATGTGAACTGATCTAGATTATTGTCTCTTATGTGCAGGCTGTGGTTTGTGAGCAGCACCGCAAACGAAGCTGCCTTGTCCTGCTCGTTTCTCAGAGGTTGTGCTGAAGAAGACTTCACACATCCTGCAGTGCCTTCTGCGCTCCAGAGTGGTACACAGCCCAGCGTGCCGAGGGGAAACAGAACTGGTACTTTGCTACCTTTACCTTACTACATCTGGCTAGGAACCGTAAAGGTGTTTGGGTCAGGAATGGTTTTACCATGCAGGCTGCAAGCTCTCCAGTATGTAGGCATGGGCCTGTGTTAGCAGGTACGGTGCACTAACGCCCTTATAATTTTCTATGCCACAAAGAAACAACTAAAAGAACATTCAGAGGGGAGTTTTCTGTCTGTCTGAAACAATAAAGAAAAGCTGATCCTTCTTTCTGCTCTTCTTTCCAGTGGCTATAAAGAGAGGAGCAAATTAGAGCAACTGCGCGCTACACAAGGTCTCCCAATTACCCTCGTGGCTACAGAGAACCGTAACAGCTGTGTTATACAGTAAGTTCCAAAGACAGTTTAAGCAATTTGTTGCTGGTCACTTGTGTAAAAGTGGATAATGAAGCCACCATTCTGATCTAGGAGTTTGATAATTAGTGTATTTCATCGTCGCATTTCATAATCAGTTTGTGCAGCTGTAAGAGTTTAAAGCATCTTGCATCGTCAGGTGGACCTAGTGCAGCTTTCTGACAAAGCTAACTGGTAGGCTTATGCAGGAGCCTGCCTGCTCTTTCCAAAACCAAAGGAGGAAATCATTACATGCCTCGGCACCTCGGAATAGCTATACCAGTGTCTCACTCACTGCCCCCTGATGTGTTAGCAATTGATGTACAGATTTTCTTAGGCTACATATAGCCTTTGGTAAGGTACTAAATATATTTGTGTCTGGGGTCTCCTTTCCTGACTGTGCAATTGAGGATGCAGAGGGTTTTTATTATTATTTATTGTTTTAGAGGAAAGAAAAAAAAAAAAAAAGAATTTGCGAGGGTGGGGGTGGAAGCAGAAAATCTCTTGAATTTTCTTCTCTTCATTCAAATAAGTCTCTGTGTGTGACTCTTGCAATGATGCCTGCAACCCAGACTTGAGAGTCTTTGTGTTAGCACAGGCAAGACAAAGAAATGGATTGCATGCCTAGATCTCGCTTGTGCACCCCTCTGAGGTCAGAATTAGAATGAATTGTAAACAAAAGTTACAGTGTTTCCCTTACCCATTTCTCCTTGGAGAAAGGAAATTAAGTAAGAGACTGCATAATAATGAAAAGAAAACCAGATTTTACAATTCTCTTTCTTATAGCCAGCAGTCTGGTGAATAGTCTCAGAGAAGGGATTTGCTTTTTAAGGGCCTAGCTAGTTCTTAGCTTGACCACAGCCTTTGTGCTTTGCTCTGTATCTCAGGTCCTTTGCAATGCCAGCCTACCACTGGTTGCTGACATCACGTAGACAAAGGTAAAAAAGTTGTGGGATGTGTGAACATACCCAGCCAGATTTCTGTCCTGGCCCTGATGGAGGACGAAAAGCTAGCAGTGAGAAGAGAGAGCAATCTACCTTATCCTAGTTCATGTAAATGTAAAAATAATAATAAGAAGAAAATTATCTCTAAGCAAAGGTGTCTTAATGGCTTTCAAACTGCTGTCCACAAGGCTTCAGTTAACCTACAAGGTAAATGCTTGAAGTGATCTGAGGCATGCTGTGTGTGTTTAGTTGGTTACTTTTGTGAAAGAGGTTAAATTGCATGATGGCTTTGGTTTATATAATATAATTCCCTTCCAGATTGTTTAAGCAATTATAAGTCAAAGCTTGCCTAGTGCAGTTCTGTTGCTCTGCTTTTCTCTGGGTGAAAGGAGTGGGGAGCTGAGGAAAGGTTGTTTTTAGTGTGTGCCTATTGCAAAAAAAAAATTGTTTGCACAGATCATGCAAGGTCATGTAATTCATGCAGTTATGATGTCCTCTACTGTATAAACACCCTGTGTAAGTAATCTTGATGTCTTCTGTAACACGTATGACTTTTAAGAATGACAATTGTCTTCTGATACTCGTTTGACACCTCTGTATTTTTGTTGACTTGATTGGAGTTCGTTCTTATTACAGCGTTCTGCAAGAGGAAAGAATCTGTCCTTGTGTTTTGCAATATTTAAACTCTGCTATGAGAAAGAAATGGGATCTCTGAAATGCTGGGTATCGTTAGGCTCTTGTGTATTTACACACCATCTGCTTCGGTACACAATGGATAGCTGATCAGCTCTTTTCTGTAGCAGGTGGTACCGTGGTGCTGCTGGGAGTGGATTATATCGCTCCCAGTTCTCGACTGCTGTAAAAGGGAAGAAAACAGGGCTTGAAGAGGGTGTACATGTATTTAAATTCTTTGTAAACTGCTGCGATCATATATTGTGCTATCTAAATGCAGTACTAAAAGCATTTGGCCCGCTTTTAGGGACAAGGTTTAGTGGTTGGTACTGGTGGTAGGGGAATGGTTGCACCAGATGACCTCAGAGGTCTTTTCAAACATTAATGATTCCACAATTAACTCCATGATCCAGTCATATGCAAGTCTGATGCCCTCAGCTATAAGAGTGTAAGGTCTTGTCTCTCCTCAGGACAGCAGGTGGTACATACTCCTGTTGCTAAAGTGCTTGGTTCAGAAAGGATGGTTTTCTGAAGTGCTGAACTTAACAGTCCTGTCCTTCTCTTTTTTCCCTGGCAGAGCCAAGCTGAGGAATGCAGGCAAGAACACTTAATTTGTTCTGCTTTTCTCATCCTACCTCCTTTGATACCAGCAGTTCAGTTTTGAGAGCAGATGCTTTTAGAAACTTGAGTGGGCCAGCCGGGACTGGTCACAGCATTAATGCTGAGAAACCAGATCGTTGTAATTCATTTTGTGCCAAGAGGTGCTTGTGGTTAAAATGCTCAAATGTTTGTATCTAAAAGCATGCTTAATTTATTTATTTTTTCCTTAGCCCATGCTATGCTTCCAGAGCTCCCATTAGCTTTGGCTGGACCTGTGCTTTGATTTTTGTTTATTTAGGATCCAGCTTTAATTTTCTTATGCTCAATATACACGCTGGCTTTATTTAGGCAGGATAGGAAAAGAAAATTTATAACCTCAGATGAAGTAGGTTCTTGAGCAAAAGAAGTAAGAGAACAAGACACCGAAGAGTTCTGGCATTGATACGTTTGTTAAAGGAATTATGTGCTTGAATCCAGATGGAGCTTGGGCTGCTGGCAGAGGGAAATGTCTTGCAGATGATGGCCATGCAGTGTTTGAGGTAGCCGTGGTACAAAGGCAGAATTTAGCAGATAAGTTTCTCGAAATCTTACATGTTTGTGGGCATGGGCTCCTCTGCTTATAATCAGAGTTAAAAATAATACAGTAAGCCAGAAGGAATGGAAGCTATAGATGCTGACCCATTGGTTACTAGAATTATCTGTAATTTGTATTTAATCTGAAATTCTTTCTTCTAAAATTAGGAAATTAGTGAGTACGTGAATGTGAGAAACAAGCATTGGCTGTGCTTTGTACTGCTTTGTTTTATCCTATTGTTTTCAGCATCTCCAGCCTCTTATTTGTCTGCTTACAGAATTGCTTGTGTACCGGTCCATCTGCTAGGTTGCATCTGGGAAAAATGGGGATTCATCTGGACAACATCTGATGCAACACTTGGAAGGCATTTGTTTACTTGACTAATGTCAGTTCGGCAGCAATATTTAAGCTGCAGGCTCGCAAGCTGACATACTCAATGGTCCATTCAAGTCCTTTTCCCACATTTCCGCCAAACTTTTACAAACCCTTTCTGTTCCGCACCGAAGCCGTCTGTTTCAATTCTGCATCGATGCCCAGTGGTCTGAAATTCCCCGGGGAAACTGGTGGCAGCCACAAACTGCGAGTCCAGCCGAGGCTCAGCAGGATGCCTCCCTTCCTGGGGACCCGCAGTCCCCCGCATCAGAGAAATCTTGAAGCTCTGTGCTTTTGTGGATGCTGCACTAGGAATGTGTCGATGAGGGTAACCGAGTGATGGAGAAAAAGCAGATCTTCCTGTTGATCGTGGGGCTCTTGGTCTGATAACATATGTTTTCATGTCATCTTGAGACTGAAGCCTGGAAAGAGGCAGGAGTGCTAACCTCTCAGAAGCCAGTGATGGAGCGCTGCCTCCGCAGAGCTGCCCTGCTATGCTCGGCGGTGCTAATTAGTCTGCGTCTGGTGAGCTTCCTTCTGACTCGGTCTGTTCTAATTAACACTTCCCCGTAGATTGCTGCTGAACTCCAGAAATCTCATTCATTTGTGACACACATTTCAGCATCCCGAGGAGACAAGTATATTTTGTTGACAAAGGTGCCGATAACGCTATCGGACTGCGGTTTAATGCGTGCTCCGAGATGGAGAGAGGCGACAAGGCAGCCTGAGTGGGGAATGGTGTTAAAAATAACACCGAGAACTGCAGCTGCAGTTCGTCTACCAGTTTGGGTGGTTTGAGCCCCAGACTGTGCAAGACTATCTGCTACAGACAATTAGATGAAGTGTTTATTCCTTCTGTCCCTGCCTCTTCACCCTATGTACCAACATTAAAGATGCTTTTGTTAGAATGCGAAACTCGAGAATTATATTTAGAAATATACACACGATATGTATGTTTATATAAACACTGCATACCAACATAGGCTCTCTCTCTGTAGGCTGTGTTTGGAGTCCATATATCTTACTTCTAAACAATCATCAGGATTTACCATATTAGTTAAATATAAGCCTTGAAAATGGAATACGCCTGAATTTTTTTTCCAAGTCTGCCTCAGAGGCTACCTTGCAATGGATTTTAGAAATAATTTGCATGTGAGGCCTTTTATACATCGGCTGTGGCAGCTGTCAGTGGGGCTGTCTGCTGCAGTACAGCAAGGAGTAATTGCAAAAGGCAGCCTGGCTCCACAGGTACTGCTGAGATGGCACCGGGTGAGGAGGTCGGGTAGACAGAAGCCAATCTGAAAGTGGGAAGTGCTGACCCAAAAGCCAGGGCATTTGGTTTCTTCTTACCTTTGATACAGGCACCTTTTCTTCTGATGTCCCAGTGGAGAAAGGGCTACAGCACCCGCCTTCTGGTCTGTGTGACCTGCTCTGTGTAAGAGTGCACACCTTACAGGTAAAAACTTTACAGTCAGTTTGTGGGGTGGGCGCTTCCTTGGTGTCCTTGGTCTTCCCCCTTCTCTGCACCTCGTGTTGTTGCCTTCTACGTGGGCGTTGTGTTTTACTGCTGTGCTGTAGCACGACGAAAGCTCCTCTGGAAATGCAAAAGGCAATTTCTCTGCCTTAATGGCTAGCTCAGGATGCCTTTGCTTTTGCCATTTATCTTCAATCCTCCCTGCAACATAACAAATGGCTTTTCTCACGGCGTTGTTTTCGTCAACCATCTCTGTGTTGGTAATGCTAATACACTGCAGTGTGCCAGGAAACAGCATTTTCCTTCCACGTTGCTTATTTTCCAGGCTCCAGCAGTAGTTATTCTGAGCACCAGCCACGTGTCTCTAAGAAAGCTGAAGGGGCCGGTCTAAATTAGACAAGGACAAAATGAACCTTGAGCACTGGTAGAGCACGTGCTGCACGGAGCCTGCATGGAGCCTTCTGAGGTTTAGTGATATTGGACTCTAGTGCTGGGTTTTACAGTCCTGGGCTGCTTTTGCGGCCTCATTTACAAAGACCCTTCAATTTTATGTATCAAGGACGATCCCTGTTGTTAAAATGCCTTCCAAAAGTGACTTTGGGCACCCATTCAACCCTGGACTGCCTTTGGGGAATGCAAGCTGAGCTAAAGCTGTCTCCATTACAGTAAAGAGATGTTAACAGGATCCTAGCAGAAGAATAAATTACAAACCAGAACAATCTGCTCACCTTACACAGACCAATACTGTGCTAATAGCTTAGCTCGGCCACTGGGGAGTAGTTGTCCATTGTCTTTCCATCTGCCCTTCTTCTGTCTCAGTTTGGTTGGAAATGGCTTGAGTGGGGGCATATTGATGTGGCTGGAAATGGGGATTTAACTACTGCTTAATCATCTTTAAAAGGGTTTTGCAAACAATGGGTTTTAAGAGTGGGTGTTTAAACAGGAAGCTTCCTGTTTTGAAGCAACATTTTAGTTTCTTTCCGTTCTTCCCGAGTTTTTGTTCTGTTCAGCTGGGCTTTATCTTTTCCTTACCTTGTATGAGGGGAAAATGTTAAACTCTGGGAAATGTCACGGAAAAGCCTACCAGTCCAAATACCCAATCTTCTTGTGGGGATGAAAAAAGCAAGTGGTTTGCTTGATTTGAAGGCAAGTAAAGTATTTACTCTGTCTTTTATATATCGAGAAGTAATATCACAGCTCACAGGCTCCCTATAATGCTCATGTCACTTTTCCTGTTCCCAGTAGAAGCCATACTTTACTTTAGTAATAGAATGCATACAAAAAAAGTCACAAAATAGTTGGAAACTCAAATGATAACATCTTAGCAGCTCACACTAGCTAATGCAGAAAACTCCAGCGTTTCCTGTGCTGGGACTCCTCATGGGGGGGAATAGCATAGCCTTAAAAATACCGCTGCTGTTCGTTCAGAGCCGATGGTCTTTCTCATACTGGGAACAAAGTTCTGATTCCTCGCATGCTGTGGTGAGAATAGCGTAATTTTAAAATTAAACAAATTAATTCCCAGTTTCCCTAGGCATACCTAATGGGAGACTTTGGCTTCTCTTTTCGCTTCGCTGTTAGCATTTTCATTAGAGATAGCTGACACTGAGTAACGCATTCACACTGGTGACCTGAGCGGCATCTATTTTGAAGCATGTATTTCATTAGTTCTTGTCTATTGCTGCTCAGTGGACACACAGAGTGCTTCTCCAGGCACTTTGTGGCACAAAGAACAGCTGCGATGCTTCAGCTGTTTCTTTCTTTTTTTTTTCAGCTTACGGATTCATTGCTCTGTAGTTGTGTTATCTTAATTTCTCTACACTTAGGAAGAAACACAGGCATGCGGTGTGGGGCTAGGGGGGCATGGGGTATGAGAGCACACAGCCACTCAGCGTTCAGGCATTCACATAGGACTGACGTGAAGTCCTCCTGCAGTGCAGATAAACTCAGTCCTGTCTTTGCCTCTTCTCCCCCTACGTAAGACAAAAGAGTTTTGTATAAGTTTAGGCAGATCTTCTGGCTTCATTTTTAATAAAGCAAAGTAGTAACTGGTTTTGAGAATAAATAGCTCAGTAATCACAGCTCTCACTCTGTAAGCTTCAGCATGTCTCTGACAGGCTCTTGTTCAAAACAGAACATGTGAAGTGGTCTGTTAATAATTGCTTATTGTGTTTATTTAGCGAGGCTATATTAATTTATGATAGCTTGGATTTAACAGCAGTCTTCTCCGTACATCCTCACGCTTTCATTTTCTGCTGGCATCTTTAGTGGTAGCCTACATGCCACATACTTCTTTAGCATACCTTTTGCATGTTATTTAAAGAAGGGAAGGAAGGTCAGTTCAGAACAGGCAGGCAGAAATAAAAACCCAGGTAACCACACTTTGGTCTGTGCTATAGGACTGAAGTCACTTCCTGAAAGACAGATCTCATCTGCTTGAGAGAGAGCCAGGTTTGTGAATGGTTTTTGGGGTGCCTGAGCGCTGCTCTGGAGCCAAAGCTAGCTAATCTTGAAGGCTGTACTCTGTGGAAACAGAGGGGCTGCTGCAGCTTGTGTCCCTCGTGGGGGCTTTCAGACGCGCCTTGTGGACGTGGCTGTCCGTGGTGATCCCACAGTGGCTGGGTAGGGACAAGGTTGGGCACAGGAATTAAAACCACACGGTAAACCTCTGTCTCTGGGTACTCGTGGTGTTTTTTTCAAGGAGCTTGACTTATGTCAGAGAGCATCTGATAATTGTTTATGAAATCCTTGTTAGCAAGAACGGCTTCGTGCCCTGAAACAATATCCCTCTAGAGCTGCTGAACTCAGTACGAGAACTGACCTCCCTGCAATCCCTTTAAGAGCTGTGGTGAGTGTCTTGTGGTGCTGCTGGCATTAGCATCTGTTGGCTCGTGATAGGCAAGCAGCAGGAATCAGTGAGCTACTTTCTCAGCCTGATTTAAAGGTAGGATTTGACTGGGGAGTCAGGATATGATGCTCCTTTCCCACCAAGCAGCTGGTTAGCTGACTGAAGCGCTTTGCTCTGACCTAGCTTTCTGTTTAATATATTTTCATTTTAATAGTCGAGCAGAGTTTTAGCTATAAATGATCCGGCATTTCATCCAAAAATAGTCAATACATCACCTGGGAAATTAAAGCCCACAAGTTCGTGCGGGCGAAATGAAAATCCTTGCAGAGCGTCATGTTTTTGTTGTTAATTTTATTTTTGCCATGGATGTGATTGACTCTTCAAATGCCCAGGCAATTTTTTATGACCACATCATTTCCAGTCTTCGAATGTTGTTCAATCCACTTTGCACATAATTAACAAACACGATTTTGCAAGGGCTCTTCCACTTGATGACCTGTCAGTAAGGATGGGACAAACATCTCTAATGAGGATCTGACCCATTTTAATTATCAGTGGACTCTTTTGATTTGCATGGGTTTGGTTGTGAGGCTGTTCCTGTTAATAGGCATCACTGAAGCAATTGTTGGGATAGGCGGGCTGAGGGAGGTCTGGGTTTTACAAAAGCCCAAGAAAATAAATAATAGAGAAGGGGAGAGTGTTTTACTTTAGTGCCCAATATTAAACATTCATGCTGTTTTCAACTTTCTCTACTCCTGCTGGTATCATATGGTTTGCAATAAAATTTCATATTCGTTTTACGATGGAGCCCAGATGGCAGACTTTGTGCTGACCAAAAAAAATGAAAAACCAGATAAAATCACTTAAGTTTATCTGGGAGCTTACACTGTGGCATCTTATTCAAAGCACTGTTGTTCTGTGCTGTATGGGGTGAAGGCCTAAGTGAGGTCTTAAAAGCATGCATTTTTCCTCAGTAACACAAAGTAGTCTGTATTATTCTGTGGTTTTCCCTCTGATGTAGTTTGGTATTTAAAAGCTGGGGAAATGGGATTAAAAAAAAATAATAAAATTTATCTTTCAGTAACAAGTTAATGAGTCAGATGCAGAGAAGAAGGCCTGCTCAAATACCTTTATACAGCTGGGGTGATTCAAAGCTTCTGCGAGCCCCCCCAAGGATCCCCCCTGTATTGATTTGATTTCCCCAAACAAAGGGTCTCTATGCAGGGGGTACGGAGAGCTGCAGGACTCTTAGAGGAAGGCTGCCATTTCTCCTGTCTAATTCAAATGCTGCCAAAAACCCAAAGCGGTGGCCTACATCCTTTGGTTTTGTTCTCATGTCCTGCCCCAGGCCTTGTATTTGCTGAACTGGGGTCTCCGGTCATGGCACGCTTTTGTTATCAAAGCATTACGCATTTATTGCAGATTGAAGCACAGAGAAATGACCATATTTTGCACACACACGGTGTCAGTTTTGGCTTCCCATTTCACATCACCATGTTGGTTTCCTCAAAGAGATCTTCAGACGGACAGGTGGGAGCCAACCACCATGGATTTTTTTTTAATTTGAAGACAAATGTGCAACACCCCAAGTTTAAGGAGGGAGCTGAGTGCAATTACTGAGCACAGGTGAGTCAGTGACAGCGCTGTGGGTGCAGGATCACCCTGCCATCCTTCAGCCATGAGCCTTCTGTCCTCTGCAGCCTGCTCCATCTGACTGGGGAGCTTGGGCACCGCTCTCCTCCTGCCTCTGCCCAGCAGCATCCCCTCCTGCCAGGCTGTGCCCTGGCACCAGCTCCGCTGCAGTGCCCTGGGGATGCCAGCAGCTCCCGCTTCTAACACAGCGTGCTCCATCCAGGCACAGCCTCCCCCATGCGCTGTGGGTTTGATTTCATGAGATAAACTTCCCGTCTCTCCTTCCCCCCTCCTCCTCCTCCCGGAGTTGTGCCGCTTGACAAGAAGCTGTTGGAATCTGGAGAAAAGCAATTAATGATGGAGTTGGGGTTTTTGACTGACATAGTAATTACGCTGGAAAATGTAATTTTCCCTGCATATTAGAGATGGGATTATTTCAAGGAGATCTCATTAATGTGCTGTTCACCAACAAAGAGCCTGGTAACCTCTCTCTTAATAAGATTAGCGTGGGGGTCATAATGCAGCAGGCTGCTAGGGCGATATATTCAAGCTTTTGTTCTAAAGAAATAAATTACCTTCTGCTGTCTGGTAAGGGCATGCGAGGAGTAGATTTCATTTAAAAAGACAGAGATGTGACATTTACTCGTTCCGTGGTAGCAAGCTGATGAACCCGTGCCCACTCCCTTTGCCCAGACGCCGTGCATCAGCAGCGAGAACTGGGGACTGAGGGAGCTCGGGGCAGCGGTCGGAGGACAGGGAGCTCCCCCGGGAGCCCTCACATCAGCAGCTTTCCCCCTGAAGGCGTAGCCCTCAATGCCTGCCCCTCCCTGTCTGTAACGTGGACGATAGCTGTCCAGAGCTGGTCAAAGATGAATTGGTGTTTGAACAGCTCTCCAGCTCCCCCGATGAGATTACTGTTCCCCTCATCGGGGAGCACGGGTGCTGCTGTCACCTGTGACCTGTTGTGCTCAAAAATGTAATGGGAAAGGGTGCTTGGTTTTAGTTTGGTCAACGTGTGAAAATTCAGGCCTCTCTGGGACACCCTGTAAGCAATGCAGATGCTTCCTCTGGTAGCGTAAACCTTCCTCCTAGCTCTGCTGATGCTTCTGGGGTGGTTTTAGGTGAGCCAGAGAGTGACACTGCTAAAAACATTGCCAGGCAGCTTTCCCCTTCCTGACTCCGCTCACATCTGTCTGCCATCTGTTTTCATTTCATCTCTGCTGTGCTGCTTGTAAACATCCTCGTGCAACGTCCGGGGCACTGACAGCCTGGGAGCTTCCCCCTTGCAGCCTGGGAGCGATGCTGACCAGCGCTGAGCAGGAAAACCAGCTGGTATTTATTACTGGCACTGCTGGCCTGCAGAGGCATCTCAGCCATGGGTCAGGAATCCTTCTGATTTTGCTAACGGTGCAGACGAGAGTCCCATCCCACCAGTGTCCTATCATAACCCTGATCCAAGCCAGCCCTGCCCCATAAAGGGAGAGGTGCCAGCTGGGGGAATCTTGAATGTCACTGTTGGTTTTACTTGAAATTCATTGTAGTGGAGTGCAGTGGCGTAAAACCCCTGGAGAGTTTGCCAAGGGGATTCAGAACCTCTCTCGCATACAAGTTGTGTGTTTAACTGCTTTAGAACAAAAATAAATAAATAAAACTTTGCTTACCCTCTCGGTTTCATGGTCTCTCATTTACCTTTCAGATAATATGCAGCAAAAGAAGTAAGGAAACAGTACTTCAGATTTATGTAGGTTGTAACTCCTTCGGCACAGCAGTAATGACCTGCGGTTAAGTATATTTCGATGCCATTTACTTCTGAGCCACATAGCACCAAGTTGCCATGTTTTTATTCACGTGAGTCCATGGATAGGACGGGCGCAACAAACTGCAGAGTTGTGCTGCTGCTGCTGCGTAGTGTACTTTGGGATTTGGGCAAGGTATTGTGAGTTAAATGTTATTAATGTATGGTTTGAGCCAGGGAAAGGGTGGAATGCCTGAGAACATCATTTTAGTTGACTTCATGAGCTTAGAGCACGAGATTGTCTGTGTGCCCAAGAAATGCTTCCTGAAGGGTGTTTTAATGCCTAAAATACCAATATCTTGCTTATCTGTTTAGATGGTAAGATAATTAAGTTAACAGCAGTGCGAAAGAGCCCTGAAGTGAGCAGAGGAGGGCTTGCAGTCATCCTTTTAGTGCCACAGTTACATTTCCTGGACAGGAGAGAATAGTTTTTCTCTTCTTCCCAAATACCTTTCTCAAAGGCCATGATGAGTTATCAGCTCAGAGTGGAATGGCTGCTTATTCATTTTGGAGATTTTCAATATATTTGTGTCTCTCTGTTGAGTGGCAAATAGGATTTTCATACTTCTGGGAAGGGAAATCATGGAAAGAGGTCTTGTGGCCTCAGTATTTTATTGCTTTATTTTAGCCAGTTGCAGGCACACTGGAATTCCAGTTATGCTGTCGTGTCTGCTCATCCTGCCTGTGCTAACAGCACTGAGGACTGAAGACTGATGATCAGGGATTCCTTGGTGAACCTGGAAGGAATTCATAGCCAGCGTAACTTTTCACCACTCAGAAATCTCAATTCCAGATTTCAGAGGCTCTTGGTTTCTTCCTCCTAATGTATCATACTTACGTCTAATTGAAAAATAAAAAAAAAAAAAAAAGCAAAGACTCGTGCCAAACAGTAAGTAATGCAATTGCATTTTCTGTGTGGATAAACCAGGCCAGAATCTGTGTCAGCAGAGATAGCAGTGAGTTTACTCCACTTCAGTGGGTAAACAAAACCACCGATCATGTTTCTTCAGGTTGAAAGCTGTAAATATTGCTTCATCGCCTGCTAAAAAACTGGAGTGTCTGTGGTTTCACCTAGGATTTCGCTGTTCAGGCCAATTAACTCTGCTGCTGTTTGTTGGGCAGTGCTTGCCTGGAGTAAAGCGTGTGTCAGCGCTCTGCTGGACAGCCGCAGGAAGGAGTGAGAAGGGGAGAGGCGTGATTTCGGTTAGCTATCAGGCATTGAGGTTAAAAGGGAACGCCAGGCCATCTCTGCTGGCATCTCCTGGCTGCTCTTCATGTGCCAGGGTCGTGGAGCCATCCTCTGGCAGAGGGAGAGCTGTGTCCTGCCAGTGCAGAACCAGAACCGTCAGGTTCTCCCTCTGCATCAAAAACCGGGCACGAACAAGAGGGGAAATAAACCCCAGGACGGAGCAGGATGGCTTCGTGGTCGCGTTTGGAAACACGGTGGAGACCTGCGTGGTGGTGCCTTTTCTTTAATGCTGGGTTTGGAAGCCAGCAAAAAAATCACAAAGGAGGGTGCCCTGCTGCTGCTGAACTCTCTGCAGCAGTAATTTTGGATATTATCGAGCAATAGCAGCCGTGGCACAGCTTGGGAGTGAGTTTCTATTACGGGCTGCTTTCCGTCTGCCTTTTCAGAAATCCACGAGAGCACCTCTTTGGGCTTGAGTGCCGCGTGCATTTTTTCTACAAGAACATTGCTGTTGAAGCAAAGTGAGTTTACAAGCATGAAAGCAGAGCTGCTGAATGGAAGTCTCTGGTGTGTTAGCACCCTGTAGCAAATACGAGGGGGAGATGTTTTCAAGTCAGTTTACCGAGCTCCTGTGAAATTACTTGTGGATGGAGTTGCATTTTATGAGCGCGCAGGAACACCTGAATCACCCATTTCCCAAAGCAGCTTACAGCAGGAAGCCCACGAACTTCTCCAGAAATTTCAAGGCACTTGCACGCAGAGATTGCTGCTGTGTATGAGAGCTCAAGCCTACATGTTCCCGGCATCTGAGCTTTTAATTTTTTTAAATAAAATTGCCAAGGTCGTAAATGCTGTTGCTGTCAAAGCGCTCTCAGGAACATCAACTTAAGACAGCGCCAGCAAATGGTTGTTCCCTTTTCAAGGACAAAAAAGTAAAGGGTTTCGAGCTCTTTTTCAATTTATAGAGAAAGCTTAAAATGTAGCTCCATCACCCTGTTCTGGCCTGTCAGTGATAAAAATGAAGCTTTTCATCATCAGAACAGTAGGAAAAGACATTTATGGTGGCCCCTGTGTTTCCTGCAAGCCCGGGGAGGCTCACGGGAGCTCTGACTCCTTGCTCTCTGTGGTGAGGGCCGCGGGGTTTGCAACGTCCATAAAATGCTGGGGCACTGAGCCAAAATCAACAGCGGTGGTACCGAGCAGTGCAGCCACCCAGCTCGTAGCAGCAGGGAAGCATCACGGGCACGGGGCAGCTCTTCCCTGCCTGCCTCTGGCTCTTTCGGGGTGAGAAGCCCCGGAGGGTGAGCCTGGGTGCCCACAGGAGCCGCGCACCCTGAAGGAGGGAGGAAGAGGAGCAGAAAGCCATGGCAGTGGTTCCTCTTCCCTGCCTTCTCTTTTGAAGGCAGTTTGTGCTGTGAGTTTCCTACACTCTGTGCCCTGCTGATGTGCTCTTCCTGAAGAGATGCCCTTTGAACTCATCCCAAACCCCTGCCTGAAGGGTTGCAGGGTGTGAAGCTGGGATCGCCCCACATTCGGCATTTCCAGGGGAGGCTTTGGATGCCTGTCGCAGGGAGTGTTTCTGGCTAGCGAGTCTGTGCTTGTAGGCTCATAAACTTCCCTCGCATTTTTTTGCACTTAGGTGAGCTTGTTAGCAGCCAGGGCTTTGCCTTGGGGAAGATGCCTGTGCCCTTTGCTGGTGGATTTCTTGTAGCAGTGGGAATGAAGCTCGCGTGCCTCGGACGTCCTCCAGACCTAATCCCGTCTGTAGATGAACAAATGAAGAGAAGAGATTTGGGTTGAATCACAGGCCTTCATCCCTACCCGTAACTTCTCAGAGACTGTGTAAAATTTCCCCGGGGGTTGTGAGAAAGCATCTCTCTTCAGATGCCTGAAAACGAGATCGGACGAGGCCATACCAAGCACCCTATGCGGAATGCTTCTGCTCTGGAAGTGCTCTACGTGACGTACCCGGCTCGGGTTCAGAGGTGGAGAGAGCTCCGTGGCCGTGCAGAGCGACTGGAATTGCACAGCTGAGGGGCTACAAACCACATGTGCTTGTGTTCCTCTTGGAGCCTCTGGCAGCAGCCTGCCTGCATGTGAGTTTCTCTTCAGTTCCCGTGGTGCACCCATCGCCTTGTTACTGCTTTTAGAGCCGAGGGATCCAGCAGCACATTGCTGTTTAAATGTCCTGCCATTACCAACGCATTTGCAATTCATTGTAATAGCACCAATCATAATGAATTCATTTTGCACTCGCGTCTATGTCATCAGCACTTGGGATTGTTTTTTTGTGTTTTTTTTTTTTGTAATTCACATCAGTAAATGGGCATTAAAAGCATTATCCGTAAGCACATCGCCCCGCCAAGGGAGCGAGGGGAAAGCGTGCGAGGAGATTGGGGCTTGCACAATCCCCCATGTAGCTGGGAGGCTTCTCCTGGCTGGAGATCAGCCCCCGGCCCTCCAGGACTGAGTGACTGCTCCCAGTGACAGCTCGGGCCTCACTCACCGTGTGCGTACACCAGGGGCACGGCTGGGTTGGTGCCGTGGGCGTTCCGCTCTCGTGTAGCGGCTGGCTCAATTTAACGGGCTGCTTACTGTGTCTGATACCTGCTTTGAGTTTCTGCGAGCTGGGGGAGGAGAAGGAGCTCCTAATTCATCAGAGGAACCGTCCCCTTCCTTTTCTGCAGCGTGCTCTGGGTGCTTCCCCTCGCATCAGCAGGCTGGCGGCGCCGCGATAAGCCTCTTGTCGCTGGCTGAGCCCCGCAGCTCGCTGATGCAGAATCTCTGCTCGATGAGCCGGGAGAGAGGAATAATTTGGTGGCAGATGCTTGGAGCTGAGGCATCACCGAACATCCAAACGCTGCTCTGAGTCGGAGAGAGTGGGGAGGGAACAGAAGGGAAGAGGCACGGGGGGACCAGAGCGCTCCTGCAGACCCAAGTACAGAGCCAAGTGCCAAAGAGAGGCTTTTAAACGTGTCTGCAGACGTAGACGAGGTTAGCTGCAGGAAGGATGGGAATGTGGAAGGCCCTGTTCCCTGTTTCTTAGCCCTTTCCAGGATCCTCTGTTCTTTCCCCACATCTCAGTAGGTGGATCTGAAAGCAGGAGTCCTTGGTGCCACTTGACCGTCTCAGATCCAAGCTATCCGTGCCTTCACACCACAACCAGGTGGTGCTGGGGGTGTCCTGAGCGCTGAGCCACCACACGGTGCGGGCTTTGATTTCAGGTTGGAAGAGGGAAAAGCTGAAAAGCCAACGAGAGACCCGGTTTGAACCAAGGCAGCAAAATTAGGGAATGCTGAGCTGAGACCTGTAGGCTCTTTTGATAATGCAGGCACGATCTCATCATGAATAAAACAATGCGTTTCACCTGACCAATTCATCTAATAAGGACTCGCCTCCACTGGGTTCCATCATTTTTGAAGTAATGAAATCTCCGCATCACCTTGAAAGAGATAATTTGACCCCGGTGTTTATATGCACGTACACGAGAGCAATTTCTGGGGGGCAGCTGGCAGCTCTGTTGCTGCTTGTTTTTTTTTTTTTTTTGATGCAGGAGAAAGGCTCCTCCTAAGGTTTATTGGCTCAGGCAGCTAGCTGGGAGTCACGGTCTTGAAATGACTCCTCTGCCCCCTCCGTGGTAGGCACTTTTTCCACACCACAGACACTGCGGTGTGGGTTGGGCACAATCGCTTCAGGAGCTAAACTGCAAAGAGGAGCCCTTAATTTGCACGGGGAGCATGCAGATGGGGGTGAAAGCAGAACAGCTGATATAGATTCTGATATAGATTCTTAGTTATTCTGAAAGGGCTTGGGAATATTTCCTCGTGGCCAGGCTCTTAGAGGCGCTGTCCTTCATTGCTTTTCAGGTGGAAATGTATAATGGCTGATAGTCTGCTATTCTGGCAGAGGCTGGGGAGCTTCACTAATTACCTCAGATGAGTTTCAGGCAAATCGCATCTTCAGGTGGAGATTGTATATGCCTGTATATGGTGGTTTGTTTTCATGAATGCTTTTTATGATCTGTTTTTATGATCCTGCAAGGGACAGAGGAGCTCAGCCAGTGGGCCAGTTTGCAGCCCACGTCTTCTAGTTCAGCAAGTCCTTTGGTGTCAGCCCTTACAGACACGGGATCCGAGCACTGCTTGGAAGCCCTGCTGGAGATTACTGGTGGGAGGTGAAGGTGAGGCCAGTGATGTGCAGGGGAAGGAAAATATCAGTGCTGTGGTGACAGCAGTGTAAGCGTTGGTGCTAATTCCGGCAGGATCTGTGTTTGCCTTAAGGTCAGAACTGTTAACAGCAATCAGCTCCTGCAAAATACCGGGGTGACCTGGTAGCACCAGACTGCAAAGCCTGCTGAGAAAAACGAGTACCCTAATTCATCCCACATGTCTCCAGGCACTGAGGTGGCAAAGAGCAGCGTGGTGTTTGTCCAGCCACGCTCACAGGTGGGTCGGGTAGGGGGTGAAAATCAGAACAGAAATCCCACGGTGTTGACTCCTTTTGTTGTGTGCTTTTTTGTTTGTTTTCTTTTAATTCCCACTCTGGCTTTGCTCAGATGAGCCAAGCTAGCTTCAGGAAACCACGCTGCAAGAGGCCCGGGGAGCTGCTGTTTCGCTGCTGGAGATGGGGCTGCTTTGGTTGACGGTCCCACCGGGGCAGTGGGCTACGGGAAGCGTGAGCTGCGGGTCCTGCCAGGGGTGGGAAACGAACGGGGAAGATGGCATTATCCCAAAATACTTCATATACTTTCTGGGGAGGCATTTTTCTAAATAAGTTCTAAGTGACTCTCCCTGTTTAAAGAAGGGTATATTTTGTAGATACGTGTAGTCCTTGCTCTGTGTAAAAACCATAAGGCAGCGTCTCCCGTGAAATGATGCGCACTGGTATAGCAGAGAATCCTTTCCATTTGCCAGCTGCATTTCCCTCTGGCTTTCTTTGGCCCAAAACTTTCGCCCTATCTGGCCTGGTGACTCACCGAAGGTGTGCTCCTGCGTCTTTGTGCCTTTGTGATACAGAAAAGGACACCCGTGGCTGTCAGCTCCGCTCTGTTTCATTAGTATTACTTGTAGAAGTGCTTCCAGAAACGGACCGGAGATCTAAGGGGAGAGTAGCTGCTGCCTGGAAGGCCTTGGTTAGCAGGAATCCGCTTACTTCAGCAGGAGCTTTGGTTTGCTTTGGTTTGGTTTCTGAAAAACACGAGGATTTGGCCAGTGTAACAGAAGTCCCTTGCCAGAGCAGCCAGCTGAGAAATCGGTCAGGCTGCGTTTCACTGTCAGCTGCTTTTTCCAGCTACATCTGAGGGCATATGTCTTCTGAGCAGCATCGCTGGTTCCTGGAAGCAGCAGTGCACCCGGCCGGCCCCCGGAGCACCCGAGCTGAGGACTCTGCCGGACACACAGGCAGCAGGATCAGGCCTGGGCTAGCTCGTTGCATCTCAGCTCGGTGCCTGCACGCGTGTCAGTACTTCAGGCTGGGTTTGCCGTCCGTAATTGTTGCAGACTGTTGTGGTTCTTGGCTGATGTGCAGGCAAGCGCTAGCAGTTTTCCCCCAGCTACCGTCGTGCATAAACGCAGTTCAGTTTTGATCAATAATTATTAAAAATGAGGACGTGAACAGTTGGCTATTTTAGTCAGATATCTTGTTTCCATTCTGA
The DNA here is from genome assembly GCF_964211825.1 of Aythya ferina. Classification (NCBI taxonomy): domain Eukaryota; kingdom Metazoa; phylum Chordata; class Aves; order Anseriformes; family Anatidae; genus Aythya; species Aythya ferina. The sequence goes on along the minus strand of NC_140301.1, from coordinate 16,344,485 downwards.
TATCTAATGGCTGTAGGGAGGTAATTTTGTTGTCTGGTCTAGAAATGGAAAATTCTTGCAGGCTGCTTTTTTATTTATGGTCCCAGATGGGAAGCACTCAGGTCCTGAAATCCCTCCAGATGTCTCCATGGCACACTTTCCCTGACTCTCCTGAGGGCATATGAAAGAGGGAAATCTACATCCTGCATTTATCTCTACATGCTACCCCCTCGCCACTTTCCTCATTTCCTTAACCACATCTCTTGGATACTTACTGGTGAAAAAAGTCCTGCATCCCTCCTTCAGTTTTTCTGCACTTCTTGCTGTATGGTGTGAGTTGTCAAGAGACTCTTGCAAAAAGCTCTTGCAAAATAATCTCCTATGAATTCATAGGTCCAGAAGAGGCTGCAGAAGGGCAGGCTGGGTTTTGGGGCACTACAGTGCAAAGCAGCTTAGCTCTGGCCTTGGAGCCATTGCCAAGTGATGAAGTAAGTGATGAAGAACTGGAAACTGGAGCTCAGCTTTGCATGGGGACCCCAAGGGACAGAGGCCATGGGCTTTGGCCCCAGCTCGCTGGTGAAGTGGAGGCGTCACTGCTCCAGTGCACGGCGGTGAGGGTAAGGAATTCACTTCGACATCAAAACCTCTTTGCTCATTTTGTATCTGGAAGGAGAATTGTGAGGGAGTCGCAGTAACAGCTCTGAGCTCACAACCATGTAAGCAGAGCTAATGAGCAGGCAGTGACTGTAATCTTTCCTCACCTGCCCTTCCCACCTTTTCTGCTGTGTATTTAACAGTAGGGAAAACGTTCCTGGGCCTCGTTATCTTCTGTTACCGTTGTCCCTTCTGTGGGACCCCAGGGAGGCGTTCCTGTGAGCCATGGCGCTGCCTGCGTAGCAGATAAACACGGAGCTCATGCCTGGCCACGGGGAGACGTGGAAGGGTTGGTTATGGAGGCAAGCAGCCAACCAACTTCTGAAACCTAAACAACATCAGATCACAATGCTGAATGAGAAGCGAAGCAACCTGGTTGGGTTTTGTGCTGGGGGGTTTACTGCTCACTGTCTCCTCTTCTCAGTGTTTTGGGCAATTACACTGGAGGAGTCCTGTCCACAACAGATGATTGAACTGTGGCGAACGTGACAAATGGAGAATCTCAGCCTTAGGGTTCCTCTTATTCCATACAGTGATTCCCACTTTTGACATTAAAAAATTCTATTTCAAAGAGCAGAAATAGAATTAGAAAGTGGTACAAGCAGCTGTGTAACACGGAGATGGCAGCAAGTAATACTGGAATGGGAAGAAAGGTTGGAGGAGACTTTAATAAAATCTTTATCGGTGATCTGTCCTGGAACTAATCACACTTAATATTTTGATTAGTGACTTTGGCTCAGAAACTGGAGAGAGTTCAAGGAGGGAGCTTTCTGCTGCTGACACAAAGTTGTGAGGCACATCAGTACAAGGAGGATTGAGATACGGCACAAGGAGAATTGGATGACCTTGAAGATTAAGCAGTAGAAATGTTGCAAAATTGAATGGGACAAAGCACAGGGTTATTCACCTAAGGATTAAACATAGTTCACTCTGATGTAAACCAGATACCTGAATTAGGGGGGAGTGAGGCAGAGAAAGATGTGAGTAGCTTGGTGCAGGTAACACTTGCTGCGTTTCCTTTGTCTAAAAATTCAGTTGCCTTATTACAGGAAAGGAGCGGGTTAATCTTAGGCAATGTATATTTCTTCAAAAACCTGAACTTTGCAGCATGAGATGCCAATGTGACGCATCTGGGGAAAAGGCCAGAGCAGTTGTAGCTGGAGAGAGAGAGGTGTCGACAGCGAGAGGCATGAAAGCTGTGGAGTGTTTGGGAGCGCGAGCGCAGGTCTGGTCACTCACGTTCCAGAAAAATGAGCTGAGAAATATGCTCCGAGGTGGTTTATGATAATGAAAAGGTAATGCATGGGGGAGATGATTTGTGTTGCCTAGTAAAAAGATGGCAGAGAGGCAGTGTGATTGCTGTCTGTAAAACCAACAGGGGGTTGCCCTGTGTGTGGGAAAGGAATAATTTAAGCTAACAGACAGCGTTGGCACAGGAACAAATGGGCACGGACTGGTGATGAATGTATTTAGGCTAGAAATGGGAATAAACTTTTTGGCCGTAGGAAGAGTGAGTTTCTGGAGCAGACCTCCAGTTTGAGAGTCTGGAACAGCATGATTTTGTTCCTATCAAAAAAACAGAGGCAAAAATTTGGCTAGTTTGAGACGGAGCTTAATTTGGACAGGGTGTGTTTACCTGTGGCAGGAGAAAACGGGGCTCAGGAGGAGTCTCTGAGCCCTGGGTTCGGGGACTTGTGTCTTTTATCCCAGGATGAGTGAAGAGTGAATGCAGTTGCCCCGTGTTCCTGGAGATTTCAGTTTAACATGCATAAAGCAGCATCGCTCTGCATTTGTGCTCAAGGGCAGGGTTTGACCTGGCTTGGAGCAGCCCTGCAGCGACTGGGCTTCCAGCAGACGTGGTGATGGTGGCCTCAGCACCTCCTGGAAGCTGTTAATACGTGGTAAGTCACCACAGTAAGGCTCTAGAGAAGTGCATCTGTGTCAAGCCAGTGCATCGAGGTGCGTGGTGTGTTTCTGGGGAGGGATGGCTGGGAGTGCTAGAGGGGGATGTGGGCTTTTGTTTTAATCTTCCTAGGCCCTCTTTCGGTAGTTTCCTGTCTGTCTAGCTTTTAGATCACATCAAGAAATTTCACAGCTCCCCGTTTGCTAACGGGTATAATTATAATTGCTGTAATACAGTTTGTAGGTGTTCAGTTTTATAAAAGAAGGAGGTGTCTGAGCATGAGCCAAGGGCAGCCTGAGTACTCCTCTGATCTGGAGAAGTCAAATGATTGTTCCTGGGAAGAAGACCAAACACTTAGGATTTAGCAAACAATTTATTTTCCAGGCATAGTATAAAAAATAATATTAAAAAATCCCATTTATTCACGAACAGTTTTGAGATAAAAATGAGGAATGTGTAGAAATAATGATCACAAATCACTCTCCTGTCGCAGTTCCTCAATAAAGCCTTGCTTAGTCTGCCTTTGTCTAACTCAAACTGATTTCTAACACTGCAGGCACAGCTTGTACACTGTCATTTCCACCATTTTGAGGAATCAAATAGGCTGACATTTGATGCAGAAGCACAGCTTGGTCACGTCTGTGTGCTGGAAATCTATCAGGGCCCTGAATATTGTAGAAAATGCACTTTCAGGCAGTCATCTGGTTGAGTCCCTGCATTTTTCCCTTAATACTGTAGAAATAGACAAAGACGCTGTCTTTGTGCAATAATTCATTTTTCTTCCAGCCCTGTGTCGGCAGAGGCAGCTTTCCAAAATGCTGAACTCAAAATTTCGACGAGCACATTCTTGTTCCAGCAGAACACCAGACGGGAGCGGCGCGGCATAGGGCTGTCTTTCACGAGGCGATGAAATGTCTGCTTGTCAGCTCGTGGGTCACTTCTGTTGGGCAGCGGGAGTGCATCCCAGCCAGCCTGACATCCCCACCGCGGGGAAATGTGAGGTGGGCAGCTCTGCAGGGGCAGCGGCGTCCTTGTGGGCATGCCAGGACCTTTTGGTCCTGCTTGTCTCCTTGGATCTCCTCGACATGCCTCTGGTGCAGAGTCATGGCCAGCTCGGTCTTTCCTCCGCACGTTTGGATTTTTTTATGCACACCTGTGATACAAACTAAAAGCTGGAAGCTGGCTTGGTTTAAGAAAGCTGTCTTTACACAAACATTTGGTGAGTGGTGCAGAAGGTTTTTGCCATCCCTAAATGTGGCAGCTGCCCTTGTCCTACTGATGCAGAACAGCTCAAGTGGACCCCCAAATATTGCAGTGATGGCTTTCAGGGGCTTTGCAATCCTGGTTCTTGTAAGAAGCTGAGACAGAATAGAAACAGTACAGATGGTATTGGTGTTCCTAGGTCCTGTTTTTTAGGAATCATTCATCATAACACTGGATGACCCAGCAGTGCTACAAAGGTACTGAAGCTGTGGAAGTCAGACTGAACAGGTGAATAAAAGCAAGCAAGCACCTACCTCCCTGCCAGAGCCCCTGCGTGTGCAGCTCGCCCTGATAAAGCAGCACGTGTGTGAGTTCTCAACACTGACTCCACTGGGAGGAGACCAGAGTCTCATTAAAGAATTGCAAAGGCTTCATGAGGCTTAAATGTCTCCTGTAAATCCATTAGTGTCCATATATAATTTACTCTTCACGTTGCTCTTTCAGAGCTGTCAAATATCTTCGGCGGTATTGCACTTTCTTTAAAAACCGAAACGTGACCCAATAGAACTACTTACACTTAGAACAGTGAAACTGCTCTTTCATGAATTTATAAAATGTTTTTAATTATAAATCAGTGAGTAATTACTTTGTCTTGGCAGTCCAAGAGAAGAACCATTCAATTGACCTCATCTGCTTGGCAAAGCAGCATCTGAAGGAGAAGTGGTATCCTCAGCTGAGACAGCACCGCTGAGCACCGCTGACAGGAGCAAGCAGTCAGTCTAACACAAAAGCACAGGGGATAACCAGAGCCTAAAGCTATGGGGCGTTGTAGATCCCAGCAAACCTTGGGGCAAGGAACAACATGTTGGTGGCCTAAGACGGTGGCAACTTAAAATGAGCAATGAGAGTTACCTCTGTATCTCCTGTCTGCTGCTGGGAGAGAGCCTGCTGGCAGTGACTTCTTCCCGTGATTCATCTGAAAGGAGTTTGTGGCATCCCTAAGGCCACCAGTGAGATGTGGATCTAGCTTGTAAGAAGAAACTTGTTCTAGCAGACACGGTGTGAGGGAGAGGGCAGAGGCTCTGTATCACAGGGAAAATTCCTCCGGGCCCAGTCAGAGGTATGTTATCTGGGGAGTGCAAGCATCACTGCTGAATCTGTGAATTTAATCCTTTGGGATTTTGCCCTTCTTGCTCCCCTCCTTTCTCATTGTCCAGTCCTGATTCATTTCAGGGTATCCGCATGCACATCGCAGTCTCATCCCAAGAACGTGCTGTCAGGCTGTGAAGAGCCTCTAACGTCGTCTGTCTTTGTGAAGAGACGGTCAGATCGCGTGCACACGCAAACGAGCACTGCCACACGCCATGCTTGTGCTGCGGCAAGCCATAATAAGGCAGGCCTTAGTCATCCATCTGCCTTTCATAGGGGATCTTGCATATCTATTCTCCTATTTTCCAAAAGGAACTGCAGGCAATTAAAATCATCCTGAGGTCTCCCTGGCTTCCTGCTTCTAATCTACATTCTCAAGAGTGAATGAAAAGTGAGAAAAAATTGTGGTTGGTCCCATACTTTTCAGAGATCTGGAGACGAAGAGCAGGGGAGAAAAAGAAATGAGGTGTATTTATAAAGTGAAAATTCAGAATATATTCATCTGACATTTCAAGGTCTTACTTGGGCAGACACTGATGTAAAGAACAGGTATGTGCCTGCTGTCCCTTATTTCTCTTTCCAGCCCCTTAATAAGAGGCTACAATGCTGCAATTGCTATTCCAAGTGGCTTTAATATATTTTTTACCTATCTTATCTTATTCTTTTGCTGCAGATTTTTTAATGGGGTTGTTTTTATGTTGAGCCATATATTTTTATAGTACCTCTCTGGATTAAAAGAGGAAAAATGCGATGAAATGGGCTGCTAGCTTAGGCTAACGAAGGTGCGTTTGGTCGGCACTCACCATCCCTGCAGCTGGGGCTGAGCAGGCTCTTACCTCTGGAGGCAAGTGCCTGTTCTCTGAGCCTGGTGCTGTGGATTGGAAATGTCCCTTCTGATTATTCCCCTTCCAAGGGTCTGCCCCAGGCCGTTCGCTGGAAGCTGAGTCCCCGTGTGGGAGGCTGCTGTGTGCGGGGCCTCCATAAAGCCGGGCCCTGACCTCCCTGAGGGCCTTGGGCACAACTGTTGGACCAGCAGTCCCATTAAGAATGCTTGCAGCAGGCTTATGGGTGAAAAAAATAGCATTTGTGTGCTTTTATTCAGTGACCATTTGTTTCCAGGGAGTGTGCCCGTGTGTTCATCATTCCCAGCCACACAGAGGTGTGTCACTGAGGCGTGAAACCAGGGCTGCGCGGCATCTGCTGAGTGAGGAGAAACTGCTGCTCCTGTGCGTTGGTTTCCTACTGATGCTGAGCAAACACTGAGTTAGGAAGGAATACAAAGGAAATGGAGCTGGCTTCTGTGGTAAATTGTGCCTGATATGTGACCAGGAAAGGTGTCACGATCTGAATTTTCCTAAGCAAGTGTGAAACCTCTGGCAAAGGAAGAGGCAGATAGAAACACCAGTTCTGGGAGCTGCAGAGAGTGATTTTATCATCGTCTCGTCCCTGCAGATACCTTTCCCAGTGACAGCCCGATGAGAGGCACATGTGCTGTCCCTCCAGCCACTTTCCCACTTGTGAGCGAGGTGCGGGATGGCTCCGAGAGTCCCTGACCTGCGAGCGCAGGGCTGGAGCTGCCGCCTCTGCCTCAGACAGCTGTGTGGCTGCTGCCTCCAACAGGACCGAGCTGAAAACAGCCCTGGTTAGCTCACACAAAGGGAAACCTCACACTTCTTTCTTTCCTACAGGCTGTCGGGGCTGCCTGCTTTCTCCACGAGATACATAATGCATTCTCCTCTATGAATATTTCACCTCTTCTTTTTGCTGTTTTCTGGCGGGGAGTCGTACTGTGCCAGCCATCGCGGTGCAAGCCAAAGCTAGGAAATTAACTGCGTTCAGCAGCACTACGTGGATATAAAGCTGAGCCAGCACACAGGGCAGGTTTCTGTTAACCCTCCTGTCTCCAGTCAAAGGTTTTCTTCTGAACGGGTGGGAGGGAGGCAGAGGGGCGATCTCTTTGCCACACGGAAAGCGAAAATTGGAGCTATTGGAAGAATTTACTGAAACTCCTTCCTTGAAGCTACGCACACATCCATCTGAGAAAGGGCAGCATGTCTGACAGAAGCGAAAAGATTAGTCCCGGATGAGATTTAGCACAAAGCAGTTGGGTAGATTTATTAGGTGTACTCTCAAACGTGAAACTCGTGTGTGAGCTGTGGAAGTGCGTGGCTGGCTGGCCATGGGGCTCTCGGTACTGTCTGTTGTTTCTGCTTCAGGGCAGGCTGTGAATTAGAAGTACACATAAACTGGCTGAAGTAAGGCTTACAGCTAAAGAGATGAGGTGAATTTCTACCCCAGCTGCCTTGAAGGTGTTGCCCCCCAAGAGGCTCTTCCCAGTGTGGCTGCTTGGCACCACGGCTCAGGACGGGGCCTTCAGCTTCCCCTTACCAGCACCCGACCCCCGTGTACCTGGGCACGGGCACAACCATTGAAGGACATGGCCAGCAATAAAAATCTCTGTTAAAGGAGTAGGAAAGGCAACTGAGATGGTAGCATTGTTATGAAATGGGGATTCCACATCTCTACAGATGGTAATTAAAATGCAGTAGGTTCCTGGAAGCGGCTCTGTTTTCTAAACATGAATTGCTTTGTACTGAGTGCACTTTCTACAGCAGCAGAGACTATAACTGCTGAATGGAAAAGTAATTAGCACCATTTCTATGCATGCATTTAATGGCTACACAGTAGTATTGAGTACAATAGGCACGTTTCTGCAGCAGTAGCACGCTGCAGAGATCCCAGTGTGTACGTACACACTCAGCCCAGGCTTCGTGTGGCACAGCCCCGTGTGCTCACTCGCAGTGGACGGGGACATCCCTTGGGTTTGAGCTGAGCTCCGTGGTTTGCTGAGAAAGGTGAGCTGGTCAGCAGCATCTCAGCTGTGCTAGCGTGATTGCAAATCATCCGGGGAAAGACCCAGCAGAGGCAGAGCTGCCTGCCTTCCACCAGCGCTTGGGGTGATGCTCTCCAGCTCGCAGTAGCCACCACAAGCAGAATCAGAGGACCGAAAGTCCCTGAGCACCAGACCTGGCTGTTGCTGACAGGACTTTCTGCAGCAGGCTGGGGGTTGGTGCCTGTGTTGTGGCTTAATGTGGGGGCATCAGCCTCCAGGCTGTGTCAGCAGCGTGTTTCAATGACTCGAAAGTCAGGCATCAAACCAAGCAAATGAAGCTGTCATTGCAGGCTAGAAATTGATTTCAGGGGTACAAAATGCAACTAGACTCAGAGCACGAACGACATGGGCTGGTGCTCTCTGCAAGTGCTAATTGGGACTCTCCTCGCTGGGGCTTTGCTTGCTCCTGCTAGTTTCCATTTTCTTTTCCCTGCGTGCCCTAATGAGGAGTGTGGATGTGCCTGTGGCCCTACAGCTCAGCTCCACGTCCACCTGCTGCAGATACAAGTCCACTTGTGTCTGTCTGCTCATTTGTGGAAGCAGATTTCCCCTGTCTAACCTCCTTGGTACTGGGGAGGCCCAGTAGCTCTGTACTTCAGTTTACAACGTGTTACTTACAGCAGTGGTTCAGCAGTCCCTGCTCAGTGCCCCGTTCTTCAGGATGTGCTCGAGAAAGAGCAAACCGAGCTCTCATTGTACCTGCCTCTTGGACAAATCACTGGACAGCCACAGCTGTGTCTTTGAAAGCAAAAGGGCTGCCCAGGTTAGGAAATTCTCAAACATTAGCTCAGCATGGCTGAGCCAGGGCACGGGATGGTGTGTGAGCCCATTCATCATCGCGGGGCAGCTGCCAGCTCGCTGACTTTAATTGGGGCCTTCTAACATTTACGCTGTTTGGAGGTTTTTTCGGTGCTGCTGATAAAGGATTTCGCTCATCTCTCATGAGGCCGTGGAGAGACAGCGGAGATGTGAGCTTAATTCAAGGTTGCTGAATGACTTGCAGCTACTGGGGGAAATTACGTTACTCTGTATTGTTTTCCTCCTGAAATTGCTGCCTTGGCTGCATCTCTGGCATTTTTGCATATCTGTCTCCTCAAATTTCCTGCTCCTCAGACCGCGCCATCCTCACAGCTTCTAGTTGTGGCATTTTTCTTGCAGGTCCCATGGAAATGAGTGGTCTCAGCAGCACGGCTTTCCCACCTACCTCTCTTGAGAGACAGAGGGGGTTGGAAAGCGTGGTATTGCCAATGTAATGGGTTGAAAAATTGCTCGTCTGAACTTAGATTAGAGCTCCAGCGATCGCCTTTAAAAGCTCATTATACTTGAAAGAGCTCCTTTTGCTCACTGTGATGTGTCTATCTGGGGGCACGCTTCGGTGCTCGCCGGGCCAAGCCAGGCACAGAGGTGGGAGCTTCCCCACCCACGTGCAAAACGCCCCCTTCACCCCTTCCCAGCCCGTGGGGCAGCTCCGAGGCCTTCACCTGCCACCAGTGGCCTGCTTAGGCTGGGTCTCTCCATGGGCTGGATTCCTGTCCCCTCTGGGGAGGGCTTGTGCCCAGCTCCACCCGGCTGTGTAACTGCAGTGCGAGAAATATTCTGGCAGCCTCCTCTCCCATTTGCATTCGCTGTGCTGCAAACTCATGCTGGTGAGCACAGGTGAGACAGTGGGGCTGAGTCAGGGCTCTGAGCATACCTGCTCTGCTTTCTGTGCCATTAATCCTATCTTCATAACCAAGTTAACGCGAGGGTAATCTGCCCCCCTTAACACAGCTTGATGTTGCGTTGCTTTTGCATCTGGTTGCTCTATCGGTTCAGTTTGCAGCCCTTTGTCTGCACCGGGTATCCTTTGTAGGTCAGCTGCCATGCAGGGAGCCTACATTTGTGCAGTGCTTAATTGGTCTCTCAGCTCTTTCCCGTTCTCTACTTTGTTTTGCTTACAGAGCTCAGCCTTTCCCTCCCATTTCTCCTTCCCAGGAGAGGAGGCAAGATGATGATGACAACATCCTCAGCTGATGGATGAGATGGATGCTGAGACAGCGATTTGGGCTGCAAAGTAGACCTTGCAGGTATCTTGCACTTCACTCACCAGCCTCCCTCAGTGAAATGAAGAATCAAATGTTTCCTGTCATTTGACCTTTTTCCCTAGGACCCGCGTTGAAGCGATGGCTGGGAAGCCCCCCTCTTCCTGCCCTCGCCAGGTCTGTAAATCAGCCTGGGTTTGGTTTTTTGCTGCGTCCTTCACCACACAGTGCGCAAAGCAGCACGACTGGGCTGTGTTGACTTCTCAGAGTTTCAGAGAAAAGAAAGTAAACATGAGGGTGCTTAGCGGGGGATTTTGTAAGGGGTTATGTTAGCTAGATTTCCAAATCCTCCAGAGTTGGAAAGGGTTTTTGGAAGGGGCTTAATTCCTTCTAAAAATCCCATCCTTACCTAATACGTGCTAGTTAGCAAACAATGCTATCGACCTGATAATACTTGATATGATGAACGATCTGGGGCTTATTACTGGAGCCTAGGGCTAATCTCTTCACCATGTTCATGCACCTTAGCTCCTCTTACATTCCGGGGTACTCTTCTTGCCGTAACAATGCTAACAGATTTTTTAACGATAATAAAGTTGATTCACATCCTGGGAAAAGTGCAGCTCATTCCTAGTTGATTAGTCAGATATTTTTAAATCTTTCTGGATTTCAAGTAGCAAAAGGAAAGGCAAACAATAAGATCTCACTTTAGGTTTAATACCAGTGGAGGCTGTGGATGCAGTTCAAACTCTGTAAGGCTTCTGGTGGGAGAGTCTGACAAAAGACACTTTGTCTCCGTTGGAACAAATGCCACCGAATGGTGGAATTTATTTCTTAATTATTTTTCCAGGGCCCCTCTGTTTCCAGCATGCTCACAAACACTTCACATAGAGATTTGCTTCTTTGGAATGGCATGAGGGGGGACTAGCAGTGGGGATTTGCTTTCTATGCATGGCATGGTTTGCCTCGTCTGCATGAGCTCTTTCTTGTTCCTAGGATACACTTGCTTGACTTAATTTATGGGCTTGCTTTATTATTTTTTCCCTTTGGCTGAGATCTGTTTTGACTTTCCCACTAAGCTCCTTTCTGAGCAGGGGCAAAACCAACAACACTGAATTTATTTAAGTGGAATTAAAGGGCAGTCCTTGTGCTGAGGCTGGGTCTGGGCTGCTAAAGCATGCTCAGCCTCCTGAGGTGCTAAAGAACCTCATGTTTCATTCAAAAGCCAATTGCGCTGAATAGCAGAGAACCACTTCTAAAGACTGCAGTGGGGCTCTAAAACCAGCAGCACAGAATGAAAGAGGGGGCTTTAGAAAGCCATGGGATGTAAAATAAAAAGAAAAGAGTTGATCAACCAGGTTAGATTAAGGGCGCAGTTAGTTTTGTTGCCCCAGAAGCAAAGTTTGGAAGATGACATAGTCCCTCTGCTCCTATAGTTCAATAGTGACTGGTAAAAGTTGGGGGGATAGTTAATGCATGTATAAACATTAAGAGCCTTTTTTATTAATAAAAATGAAATTCACCTTCTTGAGTAGTAGCATGAATTCCAAAAAGGAATTTTTCTGTATTGAATTATAAGTTGATGGCCCTTGAAAATTCAGCTGCAGTTTGGGTCTTTGCAGACATTTTTCATGTTCGTATGCTTGCTGTGTTTTTATTTTCCTTGTTCTTGTTTAAAATAAGAAGCAAGCTGACTTTTCCATCAGAACTGTGTAGAAAAGCAGAAACTGAAGAAGAGAGCAGAGCATAAAAGCACCTGGCCGTGGTGAGCACAAGGGTACCAGATGTGTAGGAGGCACACCTGCCCCAGCCACAGGCGGTGTTTCTGCGGGTATTCAGAGCTGGCTCTGCAGTGTGATCCCGATGTCGAACCTCATGCCGTTGGCTGGCAGTCTCCTGGTGTAGCGTTGTTGTATGGGTGGGCACGGGGAACTCTCTGTGTCGGTGGGACAAGATCCCTTTCTTTTCTCCATGTTCTTTTCCCCCAAAGAGAAGAGCCAGAAGCAGATCTCAAGAATTTACATTTTCTCCCTCTTGGCCGTAAGCTAGAATTACTCTGGGAAACGCTTCAGGGAAAGATGATTATGTCTGTTTATCAAAATTCAGCCTCTAAACAAACAAGGCAACAGGTAAGGCGAGTTAATGAAACTTCCAGCCCTGCCCTTGGAGGGCACAGATGGCTGTGGAGATCCAGTAACTCCAGACAGTCAAAGGCTTAAAACCGCTGCTCGTGCCTGCAGGTGGTGGGTCCCAGGTCAAAACTGAAGCTCGCTGGTGGGGAGTGGCACAAGAGAAAGTTGTATTTCCCACCCTGTGCTACGCCTGCTCTGTAGACAGAAGCTCAGCCTCCAGAGTGGTTACTCCTGCCTTTCCAGCTGGCACTGGATTAACTTGAAAAACTAACAGGGCCTTTATAGAAATTGTCTCCAGAGGATCCATCTGATGGTAAAGGTCCCCGAAAACTACTGTTCATAGCACCTTTACTACAACCACATATGCTGTGGGTTAAAAGTTTTTGACCTTGTCAGATGTTGGTTGTGTGCAGCTGGGCTTGTGTTTGTCTCTTCTTATTAAGAAGGTTGGAAGGGGAATGAGAGGTATAATGCAATACATTATTTATCTTGTAAGGAAAAAATCCAGTGTGGTCTCCTGAGCCTTCCCTTGCATTTTCTACTTTATCTCTGCTTGCTGAAGTCATTGCTGGTCCCGGTATTTTTACAAGTAGTGAAATTGAAAGCACACAAATAAGAAAAGAACTACACAGAAGAGAATGACTCTTGTTCTACTCGGTGCAAGTGAATTTAAAGAGATGATGACTGGATACATCCGTGTTCCCAGAGGAAGAAAGCCCATTTACTGCATTTGACTCTCTAGGAAATGTACTGGGCATTACACACACGGTCCAACCAACGCCTGGAGATCCTTACTCTTGATCACTGGCCGGCAGGAGTTATATTAGAGAACCCAAAGCCAGCTCCTGTGAGGCAATGCCCATATCACAAACCGAGGAGGCGTCACAGCCAGCATGCAGGTGTGTCTGCACAGCAAGGCAGAGGAGTGGTTTTGATGCAGGTAGCTGGCCTAGGTAGCAAAAATGAAAATGTAGCATTACATTTGAATTACATTACAATGAAATGAAACGTTAATGACTTCAGTGTGAGCTAACAACTAGGGTAAAGACTGCAGTGCTGCAGTTTGCACACACCAGGGTTTTGCTGGGCCCTTCGTTAGAGTGTGGCAGCAGGTCTTGGTTTCCAGTCTCTGCTGGTCAGAGAAAATCTACCACAGCTGGCACCCCCATGCCACAACCAGCCCTTTGCTTCCTAAGGAGACCCTCCTGTCTGCCCTGAGCAGCTAGCAGGTCAGTAGGGTGCTCAGAGGGGGGTTCATGCAGATGAAACTTTTATCATTCCCAAGTCAGTTCTGCTATGGGGTGGTGTACAAGTGCAAAGGAGTTCTCATGGTGGGCCTCCACCAAGCAGATCATCAGCTGGCCTTGGGGATGGGAATTTCGTGACATTCTTAAATCACAAAAAGATTCTTAAATCACAAAAATGGCAGGCAGAGGATTGTGGTACTTCACTGGCAGGTGCCATCGGCCACATGAGGCTTACTTTGGGCTAGGGTTGTTTATGCATTTTATAGGTTTGATAACAAATGATCTTAATTTCTTCATTTAAGAGCACTACCTGGGGAGCCCTTCTTATCTTTGTAGGCACAAAACTTACCCTGTAAATCTCTTCTTGTTTCCCTGCTTGACTTTTACTTCCAAAAAAATTATTTTCCCTCTGTGGAAAGATCTCTATTAAGTCTCTGTCTGGTGATGAGTACAAGAAGTGTCTTGAGCCACACACACCTGCGGCAGCAGACACAGCTGATGTTTCCTCCTGTTCCTTCACTTTGACATGTCTTTGGTTTGCCTAGAAAATGTGATTTTTTTCCACGTCCTTCTCCTTCAGGAATTCGTTGCTTGTCACACCTAATGACTTACTCACTCGTCACCCTTTTTTTAGGTTGACAAATATCCTGCAAAGATAAGACAGTGGCCTTTGGAGATGTGGTGCCAGTAATTAAAATGAAGAATGCATTACAGTAAAAAGTAGAAACGTGGGTCTAAAAGCCACACTGGTATTTTTAGTGATGGGAGTAATTGAGGATTTCAGTTTAATAATTCAGTGCAGCTGAGATTAATAAATGATATGAGGTAGAAACGGTCTTTCAAGAAGAAGAATTTCGGAGGTAGAGGTAACGGTTTAATCTAGTGCGTCCTGAAAGATGCTGCCTGAGTTACTGCATAATAACTCAGCGCAGTCCTAAGACTTCTGAGCCTGCTTTGTAAAGGGAGGAGCACGGATCCGAAGTGAGGACTGTGCCAAGTGAGGGAAGCCATCTCGGAAGAAGCCAAAAAGCCTGGAAACCCCAGCCTGGACGCTGGTTCCTGCTGTAGCCTGCAGCAAGTCGCAAGCAAACAGCAAGTTAAAAGGTTGCGTGCATTGCTGGAGTCCAGTCCTGCAAATCTTACAAACACTATAAACATGCTTCTTCCTACACGTAGTCCCCCACAGGGTTCATGGCCTTGTTATCTTTGCAAGTGCTGTGCCGAAGAGCATTCGCAGGTTAAATCCCTTAGTTTGCATTGAGTCCTGCTCACACAGGAGATCTGGTGTTGAGGCTGTGAGCCCCATCTGTTTACATTCCTTGGCTTAACAAAATTTTTTGAAACTAAATAAACTTTAGGCTTTCTGGCAGTGACTCTGATGCTCAAGTCTGGAGCTTTCCGCAGGCTCAGGATTAGCTCTGTGTAGCCCGCGGAGCTGGATGTCAGGACAGCTCCTTGTGTATTCCTTTAAGCATCACGGATATGTTTCATGAGAATTTTTCTGTCTGTTGTCAAAAGACGAAGGCTGATCGCATTCCCCATTTGAGACATGAGGCCAGGCAGCCCTGAGGTCTGGCTGTGAGGAAGGCTTAAAATCTTCTGCTACAGAATAGCCGTGTGTTGGTGCTGTCCTCTGGAAACATGAAACATGCTGCTGCCCCGTTCCCTTGTAAGGATGCAAATGTTCCTGGTTGTAAAGCAAACTGGCAATCCTAAGTGCTTGCTGAGTGACAAGGACTTAGGAAATTGACGTCAACTTCTGTTTCATGGCACACCACCCGAGCTGCTTCCCTCTTTGTGGCCAAAACATCAAGGCAAGTTTCCTCAGGTCTGGCCATTGTGATTCTTGTGTTTCCAGCCTGTTGGGCTCCATTTTTGGCTAATTTTAACTAGAATAGCCTCCAAAGAGCCGCGTGCAGTATGCAGCGACAGCATGCAGCAGCCCAGACAGCTCCTCCCTGCCCTGAGCTGGCTCCAGGCGGGGGACTCCGCTCACAGCTGCGTGTGGGCTGATCCCAAAATACTCCTTCCTTCCATGTTCGTGCCTGCCCTCCGGAGCTGCCGTCCCTGGTAACAACGAGGCCGTCATCCTGTCTGAACATAACAGCCGTGCCATGGTCAGAGGCTGGCCCCAGACCAGCGATTTTGCTCCCCTGCCAGAAGATAAAAACACCGCCTGTCAGCAAGATTCACTCCGGCTCCCGATTCAGCGAGATGCCTGAAGCATGTGAGCGGCCCTCTGGGCTTCTCCCTGCCACGGTCTTGGTGTAGGCAGGGTTAAGCTCAGCTGCGTTATCTTGTTACACTCAGACACTGGAAAAACCATATTTCCTGTCTGTATTTCAGGTGGGTGAGCTACCCTGCAAACGCACCTTGCAGCTGGAATGCACATGTCGTGTGAAGTGTCTAGCGCTGACTTCAGCGTGCTGATTATACACATGGAAATTATTCATGCTTTCTCCCACTTGCTCCGCAAGGTTCACTGTGTACCTTGTTTATATCCCCAATTTTCTGTTAAGCACAATGGAGGAGGGGAGCCAAGCTCGTGGGCCACCCCAGTCCCTTTGAAGACTCAGAGGGGTGAATTCATCTTCATATAATGCAGAATTTACCAAATTTCCGTACATCTGTTTCTCATTTTAATTTCTAGAATAACTTGAAATTATGCGAGAAGGTTGAGGGAGACAGTGGTTTCTGCTATAGCCACTCAGGTAGTAGGATCAATGAAACTGGTGATGGGAAGGAGGGGGAAAACCGGGTCCTGAATATTTTAGATTGAATCTTCCCCTCTCTCCTTACAGGGTCACGTTCAGTCATCATTAATTGGGTGTACTGCAGCATTTGGTAGGTTTGGTTGCTTCTTAATTATCTGCCTGACTGTGATTTTTCTTCTCTAAGCCTAATTCTTGAGCTTTAAATATGATAAATTTCAAAGAAAATAATGTTTTGAATCCAGAATCAATCATCTCAACTTCTTCTAAATTAAAATTTGCCTAACATAAAAGACCACAATCTAGAAACTGCATATAAAAACCTGTAATTTGGACAAAGAGGCACCACAGTAGTCTCAGGGAGAGTTCCAATCTTTTTTACAGCTTTTTACTGTCTAGGACACCTGATAAAGCTGGAAGCAGCAAGTACATTAAATGCAGCACAATGGCTTATACAGAAAAGCCCAGGGCCTCTGGTTTATTCATTTTATCAGTTTAAATCGTATGATATTTCCTGTGATTGCTACAGCAGGTACCTACGAACTCCACGGTGCCACGTTAGTCCTTCAGCATGAAAATCACTCTGTTTCCATTTTGCTCCTAGACTGTGCTGTTTAAGCAGAGATGCGTGGCTCAGATTTGGACTGAATTATGGTTTGATTTGCCGTGGCCTGCATTGCACTGCCTGTGGAAATAGCGAGCGGGGCTCTATCGGGGAAGCAGGTAACAGCCTCTGGGATGAATCAGGAGCAGAGTAAAGCTGCTGGGTCACTAACCCAAGAGCAGAAATAGCTTCCTTCGGGCACGGCTCGTTTAGGTGGTGTCCCCAGGTGAGTAACAGGAGCAGGAGGAGAGGGGCCTGCTGTTCCTAGGACGTGGGTGTAACTGGATTGAGCAGGACGGGTTGCACGGATCCTTTTGCTTTCGGTCTTCAGATTCTCTGTTTCAGCAGCTGTCCCTAACTGCAGTTGCATACCTCAAGCAAGGAAAGGCATTGAGGGCTGTTCTCCCCTCTACTGGCTCTGTGGCATGAGTGATACCATGAGGAGAAACTGAGGCACAAAGCCTCTGTGATGGTCACAGGACCTCAGCTGACAGCGAGGAGCTAAAAGCTGGGCCTTTGACTTGTTGGGTTGGTCCCTCCCTTCAAGAAGATGGCTCCAGCGGTCTGCTCCCTTGTTCTGAGCATCAACACACGAGTTTATCAATAATGTTATTGCTCTTACCTTAGGAGCATGGAAGCCCACTCGTTATCTAGAGCTGCACAAGGACACAGCAGAAAGATGACCGCTGCCCTGCAGAGCCCTCAGCCAGAGCCCTCCCGATGGCACGGTGCGCTCAGCAGCAGCCACACAACTCTTGTCTGCCTTGCTCTTGCTTCAGGCTCACCATTTACACAATACCAGAGGAGAGTTTGGAAGGAAAAAGCTTTTAAAATGGAGCTGTTTATACCCTCTGATTCAAACTTGGCAATATTCAGCTTGGCCACTGTTCACTGCTGGTACTTCTGGCCTACAGATGATGTTGCCCAACTTTTTTTAGGCTTACAGATCTTAAATATCCCCTTGTGCCATTGAGGTGTTCAGCACAGGTACACGTATTTTTGCCTCCCTGCTGAAAAGAGCATTTCCCATTAATATTGCCACTAAAAACAGACAAACAAACAAACTAAAAACCACCTTCAACTTGCAAACTGGCATGAAATGGAAAAGCTGCAGTGGAGATTTTTGCCACTTCTTTGTAGATATTATGAACTTAGCTTCTGAGACTGTTGATTTGAACTCCAATTAATTTCTGTAAAGACCACAAATCAAGTCCTGTCATAACCAGAGAGCATGGTGCGCTATCATTACTGCTGCAGTCTGAATGAACCTGAGGAGGGAGGTGATCAATCCCAGCATAATTGCCAGTGTCACCAATTAATTGTTCCTGAGCGGCCAAGGGCCTTTTACACTGGCAGCCTGTCAGTCTCAGAAATTGCAAGGCGATGCGGCAGCCCTCAGGTGGGATGAAAACATGCTTTTGAGCAACGTAAATTGTTGGCAGCGGGCTTTGCTTTGAACGTGTTGCTGCACCGCTCTGATTTCACCGCACAGGCAGAGGTTCCCTGCTCAGCCTGAACCTTCCCAGCACCGTCAGGATCAGCCTCCACTGAGCCCCACTTCAGCCCCGTGTTTAAGCAGGTACTTAGAGCTAAGCAGGTGCTTAACTCCTGGTGAAATCAAAATTAGTCGCATACTTAAGGGCTTAATTTAGAAATTACCCCAGTGAAACCCATCCCTGCTCCGGCCTTAATCACACGAGTTGCAGGGGAAGGCAATCACGCAGGAGCAGCACCTGGGCTGCTAGAAGATTACCACAGTCTGTACTCTCCAATGAGAGAAAACACGGCATATTATTTATAGAAGGTTTTAAAATATTTTTATCACTTTTTAGAATGAGGGCTGGCCTGAGCACATTAGTAACTGTGGAGTTAATTCCAGCTAATTGGAGTTGATTCCAGCACTGATCTCCATGGGCCTCTGTGTCTCCACCTGTACAATGGATCCCAATAAGGGGCTGGCTGTTGCAGCAGTTTCTCTGTAACCTGTTGCTCTCTGTAAGCCCTTGGTTTGATTTGCATTCAACCTTTTTCCTTCCTCCCATCTGCTGAACACGAATCATTCGTGCCCCAGGCTTACGGAGCCGAGGTCACTTTTTCCTAACATGACTGTTTAAAAAAACTCAAATCGTGTCATGTGGCATCAATTTAAACGCAGTTCCCAGCTAATTAGTCCGGTAAAGTATCTATATTTGCAAACAAAGAATAACTATGATATTATCCCAGTGGAGATCTGCAAAGGAATTTGGGGAATGCAAATGTTGATAATGGTAGTTCCTGTGCTATAGTTAGCCTGAGGGCCAGACGGCTGCCCTGAAGCACACCCCTCCGGGTGCCAAGAGCTGCACACAGGACAAAAGACACAGATCCCATTGCAAGGGGAGAGGCCGGATTCTGATGTCCCTGTCCTTTCTCTGTCAAAGTTATCACAGGGTATTTCCCAAAGAAAGACCAGGAAGAGTCCCAAGAAACTTAAATAGATGAAGACGTAGGTTTCATTTCTTTTTCTGGGAGAAGGTTGTAACTCTTCCCCCCCCCTCTTTATTAACCTGTGCCTGAGTTGCTAACTAACCAAATCTAGTAAGATAATTCGGCCTGGTTGTGCAGATACACCCCCACTCTTACTTCATAACACAGATTTTTAAAAGCACAGAATAAGCTGCCTGTCCCAAATGACCAACAGTACGGTGTCACTTTGGCTAGGCTGTGTTTCAGGAGGCACACAAACAGCCTGTCAGATTGAAGTACTGTCAACATCAGCACTATTTTTAGTGGACTTGGAGACTCTTGAGGGTAAAACAAGCCTTGTTGTAGAAATGGCTTTTTCAAAAAGGCAAATTCTGTAGTGGTTTTGGTTCTTTTTGCTTTTTCTGGATCTGTATTTGGAGCCTGTGTCCTAAAGAGCTCAGAGGCACTGGCTTTAAGCTCTGCCTGCTCTCTGAGCCCATGCAGCAGTTACTGGAAAGTCAGAGGTCTGGAGTGAATATGAATGAAGCAAGGAGTGTCCCCTCTGAATGACAAAGGTAGAAGGGAAGAAGTATTGCTTGAAATAGACCTGGTAGCAAGCTTTCAGTATGGCTTAAGCACTGCTGCTCCCATCATGGCTGTACTCGGCTTCTGCTCTCGTGGGCTGAATGTAGACATGAGCCTCTGCAAGAGGTTTGTTTCCAGCTGCAGGCAGCCTAAGAGTCTCAACCTGCTGCTCCTTAATCATCCATTGTGTTGGAATGAGGATAAAAACCCTGTGTGCCCTTGCAGGATGCTCTGGGTCCTGAACTTGAAGTCCTGCGGCACTCTCTCCATCCTGCGCTGGTGCTCCCAGGCATCTCCTTCCCTCCTGTCCCAGCTCTGTAGATAACCCCAATAGGAGCTGACACCCTCCCGACGGCCACATCACTTCTGTTTAAGGCACTGGAAGCTGAACGCAGGCTGGCAGCGCTCACCCTGTTCCCTCACGAAGCCCTCAGTAAGGAAATCTCCGGGCGAAACAAAGTGGTTTGAGGAGGCTCAGGATTCACCGTGTCCAGTTTCCTTGCAGACATTGCATCAGACAGCTTTCTGGAGATTTGATCTAATTACACAAATCTAAGGTGCTACTAATCGCTTGACACCTCTCTGGTCTTTATACGTGAAATGGGACTCAAAGCAGGGGAATTGTTGGCGTGCATGAGAGCACATTTAGTATCCAATTTCCTCTGCTGGCTAGGAAGCCCTACAAGGTGGTGCCCCTGCAGTGAAGGTGCCACAGATACATGCTGCCATTGCTTCCTTCCCCTAGGGCAGTGTGATTTCTGGTAGAGCTTCCCACTGTGAAGTACTTTGCAGAGAGGTGAACATGGGCTGAGGAAGAAACAGTGCTGTGAAAAGATGCCCAAGGTGGCCAAGGCACCTCATTACCCCAGACCAGCACCACAGCCAAGCCCTGTTTGTACCCTGGTGTGCAGAAGCACAGAGGGGAAACGAGAGCTGATGAACCTTTTAATTTTATTTTAATAATAAATTTTACCTTATCTGGTAGACCTGCAGACGTTATTCTGAACCCTCCAAATGCCAGATCTTTGTTTAAAACTCACCTGCTTGCTTTACCTCCCTGACAGCTGATGGCTTTCATAGGTCACAGAAATCATCTGCTGTGGCAATGCTCAGCCCGTGCCTCATGCAGGCTGGCAGTAGCGTCCTGACATCTGCTGTCAGTGAGGCAGGCAGAGCCTGTCACAGGAGGCTGCAGGGGAGAGCAGTGCCAGGCAGAGGAGTCACGTTCACCTCCGCTTCTGCTCCAGCCAAGAAGGAGAAGAAACATGCTCCTTCCCCCCAGGCAGCTGGAGGGGAAAAGAAACCACAGAGGACCACAAAACCATCGCAGGACAACATCTGCCAAGGCTGTGCTCTGCCTCTAGCAGGCGGGGACACAAGCAGATGAAGATAATGCTGTGTGGCAAATTCACATCAGTTGTTTTGCGGTCTGCTTTCACATGCAAGGAATTAGGTGGAATCCAGTGTGAGATCAGAGCTGACAATTATATTTTAAAATGGAAAAGAAAAAAAAAAAGCCCAGAGAATGTCTTAGGGACATACCCCTGCTCATCCTGCTCCCAGCCCTGCCACTGCTTTCCCTCCACCAAACAGGAGGGAGTGCCTGAAAGCCACCTTTATGCAGCTGGGGCAGCTTTTCCCATCAGGCAAAGCTTTATTAAGCAGACAGCGAGAGCCCAGCTTGGGAGCTCTTTTCTTAGGCTGTGGTTTTGAGGGTCTTTTTTTCTAGTTACATTTTTATACAAAAATACAATGAAATCCTGAGTTTTTATTTTTTTATTCAGAGATTGATTTCTCAGTTGATAATAAGCCTTCAGCCTGATCCTAGCAAGAAGCAGGTCCAGCTAACAGCTGGGGTAGAAAAGCGTGCTTTGTAAGCCCCTACCCATTGCAGGTATGTGTTTGTTTCTCTTTGAGTGGTCTGCAAACCAACCTCTAGACAAGGTGTTCTAAGAGCTGGTAGATCATATATTTTTGTAGTTTGCAAAACTGGCAAAGGTAAGTGAGGATTGTTCATCTCAACAAGGGAGAAGTGTAGAAGTGGTGTAAGCAAGCGTACCTTCTTGCAGGAAGCTTTTGCCTTCTGCAGCTATAACTGCTTATTGGGGAAAGAAGGAGAAGGTAGCAGAGAAAGCTGACCACTTTTCCCGTAGCAGCCGTATATTTACAAGCCAACAGCAAGCAAACTAACACAGACACCTGCCTTCAATCACTGGCTCACAAATATTTGAACTGGCCCTGCAGGCTTGTGCTCATCTGTCTGAATTAGCAGCCAAGGGAAGGAGATGCACCTCCTCACGTGTCCTTGGTGTCCTGTCGTCATATGCATGAGCACTTTTGTGATATGGGAGTTTATTTTTCGATGTGATCCTCCTTTCATCTGCAGTGTTGTGCCTGTGTGAGGGCAGCTTCTCAACACAGCTAAATGACGTCGGCTCTCAAATTCTTCATTAACTGTAACCTCAGTTGCTGTTAGAGGGGTTTAATTGTAATGTGGTTTAGTGACAGTGTAACTAGTGGTAGGGAGAAGAGGTGGACCTTGCCTGGGCTCCCACTTTTGCTCAGTATCCACTTTCCAGGGAGCGTTAAAGCTGTGCCTGAAGGATGCCAGGCGCCTCTGGAAGCTCTCCAAGGCAGCCTGTGGCACAGCTGCAATTCAGCAAAGGCCAGGGTGCATGGTGCGTGTGTCTCCTTGGTGAATAAATTCACTGCCTTTCAGCTTTCCCCAAGATTAAATGAATGTTTAATAATTACTTCTTGCAAGGCTGACAGAGAGGAGTGTTGAGAGGGGGCAGATTAAGGCAATGTTAAATAGCAGGTCCTGCCGTTGGAAAGCTGAAATGTGATTTAGGCCAACAACAGAGAGGAGACCGCCCACCTGTAGGAGGGATGCTGCGAGCTGTGGAGAATTTCAGTGCAGATGCTGAAGCTCCCCTGCCTTGTACTCATTGCTTTGGGCTGGGCTGCGTGTTTCTGGGGACAGTAAGAGCAGCTGCCCTTTCTGTAGTTGTAAATTAAGATGTGGTTTGGGGGTTAGCTTCTTGTTTTCCATCCTACAAAGCTGCCCACCAGTGAACAGCTCTCTCTGGGTGCAGAAATGGACCCATGGGGCGAGACCCAGCAACTGGGCCTTGCCCTGCCTGTGGGGCTGTGGCTTCCCAGAGCTGCTGAGGATTTCCTCCTCTGTGGGCTCGGGCCTGCTGAGATTGTTTATGACCCCTCTGAATGGGAAACGTGTGTGACAGGACAAGACGGAAACAAAATAGAGTCCAAAGAGACACAGGAATGGGGCTTGTGGGATTAGACCGGGCGGGTCTGTAGGGCTGTATCCCGCCCTGATGCTCCCCTGTCACACATGGTGCTGAGGGGCAAGGAGCACCTGGCCCTGGCCATCACCTCTCCACAGGCTGCACCCAGCAGGGTCTCAGTGCCTGCGGTGCTGCTTCAAAACTTCAAATTCCTTAGACTTTGGGAAAGCCCAAATTCACATGCTAATCTCCGGGCCCCTGATGATGCCAGAGTGGAGCTCAAAAAACCCCTCACAAACTAAACAGGTTTGAAAGAGCAGCAGTAATGAGCGGACCGTGTTCGCAGTGGGTGGCTCTGTCTTTCCTGTGTAGCCAAATGTCAGAACCACAGGCAAAAAGATTTATTGCTGTACAGTACAGGGGGAGGCTGCGGGGAGCCACGGCTCCTCCTTGCTGCTGCCAGCCACGTGGGGAGGGTGCCCCAGCACCAGCCACTGACAGGGCATCCCCCCTCCAAATAACGCAGGATTGCACTGCTAAGTGCTAACAGCTGAGGGCTTTCCACAGGGAAGTAAATAAATGAGGAGCTGCCCCCTTCCCTCCACCCCACTTGTTGCAGAAAAACCACCCATGGTGTGTTTGGGGGTGGAGGGTTGGGAACAAGGTCTCTGATGTGCAAGTCTGAAGAAATTAGAAATGATTAATCCCTCCCTGACAAGGTGCATGGCAAACTGCTTTGTCTTCAAGTGCCAGAAGAGGCATCATCCCTCTTGAGAGTGTGCCCAGCTCCTGGTGCACGCAGCGAGGGGCTGGGGCTGTGCTGGCCTTGCCCTGCTGCTGCCATAGATTTACGGTCTGACCCAGGTCCAGAGCGCTGCTTCATGTCAGCAGCTGGTTCCCCAGGGGCAGTATCTGTGTGTGTGGCCCTGGGTAGAGGCTCAGGCAGATGGCTCCTGTCCCTGATGAGCCACACTGCAGAGACAGAGCGTCCCGGAGCAGGCACAGATGTCTTTGGTGCTTGGAGGGGGGGGGAATTGAGGCACAGAGCAGCGGCTGCTGCAGCAGTATCAGAAGCAAATCCTTGCCTGCCTCCACCGGGAAGGACAGGGGCAGCATCGCCCTGTGCCCGGCTCTCACTGCTGGCAGCTTGGCTGAGCCTGGGTTGGATTCCTCGTGCCTCAGCACGGCTGCGGCCCTGCAGTGCCCCCAGCCCCCTTTGAGCAGGGCAGCTCAGAGGGTGTGCTGGGATGGATGTCAGCTCCCTCTGAGCTCCTTTCATCACTCAGAGGCGGTCGTTACCCGCCAGACCTGAGGGCATCTCATCTCCCACACCGATTCCTCTCCTGGCTGCTGATCCGGGTCATAATTGCTTCATATTTTTTTTTTTTCTTCCCAGGGCCAGGCATGAAGTAGACTGAAAAAGAGTAGAAAGCTGGGGTCAAAGGAGGAAGAAGTACAAACCCCCAAGGAAAAACATTTCTTGGTTAATGAAGTGTGAATCCAAACGCGAGGGAGGGGATGAGGACCAGCAAGCTACCAGGCAGTGTTCATTAAACCTGTGAGTACTCGGAGATGTGATGAGGGCCCTGGTCCACAAAGGGGCCAGCCAAGAGGGAGTCGGCTGCATTGGGGCCTCTTGGTTTCTCTCCTCTTTCTCTCCAGCTTGAAAAGGAGGAGAGGGGCTGGGATGGGGTCAGTCTGTGGGGTGGCTCACAGATTGAGGGGACCACATGGTGCCTGCAAGAGCAGGGTTAGCCATGGGGGCTGTGAGGATATCGAGGAGCTACCAAGGGGTAGCACAAGCGTGTCCCTGCTGGGTGGGGGTGATGTGGGGGTGCAAGGAGAGCCCTGCCAAGCAAGGCTGCCTCTCGTGGGCGGGGGGCTGCACAGCATGGCCCATCACACAGCTGGCAACCCAAAGGGATGCAGAATAAACCTTTCCCATCCCTCTCTGTTCTGAATCTTGTGGGGATATCAGCAGAGAAAAACAACCAATACTGAAAGGATAGGAAGGGAGTGAGAGCTCCCACTAAAAGGCAATAGATTTCCAAGTGAAAAGTGTTATTTCCATGGCCTCCTCCCCGTCTGCAGAGCAGACAAGACAAATATGGCCTCACGTTCACAGGTGCTGGGCACCCATAAATCCCTCCCGCTTTAGCGGGTGCTGCAGATGCTTGGTTCCTCTGCAGAACAGAAAGCAGGTCATAAATCTCTCCTTCTACCTGTGTCTTTTTCAAACTTTTTAATTAAAACTCTGCTGTCTATTGTATCTGGGGTCTGGAAATTAATTGTCATTATTACGGTTTAAGGCACTGTTGCTCAGATCCTTTTGTCCTTCAGGTGTGTGGTGTGATCAGAAAT
This sequence comes from Aythya ferina, assembly GCF_964211825.1. NCBI lineage: Eukaryota > Metazoa > Chordata > Aves > Anseriformes > Anatidae > Aythya > Aythya ferina. Next base: position 16,319,350 of record NC_140301.1, on the reverse strand, counting down.
CTGGAGCATACCTCATCCCTGCTGCCTTAAGGGAAAAAATAATCCATTTTTAGAGTTCACCTTGCAATGGTCATGAGTCTCGTTAAGCTCGGTGCTGCTGCAGCTCCCCTCTGATGGCTGGTGGTATTTCTGTCAAGTTCCCTGTGTAACTGTGCTAGACCTGCTCTGCTACTGCTGGGAAAGCCAGGCCTGTGAATAAGTGAGAACAGAGAACTGGGCAAGTGACATGAGGTTGGTTTTCAGGTTGTGAACCTGGATGGATATTTTCCCAATATTTTATGTCCATCTTCCACCCTGACTTTTCTCCCCACTGCTAAGTGGCCATGGCCACGGCTCGCTCTGCCCAGCACTCAGCTCTTTGTGGTTTATTTGATGCGTAGCGCTCACGGTCTCCTGTGTTTCACCAGAAGCAGCTGGTGAGCAGTGCACACCAACACACACTGGGCCACTGTGGCTGTACCTTAGTTTCTTACCTGCTTTTCTGTGCGTCGTGGGAGGATTTCTGATCTGTGTGCTGTGTATTTCCAAGCATGCTACATGTTCACAGGCACACACGTTCCAATGAAAGATGTTCGTATTTAATGCATTTTCTGCATCTCCATCCAAAATCCAGCAAAAATAAACAAATCTCAAGAGTAAATGATCCCTCGGTGTACGTTAATTGCAGCTCTTCCAGATGCAGCTTTACTTCACCAGCTTTCCCCTGGCACTTTGCTCTGCCACCTTCTGTCGCTGCTGGGCTGCTCTGTGCCCTCCTTGCAGAGACACTGAGCGCAGGATGGAGCTACTGCTGTTCCTTAACATCCAGTCTCTTTTGGCATTGGTGATTCCTGTGACATGGCAGGGCTTCTCTGGAGTGAAGGCCAAAGCACACCAATGTTGGAAGCTCTGTGTTTGCAGGGGGACATGTTAGCATTGCCCCGGGCACTGCTGCCACGGGCAGTGAGGGCAAACGTGGCACTGAAGCTCTGTAGCTCTGCCCATCTCTATCTGATGTTGTGGCTGTTGAAGAAAGCATCTAGATCTGAGCAGCAGCAAACAGGTTTCATCTGTTCATGTAAATTTTATAAAATGCTTACAGAGGAACAAGCAACAGCTGTCATTTACCCTGTGGTTCATATGTAACAGCACATAACCCCCAGGAGGAGGGAATGCTGTCACTCTGGAAAGCTCTGTGTTAGTAAATTTACATGGGAAAGATATGAAGGAAGATAAAATATTCTTATCTGTAGTTGCAGGAAACTAGCCTTGGTGGCCCATCGAGTCCCTTCTCTCTACTCTTCAAAACCTTCAAAATATTTGCCATGTAGCCTGGAAATGTCTTCCAACAGCTTGTGGAAGAGAGGAGCAGAGCGCCATGGCTGCCTGTGCCTGCGCCTCCACCCGGCGGGCGGCTCTGTAGGGACACAAATCATTTAAAATACCTCTAACGCAGACTGCTTGCTTTCTTTCCTTTTTTTTTTTTTTTTTTTTTTCTTAGTAACTAAAATGACTGAAAATGAGCAAAATGTGATCCTTGAGTTGGGGTTGCAACTCAAATCTAATCAGCCAAGTCATGAATTGGCAGCAGTATGAAATGAAGTCAACAGCTGATCAAATCATCAAACAAGCACATACAAGATTTGAGTAATGAAGCCACACAACATATGGCAAATTTCATGAAACAATGAGCACTGCTCTTCCTTACTCCAGCTACGCTTGTCACTTGCCCACGCACACTTTCTTTCTCCTCTTCCTTATCTCCTTTTTTTCCTAGGAAGTAACTGGAGAAGCGAAGGTAGGTTTGTTTGTTCCGATCTGGTAAAGACCATCTGTTGATGAGGGATGGTTTTGGTGTAAAACCACCTAAGGAAATATAAAGAGCTTGCAAAAAGGGGCAGTTGGAGTTTATTCTTGTTATTATGTACACCGTAATAGCTTTATTAGTTGAGACTATTCCATAAGATAAGGTTAGGGTTATTTGGAGAAGCAGGATGGGGAATCACACAAAGTGTCCACTTTTCTTGAGAGCTTAGAAGAGGCCCTGATGCATTGCACCCCAACTGGCTGCTGCAGCTTTTACCTGGGTTTAGCTTTTACCAGATCTGCTGCCTGCAAACAGCTCGGATGCAGCCAGGGCTACATGGGCTGTGCTGGGGGGTAAAGAGCAGCAGCACAAGTCGGGCTGGAAACCTGATGGCCATCTGTGCTGTAGTTTGGCTTGAGGTGTTTGGTGTGGGGATATAAGGAGATACCTTGTGGTGATTAAGCTAAGGAAAGGAGGTGCATGTTGAGAGAAGAGATGAATGTATAAAAAAAAAAAACAACATAATTTGTCCTCAGCCACCCTCAAACTCTTACTGACCTAACCAGCAGCTAGCTGTCACAGTATCTACTTTTCTCCTTGAAAATTATGTCAGCTGTCTGTGCATAATGCTTCCGCTCTCATCCAGATGAACAGAAGTGTCATGCGTGCACACGTGTGTGATCTCAAGGATTTCAGATTCCTGGGGAAATTCAGAGACAGAGCATTTAGATGCTCTATGCCTGCCTTTGTACTGCTGGTGTAGTTTACAGGCTCTCGCTGTCACGATGAAACGCAGCTTAGCAAAGGCAGTCCTAGCTCCTGGACCTGCAGGTTGTGTGCTTGCGTGTAGAGCTGGGTCCCATCCTCCTGTCTCACACTGGCTGGATCCTGGGATGCATCTAGTGATGGTTCTTAGATCACTGCATAGCCTTTGTGGGTAAGAAAGCATGAAGATCCTTTGGCAGGTGGCTCTGCGTGGCCAGGGGCCCAACCAACTCCTCAGTGAGCAGTCATGGATGGCTGATGAGGTGGGTGGGAAGCTGCTTAGCACATGTGCTGCTGATGGCCTGGGTGAGCTCCCTGCCCAGGGCTGTCTTGTGGCCCGATGTTTCAGGCAATCTGAGCACGGGATCAAGTGGCACTTGAGCTGGGTGAATGTTTTTGTGGTGAGCCCATTGGTGTCCAGGGCATCCGTGTCCTTGGTTGTCAGCTGGGAGCTCTCCAAACCCCTGTTCAGCTGTGGGGATTTGAATTTGTATTAAGAAGGATGGAAAGCCAAAGACTCGAGGCGAGTTCCAAAAAATGCCAGATGCTCAGTGGGTTGATCCATCATTTATTTCTCACATTTGTCATCCTGGAGTGACTCTGCTGTGAAAACATGAAAAAGCCAGGTCCCTGCTGACTGCAGGGCAGCAAACTCGAGGTTCAAAGGCATGGCAGTGAAACTAAATAAAATAAACAGAAAGAAGGCAATAGTGCACCAAAGGCATCGATCGCAGCAAGAAAGTTTCGGGAAGTTGTTACGAAGGAGGTCAGGAATGTGCTGGAAACTTGGGTCACTGTCTCAAAGACAACTGCAAACAAGCCAAGGTCGTTGCTACTGCAGGACAGCTGGCTAGAGGGAATAAATTGGGTGTAGCCTTGGTTCCTGCTGCTTGGGGCCCCCTTGCCACCGACAGCTAGGGGAAGGACAGTCATTTTTGGGGTGACCCGACTACCACTGCTGAGGTTGGGCAGGGGATGCTCTCGGCACGGAGTGGTGGCTTGTGGTGTCCCTCAGTGTTTCCACTTCTCACTAGCATCACAGCCTGGCCTTGTGCCCACACCTTTGCTACTTCAACATAGTAAGACCATAAACTGCTCCCCATCACGTTTGCAGAGGGTGCGTAAGCAGAGCTCTGCAGCTTTTGGAGACGGATGGTCTTGTTAATAAGAGGGGTGAGGTGATGGTGTGCTAGAAAGGTCCCCAGGGGTGCATTTGCCACTCTTGGCACTTGAAAGATGATAAGCTGCTGGATCAATCTCCTAAAAATATCACTTAGGCCAAAGTGGGTTGGTCAAAGGTGGTCAAAAGAGTTTGCAAAATGCTCCTTCAGGCTTACACGCTGACAGATGGAAAATATAAGGTAGAAAAGAGTGGGAGCAGAGATCTTAAAAGCCATGAAGGGACAACCACATCAGCATGCCCAGCCACTGCATGCCTGCCCAACTGTAATGCCATCTTCGTCAGTGTCTTTTTCCACCTGAAAAAAGAGGCTTTGCTTGTGGAGAACAAAGGTCTGAATGCAATTTGGATAATTGCGTGGTGGAGGGATGGAGCTTAGATCAGGTGAGATTGATAACAGGGGAAGAAATAACCTCAAAGAGCTGCATTTTGTGGTCAGGCATCAGGGCTCACCAGCATCTTTCTCTACCCGTGTATGACCACTGCATTGACATTTCTTGCCTGAAGACCCGGCCAGTTCAGAAGATGTTTACGGGCTGAGGGCGCCTGCCTCTCTCCAAGGTGGGCGCAGGCATTTCCTCTGCTGCAAGGCATCTGCCAGCTCCTCCAGCAGCACAGGGCTGGGGCTTCGCCAGGATCCAGTTGCCATCTGCAGGAAAGAAGAGCATCTCCCATCTGTGCTGGTATGAATTGTTCTCTGTTCCTCCCACTGCAGTCTTTGCTGCACAGGTGTCCTGTGCTTGGGCTGCAAAGAAAAAAAACACACGACTTTTTATCTTCTTGCTGTAATTGTGCTTTGTGAGTGCGTGCAGCTGAAGGGCAACGTGCACCTGCTGGTGCAGACTTCAGACGGGCCCGTTTGCTCTCATGTTGAAGTTATTTGCTTTTCTCATCTGTTCCTGAGGGGTTAATGAAGACGTGTGTCTCTCCTGGACTATTTCTCGTCTGCAGAGGGGCTGAAGATGCAGCTTTGTTTTTATCTATGACAATGTAGTCAGATGTCCTGATGGCTGCAGGCAGAGCTGGAAGCAGCTTACCAGGCCAGCCGATATATCTCCCTCCCGATGCGAGGTTCATCCTTGAAGGGCAGTCCTCGTGTTTTAATCAATATGATATATAGGAGCTTCGATTACTTCCCTTGCTACCTCCTGCTTCTCTGCTGTTCGCAAATCCTAGAGCTGGCTGGAAACCCTGAGAAATTTGTTCTGCGTTCATAGCGTTGGCAGTGTGGGGAGGTCTGCTTCTGGTTGCAGTTAGCGCCTGGTAAGAGCCACGCATACAGATTGTTTGGAGGGTTGCTTTTAGGCTCTGGCCAGGCTGGGCTGCTCTGCCATAGCGTGGCTGCCGATGAACACAGGAATGTGTCCTTTGAGTTTTGCCTCAAATGGTGAAGTTCAACATTTTCCAGGCTCCGTGAGCAGCACGGACGATGAGGGTGTTTTATCTTCATGGGAAGATTAATGTCAAGCGTGAGGATTAGTTCTCTGCAGCGCAGGAGATTAAGTTAGGATTTTGCAAGCTTTCCCATTATCGGCTTTCTGCTGGGACGATCCCCACGCCAGTGGCTCGCCTCGCCATTTCCCCCAGCTCGGCTGGTGCTGGTCAGTGGGGATGTTTGAGGACTGGCCTGTGTCTGTCTTCAGATCACATCACTCTCCTTGCAGGCTTGGTCTGTGGGACCCCACAGACGTGTAACCCAACCAGCAGCCACGCCAGGACCGTGCAGCCCCTGCCCTGTCCCCATTGAGCCAGCACTGAAGCAGTAAAATCTGAGAGCTGTAAAAAATGCGTTTTGACTTGAGTAATCAAGAAAGTGTCAAAGGAAAGGCCCTGTTTTATTACTAGCTATAAAACACAAGGAAAAGGCCCCATTCATTCTCGCCGGTTTTATTTTTAATAGATTTACTTAATGGGTTGGTGCAGAGGTAAATATATGTGTGCATAAAGAGAGCTTCAAAACGACGGTGCCCATACTAATGACCCCTCACAATGCTAAGGAAAACAGAGCGTGTGAAAGTGCAGCTAGCTCTCGATCTGTCAGGCCAGTTTTTATTTTGCACCTTAGCAAAGCCGGTCTCCAAACCCCAGTCTCCAGCCATAACTCCTTGCCCTGCCTCCCGAGGCTTCCCCTTCCCACCCCAGCACCAGACCAGCGATCCCAGTACATGCAGTGAGGACCAGGGGAGCACGTGTCGGAGCAGCCTGACCTTCTGGGCAGGGCTTTAGGGGCTTTCCTGGGGGGCAGGAGGGCAGTGCCCTCGGTGGGGAGCGCTCTGGCTGCCGGGGCTGGCGGTGTGGTGCTCTGAGCAGCCGCACACATCTGTGTCTGCTGAGGTAATGTGCTGATGTGCCCTTCCTAAAGCAAAGAAAATAATCTCTGCTAACCTCGCGAGCCCTCTATTGTTTACTGGAAAAGGCTAATAGGAAAAAAAGGAAGGAGACAGAAAGAAACAAGCCTTGAAATGAAAAGAAAATAATTGCATTGGATGGGATATGAAATCAGGGACAATATTTTTCCTCCCTGCTATAGGCATTTATTTTTACTAGTCGAGTACTGGGATAAGGAGACATTGTTCTCCTAACATAGTCAAAACAAATGTAAGATTCTCAGTCTGACATTGGAAATGACGGATGCTTTTGCAGAAGGCTGGACTGGGGCAATCCAGCTCGGTGTCGCTGTGTTCGCTCACGTTTAACTCGCCTCCTTCACGTCCACATAGAAGAATCCCAAACAGGCAGCTCGGGGTGCTGCCTGTCACATAAATGCAGTATCTGCGAATCAGAGCAAAATGCATACAGAAACAAAATGCCTTAAATCCGCAGTATTATGTAAATTTTCCTAATTGACTTTGTTAATCAGTAGAGCTTTAGGAGCTACAGAGAGCTGTGTGCTTGCAAAGGAGAGCACTAAGACCCCGAGCTCAGAGGGAGCGCGCTAAGGAAGAGGCTCTCTGGGAGAACAATAACTCAGCCTTCAGCTTCTAATAATTTTAGAAAAGATTTCATGGCCAAACACTCGCATGTTGGGGATTACCTAGCAGCAAATTATATGACTGTCGGCAAACCGAATCGTTTTGAATAGGGACGAACGAGGCACGTAAGCTGAGTCAGAAAACTATTGTTAACTAATCGCTTGTCTGACCTTAACTGCTCCCTAATAACAGCGTGTAGATGCTGGGTGCCTTAGATAAACGCATATAATAACATAATGCCTGTTACAGAAAGACCAGCAGTGCCTTGTATTTAGGCTCCTCAAGTTGAGAGCAGCATTAAGCCCTGTGAGATGGAGCCGGGGCTGACGGCTGTCCTCTGGTTATCTCCCTGCTGCGGGATGGACCAGGTGGGACTTGGGGCATCGCTTTGGTCCCCAGTTCCCCCCTAGTTGTCCTCCCGGAGCTGGTGTCCCACAGCCCCTTTCCTCCCATGAGGGAGGGATCGGCTTCTCCACTTTTATGGGTTTTGGCCACCTGAGGCCTCCTGCTGAACGGCACCCGGCTGCGGGGGGAGCCGGCAGGGGCAGAGAGGCTCTGTGATCACCTCAGGCACACGCGGGGCTGTTCTCCCAAGCACGTCTGTTGTGACGGCATTGCAGGGGCCTCGGTCACGAGTGAGGTCTTCCTGGGGCCAGCACGGCGCTAGCACACCGGGGAGCGGTCGTCCAAACAGACAGAGAATAAAGGGGAAGCGGCTGCAAAGAAACGCTAAGGTTAGCTTTTGGCTCCCGAGAAGGAAAATGAATGGAATAGGATATCCTTTTGGTTAGCTAATATAACTCGTGCTGGAAAGGGTTGCCAGCACTCCAGTACTCTGCCAAGGCCAAGACTTTCTGGGGTAGTCTTACAGCACGAAATTGTTTTCCCATTCCTGGCTGAATTCCCCCTCTCTCCTCGGGATGCAGGTTAAATTCAAAGGTGTCTTCTCCATTTTTAATAACTGTCTTGTTTTTTTTCCAGGTGTCTGCTTTTGCATTTCTCTGATGTTTCCTGTGGGGATTTTCCTCCGCGACTCCCTGCGATGACACTCAGGAAGACAGACTGCTAAATATGAATCACAGATGCTCTGAAGAATTCCCTGACAGCGCTACCAAAAGGGAGGTGGAGGAGGTAAGAGTTAAGGGCAAAAAGTAATATCACAGTGGAAGAGATTTTTTCAATCCTACATGCTGCAGGAAAGAATTTTGTTAATGGAGTGTTACAATCTTTTGAGTGTGTCCCTTTCCCAGAAGGATTTCTTGGAAGCTCGTAAGTGCCTTTGGTAGGTCTTTGCATATAGGCCATACATCTCTTGTGTGGAGGACGTGGAAACTCTAGCTCCTGCTTCAGAGCAGAAGGGCAGACCCTAAGCATTGCTTTAACTCTTTCATGTTAGATTTGGGATGGGATTGGTGCAAGGTCTATTATAACATGCTGGACAGAAGTTGGCTTGACGTGTTGATTTTAAGCTGTCTGATGTTAATAGCTGCTTGTTTGTGTTCTTGTTGCCTTGCTTCCTGTTTAGTTACCACGTGCTTTAAAGTATTGTAACAGAACTGATGTGGGATCAAGTCATTAACTCCTTCCTCCTCTGTACAAATAAGAAAAAAATTATGCCCTCCTGCATTGGTGTGAGATGAAGACAGATTTGTCATGATGAACTGATGCTATTGCTAGGATCCCTCTCACTCTTGAAAAAATACTAAATTTTTTTCCTCATTTTAAAGTTTTCAACTCTGTTTGCCCTAGATTTTTCCCAATTTTATGTTTCTTTACCCATCCGTTTTCTATAATTTATAATCCTGATTGATTGTATACCATACAAACTTGTACTCAAATGTGTTCCTAACCTGGAGCTTCCATTTTGTGCAGAAATCAGAGCAGGGAGGACTGTCTTTTAAATGACACTTCTTAGTCGGTTTTGGGCCAGTCTAATCTGACCTGCCACACCTCAGTGCGTGTTGCAATTTAGCCATTAATGTTGTCAAATTTAGAAAGAAGAACTGACTGATTCAAACATGAGGCTTTGAGGTGAGGATTAATAAAGATAGTTCCCATTTTCATGCCATCGCAGCAGGTCCAGCTGCCAGCATTTCAAACAGCTCCACTAGGGCCTGACTTCCTTTAATGTTTGCAAGCTCAGGGCAGTGCTCCCTGTTTATGTCACTAAATTTTTACAACTAACCCAAAGGAATGCCTATATGGCGCTCTAGTCACCCTTAAGAGGTTTCTAATAGTACACTGAATAAATAAATGCTCAGCAGTTAACAAATAACCCAAATCAATCAACCCAATGGCCATGTACAGGCAGGAAAAGCACATGCTAGGTATTTGTGCAACATCTAGCGCAGGACTGTAAGTGTAATACAAACAGTAATGAAAGTATTTCAGGAGCGTTAGCCCCAGCTTCTAAAAAAAGGAACCCTTTGGGCTTTGGGGACATTTTGTGCTCAGATCCAAATTTGCATTGGTTTTATATGAAAAATAAAATACTGTAAAACTGGAGCGACAGCTTCTCTGGCAGTGGTTCTGTGATCTTCCTCTACACCCATGAAAGCTGTACCCTGTCTCTAGAGCTCAGCTGGACAGTCTCTTACACGATGCCTCGTGTACTGTGAGTATGGAGTATGGGCAAACACAGCTTCTCTCGTAGTCAGCGACACAGCACGGCACATTTCACAAACATCAGCTGTCCCGCAGCGGAGCACACACTTGCTCCTTTTGTCGGACAGAGGAGAAGCAGAGGCTTTTGCAGGGGGAGATGCACAGGGCAGGTGAATCTGCTGGCAGGAGAGTTTCAGGTGCAACTTCACTGCTGCGGGTTCTGGTTTGCAGCACCGTCGTGTGTTTCGCTGTTGGCCCTGCTGATGCTCCCAGCAGCCTCTGGACCTGCAAACCCCTTTGTGCTTCTGGTGTGTGAAACAAATACCAATGCACGCGCAGGAGAGGTCACTTTGGATTTCCATACAGACAGGTTTTCCTTTTTTTCTTTAATGAGATTTCAGGAGAGGGCGAGGGAAGGTGGCTGATGGAACACTATTATGGAGCTTGTCATTGCTTATACAGCTCTCCAACCTACCTGCACTAAGAAGAGCGTGAGGGAAGAGGCAAGGGGCTGCTGCTCTTTAGAGTGTGGTGGGGAAGGGCAGGGACGCAGGGGGGTGAGGGGTGGAGAAGGGCTCTTCTGACATTGCATGTGTAATCTAATCTAGGCCATAATCATTTCCTACTGGCTCAGCATCAGTCACATTGTTAGCCTAACGCTGAAATTAGATCTTGCCCGTCAGTGACATTTGCTTTCCTATCTGGACCATCTCCATACTGCAGCACTTCCTGGCTCAATTCATATGGGACCAGCAATCCCAGTTATGTCGATCCAGACATAGCAGAAAGCTTTTACTGAGCACTCCCTGCAGACCAGGGAAACCATCAAAGTGAGTGTTTCAATATGCCATTGCTCTCTTGTGTAAAATAAGAACAACTTCACGTTACAGTTTGGGGTCTTACGCCCTTCCGACTCCCTGCATTGATCACAAACAAGCAACAAAGACTAAAAAGGGATGTGAAGGATATCCCGTATCAAAATCCATGCCATAGCTGTGCCTATGCTGCATGCAGTCTGGGTGAGACAACGGGGCTGCTGGGCCAGATTCCTGCAGCTGTTACTCCGCTTCCCCTGCTGGCAGTAGGACCACAGAGACGCAGTACTGCTGGCCCCTGTATCACACCTCTGGCCATACAAGCTTGGGATGTGATCTTACTTGTTCAACTCTGTTTAGCCAGCTCGTTTCTCACTTAGCAAGACTCAAAGTTTTCAAAAGTTGTGGCAAGGAAACGGGAGGTGCCCTTTCCTCGGATCAGCGCTATTAGAGCCACCACGCTGACAGTGCTACAAGCACTGAAGTTTTCCCTCTGTCCCGTGCCCCCAAAATGACACATCATTCAGAACTCCTTGTAATAACCAGAGACTCCTTCACACTTCAGAAAATCAGAGAAATTTGGACAAGTTCCTGTGGGGATCATAAATTTCTGCGGGGTCTCCTGCACTGCCCAGGGTGCCGACTGCTCGTTGTGCCCCGCTACACTGACACGCTGCTGGGTCTCTGCCAGCCAGCCACGCCTCAGGGGCAGCAGAAGTGATCTGGGCACCCCTCCTGCCCCAGGAGGATGGCAGTGATGTAAAGGGGGTGTGCTTCCTTCCAGGCATGGCAGTCGCAGGTCTGCCTGTGAATGCGTGAGCGAGGGATTCATCCCCTCTTTGCTCAAGACATTTCCAGTGCAGTTGTTTCCACCAGAGCCAGGCATCGTGGTTCTTAAACATTCAATAGGCAAGTCTAGGCATTGAGCTCATCCTGAAGCAGACACTGAAAAGGCAGGTGAAGCCTAGAAGCGCTTTCTAGGAGGACGTTATCTGTGAAGAGCAGTAGTCATTGAAAAGTCTAACCTTTGGACAAACTCCAAGTTCCTTTTACCGCTTAAAAATGGAGCGTTTTAAACATTTTAATGTAAGCAAACATTCAATTTACTCTTGGTAGCAAACACAAAGTGACTAAATTCACAATTTAAAAAATACCAGCAGGGTTTCCAGTTAGGAACTGCAAACGCCGTAAAAATGCCCTTCTCCCATCATCTCGTTGCCTTGCATTTCAGGAGGGCTTTGAAGAGCCAAGATGGGTTCCCTTTTTCACCTCTTATCTAATCTTGAAGTCCCTTTGTGGTCAAGACCGTCTTTCAAGCTCCGGGGAGGTTTGTCTGATTAAGGACCTCAGGGTTCAATTCCAAAAGAATAAATTTCAAATCCAGCACTCAGAAAATGCAGTTTAGCTCAGGTCTTATTTTCGCGTGAAGGTTTTAGGATCCTGGCTATTCCATTCCCTCCCAGCCTTGTATTTTTAATGATTTCTCTGCTTCTTGCTACGTTCCCTCTACCCTGTATACAAAGGCATCAGTGTGAGATAGATAGCACAAATATTTTGAGAAAATATTAAAAAAAAATAAAAATAAAAATCCCACATCTGCACATAAAAAGAGGCTTTCATGATGTGTTTTTTCATGACCTGGAGCAAACGAGAGACACTCGGCTTTTAAAATAGGTGTTAAACCAGTGCCATGAATTAAGCTGTCAGACCTTCATGTGGCACAGATAGGTGGTGTAACATTTTACTTGAGCTGGGGATTTACACACGTAATGCAGTTTTATGGCATTTTCCTGCAAATTGAACCAAATTGTCATCATCCCGACATATCGATTTGCCTTTTGTTATTTATTTGTTAAAACCTCTTTAAGGGACAATTGGAGCTAAACTGCTGTGGTCCTGCTAGGGGATGCGTATTGATCCGGGCATTCATTTATTGATTATCTACTTTACTGCCAAATAATCCTCTCTTGTTTGCTTGTCTTCACCTGCTTTGGATTCGGGAAGCAGACTGGAAATTTCACACACTGCCCATTACGTTAATGGGAAGTATTGATATGCTAATTGTCCGGGAGGTGAGCAGAAGAAATGGGAACCACATAATCATCCTGCTGCTCCACTTCCTGTCTATGATTACTGATTTTACAATCATTAGCTGAAAATATTGACATGTTGGGTAATGAATAAAACTCACATCAAAGAAACAAAATTACTTTTGGAATTAAAAAAAAAAAAAGAAAGCCCGCAAACACAATGGATTTCTAATCAGTCCTTCCAGAAAATACGACTCCTCAGAAGGTCAAGTATAATAAAACTGTGAGCTGAGGCGGTGGGAGGGGTGGGGGTGAGGAGCTCGCAAACAAGAAGACCTCTGTCTGGCTTTGTAGCTAGAAACTGTAAGTACAGAACCACCTAATTTATATGTACATTCATAAATACGCGGAATGGCAAGGAGGCAGGTTTTTGAAAGTGCTTTTATATTGCAATTGAATCTGCTAGGGTAGTCCCTGCTGCTCCAGAGAAGGATTGAAAGGTAAAACAGGCATTGCAACTTTGCATCATCATCTCTGATTTTGAACGTTGTCCTTTGCATCAGAGTTGCTGAAATTGGGACTTTGCTGGGCTTGGGGAAGTGGCGTAGGGATGTGGAGTTGTCTGGATGGACCGGGGCAGCCACGTACATGGGGTGGTCAGGGTAGAGGAGTGGGAGAACTGCTCTGAAAGTGCTCCAGATGAAATTTGACATTGCTCAGAGTGAAGTGGGGAGAAGGGAAGCCAGCTGTGTCACGGTGGGCAGAGCGATGAGCCCTGCTGTTGGGCAGTGCCCTGGGATGTGCTGCTCCCTGCCATGGCTTTGGCAGCAGGGGAGAGCTCGCAACCCAGCGCAGCCTGGGTCAGTAACTCTGGAGCAAGTGTGTGCCAGCATGGGCGCAGTTTGTGCTGAGAGCAGAAGGACAGGGCTGAAGTTGTGAAGGCCAAAGTTATGCCCTTGGCATGGAAAAGGCGAGAAGAAGGGCCTTGGCCCACCCCAGGTCCCACCATCAGAAGGATGGGAGGCAGGTGGAGGAGGCCTGGCACAGCATGGGGGCCTCCCATCTCCTGGAGGGCAGCCCCTCCGTGCAGGCCTGTAAGAGCGGCCTAGGCAGGAGGCAGAAAGGTTGACTGTGCAAAAGAGAACAACCTCTGCTCCGTCAAGGGCACGGACAAACTGACCTAACACGCCTTTTCCATCTGTAATTCCTGAGTCACACACAGGGAATGCCACTACAGCCACAGCGGGGCCAAGTGGGAGCTGTGCGGCAGGGTGCTCTTTGCAGATGGGTGATGGGTGAGGAATAAAATGAAGAGGAATGAGCCAGAGCTTCGGGGCCTTCCCTTTGCATCGCGCTGGGACAGAAAGCCCAGCAGCTAGCGTAGAGCAAGGAGTGCTGCAGTTTCTGTGCATTTTGTAACATGCAGAGCCCACAGCCTGGGGGCTCACAGAGAGGAAGAAGGGGGGGTTAGCACTTAAGCTAGCTGAATTTGTACAAGCAGAACATCCCAGATCGGGTCTGCCATAACACACTTTTTCTGGATGCTCATTAAAACCCTCTCCGCACACAGAAAATAGAGCAGGTCGGATCTGCAGAGACCAGAGCTGGCGTTAACCATGTGCGTGCCCCAGGCAGTGCCCCAGGAGCGGGCAGGCTGGGCATGGTGCCTCCGAGGTGCTGCCCCCAAACCTGGCGCTTCTGGGGCTCCAGGACAGGTGTAGCCAGGTGCCTCCTGCAGCCGTGGGCTCTGCTATCCACAGTGTGCAGGGGATGGGGAAGCTTGTTGCTCTCTCTGAGCTTTGTTGTGGTTGGGTTTGCTTTTCTGAAAGGTCTGCCAGTGGAATTGCATGTCTGAAAACAGTTCCTTACTTTTGTGATGGGTACCAATGTATCAAGGCATACAGTTTTTGCATGTTAAGATGTTATCAGAGAAGCGTATGAGTGATATGAGGGAATCTGAATGCCTATTATGGCTCCTCCTTTGAAAACTGATCTCCAGCTCTGCTTTCTGAAGAGAATAATGTTGCAATATTCAGGAGAGCTTCAAGCTTGATGCAGAGCTAAAGATCAAAACACTCCGGAGCCATAATGGAGATGAATCCTAATGGATAGATGGATATAGGGTGATATGCTAATACTCCTGTTTAACTTGATAGATGTTAATGGTGATGACAAATTGATAAATGTATTTGGATCTACATTTATCATTTTGCTGCAATATATTAAGAACAGGATTACTATTATTTTGAATCCATCAAAAGCTGTTGCTAAGCACAGTGCCAAACTCTCTGGCTTCCTAAGTGGCATTCAGTCATATACAAAACATTGCAATATATTATTACAAATTTTTATCTTTAATTAACACGTTCGTGAATTTTCATCATCATTTTCATCAATCCCGTCAGTGGGCATGACACATATAAATGACTAGAATTAATTTTTTTTCAAAGCACTATTTCTAGATTGAAGTCAGCAAGTTTAGATTGCACCTACAGGCATTATTGCATTTTGCTTCTGTGCCTCAAAACAGTCCAAACGCCCTAAAAAATCAACCGCTAGGTTATAGGAATGACTGTGAAATTAAATATGAGTTGTATACGGAGCTGCTTAGAAAGGAGAAATGAAAAAGGTCTGAGCTTCAGCTTACAATGTGCAGAGTGCCATTACCTCCTTAGCTCCTGGAGAGGTCAGGTGCTTGTGGAGGTGCAGATCCTCTGCAACGTATTTACAATTTGTCCCTCAGAGTAAGGACTGGCACATCTGCCAATACGAGATGAAGACACTCCACAGTCTGCTATAACCTAGAGAGAGTAGTTCTTCAGTTAATAATTGGCAGTCATTAGCTATATTTCAATAAATACCTGCATAATTTTATGGTGGGGAGCCCTTTAAGTTATCTGATACCTTTCATGCGGGCATCTCAAAAGAATATGTAACTAAAAGGGGTTTAAATCCCACAATCCTGGTGGCAGGCTTGCAATACTAAGCCTAAATGCCTGACCCTTTGCAGCAAAGTAGATCGGAGAATGACCTTGATGCCAAAGCCAGATATCCTCACACCTATCCTGCTGTCATCAGCCACACAGACTTTAAGAGTTTGCTGAGGGAACACCTGACTTATTCAGAGAGATTGGGATGTTTATGAAGTAGAGGGCTGATGATTTCATTGCAGAAGGTAAGGCTGCATTTGGAAACGAAACGCCAGCAGCACAAACCCCGCATCTTTTAGAGCAGTGAAGAAAGCACCAAAACTTTTGGCTAGCAGCAGTTGTGCTCATATAAACGAGCCTCTCTGACAAGCTGGGCTCAGAAGAAAATTTCCCTTTCTAGCCTTCAGTCCTCATGCACAAAGCTCCAGTAAGTGGCTCTCTCCTAATGGGTCTTGCCAAGACCCCAGGCCAAGCACAGCTCTTCATTACCCTGGCATCATTCACTGCGGTGCTAATAAAAGGAAGGAAATAATCTTTTTTTCAGGGTGTATCTCCTTGTTTGTTCGGACCACCTTTCTCTGCTGGTGCCCTGCATTACTCTCGCAGAACACGCAGTCAGGGCGCCCTACAGCCACCCCTCTCTCCTCGCAGCACCCCCGTGGTGCAGGCGGCCTGGGATCGCTCCCTGCCTCCCCGTCCCGAAGCAGAAACCCCTCAGGTGCGGAGCGGGGCCTCGGGGCGGCCTCGGCGGGGCGGGGCGGCAGCGGGCGCCGCCCCCGGGCCCTGCCACCACCGCCACCGCCACCGCCTCCTCCCCGCCCCGCTCCTCCCGGCCGCCGGCTGCGTGGGGGCCGGGCCGGCGGCGCAGCCCCGGAGCTGGCGGAGCGGCCGGGGCCATGTGGCTGCTGTGGCTGCTGCTGGGCTCGGCGGGTGAGTGAGGGCGGCCGCGGGGGGCTCGGCGGGAGGGAGGGAAGGCGGCGGGGCCTCCCCGCAGCGCCTGGCGGGCCGGGCTGGGGGCTGCCGGCCTCCCCTGCCCTCCCCTTCCCTCCCCTCCCTTCCCTTCCCCTCCCTTCTCCTCCCCGGTGGCAGCCCGGCCCCTGCTGGGGTCGCCCCTTGCAGGGGGTGAGCCCTCGGTCACACGGCGCGGTTTCGTTTTTTGGGGGGTGTTTGTTGTCGCGAGCAAGTTTGGAGCCTGCCGGCTCCTGCAGCAGAACTTGGCACCCCGTGGGTGTAGGGGGGAGATTGCTGAAATTGGGGAACTTCTCAGGCTGGGGGCCCTGCTCACGGGTATCCCAGCAGAGCCGTACTGGGGAGCCTGCAGGAGCAGCCTGGCGTTGTTTATCTGCCTGGTGTTGCCTCCTTCCCCACCGAGCCCCATCACGCTGCCAAACCGTGGCCCAGCTGCTCGCAGGACGTGCGGGTGCCCACCTGCTGATAGGACCTGCGTGCAGCCTCCCCATCAGGTTAACACACAGGGCTCCGTGCCCCCAGCGCCCTGTCTGGGCAGGGGGAGGCTCCCCAGACCCCATCCCGTGTCCCCTTAGGGCCCTGGCCACGCAGACCCAGACCTGTTTCTCATCTGGGACTCAGCGCCGCAGCCCGTCCGATGCTCTTGCACAAGAGTCAGGCTGCAGTTGTTTAACCAGAGCCCCTGGCTTACTTTGGGGCAGATTTAAGGAGTTTTCTGAAACTTCTTGAACGCCTTTGGTTTTGCTTTTGAAGGCCGAAGCATCGGGTCTTCGGGGATTTCTTAAAAATGTTTCTTCCTCTGTATGTTTTGGCACCCCCGTAACCTCCCCACAGGGACAGCTAGTTGGTCTTTGCCCAGCCTGCGCTCTGTTTTGGATTTTAGTTTTGATAACTCCTGAAAGTATTTCTTTCCTTTTGAGTCTGTTTTGGGTACGGATCAGAAACTTTGAAGCCCTGGGGATCAATTTCAGTTAACAAACGCTGATTCCAGTCTGCCTAAACAATTGTTCCTGCTGGCTTGCACAAGTAACTGGTGGCTTGGTTCGTGTCAGTGAAGACTTGCAAGGCAAAGTTCAATACTTTATTTGCATCTTTTTTTCTCAACAGTGTAGTTGGATTGAATACTGCTTTTGCTCCTGGAAGACCTTATCTGCATGGGAAAGGTTGTATCTTGTCACGATACCTAGTGTGAACTCACACAGGGCTGGTTTAATTTTACTGAGGGCTGATTAGAAAGAGATTGTTGATCTGCGGCTGCAACCTCTGCTCCCAGTGCAGGAGCTCCTCACCTGCCTTGCTTTCTTTTTCCACTCCCCACCTCGTTTCAAGTCCTATCAAGCTCTCACATGCGAGCACACCCAGGCTCTTTCATCTCTCTGTGCTCTTACCCATATACCCAGGTAGTGCTCGGCTCCGATCCCATCCCTCTGCCGTCTTTGTGCCGTGCTCAGACCTGGTTCCCAGTGCTTTACGGTGGCTCCGTGTCCTCTTGGGGGTTCCTGGATGTGGGTTAGGTCCACATACTTAGGAGTCACACACACTTAGCTGAATGAACTGCTTTAAAAACGTGTGATTACAAAGTGAGCTGAAAAGGAAGACTGCGTTTCTTCTGACAGCTACAAAACTTGTTCCTGTGTGGGTATGAGGTAGTCTTACAAACATCAGCCTTCAGCAGGCCGGGCAGTCAGACTGCAGGACACAGCTGGAATGCCTACGTGTGGCCTCTGGGATGTCACAGGCCATTGCAAAGACCTTTCTAAATATATAGTATAGATATTATGCTTCTTAAAATGCATTCAACCTGCTCAGCTTTAGGGGGAGGCTTTTTTGTTCTGCTCCCCCCAGTCTTTTGAGCTAATGCTGTTGGCATCCAGACCTTGTTCCATACAGAGCGTAAACGTGCAGGGCCATGTGTGCTGTCATCACAATGTGCCACTACATCTCAACAGCTTGGAAAAGAAACAACACCCCCAAAACCAAGTAGGGGTGGAAAGGTGCTGGAGAGTAATGTTACCCCCTCCATACTCTGCATTGCAATGCCCGCTAGCTTAAAACTTCCTCACACTGCAAAGGAAATACCTAGGATTTCCCTGTGCAGGTGTTCATTTGTGCTGAGGTACAGAAGTGCTGCCTTGGTGGAATTGCCTTGCTGAAAACCTCCATGTGCCGCATGGGAGCTGAAGAGCTTTACAGCTCTACTGCTGTATAAATGGAGCAAGAAAACCACTCTGTACTTGGAGACACGTCTGTCCTGTGTGTACAGTACATTTCATATTCTTGATACAGGCCTCTTAAAAACTCTCAGACTGGGACTAGTGAGTCAATAACCAATATTGTCCTCTTTCACCACGCAGGGAAGCTGCAGAGGGGTGTAGCACATGGGCATGGGAGAGATGAACAAGGATTCCTGTAGTAGCTTTGGCAAGTCAGGAAACTTGCAGCTTGGCAGACTAATGGAAGAGAGGTGTTACACAAGAGGCACTGGATATGTGCTGGAGAAGTAAACCTGGCAGCACGCATGGTGAGAGCAGCTGGAGGGGCTACCTTGGTGACAAGCTCCACGTCCCTTTTGGGGGGGATGCCTGGGATTTCTAGCAGGAGACGGGGACCACAGGCAGGTTCTCTCAGGTCACTCGCTGGTTATGGGGCGTTTGATGCCTAAAGACTTCTTTTTTAGACAACTGGTACCCTGCTCCTTGTGTTGCTGTCCGAACCACCGTGTGCTGAGAGTCTGTCACTGCTCCCTTTGCTTTTGGGGTGCGAACAGTTGCCAGGCTCCACTTTTGTAAGTACAATTCTTGATGCAAGGACTCAAGTAAGCAGATGATGAATTCGTGAGTTTCACGTTAATGTCAGGGACCTCTGATAGCGGCAGGGAAACAAACCTGGCCTTGACCAGGGGTTTGCAAGTTTCCCGTTGCTGCTGGGCTATGGGGAGTTGCAGGGCCCAGGAGCTTCCAGCCACCCTGCGTGAGACAAGGTGATCTCAGCAGTAGCCTCGGCTGCCTGGGCTTGGGAGGCTGAACGTCTGGCTGCGATGTTGCAGTCACATATTGGGATAGGAAGTGGAGCCTGTGAACTATAAAGTAGGTTGCAAAAATGCACCTTTTGTGCAAATGGGAAATAAAATGTTTAAGCTGACCATCAGTCCGCAGAGCCTGTTGCACCAAGAGGCTAGCAAGCTCTTCAGATGAAAAAAAAATCATGGTGATAGTGTGACGCGTGTTGTGACAACAGGAATTTGGCATCCCACTGCCATTTGCATGTTGACTGTCTACCAGGTGAGGAATAAAATGGCTCTTCCCTTTGCTGTAAATGTGGAAGACTGTCTAGGAGGTGATGGTTTGTTAGACAGCGATGGTGGAACGAGCAGACGTTCAGGCATCCCTCTGTTTCAGGGCAGTGGGCTGGCAAGGACTGATGCAAAATTAATTTATCACCTGGGGACAGACTTTGGTTTCTCTTTTTTGCTTGTTTGCTTAAGCCAATAAATCTGAGCAGAACAGCTTCTGTGACACCCTGTCCTGTGCTTGCTCTCTGTGCAGGCAGAAAGGCAGAAACGTAGCAGGCCTGAAAAATCTGTAGCGTGAGGCCTGTAGTGATGATAGCCGTGCTTTAAATTTCAGTATTTCTGTTGTGGGAGCTACGTGATGACTTTTGTGAGCTGGTAGGAAGCCTTGGAGGCTGTCATTGCTCGGTTGCCCTACCTGTTGCAGACAAGCTGTGGATGGTCCTACCTTTGGTGGCAGGCACTCTGCGATGAGTATTTAAACTGGTGTCTTCAGAGCCTGAACTTGGAAACAATTTTGTTGTCAGCAGGTAGGTTTTGAAGGTGAAGAAGGAAAAAAAAAATTATATCTTAGTAGCTGGTTGTTCTTTTTTTGTTGTTTTTGTTTTTTGTCTTTTAAATATTAAAGCAAAACTCTCCTGCTCTGGCAAGATCTCCTAACAAGATATGCTAAGATGCAGAATGGAATATTTCAAGTGAAACCAGTTCTAATGATGAGATGCATTTTGAAGTGTCTCTAAAATGAAAAACTGAATGACAGACTGCCCTTTGCCTGAAATGTAAGTAGATCATGGCTGAGGGTAATTTTATAGTCAGCCATTAGTGTAATCAGTTTATGGTAAATTTACTGAATGCTGAAGAATTTTTGAGGGGGAGCTTTGTATGTCATTATAAACAACAACAAAAAAAGGCAAACAGTTCTGCAGAAAAACATTTAACTAAATTAACATCTCCTCTAATGAAACTTTTAACTTACACATGATGAATGGAAGATTCAGTCTGAGAGTTTTACACTGCTTTTGGCGTGGACTGAGATTGTGTATCCAGATCCTTATTTGACAAGTAAGAACTTGTTAAGCTGCAGTAACTTGATCATGTTGAGTCTGCTATTTTTTTTTTTTTTTTATTCATGGATCTTCTTGCGCAGTAAACCTGTGAGATTAGGAGCCAGTTCAAGCAAGCCTTGTGTTGCATGCAGTGTTTTCCATCAGGTCAGAAGGGTCCTTTTCAGGGAAAAAAAAGATGATGTAATGCTAATTGGTTTAGGTGTGCGTTTGTGTGTAGTTTAATTTGCACATGTGAGGTAGTGAGGAGGTTTCTAAACAGAGCCACTGCTCTCTTTGTTCATGCTTGTTCCCAGCTGCTGGCACAGATAGCCGCATCTTGATTGCAAAGAAACCTGTGGAGTTAGATCTCCGATTGAGCTGCGGCTCACAGAAACATGCCCTTCAAAGTCTGAGAGCAGAGAGAGGCTCCCTGGGAGGGCGAGAAGTGTGTGGAGGGGCTGGGGAGAAATGTGGTAGGTAACCCGCGTGGCCCAGGTGAGTGAAATAAGCATGGAAGCGATTTGCAGGAGGGCTGCTGGTCACCACCTTCGCTTTTGCATTTCTTTTTTTGCATTTCTTTTTTTGCGTTTCTCCTGCGATGGCCGGACCAGCTGTGAACTTGAGCACAATTAAAACACACGGAGTAGAGCTGCTTTGTGCATGAGTAAGCAGCGGCGTGAGTCGCTCAGTGATACACCTCCGGGTGAGCAGGGAACCGAGGTGCAGCGATGTGGCAGTGGCACTGCTGAACTCCTCTCTGCTGTGGGGGTGAGCCTTCGCCCAGGTGTGCAGCATCAGCTAGGGCTAGGGGCTGGGGAACCCCCAGCAGATCGGGGGGCTCCTGAATGCCTCTTATCCAGGGCATTCCCATTTTAAAATGGGTATTGCACCTCTCAGGAGGCCTGTGAGGCTTCATTTATTAATGATCGTGAAGTGCTTAGGCTGCAGGTGATTAAAGTGTGCTGTTGTGTTTTTGAAATACCATTTTTTCTGTAGGGCCCAAAATACAATTATTCAATTTTTAGTGGTGTATCTTTTTTTTTTTTTTTTTTTCTTTAGCAGAGTTCCTGATTTCTTTCTTCCTTAAATTAAAGAAAAAGTCCCAAAGTCCCCATGTTCCGCACCTTGCTGTGAGTCTCTGCTGTTGTGATGTTCCCTGTCATCCTCTTAGACATTTTTATATTTGATTTGGTTTATTATGAGGGGGGGGGAAATAAATGGAGATTTGTTTTTTTCTTTGGTTCTGGGTTCTTTTTATTGTGAATATTGTTTGGAAACTAATTGGACCAGTCAAGGTAGGTTAGATGAGGTTTACTTTGAAATAACTGCATTTGTGGGATGAAGAGTTCACTCAAGAAAATGTTACTTAAAATTGGTTTTATGGGTTTTTGATCAAGAACAGCAAGGTTACTGTAGCAAGTAGGTTGCAGTCCCATTAGATATCGAAGTGTGAATTCTGCCTACTGAGTTATCACTTTCTCCTTCCTGCCCTGTTTCCTTCATTTCACAAAGTCCTTCTTCTCGCTTTATATATATTGCACAAATTTATTAGCTAAATTACGAGCAATTAAGATGACACACACCTACAGCTCCTGGCAGAGCCCCGTTGCCAGCCAAATCTGTCAGTGGAGGACGGGCGCTGTGCTGGGCAGAGCTCCTCAGCTCGTAGTGCAGCGCCTTGTTCTCCGGGCTGTGCTCCTGACCACAGCGTGACTTTCACACAGGTTGTTGTATTTTTTGGTTTTGGAAAGCAGCTCTTTGTTCCCAGCCTTCCTTTGTGCTATTGGCACTGTGGATTCCTAATTTTTGCCAGGAGCTACGTGCTGCAGGTAACTACAGACGTGCTTCTGAAGTGCAAAATAGCTCTGCTCCTTGACATGTTCTGTCCACCTGGTAGGAGTTGGGGACAACGTAAGTACTGTACTCAACACTATGAGTTTTTCTCAGGTATTCCTCTTCTCCCTCTCTCTTCTTTTTTTGTTGTTGCTGTTATGGTACAGATTCTTCAAATGGAAGAGTTTCAGGTTTAGCATAACATGAAACACGATGTAAACACACTGACATAATTATGTAAATCCCTACAATTGGCAAGTTGCACATTGTTTTCCTCTTGTAAGGCAGAGCAAGAGCTGGTAACTGGTAGCCCGGAGGGCTCTGTGTGCAGCCCACTGTGCCTCATGCTGACCCTGTGGCTGGTGCCTGCTGGTTGCTGTCACAGGGAGCGTGGTCGTTGCCCCCACGGTGGTGTTTGTGAGTTTGGGGGCTGCAACATGGCCTTCTGCTCTCGTGCTGCTGTTCTCCTGAAACAAGGGTAAGTTATGTCAGGGGCTGTGTCTTTCTATAAGCTTAAATAGCGCTCTGCGGCTAAGCCTAGCTGCTATTTCTTACACTGTGAATCCGTTTCTTGTCAGATTACAACTTTTTTCCCTTTCTTTCTCTGCCTGTATCCCTCTTCTCTCATTCTGTAGCTGCGTTTTGATGGCTTAGCCTCCCTCTGCTTCTCTCCATCCCCGAATCTTCTTACCTCCCTCCCACGTGTACATTGGTGCCCTGTTGTCTTCTTTCCTTTGTGCCTCGTGACTTCACCTGAAGTTGTACCTGTTGGTGCTGGTTCTAGGCACAGGCTTCCTCCTCATGCCATGGTACATGTACTCGCTTATAAATGGAAAGCTGACACATACACTTGTTGTTCCTATACCTACGTGCTAGGATTGTATATGTAGGAGGGCAATATGCTTCTGTAGGCCAGACTTGCAGCTGGGAGTTGTCTTTCCCTTGCCTCCTGGTGCTCTGCACCCCTCTGTGGTGCACGCTGGTGTCCCGGTTCATGTTGGTAGTGAGCAGCACGTCGAGACACTGCTTTTACTAGGCTATGCCTTCTTCATCTGCCTTCTGATTTGGATCTCACACTGTGTATTCAGCAGAATGTGGTGTCACTGGTAGAGGAACCTTTGACACACAGGATGAGCTTTTACAGTGCTGAACCTGCTCCTTTTTATCCGTCCTTCCCCTTACCCAGCGCTCTGTGAGGGCACAGGCTTGGTGCAGCTCCTGCCGTGGCTGTGGCTGGCGGTGTTTGCTCAGAGCAGGCTGCGGGGCCTCGCTCTCCCTGGCTTCTTGATGCGGTTTGACAGGTGCATTGTGCCTCCTGAGCAGATTAACGAATTGCTCGGTGATTAGTTATGAAGTTCAGTTAATATTTACTTGCCACACAGCGCAAGGTGTGCCTGTCTCAATGGCTCAGAGTTTTGTGGATGTCAGCACTGCTGGAGAGGCTGATACCGAATGTGCCAGACCGCTTCCTCGGGCTGCTCAATATGCAGAGAATATT
Source organism: Aythya ferina (assembly GCF_964211825.1). Lineage (NCBI taxonomy): Eukaryota > Metazoa > Chordata > Aves > Anseriformes > Anatidae > Aythya > Aythya ferina. The sequence continues at coordinate 16,295,633 of NC_140301.1, read as the reverse complement.
GAATATATGCAGAGAATGTGCCAAAGCACATCAGTTCTTCGTGGATAGATAAATTAATAGACTCGGCACTTAAAACCTCGGAAGGAAACACGTTGCAGCAATGACAGTGAGCTTCAAAGGCAAACAAACTCTTCCAGCTTGCTAACCCATCTCCTGTCAGTGGCACAAGTTGTGCTTGTGGCTAGGGCTGAAAATCAGCAGTTTCCAGGGCCGGGTGGGAGTATAGGCTGCTAAAGCAAATGCTTGGTCTAACTGGAACCTGCATCACGTGCGCTTGGTCTTGAGGAGAGTGGCCGTTGACCGGAGGAGTTCGGGGCTCCCTGAGGTTTGTCAGGGTGCTGCTCTCGGGGCTGGGGATCCGACAGCCCTCCACGACCCGGACAACGCTGAGAAATGTGCCTTATCGGGGACCTGGCACGTTGTGAAGCAGAGCCCACAGCGTTGCTCGTTTGGGTGGCTGGGAAGACACAATACAGACGCTGAGATCGAGATCCGCTCAGGCTGGCAGGATGCAAACGGCGCTTGGCAAATCCTGGAGTCTGGAAGAACTGTACTTACTGCTTAATCAGTTTTAAAAGACTGTGTCATTAAACTAATTAGGCATAATTCAAAATTGGCTAACAGAAGCAACAGCAGTGTGTTTGTGTTGATTGCAGTCTATTCAAACTCGAAATAGGCTTTTTTTTTTTCTTTCTTTTAAGACAACCTTTTGAAAGGTGGAAAGAAGGTGGAGAGGGCCCAAAAAAATCCACGTGGCTGATGTTAGTTATGTGTCTTAATGAAGTGCTGGCTGAATTTCAAGTGCAGGATTGTGACCAAAATAGAAGCCTCTCTGGAACAACAGGTAGAATTGTATTAAAGCAAAAACAAAAACATGTTGAACTTTTAAATGAATAGAGCACTTGCTTCACTGTGTAACTGAGGTCTCGCATGTTAAACCTGCCCTTTATTTAATCAAGTCCTGTTGGAATTCTAATTTACGTTCTCTAAGAAATTTTTGTTTGCTGGCCCCTACTGAAAAGGTCAGATCTACCCCCACTTGTTTGGCATTTTCAATCTTGTGGATGTACCAGTTTGGATGTTAGCAAGTGTGAAAGCAGGAGAAAAAGGATGGCCTGTAATTTTTCAGTCTCTGAGCTCAAAAACAAACCACAAGTATTTGTCCCTCTTCAGTCAGCCTGAGGACTCCCCTGCTGATCTGTAAGCAGTGTGTGAGCTTCAGGAACCAATTCCTTTTTGCTTCTTGAAGAAAGAACCACCAGGTGCAAAGAACAAATCGGGAGTGTGCTTCTGGCCAAAGATCTGTGTGACTAACAGAGTGACAGAAGACGAAAATAACATTGCTGGTAGACTTCCTGGTGCTATTTATAAAGTTCATAAACGCACAAATTGGTAGTACCTGTTAAACCCTAAAAATCTTCCATGAGGGGTGTTAGCTTCTGAATTGCAAGTTTGAGGTAGAGTGCTGTTCTCAGCTCTTTTTTTCCTGTAAGGCCTGCTGGCAGCATCACATTCTGGCTTTTTTTGAAACATTTTTCAGTTGCAACCTTTATCTTCCAAAAGAGAGTCCAGAACAGTTGCAATGACCTTATTTCATACTTGAATGGCATGTCCATTAAGGATAAGAGCACAATTTTTCTTCCTCCTTCCAATTTTCATAAAACATAGAAACAAAATATTTTATAGTATGCTTTCCTCTTTGCACTGCAGCTTCACGTGAACTTTTGAAATGCCTGTCCTTTGAACAGCTAGGATATGAGTAGGTAATTCGTGGAGAATCGAGGTTCCTGGCTGTTTGCTCTCCTGAGGTAAGCTATTACCGGTATCTGTCTCTTTGTTACCTGACCAGAGACCACCCAGATTTAGGGGTACATGATGGCATTGGCTTGCACAGCTGTACCTGGTCATCAGGCTCACCTTGTATACAAGGTAGGAAGTTCCTGCTGGTCTTGCACAGACTATCCCTAGTAAAGACAGCGGGCATTTCTGCTCCGATTCCTTGAATCAGCTTTGAAAACTTCCAAGCTTTCAAAGTTAAGGGCTCGCTACTTGCTAATGGCTGCTAGATGAGGTAGACTTCAGAGTCTAATCGGATTGGGTGTCCTTAAAATTTCTAATGGGATCCTTGAAAATCTGCCAAGGGACTATCTAGGCTTTCTGATGAATTGTTTTAATGGAGCTCTGGCTTGCTATTTGGTTAACAGTCTTCAGCGTAGCCTCAGGCTGCTTACTTTCCAATTTTCTTGTGTTATCTGGAGATAAATGTCCACCTTATTGGAGCTTAATAGCCAATTAGCTGAGTGAAATAAAATCTGAAAATACAGAAAGCGGTTCTGATCACTGGCAGGATATTCTCGTCCTAGCTGAGGCTGAATCTGGAGCTGCTTGCCTGGTGACTGCCGCTGCTCCTTGGAAGTGGTCTCAGGAGGAAGCTGTGTTCAGCCTGTAAAGCACGGCTTAGCTGATTTTTCCCTGCAGTGCTGCTGCTTCATTTGTTTGCTCATCAACAGTTGCAAAATTAGACTGGCCACCTCGGTGAGCAGACTTTCCCATTTAAGAAGCAATCAACGTGACTTCCTCTGGGTCTGTATAGAGCCCGAAGAGACCTACATAAGGCCTGTCAGATCCAGTTAAAATTAAACCTGCATGGCTTAGACTTCTGAAATATCTGGTGATTATCTCCGCTTTGGGCAGGAAGCACATCTGGTAGGAGATATGTCAAAGGGAAAGTGCCTTGGGAAGCAGAGCCCTCCTTCCACCTTTTCAAACACCCAGCTCCTTGTACTGGCAAGGGCCAGGTTTGCAGACTTGAGCATTTCAAGCGACTGTATTCCTGTAAGAAACCTAACTTGGCACAGATTTAGGAAGTATTCCAGTGTTGGTTCAGTTTGGAAGGACTGCGTTGGCCTGTTTTGGAAAAAATGTGCTATTGGAGTGCTGTAGTGAATGTTTTGGTTAGAGAGCGCCTGGAGTGAGAGCAAGCTCAGCTGTCAAAATCAAACCCTCCGTGTAAGCAGCTATAGGAGGAGCCAGTCATTGCACGTTTCCAGGGCGAAATTGTTTTGGAGAAGGTGAAACATACAAATTCCTCTGTTTTTAAACAAGCTTCCCGGGTTGTTCCTTTCTCCTCCAAAGCACGCCCAACATTAAACACAAGTGAGTGTCAGTATGTACACACGCAACAGAAAACCAAAAATTAACACCGTAGCAGGGGCCCAGTGAGCACAAATAAAAGAGGGCAGGTAATTTCTGTGTGTGCAATGACTCGAATTTACCAGGTTCAGGGCTCTCTTCCCTCTACAGTCACTGTGCAGGCGGTCTCGTTGGTAGTTGGGCAGGCGGGGGCTCAGGAGGTGAGGTTGGTGTGTTGTAGGGGGCTGCTTGTTTCTGAATCACAGTCCCTGAACGGGGTTTTAGCTGCATACCTGCTCCCAGATTTCTGCATACGCCTTTGCATGTTTACTACCGAGGAATAAATTGTTCAGGATATGGCTGTGGGCTTTTGATATTGATACGCTGCGCTTCTTTATGATGCTCCTTCAAAAGCAGTTTGCTTATTTGGAAAGCTGCTGATCAGTATATGTCTTCAGGTACCCATCTCCTCAGCATCTCAGCAGCATGGAAACATAAATTATGGATGCCTGCAGCATTCCCGTGGGATAGGAGAGCATTAGTAATCGTTAACAGATAAAGAAAGCTGAAGCCAAGGAAAGCAGAGTAATATGATCACACGAGACATCTGTGGAAGGGCTGAACCCTGTCTCCGGCCTTCTCAAATTCCACCCAGAGAGCTGCCCTTTCCTGAAAGGGATCCTGTCGGCGAGGCTGGGCTGTGCCACAAGTCCTGGCATTAATCTGCCTCCTCCTGGAGTCACAGCGCTGGCATTCCTGCCGGGGAGCGGGTCAGGAGTTGTCACACTCGACATGGGTCAGAGGAGATGGGGCTGCCGGCCTGAGGGGCTGAATCCGCCCTGGGCCCGGCTCCGCGCTGCTTCTGAGGGTGAAGCTCCAGGAGAGGCTGAAATAAGCGAGCATAGACAGCGTGTGGGGCTGGCAGCTCCACAGGTTGGGTAACACGCTGTGAGGTGAATGTCCACGTCACCCGCTGCCTGTTTGGTTTTAATGGTACAACTAAATAAAGGAGCAGGAGTGAGGTGTGGTGGGAGTGGACAGAGTTATCTTTCCTACATTACTTCCATGCATTAGTGATGGAAATGGGCCTGTGGGGCATTGCTGGCAGCCTCAAGTGGCTGGCAGGACTTTTTTGAATCCAAGACTCAATTCCTTATCTTTCTGGGCTCGTAGTTGTATTTATTTGCATTACCCAAAATAAACCAACCTAATTTGCAGGCATGCTCTGCACAGACTTGAAATTTCTTGAAATAGTAGGGCTTCAGGACCACCTTCTCTTCCTCAGGGCAAATCCTGCCACTGAACATATGTTGCAGATCACATTTTAAAAGTGTTTTTTTTTTTTTTTTTTTTTTTTTTCCCCTGCCCTTTCCTTTGAACAACACTCTTCTTTCCTCTGAAAAAGTGGTAGGTTGTAGTATTTATCGAAATCACTCAATTTGGTACGTGACGCACTCGCAGTGCCTCTCTGAAGTGCGAATTTTTTACAAACGGGGAGAGTGGGACACAAATCAGGGTGTTGTGTGATCGTCTACAAACAGAGCTGAGATAACAGCCCGGAGAGCACGGCGATCCCTGGCAGGCACAACGTGAGGCGAGGCGGCGTGCTGTGCCTCCTCGTGCCTCGCCTCAGAGGGCGGTGCCGTTCACCCACCTCAGTTCCTTTGGTTTCATGAACGCAGGTAAGTGCTCAGTTCCTCAAAGCGAGAGCTATCAATAATTCATTAGCACTTAATTGCTGGAGCTGGTTTCTGATTGATTTGGTAAGTGGGACGTGAGGAAATGGAAGCGTCCCCTGTCAGCCTCGCTCCGCTGCGTTGGCAGATGCTTCACGGGGGAGTTGTCCATGTGCCTTCTTAGTCTTCTTCCTTGCAACTTTTATTTTTATTTTACCCTTTTTATGTGAGGATCACACTTCAGACCCCCCTGTCAGACACAGCCTGGGAATCAGGGAGGTTCTCCTCCCTAGCTGTCAGCATTGCCCAGCCGCGCCAGCCTCCTGCATGGCGAACGGCAGGTTTCTCTTCTGGCAGCAGGTTGGATGCTGGAGAGGGGAACTTGAAAATAGATGTCCAGGAAAATGCGTGGTACTTGTTTTTATTAGCGTAGGGTTGTCTCTGTACCATGCAGGATATGGAATAAAACAGAAATGAGGAAGCGGTGTGATAGTCTTACGCACCTAGAAATGAGAGGTGGGAAAGGACTTCTGGTTTGTCCGAGTAGTTTATTTCCTAGTGCTACTGTAAGCTTTTTTTTCTTTTCCCAGCTCATTGTCCTGTCCAAAGGTAAGCGGGTACACCAGGACTTGAATCACGTTATCTTCTGATTGCTTTTAGTTCGTTATCGTAGAGAATCCAAACTGCTTAACACCTGGGTAGGACTCAGCCATGTGAATCCTTCCCAAAGGCTGTGCTGCGTCCTAATAAATAGCACAGTCTCCAGAGCATGTGTTTTATCTGAGTCTGGTTTGCCCAGGAGGCACTGGAAGGGAATGTATTGCTTTTTTTTTTTTTTTTTTGATATGAACTTACATAGATTCCAAACAGATCTATCTCTATCTGAAACACACATCGAGAATTAGTTTATGATTGTTTTGTACATCTTTGAGGCTGTGTGTCCAGATTTTTCTGCTCTTCAAATGAGCCTACACAAATGTGTTTCAGTGGGTCAACTCCCTGTTTATATATCAACAGCCTGATTTTCAGAAAGGAGTCTTTTTTTTTTCAGGTGTCTTTAAACTTCATGGAAATGACAGGGCTGGAGAGAACATCATTGTCACTGAGCTGCTTTGTGGGATTTCCTAAAGATTACTTCATTTCTTCAATTTCCAGTCAGCAAGTTGTCTTTAAAAAAATGTTGGCTTCTAAAACCATATTTCAAAAGATGAAATTTCATTGAAACGGAAGGAAGTTAATCATTTCAGCCAGCTGTAATTTGTTCTGTTCACACAGTGTCACTCTTACCTCTCTTCAGGGGAAGAAGAGAGTAATTGGACATAAAAGGTGCTGTTGCTTCGAGTGAAGCTGCTGTAAAAACTGGGAGTTTGCCTTGCGTTTGGTGTGGATGGGATGTTGCAAGCAGGTGTGTACCTGCATGGTGTGTTCCTAAAGCTGTGGACAAGTTTTAGCATTGTATTGTTTTCCCTATCTTAGTTTTCCTTTATATTTTTCAGCTAGTCCATTGGATATAGAAGGCAAGATCTATGCATGTCCATGTTATAGACTAAATCGTGTTCGAATATGTGCAAATTAGTTGCATAGGAGGCTAGGAAGATGGGAAAGACGTATAATAATCACATTGCCTTTTCTTTTTCTTTTTGAGTGGTATATATTTAAGTAAAATGAATTCAGTTTATTAATAGACCTTCACACGTTAGCCCTTTCTTGAAGGGACTAACTGGTGAACAAAAGAGAAGCCCTGTTGCTCAAGCAGAAAGCAAAGAGTAGAAGAGCAGTGCTTTCAGTATAATGGACAACCGTGCAGTTAGTTTTTCCTGCAAATGCTCCAGTTACGTGGCCATTAGCAGTTACATGATTAATGAGGCACTGCTGAAGGAAACCACTTTGGGCTCTCCCCTCTGTGTGGCAGGAGCCCCTTCCAGCCGAAGCGGTGCGAGGTGCAGACCGGCTTTCCTCGGACTCGCAGAGGAGAACGGGGTGAGTTGTCGGTGTCTTTCACAAACCTCAGCACTTCTAGTTCTTGAATTTTCTTCTACACTACCATGACCGTGGGGCATCCTCTTCCATGCAGGCCAGCATGGGGCTGTGGGTTGTCCAGCCAGGTTGCTGCCTCCTGGCCGTGCTCGTCCTGTGCCCTGGGCAGTGCCGTGTGTTGTCTCCCACGAATGTCAGGGTTGGAGTAGCCGTCCTGTTGAGTTGCTGTGGCAGTGTGTCACACAGCATTAGCCTTTCTGAGGACCATGAGGAAAGGAATGTTTAAGAGGAGAGCGTCCCTTTTTGGAAGCATCTTAAAGGACAGTGACATTTTTCTTTCATACAAGATTAAAAAAGGTCCCTAATTCATGGTCTGTGTCATCTAAACGCAGGATTCTTCATCTCAGCCAAGTATTTTTGCTTTTAAAGGTTGACTTCTGTGCTAAAGTACTGATCTCCATGCACTTTGTGTCACTAGCACGTTACAGAAGTAGAAGTGAAAGGTAAATTTAGGGAAGATTATGTCTAATTGTGCTAAATGAAAGCCCCCTCCTACTTCCTTTGTGGGAGGAAAATTGTTGGTGCTTAAGTCTGCTCCTTTTCACTTTTTCCTATTTGCCTTGCATCTTGCCTGAAGTACTGGATCTCTTTCTTAAGCTTTTAACTAATTTTCAGAATTCACAGCAGGGTCTGCTGCCTCAAAGAGCTTTGTACCCTACCAGTTTCTGTGATCCTAGTGAAGCAGATTCAGAGAAGAGAGAAAACCTCAGTATCGATGGTCTCAGTTTACCAGGCTTTTTTTTTTTCTTGTCTTGAGGAAAAAAATTAGTTCTGGTGACAGCATCGACGCTCCGATGTGATGGCTCACAGAAATGCAGAGGCACGAGACCTTTGCTGCCAGCCTGTGTGAAGTGGGGTGTGAGAGGCTTGCTGGTGGTCTGTTTTTTTTTGGCAGTGGCTGTCAGTCTAGCACAATCACCTGCAGAGTGCCCTTAAACCATCCATTATGTACAGTTCTCATTGTCTTCTGAATTTCTTGTAAGGTGTTGTAATGTGTGGGAAGGACAGGAAGGAAAGTGCCAATGTGCATGTAAGTGGTAGCAGAGGGCTGTAGCCAGAGCTAGCCAGTTACTGATTTGAACACGGTTGTTAGAAAGAAAATGCGCTCAGGTTGTCCTTTATTCCAGACGTGTCTCTTCCTTCTTGCCTCATCTTTCCCAGATTTGATAGCTGCTTTGCAGAAATCTTGGCATTGCTCGGCACAAGCAATTCTCTGCTCATTGACCTAAAAGAAATTACTGTTGAAATTCAGCAATGCACAAGCTGTGCTGCCTTTGTCATCATGCAGTAAATACAGTGGGTTTTCTTGTTATTATTTCTAACCAGAGGTAGGGAGAAAAATAAACAAACTTTCCTGAAACGTGATATACCTTTCTTTTAATTCTGATTAATCAAATAACATTCTCTACCAGTAAAATAAACACAACGTGTGAGACCCACCCAGTTAAATTTACACCCTGCAATTTTCAGACATTCATTGCCACTAAATGGCTGGAGTGACTGGAGCCAAACACACCTGCTTTGCAATTACATCCGCTGGGTTGGTATTTGTGGCAATGCCCAGCTAAGCCAATGAGATGCAAAATTAAAAATTAACTCTTAATGGCAGCATGCTGAAACTGCTTCTTCGTTAGCATATTCATTAAGGCATTGAGGAGCCCTTTTTATGGTCCATCTCAGGAGCTACTGCAAGTGATGACGCTTGCTTTCCTAGAACCTTGACGAAAGATTGGGAAGTCCATACACTTAGTGGATCCCAAGTCTCAGTTTGGTTTTATTTGAAACTAAGCACATCCTGTTATGGAACCAAGCAGACAGGCATTTTGAGATCAAAAACTTCAATATTGAATATTTAGAAGCCATGTCTTCTGCCAAGGTATCTTGAGTTCCCTGTAATATTATTGACTTTCGATTTTGTTGAAGGTTTTTGCAAAATTCTTGAGTCTGTTCTCTCCAGGCCCCACCTGCAACTGCAGGCACTTCCCCAGCTTGTTGGTTTGCTTCACAGCTCCTGGAGTTTTCCAGTCTGGTGTTGTGTGTCAGGACATGCCTTTGCCCCATCTTCCTTGGAAAGTACGACTTGCAGCCTGCATGAATATGACAGATGCCAGGGGGCAGGTGGAGCTTTTGGGGATCATTTAACCAGCAAAATGATGCATGAAGCTATAGCAAGGTTTGAGAGATTCCCTGCATTTTGTTTTGGCGCATTTTAAGGATACCTGATGCAAAAAAAATGTTGAGTGAAGTCTTAAAAGGTGGGAGCGGTTTTGTAGTTAACCAGAAACTTGTTAATTTGTGTTAACTCACTGTCTGTCCCATTCTTGGTCCATCCTACTAAAACACATGCAGGTTTGGAAGCTGTGTGTGGTTGAAGTGAGGCACCCAAAATATACGGATAATTCTTCCTTAGCTGGAGTGTACTATGAGAGTTTTCAAGATTTTTTGTCTAATAGGCACCTTGAGTGTGGTAGCATAACTTTTTTCTTATTTTTTTTTTCTGAGGCCAGGATTGGTATTTAAGAAGCGGGTACTACTTTTCTTTATTGGATACTGTTCAGAGGATTTCAAGAAATAAAGGAAATGGAGTTGGCAGGAATCAAAGAAAGTGGAAAAAGAAGAAAGCTGTTACGTCACGCAGACTAAATCCTGAACTGTTTCTTTTGTGGCTCCAGAGACTTGGGCCAGAGCTCTGCCACAGTTGCCTCCAGCTCTCTAGGGGGAGCGTTCAATTTTCTCATTTCTTTCTCAAACTTTCTCAAAAGTTTTTATGCTTTATGCTAAATCTTTTCTGCTCATCTTTGTCCCAGTATTCTTCACTGTGGTGTTAAACGTAGCAACTGTTGAAAGAGCCAAAATCCCTAACTGCATGTATTGCAAACGAGCCCGACTCCACTGCAAGCTTGAAAGCATTTTGTAATATATGGTACGCATGGATGGTGTCTTGCTGTGGCAGTGTTTGCTGGGAAGAATCGGTCACAACTGCCTCCCAAAAAGATGGCACACCCACGCCGCCCACCCCACGTTAACTTCCCCTCTGCCTGGGGGCACTGCACGGGCTCCGCTGTAAGGGAGAAACATAATTCCTCTCAGCTTCTGCTACAGCGAGTAAGTGAAATAGATAAGGTGAAACTAAACTCATGTGAAAGGAATGAGCCTCTCACTTCAATATAATCCCTGCTGTGTATCTTCCTAACAGCATGTTTCCCATTGACAAAATGCAAATGCCATTTATTTTTCTGCTATTGATTTGCTTATAGAAAGCAGCAGCAATCTAATCCATGCAGCAAATTCTGAGTCGCTTTATCTTCTGTATATATTTTTATTATTACTGCATAGAGCACATCAAAGAACTCGGTTTGAACGGGAGAAAATCACATTTTAGATAGGTAGTTATAAAAACTGTTATTTTTCACTTGAAGTGATTATTTTCTAGGTCTCTGGTAGTGATTATGGGAAATTCCCAACTTCAACTAAATAACCAGTTGTGTACATCTGTCATGCCCATGTCCCATCCTATTCTCCCATTTAACTTGCTCTGAGGCTTGCTGAGTGGAGGACACAGGACCAGAGCTACCAGAAAGGGGCAAATGTGCACCATCTTTTGTAAAAGAAACCTCTCAAAAGTAAAAAGTAAAAGCGAAGTCTCTTTGGATAGATCCGGGATATGATGTTTGAAGAGGCTTGGGCCTTGTGATGTCTTGCTGATGAGTCAAACCAGTATTCGAGCAGCAATCTCCAAAATATCATTGTGAGAACAATGAGAAAGTCCTAAACTGTCTAAGAGTGGTGTTGGCTGTGCCATGGCTTGCCATGTTTTCAGTGTAGGGTGGCTAAAAATTAGCTGTTGATAACCCAACCTGGTGATCCTCTGAAATCACGGCTCTGTTTTTGCTTGTTACTTCAGAATTGTTTTTTTGAAAGGTGCTTCTGTCCATTTCTGTGTTATCCATGTTGCACTGGAGAGGAACAGTTTGCCTTTCCCCTTGAAGCTTCAAGGATACTCTCAGTTCCCCTTGCACCGTGTTCTGTCACCCAAGCCATGTGGCATTTCCAGGTCCGTGTTTGGCCTTTTTTTTTTGGTCTCATCTCTCTGTTGGATTTACATCCCTGTTTGAAGAGGTTTACCTCTATTTCCAGCTGATGTTCTTTCCAGGACCAACACCACCCTGTCTCCACAGGTGGCGTGCTGCCACAGGCACCTAGCACAGTCCCTCTGCTCCTCCCAAACTGTTGCCTTTCCTCAGCTCTGATTGCCTGCTGCTGACTGGTCCCCTAACTTTAGCAGTCGTTTCTACGTATTGTTTGGAAAAACATTCTTGTTCCTCTTCCAGGCTTTTTTAGCAGCCTCAGGAGAGAGGTTTCTGGTCTCCTTGTTTCTGTTCTGAGGCTGGGACTTCAAAGCAAGAGCCGCGTTGCCTTCCCAGGGCAGGGGAGCCTGCGGATCTCTCTCTCTGCACTCCGATTAAAATCTTGGTTATCTGTCATCAATCTCCTCACACTTGGAAATTAGCTCAGTGCTGTTGAGTGAGAGGCTATGGGCTTTTTCCTTCGTGTTAAGGACATGGTCGCTGTTTTGTTTTGTCACCCTGGCCTGTCTGGGCCCTGAGGCGGGCCCTTCTCCTGCCAGCCCACAGCCACAGTGCTCCCCTTGTTATCACTGCCACTTACTGTCCCGTGCAGTTGTGCTTCACTGATGTGCAGTCAAGTCCTAAGTGAATAAATCAGAGGAGAATATTATCAGAAATTCATTGTTTTGTTTGCTCTGCTGCCTTTCGAATCACTTCATGCCTACACTGAGTTTGCTTTCAGAGCCCGGCGTGGTGCCCTCTCCCCATAGCTGCCATCCTGGGCAAGGTGTCAGTGTGGGATCCCAGCCTCCTCCACCTGCGGGCTTACTGGGACACAGCACAGCTCGTCTGCTTCTGGCACGCAGCTGCCTTCCTTGCTGGGAAAGGGATTTTGATATGCAGCTGCCAAGACGATTATTGCTCTTGAAAACTGCTCACCGCTTAAAGAAGAAATTGGAGCATGGTTGTTAGGGACAAGCAATTTTATTAGACTAAGTGATGCCTTTGGGGTTGAAAAATGCAGAACTAAGAACTAGAGGCTTTTGTGATATCTTCATTCAGGCTTGCTGCCACCTGTATAGGAGTTTGCGCAACAGGATATCAAGAGGGAAGATGAGCTTATAGCCAGGGAATGGGGAAAAACGGGGACTACTGAGCTCTGATTCAAATCAGCTTAAGCTGTTGAGGAGCTGTACCTTTAGCTAGCTAAGCACAGCTGTGTACAAGCAGCAGCTACGGTAGGTTTGCCATCATGCTTCTGCCACTGACCAGCATCATTCTGTAATGTCATCCTTTGCTGTGTTTGGAGTCTAAGGTCTCTGGAGGTGCACAAGTTGTTTTATTCTCCTTGGTGGGAGAAATATTCTTCTGCTTACCAGTCATCAGTTTCTCTGAGCCACTTACAACGTGTAGCTCATGCTTAAACTGCCTTCACTTGCAGAAGTTGGTCCTGTGTGTGATTGGTGCAGTGATCTGGGAGAAAGGAGAGCAGAAATAATGAACTTACGAGTGGCTGTTTGATGGAGAAGGGGCAAAATGATATCTCCCTAGCACCCTTCTGATGGAGCAGATCAGCATTCTCCTTTGTTACTGCTCTTCATTTTCTTTCCTCTATGTTCTTCTCTTATTGCAAATTCAGGCACTGTTGCTTTCATATGCTGGGGTGTAGAGAGGGCTAGTGCTTCCAGGATGAGCTACCAGCACTGAAGATCTACAGTGCTTTTTATGCCTGTAAATTACAGCACACTGAAACCATTTGATGTCATGAAATGCCCCTAGAGCATCTGTAATAAGAGTTGTTTTGTTTATTTTTTGTTACTGTCCTTTACTGGTATAGGTTCACAGTTAACTGTTCCCCCTCCTTGCTATTACTTCTCATAGGAGCATCTTTTAAGTTACTGTTACATGGCACAACAGCACAGATTGAGCTAGCACTTGAAAGTGGGGAAATAAACTAATACTGAAATAAGTTGTTTTCTCCAGACCTAATGGCCATAGGACTTTTCTTATGTCTGGTGTAAGCCTGACCTACCAGAGCCTGTTCAGCTAGTGAGGCTGGACGAGTTTGCTAATAGTCATCTGTGAAGGTGCCTAAGTACAGGTGATTCAAGACACGTTTTTAAGCAAGAAAATGTGGTTAACAACAGCTTTTTATGACCTGTTGCATCTGTGTAGTGCAAAAAACCCCGAGAACCAACCTTGTAGAAGTAAGTCTCAAAGAGCAATTAAAAACCTTTGATCTTCGAATATAGTGGTTCAGACGTTGTGACTGGGAAACTTAAGCCTAATTGTTCTAGGTAGGTGTGTTGTTCTTCTAATTTTATTTCTATTGACAATGCAATATTGTGTGAGGGAATTTAAACTTAGCCCCTTCCGATTGTTAGGAAAACACAGCAAAAAAGAGCTCAGCCCTTGTTGTTAAATGGAATTCCCACTCACCAGGTTTGTTGTTACAGGCTATTTGGTTAATTTTGGTCACTGAGTTCACTTTTTCTCTGGATCTGCAGACCTGCTAAGGCGGTGTTTGAAAACTGTTTCTTCAGCTACTTGTCTCAAAAGCATGTACCCAAACTGCACTGATGGGATTCCTCCAGGCTTTGCAGCCCTTCATCAAAATTCCTAATATAATTTCTGTTCAAACTTTGTTCTTCTTCTTTTTTCTTCCTATAATTTAACTGAACAATGTATTTTACTATTTTCTTAATCTTAGTGTTCACGTAGTATGAGATTTACTGTCCTGCTCTGACAGCTGTCCCTACCGGTTTACACAAGCTTATGATTTACGCTGGGCGATGCTGTCGGAAGCGTCCTGCTGCCAAGGAAAACGTAAAACAAAGAGGGCTGTGTTTGCTGGGAGAACAAGTAGCTTGAACCTAGACACAACAGCAGAAAGTGACTATATACAGATCTGTACGTAGCAGTTCGGTTTCATCACGCATGAATATTTAAAGGATTGATTTATGGGTGACTGCTCAGGCCCTGTGCTGCGAGAGCATTTTAAAATTTTATGTTCTGTTGTGTTTTGCAGACAGAATGGAGTTGTCTCGGTGGTCTGCAAAATAAAGGCAAGCGTGTATTTCATTTCTTAGGGAAGGAAGATCCTTGAATAAACTAAGACTCAGTGGTAGTATTCTTCCCCCCCTCTAAGACGTTTATCTGTTGATAGGAGCCTGTTTCTTCTCTCCCCTCCCTATCAGTAGGCCAGGCAAGATTAGTCCTCTGACTTCCTGCTCTTGAAGAAAGGAGAAAAGAATCGGCCTGGAAATCTTATCGTGAGGTGGATGTGGACCATGAGTATGTTTCTCTCACCATATCTTATCAGCAGAGCAAGCAGCGAGATGAGACTGGTGGAAGGAGCTTCCACGTGAAGAGCTGCTGTAGATAGAGGAATGTAAGGCTGCCCCGACCGCGAGCGCTGTCGGTCCGCCCAGAAGGGGGGCTGCAGCCTCTGCGGTGGGTCAGATGGTGGGGGCCAACTTCCCAAATTGTGGAGGCTGGGAGCTTGAGCATGAGGTCTACTAAACTGAGATTTTCTGTAATCCTATGGGGGGAGTTCGATATGAAGATGTGATAAGATCAGTTGTTTGGAACATAAACAAGAGTGGGATTACTTACTCTGTACACTCTCTTTATGTCCGTGCCCTGTAAGAGAGTAATTTAGGCTGTGGTTTCAGGATGACTAGTACCAGATGAGCAGATAGTGCAGGCTTGCTGCAGACAGCCTATCTGTTCAGTTAGATAACACGCAGCAGCGTTGGCTCTGGGAGGACAGATGATGTTGAAGCGATCACAAAGTTTACTTTTTTTGCTGCTCTCCCCATCAAGCTGTACAAAGTTGGGTTGATGATGAACCAGAGCATGGAGCTGGTGTGGTGGCACTCAGCTTCCTTCTGTCAGACGCTCAGTTCCCTCTAGGCTTGTTTCTGGGGGGCTGCTCCGTGCGCTGGGGGGCTGCCTGCTTTTGTTCAGCTGCACTGCTGGAATCTCCTTTGTGCCACTGAGTGTTACCTGCTCTTTTGTGAAAGGGGATGGGAACCTGTGGGTGAGATGAAATGATAAAAGATTGAGTGTTCCGTAACCTGAAGAGGATGGCTGGTGGAATATATTCTTTGTGCTTCATATTATTATTTTGTATTGTGTTAACTTTCCGTTGAAGTGCCCAGAGGTAACAGAGACTTTCAGCTCTTCTGAAAATATAAAGAACACGTAATTAGGGAAAATGTTTCCAACAATTAACATCCTCTGGATTGGAGGGTGCTGTGTAGGTGCCTGTGCCAATTTGCTGTTCAGTCATGGTTTTCGCAGCTTGCTTAAACTCACTCGGGGTGGAACTGGAGAGGAGTCTGGGAAAGACAAAACAATCCTAAATTTGGAGCATTGATCTTGCTCTGGGGGTGTGGTGCGTGTCTGGGGATCTTGCTGGGGAATGCTCCTTCTTCAGGGTGTACCCAGCTCAGTAATCTAAGTAGTTTCGCCTCTCCTCCTCTTCATCCTCTGTTGAAACTTGTGCTAGTTTGGGGCTGTGGATGCAGTCCTTGTTCACGCTGTGAGCCCACAGACCTGGGAGATGCATTATTGCTGCTGTGTACTCAGCAGCTGCGCTGCAGACAGACAAATACAGGGGCTCCAGGGAAATGCCCAGTCCCCCAAAGATAGGATCCAGCCACCGAGGCTGTAGGATTAAAATAAACTTGTTCACCTCAGCTTCCTTTCTGCACTTGGTGTTGCAAGGAAAAAGCAAGTGGTTGTTTGTTAGGGAGTGATTTAGAGGGCTATATTTAATTCAGGATTTCACATGGCTGAGTGCTGAATGGCAGCCACCTGCTACGTGGAATGTGCCAATTGCCTCAGCTAGTACCTTGGGATGTTTAGAAAGAGATATCCCTGTTATATTACCTATGGTGGAGCTGGTGATGTGTTAATTGCCCTCCAGTTCAATAAAAGGTGTCTTGCTGTGAGGAATTAGCAGGTCAGGGATGGGCATCCACTAGTAGACTGAATTCCTCAGCGCTGTATTTCTGTATAAATTGAAAAAAGCTACCCGTTCCATAGAAATGCTGTTTGCATTGACTTTGGTTTGCCTTGGAAACGTTTGGTGTTTTCATCAGAAGTACCCGTAGGAATTTCTGCTGCTTTGGCTGGGCCTGATCTATTTTTAAGTCTTGAAAATGCTGGGTACAGAACTTACTGCATCTCAGAGATCACAGCTGGAAAACTGAGGGAGGGGAAGCTGAACCGAAACGGCGAGCAGTTCCTCGAATTAATCACTAACTTACCTGCTGCTCCAGCGAAGAAACATTTTTGAGAACTTGTATTGCAGTGGAGCTGTCAATCTGTCTTTACAAATAACCCTCATAACTTCTGATGTTGTGTAAGCAATGTAATCATCAGGCAGTTTAAATGAGGATAGGGGAGGATAGGGATTAAAATTGTTCAAGGGGATTTGAGTTGTCAGATAATCACTGGCAGGTGTCCTTTACTCCTGACAGATGGCTTAGGTGTTGTCAATGGTTTTGCAGCAGAGCAAGAACGAGCTTGTCTTACTCTTTACTTCCCAAAGCCATCCTGAACATGCACCGGGATGGTTTTCTTCTCTTCTGGCAAGGTATGTTTGCAGTAGCACATAGGAAAGCAAATCATGCCGAAGACAAGCATTTATGGGGATTTATGAGGTGTACACATGCAGCTGCAAACAATTGTTTGGGGTTTATGTAAGAGATGAAAAATAAACTGAGTTCTTGTAGTGTATGTATCCTCATCTGCCAGTGCTGTTAGTGGACACTTATGCTCCATGTACTTGGATCCAGCATGGGACATGCTCTTAAAAGCTAGAGTCTTGTTTTCATTTGAACAACGGGTAAATTGTAGAGAAGAGGTTGAGTAACCCTGTCACAGACTTTGGGCAACTGCGCTAGTCCTGACTTCGGTATGATCTCAGAAATACAACTCGTCAGTACCTTGGGTTTCACTGAGCTGTTACACCGTGTCGGCCTTAACTTCCCCGGTGTTCCCTCGCTGACCACACACCTTTGCAGCCAGCGAGGTTTGTGCATGTGTGTGTTAGACTGAAGTTGGTATGTGAAACGTAATGTATGGAATTTCTTCATGCTCAGCTTTTGAGTTTCTTTGCTGGATGCATCTGTGTTGGTAGACATCTGCAAAGGAGATGTGGATTTGGCGAGTCAGATGCTTCGTATCAACACGAAGAAGTATGAAAAGATGCATCTGTCCTCACCGCCTAAATCCCCAGAAGCAACTGGACCTGAATGTAAATATTTGTAAATAGTTTTGCAGTCTCTGAAGAAACAAGTCCTGTGATATCCTACCAGGCACTTAGCACTGCTTGTTTGCTGTCTGAGATGACTGAGGAAGATACAAAAACAGCTGTTGGAGTCTGCAGGTATCTTAGAATCAGAGAATATCCCGAGCTGAAAGACCCACAGGGATCATTGAGCCCAGCTCCTGACTCCACAAAGGACCACCTCTAGTTTCTTCCAATAAAAAATAACAAAAAAGCCCACAACAGAATATATATGCCTATGTTAACTAAAAAATAACATTTTTTAAAAAGGTTTGTAACTGTTAAGTCATGAACTGAGGTTTCAATCACAAAAGAGGAAGTTAAAGTGACTCCTGTCGTCTTTAGTTGTGATACTGTTTGCTGGGGAGCAGGTACTGGAGGTGTCTTTTTGATGCCGCCTTGTTGCAAATTCCAGCTACTGACTTGTTCTAGGCTCTTTCTCATGTTGTTTTCACAACATGCCGCAGATCTCAGTGGAGTGAGGACAGATTGCTGATGCGCTGCCATCAAACCTGGTGTGGATTTACACCAGGCAAGGGAGCGATCAGAAAGAAAGGAGGAATTCATTCAAGTATGGAGCGTACTGTGCACCGTGTGCTAGGCAGGTAGTCCTAAGTGCCCATCCAGCATCACAGTTACACGCCAGCCTGGATCCAAACATCTTCGTGTTTGGAAGATTTTGCACAGAGGTCCATTGAAGGTATCCAGGGCGGATTTCCACAACAGGCACGTCAGGGGGTTGGCAGTGGAGTTCATCCACTTCATCCTCAGTGACAGATCTTCTCTGCAAAGAGGCTGAAGTTACTGACATCATGAGGATGCTAAACCCATAAGTGTCTTGTATTTCTTCCTCAAAAGCTCCTTGGCCAGAATGACTGCCTGTTCTTCCTGATTACGCTTTCTGATACAGACACAGCAGTGTTATCAGCAGCGATCTGTTCTGTAATGTGCACTTCTCTGGAGTGCTTTCAGGTAAAGTGTCGTGTTTTTTTTTTTTTGTTTTGGTTTTTTTTTTTTTGGTGAAAGATATCCTTGACTTGCTTTGTTAACGTAGCATGAAGTGTTCAGTGTGACTTGTCCTTTTATTTATTTTTTTTTTTCCTCTGATTCTTGTTTAGCAAGTATTAAATATTTAGATGCCAGCGTTTTTGGAAGTGGCTGCTAAAACAGATTGGCTTTCCTTACTCAGTCCCCTTCAAAGTGAAACACGAGTCCCTGTTTTTTCATTCAGCCCAGATGGTATGCTTTTTAAAGTGAGCAGTGTGCTGCAGTGAAAATGGACTACTTCTTTCCCCCCTTCTTCCCCTCCTCCTTCACTTAACCAAACACATCCGTGCAGCTCATATTTGGGCTGAATTCAAAATTAGTCAGAGAGGCTGCAGGGTAAATATGTCAGCTATTGGAAAGCCAGCTCTGCCAGATTGAAGGAATTTCTGCCCTGCCAACGAGCAGCGTAGCAAGTTGGCTGCACAGAATCTGACATCTCTACAGACCTCACGAGCATCCTGCTTTGGTCCTCCAGAAGAATGGACGAGGTGAGCTAATCCTGCCCCTTCCCTGCAGGTACCTCTGCTCCTCTCCACGTGCTCGTACACTCAGCAAGTGGGGCAGGAGCATCGAGTTCCTGCGGGCTGGGAGGTGATGGCCACATGGAGGATTGCCTTCTGGGCCCTGAGGGCTTTTATATCCCATAGGGGAGGCTTCCAAAGTAAAGGAAGCAAAACGAGCTGTAGGATTTAAGCGGTTCTACGTGTGCCATCGCTCTGACAGTGCTTTATCCACCTTTGTTGGAGAGGGAGTAATGCACGTAGCCAGTTGCTGCGTGCATTGACTGGGACTCTGAAATTGCTCTGTCTGCAACCTGCGACTCCATTCCAGCAGCAGCTGAAGGTTACCTTTTAAGAGAAAGTGCTCGTGCTTTGAAATGGGATCGAGTCAGAGTTCAGCCTTCCCATTCCGCGACAGAGCCTGCGCAGGGCTGTCAGCGAGTAACTTAATCTGCCTGTATCTTTTGTTTCCTGTTTAGTAAAAAGGTTAGTGCTCCATCCTGACTGTAGCAGAACATTCGAGGATATATTTATCGTGTAACAAAGGAAACATAAACAAACAGCTTAATTTTAAACAAAAATTGGTATCTGTTCTTGGCGTGTCCCTTCAGTTCAGTAGGGCTGGAGTACAGCCTTTATTTAAAGGTGTTGATGGCTTTTTTGGGGCATTGTTTCTGGGTTGGAGTCTTTTGCTTTTTGAGACCTAAAACATTCTTCAATGGTTTGGCTCAGTCTACGTTTTTCATTAAAGAAGCACGGAGATGCAGAGACCGTGCTGAAAGCCTTTCAGGCAAGACACAGCAGCAGATCTGCCAGGAGCTGAACTTTGGTTGCTCTGTGTAGGAGGTGTTAGAGGCTTTGGAAATGCATCCCGTTATCACGTTGTCTCAGGAATACCGCGATGTTTAGAGGGGAAGACGGTTTCCTAGCTAGGGCAGGTCCAGACCTGGCATCTGTTGTTAGCTAGCAGCTTGCCCAAGGAGGTCTCGCTGGAGTGTTGACAGCAGGGGTTTCAGTTTGAGAGGTGCAGCTTGCACATGGAAGTGGAGCAGGTTAGGGGAGAGCTGTAGGCAGGAGGATTAGACAAGAAGCTAGCAAAGAGCAACCACACGAATGAGAATGGCACCTTCTGATGGTATGGCCTGAAGGTGCTGCCTCAGTGCTCAGGGTTCGAGAGAACTAAATCCTTGGTGATTCTGAGTTTGCTTGTGGCACTTGAAACACCTTCACTTTACAGCAGAGGTTTAGTCTTGTCAATCTGTATCTGTAGCATTTGCAAACTTGTAAACTTGCTCTGATGGTCACTGTTTTGTCAACTACCTGAGAAATCTGCCGGTGCTACCATACTGACAGGAAAGCTTTTTTTTTTTTTTTTTTTTTTTTTTTAATAGTTGGGAAAGAGCTCTTGGACACGTTACAGCAAAGTTAAGAGTGTGGCACATTGGCTGTGCCTTCCCATGGCAGAGAAAATCCTGATCTCTCCTGTGTCTGGATCTGCTGAAGGCAGCCCTCGCTGTGCAGTGCCGGGGGAGGTTCCTGTGGTTGCAGGCAGACGTGGTGTTAGCATGCTGGGGGTTTGCTAACGGGAGGTTGGGTAATGCCAACAACTTCTTCTGTGCAGCTGCTTGAGAGCGGTGATTTTGGCTGGGTGATTACTTATCAGGTACAGGTCAGTGACACAAAGAAGGATTTGAAAGTTCAAGGCCAGGTTTGAGGAAAACAAAAGCAAAATCCCACCCCACGCTTGTGGGTTGAACGTAAAACTGCAGCATGCTGTTACCGGTGATGCTGTAAGACTGCAGATGCCCAGGGGTTGTTGGTGCTGTATCTGATCAGCATTTCCTTGCAGGACTAGCCAAGGACAAACCATTTTCATTGCTGGTTTAGGGACTGGGGCACGAAGAAGGGCTGGGCACGGCTCTTGCTGTGTTGCTGCTGAGCCGGAGCTGAGTTTCCCCCGTCCTCACCCAGAAGCAGCCTCTCTGCGTCGTGGCACAGAGCAGATCCACTCTTCCTTGGGCAGAAGAGGAGTGATGCAGAGAATGGAAGCGATAAAAGAAAAAAGACACAAAATTGTCAGCTGCGTAGCCCGGGCTTGCTTTTTGCTGGCTTTCGCTGTCTTCCTTCAAGGTGCTAATAGCAGGAGCATTGCACATGGCTCGAGGTGTGTGGCCAGTGGTTAAGGTTGCCACATCTGCCTCGCAAGCCTGTGTTTCCACTTCGCTTCTGAATTACCTTGTCTTTCAACAGCTCGGGGCAAATTTCCATTAAGGTGTCTGCTCTGTGCTGGCAGAGCTTAAAACATCCCAGGAGAGTCAGGCATTTGCAAGGAAGGAAATTTGAAAGGAAATGCGCTGTGTGGGGCAGAACTAGGCATAAAAATACTTTCCGAAGCATTCCTGTCATGCATCTTGTGAAACGGTGATGTAAACCTTAGCAGGGTTGCCTGTGCTAAGGGCAGAGTGTTTCAGTATGCTGGGGGGAGCCGTCTCCACCTGGCTGGGTCCAGAGCTTCGGGAGAGCCTCGTGCTCAGGGGCACGCTGCTTTGGCAGCACATTTCTCCAGGTACCGTCTGCACCAAACCCCTTTCCCTCCGTGCAGGACTGAGCTAGGAGAGGCTCTTCCCTGAACGTGGTGGGGCCAGCAGCCATGAGCTGCCAGGAAGGGTTTTATTTCTGTTTTTTGGTGGTATGTGTACTTGGAGCACACTGCCTGGGACTAGCCTGGGCTGTGGCAGAGGAAGGTGGGAGAAGGACCTTCTTTCTCTCGCCCTCTGCCTTGTCTTGCTGCTTCCCTCCAGGTTGATGGCTTGCGGTGCCATTCGTGCCACAGTTGTTCTGGGAGTGTCAGTCCTCTTGCACAGTCTCCAAGCCCAGCCTGTGTTTTGGCCCTGTGGATGAATCTCTTTGCCTTATTAAAATATTTGTGCCATTAACTTCCTTCCCTGGGGTTTATGTTTCTGTAAGCTGTGTTCCCAAAACAACCAAATTTGGAGGCACGGTAGATGGAAATTACTGGCTGGAGCTGTTACAACATTAAAGGCAAATCTATTCTCTTTATCTCTTGCATCCTTCTGCTATCCCCTCTCTACTTGGCAGCCTCTCTAATGTGCCAGTTGCCTTACTCGCCTGTGGACAGATGTGTGGCAGAGCATTAGGCTAAGACCAAGAAGCTCAGTTCTGACTTTGACCAACAGCCCCATGTTCGAAACTTAATTGGAAAGCTGATATGAATTAGTCAATGTGCTACATAGCTCCTAGCTCTTGGGTAACAACAGCAACAAAAAACAACAAGTAATTCTGCAAGCTAAATGCCCATCTGACAGAAGCACGGGAGAATGGAGCTGATGTCTTGTAGCCTCATCTATTTTACTGAGGAATTAGAGAGCTTTTTTAGCAAGCCACTTTGACCTGAGGATATGCCGAAAGCTAAATAGACGTACCCAGGAAGAAAATAGCAAGAAAGAAATTGGTAAAATGCAGAGTGTGACTGGAGAACCGGTGAAATCACGATTTAAGGAATGAAGTGCTACCAAGTACTGTATTTAGGATGCTGATAGGGTGATAAAACAAGATAGCCGGCATCAAGATTGTTTGCCTGAAGTTTGTTGTACTGCTGATCAACATCTTGCTCTGTCACTGCTTCTGCTGTCTTTTCTGAGTACCCTGTAAAGTTTCTGTTTCTCGTTGTTGTTGTTGCAGAGAGCCAGCTGTTGCCTGGGAATAACTTCACCAATGAATGCAACATTCCTGGAAACTTCATGTGCAGTAACGGGCGCTGCATCCCCGGGGCCTGGCAGTGTGACGGGCTGCCAGACTGCTTCGATGACAGCGATGAGAAGGAATGCCGTAAGTGACCCCTGCTGAGACCTTGGTGTGCCTGACACCACAGGGCTGGCTAGGTACCAGTACTGGTGTGTTTGGTAGCACACATTAAGCAAGCAATGAAGTCACTGCCAGTTTCTTAATTTCTTTATCGTTTGAGGAGATATAAGGCCCTTCCTATTGTTTCTGGTCTTTAAGGTTCTTTAAATTCGCAAATTTTAATTCAGTGCTTGGTAGCGGGTACCTAAAACCCTACTCACAGATGGATACACTGAGACAGACTTGACCTGTGGCTCTTCCAGTGGAAGACTGATGCCCTGTGTGTTTGCAGGGATTCAGCATGAAGGCCCATATAATAAAGACCTTTGTCATGTACTGCTCTAAATTGACCTCCACAACCACCAAGAGAAGTCCCTTTTGTTTCAGATTTTAGCTGTATCCTGTTACTTGTGTTTCACTCCTGTCAAATTGTAATTCCTCGCCCTTTGAAACTTAATAGTAACTTTCTGCAAAATAAAGGGAATGAATTGGCTCATAATGTTTACATGTTTTAATCCTCCCTACAGTGCTTCCAGTTCTAGAGAGCTTAAAAAGGCTTTGTGATTTTATCTCTTTGTTAGCACTAATTAAGTTTTAGTTAGTATTCTGCATCATTTAGTTAGCATGAAACTTTCTGGGCTATGCGGTATATGCAGACAGCAAAATTATGCTGCAGCATAACATCATGATATGAAACCCAGTTGGGAGGGAAAAACCCTCAAATGCCATGTTCTTCTAAAGCGTCTGAGAAGTAAGTTAGTGCTTTTTGTCTAACAAGTGTTGCTCCTTTACGTGTGTGCTTTACAGAGGCTTTTATTAATCTTAAACCTCCTTGAGAACCTTACCTTTCAGCCAACACGCTTCAAGGATGTCGTTAGCTTCACTTGAGGAGCAGAATAAAGAAAGAATAGCTTCTTCCAAATTCAGTTTAAATGCTTGCTTCTTTAATTTGATGCCTTACCTTTAATTCCAATTTTCCATCCCTTTCAAAATAAGGAGTCTTTAATAACCGTGCTGTGGAAATCCACATACATAGTTCTGCTTTAAACCAGCAAGCTTTTTTTCTGCTTCTAAGGCATTAAAAGTATCTGTATAAAATATCTGATCCTTTGTAGTCTTTCTAAAGCATCAGACCTGTGTTGCAACATTGAAGACAGGTTAATTTATTGTTGTTGTAAGGATTGATCAGTTGTGCCTATCTTTTTAAACCCTAGCAGAATTGTTATTAGGGGGAGCTTTGACAAGAATAAAAAATGTCCAGAGTTCAACGTGCACCTTTCGGTCAGATGTTCCTGCTGACAGCAGCTGCGTGACTCGCAGGTTCCTTATTACCTAGCTGTTGAATATGCTGCTGGCATGGCTTTTGGTGTGCTTCTTAAAACGAGCTGAATGAAGGCACTTCTCTGTATTCATAGGATGCAAACCCAGAGGTTTGTCTCTCTCCTAAGAATATTGTCATCCTCTGCCTTGCAGGAATTTCACTTCTCTTTGTTAGACTAGAAAATCATAATAAAAATTTACAGGAATCTTAAGGAAGATTTTCTTAATGAAGACTGGGCTGGACGTTTGCTCATGAATCAGTAATGGGAAAATACTCCTCATGACTCGCTGTTCGAAAGCCTTCTTACCACAATCAGTTGGGTCTAGTGAATTGCAGGCAATACTGAACATAGTAACTGACAATAAAATATAAATAGCTGCAAAATGACAGTTCTTACAAGTTATTCTTGTCATGACAGACTCAAATAAGCCTTACTGATCTAGGTTATGTTGCAACTATGAATTTCTGCGGAATTTTTCTTCTTTGGGTTTTTCATTTAAAGACTATCAACCCACTCGATTGGCTAACAGTTTTCAGGACGAGCATCCTTTTGATCATGCCCAAGTTAATGGAGGTAATTAAGCTGCTCTTTCTTCTTCACATATATCTATCTGCTCTAACTGATCACCTTCATAAATGTAAAATTAGCATGGAAAAGAGACAACAGAGAGCAAGGGATTCATATCCTGTGCTGGCTTGCTGTTAACAGGTCAGATAAGCCAAAACAGAATGGAAATACTGCTCATTTGAATCTCCAAGCAAGAAATTAATATTCATGCAAACAAGGCTCTGTAATGCATCCAGAGAGCTCCAAGCTGCCTGTTTTGCATCTCCTTCCTCTCTGTTGTACCAGGCAGCTTTTAACAGCCCCTGTTTGTGGGGTGCTCCACCAAGTGCCTCCCCAGAGGCATGGTGTGTGTGTTTGCTTTCCTGTTTAGGACCGTGTCAGTGACCACAAGGTTCACAAGAGAAATGATCTCGTCACCAGGGTCCCCTTCGTTGGCAAGTGTGGCAAAGGGGCAAGAACTGTCCCTGGGAGGCAGAATTACGCAGTTATGGAGGAGGCTGGAAAGGCTTCGTGGTGTTAGTTGTTGGCTTATGTCTGAGTTCAGGAGGCTGGTTTTCTGTCTTAAGGATGGATGATCCTTCTAACCTGGGAAATAGCCCATTTTGAATCCCACTAAGGACCTAGACCTCTAGACTTGCTAATAGCCTAAGAGGGTCAATTCGGTCTCTTGTATAAGTGGGTATAGCGGGTGCCGCAAAAAAAGTTTGTGTGGCTTTTATGATGAATTTTGAAAATGGGCCAGCTCTTCTGAGATACTCCTATAGCTGTCACCAACCAGTCTTTTACATGGTGATGGAAATTTGCATCAGCTTCAACAACCCAAAAGTGGTGGTAGAGAGTTTCTAGGTCAGAGCTAAGCACTGAAAGGCATTTTGTTTGGGAAGGGTGGCGGATGAAAAATCACTTATCTCTTCTCCCCTTCTCCAGCCTCTGCCAATCTGAAAAGAGAGGCTCATGGATGAACTGAGGCCGGAAAGGATTCTGGAGGTCTTTTGGTCCAGCTGCCTGCTCAAAGCAGGACTAGTGTGGATGGATCAGAGTCGCTCAGAGCCTTGTCTGCTCCAGTGCTGAGCATCTCCACGGATGGAGAGTCCACAGCCTCACTGGAATCCTGCTCCAGAGTTTGTATATCCATGCTAAGATTTTTTTCTCCCTATAATATATGATCAGAGTGATTGAAGCTGAAGCAAGCAACCTTTAAAGATAAGCAGTGTGGTTAATGTGCAGGTCTGTAGTGTTGGGGAGAGAGAGGGTGTAGGAGCCTAAGAACTGATCCTCTGGGCTGCAGAAACAGCAGTGGGAAATTGAGGAGGTTGGCACTCAGGATGTGAGTGTGTCACGTCTGGCTGTGTCGCTGCACCAGCAGCAGTGGTTAGCAGAGCCAAGTTGCTTAGGAGAGGGCAGCCGTGCCTGAAAGTGCCATTCTAGGATCGCAAGGCTTGAGGGACATGTGTGTTTGTGTGTAGGTAGAAAAGCTTTATTTCACTTTAATTGTTTTAGGCTAGGCTTTGTTACCTTCCTCCTACCAGGATAGGGCTCTGCTTACTACCGCGTACCTTGCGGCAGAAGCAGAGCCCTTTGTTTTCCGCTGAGATGTTGCTTTGCATCAGCTGAGCTGTTGATAGTGGAGACAAAGCCGTAGGAGTTGCATTAGCAGCACGAGATGGCTGAGTTCCCAGTGTGTTACTACCCTGAGCCGTGCTTTAAGCTGCTTTGTCTGTGATTCCTCATCGACTAACTGCTTCACATTTAAAGGCTTTAACCCTGCTTTAAAGTGTCTGTGTGTGAATAGGAGCTTGCTTGCTGGATTCAGACGGTCCTGCAGGCTGATATCTCTGAAGCGAGCTGTGTTTTGGCGTGCCCACGGAGGCAGTTTCACACGTGTGCCGCCAAGTGCGACGTCCTTCCCTCCCTTTTGGGTTGCCGTATGGTTGAACACGGGTGCCCAGCACCATCTGATGAGTTCCATTACCGTGCCATTTCGTTCCGTTTGTTACCCTTTGGAGATGAAAACTTACAACTCTGCAGTTCTGCTTTTTGTTTTCTGCAGCCCTGGTGTGAAAAATGCTGGTCTGGGTGTGGAGGAGTTCTGCAAAAGCAGGATTATCGGCGCTTGGTCCACTCGTGGCTGCCCTTCCCTCTGTTCCACGTGTGCTTTTTCTGTCTGCTGCGTAGAGGACCTTCGCTGTGAACCACGTCACTTTGCTTGTGGGTTTTTTCTTCATCTTCTGCCTTCGCCAGAACCCGTACCATCTGTCGTGTTCCTGGCTTCCTCTCTGCCCTGACCTGTGCTCAGTTTAACACTTCCCATGCCAGCTGTCTGTACACTGTTTGGCACACTGAATATCTTTACTCTTCCTTATGCCATGGTGACTTGGCAGCAGAAAAGCTTCATCCAGTTTTATCCAGGCAGGAGGGTTGAGAAAAGGCATAAGAGGGAGGGAAGAAGCTGAGATAGGGACTTGTAAACGAGAAATGCCTCTCCTTGAAGAGCATCTCTCTGGCTTTTCCTCCAAGCCACTAACTGGGCTTGGAAAGCAACTGACCGTGTCAGTGTAAATGTTCACGAGTATTTCTTGTTCTCAGCAGTGCAAATAACTTCCTTCAGAGCATCTCCCAGAATGGAGAACCTTTTTGTAAGTTGTTCCCCTAGCTCTGCCACTTCTCACCCGTTGGATTGTTGGCTGGCCTGCGACCTCGCGTACTGCTCGTGCAGTTCTCCTCTGAACGCTGGTGGGCTTGTAGTTGCTGCTGCTGGTGCTCTGTAGCTGTGTACGTGATCTGTAACGGTGGCTGAGGCTCCCCTGGACAGGAGCAGAGCCTTTACCAACAGGATTTGCCTGGGGAGCGTGCAGTTGTTGACTGCACAGCTCCTGGATCCCGCTCCGGCTGTATCCCAGGCGTGCATACACCTGGAGCGTAGCGCTGGTGTGGGCCTAGAAGATCCAGAGTTACACGTGAGAGAATCTGAAGAGGAAGAGCCTAGAAATATTTTTGGACGTTTTGAAGCATTTTGAGGTGAACAGAGTATCTGTAATGCTGTCCAATGTTCCTGCGGGGCGAGGCCTCCATCCCACTGCTGGGAGGGTTTTCTCTGGGAGATTGGGGAGTACAATACTGTTCTTAGTTAAGCTCCTAATGTACTCTGTCATCTTTGTTTCCTCCTTTCTTTGCTCTTTTGTACTCCTTTGTATTAGACTATTACAGAAAGAACAATGCAATCACTGAAAACGGCTTTTGTCAGCTAATGAGCAACAGCTAGTGGAGAGATGGCATGTTGCTGCCTTTGTCAGCTAACGAGCAGCAGATGGTGCAGATTCAGAGCATGGCACATCATCCGTGCTAAGTGCCTGGCATGACAGCAGCCAGAATGAGAGGTACCAAATACCCAGAAGTCTAGATTTCTTTTCATCGCTCTTCCAAAAGCCATTTCTTACAAGCCACATCAGTGTGTTCAGCTGCGAGCAAGTCGTGGTGCACAGTGAATACAGTGACCAGCTGTCTTAGTCCGAGGGCTGAAGGCTGTGGGTGGGGGGCTAGAAAAAGGTCTCACACAAGGGCAGCCTCGGGGCAGTGGTTTCTTGTGTTAGGAACTTACATATCTCATGCATTTCTGTTTCCAGTTGCCACTGTTTCTTGAATCAACCATAAAGGCTTTGTTCTGAGAGATGGAGAGCAGTAGGGCATCACTGGTGCTTGTGAGACTGCTGCCAACAGCTTGACCTTTGCAGGCTGCTGGGAGCTGGCCCATGCAGGAACGCCTGGGACTGCGGGAGGAAAAGGCTCAGTTTGTCGCCAGCAGTTCAGCAGCAGCAGATCTTACACTGGTTGTCCTTCAGACAGTTGAGAGTCTTTACATGCAGGTCTTCTCTGTGGGGGAGGGTGTCTTCATTAACTGAAGTGCTTCATGGAAATGGTGAATGTTAACTAGCGTTCCCCAGGCAGGTGTTGAGGCCACCTGCCAAGTGAGCTTCTGCTGAGGGTCCGCCTTGTCTCACCTGATTGCAAAACACATTCGTCTTCAGACACCTTCTTCTTCTTCTTCCTTAAAAAGGAAGTGTTTTCTGGGGGAATGTCTTTGAGCAGTGTGTAGCAGGAGTGTTTTCTTGACCTATTTGTGTTTTTATGATCGTAGCCATACTTTCATTGCTCTTGCAAGCATTTTTAAATCTTTGGCAATAATACTTGAGGTAGCACTGTAGTTACTTGTACACTGCTGGCATGTTGGCATATCAATCCTTTATTTCTTCTTCTCTTGTATGTCTCTTAACCATGTTCTTGCTTTATCCCTGTAGAGTTTGAGTTGTGTGTTTATATATAAACACCGTATATTTTCACACTCCACTCCGTCTATCTTCTCTATATTGGGTATATTTTCAGTTCCATGTAATCTATCTAAACGCACGCAACATTTTATATAAATGTCTTACAGTCTCAGAAGACTTAATGAATCTTTTGGTGTTGTTAGGAGTGGAGTGAGGGGGTGGGAGGTGTGGCACAACGACGCTTGTACGTGTTTCTGTCTGCACTCTCGCTCTTCAGTGACCTTGCATTGGTGGGGAGTTAGGCTGGGTTAGCAGTACAGTGCAATTTGGAAATACAGGCACCAGTAACTGTTTTTAAGTTTCCCAAAGGTTTCCCCTGCGTTTTTGTTGCGACTCCAATTTAAAACCCACCTACGAGACAAATGTTTACTGCTCCCTCTGGTGTTCACTTCCAACGGGTTTCACTGCTCAACGTGTCCAGGAATGGAGTCTCTGCAGGAAAGTGTTCATAACAAACAATTATCCACAACCATGTGTAAGACAGATAAAGTCTTTTTGTAAGAATGCTGAAGGAAACCCACACTCTGCAATTAACAGCCCAAGTTTCCTAGATTATGTGCTGGATCTTTTCCTGTGCTCTGAAACCTTTTCAGTTGGAAAACCGAAAATCTTGCAGAACAAAGGCAGGTTTGTGCAGTTTTCATCTTCAGACCGGCGCTTCAGATGTATGTTGACTGACTTAATTACATTCAGCTTCAACAAGAGGTAGTTTATGAAGAACTGTGGGTGTTAAAAGCTAAATGATGTCAGAGGGATGGAAGGTTTTTTTCCTCTTCAAAAAGCCTGCTGAAACTGAAGTCATAACTGATGAAGGTGCTCTGCGGTTGTGCAAGCCCAGCGCAGGCAGCAGTAGGAAGGAGGAGGACTGAGTGAGAACTGTACCAGCATAAAACACGTGTCATGCGCGTGGAAGCCTCAGGTTGGCATGGTCAAACTCCTTGTCCTGCCCTCTTGCTGATGCAGGGTAGGTTTCAGAAGAGGCCCTTTAGATGATTTTTGCTTCTCACTGCTTTTAAAAAAAAAAAAGTTTCATGGGGTTTACTCTTGAGATTAGGAGCATGCTTCAAATCTCTTCTATGGGAAGCTTACACACTGGAATTACATTAAGGCACATTATGTACTCGTGTTTTTCCCTGTGTAAGTCTCAAAATTAAAATGGCGAGATGGATTGAATTTACTAATAAAGGGTCATTGCTCTTGACCCAAATCTTTCTGGTGACAGTCTGGATATATGTGTTTGTCCTCACCTCTCCTTACGCTTTGCTGTGAGAGCAGTCATATTCATGACATCCACAGTGCTAAGAATAAGTAAGCAAATCTACTAGCCTCTTTAAAAGATGGAGAGAAAAGGTCTTGTGGAGAATAGTGGGTTCTGCGATCTCTATAAGCTCTTTAATGGCTGCTTATTACCATCCTACAATTATTACAGCTGCAGTTGTTTTGCTTGGGGTTTAGCCACTCAGCAGAGTCAGCCTGATGAATGGCTTTCATGTAAAGGAACAAAGGGCACAAAATAACTCTGGCTGCTATCCTTTTAAATACCAGGCTTTAGGCTCAACGAGCAGAGCTCAGTGCACTGGAGAATGAGCTGCAGCATTTTGTTAATAAGAAATGTCTGCCCAGTTCAGAATTAAGATCAGTAAGCTCTAGGGATTGTCCAAACCAGCCGAGATCTCCTAGAAATGCAGCAGCAGGCCAAGAGTCTTGAGTAGGTTTAATCCTACCCATCTGTAAAGGCTACTGACTTGGTGGTGTTTAATATATCAGTAGTCACCACAAAGCTACTCATAAGGCATCAGCTAAAGCTTGGTGTTAACTAAGGGTAATGCCTCAGAGAAGGAGGAGGAGAGATACTTTCAAGAGACACCTTTGGATCCCTAGGAGTAAGATCCAGCGGTGCATGCCTTCAGCACCTTCTTGGACATCATCTCACCTGCTGCAGTCTCTTGCTGCTGGCCAGGTGCACTTTTAGCTTTGAAAGGTTTCCATGGGTGGTTTCTGATAAATTGAGATTCTCTCTTGCTAGCTAACGGCTTATAATAGCGTGAGCTAATTAGTTGTGACGTGTGTCGTATTGAAGCTCATGACATTTTGGAAAAGATGGATAACAAATAATTGATACTTACAGGTAAGTGATTTAGCAACCTGTCACTTTTAAAAATGGAGCTTCAGCATGAAAATCACTGTGACGCTTATGAGGATTTTATCTTAAGAGTCTGACGCGATGCAGAAGTATTAGAGCTGGGCTTGTGCTCTGTAGTTCTTCAAGCCCATACCCGCCACTTCAGGAGGTGTGGAGTGGCTGTGACATGGCTCGTGGTGCTAACAGGAGGCTTAGGTGGCTGCGACCTTCAGGCGTTGTTTGTGTGCAGTTCTGGAGATGGTGACGAGCCTCTGCTGTAAGTGAATGTGTCCAGAGACAGCTGAACGGCTGATCTGTGTAAGCGAGGTAGCAGAGAAGTACTGGCTGATGTAAAGTACTCTGCAGTCCCCCATGAGCATGAAGGAGGATGGTATAAGAAGCAAGATAAAGACATAGAGATAAATATAAAAGCAGTATGTTAAAATAACTAATATGATTACAGGAACTACAAGACTTCAAAACTCAGTGTTCCTGCTAATAAAAGACATGTGAAATAGTAGAAGTATGAAGTGCTTCTTTTCTTTTTTTTCCTCTGAGAGAATGATCTGGGAATTTAACTTTCCATATAAGCTGGACTAACAGTCTACCATTGTGGTCTCCTACTTTTCCATTCCATTTCTGTAATAAAGCCGATAAGTATTCTTTTTTTCCTTGACTACTTAATTTTTTTTTGAAAATGTGGGATGAGAAAATGTAACATCAGGACCAGAATGAGTGAAGAGAGCTTGCAAACTGGAAAGCTCGTGCCAGTCACAGTAAAAAAAAAAAATAAAATAAAAAAAAAAAGCTGCAGCCAAAGTAGATTGTGTATTTATGTTAATGGAGTAACCATTGTCATGCACTAGTTTTCCAGGCTGACAGATATTGTGCAAACAACAATCTTACAAAACTATACAAAAACAATCTTTAGTGGCCCAGTTCTTATTTACAGTCCCGTAATAACGTGTGTAAAAGGCTAATGAATCTAACGTATTGCTGAATAACTAGAATATATAGCAGGAAGTTAGGAGTTCTGAAAAAGCACTTGTGCATATATATGCACAGAAAACCTCTGTCTTAAGATCAATGAGTGCTTTTAGGCGTCCTTGTATTTTTATTTATGCTTCCTGGTTGACCTGACATATTTGTTGCTTGATGCTAGTGCACCACCTGCAAATAATTTTCAGATACACCTCTGGGTTCCCAGACCCAGGAAAAACTTCTGGAGATCCAGGAAGGAAACCAAATCTCCTAAAGAAACCCGGCTTCAGAGGCAGAACACAAGGCTTACTGAACCTTCGCCTGCAAGTCATCAGTATATCACGCTGTCACTGCTTAGCTTCCACTGCCTCACACAGAGCAATGTTTTGCACTGATGCTTAGAATCTGGGAGGCTTTCAGTAATCATCCAGCAGTTCTTTTGGCTGTAGTGCTTCTGATCTTTGGGAGACTTTGAGCTACACCTTGACTGTGCTGCTTCTAATGTCCTGCCTCCTTGATCAGTGTGAAACAGGTGCCAGCCCTGCTTGATTATTCCCTTTGGAAGATTTAAAAAAAAATCCAGCTCAAATGCCTGATTGGGACGCTTGGTCTGAGTCTTCCGTTCAGTTGCTTCAGTGGAACAAAAAAGCTGATGTGATGGAAGGGGCAGGAGGGGATGGGGAAGCATCTGGCACACTCTGGCCACAGGAGCGAGGAAGGACTCGGGGGAATCAGGCAGCTCAGGTCCCCAGTGCCCAGCTCAGTCCCCTCAGGGGCCTGCTTTCCCAAGGCTGTCCATCGCACCGTGGTGCTACTCTGAAGGCCCACAGGTATTACTTCCCTCTGTGATTTTCTGTGATGTCTTATCTTCCAGAAGTGGAATGTCTCCTAACAAGTTCTGAAGTGATTTGTGAAGTGTTAGACGGCAAGCCTGAAAGCTGAAAGAGAACCCTGCTCTCCCAACCTGCAATACATTTCCAACATAAGGCTGGCTTTGCCATTAAGCTGTTACTGTTTTTATGGACCTTAATTTTCCCCTCCAGCAAAATGCTCTTTCCAAAGCTGCTGTAGGTAAGATACCCCCAAGAATCCAGCCTGTATTACAGCACTCATGGGAAGTGAAGCAAAAAGGGAATTGGCTTCTGAAACCTCGCTGGCTGCCTCCAGGTGTACGTGCACTGCCACAACTCGTAAGCAATCAAATGTCAGGGCTTTGCTGGCATTCATGCGGAGTGAGGGGGGCAGGCACAGAGGTGCTGTATTTCATCTTGTGTTCATAATGCAGAAACTCAGCTGGGAAAGGAGAATCATCATCTTTGGCAAAAGGATTTCTTAACTGCTCTTTGAAAGTGCTGCTCTCCAGGATGTAAAAATAGCTTGGACTGCCATTTAGCCAGCAGAACCACTGGAACATCAGCTTTACTGAAGTTTTTTAGCGAATTTCTTAGGTAGGTGACAAGCATCGGGATTCTTAAACAAAGCTGAACTTTAAACAATCCATGAAATGAGCACCTGCATTAATTGAGAAGATGCTGCAAGCCAGCTGCTAATCTTTCTGTCACTTACTGAGCTGGCTCACAAACCTGGAATACCAAACTAGAATTAACTCTTACTTTCATTCATGATTAAGCAACCAAACACTTTGAGTTAGTTATAATACCGTTTATAATGAAGTGACCATGGTGAACATCTCATGTGAAGCTCAATTGCAGAAATTTACACATGAGTAAGGGCAAATGCAATAGCAACTAGCATTTGATGGCTTTTTATGCAAGGAGATCAAAAGGGTGTGTGGCGCTAAGTATTTAATCCTCCTGGTGGTCCCCTCTAGATGGGGGTCAGTACATAGCAGGTTTGGAGAGCTTGGGACTGGGGCGGGTTTGCCAGCTGGGAGCAGTCGGTGGCAGGATGCAGTGCGGATCAGGCAGCTACTGCCATGGATGGGGTGAGGGATCCAAGTCCTTGCCACACGGATGTCCTCAGGAGCGTTTCCCCTGCTGCTGAAGTCCATTACTGCCTTCTGTTCTGCTTGTACCAATCCTGAACTGGCTTAGACTTTGTGTTTGTCCATGAAATTATTAAAGAAAACATTACTTTACTCTTTGAAAAGTAAAGGCCACTGTCTCCACAGTACTCCAAAGCCTTCTCTTTTTCCCCTTTTCAAAGGAAGCAGCTGATTCGGTGGTAGCTGAGTTGTTTTTTGGTTTTGTTCTTGTTTTTTTAACTTTAGTATTTTTCTTTCTTACTATAAACTATAATGTAAATCCTGCCCACGTAAGCGGGTGATGGTTTATTAGGTCGGAGGCAACCTCTGATGTTTCCTGTGGGATTAGTTTCACTAATTTTTATAAAAATGCTGCTGCTTTTAAAACAAGCTGCTTGTTAGGCTCCCTTTCCGAGTCTCAATTAGCAGTTTCTGACTTGCAAGTTTTTCACATGAGTGGTTAAATAGGGAGCAGAGGTAAGAGTGCCCCAAGGGCTGTTTGTAGGTGCAACAAACGCTCTGTAATGGCTGTGTTTTGGATCAAAACTCATTAAAGTTTGTCTTGAATTGGAGAACTTCTGGTGTAGTAGACTTTTATGTGGATTTAATACTGGAAAATATTGCTCGAGTGCTAGCTGTTTTCTAGATAAGAAGAAGCAAGAAGAGGAAGTGAAACTTCTCCTCCTCGTTCTGCAGGGCTGCCCTGCTAGAGGGTTCAGTGAGCCCATGGGTGATGCATGGGTGTGCTGTGCTGAGGTGGCTGCCCGGCTGCAGGTAGTGGTGGCTTCCCTGCTGGGAACCGAAGTGAAAATAAGGCCCAGACAGCAATTAACCGAAGTTAGTATTAGCTGGGTTAGCATTTGTAGCAGTGCTTGAAGTGAAAGGCTGTCTTGGTGTCATCCTGCCTGTTATGTTGTGTTGGAAAATCAATCCTCTGTAAATTCAAGTTAAAACCCATTTTTCCGAAGAGCGAGGAGAACTTGAAGAGATGGCTGTTCCTGTCTCCTTCACAGAGTTGTCACTGAAATGCTGTGCGTAGCCACTCCTGGACCCACAGCACCGTCTGATGTGGCTGCGGCATCCATCAACACAAATTAACCTCAGGGATGCGTAAGGTGGTTCACTATCAAAGCCAGGAAAACACCTGTGGCCGGGCAATAGTGAGCATCCGCACACAACAGTTTCTGTTTAGAGAGTTGCTCTGGCATCTAAGTCCTCAGGTTTTGATGAGCTGAATAAATCCCCGGCCACGGCTGGGTTGAGCCGTGTGGGTGTGAAGCAGCATGCGGCTGTTTTGCCTGATTGCTACCTGGGGGGGTTCTGAGGCAACAGCTTGATTGCAAGGATGCTGATGCTGAAATGCCGTGTTCACTCCTAGCTGCAGGTTGTCGCAAAATGTCTGCTGCTGATCTGCTGCATCCTGTTGTCCTCGCTCCAGATTGCAAAATGACTGAGACGCGTTTCAAAATAGAATTGTTTGTAGCGGTAAAAGAAGGAAATGTGCTTGTCCTGGTGGCTGCATCGTGTGGGGTATGTTACGCGCTATCTTTGCATCTGCTGTGAAAAGAAGGGAAATGCTGGAGGTGTGGTTGAGCTGGCTCAACAGTAAAGGTCTGTCAGAAAGTTTCTTCCCCAAAGCTTCATTAGCAAGACTGCATACTGGCTTCTGTAAGAGAAAATTAACTTGTTATAAATGTATAATGTCTTCTTTTCAAGCGATGTCTCATTAGAGTGACAAACAGATCTAAATTTTACTTTCTCAAAATAGTAGTTTAGTATCTCCTTAAAGTTACATAAGACTTTTTTTCCCCCCCAAGAGGTTGGCTGTACCATTTTGTCCTGGCAATATCCCTCAAATCCATAGTCCACAACTGCACTTCACTTGCTGATATATAGAGAAATCATTTGATGCCATGCTGCTCAATTGCCATATTACCTATGGAAAGCAAATTGCTTGCCCATAACTAAAGAGGATTTGTTATAACCTTCTAATCAGGTTAAAAACCTTGTAGCCAAATCAGGGGTATGAGAATTGCTGTTGTGCAAGGATGTATCTATATGCAGTATATGGTTTCATAAAGCATATGCTGAATCTTTTTTTTTTTTTCCCCCCCACTGTTCATCTTTTTGCTGAGAAATAATAAAATGGATTACACTTTTCAAAAAATACTTCTGTTTCACACTTGGTCCCCTAAAGATAGTAATATATTTTTCTGTTAATGCTGTAGAGCTGTGCCTGCAAACTGTCACACCCTCGGTGGGAACGTACAGCCGGTCCTGATTGGAAGTTACCAATATTTTTTTTTTTTTTTTAGAACCTTAAAAGAAGGGGGTGGGAGGATGGGTTTCTGCATAGCATAAGGAGCGAGTTCACACACTCGCGCACATAACTGCCAAAATAGTTCTCTTGAACTTAAGTAAATCAATCTGGGGGGAACATTTGGCAAGCTTACACTGTGGCCAGCAGTTCTCTGTGAGCATCTTATCCCCTTCCTTCAGGTTCGAATTTCAGGAGATGAGAACAGCGTGTCAGTGAGGAGCAGAGTTTCTTCCCATGGTTGCGGGAGTCAGGGGAGGCTGCTCCTGTGCATGCCAGATCAGTGGCACCTTTTTCTTTAAATACCACGGGAATTCCATTTTGTTTAATGGAAAAACAGATTCGTGTTAATGTTTCATTCCTGGATTGCTTGTGCCATGACTAGGTAACAGCTGAAGACAAGAACCCAGGTGAATCTCTCCTTTTCCACCCTAGGTTTGGGGTGGTTTTGTTATAGTTCTGCAACAGATTTGTCATCTGGATCCAGATTGGATCCACTCTTTGAGTTGCCTTTCTTTAGACACAGTTTTGTAAGTTGCTGGGTGTTTTTTTTTCCTGTTTTCCAGGTGTGCCCTTCGTTTCTTTCCCCTTCCCCTCAGCTCATGGTCCCTCAATTTCTCAGGTTCGGGAGTCCTGGGCTCAGGAGGATTTTTACCAGTTCCTTTGAAAACAACCAATTTCTCCCTTCTCTTTCCCTTGGCTGGTGATAACAGCAAGGCTAAAGAATAAAGAAGGTCAGATGATCCACATGCATCTGTCCTTTTTCACCGCTCTTCTGCCATCTCCTGATACCCAAGTAATTTTTTATTATCCTGAGCCCATTTCATCCAAGTGTGACAGAAGGATATAGATTGCAAAGATAATGATGTCCTTGAGAGCTTATCAAGACTGAAGTCACTGAAGGAGCCAAATAAGTAGCTGCTGTTATATAAAAGTGAAGCTTTTCACATACAGATCTGCCTGAAAACTTGAGGCCTGTGCAGCAGAAGACACAATGATGCGCAAAGGAGAGGAAAACCTTTTTCATAACAGTCGTGTAATGGGAGTAAGAATTGCAGAAGAGTGCTGTGGAGAGTGCAGCAAATGGCTTGAATCCACCACAGGCAGGCATGAGCCTGCTAGATGTATCTGTTAGTCATGAGGGAGCCAAAGACCTCAAGAAAACGGATAGCCTCATTGTGTTCAGGATAGCATTGCAGAATAAGAAGGTGCGTTTTTGCTTGGGAAGAAATAATTGTGTTTTCCATAGGAAGTTTTGTGAGCAATGATCAAACAGCTCTTGCCTGAATACCTCGGGAAAGCTCTGCCAGAGGACAGCGAGGATGTTAAATTGGAAATAAAGCAGAAATTCCCCAGTAGAGGTATCAAGAGTCTCAGGGTATGTGCCTTGGACTACATCCTCATTTTTCCTGCATTTAAACCCAGCACATGAGCAATACATTTAGTATTTGGAATCGGGCTTTGGAAGGCAGCTCTCTTTGGGAGTGAGCCTTGTGCCTACCAGCTGCTGGCTGTGTGGCTAGTGAGTCACAGCAGCACTTGAAACGGTCCTTTATCTCTTCAGGGTATCTAACATGAGAGCACCTTTGAGTTGGGATTGGCTGGTGTATGTATTATGCTTGCTGCAAGTATGCGGAGGTGCATTTCTTTTTTGTTTGCTGTTATTTCCTTCCTTCAAGGATGAATAAATATATAATAATAAAAAAAAAAATAAATCTTGTTCTCTGGCTTGCTGTTTCAAGAGGAGGAGGAACTAGGGAAAAAAAGGTTTGAAGAGAAAATTTTGAAGTAAGCAGTTGTCCAAGCAGTGCGTGCATTAATCCGTGTCCTGAACAGTTTCTCCCTCTTTTTGATAGGGTATTGGGATGCTTTGGGCAGACAGACAATGCATTTTCCAGAAATAATGACTTTTTTTGTGGTCAGTCCAGCTCCCTTTTCCTCCAGATGTTGTGAAACATTAAATACTGCTTATGGTTTGCCTGGTGTAGCTGAAGGGAGCGCACCAGATGTGCTTGGGGCCTTCACCAGGCGTGCCTGGGGCCTTCTCGCCTGAGGGGAGTGGTGCGGGGTGTGTGGATTTTCAGTGATGGCGATATCGGCCAGAAACTTGATAGCCTCCAAATTCAGAGCCCAAATTGTGACGGAAGTAAACCTGCTTGAAGAAACAGGATGCAGGAGGTGCTAACAGAGGCAAACCCACAGCTGCTGCTGCTTCACCCTCCGTTTCTTGGAACTGTTCGGGCTCAAAATACTCGCGGCTGAAGGAGGAAGCTGTCCAGAGGCAGCCGTTTGGGCTGGGGTGTGTTCTGTGATGTGGAGGAGATGCTAGCTTTTAGAAAAAGGGGAAGAAAAAAAAAAAGGGCAAAGCATTGGGAACCTCTTGATGTAGGAGCATTACAAGCACATGTTCCCAGCAGCAGTTCGGCTGCCTGGTTGGAGTGTCGAATGCTCCTACGGCCGGCTTGCTTCAGTGCCGGTCGTGGGATCTGTTCCTGAAGTGTTTGTTTTGCTGCTTTTGTTTGAAGAGGTGGGGTATGGCACGGCCTCAGACCTTGTGGTTACTGAATTATTTAGCTGAAATCAGTCTGCCACAAAACTCCAGCACGGGAGTTGCTCTTTGAAGCTATGTGAAGTATTCAGGGGCTTGAGTGTCTTGGCTGAGCGTTTGCCATCGCTGGTGGTGTTGAGCACAGCAGCTACTTCAGAGTAATTTATCACCTGTTTTCCTACAAAGTAATGGCTCCTTTTTTTTTTTTTTTTTCGTAAGTAGACCTTGGATCTTGGATTCTCTTCAGAATGTGTAGTACTTGAATATCTGCAACCCAGTGATACATCCCATTTTACACTCCATAATCCTAACTTAAAACTAGTGGTATAATAATGAAGAAAAACATGTAACAGAGGAACTTGTAGGAATTTGCCTTGGGAGGCCACTAAATCAAGCAAGAGTTACTGTAGCTGTGGTTTAAAGCTGTTTATATGTACTGCACTGAGTGATGGAAGATGGCTCTGCTACAGCTGCACTTCGTTTTTATCCCCGCAAGAGAGGTTCCCTTCCAAATTAAAACGAAGCTGCTTGTCCCCATTGAGTATACTTTTTGTTGTTGTTTTGTCTGTACTTCTGTGTTCCCTGACTTTGTCCCGACCTTATAAAACTGCCCACGTTGTCGGATTGGTATGCCATATGGCTATATAAAAAGACTGCCTGCCACCGCCATCTCCAGATCTGTCACATCTCAAAACCTGGGAGTTGTAAACACGTCTTGTACGTTTGGTGTAGAATTAGGGAAAGAAGGAAAAATGTACACAAAACCCCTGAAGTTAGAGAGCAGACTTCTTTCCTGTTGTTCTCGTGTGAGTGGTCTGTGTGCGGCATCACGGCCTGTTGGCGTGCTCCGTGCTCGCCTCCCTGCCCTCAGCCAGGCTCTGCTTTCCAGGGCACTTACTGCAGGGTCTGTGCAGAAAATCAGGTTGTGTGCTAATCTGAAAAAAAAGGGAAGGAAGAAAAAAATCTAAATTAGGTTCAATTGTCTTTACTTTGGGAGTTGTTTTTTTCTAGGCTGGTGATAACACAAGACTGCACTGGTGCTTGCCTTGAGCAATGTAGAGGAAGCATCTGCATTACTCTTGCTCAGGGCAGTGTTCCCTTCTCCCTGCCATGAAGAGTTGCTGTGCAGTGAAGTAAAAAAATGCAAAGTGCTTGAGATCAAATGAGATTCTGTAATCATTTGTTAAACATGTTTTGATGCCATTGTTAGTATTTAGTGTTATGAATTGCTGTGCGAGTACAAAATAGAAATAGATGTGGTTTATGTCCTGAAGAGCTTTATAATGGAAGCCATACGATAGAGAGATGTACAGTAACAGATGCAATTCATGCAATTCATGTTCCTTTTGCACCCAATTTTATATAATTTTCTATAAAATTTATATAATTTTAATATAATTTTTCTATAAACTATGCTAAGTAACGGCAGTGTTAATTATAGCATTTTCTTTTTTTGAATTTGACTTTTACAGCCTTAAAAGTACTTTAATTAAGCTTTCTTATATTTCATCTTTTCACAAAGACACTAACTCACTTCATATCTTTCTATTCCCCTTTCCCTCTCTGGATACTTCCTGCATCTTTATATGCCTGTCTTTACACATTTCTTCCTCCAGATCCCAAATTCTCCAAACTTGCTGCTGTGTTCGTTATCCCTATCTGCCTTGGCCTCTCCACGTGTAGGCTTCTCTGAGCACCCTGTACTGCTACAAAAATGTCTTTTAACCTTTGTAAGACATTTCCCTAATCTTCACCCTATTTTGTGCCTTTCTTCTTGCAGCAAAAGCCAAGTCCAAGTGTGGTGCCACGTTCTTCCCCTGCGCCAGCGGCATCCACTGCATCATCGGCCGCTTCCGCTGCAATGGCTTTGAGGACTGTCCCGACGGCAGCGATGAGGAGAACTGCAGTAAGTAAAAAGCACGAGTGAAAGCATATTTATGTTTTTTTTTTTTGTTTTTGTTTTTTTTTTTACATTATCTATAGTACACAGAATGGAAGCCTAGTTAGCCTTTAGCTTCAGTCAGATAACCTAGGTGATGTGTGCTTTCTTTGCTTTTTTGAGAGTCTCTCAGTTGCACTGAATATGGATAGTGTTAATAAAATAAGTCAAATCTGCCTCAAAAGGAAATGTAAACTTTAGTTCTCACCTCAGAGGAGTCTCATCAACCTCGTTGCCCTAATCACTGCCTTACCTTCATCTTCCTTAGGAGGTGTGTATGTTCTCTCATCCTGAAGCACTGCTGTTTGCAGAAGGGAAGCTGCAAATCTTCCCTTCCAACCTAGTTACTTAGTTTTGTCAGGCACTGGCACTGCCTCCTACAACTTGTTACAGGGTGTATTTTCATGGTTGTTGGTTCAGCAGCTCAGATGAGACTTATGCAACAGAACAACTGTCTCTACGACAAGCAGCTCAAGACTGGTGGTAGGGTGACATCCAACTGCTTTGCAAACCACTGCATTTTATAATGGCAGATGGCCTAACTAATGAAGGCAAGGTTTCACCTGCTTTCATCTTGGTTTTGGTCGTGTCCAATTTCCACCTACACATACATAAACACTGTCTTTTTCATTAGTATATTCTCCACCTCTTCTTCGCTGCATTATTTTCACAGTGTAAGTGGATGATTTCTTCAGCAGTGTTTTTTTTCCGGTTAATTTTAAGATGTTTTCTGATCCAATCGTTGCTACAGGATGGAGCCTGTGCTACTGTGTGCACTGTCAAGCAAAATCAGCAACACTCTCAAAATGTAGCCTCTCACTGCTGTCAGAGATAGAGAACCATGTGTGAAATCTACATCACAAAAACAGGGCTTGCCTTAAAAAAACAAACAAACAAACAAAAAAAACATTTTAAGGATCCAATCAGTAGGAGTGATCTTTTTATAAGATCTAGCTCTGTTTTTTTTGTACTTAATGTCTGCATATTACGTTAAGACCCATTTGTGATTTTGAAATGAGATTTAAGCTGCATGTTTGCTTTTAACAGGTTTTCTGTGCTCAAATGCAATTCACATTGGGCAAATGTACAAATATGATAAAATTGTTTAATTTTTATTTTCTCATTTCTTGTCACCGAATAAGATTAATTATTTGTTTATCAGAGCATTTAGTCTTCTCTGTTTATACGTGTTACCAAACAACAAAAAAGCAAAGAAAGGGTTGTTTAGTGAAACAGGTTCTTGGAAGGAGAAGCAGGTTCTCAAAGTCCGATGTGCCTGCCAAGACGCAAGCTTCAGCTCCTGAGTCGCTCAGCAGCTTGCAGGGAAGTCACAGCAGAGATATCATTTGAAGTACTACTTGTCTTGGGCTGAAACCCTTGCGTGTGGCTGCATAGATCCATTTCCATCTGTAACTCTAGCAGGGATTTATCACAGCAGTAAGGAAAGGTTACGTTCGATCCAGCAGCCCTGCTGCTATTATCGGGAGCTGGTAAAAGCCCTGATGTTGCGTGGGTCTGTAGGCGGAAGCTCGAAGCAAATACTTGCTCATTCTCCTGTTGGAGCAGGCTGGGTTTTTCCTTTTAATGTCATTTAAAGGTCAGGAGGAGGCCAACAGACACCGGCTTTCAAAGATAACAAAAGGGGCAGTCTTTGCCGTGATCTATCACTGTCTACTTCTTGGAGGACTTGCCTTTCTTGTTTGTGTGCTTCCCCCACATGTTGAGGTCCCTATGGCAGTGTGAGCATCCTTTAAAGGTGCCATCTGTTGTTGGTCCAGAGTGTTTTGGCTCCTGGGAGGCTGTGGCAGGGAGATAGCACCTCTACAGTGGGGATGAGGGTAGTGGAAGAAGATCGAGGGCTAGGGATACTACATTGCAGTCGTTGGGTTATACTTGAACAAATGGGTTATACAAGCGTGCTTTGAATATCTTGTAGGTAGTGGACAGACAAATGGCAGGTTTCAGTTTAAAACAACCACCCTGGAGATAGCTATGAATTCCTCAATTTCTCATGTGCTTGTAGCATGTAGCTCCAACAGGGCCTTCCAGCTGATAACAGCAGGCCGCTGATCTTCCTTTTTCTCTTTGCCATTTAAGCGCACTCGTGGTATTTTCCAGCATACCTAAGTGTCTTGTCACAGCTTTGCTTATGTAGAGAAACAGCGCTGTAGGCCCTGAAGTGACCTGCAAATCAACATGCTCTGCAAGTACGCGGCAGTTCCAGACCAAAGGAGATTTGGCATGTTCATAATAAATGTGCTTTTGGGGAGCTGGAGGAATTGCCCAGATGTAGGGAGTGTTTGTTATGTATACTGCAGATTACATGCATAGCAGACTTTAAAGGTCTTTTTTTTCTTTTTATTTTTGAAAGACTCTTTAAGGGCAGTTCTTACTTTAAGGAATAAAAAAATAGGAAGCCAGTCAGTATTTGGGAGCTGTAATCCCCTTTGTTATTGTGGCAGAGAAGCACTTTGAAGCAGACAAGGCATCTAAACAGCTTTTTAAGATTTTCAGTTGGAATGCTGCAGTCGGTTTCAGTCACCTCATTACCAAAAGTTGGCGGGAGTTCAGAGAAGAGTGACAAAAATGATTAAGGGACAGAGAGATTGATTTATGAGGAGATATTAAAAACTGCTAAATTATGCATATCTCAGCTAAGCCATGACTACGCAGGAAGATAAGGCTATCTACGCTGTATGTGCAGGGTGCAAACATTGTTCAAGGAGGGATTACGTAGTTATGTATGCTGGGGGATAGCTAAGGGTAGAAGGATGGAATTAGGAAAGAGAAAACAAAGATGAGTATCAAGGAAATCTCCTTGGCAGTGAGACACATTGAAGCTGTGATGTAATCTCCCAGAAATGCTGAAACTGTGCTGCTTCAGGTTTGTAAATGAGACTAGACAGAGCAGTAAATAAGCTGTAAGGTGCTAGGTTTGCAGTGGGTGAAAAGACTGCTCTACCTAAATGAGTCTGCCTAAATACTGTTCTGTTCTTACTGAGCGTGCATTCACCTAACTCACAGGGCCTTATTTTCCTGAAAGGATTTTCTGGGTGTGTATTACCCTCAAAAAGGAGTTTCAAATTCAAACTGAGAATTTGAGAAGTGTCAACGCTGCCATTGTATCAATTCCAAAAAGCAAGTTGGAAAAAACAGAACCAGTGGTAAATTAAACCCTACACAGTAGTTCTCAGCTGGGACTGTTGGCTTATAAGACTTGAGCTAAACTGAGTTTGTCATAAGGGGAAGCAAAAGGCAGTGCTGCTTTCCGTTTGTCTTCAGGGTGAACAAAAGCTGAGCACAGTGCTCATTACAGGGACTCTCATGAAAGTGAACAGAAGGCTTATCACGCTGTGGGTGGACTAAACCTCTGTTAATTCTAATGAATCTTGTATGAATTAGAAATTTCATCTCCCTCTGCTCAGAGAGACAAGGTGTGTTTGATTGCCAAGTTACTCCCACATGTTCAGTGAATTGACCAACTGTTGCATTGTGACCTGTTGTTGTTGATTGCTTAAAGGCTATTTCACTGCCCGATAGGAGAGTCTCTAATGAAAGATCTCACTTTCTCTTTTCGCAGCAGCAAATCCCTTGCTTTGCTCTACTGCCCGATTCCACTGTAAAAATGGTCTTTGCATTGATAAAAGCTTCGTCTGCGACAGTCAAAATAACTGTCAAGACAACAGTGATGAAGAAAGCTGCGAAAGCCCTCAAGGTAGGCATAGGGTTTTTATTCTAATCTGCAACATTATCCCAACCTCAACTAATGTGGAGCAGGCACAGTAGAAAATATGATTCTGTTGGCTTGCTCTGTGTTTGCTAGAGCTGTGTTTTCCTGATCCTGCAAATGAGTGAAACACCGTGTGTGTTTGTGTGTATGCGTGTATTTCATTATCGGTGTTCAGAGG
Source organism: Aythya ferina (assembly GCF_964211825.1). Classification (NCBI taxonomy): domain Eukaryota; kingdom Metazoa; phylum Chordata; class Aves; order Anseriformes; family Anatidae; genus Aythya; species Aythya ferina. Next base: position 16,250,996 of record NC_140301.1, on the reverse strand, counting down.
ACTGTTATCTTTCTCAGATTAATAAAAATGCACTTCTGCAGGAAGTGTTTATAATCTGTCATCCAGAGCTCGCCGAAGTTGCTGGGAATGCGTTTAGTGACTTCCAAGAGAGACGGATTGGACCCAGAGGGATCAATAATACAACTTCACTTTGAGGAAGTTTGGTGGTCTGTCCATTTACCGGATGAGTAAGTCCATGCAGGCTTAAAGCTTTAGATCCTCGTTGCTCAGTTATTTTCTGCAGGGTATGTTTCACTGTGGGACAAGACTACAGTGAAAGAACACATTCCTACCCATTTTAATTTCTGTTTTATGAGGAGAAAAAAAATGAAGTCAGGGAAAAAGTTTTTACTAATGATTGAAAATTGTTTGTATTGAGCCTGGTGAGAATCTCAAAACACAATCTCTGGCATTTTTCTTTCTTTTCAACTTTTGCTCTATCTCTGCATACAGTGTTCCCCGCATTTGTTTTCTGTAACTTAGTACCATGGTGCTTTATGAAATATGAAATATATATGAATGACCTGAGGGTGACGAATGATGTGTATCAGGCATCAACTGCTAAACGTTTTCATGTCTGAGTTACTTCTGAGAGACCAGAGTAGAAAAAAAGGGAGACTGGGTCGAAGTTTGCGGGGATATCGCAGTGCGCTGGGACCTATAGAGAGCAGGATACATGAAGGGAGAGATAAGGCAGGGTATGAAAGATGAAATCTGAGAAATTGAAGGAGAATTACTTCAATATTTAGCTGCACTGATGATTTAGTCCTTCATGAAAGAGAAAATAATTCAGAGCTCAACACGGTGATAAATATTCTTGACAACTCATAAGGGAAGAGGGAAAACAAGCAGCAGCGATGTCAACAAAAGAGGGTTTACAGCAGTGGTGTGTGATGAGCTCTGCTGTGTGGTTTCTCTGCCTAACCTACGAGCTCTGTGTTGGGCTCAAGATGTAAAAGCTGACTGGGTCAGCCTGGTACTTGCCCAGCTTGTGTCACGTCCCAGAGATGTAACTCAGCTCGGAGAGAGCCTCCTGCACTGCAGTTGTCTTGGGGAAAGGGAAGGGAAAAAGAGCTTGTGAGCGGCTAGCGCTCTGTATTGCTACTGCAGTAGTGCTGCTGTGCTGAGGGGTGAATTGTTTTTCACTATGGGCCTAGGGCAGCCTAATAAGATTAATGTGTGTGGTAAGGTTTTGTTGGGTTTCTGTTTTTTTGGCATCGGTAGCTTGAAGCAGCAGTGTTCTTTTCCAAGGTTGGGATGGCTGCTTCCTCTGCAGATTAATTGGCTGGATTGCCTCCAGGTTGTTTGTTGTCATGACAATCTGCTTTTGGAAGTGACTGTCAGGCTCAGGAGAAGAAAAGAGCTGTATTTCATGAAGCCGCTACTTTGTCTTTATCTTTGGTCCTTCTGGAAAAGTCAGATTAGTAAAGGGGGTTATGCAAAGCAATTCTGCCTCCTTCTATGCATGAAAGAGCCCCCACACAAGGAAAAAGGAACTCTTTCATTAGGACCAGAGCAGCAAGGAGGTGTTTTTATTTATATATTTAAAAAAAAAAAAAAAAGCACTCAAAGGACAAGATCGGGAATAAGGAGATTCTGAGGTGAAATTCTGGTTGTGGGGTGTGTGTGCAATTGTCTCTGTCCTTTGGCAGTTGAAGAGCTTCCTGGAATTGCCATTTCCCCATCTGTAAGTGGGATACGTTTGTATACCTGTCTTTCAAAGCGAGGATTAAACAGTGTAATGTGCTCAGCTTCCCATCTGAATGTAAATGAAGATTCCCTCTGGAGTTCGCAGCTATGGGTATGTCAGTGCTGGCTCCCAAACACACCAAGTACTTTGTGTTAATTGAGAATTAGAGGCTACAGTGGACAGTCTCTTTCATTTCTCTCAATTCTTTCTATGGTAATTTATAATTACCATAATTATGATGAGTTTTGTGTTAACACAGCACCCAAGAATCCTGGTCATTAACTGGAATTTGAGTGTTCTGGGTGCTTAGGGACAGAGCAAAGCAAATCTGTAGGGCGTTGTAAAGGCAAGATGGAGGATTTTCTTTCCACCAGGCATGTTATCATGTCAAATGTAGTAGCTTTAATTCAGTGTAATTGAGTGAGGTCTGACATAGGAGATTGCCCTTGTGTGCTACTTTCCTATCTAAAAAAATGTTGATTTAGCAATCCGTAAGCTTTTGAACCACTCCCTGTAGTATGATAGTGTCATTATCGCCATTTAACAGATGGGGAAGAAGAGGCACAGATCAGCTGAACACAGCGCGGGCAGAGTAACATCCGGGCTGGTGGCAGAGCTTCATCTCTGCTCGTCTGCTGCAGGGGAATGTCGTGAGGCGTAATCAATGTTTGCAAACTGTTTAGAGATACTATGATAACATGTGGAATAGAAGTGTGAATTATTAATTGGTACTTTGCTCTCCTTCTGCTCTTGGGTATACTGACAAGTTTTCTAAATTAACACCCCTTCCTACTCCTCCATGGACTTCAAAGGCCTCCTTTATCCTGCTGTCATTACATGAAGGCTCCAGTAGCATATCTGGTTGGGTTGTGTCAGGTGCTCCTTCACTCATAGACTTCATTTCAGTCAAGCACGGTCGCTCTGCAGGCTGGAAAAGAGGAGTGTAACCCCCTTCTGAAAAGTGTGTCCTATGTCAAGGCCAGGTCAACACTTCAAAATGCACCCTTCTTGACGAGTACTGGCTTTGCTCGAGCACTGTGAGTTGAGGTGAGCCTGAAACTATGGGTTTATAACGATTCCTTTTAGTCAGAAATAGGGCTGGGTTTGTCTGGGGACAGAGGCCCCAAGGCAAAAACAGGAGGAAGGTCAGATTTCTTGAAACATGTTCCTGCCCTTCTTTCTCCTTAGCACTTGTTGCACAACTTCAGGGTGCAAGCAAGTGCTGCGTATCTTAAAAGGGTCTGTACGTCATGGGGGAAAGGGTGAGTTTAAAAACTTAAACCATGACAATCTAGAAGCAAGTCGGGTGATTCTGCTCTCATTCCCGACATGGGTATTTTACCCTTGGGCTGCTGTGGCAATCCTCAGAGCTGTTCCTTTAGTCCCACCCCAGCCACACTCCACTTGCCTCTGGTGTCCAGCACTGAAGTTGAACGGCCAGAATTTTCCCTTGGTCTAGTCTGTGGTACATTCATCCGAGTATCTGCCCAGTTTTAGGACTGGATCCCCATCCACTTTGTTCCTCTTGGAGCTTCGAGTCCCTCCTATGCCCTGAATCTACTGCTGGTAGCCAGCAGCCTTCTGCCCAGCACGGGGGATTCCCCACTCTCTGCCAGCCGTCCACCAAACTAGAAGGGAATTCCTTGTTCTTAATACTTTTCAACAACTGTGCAAATTTGTTCAGCTCTAGGGCTACCTAGCTTATTCCTTTAATTGCTTTTAATCTGAAGGTGTTTTCATAGTGCCTCTTCCTTAAAATTCTCCTCCATTTTGTCCCGTTGGGCTAGAAAGATTTAACCCCAACAAAAGCACACTGGCTATTTGAATTCAAACTCCTCTTCCTTTCACAACCCTTCTTTTCTTTCCTACTAAGTTTGCTAAATACCTTTATTAGCCTTAACCCCGTTGCCTAGGAAAGAGGGTTTCTTTGCAGCCAGTCCACAGTCCCTGGGGCTGGGGCTGGCTTCAGGAACGTGGCCACAATTGGAGCTCCGCAGTTGTTGGCAAACAGTGCCGCCGCCGTCAAGTCGCACACCACGTGTTTTGCAGGTGCCCTACATTTGCACATTTCTGCTACATTTCTGCAATATATTTGGCAACGGCCACTGTCGCACATGTGGACGCTTCCTTATTTAGTGTTGTGTATTTTTAATTGAATTCTCGTTAGGATTTTGATGTACCCCAATATTCTAAAACAAATTTAGAAGCGTACACAGTTGCCAGAAGTCTCTGATCTTTCTTCCGTGGCATATATAAATTGCTTGTGTAAAAACTGGCAGCATGCTGCAAATTGAAAAATCTGACCGTGTCAAACAAGCTGACAGCCGAGTGGAACAAACACTCCAAATTTCAGTGATACAACACAATACCCGACCTATAAACACCACAAAACAAATAGCTCTCAGAGCAACCTGCTCCGTGCGGAGCTCGTAGCCAGCCCTTTGCAGATGGCAACCAGAAATCCTGGAGTTCCCCAGTGCTGTGGTATCACTTAGGCTGCCCAAAGCTGGGTCTGGCTGCACGCGTTTCCCCTTACTGAGTCTCTCTTTGTCTCATTATTGACTCAGTCTGTAAAGTGGAGCTCAACTGGCAATTACCGTATGTCAGCTCAGTCCAATTCAGCCTACAGCTGGAATTTAATACTCGGAGGCAGGCTGAACAGAAGCACAAACTTACGAAGGGATACAAATAAAATGTCACTGAATGTTTTATTAAATCGAGGCGATGCCTGAGCATATTTATCTCTCTAATAACCCTGTTTTATAACACTTGCTGGATGGAAGTCATCCTGTCAACCGTGCGTTCTGTCTTTTCTCCATTCCCTGATCAAGTTCAGGGTGCTGCTTTCCCTTTTCCTCTCCTCGTGAGATTGTTTGAGAGGGTTTTTGTCAAAAAGCAGACTGTGTGTGGAGTAAGGTGAGCTCCAGGATGCCCGTGTTGGTACTCATCAGTACTGGCATTTTGGATGGCTGATCAGTTCGCCTGTGAACTGGTTCCAGCAGTGGGTTTCACACCACAGTCCCCGCTGCCTTTCAAGCCAGGCTTTTCCTTTGTAAAATTGTTTTTTGTTTTGTTTTCCATTTCATTTGAACAGCAGGTAATAACACAGAGGTTTTAGATGGCCCCAGCTCAGTTCGGAAGCATGGTGACTTCTGAGCAGGGCAAGGAGAGGAATCCTGACTTGATGGCGCATGGGGGCTGTGCAATTTCGGGAGTGTAAAAAGCTGCAGCAGGGATCGCAGGGAGAAGCCTGGGCAGCTGGTACGAGTGTGTTCGAGTTGCTGCGCCTTGCAGCTCCTGCAGCTCGCAGGGATGGGGGGGTTGGTGTAGAAGAGGCGTATGTGCCTGGGGAGAAGCCTTGTGGTGCCCCTGGGCACTTTGGCCTAGCGTTTTGGCAGAGTAACAGAAGTGCCCAAATGTTAGCCCAACGCTGTTGGGAGAGTGGCTGTTGCACTAAAAGCAGCTGTAATGTATCCACAGTCCAGCAGTGACTTCAGGTCTCCAAACCGGCAACAAAACTTTTTTTTTTTTTTTATTTTTTTTTTGGTAGCTGGGGCTGAAATTGTGGTTCTCTAGCTAGGTTCAAAAACAGTGCAGGCAGGCAGTAACCATGTATCAGCGACTTTGCTTTCAGCCAGAGGCTGATTAGGGAATTGAGGCTGTGAGTGGCATGTTTTTTCTCACCTGTGCAGAGACGAAATAAGAGCTCTTAACAATTGTGTCCAGATATTTTTATCTTCGCTTTGTTACATGTGCCTCATTAACAGCTCCAGAACAAGGTGATGACATGAGTATCCAGTTTCTTTGCCTGTGCTTCAAAACTTCAAAACCAGGTGATAAAATGTCACGCTAGAGGAAGACAAGTTTAAAATAAAGGACATTTTTTCCCATTGTTCTTCGGGCTAATTAAATTCTCCCTTGAGCTCTCATTAGTAAAAATCAATTCCTTTCAAATACTTTTTCTACGAGTTTTTAACAGCATGTGGGTGTTTGAAATACACCATACGTTTTGGCAATGTCATGCAATGTCCTGACTGCTGAACTGCATTAACTTTTCAAAGTTGTCAGTGTCATTTAATTGTGGGGAAGGCTCCTGTTGCAGAGCAGTAGGCACAGCCCCCCGGTCTGTTCGCTGGCAGTGGAGAGGATCCAGATGAAAGGCACACAGGTTGATTTTTGACTTTCTCTAGAAAGACGACAGCTCCAGGTAAGGTGGAAAAGGATTATAATGTTTTTTGTTTGTTTGTTTGTTTGTTTGTTTGAAAAAAAAGAAACCTGAATTCCTGTTAGCACAGTTTCAGTACCAGGAAGGTCTTTTGTTGTTTTTGTTGTTGGAAAAAGTCATCGTCATAGCAAATGGGAGAAAAGGGCCACAGCAAAGGTTTTGTGGTTTAGGGCCACCGCACAGGTTTTCTGGTTTAAGTATTGAAGAGTTCTCACTAGCAGAGTGAGTTACCTTGGCCACCTCTTCATTTTCTAGCCCTAACCTTCATTCATCAGACCTGGCTGCTTTAATTCTGCTTCCAAGCCCAGCCTAGAGCTGGTCTGCACTGCTTTCCTGCCACGTCTGGCCCGTCAGCCCTGCACCTTCCTCCGGGTGGCAATGCTTGGTCTTTAGCCTGACTGTTGGCGTTGATCTGAGCTAGCTGATAACGCTTCAGCATAAATCGAGCTTTGAGACCTATCTGTGCTGGCCATGGCAGCAGAAAGTCTAATGCTAATTTAACCTCCAGTGCCTTCACAAATCTTGGTTTGGCATTCTTGTGTCTGTAACCACTAATTAGAAATGATTTCCTAAAGGGAATGACAGGGGCAGCTTGCTACCTTAAGAAGTTTGTGCAGGAAATTGAGCGGAGAGCACAAGAATTTTCTTGCTCCTTAGGAGTTGAGTTGTTCTTTTTGTCAGCAGCAGGATTACATTGAAGATCAATTTTGCTGCTCAGACCTGCGTGAGCAGGAAGAAAACATCCCAGAATCTTCTGTGTGAGGCTTTTGGGTTTTGCTTTTTATTATTATCATCTTTATTTTATTTTTTTTTCCTGCAGCTGCTGCAGTAAAGTTGGTGGATGTGGCTCCTAAAATGTCAGGCTGCAATTCTGTCCCCAGCTGAAACTAGTTTTGCACATGGTTAAAATCTGTATCTTTTCACAGCTTCGGTTATATCTGGGAATAATTTGCGACATGTGAGCTCTGTCAAAGCTCATATGGGTGTTCTTACTAAAATGTAAAGCCACAAGCAAGTCCACATGACCAGGTGTAAAAGTTAGTGTCTATAGGCAGAGGTTGCAGCAGTTTAATACAGAATCAATTATGTAATTGACTCAAATCAGCATGATTTCTGTGTAGACAGTCCCCAAGAGCAGGGTTACCAAGCTCTGTTGAAAAGTTTTACTGACATCTGCTCAGCAAGAATAAAAGCAGTGCGGCTGGGTCAGCCAGATGTCTCTGCAGCTAGAAGCTGTGCTGGTGCACTGCACTTGCCTCGGAGGAGAGCAGTGAGAAATGCAGAATTGCCCTCAAAGGCAGAAAACCCCGTGTTGGGGGGACCTCGTTAGGTCTGGACAGCTCGTGTCTTCTTTCTTGAGAAATTCTTGGTTAGATTAATTATGTTTTTTTGTTTGTTTGTTTGTTTGTTTGTTTTTCTGTAAGTGGCTTTATATAGCTGGCATGGCCACAATTTTACCTTGCCTTACAGAAAAAACAACTTCACGTATTTCAAGATAAATAAGGGAGTGGGAAGCTGTATGTATTTGAGGGATACCTCACAGCTGTGTTGTTATTAACATCAGTGTGGCTACTAGACATCTCCACATCTTTCTGGAAGAAGGAGTGGGCATGAAAAGCTGGTTCCAGCCAGGTCAGTGGGAGTGTTAACTTTTTGCAGCTGAAGCAAATGGCTTTTGTGTCTACTGCAGGTCATGCTTCAGTTGCTGTACCAGTCTGCTGTGTTCACTGTGGAGAAAAATTGCTTCAGGGTGATGTTTAAAACCTAAAGAAGTTGCCAACTGGGGTTCCAAAGAAAGGTATTTCACGCTGCCTGGTCTAAAACTAGCGAATGAAACTTGATAAGCAAATGGATTACCACCACAAATAAAGTTTGTTGCCAGACTTCAGATTAAACCAAGATTGATCCCCAGTCAAGCATTTCAGTACCTGTAAATCTGTGAAGGATGGGGCTGTTGAATTCTTAGCTTTACCTTCTTCGCTGCTCTTGCATTAAAACTTAGGTCCCAGAGTCTGATCAAGCTTTCTTGGAAAGCTGGGCACCACAGCAGGCTTTCTGCCTACTGCAAGTTGTGAAGTGGTGAGAGACACCATGCCAGTCTTCAGTCTGTGCGCTGCTTCCTCAGCTTGCCAAACTAACTCAAGCTCCCATCTCACATTACCAGATATTCTGTGCTAATTTGCTGTAAAAGATTACGTTAAAAATCCATATTTATAAGGGATGTTAAAAACATAAAGCAATTACATGGTTTTCAATTACATAAACATCAACATGCAATGGGAATTAGAAGCTGAATAATTAATTTTCTGTTCATTTGTAATACGGAGTTTATGCAAACAGTAAAACCTGGAGAACAAGCAGAGGGAGGAGTGCAGAGGGAACAGTGAGGGAGTGCCATCACGTCTGGTCTCCAAACTAGCTTTTAGTATCTCTGTTCCAATCCAGATCAGATGTCCAAGTAGATGTTGGCTGCTGAGGAAAGCAGCGATCTGGTGAGCACTGGGTGCAGAAGTTGTGTTTGTACCTGCACCCTGTAGTTAAGTAGTACTTACATTATCCTGGCTGAAAGTTTGGAAACCGGGGTGCATTTCTCATGTCCTGAGCACAGAGGGAGCAGCAGTGACAGCCGCCTGGATTCTTCCTCCCGTTGACCTGGTTGACCGTGGGCATTTTGGGTAAACTTTTCTCGTATGCCTTATCTCTGTTTTACAGAGGAAGAATACCAAACTTCTTACTTTTGAAAGCTTTATGAAGGATTATAAAGTAATGTGAGGAAAATAAATATCATGAATCATTTCTGAATATTATCTGTCAGCTGCTGTGCACCTGCAAGTCACTGTGAGGTCTGGGCATCGGTGCCAAATTACATCCTCCCAGGCTTCAAAGCAGGAGCTTCAAGGTCTGCTCTCTCCCTTCCCTTAATTTATTTTAATAGCATTATTGCACCACAGTAAACGCAGCAATTACCAACTAGTTCTTAAGTGGAAATAATTTTGGGAATCCGATGTTCTGGTTAAGAGGTTAGGTAATATGTTCGACTGTACTAAAACCTCAGGGATTTAAACAAGCATTTTCCATTTGTTCAGCTGCTTATTCCTAGATCCTCATTTCCCTTTCCTTCCTACGTGCTGAATAGCTAGGAAGCACCAACCTTGTTGTAGTGACGGCTGTCCAGGAAAACACTTCTAAGACTTCTTGAGATAGGCTCTTCCATGGTGGATGGTGCTCGTGATTTACCCTCTACAAATGAAGACTTAAGGTTTGTCTTCTAAAGGACAAGTTTTAGGACTGAGAGTTTTCTTCAAGAACGCTTTAACTAAAATTTGAAGTATTATGCCAAATGATTTTGAAGTCCCTAGTGGCTGGAGCCTTGCTGACTGGTTTGTAGGGAGATGGCTCGGACTAGCCTTGGGGGAAAGGGATCTTACGTGCAAATATATGGGAAGCTTTGCAAGGCACTGAACCGTGTGAGACGCCATAGCTATAGGAATATTTTATGGGAAAGAGAATGCCCTTATGGAGACTAACTTGCTGTCAAATTTAATTTCCCTATTTTACACTCCAGCAGTAGAAAACAATAAGCATATGACTCAAAGAAGGCAACGCTGTGAGGGAGGTTATTTCCTTGGTTAGGAGCTGGATGACTACAATCGACCAGGAAGAGGCAGGGGGGTGAGAAGACCACATGTCCATTCAAAAGCTAGCAAATTCCAACTAATTTTTTTCTGCTCTTGTTTACGCTTGCTAGTAAATCCAACTTTGGCTGACCAGGCCCCGGAGCAGGTGTGTTGGTGATCAGTTGGACTGGGAGGACCGTAAGAGTTGGGCTCAGACAGCAGGGTGGCTGCAGCAGGTATGGGAGGACTGAAGCAGCTGTTGTGATAAATGTGACACATGGCAGTAGTGTGCAGAGCCTGGCTTTCAAACAGGGTGGAGATGATGGGAAGGATTTAAGTTGTGTTCCTAGTTTATAAAATTGTGTTTTGTGTTACGAAAGGATCACTTGTCCTGTAGTCTTGCTATTTGCTCTTCTGTGGTATCCAGCTGATACAGCGTGAAGACTGAGAGGGTGGTAACAATCAGCCCTTGCACCCACCCATACCATTGTTCCTGTGATGAAGCAGATGCCAAGGCTTACATTCCTGAGCCCCACATCTTATTCTTTCCATTGAGCTTGCGACACCCGTGTGATTGAATCCCTGAGTGTTTGTACAAGCCGCTGCTGGGCTCTCTCTTGTCTTCCAGCCTGCCCTTTTCAGCACTTCTTGATTTATAAATCCCAGGAAGTTGATGATTAGTTGGTGGCAGCGAGAGATCAGATTCTAGTTATGACTGATAACTGTAAGAAAATATCCAGAGAGTACTTTCCTGGCCAAACTGGATGTAATTCAGGACGCTGTACGTGAGGGAATCTGGCTGGAGGTGCCTGAGGAAGCACGCTGAGGCGTTCTCGTGGGCTGCCCTACTGCAGCAAGGTGCAGCCTGATGCCTTTGCAAGCTGTATGGCTTCTCAGAGGTGGAAACCAAGCAACATGGAAAAACACTTGAGAAATGAGCTAACCTCCTAATAATGAATTTTCCAATAAGATACAAGAATGCTTTTGGTCTCTGCCTTTCTTATCTGTACATCAGTCTTGAGTTCAATCTTTCCTGAAAACCTAGTATAAATACAGAGCAGAAAAAACAGACTGAACATGTTCTTCCAATTTTGTGTTCATCATTTTAGATGATGTCAAATTTGTGCTTCTCTGGTTTTGTTTATTGCATTCTCTCCTATAAGCCATCCCAACCTTTTCCTCTTGTTAGTTTGCTTTCTTTCTCTCTCCAGTTCTCGTCACGTTTTCTTCATGTGCTTGGTTTTGGCTTTTGTTGACACATCAAACAAGGGGAGCTCTACATTAAGCTGAATTCAGACTTCGGTCACCTACACAGAGTTAAAATACTATCAAATTTTGTTGCTCTGTTCAAGTAAATCTTTCCTATTCAGTACTTATGTTCTAGTGTCACCCTGGAGGGGTAGGCGGTGGTGTAGGCTTTGAACACACAAATTCAGAAAACAAAAAAAAAAATGAGGGAGAAATCATACATCTCTGAGAAGACTGGATAGAAATTCCTTTATTGCATACAGCTCTCTGATATGGAACATGTCTCTTGTCTCTGATACGAGTGCCAGATAGTGGCCCTCTGAGAATATCATCCAGCTGGCGGTATTCATAGCAAATGTGCATCTTGTTTATAATTTCAACAGACTTAATGCTACAAGTTCAGTGTAAGTCACAGGTAAGAGTGGGAGTTAATTCCTGATCCAGTTGTGCTAAAGCTGTTAGAGCAGGAATTTCCTTTCCACCTGTTTTACCCCATGATTTGTACTACGTATGCTTTATTGCCTTGATTTATAGCATTTGTCATCTGACACTGCTAGCGATTCCATGCATGCGGTTTGCCAGGTGGGAGCAGCCTCCTGATGCTTTTGCCATTAGCTCCGAGCTTTGGCAGCAGCGTTTTCCTGTAGGACACCGGAACCCAGCACGTGCAGTGGAAGGGGGAGTCTTGAAAGAAGCTGCTGCATTAAACTTCTGTTGGAGAGGGAAGTTTCCACAGGAGCTAGGCTAATAATCTACCTCCTGGGCACCAGCTGGGAGCGACCCAGATCAGCCCTCTGCCACATGCAGCGCGTGGCAGCAAACGAAGCATTGCAGCAGTTGGTGCAAAGCAGGAGCTGTGCAAGTTAAAGTTGCTCACTCCTGTGTCAAAGGGAAGAAGGTGAGGAGACCCTGCAGTATGGCAGAAGGCAGGCTCCTGCTGCAAGTCATCTTGCATCGTTCGTCACGGCTGTGCATCCATGAGTGGTGTGTTGGAAGAAAATCTCTCCTGGGTTTCTGATGTTTTTCAACCACAAGTCTTCTTCATTTGGAACAGGGTTGAGTGCTCTGCACTGCATTTCCCTAAGCTTTTCCATCTCTGGAGCTGATTGAGGAGAGCAAAAAGGGGAGAAAACCACCAAGAGAGGAAGTCATCCTTTTTTACTTCTTTGCTGTTCCAGACGCTACAAGGCTGCCTCTCCAAAACAGCTGCATTAACCTTATGGCTGTTGCCTCTGGAAGTGTAATCCCAACAAATTCTTCTCTCTCTCTCTCCCAATGTGTTCATCTCTTCTCTTGGCTGTTTGAAGGGGTTTCTTTATCTTTTTCCTCTTCCTCTTTTCTTGTCCCTTCTACTCCTGTGCTGCGTACCTCCATCCCTTTCACACAGGGAAAGGAATGTCTCTCTTATGTGGGTGCTGTGGTTATGTTTCAGCAAGAAAACCAAAAGTTGTGATGGTGGATTTTTTTTCAAAGTGCCTGTTTAGATGTACAAATAATGCCAATTTTAGTAGGTTCTGTGCTCTTAGGCATATTTGAAAACACCACCTTTTTATGTAAGATACAGATTTTTAAAAAGGAGATAAAAAGCAAAGCACTGTAGAAAACTTAATGGCAGGCAGCACTGTTCTCTGCTTGGGAGAGCACCAGTTTGAGCAGACACCATGTGGACTTTTGTTTCACTTCCCTCCTAGTTAGAGGCTTCAGAAATGATCTCCTCTCCCTGCCAATTCCATTTGCCCTGTGAGCGCTGCTCTGCCAGGCTTTGTGCAGTGCAGGCTTCAAATCCTCAGGTAGTGAGGATTTCATTGCGGTTCCCAGGTGATTATTCTACCTGCAGTTCTCACAGTGAGCTTTCCTGCTCTGACTTCACCTCTGCTCTAGAGCTCCATAAAACTCTTTGAGTATCACATTCCCTGCTTGGTTTCTGGGCCCCTACAAACCTGCAGTGCAGGTCATTTATTGCAGATAGGGAATGACGCTAACCTTTACCTTTCCTTTCTGTTTTATATGGAGAACAAACTCTCTAGTTCTTAGATATACCTGGAACCCAAATCAAGGAATGGATTTACCTCAGGTTTTGTGGATGAAGACTGATTAAAAACCACCACCGCACTACTTTACTTCCACTCTTACTGTAACCCATACCATGAATGTGCACCATGTATTAGTGAACACCCATTCTGCGTGCATTTTTTATGAAGGTCTCAGGCTGGTTGTTGCTGACGCTTGCTAAATTACTCTTGCAAGAAGATTCTGCTTGTCCTGAGACAGGGTCAGGTAGGACTGAGCATGCCTTCTGGCTTGCTAATTTTTCAGTGGTGAGATCAAGCTGAATTCATGCCCACTCTGTCATTAGGAACCTATTAAGCTGTTGCTCTCTGGCTTCATCTTTAAATGTGGACCTTACTGTTCATGTTTGGTGTGTGGTTCATGATGTCCTCATCGCTTTCTGTCCTCTGTTTTCTGTTTTTGTTTTTTTCCCAAGTCTCATATGTTTGCATAGGTGCATCATTTCAGAGGAATACAGGAGGGATGCAGATGTTATGACTTCATTTATTTATTACACTGTTTGGGCTTTTTTGATCTCTGGATCTCAAAACAACATTCAAATAAGGATTCTCTTTCATTTTTCTTGGCACTGGTTTCTCTCCCCATGGATGGAAGTGACTTAAGTTGGTTCTCACAGTCAGTGACTGATAATAAAAACATGACTCCACCCTCAGTCTAGTTGAATTTATAACCTATTTCTGTTTTGCTAGATTGCAATTTCCAAGGCCTCCTTCTGCCCCGCACAGCTTACATTTAGAGTTTCAGGCTGAATGTGTGCCCTGTGGGCTTGGGGAGGGGAAAACTTTGCTCAGGGTTTCCCTTTTCCATTTTGCTTGGCTGTCCCTTAGCCAGAGCCCACCCCAGTGCTCAGCATGGAGGTGCTCGGGGGAGCAGGGTCCAGACCCTTGTCCCCAGCCTGGCCAGGTGGTGGCCAGGTCCTTCCTTGCTGGGGACTGTGCCTGGGGCTGCAAGCTAAAAGCAGCAGCTCTGCGGCAGCCCCAGCAAGTCCTAAGACAGCATCTATTGTCATAGGCATTTTAAACTGCATGAAAACACGCTTCCTTTCTTCTCAGGAAGCAGAAGCATGTCTTACTTGCCAAGTATTGTACAAAATGTCCAGAAAGAAGATCTGGTTAGGAGGAGACCTTCCTTGGGAGGGTAGGAGAAGAGGAAGATAGGATTTGTGGGGTTTTGTTGTTACATTGTGTTTTTGTTTTGGTTTACTGCTTTGAAACTATACCTATCACAGTTTATAAAATACTTAAATCTGTCTGCCTACTGGCTCGTTAGTTTCCATTTCAAACCTGGATATAATTGACGTAATTTTATAAATACTTAAAAAATAATGAGACAGTGTAATACTACTTGAGGGACCTTGTTCTTCAGAGCATTATGTATATCGCTTTCTCTGCCAGTTCCTTTTGCAGAACGGTTTATTTGCAGCTTCAAAGTATTTATACTGCTTAAGAGCAGTGTTAAGTACCTTAATTAGCTTGGAAAATATTCTGGGCTTTTTTGTTCTTTAATATATTTTAAAGACATTTTCTGTGGTGAGACTTCAAAGTGCCACTTCTGCAATTCCTTTGACTGTGCAAGTGAGCTGTCACATTCTCCAGAACTGCAGCTACCTGCTAGCATTTGTTTTGCTTTCAGGACATCTCATGAGATTGTTTTTTTTGCAGACAGACCCACAAGCCACGTTCGAAAGTGTCAGGAAGAGCTGGTGCCACATCACTGAGCCATTTATAGCAGAGAGGAGGGAGAAGGCTGGAGGGAAGGCTGTATGCTTTGCTGGGGTGCAACATGTTAATGGGCTGCGTACATCCCCCTTGTACATTGCCCAAAGATAAAGGGCCACCTGCCCAGAGCCTGGGGTCAGCACAGGAAACCCTGTCCGGTGCCCACCCCTCCAGTCCTCAGTTCTCTGCATTTTGTTGTTTCATCCCAGTGTTTCATTGCCAGTTGGTGAGCTACTGGGAGATCTTAATAAACGTGTCACTGCTGGAAGAATATACTGAAGTGTTAAGCAGAAACTTCTGAAGCGGTAAGTGGGCATTAGAAGTTGTCAGAGGGAGTTCCTGGGGCTGTTTGCCACTAGAGATGGCAGACAGCCTTTGGGGAAAAAGCAGCGTGTGGTTGGTGTGTTTTTGGCTCCATTGGTGCAGGAGCAGTACTGGAAAAAAAAGAAAAGTAAACATAAGTGGGAGATGAGACCCTTTCCCACTGTGCTGGCTCAGGGAGAGGAGGGCGAGGATTTCAGGGCTGTCCTGTGGCAGGTAAGTGTGGGTGGTGAGTGTTGTCATGCTCGGAGTGGGCGCGTTTGCAGAAGATGGCGTCATCCCGGCTTTTCCCAATTCGTTCCGTCCTGTAGCTTAGCCACGTGTTCTGCCAGCCCTGCAGAAAGCCACGGCCTCTTCTTCCACCAGTCCACGAACCTCACAAGGAGGAGGCAGCTGCCTGCTGCCACTTGGCCGTGCTCACTGTTAGGGCTGTGGTGCCGGCTCTGCTTGAGCCCCGCGCTATGATGGAGGCAGAGGCTGGGCCTGCTGAGGTGGGGCTGCACGGCGGTAGGGAGTCTTGGCAAGAACATGGTGCTCGTTCCTACAGGTCGTAGTGATCTTGCTGTACTGACTCACGGTCAGGTAGATAAAGCTATTACTGCATCTTTTTTCATGTTGCTTATGTTTTTATCTGTCAAATGTATGTTTTTAAAACACAGTACTTCGTGTAGGCCTCCAGAGCCCGGGCTGGTTCTCTCCATGTTCAGTTAGATGCCTTTTGCTTCCAATTTTTCCTCATGAACTACCAAAAACTAATTTCATTAGAATAACTTGCTCAAAAGAAACGTGTTTGGAGAAGTCCAGAAGGCTAAGTGGGAGTCTGAGTGCTCTGACAGAAGTCGCTTTGCTCTCGGTGAGCGCTTTGTGCTGTGGCAGTTCTGGTTTTAGGTAGCTTTCCAGGCGTGTTGTGTCGAGGGCAGTGGGCACAGACGTTGCAATAAGAGTCCTGTGAAAAATGCCAAAAATTAACTGCATATCAGGTACTGAAACCTTGAAGTACAGGACCATATTTCAGTCAGAATGAAGCCTTTGAATGTTGCAGAATCTTCTAGCGCGATGCTGAGGCTTTCTCTAAAAATGGCTGCCTCATCCTCAGAACTCCTGTTTCTACTGTTCGCAGCAGTTTTCTTTTTCTTTCCCTTTCTCCCTCTCTTCACACCATCACATGCATCTTAGGAAACTCATATACCCTAATCCTATGCTTGGCCCACAAGACCCAATGAGCTAATAACCTGAGAGTAAATTGCTGTAGCAACTGCATTCACAAGTATCATGAACAGCTTCTTTAAAGTGGTGTTTGATTACTTGAGACACAGGTTTCAAAACATTAAAACAGCTTAAATAATTACTTGGCTAAAGCAATGAAGTTCTGTGAATAAATTTCATTTTTTACGGACCTCATTTTTTTCCTTTCCAGAAAATGGACAAGAAGCCTGTATTAAAAAGTAATTAAATCCGCAACCCAAGCAAGACAGAAAATTCAAAATATAATGCAAATGCAGTTTTTTCATTTTGGAGATGATTGTTGCCCATCCACACACACACACACACACAAGTATGCACATCATTAGCATTGACAAAGAGCTGATGGTTAACTTTGAAATTCTTGGTTTCCAGGAGTTTATCTCACAATCTCATCATGTAAATGCATTTTTTTTTAACTTGAGCAGTTGCCATGAGAATAAGTGTCTGTCTAGAGCCCTGCATAGGATGCATCCTGCAAAAGCCAGGCAGAACTATCTGTTCTGTTGAAAGGGAGTCATGTTGCTTTGATTTATAATTAATCTTTAAGAATCTAAAGCATCGTGACAGTATAAAACAAACAAATCTGACTGTCTGACAGTGGTGGTTGCCAGCTGAGGCAGTGTCCCACATTGCATTGTATGCATGGCACTGAGGCTTGGTGGACTGCTGCTAATAGCTAGCTCTCCTGAAGAACAGGTGCGTGGTGTGTGAGGCCGTGCTTTGGTTGAAAATATGTAGAAAGGAATATGCTTTAAGAACATGTATCTCTGGCTATCTGGTAAAAATTGAAAAAATAAAATCAGTATTGGAACCTTAATTTTGCCATGCATATTCAGGACGTGTTTGTGGGGAGGGTGATACTTGACAAAACCTTATTCCCCTCGCTTCTGAAGGCCAGCTGTGCTTGTTGTTGGTTACACAGCTGATAAGCATGAGGAGGAAGGAGGGGAACTGCTGAAACCCAAAGCATGAAGCAGGGCAGTTGCTGGAGCTCCTGTGTCAGGTAGTTGACCTACCAGAAGGTAGAAGAGAAGCCTCAGTAAAGTCTGCTATGTGGCTGTTTTCCTCCCCTGGAAGTATGCTTTATTAGAATGGATCTGAACAAACTTCAATCAGAAAGGAAAGGTGGGAAGTGGGGATGGTTACAGAGAGCTGGCAGGGGCAAGTGCCAGCTCAACCAAACACCCACCACCACCAAAAACCCCACGCACTTAGGTGAGATTGTTGCTTGGTATAGGATAAGATTTTTGTGTTAAAGTAAAGAATTTTGTTTGTCAGTGAAGAACTTTCTTTCACCTCTCTGTTGTGCCCTGAAGATGGACAGTGGGGCTTCTCAGCGCTAGAAGACTTGTAGTTTGATCATTGCAGAACATTTTATAAGCTATGTGCAGCTAGAGATGGCTATACATTTTCTAATATGAATTCTTTTCATTTTCATGTGTATATATATTTCTCCAGTGCAATGAGAAGGCTTAAACCTTAGAGTAACATACAATACCTTGATGATTACTCAATATAATCTCTGCAGTATCTTTATCGTGGTTTGGTTTGAATGCTACTTTGCCATTACTAGTGCTACAGCGCATCCTTCTGATAATGCTTTATCTTCCTTCCTTCTCACACCAGCAAGGTAAGGACCTGAATTTTGTTGGCTTGGTCTTTGCAGCCAGATGCTGCTAATAATACTGCTTCAGAGGTGAGCCATCCCAGCATCTCAGCAAATTCAGTCTGGCTGTCAGCACGGTCACCAGCCAGGGCTCTGCCTCCTGGAGTAATATCCTCGTCTGTGACGGGCACAACCCTGTGGGAATCAGCAGATCCGGATCAACTCTGCTGGTGGTGGTTTCCTTTGCATGGCTTCATGGCTTGATTCATGCATATGCAATTCACCACCATGGATTTTGACATTCGAAACACTTTTTTCCTGGCCTGATATAGTCATTGCTTTGAAATCTGAACTAATGTTTGGACTGCTTCCCATGTGTTGCCCCAGAGCTGCCAGTATACCTGTTTCTTCATACTTCTATTAACTTGAAAACAGGCCACTTCAGACACTTTCCTATGTGAAAATTGAGCTAGATCTTTCTTAAGATTAACCTTAAAATTAGAAACTTTGCACTTGAATGTCTAAGTTGTGTGTAATTTGCCATGACTACAAGCACATAGTCTCTGTCACGGAAAGGTGAAACACACCGAGCCATTCCTGAATAAGTCTGCCTGCATTTCACCAGCTTTGTGCTCCCATTGTATGGGTAAAGAAAACTAGATTCTGTTTTGGCTGGGGTTTTCTAGTGTTTTATAGACACTGTGTGACTATGTGTGGTGGTGTCATGCTGTGTGTGACTGTGCTGTCTGTAATATATCTGTGCTGTGCCAGGGTTACACCATTTATACGCGCAGTTTCTGCTTTGCTACCAAAGGCATCCCATACATGCTGGGTGTGGTTTGTGTTTAGCATACCACGGCACAGGGAAGATCATTCTTCTTTGGACTACATGTAGAAAGCTCTGGAATAATATGATGGTTGATTTCCTATCGGAACAACTTGCCATCTCCTCTGTCACTCCAGAGGATAATGTTTTCCCTTCTGGTTCCCATTACTGTAATTAGATGCATTCAGAGCATTCTGTTTCTATCTATTAACAAGTAACCACGTGGTTGGTTCTTGCTTGCCAAGCAGCCACTTTTTCCAAAGGAAGCATGTATTTTACGTGAGTTTTCAGAGCAGCTATGTAAACAGAAAGGCACAGTAACGTGCAGCTTGCATGCTAACTTTTAGACTTCTCTGTGCACTGCCTCCTTGTGCATCTCCCTAGCTTTCTGGTACTGTAATCACTGGTTCCCATGCTACGCTGCTTGCGTGGATGTGCAGAGCACTGGCTGTTTGACTTGCCAAGAGATGTTTCTGTATCATGGGGATTTTCTATTGATCAGGATTTAGTGGGAGGCTGACTTGTCTTTCTGAACAGATCGCTCGTGTTGGGGAAAGCTGCTGACCAAGGGTATTTTTAGACACTTAATAATCCAGAGAATGTACTGTCAAATATTTTCAGTCTTTTTTTCTTTCAGTTGGTATCACATCAGGTTAACATCCAGCTTGTTTAGGACGTGGCTGCATCCATTGGCACTATTAATTCTTTGCGTACTTTGCCCATAATAATTGCCCATAAAATTTTAGTGGCTGTGATTATTTCTGTACCCTGTTTCTTTCTTTTCCTGATGGAAGTGGGTAATACTGCTTCAGAACCACAGCAGAATTGCTAAAAGCAGTCAGTAGTTCTTCAACAAACACACACACAAAAAGCCCCTGCTTTTCAGTCCCGAGGAATTAAACTCGATGCCCATGGATAAAGTATGGATGATAAATGCAGCCTGCCTTCAAACTCTCTTGTTTCAAGTTGGTCTCAGCGTTAATTCTGGATTTGTGTGCTGCTGTGGCAGCCAGCAGTACCTGCTCAACCAGCAGCTTTGTCGATAGTCTTAACACTGAGTTTAGTCAGCTGGAGGAGGCCAGGTGATACCTATCCAGCACGAAGTCTTCAGGCACAGTCACTGACTCACTTTCAATGAATTTCCTCAGTGTAGTGAGTTTTATTCCAAACCAGTGCTTTGTATGATGTGGCCAAGGTGGTTTTGATTTCAGATTACTGTCTGTGTCCCCAGGAGCTGCAGCGGAGATAGAGCTGCTCAGCAGAACGTGTCTAATCCGACACACGGGTATTTGAAGCCTCACAGATGAGCAAAGGTTTGCTGCACGTTCCATTTACTGAAATCCTGAGCTGAAATCGTCCTTCTTGCCTGAAAGGAGGAACCCTCCTAATCCTCAGAGATGTAAAGAATGATGATGTAATTTCATTTCTTCATCCCTAACTTTCCAGTCCGTTGTGGCTTCAGGATTTGTTGTGGTTTGTGATACAGGCCAATGGCAAGGGAGAAGAGAACATCTCTGCTGCTCCTGCCAGCACGGCCAATTGCTTTGCTGATGGACTCCAGAGCAGGGTGTCGGTGATACGTCTTGTGCTCATTGTAATCTGCTGCTGTATTGATACTCTGGCTGTAACGATCCCTCCGTACGAGCCTCTTTGTGGCTGGGAGTGTTCCTTACGAGTCTCAGTGGAGCCCAGCTCGGTGACGGCGTCTTCCAAAGGATCTTCCAAAGGAGGAGCAGAGCCTGTGGCGGGGGGCTCAGCATCTGTCACAGCTCGGTGCTGTGACTCGGAGCGCTCACCGGCTGCATGCGCGGGGCTCTGCCTCGGTGCTGAACTGCTCAGTGTTCACAAAGGAGGATCTGCATTGTCGGCAACTAATTTTGCAAGTCAAAAAAGCTGTCATTTCTATTTTCAGAAATACCTCTGTTATGGTAGCTGGAGTGTAAATATAGGGATGATCTGTCAGTGGGCTTCTTGGCATAGCTCTAATTGTCACCGCAGATCATAAAGGTAAGGATCAAAGAAAGCGTCCTTGCCACTTGGGCCATCCTAATCAAAGGACTGAGAGATTGAATGCAGTTCCTTGATCATCTGTGATCCTACAATGCGATTTACAGCAGGTTTCTGCCTTGATATTTCCTTTTTTCTTTTTTTTTTTTTCAAATTTTAAAATAAGAAAAGTGCTCCTGCATCTCCCAAAGATGTACTTGGAGATTATATAAACTTTTTGTTGATTGTTTACTAAGGCTTTCTCTTAGATAATGAGAGTTGCAACAGTCTAAAAAGTTGGGATTTTTAACATTATTCTGTGACACCCAAACCAGTGTATTCTAGCATTGACTCACGTTTGCGTGGTGCTTGCATCTAGCTAGTTGTTGAAGGATGAATACTCTAGACATCCCAGGTTTATTAGTGTCTCTTAGTCATCGTGTTTCTGTGTTTGTTCAGTATTTGCTGAATGACAGACGTCAGCAAAAGCTAGGGCAGCGTTTGCCCTGTCCACCACAGATGCAAGCAAAGCACAGACCTGCCAATCTACTAACTCTTTTTCTAGCAAAAGTTTGAAAAGAAAAGGGGCAGAGAAGAGATGCCTTTCTTTTTCTGAGAGTAACGTGCGCATCCACAGCTCCTAAATGGCTGGGTTAGCACACCTTGTAGCGATCCCCAGTTGTGTGTGGCTGTTCTGCTGCAGCAAGATGAGAACTTCAGCCTGTGTTTGGACTTCAGTCTTGATAGATTTTGTGATGCCCATCTTCAGCAGACTCTCACTTGATCTTTGATCTTCATAAGATTGTGACCATGGTGCTGTTTTACGTGCACATTATGCCTGTGGCTTAAGTGGGGCTGCAAGTTTAGATTTAACATCATTGTTTTTACACTCCTCTCCAAGCTGTCAGAAAATAATGACAGGTGATAAACACACAGTTGTAAGCATCTGATCACAGGCACTTAACAGATTTATTATTTGATTTAGTGTTTTCAAGAGGCAGCATAAATTATTTTTAATTGCCAAACCATTATGTTAGTAGGGAACACTTTTTTCTTTGCAGTCCTAAGATTTTCTTATAGTGAGTATCTCTTCATGCTTACAACCATCACAACTGACTTATTTTTGACAGCATACATATAAAATAGGTTCATCTCTCTCCTTATGGGCTCTTACAGGCTTTACATGAGGAGGAGAATCATTTATGTAATTTTAAGCTTGAAAGAGTAGCTGTAATTTCAAGTAATTAAAAAAGAGGGGAAAAAAAAAAAAAAAACAAACACCCACCAAAGCTCTGTTGTAGGTAATCAGTCAACTGAGTGCTGACAAAGGCAAAATCTCCTAGGCATGCTGTTTGGGTAATGCTGTTTGCACCTTAATGTGGTATCCGGATCCTGCAGCAGGTTACCTATTTGCTGAAAGATTGTATCTCTGTCTGCTTTTAGCAGCAGGTTTTGTGTTACCTACACAAGCTGCAAA
Source organism: Aythya ferina (assembly GCF_964211825.1). NCBI lineage: Eukaryota > Metazoa > Chordata > Aves > Anseriformes > Anatidae > Aythya > Aythya ferina. The sequence continues at coordinate 16,228,967 of NC_140301.1, read as the reverse complement.
GCAAGAAATTACTGTCTAAATAGAGCAGGGCTACTTAGAAATGGGAAAAATGCATTTCATTGAATTTTTTTCTAAATGAATTGTGGCAATATCTTGCACTGAGATCTGAAAGCATTTATGGCAGTGGTCTTACAATGGCCGGTAGGTGCATTTTAGTAGGCTGCCTGAGCACTAACATCTGGTCTTCTAGGATCCAGCAGGGCAGAAAGATGCTGTCACAAGTTCACCTGAACACACTGTTGATGAAGAAGTTGATGAAGTACATGTTGGGAATCCTTGTGTCTCTTGGATTTACTCTTGGAAAAGGCTAAGAGCCAATGCATGCAGTTTCCCAGGGCATCTACTGCAAGGTGTGTTGGAGTAGGATGATGATGCGTGTGCTGGGATCCTGCTGTATGTTTTGGGATTTGATTCAATTCGTGCTTCTGCTAGCAGACTATGTCAGTGAGAGCACAGAGCTTGTGTATGTGGGGTTTCCCAGCAGATAACAAAACTTCATTACCCAAAATACGAAACAGAACTGCTGTCAGACTGCTGCGAGGATGAGGTGGGGGGATCTTTCTGCATGTGCAAACACTTGTATACTTGTATCACTCAGCTCTTAGAAGCGCAAGAAACAGATGTATGGAGTTCCCCTTGCTGATCAATACAGCCTGGTGCTAACTTTTTTATCCTTGTTTTTAACATGACTTTTTTATCCATTGTTAATCCTCTTAAGAAATTAGAGGACAAGAAGATCCAGTCACCTCTGAGTTCCTAGAAGGTAACACATGAGAGTTGTATGGAGAAAACATGGAGACGAGGATATTATACACATCTCCATTCTGATCTCAGAATACTCACTTTGATCTCTAAATCTCTCCGTAAAATGTTTTTTATTTGCATCTAGCAAAATATGAGAACATACCCTATCTTATCCCATTTTGTATTTATACCTTTTCATTTGATATCCACCTGGCAGTTGGTAAAATACGTATCAGAATCCCAGAACATAATTTAGTCACTGCTTTGCTTCCACTCTGCGAGTGAATAATGATGAAGTTTGTCAGTTGTCGCTTATTCTCTGTACTGTTTTTTTTGCTTACACTGGTAGGAAACTTAAAGATTTCTCTGTGTTTGAGAGGACGAAGGGCTTAGGTAGCCTCTTCCTAATTTTGACATACAGTTCTAATGAGTCTAGATATTTTTGTCCTCGCTTTCCAATGTAGTTTTTCATGGGTTTGTGTGTTGTTTTTTTTGGCTTTTGTTTTGTTTGGTTGTTTAAAGGTTGGTGTGCATTAGAAAGGCAGATTTTAGTTCTTTGAAAGGTTGCCTTTATTAAGGCAGTGCTCATCAGGAGGAGAATACCTGGTAGCTCAAGTAACGCCATGCATTACGAAGGGATTCACAGGGTTCTTTTTCAAGAGCTAAGTTTACGCTCATTCAGGGCATCTCTTATAAGTCAATGATATAGAAAGAGCGGATGTCTAGTTTTAAGTTAGTGAGGAAGGGCCAAAACATGAAGTAAAACACAAGATGTAGCACAGAAGAAGGTGGGACTGAGTTGTTTTTTTTTCATTTGACAGGATAGCTTTTGTTTTGTCACAGCAGCAGGGGAGGAGTCTCGCTGTTAGTAATTAACAGCAGAAAGAAGTGTCTGGTGTTCCCGAGAAGGCTTTTACTTACAAAGCAATTGCTTTGTTGGTCTCTTGATAATGATCATGTTCATATGGTTTGGGTACATGCTGGCTTCTGTTTCCCGGAAGATGAAATACGCAAGCCCCTGGGAGCTTGAGGGATGGTGCAAAGGCTGTGGAGGTACCAGGGGACAACGACTCCTTGCTACTTGATTTTGTGATGATCTGAAGGCCGTATGCTTGCGGTGTTCCTGTCCCCCTCAACTCCACAAAGATCATCCTGAGTTTGTTGATTGTTTTTCTAATAAATACGTGGGAAGAAGCTATTTTGTTTCGGCACTTCCAAAAGTTGCTTGAGTCTGCAAGGACAATTAAAAGTCTTTTCCCATTCTGAAGACACTTCTGCACTTTATATGATTCTGTAAGTACTGAAAAAGAAATGATATATAAAACACATCATGCAAAACATATGCAGAACATGGGAGATAACACAGTTCGTTGATGTGAATTCCATATGCAGTGCTGTTCATCAACCTGCTGCTGTTCAATTACTTTGGATAACCAAGTGAAACAGTCCTCAAGTTACCCAAATTTGCCATTGATCATTTTATAAGATGTCAGTAATTATTTATTGGATAAATGTGATAGAAGTACAACCTCTGCTACTTGAGATCATCAGTTCAAAGACACCAGTTGATGGAAAATCCAGCAGAAAGGGTCAGGACACTGTGTGAGGTGAAAAGATTACCTCAGAGTATCATTCTCTAAATAGAAAAGGCCAAGCGAGAAGAATAAAGGTTGCAACAATTATTGGAATTTCTAGTAGTCAATGACTAATAAAGCAGTTAGCCATTATTGCCTTTCCACATGGTAAGCACACTTTCAAGTGAATATGATTTACCACGGAGCTTCCCTACCTATCTCTGTAATACTGAGCTAAAGCGAAGCAACAGTGGCAGCAGCGTGATCATCAACTCCACGGGGAAGGCTGGATGCTGGCGGTGACAGCAGTTGTTTGGGTACTGGTTGTGTGTTGTGTCGCTTTGGTGGGACACCGTCCTGAGCTCCTCAGAGTCTTGTGGGCTTAGAATTGCCCCTTCCTTGAAAAGCGGTGTATTTTGTAAAGCCTTATACCGTGAGACATTTTGGGATTTGCATTTCGTGATTTCTTTCAGTGTCTGTAGAGGTGTGGAGGGAGGGAAGAAGGAGAAACAATGCAAAGAATACATACATTAAAATTTCACTAATGCCAGATAAAGTCACTTGATCTCAGCAGGAAGGAAAGAGGCTGCTTCCCTTCCATCATCTAGATTGATTTTGGCAAAGTCTGTCTGTCCTAATACCCCTTTCCTAACTGGAAACTATTAGCTAACCTGTAGGCTGTAAGGCTGGCATCACGTTCAGATGGAGGCTGCCTTATTTTAACAGCACGGTATGTTAATAAACTTACATTTGCATCAGTCTGAAAAATGAAATGTCCGTCTCACTTCAGGCTTCAGCAAGTGCTCTAAGTTCGATGCCAATATTGGAGCATGAAGCTCGTACAAAATACTAATCGGTGTGACAGTATTTGTTCCACTGTGAGAACTTGTCGGCCGGCCCCAAGGTTTCTGAGTGTGTAAGTAGTTGAAATTGCTTTGTATTTGTCGCTGAGATGAATTTTCCAAGACGGGTTGCCCCAGGGGAATCAATATTAGGATTATCAAAATGTTAAGGACCTGCTCTCAGCATAACTTACTCTGTTTGAAATGGATAGCAAGTCATCTGGTATTGTTGTAATTAATACTGTGTAAATGAGATTAAAATCAGCATCAGATTAGTGGCTAATGGGAGGCTCCTGATTGGAGCGAGTGTGTCTTCAGGGGCAGGGGAGAAATCCTCCGAGCCAGCTCCTCCATGCAAACCCCTCTCTTTGTTCTTTCCCACGTTTGCTACCATGCTTTGTGCCTGTGCCTGAACTTGCAAGCTCTCGTAACCTAGAGCACTGCAATACAATTAAAGAGCCCTCCTTGGAGGGGAGTATTTAAAAACAGACTGCTAATCTCTGCTAGCAAAGATAAACCTGAAACCAGAGAAGATGGTTGAAATGTATAGCGCTTAAAGGGTAGACCTTACAAAACTTCCTACCTAAGGGTGGTGAAATTGGTGTGTATTTATTTGTCCTGCTCTCGTATCAAGTCCCAGTTCTGTCTGCCTTTTCTCACAGGCTTGCTTTATTGTTCTGCGCTGCTTGCATTCAGGTTGCCGTGCAGCTGGCTGACAGATGAGGGGGAATTGCATTTGTTTTTCTTTGAACAAACTGTATTAATTAAAATGCCTCCCACCGGGTTTGCCGTTTGCTGTAAGTAGCACATATCATTAGCTTTTAAAAACCAACAGGATCATAAACTTAAGGCTGGCTTTAGCCTAAACGCTTTCTGATTCAAAATGCATAACCCCGAGGCAGGACACTAAACTTGGACCTGGGTGTCCCGCAGAAGAATGTGGGCTTTTGTTGAGGGGGAGGAGGCTGTACCCACTGGAAGGGGGAGAAAGTTGCTTTTTAACCAGCAGAGTAGGTTAATTGTTTGACCAGAGCAAACAGAAGTGAAAATGAGAAAGGAGCAGACTGTTCAGGCGGCACGGTGTGCCTGAGCCTTTCTTACTGGAGAGCAGAGCGCCTGGGAGGTTTGCTTCCTGCCAAAAAGAGCTCTGTAATAAGGAGCAGGCTTTAACCACGGCCAAGTCGTGGCTTTCAAAGTGCAGGTCTGTGTCCCGTTTCCAGCCTTTCACCCTAGGTTGGAATATCTTTCTAGGCAGGTGAAAGAGCTTGCTTGCCTCTTTCTAGGACATTTTAATGACCCGGAGTTTCCAAGTTACTGGTGCGGCGCAAGGAGGAGCGTGCCAGAGCTGTTCCTGCAGCGTGAGAAACTTCGGGTCCCATGGCAAGAAACAGATTGCTTTCTCTGCGGGCCAGGAAGGGGTGGAAGAAAAAAATCAGGCGTAGCTGGTCTGCAGTAAGAGACCATGGACATGGAAACATGCTCTGGGTGCTTCAGGAGAAAGTGTTGTTAGGTACAGGAGGAAGGCAGGGGCTCGGGCGGTGTCTGTCCAGCATCTGGGGTAGCGCTTATTGACACAACTCCTTGAACTCCTAAAAATAATTGTGCAGTGTACAATGGCAGAATGAATAGCAGCTTGCTGCTGCTGGAAAAGAAGGCATTTCTAGGTAGTATTTAAAATGTTTATCTTACACCAGAAGCCCTAAAACGGAATGTATTGCCATGGCAAACGCCTGCACTTCGTGGCATGCATTCACTCAGTGTCAGTAAATAGAAGAGATGAAGTTTGTCTGCTGGGCTTCAGCTTAAGGGATGTTTCCCTTAGTTAAGGAAGTATTGGCCTGGGGTGATGTAATGCAGGATTTGTTTTTTCTGCTCAGCCCACTATAAAAAATGCACTGCATTAGGAAGGATCATTAAAGAAGGATGTGCAGTTCATTAAGTGAAGTTCTTCATATCCGGTTAGCAAAGGAACAGCAACTAGTAAGCAAATGAAGAATTGTACCTGGAGTTTCAGCCAAGAGCTGCCTCAAAGGCAAAGTCATAAAGAAAGTTTGTTGCTGATCTGTCCCCTGTTGTTTAGGGCCGCACTGCTGGTAATGGTGGAGACAGCAGGACGAGAAGGACGCTTGCTTTCGCCACCGAGGCCTGGCAAGCAGTTGTTCAAAAACATAAAATAAAAATCTGCATAGGTTAATGGAGGGGAGGTGTTCTGTTTCTGCTCCCGTTTGGGCAGGGCAAAGCAGTTTGTCATCTGCCTCACGCCTCAGTCTGGTCGGGGTGCTCCCAGCAGGAGTTTGTTTACCACAGCCTCCCAAGGTGCAGCACTGCCATGCACAAACAGGATTAAATTCCACCTGAAACGGAGCATTTGCATCCACTCGCCTCAAAAAGAGCCAGGCTAAGCTGCTTTTCCCTTTCATCCACTATCACAGTCAAATCTTTGTCCAAGGGTATGGAACACATTGCTGCCCTCATCGTAAGGTGATTAAAACCAATATGCTTTAGGAGAGAGCTGTTAAGTGTGTGTCCTCAGGCTATTTGTGTGGAAACACTCTTTTCCTTCCTTTTCCTTCTTTGCAGGAGAGTATTTGAGAGTCTTTGGGCTGGCGAGGGTGAGACAGAGGCAGGATGCTGCAAAGATGGCTGGGGAGGAGGCAGCTGGGTATGCCAGCTTGTGCATTTGTAGGTTGCACTGCGTAGAAAACCACGAGCAGTCCTTGGGTGAGAGACCAGAATCAGCATCTCCTGCTTCCCAGGTGAACCCTCTAATTGCTAGGCCGCACATCACAGCCCAGGTAGGCTCGGTAGCTTTGGGGAGATCAAAGGGCACGGGTCTGAATTCCCTTGAGCAGTTAAGATCCCACGGGCCTGATATCCTTTGCTGTCAGGTGCTGGTGAGGAAGAATAGGAAAAAAAAATATCTTGTATTAAATGTCATAATGCTGCCGTCCTCCTGTGAAATTGGCATGTGATGAAGAGCAGGTAAAGTACCTGTTCTGGGCAATCAGCTTTGAGTTTAAAGTCTTTGTATAAAGCTGCCGTATTGAGAAGAGGGCGTGCAGCACAGAAGTTCTCATTGATTTCCCCTTCACCTCTACAGATTGGTACTTCTCTGCTGGTTTAATTATTGTCCTGGGAATGGTCTCCTGCTGCTTATCCTTAAAGCGTCGTGGTTTAATTACCAAGCACAGAAAACCCCTCCTTTACTGAAGTTTGGCAAGTCACTTTCAAAAAGATGCAGTTTTTTCTATTCTGCAAAACCTGATTTATTGGTTAATATCCCTTGGAGGATGTAGAAAGCGTCATCCGTTATGTTCTGTGGGGCTTTGCTTTTTTGTTTTTGTCTAGACAGTGTATTAGAGTAGGGTTATAAAGATACTTGGGAACATCTGCAATTTGTAAATGCGAGAGGGCCGTGTTACTAAGTGCCTTCTCAGCCACTGTCTGTTCTCCGTGGCGCACGGATGGTTTTCTCAAATAGAGGCAAATGCCTGCTGTTATCTCCTAAACAGCTTTGGTGTTCAGCTGCTCAGGTATCAGTGAGCCAGCAGTGGCTTTTGCTGCTTGGGTCCTGCCCAGAACCAGAACCGCAGTCTCCATCTGATCGAGTCTTTTGAGGTTCTCGGTCCCAAATCTTAGTGCAGGAAAAGAAGGCAGATGTACGTGGCTTTGCTTTTACAGAGGACTGGAGATGGGTGAGGTGGGTTTCAGGCTGCCGGCAGCCAGCGTGGAAGTCCCGTTCGGACATAGGTGAGGAGAGAGCAGAGCTTTTTGTGATCGTGTTGGCCTCGTTCTGCACGTTTGATGGGGAGCACTCCTTTGCACGGATGCTGTGTGCCTTGAAAGACTTCTGTGCAGTGACTCTTACTGCTGGCTTGAAGCTACTTCCTCACTTTCCCCTTCTTTTTTCTCCTTTCTGTAGCACCTGCCATCCTCTGTGAGAGCTCTGGCAGTTTCCCTTGGAGTGATTTGACCCCTGGCTGCGGTGCCAGGGTGTCTGTGTGAAGGAGTTGCTTAGAATAATGAGCCAGGGGAGAAAAATGCCAGTCAGAGCTGAGGATGCTGAGGGACTTCTGACATTGAGCCCGCTCCTACTGAAGTGACAGAGCTGGTGCTGAGCAGGCCATTTCCCTCTAACGGTCCTCTTCATTTATTTCCATCAAGTGCTCAGATGTCATAAATCTCAGGTGTATTTGTACTAACTTGTTAAAGCAGCACTTCTCTGAGAGCGCGGTACTGCTGGGAATGGCATTTCACTGTGCCGGAGGGGACAAATTCCTGTGTCCAGCAACTTGCCAAACTGAGGATTTTCCATTCGACTGAGGTTATCCCGCTAACCTTCACCGGGTCTCAAGGGGAAACAGCCTCTTTCGAAGCCGCAGCAGCAATTAAATCTGCATACCTACTTGACCGATTTGATATTTAATTAAAGCAGAAGTATTATGGTGGGTAGTTGAGATAAATGACAGTCAACATTTGCCAGACTGACATCTGATTTTTTTTTTTTTCCTTTTTTATTTCTGAGGTTTTAAAAATGAATCTTATTATAGTATGTAGTTAGTATAGTGTGCATAGAGAAATCCTTAGAAAATATGGACTAGCCTGAAATGTCCCTGGCACCTGTTCTCCAAGTTTTGAGTAGGATGTTGAAGGCTCACTACGTGAAAGATGAAGTGTACATTAAAAAAAAAAAAAAAAAAAACAAGGAAGAATTTCACACCAAACCATTGGTTATGTTTTTGTGTGTGTGTCTGTGTAATGCTATTGCTAACTGTTAGCAGAATGAGGAAAAGCTATTTAAGGAAATGTTAGACTTGATTACAAAGCTTTGTGATTTTAAGTGACTTGAAGTACTTAACTACAGGCAGTCCATAAAGGTATTCAACTGAAGTTAATTTTTGCATCTCTTTTTACATTGGACATGGTAAACAAGCAGGGGTTTTTCATCATTGAATTTCAAATTATTTGTGGAAGAGAAATTGTTGCTGTCTGGCACTGTAGCCAGGTCTAGGTTGCTCACTACCCCCTGGTTCACAATACACACGTGGATCACAGCTTCAACAGCTCTTAGGGTATAGAGGCACAGAGCAAATACCAGGCTCATTTCCTGCACTGGTAAGGGATCGCTGATCATAGCTCTTTACAACGCTTACTAAAAGTGTTTTTTTGTCATTCTTGGGCTCTTGACTTTCCATGCTTTTCTTAATTACCTTTTTAATTACTCCCTATCTACCCTGGGAACTCGCTGTTTGCTCTACACTGAGGAGTTTTAAAACCAGGAATTCCTTTTGGCAATTAAGGTTCCACCTTCCTTAGGGTAGCAACTCCAGTGACTACAATGCGTGTGTCTCCCTGAAGTGATGAAAATGTGTTTGTCTCTTACTGCAGTGGTGGTCCAAGGCTGCTTTACCCACGTGCCCCCTCATACAACTTTTTATTGACTTCAGCACTATTGTCACATGCTCCGAGAGGCAGTCTCCCACACAGGAGATGGGATTAAGTGTCTGGGATCTGATTTTTGCTGCAGAGAGGTCCTGAAACATTCTGGTTTTATTACATTTGAGGTTGCTTGTATCAGTTTTTCTTGATACCTCCTGTATTGACATCGTGCTATAACTAAGGTGTTCCTCTCCAGCACTTCGCGTCTTCACTCTTGGTAAGTAAAGGAAAAGTCAGCAGTAACGAGTCCCTTCTGTCAGGATGGCCCGCCCTGTGGATCTTCACCACAAAAGACAAAATTTACCCATGGAGCTGAGTTAGGTAAATGGCCTAGAGACTGTGGAGGAGTAAGGAACAAGTGCTTTGTCTGCAAATTTCTCTTGTCCTTTTGAAAGCCTACTACCTGATTGTCAAGTTCTCTTGACAGAAGAAAAAACTTAAATTTGCTCAAACCCAGAAAGAAATCCTTTAGAATTAGGCTGGCGAAGGTGTTTGAAGAGGAGAGATGCTGACTTTTTTTGTTGTTTGTTTTTCATTGATGAATTATTTTAATTGGCCAGAAAGTTAATGTTGACATTATTAGGTAGCAAGGATATGGTTTTAAATGAAATAACCTTGATAGCTGGCTGATTCTCACAGGGCTGTGTGGTGCAGGCATATTACTGGTCCTGTTTGACCACCAGTTGTATTATGGAAACCTCTGGGGTCCCCATCTAGGGCTCGTGACTTGTGCCTGCTGTCACAACATGGATTTTGTAGACAGCAAGATTTTATGTTGTACTGGGTCCTTCATAAAAGGCCTATCCCAAATCAGTACACCACCACACGTACAAATGAAGCAGACCACCCCAGCAAATGAGGAGACCCTGTTAAACATTTGCTTATAGCTTTGAAAGACTTAAACTGTTTATTTAAAAATTTGCCACATGGAACATGTGTTCCTAGGCAATTATTTTTCTAGGCAAAGTCAAAAAAAAAAAAAATCACTCAATTATTTTTCTAGGCCAAGCTGGAATTTGGCTTTCCCATTTGATTCTTCCTTCCCCCTGCCTCCCAAGAGAAGGAATATTTTCAAATTCTCTTGTTGAACTGGACATCCAAAATCATTAGTCGCCCTTGAAATATTAGGCAGCCTGTTTGAACCACAGACAAGAAACAAAACCAGCGTTGAGCTTGATGTAAACTGAGTGTGGCACTGATGGAGTAGCTCGTGTCTCGGGGGATGACGTGCTCATGCATCACATGAGATGGCGAGTGGCAGTGGGCAGGCTGAGTGTGCTTTGAGCAGCACACAGTAAATATGTATTAAGCTAACAGTCTCTTACTTTAAAAGATAAAATTTGCAGTGCTACGTTACTAAAAGCAATTAAAAGAACATTCTGGTGTATGGCACCATCAGAGGTAAAAGCACCAGGCTTACAAGAATGACTTGGTTTGAGAAATTTTAATTTTCAATTAAGCTTGAAAGGACAAAGTGCAAAATTAACTAACTTGCAATTAATTTCAGTAGTAATTATGTAAAAAATTCCAGGCATACAGAAGATGAGAAGCGTGGCATAATTAGTTGTGGAGGTTTTTTTTACTCCTGTAATTACAGTGATGAATATGCATGAGGCTGTTTGGGGAAGGGAAGCACAGCAAGCAATTGTATTTAATTAAACTTTTAGCTGGCTTAGTTATGGAGGCTGTTCTTTGTTTTAATTCCTTCAGAACTGCCGTGAAACTCGTGAGGCAGGGTAGTTGCACCCCAGAGTGCGAAAATGGCCTTTTAGGATCTGGTTTTCCCATGTAGAGGTCTCCAAGGTCATCTGTCACTTCAAGAGTCGTAGGTAACCATTATGTTCTAATTCTCCTGCTCTTGAAACTTGTGTGAAAAGCCCGATCAAAGCAAATTGCACCGTTTTATTGTTTGGGTGTTCAGAAAGTTCGGAGAGAATGCCGTAGTGTTGCACAGGTGAGTGTGAGTTCAAGGAAGCAGCCTGATCTTTGAGAGCACCAGGAAGGAGTGACTGCACTTCGCTCAGTGATGTTGGGATCAGAGTCGGGCCCTTAGCCTCCAGAGGTCTTTTTGATGGGGTCCTTATCTACAGAAATAGAAATTAGCTGAAAGATTCAAGGAAAATGGCTTGGAAAAGGAGAGAGGCATCATGAGGAGCAAGTGTGTGTGTGTTTTTCCCCGATGCTTTCCAGATGTTTGATATGTTCCACTTAGTCTAGAATCTGATTTGATTTTATTCTTTTTTTTTTTAGTATTTTCATTCCTAGTTCACGTCTAGTCAAGTTTTTAATCTCATATGTAGACGTGCTAACTCAATCTCTGTCTCGAATGATGGACACTTTAGATTACGTGATACAACATACAACACAGTGCTGGGGAGGACAGCTCTGAGTTGCTTGAGAATAATTAGGTTTGCTTTAGAGGAAAGCAATAAAACTACCTCTTCTGTAGTAGTAAAGACAAAGTAAATACCTATAAAAGTATGTGTGGAGAGGAGGGTATGTGTGATGGAAGCTGAGAAGTCCTGCTTCTGATCCTGATGTTGCTTTCAGCAGCTTCAGGTAAGTCACTTTATCAGTGGGAGCCTTGCTTTTTAGGCGAGGAGCGTATTTGCCTATCTTGTTGCATTGCTGTAATGCTTTTGTGATTTCTCTGTCAATACTTGAAGGAAGAGTACTATAAAAGAACGAGCACAGTTATTTGCATATGCACTATCAAGGAGTAGCAAATGGTTTCGTGTCTTACGGTTTGAAATGATACGTCCCAGCTATTACAAAAGCTGCTCCCAAGAAGCTTGTCCCACGTGATGTGGCTATTCCCCAGCACATAATTCTGCACACTCACCCAGCTTTTGTTTATAGTCAGGCAACATCGTGTCACCTATTTATGCTTGTATCTGTGAAATGGATTGTTAAATTTGTCCTGTATCTATTCCCTCTTGCCCTTGTTGCCTTTATTTGTGGTCTGCCCAACAGTCTAAAAATGAGTCACCCAGCTTCGCTTTTATAACCCATGGCTATTATAAATACTTCAATCATGTCTCCTCTTAATCATCTTTTCTCTAGACCGAATAAATCCTACATTTTTTCTCTTGATATTTAAGCTCTGCTTCCCCATTCATCATCTTTGTTTCTGATGCTGTGCTCTCACCAACCTAATTCTGTCTGTCTTCAAGTAAGCTGGCCAAAATAGGATGCTACAGTTCAAACGTGGTTTCACTGGGGTTTTGTGGAACCAAGCAACAATACTTTAATATCCTTTGCTTGTGATAAGCCAGTTTTCTATTAACCTTCTTTACCACTGCTATGCATTAGACCAAGAATCTGTCAATAAAGGTTCATTTTCATGTGACACATTAGCTAATTCAGGGCCTTTTAAACTATGCTTAGCTGTACTAATCATTATTTGCCTCCGGTCCTTCCATGCAGAATGTGAACTGTAAGTATGCTACCAAAAACCTCTCCATTTGTCCTTGCGTACAGTAATTATCCTGACATCGTTATTAATAATTATGATTCCTGCTTCTTAATGCAAACGTTAAAATACATTTTTCTTTCTTGCGTTGTACACAGATGCTTTTCATATCTGGGATTGCACAATTTAGTATGACTAGTTCAGTCAGTCAGCCAGGGTCAAAGGGAAGATAAATGTTTCCCCAATCTCTGTGGAAACAAAAAGCAAGACTTCATCTTCAGTGAGAACAAATCTGGCACTCTCACATTCATTAGGCTGTGTTTGTCAGTGCTGAATAAACAACCTTTCATCAAATGCAGCAATTTTCTTCGTTCTGTAATTAAAGATATTTTTTGCTTAATTTATTTATGTGAAAACTTGCTGAAGTGAGACCAAAATTTTTACAATGCATATTTCACAAAGAGGAATGAAGGTTCTGGAGAAAGTCCCAGGTACTATAATATCTTGATTTACTGTCTGAAATGTTATGCTGGATTCTTCTACAAAGGAAAAATGTCCAAGTTTCCTTTGCACATGAAAGGAGGAGATGAGCTCCTTCTTCCTTTATTAATGCGTGGTTAGCCTGGAAGGCTTGTACAATTTATAGGTTTGTCAATGAAGTATGAACTTCCACTGAACTTGGCAGTAGGATGAGATCATGCAACAAATTAAATAAAATTATTTAAGAGAAGATCCATGGTCATTGTTAGAGGGGTTTTTCAGTCATTTTTTCTGTTTCTCTCAAGACAGATTTGGCGAACCTAGTGCTGGCCTGTCAGCTCGCTTGGAAAAATAACCCGAATTTGGGTCTTGTGGGGTGTTGTGGGATATTCACTTGGCAGGGTCTGTTGTTTTTTGGGCTGCAGGCTAGCAGATATATTCAGGACTATCTCAGGTCTCAGGGGACCTCCAGAGAGGCATCTTGACCATCGTTGGCTGACCTGAAGTCATCTTTATCTCCGTTATTCTTGGCACACGTACCTGCCATGTTCTGAAGGTCTCTGAAGAGACCATATTCTGAAGGTGAGGCAGGTGTGGAGTCTCTGGAGGTGATCTACTCTCATGCTTTATTTTCTCTCCCTGCCACTGAGAAAGCTGCCTGTGACACCGAGCTACACGCACGGCTTAGGAAGTTGACAGGAGGTCGCTGTGGGGCTTGGCCTTTTGGGGTAGGTGGCTCGGATGCAACCTGGCTTGATTGAAAGCTGTAGGATCTTTGATATTCGGTAGAAAAGCTTTGGGAAACTCTCCTAAGGACATAAAGGGATGTTCATCCATGTGAGAAAACCACAAGAACAGGCAGGGCAACCAGAAATCAGAGAGCACGAGGCACGGAGGCACGTGGTGGTATTACAGCTACTGCAGCTCAAACACAAGGTAGCAGCTCTAATCAATTAGACGTATGAAATAAAGACGTGATCTCTCTTTTTATTCATTCGGGACACTTCCCTGTAGCTTTTGAAGGCGCTGAGTTCATATTGTTAAATCAGGTATTTCGATTTTCTCTCTCATTTCAAACCCAAACCAAAATGCTTCTGTATTTGAAAATATTAAAAACTTAATTCCCATGTTTTCTGCAGCCTGAACAAGCCTGATTCTTGCAACCTTTCATGGCAGAATGTGTCTTCAGGACGTGCTGTTCTCCACCAAACTGTTTTCTTGTTGGTTTTTGTTGGTTTTGTTTGTTTGAAGTGCGATGTCCTGAGCTTGCTAAATCCTCCAGCAGAGACACCCTGCGAGAGCTGAGCAGCGTTGGGGTTGCATATTTCATCGCCAATTAACACCTTATTCTCTGCTGACACCTGATTGCATCTGCCCCAGACCATTTCAGCTATTATTTTCAGATCGTTTTGAATTTTAATCTTGTTGAGCAGGGCGCAGGTAGCATTGCCTAACAGCGAGCTGAGTAAGTGTGTTCTCTCTGCTTTGCCATTCAGGTAGGTACCAAACAGCAGCAGGTTGAGAGCAGAGCCCCTTGGGCCTCTCTGAAAAGCTCCCTGGTTTGTAGTGAGCCACTGGCAACCACAGCCTTTGAATGGTCCCCTCCCACTCCCTATTTTCCCTGTCACATTTTCTGATCAAGTGAGATTTAAGCAGATGATGAAAAGCACAAGTTTATCTTCTTCTTCCTGGTGTTAATGCCTTCCAGATGCTCATTGATGTCCCATTTGTACGCTCTCACTTTCAAAGGCAGGTTTGTTTGGTTTTTTTCCACCTTGCTTCACTTGCTTCTCTCTTTTTCTTTCTTTGATTCTATTTTTTTCTTTTTTCTTCACTTTTTTATTCTTTTTTTTTTTTTCAGACTTTGCTGTCTGTTCTGTGACTTGGAAAGCCAAACCATACTCTTAGTACAATAACTGCTGTCACAGCCAACTGTTGTCATCTTTGCTGTTGCTTTTTAGGCGTTATTTCCTTTTCTTTTTTTTTTTTTTTTATAATATTAAAGGAAAGATTTTGATTTTGATTTGCAACCGAGTATGACGTTTGTTGAGACCTTTTTAGAAGTCCATCTTGAAGACGGTGATGCTTGTAAGGAAGCACTGGTTATAGAACAATTGGGATGCAAAGTTGGGGTGGCTCTGAAGCGCAGCATCCTGCCATGCACCTTCACACTGGTGCTTTCTGTGGTGGAGCCAAGCCCTGAGCTCTGTCTTGGCATGAACCGTCTGCCCAAATGCACTCCATTGCTGAGGTCTGGCTTTCCTCTCTGGCAGGCAGAGGCCAGGGCAGCCTGCAGGGCTCTGGCTGGAGAGGTTTTGCTGCTGATTTCCTCTGTAGCATCCCAGACGCAGTCAGTGGAGGGGTGTTGGGTAGGTACAAATGGGTGATGTGTGGTGTGCTGGGATGGCGTCTAGGTGACCTAGCAGGTCTTGTCTGTCTCTGCTTTCTGCTTTGGTTTTTCCTCAAGATCACGTTCTGCTAACAGTTCCTAAATTGTTAGGACACGTGGTGGTGGTTTTACAGCTCAGCACCACACAGCTGCTCTCTCACACTCCCCAGGTGGGACGGGGAAGAGAATTGGATCGGTAAAAGCGTGAGAACTCATGGATAGAGATAAAGACAGCTTGCTTGGTAAAGCAAAAGCTGTGTGTGCAAGCAAAGCCATCCCAGGAATTCATTCACCACTGCCCTGTGGTGTGGGGCATCCCTTCGGCCAGCGTGGGCCAGCTGTCCTGGCTCTGTCCCCTCCCAGCTCCTGGGGCACCCCCAGCCTGCCCGATGGCAGGGCAGCTCGAGGAGCTGGAAAGTCCTTGGCTCTCTGCAGGCACTGCCCTGCAGCGGCTGAGAAGTGGGTGAGTTGCCACCACTACATGTATTTTCATCAAAAATCCCAAACACAACATTGTGGGAGCCACCACGAAGAAAATTAACTCTGTCCCAGCTAAAACTGTGATAGCTGCGTGGACTGCTTATCTGTTAACGTTTCTTCCTCTTCACAATTCTAGCAAAAATGGGATTCATAACAGTAATACCTGAAACAGAGCGCGTGGACTTCAGACTAGCAGTTCTTCAGAAAGTAGATCCTTTCAAATAGTCCTTGAAGGATTAGACTAAATTTAAAAGCTGATTAAAAAACTTACTTTGCAGTGTATCTAAATCACACTTAAGCTAGCAATATTCCTTGCAAAGTACAGCTGACTCTGCAGGCTCCATAAACCCTGCACCACGTCTCTTCAAGCCTTATTATCCCTCTTACACACCAGCTGTCCGTACCAATACAGCATCTAGGAAGAAGTTAATGTGCACGCTCTCGCTGAGCAGTGTGCCTCTCTTCTCACCAACCGCTGGTAGAAACTCTGTAAAATGCAATTCATCGGCCTGTCCTGGGCAGCATCCCACGTTCAGCTTTTTCCAGGCGTTTTGCTGAAATAACGTGCATTTTTTTGCAGGCATGTGGATTTAGATCAGCCATGATAGCAGTATCAGTTTGGCAACATGGTGTAACCAAGCTTCAGGGGCAACAGGTGATAAAAATGCAAACATTTAATCTGCTGATTTTCATTCTAATTAGTTGAATTTTTGAGATGTTTTGTTGTTTTCTTCTTTTTAGGCGCTAAAGTGACTGCAAGGAATGTCAGCTGAGCGTTTCATGGCAGCTTAGATTCCAAACTCTCAGGGTCAGACGGGAATAGGAAAGGCAAGCTCACCCCTGGCCATTGATAAATCTATTTTCCTTCATTCTTTCAACTCGAAACTGTGTAAGACCTCTCAAAATGAATCTAGGTAGTGTGTGCTACTGTGCTGGCAGGGAGCAGAGAGTTGATGCAGTGTCCAGGCTCTTACCAACCTCAGGCTTCTGTTACACCAATTAACCTTTACAGGAGGCAGGACTCTGCACTTACGCATAAATTTGCCAGTGTTCCCAAAGATATGACAAGTGAACTTTCTACCGAATATCTTTGTTTAGTTAAAGAAGTAAAGATGAACCTGATGTTGGAGACTAACTTTAAGTCCCCTTTGGTCTTCCTGTTTGAATTCCACAACTCTGTTAACTTTTCCATTGAAATGTTATTTTCCTTTTTTTTTCTTTTCTTGTTTTTATGCTATTTTTAATCTAAAATATTTTAGAGCCTAGGCGATTATGGATATTGCCTCTCAAGAACCTTGGTGACCTTGCTGAGGTTTGGTGGGGGGTGTCCCGGAGACATCTCGTACACAGGTGACATCATTTTGTTCCAGCTATCGGACCAAGTGCTTTCTGTTTCATTATTTTTCATGTTAACTTTAAGACTATACAATACCACTCATTGATTGTATGCAGAGGATTACACAGATAAAGCAGATAATCAGAATCTGGACTCTTTGTGCAGCTGGGGAATGCTGCTTGTGACGTGCACAAGGCAAGACTGGAACATCTCCGGGGAGATGAGGGAAGGAGCAGGCTGTGGCACAGGATCACTGGCTTTTATCTCCGGTTTGGATGCTGTGCTTGTGCTGGGGCTGGTACCTGGGATGCTGCTGGTTGTCACAGGTCTTGACAGGAGCCCGTTTGTCACACAAAGAGAGCACAGTTTTCCTTTGAAGCACTTTTTGCTTTATTTGATAAGCTTGGGCCAGCAATGCCATGCATTTCAAAAGAGCCTTAGATGTAGTGGTGCTGTTGGACATTTTCCTTCTCCAGAAGAGGTGTAACCAGGTGGCTGGGAGGGGGACAATGACAGTGGAAGCCCCTTGAGCTTTCAGTGCATCAGGCTCTTGCTGAGGGACGTCTTTCTGTCATAAAACGTTGTTAGGAGAAATGTACAGTAACAAACTCCTTGCCAGTCTCCTTGGTTTTGATATCCCCTTTTCAAAAGAGAAAAAGGAAGCCAAGAGGAGCGACTAAACCCCTCTACCTGGAGAGGAGGACTTTGGTAGGAGAACGTTTATCCCTTTTGTGCTCTTTCCCTGCTTTTATGCAGTTTCTATTCTGACTGTGAATTAATAAGCAAGTGACAGCAGCCTTTTGGGCTGATATGTCCAGGAAGTGCTGCTTAGATCAATGTCGGTGAATTGCCTTCCAGTAACACTTCTTTCCTCCTTGGCTCCCATCCAGGTGCCAGGCCTGGCCCTTTTGTTTCCATGCTCAATGGCACGTTTTGGCTTTGCAGGTTTTTACACTGCTGTCAAGTTAATTTTAGAACTTTAGTTGCCATGGCTACTGCGAAGTATTTCTTAGTTCTCTACTTATTTGCTCAGTTTGCTGCTTTTTTTTTCTTTGTTTCTTTCTTTTCCTTTTAACGTTTAAACTGCGATGTGTGAAGTGCAGTGGAATAATTATCCAACCCTGCAGAAGATAAAAAGGAGGGCACGTGAGAGGTGAGGCTCCTGATCCGCAGGCTGCTGACTCAGCTGCTCTTTCCACAGCTGCACTGCCTTGAAAGCGTGGTCAGGGTGAGGGGCTGCAGTCTGGGGAGGAAGGCACGGGTAATGGACTCACTGTGAGGCACTGGTTTTGCTGACTAATGCTGTCTGGAGGCTCCTCTGTGCTTCGCTGGCCAGTTGTACGTCTGTCCGTCTGTGTTTGTGTGTCCTCTGACTTAGCCATCGCCTTAACCTCTGCTGGACGATGGCCATCATCTTGCTCAGAGCCTGGACAGGACATAACACAGGGAAATCCTCTCTCATTACTAGAGCTTCATGGTGCTACACTGATACCAATAACACTTAAAAAAAAAAAAAAAAATCATGAATGGATAAGAAGCTTTCCATAGCAAGATGTCCTGCTCTGTTTTGGCACTCAAGGTCACGAATGTCTCTTCAGTCATCTGAAAGAACAGGCAAAGACAGAGCACGCAGAGCTATTTAGGCTTCTGATTAATATTTGAAATGCTTGCACTTCTGCAGAAGGTGTAGTTCTCAGTGGAGGAGGTCTTGGGAGAAGGTCTGAGAGCCCTTCTACAGACCAGGAGCTGTGGGGCAGTCTGCAGGGTGGTGGATCAAGACAGCACAAAACCAAAACAGCCCGTCTGTGCATAGCTTCTGTCCCTCGGAAAGGGGCAGCGGTTCAGAGGGGCAGTAACATCTAGATTTTGCATACTCCTGTTATCTCTGTATCCAGCATTTCTCAAACACCACGGTCAGCACAGGCTGAAACACAGAACAGCCTGGGGCCCTTCCAGGCCAGGACATCTGTGCAGCTCGGTGTTGTCTTGACGTGAAGCCATCGCTCTTGGAGACGAACCTGGAAGGAATCGGGGGCTTCAATCTGCTCGTTTCCTAGAAATCTTCTCTGTTTGCCAGGTACCTAATAAGGTGTAATCATACCGTGTTATTTTGGCCAATACCCACAGCTCATGTCTGTTCAGCACATGTAACACCTCTATTAACAAATCTCCTCTGTGCCTGAAACAGAGAAAGCCAACGCAGGACAGGAATGCTCCTCCTTCAGCGCAGTTGAAAGCAAATCCTTCTCTCAGGTGTCTAAGGGAAATGTGAGGCTGCTTGGGGCAGGGAGAAGAAACAATAACTGAGCATGAAACTGCAGGAAGCCAAGGGCCTGTGCTGTCTGCAGTAGGCTGTATTTGTAGCTTGGAAAAGGACAGTCGGGGGAGTTAAATAATAAATGACAAGGTTGGAAAGGTCATCACTTGGACAAAGAGTATTTTGAAAGTCCAGTGAGCAAGATCTATTTAAGGCTTGTTTTAGTGGGACATCAAGTCATCAAAGATGAGAAATTCCAGGTTTGGAGACTTAGCTGGACGCCCTGGGAAGTACTGCAGCACAAAAAGTAAATGCAGGGTGGGGGCTCAGCCCGTCTGGGTTTGATTTCTGTCGTCTTTCACCTTCCAAGCTGCAGATCTGCTCTTTAACCAGTTGGAATTTAAATGTGTTGTTACAGTAGCGTCTTTGTTGGAGATGGACCGTGACTTGTGTTCATTAAGGCTACAGATGTCTGCTCAGATTATGTATTTCAAAAGCTTTTTCTCTGATGAACTGTGAAAAGCCAGGCTTGAGCAGAGAATTGCGAAAGATAAAATAATAGCCCCTCATCCCAGCGTCTGGCAGGCTTAATGCAGTTACTCAGATCTTTTTAAAAACTTTGAGACAGCAAATTTGTTCACAGTCAATAAGATGGCCCTCTGAGCACAGCCCGTTACGTTTCCTTTATCACTCTTTTCCTAAATTATTCACAAAGGTTTTTACACTCCAAAAATCTCCAGTCTGCAGACTCAGCATTTCCCAGGTAATAAGGTTTAATAGGCATAAGTGGCATTGATAAACTGTTTATACGTGGTGTGATTAGAAAACATAGATCTTCTTCAGGGAAAAAAACATGAAAGAATAAATACGCCATGAATTTAAGCTAAATTAGACTGCCTGCTCACCTCTTTTTGTGGTGAATTTGCATTTAATAGAAGAGCAGACAAAACTTTTAAAACCTGCCTGGATAAGACCTGCTGCTTCTGGGAGAAGATGACTGAATTACCAAGAAATTCAGCTCAGTGACTTCTGCGATGTGTAAACATTTGCTGAAAGTTACTGGAGCAGAACGAAAGGCTTGCAGCTTCTTCTGTCTGAAGCAGTATTGCATGTCCAGCTAAGATTTCTCAGGTGTTGTGTCTCACCTTCTCCCTCTAAGGCACACAAAGTGTGTCTGGCTTCATACAGCAGTCTCAGCTTCCCGTCATTCCCTTCCACACCCCTGTGTGCTCTCACATCCGCAGCAAACTGGGATGACACATTTTGGAAGCAGCTGTTTGCACCCCCTTTCTCTCTGTGCAAAGCTTTCTCCTCACAATCAGAGGTGCTATCAAGGCAAAGCAGGAAGAAGAGAGGGAGCATGTGTACCTTCCCTTGTCCTTGTATGCTGCACGTTAGGGGTACAGAAAGGCTGAGGCACTGCGAGGGCATGGGAGAAGGTGCTGAATCACCAATAAGTTACTCATTGCAACAGGATTGGCTAATAGAAGAAAAAGCATGCTCTAAATGTTTTGTGTAGTCAAAACTGTCTCGTAGTTCTGCTGCTTCCAGCTGCCATAGAGATTAGTTGTCTCCTTCCAAAATAATGTTCCAGAAAGACCATTAAGACAAATTCATTTCTTTTCTTTGCACGGCGAGTGTTTTCTCTAGGACTGCAAGTCAAGCACTGATGACAGGCTCAGGTAACGTTACTTTCATCTTTTACAGCTTTTCATTTCATGATTTTGCTAGGGAAAAAGGAGAAGCTGAGACATAACTTGGTCTTGGTTTAAACTGCACCACAGTGGAAGTGGAATACCCCTGGACTTCAGTTGTGACTGTCTTTTGCTAAGAGACTTTAGGATTTTGTGTTTTCAGTCAGGAAACTCACCTCTGAGGCAAGAATAAGTTTGTTTGTGTGGTGGGAGAAGAAGGTATTTCAGTGTTAGCCAAATCTTTCAAGGCAGAGCTCTGTTTCTGGGGTATGGAGCACTCTGTGGGTGTAGAAACTGCCTGTTTGGGGAGCTGGATTATTGGTGTGGGGAGAGAACATCTCTGGCCAAGTACTCGGCACTGCCCTGGGCTCAAGAAAGAGCACTTGACAGACGCAGCCTGATTTTTTTCCCTCTTCAGAGGCTGTATCTGTACTCCTCAGTGCAGCATCATGTTAGGCACGCACAAACTCTCTGAGCTGATGAGATGCTGAGTTAGATCCCCAAAGCAATGCCTGCCGTGCAAACAGAGGCTTCGCCAGGGAGCGCTCTTACAAGCTGCGTCATCTCGGCCATGCTTGTGGTTCAGAGAGAGCTACGCTGCCCTTAGACTGCTCTTCTTCTCAAAGATACAGTGAATTAAGTGGGAATACGAGCAATAAATCTAAAATCCTGAAAAGGAACAGACCATTAGTGGCAAACAACTGATTAGCCACAGTGATCCCAGAGATCCAAACCTGTATGTTAAGTGCAAACTTACCCCACATCTTTGTAAGATGGGTAGGTTGCTGTTGTGTGAAAAGGACAATAAAACCAGATGAAACAAATGGGGTTTTTATTTTTTTCTTCAAATTGTCCTAAAGCTGTTGTCAGATCCCTCTTTAAGACATCCGACTTTGGGCAAAATGTCTTTAGATCTGTGGAAGCTTTCCATGCGGGACCTAGAAGACGCTATGCTAAGCAGACAGATAACCCGAAGAGTTTTGAAAACAAGTTGACACACGCTTCGCTGCTCACATTTTCCTTCCCTTTTAATAAGATGGTGATTATAAAGAGAAGGGGCTGTGTTGCTGCAGAGTGATTCCAGGGTGACTAATTAGGTCTCATCAAGTCTGCAAAGGCATCCTGTTCTCAGTCCTATGCCAAGGCACCGTAACTGGTGAGCCAAGCTGAGTGCAAGTCCTGTGCCGTGTTACTGGGGTGTGATGACACATTTACCGTCCTTGCACTGGAGAATCGCAGGCGGTGGCGTCCATCCACAGACCAGTCCTTGCAAATCAACTCGGTGGTGTCTTCATAAGGCTGATCCCTACGCTGGCCCTTGTCTGTGGTATGTGACAAACCTTCATGGCTCAGCTGGTGAATTTAGGCGGCGTATTAGAGAAGCCCTAGCGGTATGTGATGAGCTGTAATTAGATTTCCTAGTGCATGTACGCTCCTTTCTTCCCCTCTGCTCCGGCGCACATTCCTCACGCAGGCTTTGTTCGCTTTGCTGAGCGAGGCAGAGCCCTCGCCTTGTGCGGTGACAAGGAGATCTGCTCTCCTTCCAGCACTGTTGTGTGGGGGAATAAATTTATGGTGTGACACTAGATATCATGAAAACGGGATGATTCTGTGGTGAAATGTGGCTTGCAGCTGGCCCGCAGAGCAGCTCTCTGATCCGCAGTTAGCGTGGCGTCATCAGCAAGGCACGTCCATTCGGAGCAGTAGTTCCCTTTGTAGTCGGTCACTGGGCCAGTGATCATGCTCTCTTTTTTCTGATAAAGTCTTTCTTGCCCTTCTCATCCCTTCTAACTAAAATCTCTTCTGTTCTGCCAGGTATGCTGTGTATCTACTTCATTATTTTGTTGCTGGAGAAGTTTGTAAGTGGCTCAGCTGCAGTCGTGAGTGACCAAGAAATGTTTTCAGTCGATAGGTGAAAGAAAGGAAAAATCATATATTAAGATTTACTGTCCCAGCCTTCTGCTGGAGGGAATGAAAAACCTGGATGGATGGTCCTCTTGTAGCTGTGTGGATTTTGGAGGGTCAGGGGGTTGGGATTTCTTGTTTGTTTCTATTCAGCCTCCTGTTTTTGCTTGATTGAGGAAAGTGAACGGCTTGTGTCAGAATAACATTGCTATTTTTGTGACTGTAAGGGGTTACAGCCTCCACAGAAATGGAAATTCTCCAAAAAGAGAAGGTGATGCTTAAACGCTGTTTGGCTTTGTCAGCAGGGTGCTGAAGTGGAGTCAGGAGAACGCGGTTGCTGGATCTGGTGCTGGGCTGAAGTGTGACAGTCACATCAGTGTGTCTGTGGCATTTTGCTTCTGAGTCCTTCCTCCTTTGCATTTTGTTGGCTTTCTTTTTTTTTTTTTTTTTTTTTCCCTCCTAAGATTTTCATGCTGTTCAAGATCCACGTGGATGTTGTCCAAAGCCAGCCCGTTACCTTTTATTGCTCTGGGCCAGGAGCCTGGGTAGAAATTCCTTCTCCTGTGTCATGACTCTGAACAGACCCTATTTTAACTTTTTATAACACTTGGTAACTGCTGCTTCCTCAGCGCTTCCTGCACGTAAAGCGTTGACTGTGTGGTGCGTGAGGGACCTCTTCTGATCTGGTCTTCATCTCCTCTCATCATCAATCTTCCCTCTACCGCTGCTGTTTGCAGCCATGCTCCTGCTCCCTGGCTCTCACTCACCTTTTCCAGCCTTTCTATGGACCATTTCCATCTCAAATTGAAGCTCACTTGTGTGTCATGGCCTCAGCCCAGCCCTGATCATGTTTGATGTTTCCTCGTTTTGTTATACTCCAAGCCATCTTTTTAATTTGTTTTTACCATTCATTTCCTAGACTGCACACTTTGCTTTGAAGCTTTCACACCTTTTACTGGTATCACACCTTACCAGGCTGACAGCACTGTCTTTGTCTGCAGTTCCAACACCCTTTCTCCTTTTGCATTTCTTCCAGCAGGAGGTCTGCTGATCACAAACATCCAAATAAGCACACCTACCTGAGCACCTACTTGTGTTTTCTCTAGTATTTGTTTTGGACTGCTAGATCTCCGGGGCGGAGCGTGTAGTTCCTAAATTTTTTGATAAACTCCATGTAAACTTCAGCTGCACTGCCCATTATCACTAAAACTAAAGATCAGGCTCTCAGATCTCTGATTCTAGTGTGCTTTGCAATGTATAGAGAGCTAAGGTAGTGTGCTTGTGTCCCAGAAGCGGATGTTCTAACCTGTGGAGAAACAGTTATGATTGATAGGCAGGGCTGTGGGAGATAGTCTCAAGGTGGTGCACGTTTCATACCGGTGTGTATTTTCCTGTTCTTCTGTTTCTCTCTCCCTGTTAGTTTGTCTGCAGGCACTGAATGCGGGTGAGGATGGATCAAGTGATGGCCATCCAATCTCTGAATTGCATGCGAGTGGTTTCAATATGCTCATTTTCTTTCCATCCAGAAGAAGAAAGGAAAACTTGCTATGTCATACAGCATGCTAATGGGAAGCACAGTGCAGGCTGAAGAACACAATTTTATCATGAAACTTACCTCAGGCTTCCTTCTCTTGTCTTGCAGAGGCAGGCAGCGGACAGGATTACGTGACCTCAGAAAATCAGCTCCTCTACTACCCTAGTATTACGTACGCCATCATTGGCAGCTCCGTCATTTTTGTCCTCGTTGTGGCCTTTCTTGCCTTAGTCCTGCACCACCAGCGAAAACGCAACAACCTCATGACCCTGCCGGTGCACCGCCTGCAGCACCCCGTCCTGCTGTCCCGCCTGGTGGTCCTCGATCACCCACACCACTGCAGCGTCACGTACAACGTCAACAACGGGATCCAGTACATGTCCAACCAGGCCTACCACAGGCCCGTGGATCTGGACTCTCCGCCGTCTTATTCAGAGGCTGTGCTAGACCAAAGGTACGTACACGGGAGCCGATTCTGTTCTCACCAGTTTCACACTGCTGGTTGCAGCTCTGTGAATGTGTACCTGTGCTTCTTGTTTACCCTTATTATTCCTTTTGATGGAGGTACTGTGCTGCTATTCTGTCGGGTCCCCTTGCTCTTATTAGTATTAAAGACATGTAAGGCAGACTTAGGTCGTGCTCTCTCTGCACGTGCAGTTGAGCACTGCAGGACAATGCAAAGAAATGTATCGCTTCTCTCATAGAAATATCCTGTGCTGGTCTGGAATCAAAACATGAAAACTGAATTTGGATTTTTGCCCAAAGCCAGCTAGGCTGTAGGACATGTTATTGAAAACGAAAAAAAAAAAAAAATGACGCTGGAGATGAGTGATAAGTATATGAAGTTGAGATCTGCATTTGGCATCAAGAAACTGTGTTGTCCCTCTGCTCTGTACCACTTCCCCTCTCACCCACAGAAGAGAAGTACTCAAACAGAAAGCTCTATTCTTATTTTAAGTAGCTGAAAGTGCTTTGAAGCTTTGTGGGTGTGTTACTTTTTGTAGCAGCGATACTGGTTTTATTTGTAGGTCATTAACCTTTGTTTTAACCCTATCTGTAAATCCTTTCCAAAGAAAACTGCTGAACTGACATCCTCAGTGCACAAAAAGGGCATGGTATGAACTTGGATGATCCAGATCGTTCACTTGCACTCTGTCGGTATTCTTTAGTGCAAACTCTGGGAATGATAATATAATAATTTATGTTCTTTTTCTCTGCTGCATTTGGCAGCAGCTTCCTTGTCTTAATATTGACATTCATAATAGTGATATCTTTTCATTAGTAAGGACAACTAAATGAGCAGCAGTCCAGATTGTAATCGCTTCGCACCTGGGCTGATACAAACCATCAGCAATTTCAGAGCTAATTGCTCCTGAGACCTCACATCAGTCTGCTAAGCCCTTCAGTCCCTTTACTCGTTTACTTCCAGAACCAAAAAAACGATTTTACTGAATCCAGTGCTCATTTTGTCTATGCCTACTTAGCAGTTGCTCTTCATGTGATATCATGACAACAAAAATAATTTGTCTTGTGTAGAATACAGTTCATTATTTATTTGTAGACTGTAAGCCATTAATCTCTGTCGCTTAACAGAGGTTTCTTCAGAGCTCTCTTGTGTTTATATCTATATCCATAGCTATAAATCCAGTGCTTAATTTACTTACTTTCTCTTAGTGCTTTCTCAGGTTGTGTAAATGTTACAGAAGAAAAATCTCACCTCTTGCAGCCCTCTTTGAGGGTGAGCCAAGACTTGTTCGTAAACACATGAATGAAAATCCGAGTGTGGCATGTTAAGCAGGAAGTCATCAGCTGTGTTGCTTCTTGACCAGAAACCTTGGTACCTGATGGTGCTGTGGAGGTTTTGGAATGACATGAGTGCTGTAAGGCACCGAGGTCTGTTTGAGATCACCTGATAGGAGTCATCACAGAAATGCCAAGAAATACTGCTCGTTTTATTCTTAACTAAAAAACTCTTCCATACTCCATAGCACTGTTTTCAGTAACTCTCACTGTGTTGTGTGTCTTACAGCAGACCACCTTGGTTTGACCTTCCTCCACCCCCTTATTGCCCTGAGTCTGAATCCCCTAATCATCCAGATCTTCCTCCTTACCGCTCACGGACGGGAAGCTTGGTGAGCACAGACACCCCCGTGGCTGGAAGCCCTCAGGGCACGGACAGCAGTCGGAGAAGAGATGTCCATGACAGCATGGATGGCCACAGGACTCTTCTTGAGAGGACAACAGATCCAAGTGATCCTCTGGTCAACCATGTTGATGAAAGAGAAGTGTAACTGCTCCAGCTTGGATGCCCATTTGGGATGTGCTGGAAGGGATTTACTTTTTCTTGTCTATGTTGGTTAATCTGCTGTTCCTAAAAGGTTTCGGGCAGGAATGTGCCTCAGTGATGACTTATTTGAATCCATGTTAAGTTAATTTTTTAATTCAGCATTTTGAGTTCATCAAAGACAGAGCTGGAGTCACGTCAGCTCTCCACAGTATTCTTGCAAGCAGGTTCCAGTTCAGACTAGCAAGAGAAACAGTGCTACGTTGAAGAACTGATGCGATGTATTTCTTGGAATGTGTACTGTATATGAATGTATATAGGTGCATGTATAATGTATACAGATGTTGCACACAAAATCTATGCCAGAGAGCTCTTGTTTGCAGACTGTCTGCTGCCTTGTGCGAGCCTTTTCTTCCTACTGCCGAGTGCCAACTGGTGGTCGTTGAAGCACGAGAGGGGCAGTCTTTCACCTTGGAGGTCTGAAGCCCAGTCCTAGCCCACTGGCAGTGCTCAAATTGCAGAAAATGCTATAGTTGACCCTTCTCTTCCTGGCCTGGAACATTCTCACTCTGAATGTAATTTTCAAAGTTTAAACTTGTGAGGATGCAACAGAACAGCTCTCTAAATGAGCAAACAAGCATGTATTGTTGTTTTTTTTCCCAGATGCTAGTATCAAGGCCAAATTTTCATGGACTTCCTCAGGAAAATCACAAAGGTTGGCTTATCTGTCAAATTCCACAGCTGAGCACAGAGGCACTGAAGCTTCTCAACAAACCGGCGCAAGACTTCTTTTCAAGCATGGCAAAACATTGTTCCATGCATTTCTTCTTGGACAAACAACAACAAAATACCACACACACAAAAACCCAGAACGCTTTTCCAGCTAGATCTTGAACACCAAAACCATCCTGAAGCAGATACCCAGCGTGGAAAGCTTCAGTGTAAATGACTAGTTTGTTAATCTTTGAA
Source organism: Aythya ferina (assembly GCF_964211825.1). Lineage (NCBI taxonomy): Eukaryota > Metazoa > Chordata > Aves > Anseriformes > Anatidae > Aythya > Aythya ferina. The sequence goes on along the minus strand of NC_140301.1, from coordinate 16,201,628 downwards.
ATAACTCAAAGCAGGTGATGTAGTGAAAGGTTTGGGGCTTGTTAGCATCATCTAGACCGTGCCTATGTACATGAATGGATACACATGTTTAATACTCTATGTATGTAAGTAGTGTATTGCATAGGTTTACTTCTGTTTGTACCTGTAGAACTCTAAAATTTCAAAGTTTCTCTTATGATATTCTCATTGCTTTTTATGGTTTGCCATTATTCATATTCATTTGGTTGAAATTCTGGTCTTTTTAGAAAAACATTGTCTTTTTTTTTTTTTCTTAACTCTTAGAGTGTTCTCCCACGAAATGTCTTTCAGTGCACAGTGTTGAATGACCCTTGAGAAAGCAACTCAAAGGTAAAGATGTTCAGAGTGGAAAGAGGGAACGTAAGCTGTGAATTTAAATGCCACCGCAGTGCTGTGCTTGTGCTTAGTATACAGAAGATAATGCACTGCCTTTCTCTTGTCCAGAGAGAAATTGGCCTTGAAAAATTATTTCCACTTGTGTATTAGACACATTTCCTACTTCTCTTCCATGTAACGAACAGTGTCATTAAACAGGATTTTCTGTTTAATGGAAAGGACATAAACTGTTTTCCCACAACCTCTGCTTTTTTCCACCGTATATAAGGTAAATTATTTCCCCCAAAAGTTAGATGTTCAGGACTCAAGAATTCTTGAGAATGGCTATATGTGGAAGAATGACTCAAGTTCAGTCTTAGTTTCCACACGTAAACCTGAACTGGTTTTGTGATTTTTTTTTTTTCCATGTCAACTGACATGGTATGTGGGAGGCAGGCACCAGAGGGATTTGCAGAGGTCCTTCAGGAGTGAGATGGCACTGTGGGGAGACTGTAGAGCTCTAGAGCTTATGGTCTTGGCTTACTCTGGAAACAAATTAACAGCAGCCTTTTCTTACGGGCTTAGGCAGCCTATCCTGCAGTGCACCGGAGAAGCAATGGTTGTAAAGCAATATGCAGTACTGGGGCAGATTCCACTCGTGGTGGGAGCTCAAGCAGAGCAGTTATGCTGTCCTGCACAAAGCAGGACCTGGCTCATTAATCACTCCTTGCAACTCACCAGGCAGGCAGCTGTTCCTGTCACACCGCAGACGGGTGTTCTGTGTTCTGCAGGTGGGTTAAACTCAGGTACGTAGCTGAATTTGTGGCACAGGGGTGAGCACCAGGCCCTGGCGCCGCCTTGCCTTTCTTTCGGGTTCTGCTCAGCCTTTTGTAAGAGCTACATAATACAGCCTCAGAACTGGCCTTAACATTTTTCTGTTGCGGTTTTTAAAATGTTTTATACTTTCAACTGTACTATTGAAAAGTTTGCAGTGGTTTCGTTAGAGTTTTATGTTTCCTGTTGAAGTGCCCTAAAGCTACACTAGTGAAACTAAATCATTGTGTCCAGCGTAAATCATGTGGCACGTAGCCCTCAGGCAAGCCTTCCGTGGGGGGCTGCATTTCACCATGTGTGTTCAGAGTCACCAGGGTGCGTGCAAACCAAACACGTTTGCCTGTGGCATCTGAAAAGCATTGCCTTGCATTGCTAGGAAGTAGGAGAAGAGTGGACATAGCCTGCTGCTTCTGTCTGTGTCAGTCACTGTTATACGTGTACATATTTATATATATAAGATGCTCTTTCAGGCTGTATATATTCATGTAACTTTTGCATTAAGATAATCCATTTGGACTTTACAAAAAAAAAAAAAGAAAAAAGAAAAAAAGGAGGAAAAAGCGTTCTAAATGGTGTGACATTTTCCCTTCCAGCTAAGGGTGTATTTATCTTTGTACAGGAATCTTTTAGTTTTTATGCAAGTTATAAAAGGAGATTGTGCCTTTCTGATTGAATGTTGATTTGCTGGGCTGTTGACTACATTCCTGGGTGTTGTTACATATCATTGTCTAGAGATCCAAAAAGAGAACCAAGTCTTGTCTTCCTCTCTGTTGTTACTGTTGGGGACCATTGACCTTGGAGGAGTACAGGAGCTCAGTACCTTGTTCCAAAAAGGGCATGCCAAAACTTGAAGGAGGGTTTTCATCTTACTCCAGTTTCCTGGTATGTAGAACAGATTTGCTAGCAGGTTGCTTTGGAAATTGCTGTAGTATCACACAGAAATTGTTTATAACGTGTCACTTTTGGTAGTGTTAATACATCTCTATACTGCATTATTCAGTGGAATCTTTGGAGGAGCATGGTAGCAACAACCACGCTGATTAAATTAAATATTTCATTGAAAATCCTGCAGTTCCTTGATCTTCGCCTTGTAAGGCTGAAGCTAAATGTTCGTGAAATACCACGTAGTAGGATTTCTTTTCTGTAGCCAGTAAACTTGGAATTAATCATTCCATTGTTTGCAATTGCTCTTAACCTTTGAGTTTGAGGTGAGTCCTCCAGGAGCTTTCCTTTGTACTTAATATTTAATCAAATGAATGGTCTTTCAAAGATCTATTCTCACACAAGTAAAACAGATTAAAGTTTTCCTCCAGAGCCAAATTCTGGTTCCATATCTGTGTTGAATAGTGACCACTGGAATGAGCAGTTCCACTCAGAGCAGGGATTAATATATTTGATTTGTTTCAACAAAACAATTTGAAGAAATGACTGACTGCTTGAGGTAAATGAAGGAATTAGGTTTAGCCTGTTAGAAATAAGATTTGGGTTATTTAAAAAAAAAAAATAAATTAAACTGCAGAAGTTCTGAGTGTGTGTAACCTCTGCTGAAGTCAGAGTGCTGTGTATTTTAAAATTAGGCCATTAGTGAATCTGCTTGGTAGTAATCTGAAGTTCCTTGTAAGGCAAATTGCAATTTACCTCTCTGGTGCTATTGTGCTAATGGAAAATTGGCAGTAATGTTTTTAAAAGAGAGCCTCTGAATAATTTTCTCTGCTCTTGTCTGCAGTGACATACATGACAACACTGACTGCAATGCGATTTTTAAATAACTCTGCATTCGTTCTTCTCCTCCTTTTAAGTCAAATCAGTTTTATTTACACCACTTCACTTTGATACAGCTAATAGGGCCCTCGTGATAGATTTAGAAGTCGGGTGGAGGAAAGAGATGATTCTCGTTTTAATTAATGCTGCAGCTTGTTAATCTTGTGCGTTTTACTTTTTAGACATCTTAGAGAAGACAAATGGTTTTAGTAGATAAGAAAAACTATTAATGATGAAAAGGATAGAGGGACACTGATTCTGAATTTAATTTTTAATGAATATTTAAAAATGTCTTCATGAAGGAGGGATTTAATGCTGTATTTTTAAAGTGGTGATCAGATGGCACGTACTGTTTTTAACTGTTGCTCATTGGTAGCTATTTTGCATATGATGCCAGGAACTAAAATTGTAAGACAAGTGCTCTTCTTGCAGTTCGAACTAGATCTGAAATGTATTGTATCAGCACAGGGCTGTAACTCACTCGTGGACTAAAATATGTGACTGCAGAAAGAATTTCAGTACCATGCTGGATTCTGCTCGAATGTATCCAAGTACAGGATTGTGGCCTTCATTTGTTCCTTTTTTTTTTTTTTTTTTTTTATAACTGATTTGAGTTTTTTTCAACTTGAAATTGAGATCTTATGTAAGAGCTTTAAGGGAGGTTGTATGCTGAAACCCAACCTTGTCTTAAACTTTTGTAAACTGGAAATCTTTGAAAATGTATTCTGTATTCCTGAATAAAGTCGGTGTTTTAATACTGTTCACAAGTGCAGATGTCCCCTATCTCATCAAGTCTCGTTTGGGTTAGCTTTACAGCCACCTACCTGAGGTAGTCTCCAACTTCTGCATTCCTTGTGAAGTTTTGATAAATCGGTGGGGGTTTTAAACACTATTTTAAGAAAGGAAGTGATAATGGAAACCCACATGTGCATATGTGTATAAAAGCATACTGATACGTATGTCTCATATTTATACAGATGAAAATTGCTTAATTTCTTTCTTATCTTCCCATTCAGTTTGTGGTGTCAGAGAGGAGGCCCCGAAGCCCTGTTGGGTTGCTCTCTGGACTGTAGTAAAGCTCTGGAGACCTTGGCATAGCCTGGTGCTCTGCCTTGGTGCTGCATACAGATTTATCAGCAGAGCTGCAGGGCCTTTAGCATTAGCTTCTACCCCCCTCTTTCTGCCTGCCCCTTTCCCACCACATGCACCCCCGGTACAACATCCCCGTGTATGTCCAGCTCCGTGATCCACGTGCCAGCCACGTGAGCCAGGATCGAGTTGAGACGCTTTGTGGAGGGTTTGTGTCTGGCTGGAGTCCCACGTCGGGGCGCTTCCCCCAGCACACGCCTGCTGCAAGCACCGCCGTCATCGTGGGAACTGCTCAGCCCACCAAGCCCAGCCCCACGTTGTGTCTGGATCGTAGCCACTCTTCCTGCTGAGGTACGTGATTAGCCACACTCCTCTCAGAGGGCTAGCGTTAAGAAATACCCTTTCTATGACAACGTTATTCTCACAGTCTGAAGAAAATGGCTCCGAATACCATGTCAAAATATTTCTGTCTCAAAAAGAATATGGAGGCTGACATATTTCACTTCCATGACTCATCTCCACTCTCTACCTTGGCAAAGGCATGTCAGTTTTATCATTATCCCAGTTAATTAAGTCACATACCCTCACCAAAATGCTCAGACAGTAATCTTTGTTTGACACTGGCAAACTGCCCCCAAAATAAAGAGCTGTGGATTCAGAATTCACTCCAGCACCGCAAGGGAGAAGGATCTGTTGATGCTGCCACAATGCGTCCTCCGCGGGGAGGGAGCTTGGAGCCAGCTCATTCAGTCATGTCCCAGCAAGGGCTACGCTTCAGAAATGTTGATTCAGAAGACAGCCGCTTATGAAAACAAATAGCATGCTCTCCAGCTAAGCTCCCTGATTAATCATTTTTATTCTCTCTGCTTCCAATTTGTTTAAAGACCTTAATTTTTACACCTCAAAAATTAAATATGCAGTTTATTTCAGCAGTGATTTTATGGTGTCTTTTCTTGCTGATTTGTGGCAGCCTCCTAATCTTTCAGCCTCGGTTATCTATTGGTGAGAGAGCTAAGAGGCTTTTCACCTTTTGGGGAGCTATAGTCCAAAATGATGTGCTGTTATTACTTGAAGTAGAGGCGTCTTCATGTGGAAATTCACAGCTCTTCAAGTGCGCTTTTCAAAGGAGAGTTGAGGGTATGCATATTGCATAAAGCCCTTTGGAAAAGTACTGGATTGATCTCTCTAGGGAATTAAATTTTCTGTTTATCCACAAAACATAGTGTGAATAGCTAAACTGAAACGTGATTCTCTGCTTCCCAAAATCCCAACAGTTCCTTAAGGCCACATTGAGGGAACCGCTGCTGATCCGGCCCTTAGCATTTCTGTGGGAGTGCACCCAAAGAGTTTCAGTCCTACAGTTGCTGAAGACCACAGAGAAGACCACTTTTTCATTGAGAACTGATTTGGGACCATCAATGCCTCTATTCTTCTCAACAGCCAGTGTAGAGGCAAGTACTTTTTCCTCAGTAGATCTCACCTAAGATTAATTCATACCAGTCACCTTGAGGTAAAAACAAAACAAAACAAAATCTCATTACTTAATGCCACAGCCTGTAACTCCTTCAAATTTAAGTGTGGTCATTTCTCAGCACAAAACCACAAGAGCCTTCATCAGTGTAAGAACAATAGGGGTAATAGTCTAGTTTGACCCGAAACTGCTTGTTTCAAGAAAAGCACCCTGGCAGTGTCAATTTGATTGAATGAATGAGTGGTCTGTCACATTTGTATGGGATACCTGCTGTTTCCTTGACAAATGTGAGCCATGTCACAGCACAGTGATGAAGAAGTATGATGTTTTATTTGACAGAGTAGATTTTTCTTCTCGTTTATTTGTGACAGGGTTATCTTAGAAAACGCTGTTTGCTCAACAATGCATCCAAAGTAACACTTGCTTGCACAGCTTTGGGGTAGGGAGAGGAAGATCTGTTTGGTTGGTTGGTACATGTTAAACCTCCAAAGGGGTTATACATCTCCATGCATAGGAACACTTATGAAGTGAGAGACCTGAATTTTTCACATCACAGATGAACCATCTCCTGTGACTGCTGAATGTGCAATGGGAGGGACAGTACAAAATTTACTGCACAATACTTTCTAGAGAGGGGCAGTGCTCTTCATATAGCCTTTGCTGTGTATTGTGGCCTCGTGTTGTAGTGGACCGTGGATGTGCTCACTGAAACAATCCTGATTCGGGTCACAAGGAGATAGCAGGTACATTTGAGAGGGTTTATTTGCAATGGAGAAGGCTGTCTTTCCAGTGTATCGTTATATGTGGGAGGATTTTTCCCTTATGTTTAATGAAAACCAGTGTTTCCAACTTGTGTTTTGTTTCTATATTCTACCTGTTGTACCTGAAGAAGTATTTAAATGCTGCACAGTAAACAAGTTTGCAAACTAAGAAAACATCATTGATATTTGGCTGTTTTCTGTTTACTCAAATATGATTCAAAGGTGAGAGCAAAAATTGTTCATGCATCTGGTTCTGTATTTATCAGTATCCCCTGGTAGGCTGTGCAGAGCAGAGGAGTCAGCAGAACCGATGAATTATCCAGAGTGGATTTGGAGAATGCTCTGCTTCAGAAGTAATGGAGCTGGCTTAAATACCTGCTTCTAAGGTGTCATGTTAGATATGCTGGTTAAGACATGGATTATGTAAAATAATACAGTACCTGAGCTTCTACAGAAAGAAAAGAGCGTGCCCACCTGAGAGATGGAGCAGGTTTTCATTAGTGAAGCCTGCCTCCAGAAGCTGCTTGGCCCCAGGCTTCGAAGTTCCTGTGCTGTGAGCCCTGGTGGGCCTGGTGCTGAGACAGCAGTCACTGCTGTGAAAGCTGTGGTTGTTACAGGTTCTGCAGCACATGTTGGTCTGTCTGGTATGTGAAAATAACTCTGGAATGATTGTCACCTTCCTTCAGGAAGCTAGATAGAAATCCTCTGGCTTCTTTGCTGAAGTCATGCTTCTCAAGCAACTAACTGCTCTTGTTACTCTTAACAGCTGACTCCTTTTTTTTTCCATTGCAGGGGTGTGAGAAAGATTTGCACTCTTTTGTAAGTGAGAACATCTGAAACAGGGACAGACATCAAGATTGGTTTGGGGAACAACAAAACTGTCATCTTCCAAGATCCAGCCTCCCGACCATTGGGTGTGTGCTGTCTGATCCAGCCATTTATAATCTTCTGGATCCATTCAGTTTTACAGAAGCGTATCGCTTGCAGATTTAAGAAAAAAGACAAAGGGAAGTCTGGACCTGCAGGTAACTCTTTCAAGTTCTTTTTCAGAAAAATTAGGGCAGCAGTAGAAACAAAAATTTAAATTCTGTATTTTCGCCTAACCTCTAGGTACTTGTTTGCATTATTTATATTTGCAGACTTACTGAAACAGTTATTCTGTATAGCTCTGCGTGGAGGCTTCTGTTCTAGAATAAGTTTGCAATTAATCGTGAGTAGGCATTTTGGGAGGTTTCCACAGGTTAACAAATACGAACGGACTGTGAACGTCTCCCAGAAGGGAGCTAGGGTGTATTGCAAGCAGCGTGCCATAAATAATGCTGATATAGATGCAAACTGCACTTTGTGTGTGAATTGTAGGGTTATGGGTGCAGGGGCTGTAGCAACACCTTGCCAGATGACTGATGCCGCCAGCTTTTGCTTTACACCATTGGAAAGGGAGCAAGGGGGGAAGTAGGAGGAGGAGATGTTGTTTTTAACCCGAGCATATAGGTAGCCCAAAGTGATGTGGGAAACTACAGAGAGAAGAGAGCGACCCGGCTGCCTTTTATGCTGACATTTGAAAAATGAGCTCAAGATAGCGCTTTGAAGGGTGGCTTGGTGATATTATTTAAGAAAAAGAAGAAAGTCCCCACTTTCTTTCCTTGATACCAGTAGTGAGAATGAGATGACTAACGTGTGGGGGAGAGAGTGGTTTGAAATGATTTCTGGATTTTTTTTTTTCTTCCTTTGAAAATTTAGGTGAAGTTAATTATGGAATGGCAGTGGTGTCTGATCTGAAGCAGGCGCTTTCATCTCACCTCCTGCTTTTAAAATCGCTGCGCTCTTATCTCTGCTTGGAGGAAGGGGCATGGTGGGGAGCGCCCCGGTGCTCTCGTGGCCTGGTGGTGGCTGGATGAATGAAAAGCCTTGCAAGATCGGGGCCATTAAAGACTGCGAGCAAAGAATTAACAGGAGCTTAGGAGCAAATTTCCCATGGTGATGATGACCGGAGGAAGAAAAAGTCTGTGGTCTGCAAAAGACAAAGAAAAAAAAATACAAAAATGTAATGAGCCCAATTGCCTTAATACTGTCCCAAATAGGTTCTGTTTAAAAGGAAGATGAAGCAGGCAGGAGCTTGGAGATGCGATGGGTGTTTCCCCTAATCTCTGCTCGCAGTCTCAGTCACACAGATGCTGACATTAACCCTTCCCTTCGTTAATCAAGCCTCGGTTGCAACTATTACTCATTATTAAGAGCCTGCCAGTGTGCCAATAGCATTTTTTGTGTGTATTAATCTGATGAAGCAAGCAGAGGAGCTCAGTTTCCAGCGCAGGTCAGGTGTGGTGTGCGGCACGCAGCAGCGAGGGCTGAGGTGGGTGTTGTGTGTCAGGGCCCCACGGAGCTGGTGCTGCCACGCGGCGTGCTGGGTGGCACTGGCAGCTTCAGGCCAGGATGTCCGAGTGACCCAAAGCGTGACTGCATAGGCACACCTGAGGACTTTATGTTCTCTCAAAGAAATAGATGCTGTTTTCAATGGAAGCAGAGGCAGAACTGAGCTGAGACAATCACCTCCAACTGGTTCATCCCTTGTCCTGCTGAGCTGTGCTGAGTTGTCCTTTGATGATGATTGTGACCTGCTGCCCTACTTCTGAAGTAAGAAAGCCTTTAAGTAATTAATCACTCCTGGGATTTTTATTTTTCAGGTCACTGAGACGAGATCAGCATGAGAGGAGATCGTGGACTGCTGGATGTTTTCCCACTGAGGATTTCAGGCGTCTTCCTCTTCCAGTGACTGCGTATGGCAGCTGAGCCATGGGGTAAGCCAGTCTGAAAGCCCTTCGCCATGTTATGGGATACAAGCACCCCCTTAAACAGAAGCAAAGTGGTTCATCTTTACCAAATGGACCGTGACAGATCCAAAGGGAAAGAGGAAGAAGTGAGGGGGAGGAAGGGAGAGGTAAGATTTAGGTGGTGTTAAGGCTGTGATATCTCCTAACAAAAGCTTGGAGCTGTTGCTCTTTAACATGAAATGTTGTCATGAACATGCTGCAGTCTCTGGAGAGCAACTGACTTCACCGCCAGCCAAGAAGCAAGAGGCCTACAAGGGGCCCCCAGAGGTGGTGGGGAGCCTTCCCTCTTCTGCTAGGGAAGTGTCACTGGGTCTGTCTGCCCCCATCTCTGTTTATTCTGCGAGTTTAATGGAGGAGACCCTGAAGAATTTCTTGTCATGCTTGGGCCCGTGGCTAGATCTCTGTCAGCTTCCCATTGCATTGCCCTGTGGTGGAGACCTGGTGCTTCAGCACGTGCTCAGCCTGAGGGCTGCAGTCTGCCATGGCAGTCCTTTTACATCTGCTTACGGGACTGCTGGGCAGTGCCCTGCTGATGGAAGGTGACTCAGGCAGTTAAAGACCATCGCTGAACTTTTCTGGGACGTTCTCACAGCCCAACATCTGCCCGTGGTTCTGTCGGAACAGGGGATGAGGCAGCCTTGTAAGGATTTTGTACTGTCATGTACAATGGGTTTTGTCCTCTGGCTTGCAGCAATGGAGCTGGTCTGGGCTCCTGCACTGCTGTGACTTGACCAGCTGCCTGGTTCTCCTGTCCCACCAGAGCTATCCTGCCTGTCCTGTCCTTAGGTGGCCTGTGGGAAGGAAGCAAGCATCTCTTCAGAGGCAGCAGGTTGGAGAAGCGTCTCCCAGCAGTACATCAGCTATGGCTTGGTAGCACCAGATATCCCTGGGGGTTGAGGCACCGCTCACCCTGTCTTAATGCAGGGATTTGTCATAGTCAGTGGCCCGTGCAGATAGAAGTGGGAGCATCCTTCTCTGTGAGAAGCCCGGGTTCAGGCTGATTATCAGCGTGTTAGTTACGACGTGTTTGTGTTTTTCAAGTGTCTTGTCTTATCCAGTAGGAAATTATAGCTTCGGCTCTAGTCTGGTGAGTCTAGGAGTCACAGCCTAAGGAAGAACCTTTCAAATCCAGGATCTGAAACTATAAAACATCTGGGATGGTTACTGCTGAGTTAATGGCCCAGTGAAGAAACAAATCACTGTGTGCCACTTCATGCTTCTCATCTGCCTGATCTCTGTTTTTCCCCGGCAGTCAGGCTGCCCTCACTAATCAAATGCAATCCAATATAATCAAATGCAATGCAATAGTGTCCTTTTCCTTCGCAGGCCGGGTTTATTTTTCATCCCGTGCTACAAGGGGGCACATGGACATGAGGCTGAATTCATTGCTCTCCATCTGGGTCAGCAAGAAATGACTCGGATCTTTTCCTAGATCAATGAATCGCCATCACGTCCCCGCAACCTTGCACTCCCTGCTAGAGACAAGAAAAATCATCCTTTGTCTTCTGTGTGGCACTGGCACTGTGGCTGAAAAACGCTCCCCTTTTTATGCCTGCTTATTTTATGGCATTGTGCATTTTTCTCCGTGGGCTGTGACGGCCCTCTCGTTAATCTAATGAGTGCCCGCCCGTGAACCGCCAGCCCGGAGCGCTCGCTGCTAGGTTTGACCCCAGTGAAGGTGGGATAGAGGGGCTGGTGATTCTGGGATGGTGTCCAGCAGGAGCACCGTGCTTCTCTGAGAGCTGAACACTCGGATAAATAAGTGAATCCATCGAGGATTAGCCTGGTTATTTACCAGCCTGCCTTTGAAACATGTGAAGCATTTATTCTTTGGTCTGCAGGTAGAGCAGTGATTCTCAGTTAAAGGTAAACGAGGAGGGGAAAGAATCGAGAAATTGGCATCGGGGTGCTTTTAGGCAGGTCTCTGAAAAACGTCAAAGAAAAGCACTTTGTCATTTTCCAGTCGATGATGTTGCTTCCAAGGCTATTAATTGCTGAATGTTGAATGCCCTGCTAAATACACCCACCCCACAGATGAGGCAGCTAATGAAACAAACAGATGGCGATCCGAATAGAGTAAAAGTACATAATAAAGATGTGCTTTGAAATAGCCAGACAGAGCAAATCATGCAGGAGGTTGGGAGAAGGAAGGTGATGGAAAACTGAGAACAAACCACCACCACTCCTCGTGTTATTCACCAACTGGACCAGCATGCAAGTGGGAAGGTGTTTGATCATCTTTCATAATCTGATATTCAAAGAGAGACGTTTTGTTCTGTCCTGAAAGTGGTGGGGTGATAGACAGGGAAACAGAGGCTTGTCCAAGCATGGGGGTCAGGCAGTGTCTGTGCATCTCGCCGCTGTCCTGGGGGCTGCGTGTATTCGCAGTGACATTTGTTTACTTTCTATTTTAACATCGCCTGGGGGGGGAAGAAATTGTTTGCCTCCGTTCCCAAACTAATGCAATTTGAAATGTTGTGCTAGAGATTCTGGGAGGCCTGGGGCAAGTGCTAAAGCTGTGACCCTCTGGATATTAGGCTGTGTTATAGCAGGCAGAGGATCTTTCTCCCAGAGTCGAGAAGAGGGCTGGGAGAGCATGGCTCCTGGGCTGCCTGCCTCACTCCCTCCCCTCTCCTGCTCCCTCTGCACCATCTCTGGGCTGTCCCCGCTCCGTGCCAGCAGGCAGGCTGGTGCTGCAACGTGCTGACCTTCCAGCTCTGCTTTCTGGAGACAGCAGAGCGCTTTGTGAGCCGTGTATTAAGATTTATAAACCTCCGTGAGGAGGCAGAATGACCAGAAATAATTTACTTCCAAGTCCGAGGTAAAGGCAGGCAGTGGACTGTGCCCTAAGACTGCAGGACAGGCAGTGGGGAAGCCCGTGAGGGATGCTGTTGCTGCTCACCCCAGGTGCTGTTGCATCTCCCCTTTATGGCCACTTTCCTAGCTCCCTGCAGCCCGTTTTGCTGGCCCGTACCACGGTGCTGGAGGCAGTTTCTGAGCTGCTGGGCACTTTGGGAAGTTACAAGTGGTTCACTCGGACTAGGATGAAATTCCTCAGGGTGGGAAGAGGCGAGGCAAGGTGACACCTTTGTTTCAGGCGTAGCTCCTAAGGCTGGGAGGGAAACAATGAGATTTAAAAGTATGTTTAGCTCCAGATTAACCCCTCCCTCATCTGCACTCAGCTACATGCAGGGTGACAAGCAAATCAATAGCCAAGACAAGCACATCTCCAGAGCTTTGTTATTTCGGCATCTGACATTGTGATACAGCCAGTAAAAATTAATTGTTCCCTTCTGTTGGCTGAAGTCTCCGCAGCACCCTCATTAGCACACAGCCAAATTTTTCTTTGTTCTGTCTTGCTGGACTAGAAATCTGTTTTGTTTGCTTGGCTTTTGTTTGCTGTGAACAAAAGGCTTCCTCGTGTCTCTGGTGCCTCGTTGCACCCCGAAGGGTGGAGGAAGGCAGAGCCGTGTTCAGCACCTCCGTGATCATCAAAGGACAGTTTTTCAGCCTGCCTGGAAGCATCACCTTGCACCTTCCCTTGCTCTGTGGCAAGTTCCTGATTTGTTCCTGCACCCTTTTCTCTGATCGTTACAATTGTTATGATCACATCTCCCACAGAGGAAATAAATAGGAGCCCCGGCTGCCCCGATGGCCCAGCTTGCTGCAGCTCAGTTCCGTGCCAAAACAACTGTGACAGCTGCTCACTCTCGCAGAGAAACTTTAGTATCACGTTGTGCTTTCTGCTAGGTTTATTGAATAATAAATATGTAACTTAAGAGCAAATTCCTCTTGTCCTCAGCACAGCATCCGCTGCTCTCTCTGGTGAGGACTGAAACAACAAGCTAGCCCTGCCTTGAAATCACGCAGACTGCTGTGCAGTCCCTGGCAGAGAACTGAAGCATTTCAACTTCTGTGAAAGCGAGGAAGAAGCGATGGGTCCGGCTTTCATCCTGCTGTGCCTCACAGGCAGAGAGAGGAGCCACAGCCTGAGCTGCGGGAGCAGGACAGGACCAGTGGCTCCTGGCTGGTGTTTCAGATGCCTGCGTTGTCCGTGCGCCCTCTGGAGAAGAGGGGTCACAACAGGGAGATCTCCAAAAGCACCCACGGGATTGGGAATTGCAAAGTGTGTTCCAAAGGGTGCTGCTGCCCTGTGCACGCTGAATACACCAGTGCTAAGGCTCGGCCTTCCGACAGGCTGTGTCAAAACTTAGGTTGCCTGCTGTGGTTTTGAGGACAAAAGCTGGGATATCGAGCACTGGGATATCTGAATGTCTAGGCCAAAGCACAATTAAGACACGGTTGTTTTTCATTACAAGGAATTAGCTTTTTGCTGATGTGTGCATCGTGAGCCCAATACTGCTGACAGAGATGGGAGAGCTGGCTTCTAGCTAAAGCAAGGTCTCTGATTTACCCCTGCTTTCGCTGCCTGCCACGTGCAGCACAGTGGCAGCTGAGGCATCCAAGTAGCCATCAATTAGTAAGAAGTGTTGCCACCTTTTTGGAAACAATAAGGAATAATCACAGTAATGCCTAAAAGTGAATTTTGCTATGCTTTAGCAGACTCTTGGTTCCCCAGCTCTGAGTGTGGTAAAACCTCCAGAATGTTATTTGTGGCTGGTTTTATTGCCTAGGCTTTCCTAGAGGTTTGGGTGTGGTGCAATGGCTTTTAACCATTTAAGCTTGCCTTGCTTAGACAAACCTTTTTGTGGTCTTCCAGAGCCTTTGCAAAGGGATGGGGCCAGGCAGAAGGACTCCAGAACAGCTGGGACCTCTCCAGCCTTCCAGAAGTGTTCCTGCACAGCTCCCCGAGGACGTGTGGCTGCCCTCTGGGATGGCAGGTGAGAAGGAGCCTCTACAGTGCAGAGAGGAGTGCTGCTAAAAACCTTTCACTGAGGTAAAGGCTTGGGGGATGTCCATAGGACAGGTGCAGTGGGCCTGGGAGCTGAGCTGGAGTCCAGGAAGGCGGTGAAGACGTGGCCAATGTAAATCACTCAGGTTCTGTGTCCTCTCTGCAAAACCTTCTCATCTCAGCGCCTTTGGCAGGAGGTGTCTGTTAACAGCTACACGGCACGCAGCTTAAAACGTGATGGTTTGTGCGGGTAAAGCCTGCTGTGTGTTTGGAGAGGCTGCACAAGAAAGGCTTGGGGCTGCAGCCTAACGCTAACCCGTGGGAGGCTGCAGGTTGTTCAGGGTCAAAGTGGAGGCAGCGTTGTTCATCAGGTGGGTGTGAGCGGTTCTATTTCACTGCGCCCTTTCAAGCAGCCTCGGATGCTGTGAGGGGAGGCATGAGGGGAAACTTCAAACATGTAAAAGGCTGGGAAAGGATCATTTGTTCTCCCACTGCCAAGTAGAAATTGGCTAAAATGTCAGATCCAGGCTGGCAACCTGGGAACATAACTTTGTTTAATAATTTTAAAAAGTAGAGGGGCACAGGGTTGGGAAGTGTTTAGTACCAGCTCGGAGAAAGAGGCGTTAGAAATGACCTTTTATCAGGCTCCTGCTGGAGTTGGTCTGTGGAGACCATCAGCCCAGCTTTCTGCCAGCTTTGATGTGGAGAGATGAGCGATCACACTCATCCACTGACCCTGTCCTCGTGCTACATTTGCTGGGGCGTCATTTGTGGAGAGACTTTCATGCTTAGGTGCTGTTTTGCTGTTCTTTCTAAACTTTCCCTTGCTTCATGCCTCTCGGCTTATGGCGTGGAAAAAACAGAGAACTCTCTAAGCAACCTTTCAGTAACTTTGAGCAGTTTCTGGCCTGGCCTCGTGACACGCAGGCAGCTGTTTATTTATAAAGGAAGCTATGCAGACATGGCAAGGAGTTGGCCGTTGACCCTTACAAAGTGTTGTAATAAACTGGTGATGGAAGAAGGATAGGAAAAAATCAAAGCAAGGCTTTACATCAAAGGCAGAGAGAGGAGCTGCAATTAACATGGTCAGATGTGGGAGATTCAGCAGGGGAGAGAGCCGGTACCAGAATCTGCGCTGATGTCCCCCCTGTCCAGACCCTATCAATCTTGCCAGGGAATTTGACAGGCGAGGAAAGTCAAAGAGCAGCTGAGGGATTCCGAAATCAAAGGACTTTGAAAGCTGGATCAGAGAATGGAGCGCGATTTCCCCATCTGCTTTGAATTTATTGTTGCTAATGAGGAAGCAGCCTCTGGTCTGAGCGAGCACGCTGGACCAGAGGGGTCACTCGACATTTCCATCACATTCAAAGGAGGGTATCGGGGGACTTCTTCCTCCACGTTAACCCTTTCGCTGTTAAGCACATACAAAAGAGCAATGTAAAGGGGAAATACATGTTTACTGCTTTCAAGTTGACCGAAGAGGTCAGTGGGGTCCTGTTTGGGTGCCTGACTGCTGGGAGCTCCTGCAGGTGGAGCTGAAAACCCCAGCACCAGTCCCTGCTGCTGCCCAGCTCAGAAGCATATCTGTTCCTTCTGCTCTGTCGCTGATGTTTGCCATGCTCAGTCTTCTCTGCAGAGCCAAAATTACAGGGCTGTGAATCCGAGACCTGCAAGTACCTTTGCTCTGTCCATGTAATTTATGCACAAAGCTGAGCCGACCAGGTATTTACATCCAGGCTCCCCATCCCCTTCAGGTCAGGTGCTGTCCCCGGGAGCAGAACGTGTGTGACCGGGGCAGGCCTCTCTCCTCCACCCCCCTGCTGCGTTTTCTAAGCAACGGGGACTGCACAGTGTGTGGGTGCAGGAGCAGATGAGAAAATTGGCTGATGAGCCTGAGGCAAGCGTTGGAGCTAATTGTGAGGCCTCTCGCATCACATGGGAGTTAATCTTGAAATTGGCTGTTTTGCATACCAGACGCTGACCTCTCCATCCCAGATTCCCCAAAACCTTTCTGTGCTTCCTGGCCTTTGCTGCCCACTCATGCTGCTGCCATCACATTTGATGTTCCCTGGCTCCTCCTGATAAAGCTGAAGGCACCGAAAGCCGCGGGGATCTGCTCGCAGAGGTGGTGATCCTTGCCCTGGGCTGAGCCAGTTGTCGCTCCGGGCTGCTGCTCACCTGCAGGGCAGAAGCGCTGTAGGAGACTCACAGAGCTGCAGATCTTCAGCAGGGGACAGAGTGCAAGGCAAAATGTTGGTGTGAGAGCTGACTCCCTGGCATACTCAAGGAGCTTGTTTGTGCAAGCTGCTGCTGCAACAGGGGCTCGGTGGCTTGCACGTGAACTGCATCTTGTCCTGAGCGCTGCAGAGCTCGGAGCCCAGCACTGCTGGGGTGGATGCTGGTTGTGAACAGCTCAGGGTTTGGGGCTGGGAAACTTGCAGAGTGGGTGCTTGGAGTGGGTTCACCTCCTGTGAATCCTTTTCTATTAAATTTTCTATTAAATCTTATTAAAATACCGCATGCGGTGAGACACATCAGCCCCGGCCATTCAGGAGTCACAGCACGGCCTCACCTGGCACTTCCAACCCAACCAGGTCCTGTCTGACTGAGGCATGGCAGAGGCAGCTCATTTTGAGAGACAGAAGTGTCTTCCCGGGCTGTCTGATTCTCTCTGGCTCCCTCTTCTGAAAACACCGTGGCTTACTTTTCATTCCTTTCCTTTGTCTTACAGAAAGAATCTTTGGGTGCTGTTGTTCCTGCTTTAGTTCTTTGTTTCTCTTATGCCGTGCCACTGCAGTGATGTGCTTATCACACTCCCAAAATGTGCTGATGTGGGCGCTTGCTTAACCGTGGTGGGCTGAGTGGCTGAACCGGGAGGTTTTCGGGAGCTTAAAGCCCTGGACTGACATTGCTCTTGAAGGAGTCACCCACGAGCGGTCTCGGTTTGCAATCAAACTCAGGTGCGTGACAGTGGCTGCTGTGCCCTCTCCTTCTTACTGCTCTTCTGAAAGACTTTCCCTTTCCTGAGGTATTTCTTCCCTGGTTGCCTCCCCGACTGTCAGGATGTGTGGTTTTAGGGTGATCCATCATCTCTTAGTCTCTTAGCAGCACTGCTGAGGCTGGATCGGTGGATTGTGGTCATGTAGGAAATACCAGACAGAACAAGGTCCCAGAGTGGATGCAGGGTGCTGTGGCCATTGGTTGCTGTGATATTTAGGATTATGCTTTCAAGTGAAACGCTGGGAATTAGCGAGACAATGAGTTTTCAAGGACATTGTGTCTACTGGGAATGTTTAAACCCAGCAATATCCAGTCGATAACGTAACAGGATTAAAGCTTGTTGCATCAGAATCAGCACAATTTTGTTGCCAACTAGGAGCTAGGCACAAAAGCCCTTATGCAGCAGTTAATGGTCTTATCTGGAGACCTTCCTGCTTACAGCCCACTGAATTGCAAACACTGACCGACGATTTAAAGCACTGCCTGGCATCAAAAACTCCTCTCTGAGCTGCCGCCCAGTTGGTGCTGCTGCTGTAGCAGCTGGAGGCAGGGCTGACCGAACCAGGCACCGAAACCGTGGGCACAGATGCGTCCTGTGTGCGCCCAGCACTGCCTGCCCCGGGGGGTCTGACCCTTTGGGGGCGGGCTAGGATTAGTGGGGATATTTTCAATGCAAGCTGTGTTCTTTCTGGTGATCTATAGGTATCGATCCTCCAAGCCAAAGGTTTTGCGAAGTCTAATTTTGGCCAGGTGTTAGCAATCCACGGACGTGCTTTGAAAGAGCAGCGTGCTGTAGGCCAGAGGTGCGCGCAACATGGGGGGGGCTTGGTCTGTGCTGTGGTGTGCTTGGGGTTCCTGCTGGGGCAGTCCCGAGGACGTGAGGGAGGGTGAGAGGCAGCAGCAGTCTGAGGGGCTGTTTCAGGGTTTTAAAAGAGCTTGTAATATTTTCTGCCCAAGTCGAGACACGATAGATCTCGAGGGGATAGCAATGGACCCGTAAACCTCTTTGTGGGCCGGCCCTAATGAAGGACAACACCTGAGCATAGCTGGTTCATCGCAGGCCTTTCTCCGTCAGGTGTGGGATTTCCAAACATCATAAATGCGGTAATAAAAGTGGGTTAATAAGGCAATAAATGGCAATCATGAGGTCCCTGGTTGACTACAAGAAAAAAAAAAAAGAAGTCTATATTTATTTCCCTGCCCTTCTCCACTGCTGAGGTGCTGCTGGATCTGCAGGCTCTGCAGGCCCCTCCCAAGGGCCTGCCCAAGCCGTATTGCCCCCCAGGACAGATTAATCCTATAGCAAATCCCACAGCAAAGGGTGGAAAACCAGGCAGCTCCAACCGAACCACCCTGGGCAAGAGCTGTGTGGATTAAATTTGTGTCTGTGAGTCAACCTTGGATCATCCAGGCTCAGAGCACTCAGAGGCACCACAGCCCCCCTGCTCTGCAGGGGCACATGCATCACAGGCAGGAGTACCGGGGGAATTCAAATACACGAAATTTCTTACAACCCAGCCAATTCATCTCCCCAGTCACAGACGAGTGAATGGACAGGCAAGGCTAAAGCACAAAAAGCACTGGAGGTAGGGATCTCGGTGTTTGCTGCTTGCTGAAAGCAGCTGCCAGCTTACCTGGAAGGTCTGAAATCGAGATGAGGCAAACGGGGCCTCTTCCGAAACAAACAAATGTGCTGCTCCTTCGCTGAGGCCTCTATTTCACAGCTTCCTTCTGAAGCTTTTCCATATGAATGAGGTGGAAGGACAAACTTGTAAAGTGGGTCAGGGAGAGGTGAAGACTTGCTCTCAGCTATAAACCCCAGCAGGACACGACTCCTTTGAAGAGCATTGTAATAATGATTTAGGTTTAAGTTCAGGAGTCAAAGCCTGTTGTATTTTCAAAGCTGTGTGGTGCTGTGCTTCTAAGGAACCAGAGAGAGTGATAAATTCTGCAAAACACTGTTTTCTTTGTAGGCAGCAGAAAATAATTTCTGCTGCCTGCGCTGTCATAGGGAACACAATGCTCTGGCATTGACATCTTTTTCTTGGCAGTATGCTCAGCACTCTTGTAAGTCCCTTTGCCTACACACTTCAAGAGGCTTAATACCAAGCGGATTGGTTAATTATCCCATCTCCCCTAAAATAGGTGTGACTGCCTTCCTACCTGCTAGGCAGGAGACAGAGAGATCAGGTGAGCTGTGGCACAGACAGGCAGGCAGCTCAGAAGTCTGCACTTCCACTACCATCGAGGCTGCCCCCTGCAGTTTTTCTGGGGCCCCAGAGGTGACAGCAAGGCCCCAAGTCCTGCATGAAGGCCAGGCCCACCACTGCACACCGCTGCCATGCCTGGGGAGCTGCAGCTGCCCCCCTGGGCCCTCTCTGTTCCCTCATGCAGAGCTGCAGGAGGCGTGCAGAGCTCTGGGCAAAACCAGGCTGAGAGCCGGAGCTGCAGCCATGCCTGCCATCAGAACAGCCCTATACTACATGGTGCTCCCTCCCCAAACCCTGCTAATGTTAAGCTGCCTCTGCTTAACGATGAGTATCATTAGTGACCAGGGTGTTTATTTTGTATGCAGTCATCATCCCCAAAGCTATTTCCCTCTCTTTGGAGAATTACCAATAAATTGAATTCATCACCTGGAAGTCGAGTTCATTTTCAGTCACCAGCAGACTTCATAGCTCTTTTCATTGCTTCAACGGAGGCGTTAGGAGAGTCTGTGTATTATTTTTTTTTTAATTTTGAATGTTGGCACTTTCCATGTATTATTACTGAATTCTCGAAATGGGATGATGTCCTTTCAGTGCTAGAGTGCGGTCTGCTGTGGAGTGGAGGATGACAGCGCGTTCTGATACAGAAAGATTTGTTGGAAACGTTGGGGAAGAAGAAGTTTTAACCAAAAATGCTACACAAATTACTTCTCTTGTTGGGAATAGTCCTGGGATCCCTTCATCCCTGCAGGCTGGGTGAGCCCAGAGGGAGGGTTATCGCAAGTCTGTCAGCAGCATCTGAAGTTCCAAGCAAAGGGCTCCATGCCTCTGAAAATGGGGCTGCTGCTCCGCAAGCTGTCTCTGGGGACTCAATCCATCCATTACACTGCACAGATCTGTCTTACTTATCTAGCAAAAGATAAAAGACCACTGCTGTGTCAAGCAACGAGCAAGCCTGAAATCTGATCCTGGAATAACTAAACTGTCGTGTTGATGCATCACAAACAACAGGCAGGATCCGTGTTGTTATTGATGGCAGTGCTGGGGGCAGCAGCGGCACGCTCTGAAGGCAAGGTCTCTGCCTCCCAGAACCTGCAGTCTCAAGAGGTGCTGGGCACACTGGGACGAAAGAGAGGATGACAGCTGCACCTTGGTTAGATTTTTTACTTGGGTTTGCTTTTATTTCTTTTTTTTTAAGCATAGGATAGGTTTTTAATTTGTTTCTTGCCTGAGGACAAGGTAAAAACGTGCACAGCTTTCATTTCACTTCCAGGGTCTTTGCTTTCCTGGGAGCTGTTACCACACCCACAAGGGCAGCTTTGAACATGGCTGTTTCAGTGCCTTGCATATTAGCCAGGAACTTCGAAGTTGGCACCAAAATGAGAAACGAGGTCACTGGAAAGCGATGGATAGAAACGGTAAATAAGATTGCTTACAGGGCTGATGTTGCAGACGAGTGATGGTGATGTTTGAAGTTTGCCATCTGTGCCCAGGCAGAGGAAAGCATTCCGAGAGACAGATGGTCAAGGGCGCTTTCATGCCGTCCTTTTCAGAGAGGGGGGGAAAAAAAAAAGTTGTCTTTAAATCCTTTAAATCCGCGTTTCAACTTCGTGTTATGCAGTGCACTCAGTGGTGGTTTTGTGTTTCTTTCATTTCATTCTGATCTTCTGATTATTTACTTGTCAGCAGACACGTCTGCACAGATGCCTTCAGCTGTCTGTTGACATCCAAGTCAAACTTCCTAGATTTTCCATGACTTTCTGCCTTTCTGGTTGAGCAGAGCATGGACTAACAGGGACTGTTATTAGTGGATTTCCCCCCCAGAACAATCAAAAGTGAGGGTCACGTGTCTTTGTGGGCAGATAAATGAGGGGACTGCAGAAACAGGCTGGGGAGTGAGGCTCTGAGGCCTAAATCCCACAAAGTGCTCAGGAAGCAGAGTACTTCTGACAGCGCGTAACACGCTGATTCTGCTCCTAAATCTGCAAGTGAACTTTATTATCCAGGCTGAGCTGTGCAGAGCAGAGGCCGGGCTCAGCACGCCGTGCTGACTCGTACAGCGCTTTGTGTGGAAGCGGCGATGAAATTTGCCTCAAGTCTTCCAGGTACAGAATGGGGGCTCGGACACCTCTGGAGCTACAGGCACTGATAGAGTTGTAAAGACGTCAGCGTGGCCAATTAGCCCGATTCCCTGTCAGTGCAAAGGCCAGGCGGGGGTGTGCTGCAGCCTTCTCATTTAGGTTTCTTATCTCATTCTTACAGCGTGGTCCAGAGCGTCAAAGCAAATTCGATATTTATTTTTTTTTTGTGTGAGGAACTAGAAAGCCTGCTGCCAGGCCCAGATTTTCAATGTAAAGTTTTGCCTGCATCTTATTTGCATGGCTGAGTTATAACACTCTAAATTACAAACAGAAGCACTGGCAGACTCTAGCTAACAGCTCTAATGGATGCTATTATATTTCTGCTGCTAGCTGGCGCTGAACCTTCACTATCTCATCAGCATAAAGGGACGCTGTCAACTTGAAAAATCATGTCTTCCTTGGAGGGGAAAAAAAGCTATACCTACAATTGTTCCGAGCCTTGCAACAGCAGTAACTAGGAGAGAAAAAGGAGGGGAATGAGATTCTGGTTAATTGTCTCTGCTCCTGGTGTTTACTTGGGGCATTTGACAGCACTTCTGGTGAGTCAGTGTTGCTGGTGTGCTTTAGCACCTCCTCTCCAACCAGCCAGACGATGCCTTGATGCCTTTTGGGGAGGGAGATACTGTTGTCCCCGGCCTTGTGTTAAAAACGGCAGCAAAAGCAAGGTGAAGAAACATCAGGAAAATGTGCACATACACAGAGAACAGACATCAGCTGTGTAGGACGCCTTTCGTTGTGCTCAGTACAGGATTCAAAGGTGGTCTGCAACATGCCTGGGTGTGAAGGAGCTCTCCCCACAGCCCCTCATCTGACCTCCTTCTCCAGACATGGTTTTTGCAGCACCCTTTGCTGCCATTTAGCGACAGAACTGGCACTGTTTGAGCTGGGCCAGCTCTGACATATTCCAAGTTGTCAGCGTCTCTTTAGATACAACGCTCATCTTTTCCTTATGGTGCCAAACCTGTCCCTGGAGGAATTTGCATCTAACCTGGCTTTAAAAAAAAAAAAAAAGGAAGGATTCGTGCTTCTTTGTGATAAATGACTGGCATGCTGCAGGGAACCATCGCCTGCTGGCATCCCATGGAGCGTGCTCTGCTGCCTCCCCCCGCAGCGGTGGTAGCAGATGACAGACTTTTTGCTAACCTGTGCCTGATATCCCTGTCGCCTCTGTTTTGCTGCTGGAGCAAATGGCTCTGTCGGGGCTGTTGCAGGCACCGATTGCTCCCAGCACAGGCTGCTGCTGCCTGCGGGAACTGCTGTGGGACAGCGAGGGGAGACCAAGCTCGCCATCTGCTGGGAAAAAGGCGTCCATGCGTCCAGCAAAGTTTTGTGTCCTTCCTTTCATTCTCCCTCTTTTCTTTGTCAAAGGCTGAGCTTGTAGGAGAAGGTGGTTCTCAAACGTTTAAAATGGCAAGCGCTGCTTAGTGACTGCCCTGTGGAGCACAGGGAAACGACAAAAGCTACAGCAGATGGTCTGGTTGCTGCCTAGTCATGGTAAAACAAACACCTCAGTTTTCATTGTTGTGTGTTGCTTCAAAAACTGGTGCCTACCACGAGGCTTGGATGGATATCTATGGATTTTGGGGTGTAACTCCGAAATTCAAGAGCATGTTCTCATCAGGCTTTCTACAGAAGTCCCTTTGCTGGGGTTTGCGAGGTTTTACTCACCAATGTTGTGATGCGGGTGTAGTGCCCGCAAGCAGGGGCCCGATGGATGCAAAACGTTAGAGTTGTTTGAAAAGGCTGGGCAGGATTACTGGATGCTGGGGGGGGGGAAATGCAGGTCTCGCGCTGTAACACTGCAGGACTGTGCTCGTGCAGTGATGCTCCTGACGTGGGTGTTGGAAAGTGGCGAACCAACAAGGGGTCGAGAAGTTAGAAAAGGAACTGGGGAGGTGGGATTTCCAGTGCTACTACTGATTTACTACAACCTTGCGCACCTACATTTACCCCCTACAGCTTAGTGAGATTAATCTTGTAAGGAATATGTGGTAAAGATTAGCATAAGCATTAACTTTTGTACTTATGTACAAAATTACTTTTGTAGGGTTTTTGCTGTTGTTTTTATTGAAATATTCTTTAGCCTGTAAACAAAATTATTAGGACTCAGAATTACTACAGTCATAAAGCAGCTGAGGAAATGATGCTGCTAAATAAATACATTGTTCCTAATACCAAGAACTGACAGTAAGCACAGCTTCTGTGATATTTGAAAGAGTTCGTTTAACAAGAGATTTCTCTCAGATCTGTTATCAAAAAGGCCTGTTTCAGCCCTTATCTGGTCAGGGGGCCTGTCTTATATTGTTAAATATAAACTGTTATCTCCAGTGAAATAATGAGATACCCAACGTGTTGTGAAACTGACATATTGCACTTGAGACAAAACTCCAAATGTGCCATTGTGTTACCAGTAATGTTTTAGAGTGAAAGACTAACACCTCAGTTAAATACAAAGCAAAAACTTTATAGGTGATAGTTTGGGATGAGCTTAAAGGTGCAAATTTTACATGTTGAACCCAAAATTTAAACACAAAGTAACTATTACAGCTATACCAAACTATCATGAGTCTTAAAAATTCCTCTGCTACTTTAAAACAATGTTTAAAGAGCATTATGATTCCTAGCTTCCACAACTGAAGGCCTTTTTTTCTTAAGTTCTTCATGCTTTCACCCACATCATCTGTAGAATTTTTAGCCTGAATGCCCTAATGTATAATTTTTTTGGTTTTGTCACTTTGTGGTAAGAAGAAGCAAAATTTAATTTTATGAAAATAGAATTTCATGTTTTCAATGATTTTCCAAGACTTTGATAGAGCTAGGTCCAACACAGGGTCTGAATTATGAAATTACAATTTAAATTGAACGTGCGTACTTGTATTTTACAAACAAATTTCTCACTAAGAGAAATTTTCTTAGAGATAACTCATTTTTACTTTGCTTGGTGTAACTGAGTTTTCACTTGACAAACAGCGTATGTGTAGGTGGTGTTTTTCTACTCGTCAAATAATACTGGAGTTTTTGAGCTCCACTTCACAATGAGAGCTTGGGTTTTCCTAGGAGGAGGAGTTCACTCAGGTGATTCACTTACGACAGCTCCATTCTTTATTAATGCCCTTGGACCACACTTCTCCAGAAATGAACAATCGTGGTGACCCCATCCAAGGGAGATGTAAACTGTAAGTAAACAATGGCCACTGTGATGCTGAAAGGCACGGAAAATAGAGCTTACTCTGCTTAGTTGTCACAAAAGCAGGGGAATTTCACTGTCTCTAAGCATAAGGGAAAAAGGGAAATCTGGAAGAGAACGAAGCTAAAGAGGAAAGTGTTGGCACAGGAACAAGCCAGTAATAAACTCAGGCTGAACACATTTAGGCTAGCTTTCCAACCATCAGCAGTATGTGGAGGGAGGCTAAAAAAACTGATTTTAAGAGAGCAATCATGTTATGGAAAAAATCAAATAATTGCCTGGAAGAGCAGGCATGCTATTTTCTATCTGTGTAGCAACCTCCATAACTAGGACTTTAGGAACATTTAATGAAGTACTCTTGCTGGTTGGGTAATGACAGTCCTACTCAGCCTCTCTTATTTTAAAGATCTTTTTCTGAGTGGTAAGTCTCAGCTCTTCTTGGCAAATGTGCTAAGAACCAGCAAAAAATGCCTAACACTTCATGCAAAGCTTTGAAGGCAAGCTCTCTTGTAGCCTCCTACATCTTGAGCTAGAAAATACTGGCATCTCCTTGCAGAATGACTTGAGAAATACCTCTTGAAGTCATTAGATATTTGGCATACCTCTGATTCAGTGGAGAGCCTCATTTATTAAATCTCCATGAGCACTTTTTAGCTACATGCAGATAGAGCTGCTCAGACACTGGGACAGCCTCTTCAGTTCTAAGACTTTTCTTCACAGCTATTCTCTAGTTGTGTAATGGGTTTGTATGAGGACTGCACCTATCAGTTCTTCATTTCATTAGTCCTTACACCATTTTGGCTTTAACTTCAAGATTTACCTCAAAGTTTTCCTGTGTATTGACCTCCTCTGCTCCTCTAATATTATGAGTGCTTCATCTCATTATTCACCTCCTCAGTTGTTCCTACCTTCTAAAATAAATAGCATGATATATTTGAGATTTTTAAGGCTATGCTGGAAAGCAACAAAACTTCCTCAGATTGAAGAAGTCGGTTATAAACATCATCCATAGCTTGAAACTTGTGGAACAGATTCTTGAGTATCTGTCTTCTCCCTTTGGATTTCCCTGTTAAATAGGAAGTTTACTGAGTTATCTTGGCAGTGCAAGTGTTACGATCTCCGCTAAGTGGACCCTAACACAGGGCTAATACCCTAATACAGCTTGATGCATGAGCTGTATTACCTCAATCTTCTAAAAGCACTGGCTTTATTTACATCTGTATTCTAGCCGGCGGGGAGATGTGTAAAAATAATTAACAAAACATTGTAGCTTATGTACACATCCCACTTGATTTCATGTTTGCAAACACGAGAGATAATATTTTGTCTTGAAGGAGAGCCAAATGTTTTATGAAAGGTGGGACTTCACCACAAAGCATTTGGATACAGTGTTCCAGTTCGGTGCCTTACACCAGATCATCAGAGATGAGTCTGCATTTTGTTCATTTTCTGTGCTTACAGATGGGGAAGTAAAGGTTTAGGTCAGGGTCATTACCTGTACCTAGCACAGAGCTGGTACGTGTGCTAAAAGGTGCCCTGTTACTAAAATGGGATAGAAAACAGTTTAAAAGATGAATCCATTTGAACAGGAACTAAAGAATCCCTCTTCAGCAACAAAAGTGAACATCCATTACATCAGCCTAGAAACTAGGCACCATCACAAAAAGGCTGAGGTAACCCAGGACAACATCTCTTCTACACAGAAAAGGACTCCAAAAATCAATTAGCAGTTCGTTTTTTAATTAAATGGAGATTTATACAAACAAATAATCAGAACACTTTGGGGAAATATAGGCACCAATTGCCATATAAAGGTTTCCTACATCACAGACAAAGGCCACCAATTCTTCACTCTCCCAGTCTGTTTTTTCCTGCAGGGAAAGCAAAGCCCAAAGCCTAATAAACCCAAACATGAATTATCTGAACTCCTTTATTCTTTTCAGACAGAAGGAGGAAATTACTTGCTGCTAAAGATGTACAGACTAGTCATTTTGCAAATGGTGCTATGAAGCTGATCAGAAGGGAATGTGTTGTAGCATAATTGCCCTATTTCAAAGCATTATCCTGTAATAACAGTCTGCAGCATGGCTGTGCTTCATTGAAAGGGAGAGAGTGCTACATCTAGCATGCACCTCAGTGCATGCACATTCCAGAGGGAAGTACCCTCCTTGTCTGCTAATGCTGGAAGGCAGCCCATTAACCAGCTTGAGCCTTTTAGATCCTAATTTCAAGGCAGGGAGATAGCACTTGCTTCACTGGTTGCAGCTATTTGCTATTTCCAATTACGACCCTTGTGATTAAACCAAGCTCTGAGCCCTTAAATCCTTTTCCAAAATACAGACCAATTTTTGTTCAACAACAGTATGAAAACACTTTCTGGCACCAGGCCAAAGGAATGTGTAAGTGTGAGCTTTTCAAAAGCTATCTTATTAACTCAAAAATATTCTTAATTTTTTTTTGGTTAAAACAAACCGTGTTATACAATGCTGCAACGTAGGAAAGCTGTCGGTGTAGAATACTTCCCTTCCTGGTTGCTGGAGTTCATGTCCTTGGGTATTCATTTGTTTGCAACAGCAGAAAGTTGGTCCCGGATCCTTCCTAGACCTTCTAACATAGTGTCCAGTGTTTCTTTACTCAGTTCCACAGTCAGTGCAGAAACAACGGGACTATTTCCGCATAAGGCAGCATCTTCCTGAATCTGAAAACAGGAACGCAGTTGTTAGGTGTATGAAAAATCCATTGATGTTTTTTCCAGTGCCACTAGGAAAGTCAGTGCTTAATGCACAGATTAAGAAAAACTTGGCATCCAGCTCCATCCTGAAGCCCAGAGCCCATTTTCTTGCTGTCAGCCTTACCAGCGGAGTGCACTCCCTTTAGCAGAGCGCCAGTAAGCACACTGAGCTGTGAATGTGGGGGAATTCTGAAGAGCCTCATGGCAGGAAGCCACATCCCTATCAGAAGCATCTTAGCAGATACCCCACACAACACGTAATCACATCCCACACACAGAAATTAATTGTTCCTCCTCCTCTGAAGCCTACCCATCCCATTTTTACTGGTTTGGGGGAATCAAGAGTTCTGTAGAATATGAGCATTAACTTTGGCTATACTCCCCGAATGACAGATGGGGACAGTGATGGAAATTATTAGTAATCAGAAGACATCTCCCAGCTACCATACTCAGCTAAACATACTGCTGAGTGACTTAGAACTAAAGGCCAATGGCTTCCCTGTAATTTATCTTTCTTTCTGTAGAGAAAAATGGTGGCTAGGCACAAATATGCTGCTTTCTCTCATCATCATGCAAAGAAATCTCTCCCTCACCATAAAAACATGGCTTTCATCGCAGAGATGATTCCCAGGTTCTGCTGTATGTCAAAGTCACCTCTGAGAAAGTCTGTGAATTGCTCAGGGGCCTCTCTGCTCCTACCCTTCAGGCAGTAAGCATGCACCAGATGCCTGTCCAAACTATTTTGTGCTGCCACTGGCAAATCAGGTGTTGGACTCAGTTATTTTGGTCCTGTACAGGTCCTGACATTACCTTTAACTGCAGCAGGCAAGTCGGGACTGCCATTCTGTTGATTGTGTCTGACGATGTCTTGATGTCCACCCTCCAGTCCATGTCGACCAGCCGAGGCAAGGAGACTGAGGGATTAAAAAACAGGGATCAGTTAGGCCTGGCAGCACACGATGACTCCAGAACCCGTGCCTGTCACCATACACATGCCTCTCCGCTAACACAATCCTGCTGGCCCTGTGAAAAATGTACGGCTGTAGTGCTACTACCCAGCTTCACATCATTTTTATGTTGTAATAAGCCAGTCAATAAGGCCTCCACGTGACGCTGGAATAACAAACAGGGTTCTCCATCATCACAAGCAAGGATGCTAAAACGCACGACAAGCGCAGAGCGGCTAAGAGAAGGGGAACAATAAGTTATCTTCACCTCTTCATACCCTGCTTGCAAGACTCAGTGTTTAATCATGAGTTGCTCTGGGACCTACTATACTCTGTTCTGTAACTGGCAAGAAAGCACGCAGGAATCTTCTTAAAAACCAAGCAGTACAGAACTAGGAAACCGGAATCTTCACACGTCCTGCCGATTTGTTAAAAATATTGAAGATGTAGTTTCAGTTCCATCCTAGTCAGATCTCACATTAGAGAAATCATTGAGGAGTCTGATGCAACATCGACATCCATAGTGCTAGGGCTGCAAATGCCATCAGCCTTCCAATGGGAAGGAACAGGTCCAACTTGGTTGCCCTGCCAAGAAACTTGTGCAGCTAGCCCTTGCTGCAGAGAAGAGATGGGGACAGTCACTGGTAATGGCACATACTTAATGGAGTACCGCACGTTGCACTACGGACCCTCGTCATCCCCACTTTGCAGCTGTTGCATTTATAAGACACAGAACACCTCTCGCATCTTTTTCAACTCGATTTTCTGGTAAAAGCTGAGCTACGCTTCTTGCGTTCAACAGTGCAGCATCCAATTTCCAGGGAAAACCAGTAACTTCTCGCTAGAAGGAAGTCTACACTAGGGATGTGGGAACAATGGCAAACCCTCTCAGTCTGAAACAGGCATTTGCAGCTAGCAGGCTTAACTACTGTGTCAGAACAAATAAGAACCAGGCACACAAGGAAACATTGTTCCTGTGTGGCTCAGGCTTTTGAAATGAGTCTGAAAGAAACGTAGGACCAACCCCATAAAAGCTCTGTAGAGAGATGATAGTTTATTCTTAAACTCGGTTTAAAATCTCAGCTGTGGTGCTTGGTGAGTTTGAGCATCTTTGCAAAGCCTTGGCAAATAACTGCTGGTGGTCAGGTTTGGTATCTATTTAAGGGTATCAGAGGGGGATGAAGAAGCAAAGACTAAACCCGTACTGAGTGCTGCAGAAAGAACTGTCCCAACAGGCAACTGCAGCCTGTCTGGATTCTGCATGCCATAACGTGCTAGTTTCCTCCCCGAGGGCTGATCCCATGTGATCCCAAGCTTTCCTTCTGCTTCCTGGTGCTCAGAGGAGTTTGTCTTTATCAGGGGAAAGGCTCCTCCTCCCCTCAGAACTCCAGGGGGCACTGCAGAATTGGCTGCCTTGCTCTTGTGTTTGGAAGAAATTCCAGTTTACAGTCCATCAGGACCAGCACTTGGCAGTATTTGCAACAACATAAAATGCATCTGTTTAGTCTTGTATGTTAATTTGCAAAGATTGATTGTTGGCAGCTTGGAGGGACAGGAAACCATCCACATTTTCAGATTAACACAGGACAATCAGTTGGAATGTCAGTTCTTTAAAGCACTGCCTTGGCCCCTGTGTAATATGTGTTGGATATTTCATGAATATAACATTAAAATAATCCATCATTTCTTAAAAAAATAAAATCTCATTACAACAGGGCTAAATCTAATAAATACAAAAACACTCATCTCGGAGCAAAGCTCCAGGAGCCATACACCCAGCCTTGCTTCTCCTTTGTGCAGAGCTAGCTGGTGTGTCGCTGGCATGTCATGCTTGTTCTCATTTCCTCTAAGGCATGATAGTGTTAAGGATACAGGAAAAAGCACTGCGTGTCTTGGCAACGCTAGAACAATGTTTAGACTAAGCAACTGCTGTATTTACAGTATTAGCATTATGCAATAGTTTCCTCCCCCTCCCTATTTTCTACCATTTATACTATTAAGATTTTTGAGGGACAGTGGTTTTCCGGGTCTTGCTATAGTGTTTACTTCTTGGACATCATTTCCTCTGCAGGCTAAGAGAAAGGCCAAGAGGATCTATGCAGACCTCAGAGTACTCCTGTTATGAATCAGCTCTCATTTCTAAGTGCTACGGCTGAAAAGAAAGCCTCTTAAGGGAAAAAACAAACGAGTATAGCTGTGTGGAGCACTTAACTAGGAGGTAACTCACTGACTGATGCTACCGGTAACATTTGCACTGCTTAACTACATCACGCTTTAGAAAGGTGAGGAAAAAGCAAGTTATGAGTATGTACCACGACTGGAAGAGACGCGTGAAAGAGAAAGAATGCACAGAAGTGACTGAATGCGCACAGATAAGGTGCTCCCCAATATGAATGTATGCTTTGCAGCTCATAGTTGTTGGCTATGGACATCATTTAAAGACCTGAATGGGAAGGTCAGAGTGCTTCATATTCAGAAGTTCGGCAAATACTTGCCACATCCAGGCTGCATTCTGCCATGTAGCAACAGATTGAGCATTAAATGAAATTGCTTGAGGACTGGAAACAATTTAGCACAGATCTGAATACAAACTTACGGGCTGCTCCTAAGCTGAATGATGCCCCAAGCATACAGCTTCATCTAAGGCAAAGGGTGGTATCTTTGTGCTGCGCTGCACTGAAACATGCTGCCATGCACAGTTCTGAACTCCAAGCTCGCTCAAATGACCTCAGGAGCATTAATTTCATCAGAATGTAAGACACTACTTACTCTGACTTGCTTGTGCTTCATTCCTCCAAGCAGAGCTGTGAAAAGACGGGAAAAAATGGTATCAGCAATGGGCTCAGCTCATCGCGGGCGCTGTGCTTCAGCCCGCAGCGTGCACAACACGGCCAGAACCAAAACCCTGCGCTGCCAAGCACCCACGTAGCAAACCAGGCGAACCCACCTGAACTTCCCAACCGAAAGCAGCCGGTAACACTCACACGTTCTCCAGGATTATCTTAGTTAGGAGGTTCTTCAGGTTTTGGTGGAAGTCTTCTGGGAAGAGCGCCAGGATATCTTCTGCCCTCGTCAAGCCGCGGTACACGACGTGCCTGGTGAGGCTGTGCAGGGCGGCCACCAGCTGCAGGACAGGCAGACGGGAGAAGGGGGCTCCAGCCCGGACAAGGAGCAGCCCCCGGCCCCCTTCACCCCGGCTGCCCGCCTCCACCTCGCACCCGCGGCCATGGTTCCTACCTGCGCCGCCTCCTCGGGGCTGGCGGCGATGGCGGGGCAGGCGCGCTGCGCCAGCGGGCCGAGCCCGGCGGGCGGGCTGGAGAAACAGTCCTGGCACAGCTGCCGCACGGCCTCCTTCGACGGCGCCTGCCGGGGAGCAAAGCGGGACGCGCTCAGCCGCCGCCGCCGGGCAGGGAACGGCCCCCGGCAGCGCCATGGCGGCGGCCCCGCGGCCCGCTCACCTTCAGCAGGCCCCGCAGGGCGGCGAACTCCCCCTCACGCAGCGCCGCCATCTTGGCGCCCTCAGCCGGGGCGGGCGCCGCGCCTCAGCTCCCGCCCCGCCGCCATCTTGTTGGGGCGGGGCGGGGCGGGCCGGGCACGCCGGGCGATGTAGTCCTGATCCTGGTCCTGGTCCTGGCTTTAACGCGGGATAAAAGTGGAAAAAAATAACAAAACAAAACTGAAAGCTGTGAAATGTTTCAGCCTCAGCTCCCCGTCCGTAAAGCGAGCTGCTGCGACAGTTATCGGAGCTGAAGTGCAGGATAACGTTTTGCACCGAATTAGCATGCGTCCTGCATCAAACTTTACAGACCCACACTTCAGTGCCCTTTCTGAAATACCTGACGTGATTTTTATTTATTTATTTATTTTTGGTCATTTCTGTCAGTGCAGTGAAGAGTGAAACCAGACCCTGAGCTTAAGCCATGTGTAGCGGCTTAAACCACCTCACCGCAGGGGTCAGGGTGGCACCGAGGGGTCTCTGTCTGGCTGCAGGCTGCCCACACGGTGTCTGCTCCTCACTGAGAGGAAAACCACCCGGCACAGCCACGCTAGGATGGTGTTGTGCTGGCCCAGAGCTCGCCTGCTGCCGTGCAGCTCCAAGGAGCAAGAGTGCAAGTGGAGGGGACTGGCCTCTGTCCTTCGAGAGCCTGCAAGCATTTGGGCAAAGTCTGCTCTGCGGCATGCGCAAGGTAGGATGTGCGCCATGCGAGTGGTGCATGGCCCGGGCTGAGGTCAGAGCCTCGGGTACCTGGCAGTGCAGTCGTGACCTGTGTCAACAGTGAGATCGCTGGGGTGAGAGCAAGCCCTAAATTCTCCCTTCTCCCGCTTTTCCCTCTTGGATGTAATCAATTTTTTACTGTCAGTGCAAATCCCTTTGTTGGATGCAGAGTTTAGCGGTAAACACGCTGTTTTCAGCCAGTGGGAACTGGAGGCAAAAGATTTATCATGGCATTGCTGCAATGATATGGACCATTACCTTAGTAAACTGTGTACGTTTTATGCTTTGTGAAAGATATTCAAATAAATCCTCTTTCCGAGAGAGAAATTGTCTCTTTTTTGTCTTGTATAATTCACAGCACATCTGGTGCCAGCATATCTGTGTAATCTATGGGCTTTCTCATCACCTTTTCTGTCAAAACATCTTCATTTTCATTTGCATTGTTCTCCTGTAGGCAGAATAATGCATGGTAAGAAATGCTAATGGGATGTCATTTGCATTGGGCTCCACAGGTTTGGCAAAGTAAAGGGATTCCTTTTACTTTCTCAAGCTGGGAAACCTTGAAGAGCAGAAGAATCCAAAGGGAGAATATTTTATTTTCTAGCATTTTTCGTGAGGAACAGGAAATGAGTCTCAGGGGGAACAATTTTGGGGGTATGAGTGTACCATCTGTGGCCTCTTCAAATTACCTAGTATGATCGATGAGTTCAGAGAGCTGCAGTATACTCGTGCTGCTTTCTCTAACACTGTGTTACCAATCAGGTTAGCCCAGTGCAGGCAGTACATTGTGGAAGGCTGAAGGTCGGCCGTATGGAGTCTTCTGAGTGGAGATGCCTTCCTGGCAGAACCGATGTGCTGCTGAATGTAGGTGGTAGGACTGAGCGGGCAGTGAGCCTTGTGGATGCCATTTGCTTATCCAGGTGATAAAACTGTGTAGCTCCTTACTCTGATCGGAAAAGGAAAAATAGCTACACGGGATCAGATTACAGGAACTGTGACATTGTCTGTTCCTTCCCAAGAGGAAGAACCTGAAAGATTTGACGATGGTCCCTCTTCCACTGGTGCCACAGCTGTCATTTCCACCTACACAAATACGGCAGTATCTGCAAGCTACACATTAAAACAGACCAGAAGGTGAAAGGAAGGAGGTCCTCATTTTTGTTTGCAAAGTAAGCGATCTACACAATTGCATCGCAAAGAAAAAAAATGTAGCAGTGATTAGAGGTCAGGATTTAAGAGCCAGGGAACTGGAATCATGTCTTTCTGATTCTGCTTCAGCTTTCACATGAAGCTAGGTAGCTTCATTATTGTCACCCGAATGACAGGAAGGTAACGTAACTTCTGTGTCACGTGAAGCCCTGCATTAACAAATGCGGGCATTTATTAACATCAGCAGTGAAATTAGAGGTTGTGAAAGCATAAACTGGATGAAAGTGGTATAAAAAGGCAGCACTGTGTTACAAGCTCTGGACAAATAAGCCTAAAGGGAAACAAGAGAACTGAATACGGGATATCACTTAATCTTGTAATTGTATCATTCATCTCTTAAATTCTTCCTGCTTGTTTTGTTTACAAACCCATAAAACCAGCATTTTCTACAACCAGAGGTAAGCAGAATTTTTCTAACTGTTAAAGCTTCTGAAATGCCATCCCCTGCTGAGGAAGACAGTCGCTAAGTTTTGGCAGGGCTCTTCTAAAGCAATCACTTTAAAACACTTCCATAAAAGTCAGATTGATTTTGATGCCTAGTTAAGGACTTAATTGTACAGAATAACTTTCTCAGACAAAGAGGTGGAGGGATGCAAAGGGCGGCTGGGGGCGGGGAGCAGAGGGAGTAGATAACTGTTACTGCTGTGAAGAAGGATAGGCAAGGCAAGGGAGAACGTTTACCCGTGAGTCACATATTCAGAACAAAGATACTGCCTGCCAGTAAGCACTGCTGGCATCGTGCTGAATTTGTTCTTCGGTCCTCCTCCTATTGTTGTCATTTCCTCGCTGTGGGGACCTTCTAATTATGAGGAAATAATGACAGGTTTGATTTCATATCGAAATCAAAGCGTTCCTTGTGTAGCACATGGGTGGTCAGAAGCCAACAGCAGTGCTTAGTAAACATGCCTTATCTGAGGATGAGTAAAGTTTTGTTTCGGTTTGGTTTGGTTTTGTCACCGTTTTTCCTTCCTTTCCTACTGTCTGTAGCTGTCCGCAAGGACCAGGCCTCCAAAGTCAGACTTCCTGAAGCAGCAGAGGGTGAAGGGTGAGGTTGCATCATGTAAGAGAAGCTGGTCCTGTGATCAGTGTGCTTATCACGGAGTTTTTGAGAAACACCAGCTCAGTTATCTGCTCTGCCAGAGGCAATTCTCTCTGAGCTTGAAAAAAAATCAGTTAAAGCAGCGAGGCAGCGTGGATGACCTTCCTAGGTCTTCTCACAGCCCTTTTTTTCCATGATTTCACATCTGCATCACCCAGTGGGACCCAGCTGAGAGCTCTGAGCCGGCCGATGCTGTTGCTCAGCACTCTGCAGGAATTGGCTTGGCTCTCAGGCTGCTGTTTGTCCGGTCACTGAGCCTGAAAACTAAGCTCTGCTTCTGTGTAGGGCAAATTCACTTCTGCCTAGGCCTGGGTGATGTAGCTGTAGTGATTTGGAGCTCTCTTGGTTGAGCCAGCCTGGGTATCTACAAAAAGGAACAACAAAAACATTTCAGAACTTGTAATTCATATGGGGAGAGAGGATTGGTGGCCTTCTTGGCTGGGATTGACTTGAATGAGAAGGGAGAAGGGAGGTGAGGTGGGAAGGGATGGATTTGGAAGGGTAGGTGGGAGGTTTCTGGGGGGAATTGGAGACTTCCTGGGGCTTGGAGTAGGAGAATAGTTATTCATTTGCCTTTTCAGTTAAAATAGCAAATTATCTTTGTTTTCTGTATCTACTGCTACCTGGCTAGCAGGCTTCGTGGTTATGAGAGTCTTTGTGTCCTCACAAATTCATGTGGTTGTAAGGCAACATGGGTAATTACAACGGGCAAGAGGCAGCCACAGAGAATTGCCTTGTTACCAGAAGCACAGGCAGCTCTCTCCACTGGTCTCTGATGTATTTAAATATCTCTGAGGTAATTAAATATTCCTACCTGCAAAATACTGGGAGGGAAGATAGGGAAGTTGCTTGTCTGCCCTTTTTTTTTTTTTTTTTCTTGATGGAGAGAAACTGCTGACCTGTTTTTTAGAGAAAGAGAGAGAAAGGAGGGGGAGCTAACGGGAAGAGCTGGGTATATCTCACGTATGAAGCACTGCAAGAACTATGTGTATTTCACATCCAAAGTATTTCTCTCCTACAGAAGTCAGCCATGGTGACAGAATAAATTCCATGAAACCGCAAGACGAAATCAAGAGATGGAAAACTGAATGGAAGAATTTCAGTAAGTCCGTGTAAAACATGCCTTGTATTTTTAGACATAGCTATATAACTCCAATGACAGATAAACACTTTGCAAAAATGTCATCTTTGTTACAGTCCATCAACTAGAGCGAGCACCCAAAATAAATGTAGCTGAGAGGGAATGTGTTGTGAGGAAAAAGTCAGTCTTGCTGTTCCTAACAAGGTAAAAAATAGACATAATAAAACAAGCAAATAACTTGACAAAACCCATTTCTGCCAGCTTTTTCTCTCTCTCTTTTTTTTTTTTTTTCTTTCCTTTAAGATGTAAAAAAGGAAAGGAATAAATTTAGCTTCTTTACAATTTTTGGTCGTAGCACTTTAACCTTTTATACTCCAGGAAAAGATGCTCACAGTTCTAGCTCAGTTTGGCTGTTCAAGGCTCCCTCAGAGAGAAATCCTTGGGATAATAAGGTTCTGATGGGAAAAACGGTTAGGCTTTTCCCTGCATTTATAGCCTATATTTGCTGGAGCATCTGCTGCAGAACAATGGTTTCTTCTTTGTGGGCTTTCTGCTGCAAGGCAGGGCTGTGCTGTGTAACCGCACCCTGCTGGGTGTGTGCAGCTTCCCTGCTGCAAGGAAAAGTGAAGCTGTTCTCCTGCCTTGCCTAAAAAGAGCTCCATAGTAGGTGATTCTGGGTTACAGAGCAAGTGAGATAAAGCATGAGAGACATCTTTTCCTTAGTTACTTCTGCATTATTTGTGTTTTTAACAGTGTTTCTTTAGCAACAAATGAACAAATAATAGGAAAGAAATTTTCACAGAGCATGCATGCATACTTGGGTTTGCTAGTACTAGCTGCCTGCTTCTCATCAGATTCTCCAAACAGGACTTTCCTGAAGTGTCTCCAACTTTCTGAAGTCCCCTTTATACCATCTTACGTACTGATGGACATGTTAGCCTCTCCATGCCAGGGCTAGGACAGAAATTTCTTTTACTGTTGTTGTTACTGGGAATCGTGCTTAGATGTTTTACTGGTAGGGCAAATTTCCCCCTAGATGTCTGGTTACTTCTATACTAGTGAACTAAACAGTGACAAAGAACATTCCTGAGGCCATTGCTGTTAAATTTCTCGTGCTGTTCTTGGCATTGTTTCCCCTCACACTGACTGTCACTCTCCCAAGCAGCTCCAGGGTTTGGGTTAGGAGTTAGCAGGGACTAGGAAGTAACCCCAGTGAGCAGTGTGTGTATGGCCACCCAGCCAAAGAGGCTGAGAGCCACGCTGATGAAAACTGTCCCATGTCAGTTGGTCTCTGCAACAGAACCCACTCCAGAGCATGTTTAATTTACTGGCAGTATGTTTAATTTACCAGCACAAATCGAACTTTCACATTCTTATCTTCGCTTCTTTTGCTCCAGTTGCAATGAGCTTTCCAGAAGACTTGGTCTCTGTTTAGTCCATCTAACCCACGACATGAACATCAGTCGGCAGAAGCTACAACAGTCCTCCTAAGCTCCTGTGCCTAAGGGCAGAGAGAGACTGCAACACATAAGCAGGCATGAAAGGTTAAAACCCAGGACTTTAATCTTCCGATTATGAAACCCGTGTTATTTTAGGCATGTTGGCAGAGCTCTGTAGGGGAGCCCAACAGTGCAGTGTGAGGCATTTTTTCTACCCGTGGGTTATCAGCCCACAGGCTCAATACATGGATTAAAAATAAAATAAAATAAAAATTGTCTTGCATTAAAAAAAAAGAAAAAAGAAAGAAAGAGAAAAGAATAAGGAAAAGGAAAAATGGGCTTTGCCTGTACCTTTTTCTTTCATTTACATTTGTGTCACAAGGTAAGAAGCTGGTACAGCATCAAGAGCATCCTAATGCCCATAAGAAAAATCGTATTCTTAGTAATAAAATTGCTTGTCCTTTTCTAAATTGGAAGACAGAGGTCCTAGCTTTTAAATTAATGCAGCAGAGGCATGGCATTTTGTATATGTCAGTTGAACTGGAGGTAGGCTACATGGTGACCAAGAGACAATCTCTGTACCTCAGCCAGATGGCAAATAAGTCCTGCAGAATTTCAAGGCACAGGATTTTAGGATGGCCACCTATCTGCATGTCAGCAGTTACCCACTCACAGAGAAATGCCTGTTTGTGCAGCACCCACTGCAGTGCAGGCTGACACAGCTTCAGGACACCTTTGTCACCAGCCAGAGGACCCGAGGGAACGGCCTGGAGCTGGGACAGGGGAGGGTCGGGCTGGGTGTTAGGAAAAGGTTCTTCACCAAGAGGGTGGTCGGGCACTGGGACAGGCTCCCCAAGAAAGCTGTAACAGCACCAAGCCTGCTGGAGTTCAAGAAACATTTGGACAGTGCTCTCAGACACATGGTCTGATTTTTGGGTGGTCCTGTGCGAGGAGTTGGACTCAATGATTCTTGTGTGCCCCTTCCAACTTGGGATGTTCTGTGATTCTGCAGTTGGATAGGAGATACTGCATGGGGGTATTTGTGCATCAGGCACACCTTCCCTGCTGGCAGTGCTTCTCTAATAGCTGTATCCTATAGAGGGTGAGAGGCTTGGAGCTATGATTTCTCAGGACAGTACAACAAGATTTGTTACAACTTGCCTGCCGAAGTCCTTAGATTTCTCCTGGGTAAAAGATCCACAAAACTACTTGTATCTACTTCTGTGAAAAATTTTGAGATTTAAAGATAGAAAACATCAGGTGAGTACTAAGTATGGCTGACTTTTTGAAACAAAGCAATTAAAATATTGAAAAGTTATGCAAATAAGGCAACTTGACAGCAACCTTTGAATGTGCATTGATTTAAAAACCTTTGCAGGCACAAAACCAAGGATCTTATACTGAGCATTTTGACACATATTTCTCCAATTCAGAGACATTGATTGGTCTGCATGATTCAGGAAAAAATCTGTATTGATCACTGCACCTGACAGATAATCCTTGCCTTAAGGACTTGTCTGTGTTCGACTCTTTTCCTCTTGAAATTTCCACTGTTTATTTCTGTTGGTGAGACCAGATTTTGGGAGCATAAGAGTAGGGTAGAACCGTTGGAAGCACGTTGCTGGCATTAGCAGTGTTGGCCTGACTCTGCATGGCTTCATGGCTGTGTGCCCTGTGCATTGTCAGTCTGTCATTTGTTCCAGTGGCTAACAGAGGTCCAAGCAGTGTAGAACTGAGGTCTTTCCTGGTCGCACTGATGTGGCATTTGGCTCCAGCTCTGCTCGCTAGATAGCTGTCATCCTGACAGATTTCGAATGTTCTTATGAATTTTTTAGGGATGGACTAAAACCACATGGTTATTACTCAGGTTTGTACTCCTCAGTGTCAGTTCTCAATCAGCTTTCCCAGATGACAGTATTCCTTCTTCCCTGCCCTCTCTGCTGAAGCAGCCAGCGCCTTCCCAGCTTCAACTGCTGATACTTGAGACTCTTCAGACGGGACTGCTAATTAGAGGATGAGACCACTGCTGACAGATGCGATCTGTAAAGCTCTGTGCTAACAGATACTCCCCATGTGCTGTGTGTGTGGACACTTGTCTGTATTAAAACTGGAAACTGAGCAGCTTAGCACTCTTGTGAAGAAGCCACTGCACATTAGTCGTTCATCTAAGGTGTTTTCTCCCCCCTGCTGCAATACAGTCCCTATAAAATTTGATAGATGGGTCAGACTGTGTCAGTTCTTGAGCTTATGAATGTGTTCAAACAGCAAAGTATCATAAGAGCTAAAGGAAGCTGAACATTTTGCAGCAGAAAGCATTTGGCCAAGCATAATACCGAGCCTTTACAACTTTCCTTATCCAAGATCTCATCCAGACTTAACAACTATGCATTAATGCTCACAAAACTCCTGGGAGAAAACTTCATGCAACATATCTTACAGCAGTGGAGCTTCATTTGCTTTTTTAAAGCTAATTAAGGCATTCTTTGAAACATTTTCCCCGAGGTGTTCGCAACCCCGACAGTGTAACAGAGTCAGTACTGGCAAGACAGAAGGAGCAAACCACGAGGGACAGAAGTGAGACATTTAATCTCTCTTGTAAAAACAAAGAAGCAAACAAACCACAGAGCTGGCAAAGGATAAAGACAAAGTTTAAAATTCATGGAAGGGGACATTTCTCTGTTTTTAAATGCATTAGCCTGTTGCTGTCGCTCAGCGTGACTTGGCCATGCTGAGGTTGGGCGGTGAAGCAAAGGCCAACACCAGTTTGGGCTCCCGGCCTCCCCCTTTAATGTGGCCCCTGCCCCACCCTGCCAGTCACAGTATGGGGGAGAAGGCAGAAAGGGAAAGGCTCAAACCTGTCAGAGTTCATTGGTTAGCTGCAGCTGCCAGAAAGGGCTCCTTCAAGGCTGATATGTAAAACAGCAAAACTCAAACATGCTTTTCAGTTGCATGGTTTCTTTCTTCCAACAGAGGCACTTACCTTCAGCAGGCAAGTGGTTAGTAGGTTCTGTAACTGGAAAACATTACTAGCAGGAGGGTAGTTTCTGTGTAGACAGTCCCAGCCACTCTGGTGACCTCTGGCCAGTTTAGGCTTCAAAACTGAGTGAAACATCAAGGGCTGACTCTGAGAATGCAGCGATGCCAGTATCAACAAACAGACTAGAAATATTTCATCAGTTTAAAATTCTGTATTCATTACCAAGTCTTGCTACAGCACAGCCCTTTGGAGTCAGCTGCAGGCACAAGCCAAGGTTATGGTAATGCAACCTGTAATCTCTGCTTAACCATTTTTATTCTGCTCAAGTTTCTTGCTTTCCTTCCACTTTTCCAGTTGAAACCCCACTTGATCACCGTCTCCTGCACTGCCTGCCTTAACCACTGGGTGCCGGGGGGCCTCGCGGCAGGGAGCCTCTCATGCTCCAACTCATCCTCCTGGGATGGGAATGCTGCCTGCAGGTAAGCAAAGGCTTGTGAATACACTAGTGCAGTGTTCTTCAAAGCAAGATGTAGGGTGTAGAGAGCACAGAACTACTCATTTTGTAATGTGAATTGCTTGTAAATTTGCAGGGCACTGTACAAAATGCTCCGAGGAAGAGGCCAGTGTTCAAGCACTTCACCTAGATGTGGTTGTGCTCAGTTTGTGCTTCTGATAAACGCGGGCTGTTAGGTGTGCTGTGGGCAGTGGCAGAGAGAGCTGGCCTCACGCACTCATAAGCTTCAAGAAATTGGCTGGTCTTGTGGCTTAGGCTGCCTGCAGAGCTGTGAGGTAATGACAGCTGGAAAGTTGGGATCTTGGCTGCAACAAGAACCCCATCAGCTCATTTTGTGTCAGAGAAGGTGACAGAAGAGTCACTTCTTTAAATTGCATCTTAGTAAGGAAAAGGATTCGCATCCCATTATCAAGGAGTCATTCAGGCCCCTATGGTTGCAATTCCTGCTTTATATTGGTTTGAAATTGCAATTACATAGGGCTTATTTCTGCCTTATGGGTTGGAATTGTCTTTTTGTTCTGTGTTAATACATGTATACTGACCAGTTCAAAGAAGTCCAAGTTTAAGCAATAAGAAATAATAATCAAGAAAATCATAAAACCTCAATTTATTTCAACAATACCGTCATCACACATATGAAACAACAACAAAAAAGAAAACAATCAAAAAGAAGTTTCTTTCTCTAATTGCTTTGGGTGGCTTAAAACCCAGGCAAGATGAGGTACGCCCCATACACTCAGAAAAATCTCTGTAGAAATGCCTCAAAACAGACAAGAAGTACTGTAAATACTAAGAAACCAGAATATAAATGATATCCCTATTTCTTCTGCTCTACCTCATCACAACCACATTCTTAAATTGCTAAGGCATCATAAGGGTAAATGTCAAGGTAAATGCTGTAAAAATGCCCTTCCCTCTGTTATTAACATTGCCGTGGACTATTAAAATTAAAGGGCACTTTAAAACATAATTGATTTTTCATTATTTCATTATTTATCTGCTATTGCTTAGATGTGGGTAGTGAATCCCCAGAGGGGGTGTTTCATATATCCTAGATATATCGGATATTTCGCCTCTGGCCTTTTAGAAATAGCACAAATGTAGTGGTGTTTGTGCGCCTACAATTTCAGGACATGAGCCAGTCTCTAGCAGATGAGACTACAAAAAGAAGCTTCCTGTAGGCAATCTATTTGTTGCTGTCTTCTGCCAATTTTTATATGTTTTTCTAAAATATCTATTAGTGAGCAGGGCATCAGTAACACTGTGATGAATGCTATGGATTGCTGTCCACTCTGTCATGGAAACTCCTAGCTCAAGTTATCCTGGGGCAAGAGCTGACTTTGAGCTTCTTGAACCTGCCATGGCTGGCCAGTTGTGTCTACAGCCCTGGTGTTTATGGCTGTTTGCACACATACGCTGGGAATAAGGGCTGGATAAGGACCGGGGCAGTACAAAACAAAATGGTTTTATGTAGTCAAAAGAAGAAATAATTCCATTTCCTTACTTGGTGCCGACCATAAATTAAGAGCACATTGTTTGCTGTGATAGCTCTATAATTTTGTGCTTATATTTCTGGTCACCTCAGAACAGCAGAAATTATCTAATTACTTTAAGACTTCAGATTATGTTAATGCCAAACATTATGCCACAAACAAATTGAATTCATGTAGCTCTCTGCTGGCCTCTTACCAATGGGATTAAGAAATATGAAATAGTACAAAATAATTATCTTTCTTTTAAGGAAAGCTCTTCGAGTGGGGCATGTGAGATACATGGAAAGAGTCTTCACCCCCAGCCCACAACATGTACTACACAGTGAATGAAGCATGTTTAACAGAAATTAGTGCCAACTTTCACCAGAAGAAGTACCTGTTACCATTGTGTATGCGTTTGTTGTACCTCACCGTCCTCATTGCCAAAAATGTGGTTTGGATGGAAACATAATGAACTACGTTTGAAAGCATGGGAGCCCTCAAACTTGCATTTTTTTTTTGCCAGCATTATGCCTGCATTGGGACTGTTTTAGTCGAAAACAGGCTGGGTTTTTTTGGCGAGCGTTCTGCAACAGGAAACGCCAAGCAGAAAACAGCCAACAGACAGCTAAAATACCAGCACAAGTGCCCCCAGGGCCAGCAGGGCGTGAGCTCTGCCCTGGAGAGCACAGTGTGGTTGCTGGAGGAGAGCTTCTGTGTGTGAGCTGCCCTTGGCAATGCAACACGGGGCTGCTGTACCACACCTTGGGGAGCTGAGGCAGAAATAACCCTGTTGACTTTGCCTGGGTCATGGAGAAACCTGGTAGCAGACAGAAAAATAATATTAGAT
The DNA here is from genome assembly GCF_964211825.1 of Aythya ferina. Classification (NCBI taxonomy): domain Eukaryota; kingdom Metazoa; phylum Chordata; class Aves; order Anseriformes; family Anatidae; genus Aythya; species Aythya ferina. The sequence goes on along the minus strand of NC_140301.1, from coordinate 16,158,626 downwards.
TTTTTTTTTTTTCCTGGCCCCACAGGGACTACACTTTTACTAAGCAAACGCAAAGCTAGATTTGCCCCAAATGTATTTCATTTCACTTCAGTCCCTGACAGCTTTTGATGTCCATTTTGCCTTTCCTCTGCAGGAACCAGTACAAGTTCTGTCCTGCTTAAGAAAAGGAGCAGACTGGGAAGAACCAGGTACATTAAGATAAAAACCGAAGTGCATTTTCTGAACTGGGGGACGCTGGCTCTACAATGGCTACAGGCACCGAGTAATGAGAATGATTAGTGCTCTTGGAGCTGAAAACAAATAAAACTGTTTCCCACGTGTTCTTTCATGATGCTTCAGGCAGCGGTGTCCCGGCTGCACACACCGTGCTGGCTAAGGGGGAGGGAGCAAGCTGGTGGAGATGGGAGCTGTCGTTGACCGATTATTTTTTGAAAGCATAAAATTCTTGCTTTGTTTACTAAGCCCCATTGGTTCTCACTGATTTAATGTTATTTAATTGTTGGTTTATTTATTTATTTTTATTCAGAATGTGTTATGGATGTGGCTGTTTGTGGTGTTTCCCTCTCAGCAAAAGGACCATGCAGAATGGAGCTTGCAAAATACTCCATTCTGTTGGGACATGCTGTATGTAGTCCTGACCCCTCAGCTAGGTAGGTTGATGTGATAGCCTGGGTCTTTTGCCATGCCAAGCAGAGCACCTAAGTATTGGTGTGCTTGTTGTTTTGTTTCCTGCGAGATGGTACATCCGGCAAACAAGCTGACTTCATTCCTTTTCCCCACAATGACAGCACTGTGCACTTGAATGAGGCCACAAATCAGCATCAACAATGGGATTCATGCCTCGTGGTACCAGAGGTTGCGCTGAAGGGGTGCTGATGAGTGTGGCAGCCTTAAGAATGGTGCAGCTGAACGTAGAATTTTGTTGTTATTGTTTTTTTTTTTGTTGTTAATCCTTTATTTTTTTTTTAATGCCTGTTGTTTAAAGCAAACTCCCCAATGTTTCTCTGTAAAAAAACATCTGCTTCTTGCAAGGTTATAAAACTACCTTAGTTGATGGGTAAACCCAGTGCCTATGAGCCTAACATCATCTCTAGGAAGTCATTCCTTGGCTTAAAGCTACTGGTGTTGCCCTGTCACTTGGTTGCTTTTACCCAAGCCATGTATCCTCACTGTGAAAGATTGTGTTGGCAGAGCACCCGCTACCTGGGAGCAGGAGTTCAGAGAAGACAGCTGCAGACACGGCTTCATCAGTAGAGTTTTTCTCTGGCAACTACATGTTTGCTGAGGATTTGTGTCAGCTCAGGAAGAGGATTTATTCATGCAACAGAAAGGCTATACATTGGTAGCTGACATTTGTAGTTTCAGTGTGTCTGTATAGAAAGCTGTGATTACACCAGGCAATATAAATATAGTAGAGCAAACGAGGTCTTAACAGACTCTCCAGTTCTGCCTGTAACTCTTCACGCCAGGGCTTCATGGGAGCACTACTGCCTGAATCCTCATGTTGTCACGATACTTTGCCAATACAGAGTGATGTAATGTTGTGCAACCTCATTATGCAGTAGCACAAATACCGTGGAGCTGTAGCAGTGCTTCCAAGAAAAATTCCTTCCACCGGGAAACATGATACTTAAATCAACACAAGCCCAGGTTTTTGGTATTAAGTCAAATTAATGACACCAGCTATTCTGAATCAGCGTGTCTGGAAGTGATGCAGCGTGAATTCTCGTACCCTGGGATACAAACCATTACAGCTTAGACAAGTACAGTTACTTAGTCCTTCAGGAGCTGTGCCCAGAGGCAAGAGCTTAAAACCAATCTGAAAACAGCAGAACCAAGCATGTGTCAGTCATTTATGCCTTTTCTCTACATTGTGGTTGTAACCTGTAGTGAATTAAGGTAAATGTGGGACAGAATATCAGAAACCCCGTTGCAGCAGTCCTGCCAGAACTACTGATGATGCGTCCTCATTGGTGTGAGAGATCTCATGTCTCCTGGTCGGCTCCATTTCCTGTTTTGTTTTGTTTTGTTTTGCTTCTCGGCCTGATTTTGGAGTGCATGGAATAGATTATGTTGCAGTGAAACTAAACTGGTTCTAAACTAAGTGTTCTCAAGAAGTGCACTTAATGTGCTCTGACCTCAATAGGTACTCAGCCCAGGAGACCCAAATGAAGATGGTTTGAATTAAAAAAAATCTTCAGTAAGTATAATGTGGATGTCAGATCCTCAGCATCAACTCTGTAGCTCTGCAGATTCTTGGTCTACTGAACTTTACAATGCAGATGTAACCTCATCTGATTTTCAGCAGGAGGTGTGAGAGCCTGCAGCTGGCCTCTGAAAATCAGGCTTCTAATTTTTTTGTTTATCTTGCCCATGTATGAAATGGACTGAGTGAAGTTTCTGTTCCTCCATTTAGACATCAGTGAGGTGGTTTGTACACTGCAAATGCCGTGTCATTGCTGTAAATGTAGAGGACATTCTGATAACAGTGAGGAAAAGGTGTCACACTTTGTATTTTATAGCCCCAGAAATATTTTGCAACATATATAAATGGTAAACACTTGCAGTTGTTGCAGCCACTTCTGGAGTGGAACATGTCAGGTGATTTATGGCACACAAAATTACACTATACTTGTAGGAAGAGAGAAGAAAAAAGCAATTGCATAAGAAATCCTACCTCCTAGGTAAAATCAGTGTATTGCAGCCCAAATTGGATTTAGTCTAGCCTCCGCTTTTATAGTAAAAGTCAGTGTGAATTTTTGAGTACTCAGGATCCTCCCTGCTATGTGTAATTGGGAAATACAGTGTGGAAATTATCTAACTCAGTAAACTGAAGAAAGGGTCAGAACTAGAAAAAATGGGGCAGTAAGCAAAAATCCTTGATATTTTTCCTGTCTGCCTTTCTAAAAACAAAGAAATAATCATTTGAGATACTAGTTAATGTAAGGACTTACATTAATAAGTAAATATTAAACAGCATGTGAAGTGGGATGTTGGTTAGTTATTAAATATATTATTAAATATGCTGCATTTTCAGCAGTTCATTCTTCTTTTTTTTTTTTTTTCTTATTAAGCAGAAGGAAACAGGAAGCATAACTCTTTTGGTATCACCGCTGTTTTGAGTTTGATTCAACTAGGAAAGAAAAGTCTGGAGTAAAAAAGAATAATTAAAAAAAATAAAAAGAAAAGCCCTCTTTCCTTCCTGGAACAGGAAATATGAAAATAGAAATAGTCTACTTCCAAATCCTATGGAAAGAGGTGAAAATCTCTCTTTTTTTTTGCCAAAAGGATTCTACATTAGTTCTGACAAGTCAAGTATAGTGACCTAATCTGTTTCAGCTGTAAATATGCTTATTTGCTTTTTTTTTCTTAAGTGTCATAGTAAACACTAAAGCACACAGAGATCCTAACTATCTTGATTTTCAAGATTGCTGTCACATGCTCTCAAACAGTGGCTATCAGTCTGTGAACCCTGGACCCCCATCCCTCCATAAGACATCTAAGTACAGTCCGTGGAATGCTTGCTGACCTCCACCTGCTGAAAGCCAGTTTGCATTATCAGTACTCCAGTTAAAGTAACTACAACATATATTTTTTTTCTAAAATAAAAGCATTTTATTAAATAGATGTCAAACACATTATTTATTAATCTCCTGATTACTAAACACCAGCAGCATAAAAAATGTTCCAGAGATTTCCTGTCCCCCTTTGTTATTTTCTTCCAGAAAATTAGTCGGGCTGTTAATTACAAAAGGTTGAGAACTGCTTTTCTTACGGTCCAGGTTTGGGCTCCTGTATTGATTCTGAGTTAGAAACTTCCTGTCCCAACTCCTTCTGTTCTCTTGGCCAGCTTACGTAAAGCCATAGCTTGAAAAATGGATGCCTTAGATTTTCAGATGTCCAAGGGAAGCTTAATTTTCAGAACCAGATAGATTTCTAATCCAAATAGGTATGCCTCAAATACTGTGCAGTTCAAAACCCAAGCATCTTGAGCCTCAAATTCTAACATTCTCCTTCCCTTGGAGTAATGATACTTACCATGTTTGTAAAACCATTCCTATTTCTCAAGATAAAGGAGCAGGAGTGGATGTTTGAATTGTTTAGGTCTGGTACATGACTTGACTAAAGAAGCAGTCAGATTTATGGGGGCTTGAGGAAAAGATGAACCTCTCCCAAATGCTAAGGCCAACTCTTCTCTCATCCAGTGCAGGAAGATTTCTTCCAGAATACTTTCTTGCTTGCATTCAGCAGCATGCATTCATCTCTTGCAAATACAATCTACATGATTAGCTGGAACTGAGTCACCCCCAGCCTAGGGCACAGGATACAGGAGGATTTTATTACAAGTTAGGTTTCCTGGAGGGAAGTCCAGTTAAAGAGGAGGCTCACATTCTCCCCAGTCTATTGTTCAGTCAGACTCGGACCCTGGCCTTTTCTGTTTATTTATCCAAACAGCCCCACCGCCTTGCATACTGTTCTGTATGTGTACAGTAAACACTGGAGGCTCACTGTAGTGGTAATAACATGTTGCAGCTATAAGCATCCGTATCTTCCTAGGGTCAGCTGCTCATCTGGGCTCCTTCTGCCCTCCCTTCCCTGTTGCCAGGCTCACACAAGAAGGTACGTGCATACAGCCTGTATCCTGTGCGCACAGACTTTCTTTCCCCTGAGCACTGCTGCCTGCTGGAACTTTCATCAGATGAAAAAAATACCTTTCTGACAGCAAAATACCTCTTTCAGGGGTAAGGGAGGTGACACAAGAATTCATTGCTCAAGTTTCTGTATTTATTGCAGATTTTTGGGGGTTAAATTTATGATTTGTATTTATATAGAAAGGGACAATGTGGAATTGGCTTATGGTCAGTTAGAATCAGCTTCAACACCTTTGCAGTTGAGGCATTGACTACATATTTGGTGACAACATTGCTTATCTCATCTTAACCCAGTTATTTCCTTTTGCCTCCTCCCAGAATCAGGTGCCATCATTGTGCCATGGAATTTTCCTCAGCAAGACATCTGCCCTTCACAGACTTGGACAACACAGACGTGGAAAGAAATTCAAAATGTCTGCAATTGTAAAGATGGAGTGAATGAAGAGCAAAGAACATCCCTGGCTGGCTTTAATTTGGCTAACACAGGTAAAAATAGTGGTGGAGATCCTTTCTGGCCATTAATATGGTACATTGCCTGCTAACTAAACACAGGGTACCTGGAGTCCTGGATAGCCTGCCTGAGCTGAGATTTACGCACTCAGACAGGTTGCCAGTTTTCAGTTGCTTGTAATGACAGCAAAATTAGACTAACCAAGAATCTCTGTCAAGGGTAGAACTACTCATTTATAAACAGGTTGATCATTCATGGTGAAAGTCGGATCTGTCTGATGACGTGTAACTGCATCCCTTTCACTTTTGCCTTTCACTTCAAAAATCCTGTGTAGGCCTGAACATCACCTCTTTCTCAAGGAGCAACCCCACGCACTAGATAAAGCCTGACACAGTATCTCTTCACTAGGCACATCCCCAGGTGCGGGTGAATATCAGTCTGTTGCCCTTTACATATGTGCCCGACTTGATAGACCTAGTGACCTGTGATGTAATGTAGTGTTAGCCCAGGTGTTGCATTACTGATGTCTCATTAAAGGTATTTTTTCCACAGTTCAGGACTGTGCCTTTCCTTAGCTGTGACCTCAGCAGATGCACTTGGTGTTGCAGAAGGAGGATGTGAGAGAGGGCACGTGCTCAGGGCATAGTACGCTTGGCACTGGTGAGTGATAATCCAGCATAAACTACTGTCTAATTGAACTGGTTTTGCCATTTGGATTTCACACATTTCAGCAAGGTGTGCAAATGGTGGGGAAGTGAGGCCGTTTCATTTGTTGTATTTTTTTGGTTGCAAAGCCTGAGTGTTGGCCTTATATCTGTTCTAGTGAATTGGCACTGCACACACACACACACACAGACTTGGATTTCCTTTATGAATAGCTGAAATTCCAGTCTTGCCTGGCACAAGGGTAAGTTTCACATAAAGAACAGCCTCTGTGGAGTGTTTTTGAAAATAAATCAAAAACCTGAGAGACTGAGAAAAATTCTGAGAATTGGAGATGTGACAAACCGCATTGCCCAGCTTCTTACTGGCACGGTTAGGATACGACTCTCATCCACACAAATGTACAGTCCTAGACAAATTCCACAGCTGGCACTCAAACACCCAAGTAAGCTCTCTGCAGGAGAGCATGTCTGTACACACAGCCATTTGGCCACCCTACAGTACTGCTCATAAGCAGTACAAATACACACATATGGGCTTCTCTAGTTCCATACATTCATCCTCGCAATCACAAGCTGGGTTCCACAAGCACACAGGCCCCGCTAGCTTGCAGAGTTCTCATACGCAGAAGATTGATGCTCAGTCTGCACCCTCATTTAAGTGAAGTAGCTCTTCTGTCATGTTATATCCTTTCTCCCCTACAAATACTACCCATCTCAGCTATGCTGGTGTAGTTTATAGCTTTTTGCTACGAAAGAGCTATCTCATAACAATAGATAATTTGGGATCAGAGGTGTCTGATAACATAGAGGAATACTCCTTGGAGCTGTCCTTCACTTGACCATCCCTGTAGTTTTCACAAGCCATGCATATTCTGGGGATTTGCATCTTACTCCATGTATTCAAATGCAGCCTGTCATTCAAATCCTTCCCTTTGTGCACCGAGCCTTCTCAGCCTCTCTGCTTTAAACTTACAACATAGCCTCACTCATCACTTCTGTGCCACTCTAGAGTATCTATATACATAGAGTTTAACTGGTCAAGAAAAAGGGGTATAGTTGCAGAGTTACAACACACTAACTCTGATAGTCCCTTTCTCTTTGAATTGCTGAGGGTTTTCTTCTTCCCTTTCATGTCCCACCACAACATGCTCCCCCACAGCATGACCGCTTTCCTGGACAGACAAACTAGGATCCTTTAGTTACTAAAGGCATTGTCCAGTTTAGCTCGAGTGATACTGCTAAGTCTGGAAGAAAGGACCTGGCATTTGCAGCGGCAGTCAAGAGTAGAAGAGTAAATAAGCACTGAACTAAAAACCAGTAAATTCAGACTGTGGCACCTCGCTGGGTGTTGTAGTTCCTCCCATCATCAAGCAAGTTCCAGGCATCCCTGGGAGGTGGGGATGATTTGTCAGTGACTGTGCTAGTTCAGCAGCATGTGCCACGTGACAACAGATGAGAAACCTGCTCAGAGTGGAAAAGGCACGTCTGCCCATCATCCCACCGGTTGTGGGAAGGCTAAAATACACACATCAGAGCCACTTTGATCACTTCTGATGTAACACATGATTTCTTCTTGGCCTCTGACTAAGCTGCTCCTTGTGCCAGTCAGCTCAGGAGGTGAATGTGTCCTTCTGCTGTGTTCACACAGAATCATTGACTTCAGCTGGCTCTCAGAGCTACATAAGAGCACAGCAGTGGTGCTGAATGCATTTAGACATTTTAAGGAAGAAAATCTGTACTTCTGACTGAGAGATCTACCCACAGTAAGTGGCTTTCACCACATCGGAATGCTTCTGTCTCAGCCATTTTATACCCACAGAGCGCAGCATGGTCAGCAAGCAAGATGTGGGAAGTAAAAAAAAGACAAACCAAAAACCAACAGATGAATCACAGCAAAGCAGGGATGAATACAGGAAGGCACCTTAGAAGCCTCTTGTTACTAGAACTGTGTGATTTGGCGTTTGTTCACCAGTAAGTCATCTAACACCTAATGATTCACTTGTTTTGCCATAAGAAAGATGCCTTATACCACATGCCTTATACCACGTGCATACTCTTTTGGGTGTGCAGCTCTGAAAGAGAATATAACCCCGAGCTGCTGCCAGCAGACAGCTGATACATGAAATGTCAGAACTCCGCGCAGCTGGTACCCAAGCCATTGGCCACCTTGCCAAAATTACTTGCTGCAGTGACCTCTCTGCTGTCACAACTGGCAGGTCCTGAACGACCTGAAAGTGGCCCCATAAATCAGGCTCACAAGCAGGCAGTGCTAGCAGCAGAGGAACTTGTGTCGCTGCTTGCTGGGGTCTTCCTTGCTCTAAGGGCACATGCTGAGGATCTCAGCTCTCCTGGGCTCCGAGGCTGGTATCACTCACCAGCTCTGACTAATTTTACAGAAAATGGTTGATTTGGAGTGGGTAGAAGTGAGGTATGAGACCTTCACAAACAGTTCTCAGTGAGGCAGGCAGAGACACTGTTACAAGCGTGGTTCCTCCTTGCCAGCTTTGTCAGAAGGCAGAGGAAGGAGAGAGCGAGCAGAACAGCAGGGACTTTCTTTGGCAGGGCTGAGAGCTGTGGTGATAAGCAGAGAACTGTCCAAGAGAGGGATGGAAAGTAAAAAGTATCACACTCGAAGTGAGAGTCTAGGGCAATGATATTTGTAGCAGTACTCTGCGTGGGTAAGGGTGAAGACCCATATCATTTTTGATAGCTGAAGGAGGAGGTATCACAGTAATTTTGATACAAAGTGGCAAGTCAGGCTGAGATGTATTGCTCTGTGAATAAATAAGGGCATTATTTGAAAGAAACCACACAAAGTATCTGGAAAATGTAGGCATTGCCTACATTTATATGAGAATCTAGAGAGGAAAGGTCTGAAATGAAGAGGCAGGAGGGTCATATCTTATGTGTATATATATATAATATTATAAACTAGAAAAAGAAGAGCTAGGACTGGAGTAGAGAGTACAGCCATGCACTGGTAATTAATTTTTTGGTGTGTTATTACCTGGAGACAAGATGAAGGAAAAGTGACCAAAGCAAAAGACCCTCCTTCAGGAAGCTAAAATGATGAAGCAATTAAGCAGGTAGAACATGCAGGACAAAAGGATTTTACAAGAGGGCAGCAGCGTGTTTCAGAAATGGCCAACACTTCAGAGGCGGTGGGAGCTGAACTGAGGATTGACTGAAACATGGCATTTTGAAAATTTTATATAACACTCAGGTCTAGGGTATAGAAATCAGCTTTGAGAGGATTTAGGATGGATGTGTAGGATTCTAAGTAATTAATTTAAACATTTAGTTTACTAATTTTGGGGATGAAAGCCAGGAGGGAGATGAAGATGCTAACGAGACAAAGTCAGGAGTGGGATGGGAAAAATTAAAGCAGGAGGATGGAAAGAAGGGTTTGTTCTGCTTGCTCGTCCCCTTTGGAAATTTATAGTATGATTTCTAACAGAGGTCAGTATAAAGCAGGCTTGTTGCCACTCTTTTTGCCTGACTGTGATTCGTGGTATGACTGTAAAGCATCACACACAAACATGCTTCAGTTCTTTTCTTCATTTGGATCTTCTCTCCCCGAGGGCTGGTTTGTTTGTCTTCTCCGTCGGAGGTTTGCCACTGACGTGACAAACAGCACTCCACGGAAGAGTAAGCTTTAGAAACACAGAAATTGGAGATGGAAAATTCCTCTGTAAAAGATCAACTAGCCCACTGTGCTTGGTAAACCAAGGCATAAACACTAGCATTGTGCTTATTTAAAATACCACAAGAAGAAGTGTTCCTGAACAACTGCTCCAGCAGGTAGTGCATCTTATAGCCAAGTCATTGTAACAATACTTATCCTAATCTTCGGTGTCTCATTTCATCCTCTTTTCTCCTTCTTCACAATAACAGTGCTCTTACTTCTGCAGACTCCCACGGTGCCTTATCCCATTCCTGATTTTTGTAGCATTGTGTCCTATACCTTGTGCACAGCACAACCAGATGCGTTTATCTCTTTCAGCTCATATGACAATGTCTGTAAATCAGTCCTTATCACTTCTGCTTTCTAAAAATGTGTTCCTTTATAGTTGTAAATGCCCGTCTGATGAGATGTTCAGAACTGAATGCAATATTCCAGGGGATTATACTGTAATACCACTAACACAAGCCTTTGTTACAGTTTCTGTTTATGAAGCATACTGCCCATTGTGATTTTTTGTTATTTCTGTTCACCCCCAATCCACCCATCATCTCATATTACAGGCATGTCTAATTTACTGTCTGCTGTCCTGCTAGTTTAGGTCTCTTTCGGTGTTACAGCTTCTGAGAATCCTCCTTCCCAATGAATAGTTGTGATTTGAACTATTTCTCTCCAGATATAATACAGATGCATTTTTTTTTCTTCTGTGGAATTAGGTATTGTTTCCTGAACCTCATTTGTGCCAGAGCTTTGAATTGTAAAATTAGTAGAATAATGTACTCTCAACCCCATGCCTTGGAGATGTTTCCCTCCCTTTGCTTCTCTGAGTTTGAAACCATAAAAATTAATATTAAGAAAGAACTAAAATAAAAAAAAAAAAAAAAAAAGATCTTTTTGCATGAGTTCTTTGAGCTTCATAGCATCACTGGTACATGGAATTTCCTCTCTGCTGCTCAAAGAGAAAGGTGAAACAAATTGTTAGACAATTTCCACCGTGTCACTCCAGCACTGCTAAACCCATTGTCCTCACAGTGACTGCGCTGGGGTAGGAGGTTGCTGTTCGCAGCGCATCCCCAGCCATCTGCCCCACACTCCTTGCTAGAATCTGCAAGTTAACCTCAAGGGTAGCCACTCCCTAACCCTCTTCTATCTAAACCATCCACTTCAGTGGAAGGCAATTTTTTATTGCTTGCTTGCGTGCTCTCTGTCTCGCTTGCTCATTTGACAGCTAGAGCAAATGCGTGCTGTCCCAGCAGATGGCAAGGGAAAGAGACCTTTGGTGGCTAGAATAAGAGCAAACTGAGTGATGGCAACCACTTAACCTGGTTCAGCTGCAGCCCTCAGACCCTTGAAAATTAGTGCCAGAATTAGGAATGTTCTTCAGATGTTATGACTCTCCTCATTGCCCTGCTACACCACACTGTGTTTTGTTCCCCGGAACTCACTTCTGGGAAGCAGATCATCTTGAAGACCTGTCAGATCACACACACAAAGCCATGGCTCTATGCTGTGGATTCTTCCCATCATCAAGTGCATTATAAAACAAGCCAATTAAAGGTCACATCTGTTAGTCACAACTTTTGTGGTTTGGCTCTTATTGAACACCAAACTGTGTGAGAGCAGGACGTGTGTGTGCTCGAGGCTGTCTTGCTATCAAGCGTGCTGCAGAGAGGATGTGTGGTGTCAGGGCAGAGTGTCAAAAAACAAAATTAAGGCTGCAGCTATTTTTCACATATCCGTTCAATCTGAATGTTAGTAGCAACATCTTTGATGTTGTCAGTTTGCTTGCTTTTCAGTTCTTCAGGATGATGCTGTAGACGTGAGCAAGGCCAAAGAAGAGCAAATTCCTTGCACATAAAGTGAAGAGCAGTTCATTCACACCACTTCTTGGCTCCAGTGCTTCAGCAAACATTTGTAAATTATCACTTATCTGTGGGAAGCAAGGATCTTTCTTCAGAAACCATATTATTTTCTTTTTGGTCTCACCAAAGCTTAAAGAGAAAATTGAGCTACTGAAGGTCGTTTTCCTCACCTCTCAATCTAGCAGGCAGCTCTTTTCTCATCAGATCCCTTCCACTGCTACTCCGTCCCACTCAGGTAAGCTTTAGGGCAGGAGTTACCTACCTTTAGAAGTTAGGTGGGTTGTTTTGGGCAGCACCTTTCATAATCAGCTGAGGCAGAGAGATGTTTCCAGAGGGCAGTACTTCCTAACCTAACAGAGCTGTCTGACTTACGTGAGGTGAATTACCTCTGGACATGCCTCTTTCCCCACTAAAGGGGCCCAGACAAGTAGATTACAAGAGGTTTTGTGTACTCTTAGGTAGATAAAGTTGGGTAAGATGAATCCCAGTGTAAGTCTTTTATCTTTCTCTTCTGTGCTAACGTTTCTAATGATCTTTCTTGTCTGTCCTTGCTGTGTATTAAAGTCTACCCAGTACATACGCTCCTGCGTAAGTGACAAGGGCTGTCTCCTTTACACAGACACAGAGTCCTCACTGCTTCCTAAAGAGTAAACTAAAGTGGCTCCCACCTTCTTCCTGTTGTGGTGGCAGGGATCTTTTCGGCTCTTTCCTCCATCTTCTCCCACAAGCGGGAGTCCAGCCATACAACAGGATGCTCACAGTAAGTCTGTGTTGTGGCAATGATGTCTCCTGGTGGTAGTCTTGAAGCTAGAGCCCCAGGGGTCTGGTGAACGGCTTTCCCCTCCTAAACGTGGGGTCTCAGACCTCTGCACGTTCAGGTGTTCGTCCCACACCTGAAATGTATTTTCAAATTTTGATGCATAACCATGTGAGTTTAAATCTGGGGAAAGATGCTGGCTTGCACGCTTTTTAAAAAACAAAACAAAACAACAACAAAAAAACAGAGATTTTACTATGCTCACATAATGTCAGAATCTGAGATCTGTCCCAGGGTCTATACTGCTTTTACCTGAATGTTTATTTCTCACACCTAACTTCTAAAGGTAGATAACTGCTGCCCTAAAGCTCTTGCCTGTTTTTTCTTGCAGCGTTTCTCTCAGATGGAGCACACCACTGACCAGGTACGTGAGGTCACCGTTTGCTTCGTGTGTAAATTCTTTAGGATCTTTGCTGGCCCACAGAGAACAGTTGGGCTGTGATAAGCCACACCCTTGCCTCTCCAGTCTCAGAGCAGCCCTCACTTCCCAGCCCTATCACGAGCCACAGATAGGAGACCACCACTCACACTCCATTTCTGCAATGCTGTCTCTGAAAAATTAGTGATTGTTGGCTTGAAAAGCAGATGCAGAATGAACGCCAATTTGTGCTTTTAATTGCTGGTAGGTTACCAGGAGCACTAAAACTTTAAGTGCTGGATAGACACCAGCTGTCATCATGTGCCTCACCGCCCTGGGACTGGAAGCACGTTTCTGTATGTGCCCATACAGCTTGTCAGAAGGCAAGTTCCAGGTTTTCATGTTCATAAGAATACCTCCGATTTGTGCAGCTCTGGCAGTACCAGTGGGCAGTACGTAAGGTTCGCAGTGCCTCAGTGACTCTTTGTTTTACACATCTGGAGATGGAAAAGGAGGAACAGCCTCATGAGAACACCACTCCTACAAGGACGTGTGGCGAGTGGTGTTGTCTGAGCTCCCTGCGTCTGCTTCCAGAACGACTCAGAGCATCAGAGGATCCCAGCACGGGCTGGTGGGTTAACCCAGTGCTCCCAGAGTAGCACCAGCTTCTCTGATGTTCAGAGCAGACCCAGCCCTGTTGTAAAATCATGGTTTGAAGACATAAAACTGTCTGCAAAAACAGTGCATTGGGTTGCCAGGCATCAGCAATGCTGCGCACTAATTCACATAATCCTCTTAAACACTTGGAGCAAACGACACTGTCCTATTGATTCGGTCTTCCTCCTTCAAGCACTTCAAATCTCAGCACCTTAACCTAAGGATTTACTCTCCAAAAGTCGCTGTGACTGCCCGAGTTATGCGTTTGATGCAACTGCTTGCTGCTTGCACCTACTCGTGTCTTTTCTTTAATCTCGTGAACTTTTCAGCAGTTTCCTGAGCGATACCTGCTGCAGACGGCGACGGCTGAGCAGCTCGCACTGCACGGGGCTGCAGGAGGAGCCCCAAAAGGTAAGGCGAACCCCCCGCATGCCCCAAAGGCACGGCCACTTCGTGCTCCCCGCCGGACCCGGCACGGGCCCCCAGCCTCCCCGATTTCTTTCCCTCGAGGGCTGAGGAACCCAAACTGCGGGGTGGGAGCCCGGGGATGGGGAGGGAGCCGCTGCCGCAACCCCTTGGGGGTGCCCGACCCCCGGCCCGGCCGCCTTTTGTCTGGGCGGGGAGGAGCCAGCAGAAGGCAGATCGTAAAAAAAAAAAAAAAAAAAAAAAAAAAAGGGCTGGCCGGGAGCCAGGAAGTGTAAAAATCCTGACCGGTTGGTGGCAAATTTCGCCAGATCGCGGCGAAGATCGCAGCGCGTCCTGCAGCCCGCGGCGGGCGCGGAGCGGGGAGCGGAGAGGTGCGGAGCAGCAGCACGGGGAGCAGCAACACGGAGAGCAACACGGAGCAGCACGGAGCAGCCAGAGAGCAGCCGGAGAGCAGCCCGGAGCAGCCCGGAGCAGCGCCCTTCGCTGCCGCCCGCCCCGCAGAGCGGCGGGGTGAGTGCGGGGGACGCCCCCGGGGTCCCTGCGGAGCGGGGAGCGGGGGCAGCGCGGCCCCAAGGAGGGGTCGTGCCCGGGGGGACCCGCGGGAGGCGGCCGGGCCGAGCCCAGCCGTGCCGCCGGGGCAAGTTCTCCATTTAAAAAAATATTAAAAATAGCCCCTCCGGCTCCACGGTGCTGCCGAGTGAGTCATTTCCAAAGCGAATGTCTCAGTCGCAGCCTTCCCCCCGGGAGACAATAATTCTGAAACCGGGGGTGAAGGGAAAGAGATTTTTTCCCTCCCCTCTTTTTCTAAATAGATTGAATTAACGCGCAGCCGCTGCGGAAGACAAAAGCCGTGAGCAGCGGGCTGCCTGTTAAAAAAAGTGAGGCATAGCTCCATCCTTTTCCCCCTTCCCTCGGGCCTCTCCCTGGTGGCGATGCCACCCGCGTTTCCCTGAGAAGCGCTGGGAGCCTCTGTGCCCAGAGCTGTCCGTTTTCGTGGATGAAATCTGCTTTCTGTTTGTTCCTTCGGCTGTCAAACCCGTCCCCTGTCCCCTCTGCTGCAGGATGTCAGCTGTAGCCAAGGGTCCTGCCAGCAGTGACCCCAGCCGACGCCGCTCCTGGCTGTCCGTGCTGGAAGAACAGTCCAAAGCAGGGCTATTTTCTTCTGCCTTTTCCAGTCATATGATGATTTGTTCATGTAAGCAGGCTGTCTCGAGCAGAGGGACTTTTTGTTTGTCAGCAACAAGTGCTGAACGTATTTATAGGCGATGCTGCAATTCTGTGGTATGAGAGGTTTCAGTTATGCAGAACTCGAAGGTACCTGGATCAGAGTGCAAGGGCTGTTTACATCTTTCATACAGCGCTGTGTGTGCATGCATATTTGAAGCATACACCCATAGCTCTTATTTCACGGTGAAGCAGCATGTCCTAGATACAGAAGCTGATGTGTAGGCTATGTAGTTTTGTTTTGTTTTGTTTTGTTTTGTTTTGTTTTGTTTTGTTTTTCTAAAACAGAAGCTGCAGTCCAACTGTGCAGTAGTCCCCAATGGTACAGGCAGACCATGGGAGACAAGGCACTGCACTGTCCTGATGAACTGGCTTTCCTTAAACTCGGAAGCCACCAAGCTAGGGGTAAAGTCCTGTCCTCTGACCCCTGTGAAGAACTTTGTTAGTGCTTTGGCAACAAAAAATGACCTAGAGCTGAAAATATGTACAGTAAGATATGCCAGCTATTTTACAGCCATGTGAAAGATGTTGGGATTGAGAATACGATCTGTGGCAGTAACCCAAATCTAATGCCACTGCTGTCCTGGTAAGTAGAGAACTGCAATGCAAAAGCACTTTGCTTTCTTTTTTTGCTCTTTAGATTCAATTTCTTTTATTCATGCTATTTATATGCCTCGCAGCCAGGAGAGACCACTGTGACTGGTTGACTTGTCTCACAGGGTGCAGAGCGCTCAGGGATTCCCGCAGCAGGTCTGTGACTTTTCGTTCAGCTGTAACGTGCAGGAGATTCATCATCTTAAAAGTGCCACCAAAGTGCTAAACTGAAGGACGTAAATACAATTATTTTGTGTTCCAAAACACACCAAAAGAAGCAGACTTAACAGCCCACGTAAATGAAAATTTCACAGTAATCTAAGACAAGGTATGCTCACGATACACAGCTCATAGTCAACATATGGCATTGTTGCTAAGATTTTAGTGCTGTGGACTTTGATAACATAGTGGAGGGAGGAAAACACTTGGGCTTGGGTCGAAAATCAGCTGCTTTTTGTGAAGCAGCAGGGAAAGCTTGGGAGAAACTTTTCTAGAGGTGGATTATTCTGTGTTTGCTTATAATGGGGCTGTTCTGAATCTCTGGTTGAAATAGCTGTCCAGTCAGGTAGGGTACGTTGCACTGATGGGGCTGCAGTGCCGAAGGTGGGCCGGGGAGTTCAAGCACACAAGTCCGTAGTGAAATCTTTTTTTGCATGTCAGTTTAGTAGTGTTTCCTTCTGGTAGTTTTACAGCAGCCTTAAGGTGACAGTTTAGCTGTGTATCACATTTGTCTTCAGCCTTCAAGATAAAATTCTCAGTAATTATTTTCATGCAGTATGTTTATGGACTGTTTGATGCCAGCTCAGACTCTGATAAGACTTCCAAGGGTCACTTTTAAAGCTCAGCTGGAGCACAGGTAGCATCAACTGACTCCGTGACTCCTTCTGGAAGAATTTGAACACCCTAAATTTCCAGCAATGAAAGACACAAAATAGGTGAGACAGATAGTTAACATTTTATTTGAGAAATGAATAGATGTAGCTTCCTTTCTTCTGGAAAGAATGGAGGGATGGGAGTTGAATAGATCATCAAAGGCTTAGATATAGCAGGCAAATATGCTCTGGAAGAGTATCTTTTAAAACTCATTTTCTGGGCATCTGTAGTTTTTGTGTTCTTCCTTTCCCCCCGTTTCTCTCTCTCTCTCTCTCTTTCTGTAATGTATGGCCTTTTGTATCCACTGTTTCTGCTGATGTGAATTCAAGCATAAATATACATTGACTAAGTATGTTCTGGGTTCCAGGGCTTATTCAGTAGGGCGTAGCAACCCATTCTTACCCCGTGAGATAGGGCTAAGTGTAACTCAGGGGAAAGAAGATTGTGCTGAAGATTTTAGCAAAAGCCGTGTGATACAAGACCTGGCTGAGGGTGGGCTGTAACGTAAAATCGGGCTACTTAACTGCTGTGTTTTGTAGTCCTAGGGTTAAAAATATGGGGTGTACTTCTGTTTCTAACAACAACAGTAGGAACTCTGAAAACAAACAAACAAACAAAAATGAAAACAAAAGGAAAAAGTATGAAGTGCAAGAAAGCACGGGGAAGATGGATTGTCATTCTACTTGCAGCATAGACAGTTCCTAAAGTAATTGCAGCTGCTGATGTTTTGTTTGGTCTTAAAGAGGTGTATCTTGCCAGCTTCCTGATTAACATTCCTAGAAAATTAAACATGTCATTGCATTTAGACTGAGACAACTTTTTGCTTCCCCTGAGGACCTGTGTCCTCCCCTCCACCTCATCTTTTCAAGATGAGTGACCTCCTGCCTGGTGTCTTTAGGAAAGCATTGCCGTGGCTCTCCTTTGTCTGTTCCCCTCTAGTAACTTTATGAATTAGTGAATTTCACTGCATTTGACCAAAGAAGGAAAAGTCTAAAAGGATAATGTTTCTCTGAGCTTTGTGAAAGCGTTTTTAGTGCCTCTGCTGAAGGACGGGCTCTGGGGAAGGTTATCCCCTCCTGCACATGTGAAACCCAGGAGGGAGCGTGATGTGGGAGATCAGGCCTGGTTTAGTTCTGCTGCTCATGTAACTGGTGAATATGAACAGTTTATTTGTTGAACAGCTACATTTTTCATTCCCACAACAGCCCAAAGCTTCTCCATATGGTGAGCAAAACTGCTATGGTCTCTACAGGCTGCCAATGTACTTTATAATTTGTTTTGAAATAGTTAATACAAGTATTTCCTGATTTTTGCAGCGGATGCTACTGGGGAGTTATTGGAAACAGGTTGAAGCTGCTACAAGTTAATTTCTAGGTTTGAAAACACATTTGTCAATTCAATCTTAAAGCCTTTGTAACAGCAGAAAGCCTGATAGCTTGCTCACACTGTTGTCATTCAAGTGATACATTCCTGGCCTGCTGTGCTGCAGGAGGGATACACTTAGTGCATCTACCAAATGCTATTCCCGACAGTGGAAGGAAATAACTATTTATGTGTGTGTCATCCTTTTTTCCTGGTATAAATGTTTTCATGCTGTTGCTTGTTCCAGTGTAGCTGGGCTCATTCAAAGTCGTTCTGGTGATCAGCAGAGTTTAAGGCTTCCAGGCCTAGGAATAAAATAGCCCATTGAACTTGCAGGCAGCTTTGGGGACTGAGCAACTTGGAGTACTGTTTTCCTATTACATCAGTTACGGTTTTTAAGGGGTAATCACATGAGTAATATATAGTATAGAACTGAAGAAAAAACAATGGTGACTTTAACTCTTCTGTTGGAAGCTGGCTGCATCGTTATGGGTGAAGCTCTGCAGAGGGATGCAGATAGGCTTTCAGTTGATCAGGAAACGGTGATACCTCTCCGTTTGTTCCCTCTTATCCCTTCCTCCTCTCCTGTGGATGTGGTTCTTATTAAACCAAAGACATGAGTGTATTTTTTCAGTCCCAACTCAGTCCATCAGTTTTATGATTCTGAAACTGCTACGTTTCTGCTTCTTGCCTCCCCTAGCTAGGTCTTTGGCATGGTTGTTACTTCCATGGGGAGTACAATAGTTTTCAACCAGGTTAAGTCACTTGTTCACGCATCTAATTCAAATTGGTATCTAACTTCACGCTGATCAGCTAAGTGATTCTTATGAGGTGTTATTTTCTATTTTCCACCCAAGCATTTCAAAGCGTTTTATGAATGTGTGGAGCCTTTTAACAGCCTTAACAATTTTCTCCATTTCCGAATGTGAGTTCAAAGAATTAAGTATGGTTTCTAAGATAATACAGAAAACCTGTGATAGAGAACTAAGTAACTTTGTCGTCTTAGATGCTACTCCTATGTTATAAGATGCTTCTTTTTCTGTATGTTCTTTCCTATGACTTGATCTCTTTAGTCCATGTTATACTGGCTTGTTCTGTGCCAGTCCTGTTTTCATATATATATTTTTGTAAGAAATTGTACAATCATTTGTATAGGTTTGAATTTGTTTTACTTCTAACAGGCTGTCAACTCCAAAGGGGCTGCAATGGTCTCCAAATTACAGAGAAGCTGCTCAGACTGTGGTGGGCTCTAAGCAAAGGTTATTCCCCCTCCTCTTCTCAGATATTTCCTCTCACTCTAACCAGAGTTTCACTTTGAGTTTCAGGTTTGCTTTAACCTCAAGAACTCAAAGCACAACTAAGTGGAAACCACGGAGTTTCTTTTCGAATGCTACATGGCTCTGGTACCAAAGCCAAGTTAGAGAGGCCTTTCTGTTGGGTAATTTGTTTGGGATGCATAATGAAAAATGGCACGATGTGGCTCCAGTCGGAGGAAGGAAATATGCAGAAGGAAGCAGGGACCCTGGGCTAATTTGTGAGAGGTGGGTGAGTAATGGGAGGATAGGGAAAATGAGATCTTGTTTTGGGTGGTTAAAGAGTAGCAACAAAATTACGACTATATGGGCACATAGCAGAGGGCCAAATACACTACTGGAAGGGGCGTATTCCCATACTCTGCAGTTGCCACTTTTTTTTTTTTTTTTTAATGTACTTCATCTCCATATTTAAAATCTATCAGGTTTAATTAAGGATAGGCGAGCACAGTAGAACACCTCCAGAGTCTTTATAGGGCACCAAGTTGCTGCCTTCATGGTGGGTGGCCCAGCAGAAGAAAAAATAAATTAAAAATTGACACCTTTTGGTACTGAGCCAGCTGCGGAAAGAAGAGGTAGATCAGGTGATTCCTCGCTCCTTACAACAGTGTGGAACCCTTTGAAAAGTTTCATTAAAGGAGCTTAGAGGTATGTGTTTTTCTGGTGAATAGGATCCTGGCTTGGGAGGTGGAAGACCTGGGTGAGTCATTTCACTGGCTTTGCAGCTTCATTTCCTCAGCCAGAAAACGGAGATAATGATTTTTACTCTCCTTATTAATAATCCTCCTAGAGCTCTCGATGAAAGGAGCGTTTTGCAGGGCTGAGTGGCCCTTCCACCCGGGGCTCAGCCTGCCTGGGCCGCCTCGGGGCTTTCCCACAGCGCGGCGTGGGGCGGGCAGGCATCCCCGCGGCGCTTGGCACTGCGTGCACTGGGGCCAGCCGGGGCTGCGAGGCCGGGAGGTGTGTGCTGGGGCTGCAGGGAGTGCGCTTTGGCTGGCTGAGGTCCTGCCTTTGCCAGCTGGCCTGGAGTGTGCTCCGAGAGCTTGAGGAACCGACCGGGTTCCCTGCGGGACAGCAGCTTGGGTACAGCCCGGTGAGATGCTGGGGCTGCGGCCCTCGATCGCAGCTTAACGCCAGTTTGTGCTTGCTGAAGTTCTGAGCTGGGCTTGGACTGGGATCTCAAAAACAGGCAGCATTAACATACGGGTGGAAAAAGCTGTCTTCTAAAGGCCGTAACTCGAGTCAGCCCTGCTGACAAGACTGCCAGACCTGAAGGCTGCCCTTGCACCTTCCATTTTCCTCTCTGAACTGGGAATGTCTCTTAGCAGGGGCTGTGCCCCCACTGCTGCCATGAGCACAACCAAAGATACATTGCTGCGTATCTGAGGGGCTGCTAATATGACAAATTGTCCACGCTCTGCCTTGTTGTTCTGGGGTTTGATCCAAAACACAAACATCAATATTCAGATTCTTACTGCTTTTGATGGGCTGCGGGTTAAGCACTAAAATTTTCATGAATCAGATTTCCAAAGGCGTAACGGCATGATGAGGATGTAGGAAAGACCGTGCCTTGAGACTGGGACCCAGCCTGCCTTCAAATACATTTTTAGACTCCCACTAACCTCTGACATATATAAGACACATCTTCTGATCAGTGTTGTCCAGAAGGAAATTTATTAGTTATAGAGTGAATCTCGATTTGCTCATCTTCTGTCTCTCTGAAAAGCAAGTCTTTTTTTTTTTTAAATTATTGTTATTAAGAATCGGAGCAACTGGGGGCTATAAGAGGAACCAAATGTGTTGCAAATTTAACGGTAGCAAATGCTGTCTGCTTTCTTAGTTCTTAGTTTCTAAGTTCATGTGTGTGTGTAGTTGTGATGAATTAAAAGCCTTAAAGTTACAGGTTGTGCCCTGTTTTTCCACTTCTCAGTATGGCTGTGTAACAAATAAATGAGGAATTTTTGTCAGAAATAGTGTTGGCTTGAGAATTTGCTAGCTGAACTGAAAAAAGGATTTTGCCAATCACGTAGTTTGTTAAAGGTTTACCGGGCTGGAGGGAGAAGCAGCTAATAAGAATCTAGATAGTCCTCTGTGTATTTTTGTGTCTGAGGTGGGGTGAAACTGCTCATGAGGGATCTGTAGGTCTGTCAGATGTACGGTCAGATTTTTCTTCAGATTATGCTTCTTCCATGCCCAAAGTCATTACAAACAATTCTGGCACACGTTGCGGTATCCAGACTTGTAGGCCATCAATGTCACAACTGCAGTGAGGGGGCTTTTGGGTCCTTGGCCCAGGATTACCAAGAAGATTCGTAATTTGGAAGAAATGCTGCCAACCTACTCTTTGGGTTATACTTTTTTTGGTTAGAGACAGAACTAGGTGACAGAACTACCTGATCTTGCTTTTCCTCTAGACATACACTGGAGTTTTGGTCTGTTGGAAGGAAAAAGTCTTTTCATTAAATCATTTCATAATGGATTCTCTGTTTGTTTTCATGGCTAACAGGAAACAAATTACAAAAATTCCTAGTTTGATGACTAATGTTTTTATATATGTCTGTATCTATCTGTGTGAGTGTGTGTGTTGGAAAAGATTTGTCTCCTTGTTTGATTCCTCTATTGAAAGATTCAAATTAATTCTCAAAGTGTTTACTCAGATGTGATGAATTAAAAGTGGATAAAATTACATTGTTGTCAGATTGCCTCATAGTCCTGCTCTCTCCCTTGGTTTTGAACACTGACATCCAGCTCTGAATCATTTGCTCACACCAAGACCTCGGTTTTACACAGTTGACATCTGCCTTGTTAGAGATCTAGCGGGTTTTGATAGCCGAGTTTTGAGCTGACAATCACAGATAAGCGAAAAAGAGACCGGGGTAGGACAGCTGGAAGAGAAGGAAGAGCAGTACATCGTCCTCCGACTTACAACAAACTCCTTGCCAAAGGTTTTTGTGCCCTTTGTAATCAGTGGTGAGAGGCAGTGCTGCCCGGTGGCTACAACAACTGGCATCCTGGTGTCTCCCTTCTCTCTGTGGAAGCGATCCTGGTGTCTCCCTTCTCTCTTTTTCTCCTTTAGTAACTGCATCTCTAAAGCTTTTTCTAGTTCTGTGGTAGATAAATAGTAGGACCGTGATTATTAGATGCAGGTTTCGTTTTATGATCTTCTAAACCACTTTAATCTTGGGAAGAGGAGATGTGAGGGAGGTTGGACTGAAGGCCTCTAGGAGAACAATAACCATTTCTGAATAGTTTTGCATAATTCTTTGAGAGTTTTCAGGGCAAACTGGAGAGGAGAATTTTTTCTTGATGTACTTAGCACTTTGCCTAATAGTGTTCATTCCCACTAGATGAAATAGCCCAAATACCACAAGAGCTTCTTACTAACCTGCATTAATGCTTCACTTGCCACAAGGCAAGATTTCTCTCAGCAAAAAGGAAGAAAAAAAAACCAACAAACTATCGAATGCACAGCACGGATGTTACCAGCAAACTGCTAATGGAACTTCCCTGCAAAAATGGAGCAGCATTTACAAGGGTGCCTCGTTCTTGGGAAAAGTTTGAGTGGAAACAAGTTGCTGTGAAAGGAAGATCTGGTCTGATGGGAGTGTGGGTGACGGAGTGCTTCTGCAGCGACTGCCGAGAAACTACTTGAGGTCGGGGTCTGGTTCGGGGGCTTTGTTGTATGTGCAGGTGCCTGGGATCTGCAAAATGCAAACATGTTGTGCCAAAAGGCTGTTTTCCAGTAAACACTCTCTTACCTCTGGCTTTAGGAAGTTCTGAAAACAGTCCGAGCAGGCTGTGGGTATGGGGAGAGGACGGTTCTTCTCACAGACCTTGGCATTTCTGTTCTGGTAACAAGACTGTCAGTTATATTTGGATACCATTTGGCTAGCTGGCATCCAGAGGAACAGTTCGCTATGCCTGCTATCTGACAGTGCCATTTTAGGTAAGACAGGAGAGATTTGTATCTTTGAATCCTGTAGAAATTAAATTCAGACTTTGGATCTGGCCTAATGCTGAAGATTTTTTCTGAAATTCCTGATGAGAAACTGAAATAAAGCTGACTTGACAGTAACACGGGATTGCAGACTGCGAGGCTGGGAGAAAAATGGGGAAGAGAGACGTCTTATCTGCTCCTCACAGACAAGAGCTTGTTATTATCTGTCCGGGTGACTTTAGCAGAGGTTAAGGAAAACAACGTGTATGTTTCCGCGAGCGGAGGCAAGCACGTTCCCTTGGTAAGAAGCGTTCAGGAAATTTGCCGGGGGGCCCCGCGTTCTGCTGATGTGGAATCAGTCTCGTAAATCCATGGGCCGAGCTCAGGAGGGACCTTCGTGATGGCATTGTTTCACCTCCGCACAGAGCGCGCCCAAGAATTTCCTGCGTGGAGTTTGAATCTCTCTGTGTTGAGGCACGAGGTCTGCTCTCCTGATTTACACTTCTGAATTTAAACTGTCCCCTTGCAGCTCAGTCTAACTGAAATTAATAGAGGTGCAGCTTTATAAAATGCTTTCTTTGCTGGGGATAAGGGTACTTGTATGCAGTTACAGCCTCTGGAGTAGTGAGAGGAGGTTTGAGGGCTGACACAGGCATCTTGACCACTGCTTTCTAGCCCTGTTAAGTTTCTATGCCTTCTCTAAAGTAACAAATACCTTATTATATAGCTCTGAAAATACATACGCTGTTTTCCCTGTATAAAAAATGATTGAAATAGAAACTTTACTGCACTGCTGGCAGAAGTCAGCTGCCACTCTTTCAGCTCCTTACGCTGTCAGCTTCGGGACTTCAAGATGACAAATACTGGCACGATCACTTGTTTTGCAGCAGAAGCAACCATTACACTGACTCTTTGCCTCCCAGACACCTCTTGGTGTGTTATGAGAGACGTCTGCCCTCAGCTCTCCAAGGTGCTGTAGCTTTTTTCCTCTGACAATTTCTGATGTGGTTAGAATTGCCAGGCGAGACATTGCTGGCGGATTGAAAATGTGTGGGTAATGTGCAGTGAACTGAATATTGTTGCAAAATGCACACAAACAGGGCTGATTTGGTTGTGTTATTTTATATTTGTTCTTAGTTTGTAAGCGTTGTGGTGGGTTTCTTGCTGCTGTTGTTGTTTGTTTTTCTAATTGGAAGAGAGCAGCCACCAAGTCGGCAGCTTGCTGCCCTTTCAAGCAACACCTGTCAGGGCTCCGTGTGCTTCAGGAAAGTCTGTCTGGGCTTTGTCATCTCGTGAGACAGCAAAGAGTTGTCTAAAGGTCTACCCGAACCGTAGTCAGCTTGTGGGGATAACAAGCATGTCTATTTCTTGAATAGCAGCACGAATGACAGCACCTCACTTGCCTAAGTGAGGTGTTTGCTCTCTGTTTTCTCCTGTAACATCCCCGGCGGCGGGGCCTGTGGTGGCCGTGGCCGGGCTGAGGGCTTTGCTCGGCTTCACAGCGGGTGAGCAGAACCGAGGAGGCGAGGTGGAGGCAGGGGAGCTGAGGTGAGCTCAGCACAGCATGGGGCTGGCCTGGCCACGTGGGAAGAAAGCTGTTCTTTTAGATGTAAAATGGTTAATTACAGTTTGTGGAGTGCAAAATAATGTCCTGAAGCTGAGCAGGAGCTAAATTAGAAGTGCTGTGCAGATACACAACATGCCTTTAGCTGATCGTATCTCTTTCCCCCACTGTGCTGAAGATGTAGTGGCAAAGAAAAGGTTTTGCTTTACATCTTCCATGTGCAGTTCGGTCACACAACTGGTTTTCTTTTTCTGTCTCTCTCTTTTCTCCCACATCTTCATTCTTCTAACTGCCGGCTGCATCTACTGCTTGTATTCGTCTGAAGTGGGAAGATTTTGAAGTGCAGAAGCTTTGCCAGAGTTTTTGTGTGGTTTTTATCCAAGTTCATTCTAACTTATTCTGTTTCTGTGGTTTACTTGGGGCTACGTATTCATCTATATGGAGATGATGATCAGAGGGGAAAGTACGGGTATTTCGTATTTGGCCAGCAACTACTTCTCATTTTATAGAGAACTAAACAAAGAAAACAGTCCTGCTTACTCTCAAAATATCTGCTTGTCAGACCTCTTTCACAGAAGCTCCTTGCTGTATCTTTTGGTAAAGGACTGATAACGAGTGGGTTTTACTCCCTTGCACAACCCTTCTCAAAAACCATAGCGTTGGTCTTTTCATCTTTACTTCTGTTGTTCATCTTTTGTCCCTTTCTTCTTTCTGATGACAGATTTCTTTCTCTCCAGTTTCTCTGCTTTTATTCTGGCCGAATGGCTGATTGTATTTAAAGGTGTTTGTAAAGTGCCTCTGGCTGAAGAGTTTAGGCACCTCTGCTAATAGAAGTGGGAAGAGAAACCATGCTTGTTTTTCTGGCTGGCTGTGTCAGGTTGTTCTTTAAGGGGCAAGATGGGAAAGGGAGCTGCTGTTGAAGAGCTCCTGAAGATTTGCCCAGGTTTGCTGCTAGTGGGGTTAGGATATTTTCACTCTGCCCTTTTCTGTCTTACTCTTTTCCTTTCTCTTCACTTTGCAGGACTGCTTCAGTTCTTGCAGTGCAAGTCCATGTCACAAGCTGACGTGGTGGAGAACTGCTAGCCTGAGGCTGATTCTTTGCTTTAGTTGCAGGCTGAGTCCTTGGATTTGACAACTTGTTGATGCCAGTGAGATTCACACGTGGGCTTTCAAGAGGAGAGACTTTCTGACAGCCCTGCTCCACTCCGCCTGACCCTATGACTGGGGGGTTCACCATAGCTCCATCCTTTGCTCTCCAGTTCCACAAGATGGGTTCGTTCAGAAGGCCACGACCTCGCTTCATGAGCTCCCCTGTCCTCAGTGACCTGCCACGTTTCCAGGCCGCCCGGCAGGCCCTGCAGCTCAGCTCCAACTCGGCGTGGAACAGGTGAGCAGCACCCGCTCAGGGCAAGCCCTCCCCGTGCAGCAGCCCCTCCGCAGGGACTGTGCCTGGCTGGTCTTTGTACCTCACAACATTTATGGCCAAGCTTATTTGTTTATAAGCACGCATGAGCTTCTGGCATGCCCAAGCTTTAACAGCATTTAAAACCTCTGTGGAGGTGACCAGTTAGACCTTGGAGCTTTTAGCCAGCCTTGGTTTTGGCCAGTGTTTTTTGGAGATACTGTCTTGAAGCAAAACAGAATTGCTCTGTGTTAACAGTTCCTTTTTCTTCGTTACCTTTTAGGCGAACACATTGTTATTAATGTAACAGAGGTCAGTTTCTTAATGCAAAGCAGGCAGTTACTTGCATATTATGAAGCTTTTATTACGGTCCCGTTCTTCCGGGCAGGTACAAAGTGTGTGGCTTCTACTTCTACCAGCACTTCATACCGACAGTCCAATCCTGCCTGCAGTGCATGTCACGCAGCAATGGCCACTGGAAAAATGATGTGTAGGGTGAAGTGTGAGGTGTCCTGAGCTGATCTAATGGCCTGCTGTTACCAAAGTTGGGTGTTCTCACCTTTCCCTCTGCTACTTTGCAGCAGCTCTGTGCTCTGCCCTTTCTCTTGCTGACCTAACTCAGCTTAATGATGTTGCACAGAAGCAGCCCAGCAAAATCCAGTTTTGTGCCAGGATAGTGACCTGAGGTCAGTGAAGCGTACAAGTGCTATGGCCCGCTCACAAAAGGGAATGCCTGTCAAGGGAATGACACCTCCTCTTGTTGGGTGTGGCAAGCTTTTGGACCTGGCAAACCATCCTGTATACTGTCACTTCATCACTTCCTCTGCACCGATCCGAGAAGTATTAGTTAGAAGATCCTCCAACAGCTGTTGCCACACCTTACACGCATTAGCAGGGCTTAAAGTTGTGTCTGACTGAAGTGATGCTGGCTGCAGAATGTGCTCCAGCACAGGCAGGATCCTGCCAAATGCTGCAGGCTGGGTGGCTCAGCTAGTCCTGCCAGCATTACTGGATAATGCAATGTGATGTGTTTGGCAGATACTGCCAAAAATCTGTGTCTTCTCATAGCCACTAGCCTGCAGCACCTAGCAGAGATCCCCTAAATGGTCTTTTAAAGATATATTGGTGTCCCTATGATGACTTTCCCTTGGTTACTCTAGGCACAGTTTAAGGTTGGTTCTGCTCTGTCTCCCGTGAGAGATGGAGGTAAATAAGAGTGATGATTTCCAGGGGAGAAAAAGTGGAAGTATTTAAGTGCAATTAACCTCTCCACCCCGTTATAACCACTCAGCTTTTGCTGGCTAGCTCACGTTGCTCTCTGTGTTAAATCATACTGGCGGCTGTTATTTATGGATGTTGTACTGTCTCATTTCTTTTTTGGCAGCGTTCAAACAGCAGTGATAAATGTGTTCAAAGGGGGAGGCCTGCAGAACAATGAACTTTACACCCTCAATGAAAATATCAGGTAGGTTGCTAAAATGTGTGGAAAAATGGATTTTTGTTGCTGTTCGTTCAGTATTTGCTCGGTTTTGTTTCCTTACAGAACTGTAGTTAGAGGACATTGCTGGGAGGAAGAGGGGTGGGAGCAAAGTTAGGCACAGCCTGAGAGGTTTGAGCTATCTGCCCTCTTTTTTGCCATTGGGTGGTGTGAACAGCATGGGGCTTCTGGGTGATGTTTCTCTGGCTTATGTGGATGTGTAGCTTTGACAAGTAGAGGACATGTATTGACTTGGATTAGAAGGGGCTTGTCCCTTCCGAGGGAGTTTTCCTGTTCCAGCTCTTTTTTTTTTTTCTTATTTTTTTTCTTTATTTTTTCTTCTTTCTTTCTTTCTTTCTTTTTTTTTTCTTTTTCTTTTTTTTTTTTTTTCTCTAAAGCCAAATTTCTCAGAACCACGGAGCATTTAAAAAGAAAGTAAAACACAGCATTTCATATAAAAGCTTAATCTTCATATGATGATTGCAGAGCAAGACCTGAAAATACGAACCCTGAAGATTAAAAAACTAGAATTCTAACAAACAGTTTCTAGCACTGATGACAAAAGTATCGTTTTTTTATTTTAGGCAGCTCTCGTGGTTATCTGTGGTTTCATTCTGATTATTTGGAAACTTTAGTTAGCAATAGACAGGATTATAGAGCAGATAAAGAGCAATCTATTCTTGTGCTGGTTCCAAGTGGTGCTCAGAGGAATATTGACAGAGGTCATGAGTGTAGTCTGTCCTTGCTGTCTCTTTCCCACTCCATCCATACTCATCCATCATGAATGTTGTCATATAGGTCTCAACTTCCACGTTTGTGTGCTTGCCCTCTCCCTGTTGCATTTTAGCTGTGTGCCAAGTTAAAGTTTAAGTGTCTATTAGGGCCAAGCACTTACTCAGCAGCAAACTACCCCTTTCCCTATTTTCAACATAAATGCAGCTTGCAGGATGTGAGACTCTGTCCTACTTGACCTGGTCCCAAAGGTGAAAGCTTCATAAAATCCCTTTTGACAGCTGAGTAAGGGCAGTGTCTTGTGCCCTTACTTAGCAGTATTTAAGTATGTTCAAAGCAGAAGTCATCAAGTTAGGTTTAAGTACTTGCAGCAGTCTAAATCCTCCATGGGATGAAGATTTCTGTATGTGAAAGGAAAACCAAATGTCGTAAGGCTTTGGAAACACCCTAACCCACAGCCCACTGGCAGACATGGGGACTGGCTTTGGGTTTTGTGGCTCGTCTCCCAGGCTGCTGCCCGCTGGGGCAGCTGCAGCCTGCTTTCCCACCCCAGTGCACGCAGGTGCCTTCCTTCCTTCCCAGCCTCGAGGGGAAGAGGTATGCCGGAGAGAAACAGCTCGCTGGCTGGGCTTGGTCCCCGTGGTTGGACCTTGCTGTGTCTGTGCTGGTCACTGAAGTCAGGCTGCGCTGTCAAGAGCTGGGTGAAGAGCAGGAAGTTCTTTGTGAGACGCGTGTGCTTTGCAAGCACTTCTGGTGGTGGGATGGGAAGTTGGGCTTTCCACTCACAGGCAGCACTTGGAAGCGCTCACCTTGAAATCCATGATTGATGTTCCTGCAGGTGCTCCGAGCACTGCTTACGTCTCAAAATGTCACTCTCTAAATAGGCTGCATAACCATCTGAGCAGCTTGTTAGCCCCACGCTAGGGAGCAGAGGACGTGCATCTGCACGTGTGTTTGTGCGCACATCTGCAGCTGCGCACCTGCGGATCCTGACGGAGCTCCCAACAAAGTGTCCGTGCTGGGCGCGCGAGGTGAGCTGCTGGCCTGACGCTGGGCAAGGAGCCAAAGCTGTCAGCCTGCTCTTTTGTGCCATTAGATTGAGCTGCTGCGTTTTCCTCCTTTGTATTCCTCCACTCAGATCATTAGTGGGAGTTAGCAAATGCGGTACTTTAGTAGTCACAGACTCTGCACAGTGCTTAATTGCTTGACAGTGGAGCACAGGAGAGTTTTAAAGTCATAATGACAGGCCCAGAGACGAGCAGGTGGTAACATTTTGCTCTGGATCACTGCCACAAAGTTTTTATCTTGCTGTGATTTGATACCATCTCACTGGATACTTTTTTTTTCTTTTTTTTTTTTTTCTCCACTGCTCTGAAAGCTGGTTGTGACAGCAAGAGGAAATGTCAGAAATACCATCAGGACGTGGGCTTTCAGGAACGAAGGGGTGACCTTGCCATGGTTAGGGGGAGACTGCCCCAGGTTCTCTCTGGAGCACAAGCCTCTGGTTGCAGGTGCAGATGATCCAACTGAGGGAGACAAAGTCCTGCCAGGGGCTGTGAATTAGCTGATCAAAAGCCCTCAGGAGTCTGCTGAAGCCAGTAGAAGAGAGTCTCACAAACAGGCCCTCAAAGATTTATCTGGTTCATCCATCTCATAGACATAGAAATGTGCTTTGGGGTGGGTGGGGTGAATATAACTGATCTGAGAGAGAAAGAGTAGAGGTGTGTTTACATCTGAATAATAAAGAAGTTTTGCAAAATGTTTGAGGGGGAAGCTCAGTGTCAGGAGCTACTTTCACAGAAGGTTAGAAAAAAGAGCTGTAGTTTGTTGGTAAGATCCCAGCCTGAGATCAGGATGGTCCCTGACTCAAGTACTATTTCTGAGCACTCTTGGTAATGCTTCACTTTGGTGAAAAGTGAAACTCCTAAAGCAGCAGAAAATGCAATGGTTTGCAGAGGGAAGTGTTGAGCACCTCTTACATTTTAGGCAGAATTTACTGCTGCGAAATTTACCATCAGTTACTGAAAGCTGAAAGTTAACATGCTCTGAACTTTGTGAGTTTTTTTTTTTTTAATGCTTCTTCTGATTTAAAACAAACTTGTTTCTCATAGCAGAATTTTGAACTATAAAATATATATAGGGATTAAAAACCTTTATCATAGCCTGATTTAAGATCCAAGAGTTTTTAATTAAAAATACTTGTTAGGAGTGCCTTCTGCTTGCATGTACGTAGAACAGTTTTTGTTAAATTCCTAGAACTCTTTTCTTGAAAATTGTGCCTTTTTAAAAAACTATTTTTTAACGCAGTTGTCATGGGGAAGCTGCAGTTTCTTCTTGCATTGTTTACTTTGTTGCTCCTCTCCTTATCCGCCCACCTTCTACTTCCAAGAGAAAAGGAAGTATTACGTTGGAGAGATGTGCTCTTTTCAATGAAATGAAAGGTTGCTTTGTTTAAAGAAAAATCAGAAGAAACGATGAATTTCAAACTAAATGAGAACTTGAAGTTATCATCCCAGCTTTTTGTGGATTCGGGGGTGTCAGTGCTGTGTTTTTTTTGTTTGTTTGGTTTTGTTTTTTGTTTTTTCTTGTTCTAAGTGCATGGCTTATAAATAGAAGACTTCAGGGACACAATTTCATTCCTTCATAATTTTACAATATCTTTTGTAAGTATTAGTAGAATATATACTTAGATGTAAAAGAAATCTAAATGTGGCCATAATGACACGCTCACGTATATTCATGTATCTTTGGTGTGACTGGTAGTAAAGTGGGGCTATGCCTGTTAGGAATGACCAGCAATAGCTGCTGCTTCATGGATGTGTTCCTTCTGTCTACAGACGGCTGCTGAAGAGTGAACTGGGATCCTTCATCACTGATTACTTTCAGGTAGTGTTACACGATTTACTTGCTTACTTTAAGATTTGGTCTCTTCAGCTTTGTAGCATACAGAACTCCTTATCACAAGCACGTAGCCTACAAGTTTCATTTCTGTTTTTGCACAGAAGGTCCTGGAGATCCTGATTTTTTTTTTTAACATGGACCATATAGCTCTGAGGGTAACTGTATTTATGGATGCATATGCTAAATTAGGAATAATCTTCCTTTGCACTAAAGAAAGGCTGCTAACAGCCTGCCACGGTCAAGAAGGAATTCGCTTATTATTTTTTTTTTAAGGAGGGGATGCCTATTCCTAGTTTCTTTCACTCTATTTCTGTAGTATAGAGAATTCTGGAGTAGGTTTTCTGAAACAGGGGCCAGCAAAGGGGAAGAGAAAAGATAACGGCTTTCTGTTTTGGAGGGGGCAGGGAAGGAGGTCCCTATCAGCAGGAAATCAACCTGGTTACTGTTTGCCTTTTAGTCCTATAAATATAAATGTAATCTATGAAAAAGCAAAAGATGAAGGATGAGGGAAGACCTAATCAATCACAAATCTGTTATTGCCTTTTCCTCATACTGTCCAGATAGACAGAAGTTCACGTGCAACCGCATCAAAGCC
Organism: Aythya ferina; assembly: GCF_964211825.1. Classification (NCBI taxonomy): domain Eukaryota; kingdom Metazoa; phylum Chordata; class Aves; order Anseriformes; family Anatidae; genus Aythya; species Aythya ferina. The sequence continues at coordinate 16,127,082 of NC_140301.1, read as the reverse complement.
TGTGTAAGATGATTTTGCGAGAATGCTGATGGCTTTCAATATTGCAAGTCGTTCAGTTGATTAAAAAAAAAAAAAAAAAAAAAAGAAAAAAAAAAGAAGAAGGAGGCTTCTGAAAACAAGTGGGATTTTTGTGTCAGTTTTATTCCCTTTGAGTAAGAGAGAGAGAATTTCAGTACTTTCTGAAGTGGCTGACACCGCTGTGTAGCGTGCCAATAGTTTAGAAAGGGGAAAAAAAAAGACTTGTGTTGTTTCCTATCAGTATTAGATTACTTGATTTAAAAAAATCCCCCCACACTTCTGCTGTCAAGTGAGAAGCAAACTCCTGCCCTGGGGGTAGTTACGTTTCACTTCTTTAGGCCCTGTCTGCACAAGTCATTTACTGGAAAGAGGCAGCTTCTGGTGGGACATTTCCTAGAATGGAAGCACAGCAGAGAGGCGGTGAGCCCGTGGTACAAGCCTGTAGTACAGCAGGCTGAAGTGGAAAGCTGCTGCTGCCCCAGCAAGCTTGGGTACAGTTGAAATTTTGCAGCTAAATATATACGTGGCAACTTGAAATCTGAAAATGCTTCATCAGGCACTGAGCTACTGCGGTGTTAGGCAAGGCTTGGAGGTCTGGAATAAGCAGAAAATTTCCAGAGACAGCTTTGTGCGTCTTGAGGACTGAGCAGAGCACGGGGCCGTGCGTGTTCCTGAGGGATGCAAGGTGCTGACGCACGACTGTTATCTGGTTTTGAAGATTCAGTGCGTACTGGAGAAGACCTGGGTGGCTTCCAGCACTGACCAGATGCAGCTGCATTGCGTTGCTGTGCAAGACGGGCCCAGCATGGCCTGGGGACCGGACGGCTCTGAGTGCTGGGGTTTGGATGTGTTGTTCTCTTCCTCCAGCCTGTTTTGATCATGCCAGAGCCAGCGGTGTTAGCTGATGCTCCTTAGATCTGGTAGTTGTAGAGCAAAGGACTGAAGAGACTGCTTGCTGCTGGGGGCCACGCTGCTGGACCTGCTTTGTGCTGCTGCTAGCAAGCAGGAGGCACCTGAACTTGTCCTGGGAGAAGGAGCTTATCACCAGCACTGTTTCCTGCAAAAGCAGGAGTAAAAAAAGTGCTCTTTCACCCCAATGGCAGGGCTGTATTACTTCACTGGAAGGCCGCAATCACCATGCATGTACTCAGCACTGTGCTGTTGCAGTGGCCTTTGCCTTAGAGAGCTTGCAGTGCAAGGGTTTGGCTGCAGTCTGTTCTGAATTTGTTTTTCTGTCAGTCTGTCTGCTCACACTTGTGCACATACCTCAGCCTATATGGAGCAGTTCAGCTGCAGCTGCTGTTCTCCCACTGAAGTCACTGGGACTAAAATTTATTTTGGGGGGGATTTTTTTAACTCAACTTTAAAAGAAGTAACTTGGCATCCAGCTGACTTAGCCAGAAGCAAAACTCTCAGTACTGGCAAGACATGAGACAAAGAATGGAAGATAAAGGCTATTGTAGGAAATGAGCCTTTTTCCCCACTCTGAGCTAAGAAGCAGGCATATTTCTGATTCTACACTGACAGCATGTGCCAATGGTAGAAGTTACCATCCCCTCCTGAACGTCTTTAGTAAAAATCCTAGGGCTGTGGGATGGAGAAAGGCTATTTGTGTGCCAACGAAGAGCTGACAAAACTATTTCATTTGTCTGTGGATTCTGTTTCACTGTTGATGCCAGCTGATTTAAAGATATATTGCTCCACCAAATGAGCAATCAGCCTGTTTATTTGGCTGAAAACAAAGGAAAAAGGGGGGGGAAAAAAAAAATATATATATATTTTTTCTGTTGGGTCAGCTACCTCATTTGGGCTCCCTCTGACAGGAGGGAAGTGATTGGAGCAGGCGACCAGGGTGGGAGAGGAGTGGAAGCGCATCTTTTGGCGGGAGCTTCCTCCTTCATCTCTTAAAGCCTGGCGAGAAACTGTCCTGAGATCCAAATTTACTCTTCTTTTAGGCTGAAATGAACCCTGAAGGATCTGCTCTCACGTGTAACCAGGCAGTTTTAAATATTCTAGCAGCAATTCAAATATCTAATTGGATCGTGTAATATTTGGACATGACAGAATGACTAAATATTTTCCATTTCTTATGCCACAGCACTTGTAATGGAAGCCACTAAGCTCATTTTTGTAGAACACATTTTCCATTGTTTTAGAGTCCTGGCTCTTACATAATGTGTATTTTATACCCATACAAACACTTTTTTTTTTTTTTTTCATAACCATTGATATTTAAGACTAAAATGGAGCAAAGCTTTTTTTAGTGAGACAAAGCTGCTTTGGGGATCAATTTGAACTGATTGCTCACAAGCCATTTTCACCAGTGCTTGTGGAAATTACCAATTTTTAGCTCCCGAAGTTGCTAAGGGCAAGTTTAGGAATCTGATGAGGTTTAAGAAGTTGTTCTCTGTGACCAAACCTTCATCATACCAGAGTCTGGTTTGTATTTGAAAGAGAAACATAATTCCTACAAGGGTTCTGGTGGAAACTCAGATGTTTCCTTCTGAAGGAGATGTGTGTTTATAAATCTGCTGCTTTAGCAACCCCGTTAGATATACAAGCCATATCCTTGGATCAGAGTCTGAGTGTGAATGCCAGAGAGCTGGGGCTCAGCACACTCGGTATTTGCTGCAGATCTGCCTTAACGCAGTGCTCCCACGCTCCAGGCTTTCCAGTACTGATTTTGCCCATGCCCTGATGCTGTCAGAGGTTTCCTGCTGCTGCCGAGGGGCACTCTGCACCCTCTCCTCTCTCTGCCCTGCTCAGTGACCCAGCAGGGCACCACCAGCTCGTGCCTGGGTTAGCTGGCTGGCGGGCAGCGAGCTGAGCCGCAGCAGGGAGGAGTCCCCTGGTAGGTGGCTGGGGTTTGGAGGAACGTGGTGTAGCGGGGACTGGGGCATCTCTGGGGCAACTGGAAGATTTTTCAGGTAGGCTCCCTTCGTTTTCCTCCTGTCTCACCCTTGTGATTATGAAGAAGGTTTCTGACATATAAAATTAGCAAGCATTGGTAAATTGATGTGTTATCTTCCTGATTCTGCACGCAGCCCGAACCAGCACCTTTGAGGATCAACTGTTTCTTTTCACTCTCTGGGGCTTGTTAATCTTGAAACTCACAGAGGAAAATGGAAATGTTAGCCATTTCACAGCTAACTGCCTTAGCAGAACTGCCTGCTTTGCACGTGTTAACTCCAAGCTGTCTCCTCCCGAAGCAGAGGGACCCCATCCCTGCTGGGAGCCCGCCGAGCCATGGCCTGAGCGGGCAGCTGAAGGAGGCGAGTTGGATGCGTTTGCTCAGTTGCTCCAATGAGAGCTTTGGCATCTCAGACACAGAAGTGAGGCTATTACATAATTTCCAGCCAGTTGCAGTGGAGGGCCCCAGGAGGCAAGAAGTCTTGACTCAGAGCTAGGCCTGGCTTTCTGTTTACATGCAAAACCATATTAACCACAGTGTACAAGACTCATGTCACTGGGGTGTCAAAGTCAGAACAACAAGATCAGAGTGGATAACTGTGAAAGCAAGTGGCAACAGCCACAGCACGAGCCCTGACCCAAGTCAAAATCGATTTTCTGTCCCCCCTTAGCATCATTAGAAGCGCGGCTGGCAGGGCTTCCCAGGCAAGGAGCTCCTCTGCCAGGTGGCCCCTTCCTAAACCCCTGCTGCATCCCTTCCCAGGACTCTAGCCCGACCGGTGTCTCTTGATGCTTTTTCTCCCTTGAAAGCCTGCTTTTTAAAGTCGTGCCAGCAGCAGCAAACATCATGTGTCCCTCTGTCTCGCCCAGTCAAACAGAAAGCTGGCGTGCGTGACATTTCTCTTTCTGGTGCCAGGCTCCAATTTGTGCCCTTTTCACAGTAAGGTGAGGAAAGTTGTGCGGGTTTTGAGGTGACCGTGGCTGCTTGGTGCTTGTCCAGAAAACATCGGCAGCTGGAGCCCCTGCACGAAGGCAGGAGGGACCTTCAGCCTGCAAGGGGCTCAGGCTGCTCGCTGCTGTTGTGTCTCTCTGCTCGCTGGCTGGGATCCCCTGGTCAGGCAGGCCTGCTCACTGCTTCTGCTTCTCCTGGTGCTTTCTAGGACAGAACTCACATGGAGCAGCTCCAGAGGCTCCGCAGTGACTGCCCAGCTTCGTCAGCGTGGGGGGAGGCAGCTCACCCCCTTACTGTGAGCCCAGCAGAGGACCCGATCCTGGGTGGCACTGGCAGGCAATGCACCTGCCTTCAGGCCCCGTGCACCTCTGCTCCGTGGACGTGCATGATTCACTGGGTGTTACCACACGAAACTTCCTGCGGGGCTGCACCCAGGGCTGTCCCGCAGCAGGGCTCCGTGCGGAGCCGTGCTCGCAGCACCCCACTGCGTGGGCACAGGCATGGGATTTTCCTGTAGCCGCTGCCAGAGCGGGGACGTTGTGGTCTAGGTTGCAGCAGTGCTGCCCACTCGTCTGCCTGGTCTGCTCTCCTTCTTACTCCCCCTGCTTCACTTTCTCTTTTTGTGTGAGGTTTCTCTTTTAATCTGTGTTTTGATCACAGCTGTCTCTAGAGTCTTTTTTAGGACATTATGTCATTTTTCTCCTGCAATTTATTCTCTATGTAGGATCAAAATGACCTCCCTACTTCTATCATCATTTTCACCTCTTTCTAGAAAGAGCAAAATGGGGGCATGCTCCAGGTATGAAATTCTGCGGCTCACAGAAATTGGCTTCTCTTAAACACTGGAAAAAACTTGGTATGTGCTTGAGTGCTACTGGCAATAACTGGTTAGAAAATACCAGGCAAATAAGTTTGGATGATGCTTTTTTTCTCAAATTAATGTCAGAGCATCCAAGAAAAGAGTGGCAGTGTGCCTGTAGAGCCTCTAGAAGTGTAGCTTAACACTGGATTGCTTAGCCCCAGTTGGTTCAAAGGGGGAGTTTGCATTTCAGAAATGGTGAAATGTTTAAATGATAAGCTTGTGTTTTGTTTTGTTTTCTTTTCTTTTTCCATCCAGCAAGATCAGGTCAGTTATTTCAAGTTTGCTCTGGACCAGCATACTTCTGGTCTAAGCTTTTGTTTCTGATTAATGAATTAGTATTGACTTGTTAACATTAATGTGGCTTTTAAAAGTCATACTGGCTGTGTTCAGCCTGGAGAGCTGAAAGGAAACTAAAATTTCTCTGTAATTAAATGGGTGTTCAAGTAAACCTTTTTGCCCAAGCGTGGTGGCTTATTGGGAAATAGTAATATTTGGTTGGTTTGGGGGAATCCTGTTTTGCCTTGCTGAGGTTGCTAGTCCTGCTGCTCAGACAAGATGTGCCATCTCCTGGGACGGGTTAAGCTTCCTCGATGTTTTCTGTGGAGCTTTGTCAAAACCCACTCGGCTGCTGTTGCCCACCTTGTGCTCGAGCACAGCCGAGCAAGGCCCGCTAGCGGCAGGGCTGCAGCCCGGAGCAGCTGCTGCCGGCTCTGCATGAAGGCTTTGCTCTAGCCACATTTACGAGCGGTGGACCCGAAAGAGCTCTTGTGGTTTTCTGCGCTTTGTGAAAACAGGCGGCTTTCAACCTGTAGGATTTCACCAGTTCGCTTTTACCAGCTGCAAAGCACCTCTCCCCAATGCACCAGCAGCTGCGCTTCCCTGGGGGGTCAGCTCGGGGCTGTGCTTTGCAGGACAGGCGCTGCAGCAGGAGCAGCGACGGGTCTGTGGCATCCCGAGAGAGCACACAGCTGGGGCTTCGTGGTGGGGAGCCAGGGAAAGCTGCTTTGGGAAGGGAGGGAATAACTGCTTCCAGTTGGCCCGTGATTATTGCACGGAGCTGGGAGGTGGCAGCTGAGCTTTTTCAGATAAATGCATCCTTCAGGCTTGCTTGGTGCAAGTCTTAACCTGGTTCTGCTTGTAAATGTAACATTTATTTTCCCTCTCAGCTCTGTGCCCCTATATTGCCTCAGGAATAAAGCAGTAATGAGACACGTAACCTACACAAGGTCTGGTGCAGGCCTCCCTGGGGCTGCATTTATTGAATTGTATTGATTAGTCAGCAAGCCGTGTGGGATTGCTTCATGAAAAAACCTGTCTTGTGTGATCCGAGGGGGTAATGTTTGGACTGAAGCCATTATTAAGCCCGTGACTTCAGTAGAAAAGACAAAGAAATAAAATTTCCAGAAAATCTTAAGATTGGGAGAAGGGAAATGATTTTTTTTTTTTTTTGGTCGTTGATGTCATTAAAAAAAAATAATTCTCTGTTCCATAGGAAAAAGGAAAATTAGAGGGGATGATTGAACCATCTGCAGTAACTGTGTGCTGGGGAACTCAACGTTTTCTTAGAAGCCCTAAAAATGAGATTATGCGACCCGTTTAGCACATGGAAAAAATGAGAGATGTTTCATTAAAACCATCATAAATTCTTTGTATCCAGCTAATGATGAATATAGCTATTTTTAATTGATAAAACAGTGCTGCCCCTGAAGGTGTGCAGATGTATCTGCTGGCAGAGCTGTAAAACACAAAAATGACTCTGGAAGTAGAAAGCATCAGTAACACAAACTTATAACTGAAGTAGCTGGAAAATTGTGTCTACAGTGCTCAGGAAGAGTACGTAAATTGAAACCTAATGTTCTGGTGCAAACAGAGAAGGCATTCATATTTCTGGAGACGCACACAGGAAAATAAGCGTGACATCCTCATATATATTTATATATACCTTTTTATCATGTAATAGTTTAAAATGCCACATTATTAAAGACTAACTGTAAATTTTCCCTGCAGTATATAAGATCTGTAATTACCTCGAGCTATAGGTTGGAAAATAAAGGCTTGACATATTTTACTAATAAACAGAAAGCAGTTGGGAGAATTAAAATGCAATATCACTCCAAGCATTACCCTATTGATCAGGCAGAAAAACATTTACAGTGTAAGCGGCTCTCATTTTTTCTTTTTTCCCCATGTATTTTTTTTTTCATTCCAGATTTCTTCCTCCCTCCTTTTTCACACTTTTTTCTTTTTTTTTCCTGGAAAGTTTTCTAAGGCTTTTTGTGTGTGTGTGTCCAGAGCCCGACACACATAGTCAATTATTTCTGCCATCTAAAATTTGAATGGAGAGCCCAACAATTTTCACCTCTCTCTCCAAAGCTCTTATTTCTGCTAGAGAAAAGTTGCAAAATAGTTACCTTCCTTTAGCTGACACAATGTTCGGAAGCACTGCAATTGTTTTCACTGCATCACCATCTTTATCCCACCGCTGCTGGTGTCCCTGCCCAGGAGGCAATCTGCTCCCAGCCGCTTTCTCTCTGCAGCTTGCCCCATCCTTTGGCAGCCCCCTGCTCCCTGCTCTGGTGGGAACTCGGGCTTTCCCTTTCTCTCAACCCTGACCCCAGCCTTAGTCAAGGCTCCCAGCCGCTGCCCAGATGAAACGTTTCTCACCGACAAGTTCCCCTTGCTCCCCGCAGTTTCCTTTGGCAGCCCGTTGTCACCTCGGTGATGATGACTAAATCAGAAAATCGGCATCTGCAGGGAAAAAAAGAAAAAAAAAAAACAACACAAAAAGAGTTTCAATCTGTGGATACCGAAAGTCCAGACAAGTGGGCTTTTATTTATTTATTTTCAGAAGTTTCTGCTGGGCAGGTGGGCACCTCTGCGTGGACGTGGCAGCAGAGACCAGAGCCCGCCCTCCCTAGCTGGAAACCACGCGTGGCCTGGGACCTGCAAGCAGCTGCTCTGCTGTCCGTAACGTTACCAGAGTGCTGTGTTGGCAGGTGCTGCGTTTTAACCACGGTTAATGAGAGTCATTTGTACACTATTCGTGAGCAGGTTCAGAAGGTCGCATGCAAAAGTCCATTGGGCTCCTGTCTCCCTGTAGTCGCCTGTGTGCAGAATGGCAATTTCAGCGTGTTCCCGTGCCAAACAGGACTGTTCAGGTCAGCTCTGATTCCTGTGCTGGAATCGCTGGGGTTGGTGGATGGGAGACTGGAAATTTTTGGTAGTTTGACTGCCCTGCACGGATAGGATTGCTTTTGCACTTGTGCCAGCAATAGGGAAGGTCAAAGTCTTGTGACTTGGATGGGCAATTCAAATACGGCTTCATCCTGTGTGATGACCCTAAAGTGTTCTGGTTTTGTTGTGTAACTTATTTAAAAGGAACCTACATTCTATGTCTAAAATGTTCTAAATATTTTTGGTTTCACATTCCAAAAAAGAGAGGGCTCCTGCTAGCAGGACTAAATTAGCTTAAACCACGCATGACCATTAACTGCTTCCCTCTTGGATGCACGGTATGGTATTTAACCATCACTGCTACTCACGGAGTTCACCACTGGTGCAACGGGTGGGCAGTCCTCCCTGTGTCGTGACTGAAGTCTGGAATCACTAATAATAAGGAGATTCCCGACCAGTACAGTGCATCCCGAGATGTTTCCTTACTGGTAGGATGTTTGGGGGTGTCTCTTCAGTCCATTAGCCTCAATCTACTTGCAGAAGACTTTCGATTAGACACATTACTTAAAGAAGAGCCCTTCCTTTTCTACACATTTCAATGATACCTGATGCTAATGAGTAGGACTTGTAACTGGAAAGTTTTTTGCTTGTTCTGGAAAGTGAAGTGCAAGCAGAGAATATCACAGAGCAATGTTTCTTTTTATTTAATTATTGTTTTCCCCCTTCAGCAGTATCCCAGTTCAGTGTAGTTTCTTGTTGTAGGGGGGATGCGGAGGCGTGCTGCTCTCTTTGCTGGGGCTGTGACCTGCTTGTGTGTATCATGACCAGGCTGGTGCATGGTTACAATGGGAAGCAGCTCTGATGCCCAGAGCAGCAGCACAAGGGCAGGTTTGTGATACGGCAGCTGTCGGGAGGCCGCAGCACTGTGGCAGAATATTGTAAAGGCAATGCCCTTGGGGACTGAAAACAGATGTGCCTTGCTTCTGTGCTGATAAATGGGTTGAGAGGTGCAACTTTGACCAGGTTAGCCAGTAAGAATAAAAGCCGGAGGATGAACATGAGAAAGCAAGAGACCTCTGAATATTGTGTGCTACCCTGGTATTGAGTCCTTTCAAAGGCTTTATTTTCTATCAGTATGATCTCTGTGGTGGGACTGAACCTTCGGGGATGCAGTAATAGCATGTTACCCTTCTGCAGCTCCTTCCTCTAGGATTCTCAGAGCATTTCAGAATAACTGATTTTCCTCATGCTTTTGGGAGAACAAAAAGGTGGGTATCATTTTTTTTTGCACCAATTTTACATTTGGGGAAAGGAGACCTGAATACGTATCAGATATTTAGAATTACAGATATTAATTAATTAATTACAGATATTAATTAATTAATATCTTGTTCTGTCTGATCTGTGATAGTTAAGACCATTTAGAAAGACTGTAGTTCCTGCCTCTTTCTTCTGCAGCTTGACACGGCACACTGAGATGATTCAACTGCTCAATATAGGAAAAAAGAAAAAAGAAAAAAGCCTCATAGAAAGGGAATAGGTAGGGAAAGACAGAAAGATGTGGGAGCTGAATTGGCTTACTGTGTGGGCAAGCAGTGAGGTAGCGAAGAAGGAAGTGGGACTTTTTGGTAGCATTTGGCCTTTTGATCACCTCTGTCATATGGCTGAGGTGTAGCTAATGGGGCTGCACTCTAGGTTAAGAACCATTTTATTTTCTTGACTCCCTCCCCATGACCCAGGACAGGGTTGTTTTGGCAAACAGTGTGCAAAGCTCACAGTGAGACCAGGTCTGGTGGCGGTGCTGGGAGCTAGAACTGTGGCATGAGTAATCATTGGATAACTGCATGTAAAGAGGGTAACATCTGAAAAAAAACACACATATTCTTCCATGTTTATTTTAAATCTTGGAAAAGGCAAATGCGTGTCTCTCTCTTCTCTCTTGGCAGAACCAGCTCCTTGCGAAAGGCTTGCTGTTTATAGAGGAGAAGGTTAAGCTGTGTGAAGGCAAGTACAGAAAGAAACCCATTCTGGAGTGGGCTCTTGGAGCGCCCTTTCGAGTCACGCTTTGATGTTTGGCCAGAGGAGATGACTTGCATGGCTGAAATGCCTGCAGCCCTGTCCGGTACCATCTGAGAGGGTCACACAACCTTGTGGGGTCCAGGCTGCACTCAGTCTGTGCTGTTTATGGATGGTGGGCTGTTTGAATACCCGTGTGGCTGAAGCCACATCAGCCATGGCTTCACCACAAGAGCAGCAGTGTGTGTCCTGAGTGGCATTTGACCCTGAGCTCAAATCAGTTCTAGGCTGGACATGTATCCTGCTGCGAAACTGTGCTGAGAGCCTTCTGCCTGGTATTTCCCAACGTGATTCGCAGCTCTGCAGTCTGGCTCTTTGCACTTGTGGAAGCATGATTTGGGTTACAGCAACACTGTGTCATTATGCTTTAGAGAGCTGAACCAACAGGCCTTGTGTAAACGTAAAGAAAAAACAGGCACTGGGATGGGAACGAGGTCTTTCAGTAAAGAAGCCGACCACAGATGAAGTTCTGCCCAAACCACTGGGGCACAGACATTTGCTACCACAGAGCCCGTGGACCAAGGCCAGCTTGGAGCAGCAACTCCCGGGGGTGGCTGTGGGGGGAGTTAGTCATGCCCTGAATGCCTTCCTCAAGCAGAGAGTGCTGCTCAGGGCACGGCTTTATTCAAAACCAGGCTGCCGTCTGATTTGACCCAGTTTTGTAGCCTGTAGGGAAGATCCCTTGCTGATCGTCAGCCTGCTGTATCTGGGTCATTAAATGCCAATCGACGCTTATAATCTGGTGTCATTGTTGGCGCTGGGCTCCTCCACACTGTTCTTCATCGAGGGAGCTCTCCGTTTGGCCAGCACGCTGTGGGACCAGACCTTGATGGAGCTGTGCGGTTGCCAGCCTCCTGCTTGGTGTGTGCTTCTTGGCACAGGCTCTGTAATGCAGGGAAGAAAAGCAGAATTGTGCATTTTCACGGACATGGGTGCCTGCTCTGCTGCTGCCAGCTCCTCAGAAAAGGCACCATGCAGCTTATCATAGGTTTTGTTTTATGTGTATTCATATAAAATTGTTCTGATTTCTGCTTTAGCATGAAGAAGATCGACTTCCAGCCTGCAATAAGCTGAGAGCAGCCCAGGAGTAGTTTGCAGCTGCTCAGGTAGATCAGTCAGGGTAAGATTTCCCAGGCAGACAGCAAAACCCCCTTCCTGTGCCTCGTTTTTGTCCCCAGTTTAAAATGACACCAGAGCCACTTTACCTGTGCAAGCTGGCATCTCTGCAGGAGATGTCTCTTGTCACCTTTCTTTCACAACCCGTAGGCTTGTTCCAGGCCTTGCGGTCTCAGCAGCAAGAACTCGCACGCGCTTCTCAGCTTGTGCTGTCTTCCTGGAAAATTTCTCCCGTCCCAGCACTCAGTGATGGAATCATGTTCCTGCTGCAGGGCATGGCAGTGTTTCACTGTGTCTGTTTTTCAAATCTCATCCTCTTATTTTAATACAATTTTTCTTGATCCAGTCTGTCAGAATCTCTTTCAGTGCCTGTAGGATTAGGATTTCTTGAAGGAACAAACCATTCCCCTTCAGAAGGAAAAGGAGTCTATGCCACTTCATTTCTAGCCCCACATACCAAAGCATTACAGTCTTGGGGAGGAGACAGAAGAGGGAGAAAGTTAAGAATTCAATTCATCTGTTTCCTGTTGTCTTTTTCATTTACGGTTGGCTGTTGCGGGGGTGTTGGGTAGCTGCTTGTGTGCCTGGAGCTCCAGTTGTGAAGCTGGTGTCATATCTGAGAGATGCTTCCCTCTCAGCCCTCCTGCAGTCAGTGAGGTCTCTGCTTGAAAGGAAACATCTGCAGAAGCTGGTCCTGCTGCCTCTGCCCTCCGGCTGTGTTGTACACGACATGACCCATTGCCAAGCATGGAAGTCTCCAGATGGGGAAAACACTTCAGCACACAGCGATAAGGCTCCCTCCAGTTGCAGTTTTGTGTGTGCTCCAGTTCCTCATGTAAGCTTGAGGCTGAGGCTCCAGAGCTGCCTTGAGCAGCTGCTTCCCTTGCTGCTCCTTGAGTCTTGACTGCTTGTGAGCCCCGTCTGAGGCTCTGTGAAAGGTGTCCTGGAAAATGATTTTGTCAGAAAACCCATGTTATTAAACGTGGGTCTGTATTTGCACCTGAAATTTCTGGGGTTTTAATATAAAACAAAAAAACGTTGCAAAACTTTGGCCTTTGGGGTTGGAAAAATCCCCTAAAAAGCTCAGAGGGTTTTTTTGGGCCTAAATGCTGAGAAACATACAGCTCTGTAAGGCAAGCCTAAGAGAATAATTTAAAATGTCTATACAAACTATTATGTTCAGTAAAGCATTTTTTGTTAATAATAGGCTTTTGACCACAGTTGTATTCTTATTATGGGAGTCATGAGTTGCATAACGTAGTCTGCCTTCATCTTAAATATCCACTTACATTCGGGGATGTTTGTTGGAGGCGGATTCACAGGAGGGGTAACCACAAGTGGATTTCACTTGGGAGCCTTCCAAATTGCCACGTTTGAGAGGAGAAGCCCTGAGAGGAGCACGGTGGCTTTGTGGCTTGTCAGAGCAGTGGGGGAACAGCCTGCAGGAGTTCGCGACTTCTGTGGCTGTGCTTGAGGCTGCTGCGATGCCGGAGAGGGGTTGGCTCTAATAAATGGTCCCACTCGGTTGCTGCAGGACAGCTAATGCTGGCTTTATGCACTGCTAGCCCTGCTAGCTTAGTAATTAGCTAATTTGGTAATTTAGAACAGCGAGATTACCCAGTCCTTTGCAGGGGAGGTAATGCTTCCTCTTGAAGTCATTCTTCCCACTTCTGTTGGAGCTGGTCTCGTGTTTTGCTCGGAGCTGTCCTCTCTGCAGTAAGTGACGGAGCAATGCGTGGGTACACCCTTGTGTCCCTGTCAGTTAAGGCAAAGTTTGGCTGGGTTATGTCTGCTTTCCGGGAGGAAACTGGGAACATGAAGGGTGGGTTTGTATCTCTTACCTGGGGACACAGAGGGCAGTGGGAAAATTCAACCTGATTTTAGTATCCTTATTGCTAAAGCTCTTTCTTTCTCCCAATCTCTGTTTGTGTAGGTGAGGATCGCATTGAGATCCTGTCTGAAATTTGGGATCACTACTTTACAGAGACTCTTCCAACACTCCAGGCAATATTCTACCCTGTCCAGGTAATCTCCATTAAAATTCAGTCTTCAGGTGAAGCAATGTAACTACGATGTCTCCTAACAGTGCACCAAAACTTCTGTTTCAGCAGTACTGTTTGGCTGGTGGCTATACAGGTCTCAAAACCTTTAAACTACATCTGGGAGGAAGCAGAGTTTGCACAAGTCAACATTAGTTATCTGAGAAGGACTGCTAAAATCGACCAGGCCTTTTGAGCTGAGTTTATTCCCATTTATCTATCCACTCTCTGTTCTTAGCTAAGCTTGTACACCGAAATTATCGGGCTGTACTTTGTCTGGACTGAAGCTCTGGACCATTTGCAGTTGTAAGTTCTTCCATTGTTAAATCTCTGGAGCTCTGCATGACAACGCTGACAACTTGTCTTCAGATGTCTTCCTCTGAATACTAGAACAGAAACCAATGTGTCTGACTTGTCCAAACTACTTTTGGAGGGCTTATATCCAAGTTGTGCCTTTGGAAAAGCCTCTTAATATAGGGGCAAGTAAGCTTCTGGGTAGAGGACAAATGAACAACTTTATGTAAGACCCATTTACGTTGGATATTTTACAGCTGATTATTCCATTGGAATTGTTGAGCTGTGTCAGTTTTTCCTGTAGTTTTGGTGAGGGTTTCCATACAAGCAGTCTGAGTACCTTCCCAGTCTATTTTGATCTTCTGTCCCATCAAAGGAGAAGCAAAAACGTACTTCATGAGTAGACATTCTGTGAAATGCTAGCTGCCTCCTCCTGACTTTTGCCTGTTCCATGAGATGTGCTTTCTGGAGCCTTTTTAAAAATTTATTTATAATATTATTTTCCCCTTGTATTGTTTGAAAGGCAGCATGTAAAGCTCAAAGGTTGCCCTTTTTCTCTAATCCTATTAAAGCTGGCATTTCCTAAAAGAGCAAAAGACTTCTGTAAAGACAGACACTAACCTTTTTACTGTGTTTATTTTTATTCTTTCCTTGCTGCAGATGCTTAAAGGTAGGTGCTTGGCAGCTCAGACTGCACAATTATAACATCCTCCTTTTTTTTTTCTTCTCCTTTTGCAACTAACTCCCAGTCATAGAGTGACCTAATCTATTTATGTAGGGGTTTGTCTGCACTGCAGCTATCCGTGCACTGTAGAAACAGCTGAGCTAACTGTGTGTGATGTCTGCAGATGCTAATAATTCTTCCACTTATCAGAAAATCTCCTCTGGTGCTATTAAATGTCTCTAATGAGAACCTGAACAAAAACTACTGCACGGTTGGTGCAGCTTTTGGAAGTAGCTTGGTGGTGGTGGTGATGAAGCCGTGCCTATGGGATAATGGGGTTCTTTGAAGTCTTAACAAAGATGCAGTAAGAAAGTCGTCACAAAATCCGTGTCCAAACGATTTTATAGAAGCTGTGATGTTAAGGGCATATTGTTATTTTCTAAATGAGGAACTGAAAGGTTACAGACCACATATTTAAAGCTTTGCAAGTATCTAAGTCCTACACAAATGACTTAAACACCCTAAATAAATACGTCTAAGGATCTGACTCAAAGTAAGCTGCCTTAGGCTACAACAAAGGGAACTGCTGGAGCCACGAGAAACTGAATCATGATTGCTCTTATTCCAGAGCAGTGCCCTGATAACAAGGTTGGCCTTTTCCTACAATTAAGAAACCATATGTGCCTATTTATCTGATACATCACCAAATGTAAAAAGAGGTCATCTAGCAAATCCCTTTCACCAAGCTGCAGTTCTCCATGAGCTACTCTGGTAGCTGAGGAGGCCTTTGCGTTGTTGGTTCGCCATCACCTGTGACTCCCCTGTTGTAAATGCCAACACCAATGTCAGCGTTTTGTTGTGCCTTCTGTGATCCCAGCAACTCTCCATTCAGAATGAAAGTAAGTCAGCCAAACTTGTGAGTCTGTTACCAAATGTAGTAACTAGAAGTAACTTCCTATCTCAGCTAACTTTAAACCTGAGGCTCAGAGCTGTTGCAGAAATATGACCTTTAAGCAGCCAAGTTGGTTAAATTGCTGTGCAGAGGGAAACTGTGTAAACAGGTCACTGACTTTTATATAGTTTCAGCTGTTGATGTAACTACCTGGTGTGGAAAAAGAATAGCAAGTCTTGTTTTGTTTGGCACACCGAGGTGTTTGCATTCTGAAATGGGATATGAACTTAATGGGACTAAACTGCGTGATATAAATAAAGCGTGCAGCTGCTGAAATGCAGTTCAGAGATATGAACCCAGTCTTTTCTACACCTTGATGATTCCAAACATGCAGCGATGGTTTAAACAGCAAAGTGCTTTCACTGTGGCCAAGCTGCCTGCCAGACCACTTGCTTTAGGTCATATTTACATATTGATGAAGCTGTTAATTATGACATTAAACCCATTATGAATTAATGATTAACTGGTGTTAATTCCTTCCAGCTAAATATTTGCCTCGGTGGTTGTGTTATGGAGACTATAAAATGGCTCCAAAAAGGAGCGCAGGGCAGAGATTAACAGGCTGGAGGGAACTAGGAAAACTCTTCAGGCTGGAAAGTGCTGGGCAGGGCTGGGAGGAAAATTTCTGTGTTAAGTGGGGCGAGAGGAAGTCATACATACGTGAAGCCTTACAGAAGGAAAGACAAATACCAGAGTGCCCAATGGAGTCCAACAGTGTCTAAGTGTGCTAAGAAAAACTACGTCTTCATCTGTTAGCCCTGCTCACTCGTGTTGTTGATGGTAAAGGCCACAGAACATCTTGTGGTGGAAATTAAGTTGGTTGCTTCCATTTTCTGTTAATTTTCTTTTTTTATTATTTTAAATTTTGTTGGTACAAGCAATCAAATTAGCTTTGTTCTAGCCTAAATCCTAACATCTGCAGTGGACTGCATTCTGGATTATTGTCTTATCAGCAAGGTCTAAAGTGCAGATGTTGAACAGAAAGAGGATCCAACACAGACCAGAGGTAGGCTTGGTCAAGGAATATTCTGTACCAACATCTTCCGCTACCAAATCTTTTGCAGTTTCTCAGCTCCAAGTGTCAAATGCACCAGCTGCAGCTGTCTTCAGATGTTTGTGACCAGATTTGCTGTCAGTTGGGTTTCAGGAATATGCAGTCTTTTGGTGAAATACAGGTCCCTTTTTGGCTTCACTCCAAACCTTGTGGCACCTCAGATGAGGTGTTACCGCTTCCAGAATTTATGTGGGACAGAGGCTGAGTGGGAAGCTACCAAAAAGTGCCAAAAGTCTTCACACCGAGCAGCTGGGGGGCTTCACCACAGCAGCAATGGGCAGGATAGGCCCTTTCTGTCTGTGTGCATGTATTTATCAGTGTGGTGCTCCCATGGCCCTTTACTAACTCTTGGGTTTTTGCCTCCTGTGTTTTTCAGGGTCAGGAGTTGACTATTCGTCAGATCGCTCTTCTTGGCTTCCGCGACTTGGTGCTGCTAAAAGTGAAGTTGGAAGAAATTCTTCCTCTGGTCCAGACGAAGCTCCCAGCTTCCATTGTCCAGATGCTGTTAATTCTGCAGGTGGGGAGCCTCTCGTTTGCTTCATCTGACTCCAGTAGCAATTCTTGTCCTCACCTAGCTGAAACAAATCTTTGAAAGGAGAATGGCGAAGTCAGAGGGTGTAATGATGGGTAAACTGTGTTCTTATTTGGGAATGGTGAACATAGAAGTGAGAGCTAAATTTGAACAGTTAATGCCCTGAACTTTTCTGGAAATGGGTAAGGATATTTCTGTGAGAGGGACAGGTTCTGCTCTTTTGTGTTTGCATTTTCCTTGGTGCCTTGTCTCCCCAGCTAGGAACAGTCCCACAACTCTTATTTCTACATCGTCATCTACCAGCTTCTCCGAATGCCTCTTTGTGCCCCAGTTCTTTTGGTTTGTCAGCTTTGTAATGACCGGGTGAGTCCTACTCCAAGTCGTGTAAGGGTAACCTTGGCTTTTCGTGTTTGAATTTCAGAGTGTCCACGAGCCCACTGGCCCTAGTGAGGGCTACCTCCAGCTGGAAGAACTGGTGAAGCAGGTGGTGTCGCCGTACTTGGGTTTGTGCGAGGACCACAGCTTTTCTGGTGGCACCTGCTTGCTTGGTAAGATGTGTGCACCATGCACAAACTCTTTCAAACACTCTTACTGGGGTACAAATGTCAGCTAACGTGAGGCAGTGCACATCGGTGCTAGAAAAGGAAACAGTTCATGACTACGTGAGAGAGAAAGCAAAGGTTAAAGCACTCCTGAGAAGGTCCTGATTAATATGTTTCTGAACGGTATGGTTTTTATTTTCCCTCACTGAGTGAACTATAAAGGCCCTGCCACTGTCCACACATGCAAAATCTCCCCTCTTTCTCAAGGCCGTTGGGATTTTAAAGCTGCTCTCTCTGGTCCATGCCTGATGTGCTGCCCTCACCCTCTCTTGCTGGTGAGAGATTCCACCCGTTCTTTGCCTGCTCTCTGTTCCTGCTTGCTAACCTGCACTGACTGCCTCAACTCCTGCACTCACTGCTGCATCCACCACCCTTACAGCCAGCTAAATTCTTGTTTACTTATCCTGAGAGATTACTCTTGTATTTTTATTTTTTTTTTTATTTCATGGAGTCTTTCTTCAATCTGAGGACTCTTTAAAAAGAAAATCTGTATTTCAGTTGTGGATAGATGGGGCTAGGAGAGAGAACTGGCACTGCACTTCAGAAAGGGCGTGCTTACTGTGGAAAACTTTAGACGTGATCCAGGAGCTCTGCTCACAATTATGCTGAGCAAGAAAAGATCGACCAGCTAAGGAATAGTTCTGGCAATCCTGGTTTGGTAACCATGAAGATTTAAATGGAGCAAGTGAAGAAAGCTCCAGTCCCCCTCCTGTTCTGTGGCACTTTATAAGCTGCAGCCTCTACTTGGATACACTCGTGGCAGCCCTAAGGTAGCTGAAGACACGCAGCCTGTCTTGTATTATGCCTCAGTAGCACAGGGTGAAGGATGGTCTTATGGCAGAAGGACTTCAGGACTCGGATGATCTGTGTCAGCTCTTGTAGCTGTTGGGCAAATAAATAAGGTATCTTTTATACAAGTTAACATGGTTAGATTCTTCAGCATTGAGTTGCAGACCTCATCTGAGGCTAGATCTAGACCACAAACCCCCATAAATGTTGAGCAAATTTGTTTGGCTGTTTATGGATGCCTGCATGCTGCCGGGATAGCGTGAGGTGTAGCTGCCTGACTCGTGCTGAAGTTCCTAGCCATCCTGGGTTCCTGCCAGCTGCACAAAGCACTAGTGTCATGAAACAAAAATCCACATGAACTGGCCTTGTAAAGTTTATGTGCCTCAAAATCATTGTGCTTGCTTTGATTTTAGCTCTGATTTATTTGTGTATGTTCCCAGGGAGGCCTTTTGCCCTTGCTCCACCCTGTGCTGAGCAGAAGGAAAGAAATAACTTGTGCTTGCATTACAGAGCATTGACAAAGAGCAGCACCTTTCTGCAGATAATCTTGTCGCTTTCAAAGTGCTCCTGTGGTGGTCGTTTCTTTTAGTAACTGCCATTTCTCATCAAATTTCTTTCTCTTCCTCTTTCTCTCTTTCTGTCACCTTTGTGCTTTCTCAGAACGAGGTTATTCTCCCGCTGGGCAGTCAGTAGTGATGGGAATCCCAGAAGGCTCCTTGCCATACAGTGGCTCTGTAGCAGCTCTTGTGAAACACGCAGTTGGGCCTCAGGTGTGCCTGTGTTCTCACTGGAGTCCAAACTGCCACCAGGACTGCAGCCTTCAAGATGCACGGGTGTTGGGAAATGTGACTGAAGGAGGTATCTTGTCGTGGCTGCAAACAGACACAAAGCTTTGGCCTTCAAGGCTGCAGTATGTTAAACTTGATATAAACCCAGAGAGGAGTGCAGCAGGAATAGGCGTGTGGGGAGCAGAGCAGCTCGCAGAGGGGATTCGAGGCAGGCAGCCTCCCTCAGCAAAGTCACAAATTACAAAGTCAAGATGGGGCGTGGGGAAGAATGCTGTATCCCCAAACCCAACCCAGACACCAAAGGCAGGCTGCACTCTGCCCACTTTTACCTCTGAGCTCTGTTGTTACCCCTGCGTTGGCAGAAGCATCGGGGTGCAGTTGCTTCAGCTGGTTTGTGTTCATTTGGCTGTGCTGTGCTGCTCTCCTGTTACCCACCCTTCTTGCTTCTGCCATGTAAATGAGCCACAACCTGCGTTGTAAGGATGTATGCCGGGTGGATCCAGTTGTCTGAGAAACAATGTTTAAAGTACAAATGGGGAAGAAGATAAAACATTCACCCTATTTCCCCCACATATTAAACATAATATTATTGCTGATTTGAGGTTGCCTGCAAAAATTCCTGAAAAACTGTATGACAGTTCCCTTTAGAAAGCATCTTCTGTGGCCATTGGCAAGGTGCACAGTGGTCCCTGAGAGGTGAGATGACTTCCTTTCCTCTAGAAGCCCATGGGAACCCGAGAATTAATGTTCGAGTTCTCTGCCAGCTCCTTTGCCTTCTGCACCACGATGTGGTTGTGGCTGAACTTCAGTCCCGGAGCATGCTGGAGCATAGCTCTGGGCAGCAAGGTTTGGGAGCATTAACCTGAGATGCTTTTCTCTCCAGAGGACTACTCTGAGGACGATTTCGAGTGAGAAAGCTCCTAGGACAAGACCGGTGTGTGTTGTGTCAGCACTCAGCTGCTTTGTGCTTCTTTTCCTTTCAGACTTTGTCTACCCGGATGGAGTTCTGTGCCTTACAGCTCTTGTGGTGACTTGGTACGATGCATACATAGCGTTACAGAGGTGAGGCAGTGCCCCACTGCGTAACGAGATAAGAGAGAGATAAAGGACAGGTGGCTCGCAGAAAACAAAGCTGGAAGGTGTCTCACAGTCTGATGCTTCTCGGCCATCGGTTCGTAGCTGGAGGTTGTGCAAGAGCTGCAGGCTGTTTGAAATTTTACAGGGAACTGTGATTGCTCTATCAAGCAATTAAAGGGAGGAAAGTAAAGCAGTAAATGTATATTCAGAGCTTAGCTTAATTTTTATCTGGCTCTCATCGTAAAGGATTTTACCTTTGTTGCACAAAAATCATCTGTGGAAGGCATTGCTTAATGCCTTTGCTGTTGTGGGGAGAAAATACCACACGTGGACGCACGTTCACCCTGATTCATGGGTGGTTTTGCAAGCTCAGCTGCCGTGTGCCTCCTCTGCCCTTGCGGTGTATCTGGGTTACGGTGGTTACTTCAGCCTCACGGAGCTCAGGGCCTTTGCTTTATTTTGCACACAGCAGGCAGCACAGCACGCCTGTTCCATGCTGCTACAGGTCTGGGGGGAAGAGTGCAAACTGCTGCAGTAGGTGATGGAGCAAGGGACACTTGTTGACCATTTTGCCACAGAAGCCAGGGATGTAGCAGCAGAGGATGTCAGGACCAATTTTCCAGCGTCCGTGCCCGCAGGGTAGCCAGGCTGGGCAGGAGTAATTAAATGTTATTGCTTCCTTCTCTGTGCTCGCTCTCAGTGGACTTTAATCTCTCAGGTCATCGGGCTCGGCTGTTTCAGCAGCACTAAAAGTTTACACACAAGCTGGCATTTTTTTTCTCACGGGAACATTTTTATTTATTAGGTGAACATCAGGCCATGGCCATGATTTTTCTTTTCCCTGTGTATCCCAGCTTTTTGGGAAGTGCTGCAAGCTGTCTCTGTTTAAATGAAGCATGTTTTCATATTTAAATGTGCTGTTTAGGAACAGAGAAGAGCAAAGATTTTGCCTTTGCCTGCAAAACCTTCAGTGATGGAGTCTGGAGAATGGGCAGCTTGGTGCATGGCTCAGTTCAGCTGGATCTCCTCAGGCCTCTCTCGCTGGCCAAGAAACCTCTGCGCAGCTGAAGGCAAGGCAGGACAGGCAGAATGGAAATGTTCATTTGTGGAATGGGGCATTGTGATGAACCCAACCTCGGGAAGCTACTGGCCTCCCTTTAGCCTCTCAGCCCCAGAGCTGAGCAGGTCTGGGTCTGGCAGTGCCGGTGCTCAAAACCTCGTCTGTGCCTTCCCTGAAGTGCAGCAGGAACCAAACCATCCTAATGAGCACGGCTGAGAGCAGCGGGGTGAAGCGTTGTCATCGCCTGGCTGCTGCCAGTGGTGGGGTTTTGGCTGCTCAGCCACTCCTCCCTGTAACAATCCCAAGTTTGTTTTCTGCCTTTCTCACTGATGCAAGCTTCCAAAACTGTTTCATAACCTTCCGCGATGAGTGCTCTGCTTTGAATTTTGTTACTGTCTCTTACGCTTTGCGGTCTTGGAGGAAGTATTGTACGTAGTCTGCAAGGCTTCTGACTTCAGGAAATGAGACCCTGTGCTTCAAGGAAGTTGGTGAGATGCACACGCAGGCTGGGAATAGCTTTGTCAGCTGCCCTGGGGGCAGGTCACGGGGTGCTCATCACCACACGGCGATGCTGCGTGGCGGTGGCAGACAGGAGGTGAGAAGTGATGGTGTCTGATTAAACCTGCCAGGGGACCCAAGGCAAAAACCCAGATGCCAGCTTTTCTTAAAATTTTCAGTGTCAGAACTGAAACAGCGCTCAGGAAGTGGGGCTGGGGACCATGCCTGGGGCTCAAGTTTTAAACCAGGAGACTCGCTTGTCCCCCTGAATGGTCTGTCCCCCCCCAGGCTGTTGTGCTGTGCACTGTCAGGTGTTTTCAGTGCCTAACCCCAAATGCAGGCGTGTTTCAGAATTGGATGAAATGTTCTTTTCCTTGTGTGATCTTTAAAAAAATGCAGTGGGATGGTGCTACCTGCACAGCCTTTCCAAGCAGCCAGAGAGGCAGTGCAATGGTGGCATTGGGAATGTCAGGTTGACACCAGCTGATGGCATCTCCTGAGGGAAAATTTCCAGATAGAAGGATGGCGAGTCAGGTCTTCACCAAATGTTTCTCTGGGAACTTGTGCCACTGATTTTAGAGAACTTGCACGTGGGAGCTTCTGCTCTGCCCTCACCCTCTCTGTACATTGGAGGACAATCAGGAAGCTGAAGAATGCTCCTTTGCTGCACCCATTGCTTTTGGGCTTGCTTCTCTTGCAGGCAGCAGCTCTGCTGCCTGGCAGCGGAGTGGGGGGTGTTTCCTTCCCAACCCCCTGGCAGGATGCCCTGCAGAGCATCTGAGCAGTGGCACCAGGATGGCAAACTCAGCGTGGCTGCCAGCTGAGCGCTCTCCGTTCCCTGCGGCCAGCCCCGCAGCTCAGACAAGGCTTTGCCCGAGCCCTGCTGATGGTTCCTGCTTCCTTCTTCTCTTCCAGAGCGGCGCTACTCCAGGTCCCGTCCCAAGGCTGGCGCGCTGAGCTATTCGTCTCACCTGGTGACGAGTCGGCAGCCCAGCGAGATGGCCCTGACGCCGCTGACAGAGCAGGAGGGGGAGGCTTACCTGGAGAAATGCGGCAGCATCCGGCGCCACACCGTCGCCAACGCTCACTCGGATATTCAGCTCCTGGCGATGGCCTCCATGATGCACACGGGGATGGTGATCGAGGAGCCAGACAGCAGCGACAAATGCCTCCTCCTGCAGCCCAGCTTCAGCCACAGGCAGTGCTCCAGCGAGCCCAGTATTGCTGACGGGCCTGAGGCCGTCATGGCCGCAGGGAGGCAGGACTCTGCAGAGCTGAACTGCACCTCGGTCAGCTAGAAGTCTGGCTGAGGAGAGGAGGACTGCGTGCACTAAGCTGGACAAACAGTCTTGTCCCCACCGGGAAAAGAGGAAAACTCGTGTTTGCTCCTCATTGAAACGGCCTCGTGGGACCTAATGTCTGTTTGGGAATGCTCGATTTGTTTTTCTTTCCTGTCTGTGATCGTTGTTGACAGAGGTACCAGCCTGCTCCCGAACGAGCACTGAGGGCTGCAAAGCTGAGCGTTGCAGCCTACTTTATATAAGCTTTTGTTCTGTACTAGCCCAAACCTCCTGAGCTCAGGTTTCCTTCTGTTTCCCTGGTATGACATAAATTAGCCCCTTTCTGCTTTTCTCTGTCTTTCTTGGTTTTATGCTACTCATTTGCTCTTTGCTGCTGCAGTAGAAAGCCCCGTGTTGAATGCTCTGGCTGCTCCTGGCACTGGAGTGGGAATGGCTGAGGACTGCATTTTTTTTTTTTTAAGTTGAACTCAGGGGTGAAACCACTTGTGCCTTGCAGTAAGGTCTGCTCAGACGGCTTGTGAGAGAAGGAGGTCCTTTGCTTGCCTCCCATGGGCATGGGTTTCAAGTCCAAATCTGAAGAAACCAGATTTTTTCCCCCTGTACCTGAACAGAAATGAATATACGTGGCACCTCAGACGAGCACTTCAAATGTACTTTTAGTTCCAGTAATGTCTTTGGGGGGTGCTGGTGTAAACTGGATGCAAAGGAGGGAGGTGTAAATTAGAGACAAAATACAGTCCTGAGCATCCTGGCACTCGGCATTAATTTTCTCTCCAGATTTTGGCAGTGGTGGGGCTGCAAGGAAAGGAAAAACCTAAATGGATCCCTTCAGAAAGGCAGTGCTCAGCAGCGTCTGCACTCCTGGTGTGGGAGAGAACAGAAGGCTCTCCAGGCTGGGCCGTCCCCGTTCCAGCCCAGGAGGTGACATGCAGGATTTCATCCCTGGCTGCGCTGCTGCTCCCGGCACGTGCAGATTTGGTGAGACCAAAGACAACCAGCGGGGTGCAGAGAGGAGCCCGTCTCTGTAGGCCATTCGTGAAGTGCTTCTGACCTCCAGTGGTGTCTGGCTCAGTGCAGCCTGTCTCTGAAGGTAAAGCGAGGGCTGTTTGCAGCCTTTGTTTCTGGTTTTGTTCTGAGGATCAGGAGTGGGTCCAGCTTGGCAGTGTCTGCGTGTGCCAGGCGCTGCAGCCCGCGGTGCCCGCTGTGTAGCCCCGCTCGGCGCTCACACGCTGCTTCTGTGGGAACAGACCCCATCTGTTCGAGCAGTCCCCCGGGATGCTCTGCTGATGTCTTGCTAAGCAGATCTGCAAGTGTAATTACGGGCTTAGAGGTGAACTGAAACGCTGCCTTAAACGTCAAATCCCATTAAAAAATATGGATATAACACCAGTGCCACTAGAAACCAGTCCTGTGCTACTGACTGCACGTAAATCTATCCTGACAAGGAAACAGAAGGTTAGGTGGAGAGCCTTCAGGACGTTTCTTTTTTGCACGCTATGCCATCAGTTAGAGTTTGCCCTGCTGCTGGTGGGCACTAAGAGGTGGGCACCTCTGCTGCACTGAAAGCACAGCTCAGACCTGTCAGGAACTGGCCTCAGGAGCACGTGCAGCAAAACACAAGCAGATGATTATTTTGTAACAAAGCATCTGAAATAGCAAAGCGTCGCTGAGCATCAGCTCGCGCTGATAAATAAAGGTGTTGCTTTGCTTCCTGTGGTTTGCAAGCCTTGAGATACTTGCCCGGGCCTGCGTTTTCCTGCAGTCACCTACGGCACCCTCGCTGCTGGCCTCTGTGGAAACGCAGCGCTCTGACCGCCAGCTGTGCCGACATGCTGAAGGACAGAGATTCAGCCGAGCTGCCTGCCTCCTAGGAGGAGCGCACACATTTTGGGGGGGCAGGAAGATGTGGCTGTAAGCAGCCTTTCCTTTAGGGGGATTCTAGGTGCAACTTCCTATTTCTGAATTGGACTGATCAGGCCAACTTATTTGATGTTGTCTCTTAGCTGTTGGGGGGCCACGTGGGGAAGTGGCATCCTCGCAGCATTTCAGTTCATTCTTACAAATGCTTGTCTTCTCTTTGCTTCTCCTCTCCTTCCCCTTCTGTAAATACCCAAACCGTTCGGATAAGTGAGCAGCGCCCTCTTTTATGATGACAATAAGAATGATTTATTTATTTCCTGCCATACTCTTGGATCATCTCTAGGGCTAATAGGAATCCAGTCCTGGTTTTAACTTGAATTTCTTTTATTGTACATGTATGTGTAATTTGAGTTATTTTGATTTTGTACCTGTTGTTTTGCAAAAATTTGCACCGAGCCACTCTGAATCATGCACTTCCCCAGTTGTTTTGATTTTTAGGGAAAATTAAAGCTGGTGGCTTTCCTTTGTAAATTGAAGTAAACGAAACTTGTTCTGTAAACAACACTGAGGGTCTGGTCCTGAGCACTGCTTCTACAGGCACATGGGAGGCACAAGCCTCTGCCAGCACCTACCTGTTACCAGCAGACTGGGTGTACCTGGAAGCCTTTGGAAAGGCTTCGTGATGGTGGCAGGAGGCTGGCACCGAAGGACCACTGGGGAAGACAGAGGGGCAGCTCGGCGCCCTGCACTCTGCTGAGGATGATCGCAGCCTGCTGAGGCCAAGCCCCTGGAAGCCAAGAGCAGAGCCTGCCCCTGGGTGAGTGCAGCACGAGAAAAACTTTCATTTTGCACATGGGTATCTGCTCTGGCATTGCACCTCCTCTCAGCTCACGGCCAGGGTGCAGGGCAGATCTCTGCTGTCCTGTGTTTGTCCATGTTAGGAAACCTCCTGAATAAGCTGTCAGGATGGGAAGAAGGGATTTCTCTCACCACTTCCAAACGCCTGTGTGTTATTTCCTAATTAGACACGTATCTAGATTAAGTTACTTCCCATCTCACTGAATCTTCCTTCTGTCAGTGTTAGCCCCTGCTGCCTTCTCTTCCTAAGGTAAGTGACTCATTCTCTATATCCATGAGACTCTGTCAGACACTTACTGAGAGGACCTCAGCAGAAGGCTGTTCCCAGTATAAGCAGCCTCTCCCTATACATGCCTGACATGCGAGCAGCATGGTTTATGGCCATCAGCAGAGCTTCTTCAGCCCCCAGCTGGCTGGGCAGCAACGTCGGAGCCACAGGCTGCCATTTCCTTTACAAACAAGCCCCAGTGCCCACCTAGGGCTGGGAACAGCAGAGCAGGTGAGCCACGATCCAGCCCCTTCCCCACAGACTCATGAATCCTCCGTGTGTTTTGGTGAGCAGCCTGTTTCAACAGTGTTTGGGGGGAGATGGGAACGTACACGTTCCCATGAGCCTGCCCTTTGTGGCAAACCACCCTGTTGTGAGAAAGCTGTGTGCCTTGTACCAAGGCTGGGGGCTCACCCACAGCCAGCTGCCTTCGCTCTCACAAACACCAACCTCCATAGCAATGTCGTTGTGAATTGTGCTCTTCATTTAAAGTGGCTGCCGGTCCTTCCTTGCCTATAGAATATACCCAAAGATACCTTGAGCACCTGTGTGAGCTACATCCAGTCGCTGTTCCCAGCTAAGAAAGTGTGCTGTACAATTGTTGTGTCAGGTTACTCCTCCCTGGGATGTAAGTTAGACCCCTCCAGGGGATGCAGCCTGCCCCAAGCTCTTCTCCAGGTCTGGTGAGAGCTGTTCCAAGCACAGAAGGAGTGGTAGCTCAGGGTGTATGACTAGTTCGGGCTGTGTTTGTCAAGTTCAAATGATAAAAAGAAATAGTGATTACAGTGAAGAAATAAGTGAATTGAAAATCAATTGTTGTCAATCGATAGTTCCTAGATGGATATGGCCAACACCCTCTCTGGGCTATGAATATGGGTGTGTGTGTGCAGGAGACACCTCCACGTATGGGAGGATGTATCAGGAGAGGGCAAGGAAGAAGAAATACATGCAGGTAAAAAAATAGAGTGCTAGATTAATTTTTCACAGAGAACTGACATAGCACAAGGTGACGTAGAAGCCTAATTACTTTTTGGTCATCAGACTTTTCAATCAGCAAAAGCAAATTAAACCTTTTAAAAAGCCCAAAACAAAACAAAACAATGGCTTAAGGGTCTCATCTACCCTGAACTCAGACCACAGTACAGAGCAGCTTTGCAGTAGCTGTAAATTGTAGCAATATTCAGGGAGCTGCTCTTTAAATCGTCTGTTATTAGGCTTCAGAGCTAACTCCCATTTATGCCAAGAGCCAGTTCATAATTCTTGTGGAATAATTATTATGGACTGTATAGCAACAACCTCTGTTACATTGGCAAATTGCTTGGAGTCACCGAATCATTCTTTCTGAGCTAAATATTTATGAAGACAGCTGCATTGGCTCACACCCAGAAGTTTGCTGCAGTTGCTATTATCACTGGAAAGAAAAATCATTTTTTTTTCTTTTTTTTTTCTTTTTTTCTTTAAACCTGAGAACATGAGTTCTGTGAGGATTACTTGGGCTCTTCAAAGAGTAGACAGGCTGGTTATGAGATGCTCAGGCTTAAAGTCAGTGATGCAGCAGGACTAGGTGGAAAGTAATGGAGTTTATGTATATTAAATGTCAGTGAGAAACCACAAGATCGGTGCCATACATCCTCTTCACTGTATGACTCTTAGGATGATTTATAACCGTTATTGGTAAGCAAGCCCTCTTCCACTGTGGATTTTTAATCCACTTCACACTGAACAGCTATTGACTAACCTATATTGATGGTTCTTGGAGAAGTCCTCCCTTCACTCTTGTGTGTCTCAAAGGGGCAGTTTCACTATTACAAGAGCTATCTGCTGCCTTTCTTCAGGTTCATGCTCAATGAATTATCGTTTATCTGCTGTGTGGTTGCAAATGAAAAGGTGGGAGAGGCTGTTCTGATGGAGGGAACTGATGGCACATGTATCTGGAAAGCTCCTGCATACTCAGATTTGTGTCTGAGTACACCTGGGTGTCACCAGGTTGAATGAGGAAGGGCCAGGTCATGAATGAAGACAGAGGGGAAAAAGGAGTAAGTGTGTGCAAAAAGTCCACCTTAGTTGGTACATGTATATGCATTGTGTTTATGAGAAATACCCTGCTCTAATCCTGGTTTTTGCCTTGGTGGAGATGGGAGCTTAGATGAGCATCTGGGA
Organism: Aythya ferina; assembly: GCF_964211825.1. Taxonomy (NCBI): domain Eukaryota; kingdom Metazoa; phylum Chordata; class Aves; order Anseriformes; family Anatidae; genus Aythya; species Aythya ferina. The sequence goes on along the minus strand of NC_140301.1, from coordinate 16,099,178 downwards.
CTTTTAATCTTGGGGATTCAGAATGACTTTCCTTTACAAACTTGCGTGAGTGCTGGGGAGACAAGAGAGGAGGGGGATTTTTTGTGATATTCCCCTGTCCTGTTTCTTTTCAGAAGATAGCAGGGAGGGGCAGCTATCGCATGCTGAGCAACACATGTTTTGATAGCTCATAGGAGATGGAGCTCCTCCATGCTGTCCAGCCTGGTGCTGGCTATCAGTCTTTCCTGAGGGCCTTAAACGTGAGATGTCTTTCTCCCTGAGACCTGGCGGCAGGCTGGAGAGGCAGAGATGGATGCCCAGGTCCTGAGCGCAGACCAGCTGGAGCTGCTGGCCAGGGCTGCTGGGTCTGTGACAAAAGGAGGTAAGGTCCTGAGCAGCTCTGCTTGTGGCAGGCTGCAGAGGTTGTGTAAACACAGGTGTGAGGTTTTGCGGCTGTATCGCGATAAATAATTATGTTGTGGCTTGGTAAGCTTCCCCAGAGGCAGCAATGCGCCGGGGTGACAGTGGGTCACACAGTGCTGCTGCCTGATTCCCTGATTCCTCCCCACCCCAAACTTTGCTGTTACCCAAAATCTCATCCCCTGCAGCATCCAGCCTCTCGCCTTCCCCTTTGTCCCCTCCTAGCTTATTGAAGTGCACAAGCTGGCCTGAACAAGGCCCTCAGAGGAAAAGAAGAGCTCCTCTTCAAAAGCTTATTCCTTTATCTTTCCATGATGCTTTAGCTGACCCACTGTCTGCCCGCATCATTACTGCCATCCTCCTTTGCTCCTGATGTACAATGTGGAGCGGAAATTGGTTAAGATCTGCCCCCTCTTGTCTCTCCTTTTTTCCCCAACCAGTTGTCATCAGCTGCAGAGAGTGATGCCTTCAGAGGGCAGCAGCTCTCTGCCCACACCTCCGGCTTGGCGGTGGTGATGAGGACTCAGCTCCATGTTCAAGAGGTGTGAGGGTGTGTGCAGCTCCTGTCTGCTGTGGCTGTGGAGGTGGCTGTTTTGGGGGAGGAGAGCACCCACAGGCCAAGCCTCCCAGTGCTCAATGCCACAGGCGGTCTCTGAGGCAAAATGGGGATATGCACTCTGATATGCAGGAGATGACGTTTTTGGGTTAGCCACAGCCGTGCCCGTAGTCAGTGAGTCCTTACAAATTGCCTCCTGTCCCCCATCTTCCTGGTCCTGCCGCTAATGCTGGCATCTCGGGTTTGCTTTGGACACGGGTAATTGAGTGCAAAACCCGCAATGCTGTTAGAAAGCTGCCAGTGAGAAATGTACTATGAGAAGCTTGGGTGGGAGAGGCCTATTATTTAGGTCACTGGACAGCAGGGGGACGCTGTTGTGAGAGGAAATTATCCATTGGCCCCCTCAGGGATTCAGCGTGCAGGGTACACAAGGGTACCTCATGGCCTTGAAGGGAAGAAGCAAATGGAGGGGTAAACTGACTGTAACAGATCGGCTGAAGGGCACTTGGTGGAGCTCGGCAGCAGGCACAGGTAGCTCTGCACATATCAGAGGGGAAACCCCTGCTCCTGCCTTGTTTCATGTCAGAACCGGTCACCCAGAGCTGTCCCTTCCTGTGCCTCCCACCACAGCTCAGGGATGAGCTGTGGCCTTGGGGCCTGCTCAGAGAAAGAGCATCTGGGAAATTAGAGAAGGAAATGGGTTAGGAAATTCATCCACTGAAAATGTGGGAGAGCGAGCACTCCCCCACAGCCCCAGGCTCTGGCCGTGCAGGAGATCCGGGGCTGGGGATGGGTTTTGCACATGTTGGTGGCAGCGGAGGTGTGCTGGTGCCTGCAGCTCGCTGCTGCTGGATCAAACGGCACAGGAAAGGGGCATGGCCTCCTGGCTTTTTTTTTTTTTTTTTTTTTTTTTTTTTTTTCCACAGCCCAAAGAGACGCTGCTTGTTGGAGGAGATGAGGATTAAAAAAACAGGGTGATTTTGTCTGTGGAAAAACTCAACTCAGTAAAGACGTTCTGCCCAGGCAAAAGTAAAAATCTCCCTGCTGGGCGCCAGCTTGTCCTGTCAGGAGATGGGGTGTGATGGTGGCCGGCGGGCCTGCGGGGCAGGCTGGCAGCGCTGTGGTGACACGCCGGGCACACGGCCTTGCAGTGCCAGCTCAAGCCAATCAGTACCATGAGCTGAAGCAGGCTGAAAGTGCTGGCAGTTGTATCTTCAGGGCTAAATTAAATTAACAGCTCCCAGCTGATGAGAAAGATTTGGCATGATGGGCCCCAGGCTGCAAAAAGCTGTTGCAGCTGAGACCAAACTAAAATACTCCACATCTCAGACCTTGAGGCCTAAATGAGAGGGGAAATCGAGTCATACCATCTTTCTGGGCTATTTAGAGAAATTGTGACAAATTAGACGATGACCAAGCCCTTTCTATTCTGGTAATGACTTCCAAGAAAATGATCTCTTTTGTCAGGGAAGTTTTAGGTGTTTTTAAATTAGGCCTGCTTAAGCAGTCTTCTGAAGAGACAGATATTCAGGGTAAATGATGGTGGTCAAGACGCACCAAGGGCAGGATACTTCACTGGTAACGTGTGTTTTCTACTCAGCATCAGCTGGATCTCTTGATGTTTTGGTGTGCTGGAAGACCCCCAGCTCTGAATTTGTTAGAATTTGTCTGCCATGCTGTCTGCAGGGACAGTGGGATGGGTGTAGGTTACCTGCTTATGGTTTTGCAGGCTACATCCTGCCAGATCCTGGAGAAAATTGTTCGTGAGCTGGGATTCTTTATCTTTGGACAAGTACTTGTGTTTTGGCAGTGAACTTTGCAGGCCAGCACACCTTCTTTCTGAAAAGGCCTCATTACTTTGACTCTTTGTTAGCATTCACAGACTTTCAGGAGTTGAATTTAATTTTGCAGTAGGAATCCTAGACCAAAATAGGTGCAAAGGTAGTAGTAAATTGACAAAAACTTTTCATTTCAGGAGTAACTGAGAGAGAGGGTGAGGTCTGTGCACCCTGTTCATTGCTCCATTCCTTGAGGTGGCCTCTGTAAATGGCATCATCCTCACTTCACGCAGCCTGGTGGTGCTTTATTCAGCTATCTTTTCAAGGAGCAACAAGCCTTGTCCAGTGACAATGATTAAAATTAAGAGAAAATTTAGGCACGGGATCTTTGAAATACATTTTGATACCCTCCAGCAGTCTGACTCCGTAATTCCAGAGGAGCACTTCACTGCAGATGCTGGAAAAGAATCAAGAGGACTTAGCCCTGTTTTACCTTCTCTGATTCAGGTAGGAATGTGTGATGGTGTGGGACACACAGATCTGGCTCAGAGGGACAGACCTGGGGACGATCTGTGCCTACGGCTGGACTGAGAATATTGTTAGCATCAGAAACAGGCAGAAGTTATGGTATGGTTTCTTTGCATTCACATGCTCGCTTCTGTCATAGTCTGAAATGGTTCTGGTCTTTCTGCCCCAAATCAGCTCATCTGTGAGGAAAGACAGAACTTAATTTTATTTTTAAAACCTATTTAAGAGCAGCTAAATCTTCCCTGTCAAAGGCACCATTTTATTGTACTGTCTTGAGTTAAATTTTAAATATCAATTCACTTTTTTTTCTTTTTTAAAACTGGAAGGATGCATGAGGACAGGCATATGCGCCTATGCAAAGAGTATTGGCATGAAGAATCCACAGCTTTAGCCCAAGGAGCTGTTTCTAGGAGGTGAATCATACCGGAGGTGCTTACTGAAGTAAGTCTGAACTTCACATTATGTGAAGTTCATCACACCTGGTGTAATATGGAAACTGGGAGAACGTGCGTGTGCCACTATTCCTTAGCAGTAGCTTGGTTCCTTGATGCAGTGCTAGCAGAGTCACGATTCATGGAGCTGGTACTACCCCTTTCTTAAAAGCATCAACAGAAACAAAGGTAAATCTTGGATGAAACAATACAGTGAACGCATGACTGAATACCAACATGGAAATTACAGGTCTAAGCTATAGCATGCTGTTCTAGGGCTTGACAAGTCACGCTCACTGACTTCACGTTTAGGAACAGAACAAATTGTAGGCACCCTGGTGCCCTCCCGCCCACTGTTACGGAGCTGGTGCTGGCAGTCCCAGAAAGGGATGTTTTCTTCTGAAGGCAGAAAGGAAATCCAAGAAGGAACCAACATGAGTCTGCAGCAGAACTGCCAGGACTCTGCAAAGGACACACTTCTCTGCAAATCAACTGATATAAGGTAAGGTTTCTCTTGCTGCTTTATTTTTTTAAAGCATATTAAATAGCAAGTAAGTTGCGTGGAAATCGGTTTCTGTATCGAGGGATAAGGAAATAAAAAATGTTGGACAGTTCATCACAAGGTGTTTAGTGAGCTAGCACTTCTACTTTTAATAAGGTGAGAAAATGCGGGATTTTTTTCCAAAATTGTCACTTCCCAACTGCCAAAACACTGCTCCAATTAAACATTGCCCTCCTGGAGCCTTTGACCTTTCATTTTTAAGTAAGACTCTCAAAAAAGGCCACCAGAAAATATACGTATGGCCTATTAATTCATTTAATTACAGGCCTGCATCTGGCTGAGCTCAGTCAAACCAGCTGGTAGCTCAGAGAAAAACTATCAACCAGTCTCAAGGATCTTTAGGAATTTGAGTAGACCAGGGCTTTCCTGTGCTGCAGCTCTTGAAGAATGGCTGAGGAGAGGGCCGTGTGCCAACCTAAATAATTATTCACGGTCACATTAGCGAGCAGCTCACTTTCAGCTGCAGTTAAGATCTGGTCGTGACAAAAGAGCAGGAAAGCAGCAGCTCCAGCTGTCCTCCTCCACTAAAACAAAACCACTGATCTCAGGAACCTTCCTGGGCTGCATTGGCTCAGATGAGTCAGAGCACAAACTGAAAGGAAAAGGTAGCTCATGCGTTGGAGTTTAGACTAAAGCTACCAGGGAAATGATTTTCCTCTTTCACTGCCTCCTCCTCTCACAGTTTGAGAAATTTCCCCATCCCATTTGAGAGGGGGGAAAAAAAACACTTGATAACCTAAACCTTTTAGAGTTGCAAATCCAGAGTGCTTCTTTGAATGGAACAAATGGGTTCAGTCAGAAGCCCCAAAAAACTAAGATAAGGGAGCAGGGTTCCAGGTTTTCAGCAATAGCTTCACAGTGCTATATTATCTGCTGTCTTGATCTGTTCCTCCCACCCCCTCCATCACAGAGCAGGAAGGTAAATTCATTTAGGCAGTACTGTGTATTTTTCCCAAATGGAGAGGAAGTACAGTCTTCTAGAGGGAATGAGAAGCCATGGTAATAATAATTCTGCTTGGAATAAACACTAGTTAGGGTGGACACAAGGCAATGATTACTACATTAGAATCCCTTTCTGCTTCCTTGCAGACAAGGGGAAAAGAAAAAAAGGAGAGACAGTTTTTTATTTTTATTGCTACTTGTGAACTGGAAGAGACAGAAGTAAGCAAAACTTCACACATTTTGAGACCTGACAAGCTTATAGGAACTGTTAAATAGTTACCTGTTTCACAGGAATGTATTTTTACCAGATAAATAAAAGTATATATTAAACATCACTTAATTATTAAAGCCAGTGAAGAAAAAAAGACATGACCACAGATCCCGGAATTTTGTGTTCCAGGTCACAAAGACTCAAGTGGTGTAATGGCGGCGGTGGCACCAGAACCCACTCTGTCCAGGACAGACTGACTTAGTCCTTCCAGGTGGAACAGACAAAGGCTCAGTGGTGGGAAAACTAAGAGGGTGAGACTGGGGTGGTGACAGCGCAGTGTTTCCTTTGGTCATGGTCATTCTTCCTGCTAGCTATTTCCTCTTTCAGTGGTAGGAGTGTGGTTCTCTCCCTCTCCCCCTCTTTCTCTCTCTCGTTCTTTCTCTTTTGAGCCAAGAGGTACAAGAGGCATAACTCACCAGCCATCATCCTTATTTCATCCAGACTGAAATATAAATCATATTTAACTGTGCTGTGTTAGACATTATCTCTTAGTAAATACCACCAAATTTCCTCAGAGGAATTTGAGTCTTGGAAATTATACACTCTGAAGGGCATGGAGTCAGAGATCAAGTTTCTCCTACCTGCAGCTGCTGTTAAAAAGTCCAGAAGAATGCTGCAGGTGAAATAAATTAGCAGATTGCCACAAAACAAACATTTATTTCTCTTACTGACAGAGAAATTCCCTTTGACTTGCACCAAAGCTTCAAATCATTGTCTTTGCTACTAATGTAACAAGCATGCAGGATGTGGCCACGCAGGTGATAATGTTAATTACTTTTCAGAGCTGCATCTTAAATTACAGGATGATCACACAAACAGTTTATTATCAATTACACGATCTCTATCTTCTAGTAATGACTTGCACTAGCTGTATCTTCTAGTAGTGACTAAAGCTATCACTACCCTTTATAAATTACAGAAATCTTTTTATCTTGGAACACACTCTTTTCAGTTTTAGTGTTTGACCGCTCTATGATACACGATCGCCCTCAGTTATAAACCAGCCAACTCTGAAATGCACAAGACAGAGACTACCACGCAAATCCTTTATCAGTTCATCTGTCTAAGCAGCCCTCCACCTGAATAAAGATGCAAGATACACTGCACAGTTTAATTACTTTATTTTTTTAAAATCCTGTCAGAAATATAGCTGTGCATTAATTACAAAATATATTAATCTATTGATACTTCGAAGGGAACAGGAGTACTTTCATTCTGTTCAAATGCAAACCTTTAACACTGACCCCAGAATAATCTTTTCCATCCATCATCATATAGTTGATAAGAAAGTGTCTCTAAATAAGAAGAGAAAGGCCACCCTGATTTTATTTCATTAGCAAGTCTTACTCCCTTGACAGCAAACATGACCAGGCGTATCATGAGACCAGTTAAAAAACAAGTCTGTATATCTCACATTATCTGAGCTCCCACATATACATTACATACCAACATTTTTAGTAAAATAATTTTCCCTGCCCTGCAGGGGAAGACATTCAAAGGCAAAAAGAAAACACATTTGCAATATATTATAATTGGAAAATATGTGCCATAGCAGCTGTGCAAATACATATACTAAGAGTATCATCTGACTTTTAACACATTCAAGACAACAGAAATTTGGAAGATAAAAGAAGCTAAGCCACTTACTAAAACATCTTGAGATCTAACAATGCTGCAAAGCATCATGAGTGACAGACCTAGAGAACACCATTCCTGAAGAAATTATACAGGAAACTGATAAAATCCTTGTATTTCTTCATGTTTGTTTTAGAAACAACTATCAAGGCTGCATACCATTCTGCTTCCACTTAAGGAGTTCTAATTATACCTCCATCCACCATGGTATAATGATTTCTCAGAAAAAAGAAGGGGACAAGATGCTGTTTCACACAAACCTATTTTCACACAGAAACTGAATTGCTTAGAAAAGTTTGTATTAAGGATAATAGTTGTGAAGACCATACACTGAGATGGTACCAATCCGGACTCATAAGTTCTTCCATTAGCTGAAGGTGAGATTCTTACTTGGAAGAGAAAGCCCTGGGAACTGCAGTTGAAGTGAACAGCAGTTTGGAAGATGGGCAAAGAATGAGGAAACTGGAACAAATATAAGAATAAACACTTCATTGACATTTATGTGACAGAAATATTTAAAGTAAATTCATATTTAGCAAGTTAGCTCTCAAAGTTTCTCATGTAAAACTCTGGCATTACAGTAATTTGGCATCACTCAGAGTTCTACTTGGTGATATTAAAATACAAAACCAGTAGAATAGCAGCAGTGACTAAAGCATTCATATTACTGTGGTCGATACAGAATTATACATGCACTAGCTTTCTATTCACTATTGGGTTGTGCTATTGTACAATACTAACCTGAATCATTTCAACTCCTGAACCTGCCACCAAGCTGAGTTTCTTCCCAAGGCAGAACTGTATCAGATGTAGCAGATAAGGCTCAAAGCAAAAATTCAGCGTGTTGTACTTGAAGGTTCATAATACAAAGCTTCAAAAGTACAGGAAGTATTAATGCACTTAGTGGGTCTTGGTTATAAACAGCACACAGACTGAGGTCGGTTTTGTTAACAACACTAGGGCTGAGAAGGGAACTGTGCCAGGAAGAAGCTCTCAAATTGCAAGCCCTTCTTCTGCTTTTCTCCCCTAACACACACACAAAAAAGGATAATGGCCATCTCTGAGCACCTTGGAAAAAAGATGGATACCAAACAGCCTAAAAATGACTGGAGAACTAACATACAGCATTAGGAACTGTCACCTGTATGCAGCGCGTCTGGGCACTGTTAGATGTATGAAAAGATCTTCATTAAGAATGGTTTAACTACTAACGCTGCTCTAATTGGAGACACTCCAAAACAATTCAGCTAACAGGATGAGGCTATTCAGTATTAAAACTACTTAAGAGGTTTAAAAGTTTTAAATCACAGATCCTTTCCTGTTTTCGAGTAATACATGTTCACCTGTCCTCTGAACTCGCAGAACGCACCAAGTCAATCCTGACTGTCACGCTTTCCATGAGCCAGGACGTTCAGTAGTGACAGTGCTCGGCTGAACACAATCCCTCGTCAATCAGTAGGCTCTACCTGAAAATTAAATTTTGTTCAGCTGGATATGATCAACAATCGGTAAAGCTGGGTCCTGGAAATGTTATGCTCGTGCTGGTAGGCAGAGAATTACCCCACATCAATATCCTACAGTATTGTTTCATTGGACTTTTATGTATGGCTTAGTTCTTTCTTTTGTATCAGACTGTGTACTTAAGTTATAGGGTGAACAAAATTTTCTTCTTCCCCCTTTTGAAAGGAGAAGATGCAGAACCTTATCAGCACCATGGCAAATTACTAGCACCAGTGAGCTTACCTACTCAGCTTTGATTGGTCAAAACTAACATTTGTACGGCGTACAAACAAGCACTATGGGAAACTAATACGTGCAGTACGAGGAAGCTCATGAATCCCTGAAATACTGAATTTAGTGTTTGGTTAAAGAGATGCTAAGGAAGCCAGATTTTTTTTTTTTCTTTTTCCAGAGAGCAAATGGGATTGCAGTTTTCCTCAAACTAATTAATAGACTTTTCTTCCTTTCTGAAGTGCTGAGGGTGGCCCAGTTCCTATTGTCTAAAGGACAGGAAATGGCCACAACAGCTGGACGTTGATATGGCCGGCTGTCCACTGAGAGTTAAGAGGAAATGATGACATACATCACCCAGAACATCACGGCATCACTCAAACAGATGCAGATCAAAAGTTAAACTTGGCATAAATTCAGGTCTCAATGACAGTTAAACAAATTCTGCAAGACGCCATTTAGTTACTATACACCTTTGCTCATATATCCACCCACAGCCTGAAAAACATCCACTGCTAGCAGGAGACCCTATCAGCACAAAGATATCTCAATCTAATGCCACACTTGTACCTCTCTGCTGACAGTGATCCACATTCTGGGCTTGGCTCACACATTTATAAAAAAGATTGGTCAAAATAGAGAATTAGGGGGGCACTTTCAGACATTTCGTCAGTGAGCTCGACTCATAGTCATTTAACCTTCTTCACAACGCTACCACACACCTTTCAGCAATTCTGTTATCAACTTTTTATCAACATGCAACTTCCTGAAGCTATCTTCAGCAAGTTGGGACTTCTCAGCAGAGAAGGGTCAAAGCGTCTCACTGCAGGTGATGTCAGCAAAGCCATAACCTGACTTTCAAGAGAAGCGTAGCCAACTCAAAATTCTAGGTAAGCCAATAGAGAAACAGTCTGAACTCCAAAACAAAGCTTCCCCATGCTCTATGTAAATAATAAAAAAAAAAAAAAAAAAACAACAGAACAATCTAACCCTCATCTTTATTAATTAGGCACTTTCCCTGCTACAGTATCTATTCCAAGGCACTGTGGCTCAGAGATTTACCGGTCTTTTCTGATATGACGTACGCTTGGCCAAATACAAATGTCTAGGTACTTCAGTAGGATTTTCTTGTAGGCAGTTAAGTTTTGATTAACCACACTTCATTTAGTTAGCTTGCTACAGAAGTCGCTTATTACTTTAATAGAGAACAACAAGTAGTATTTGAACGCATCACCTCATAGGAAAAAAGAAAGTGTAGCAACAACAGAGTTCAATTCAGGTGAAGATCAACTATGTCACAGCTATGATCTTTTTTTTTTTTTACACATTAAGCCTATTGGACAACGAAGCATGCGTGTAATCTGTGGTGGAAGAGCCTGACCAGTGGCTCCGTTCCTCTGGTTAAGACTTACAGGTTACACAGCACCATCAGTACTGCGAGCTTGAAATCCTTCTCTGCGAAGGCTGTTCAAATCTAGCCGCGTTAGAACTTCACAGCGCACCAGAAGGGTGTCATCTTTTACGAAGGTTCTTTGCTCCAAGTTCTGCAGGTGCATGAAAGTCACGTAACCAAACCCTTTAGGATTGCGGTGAATTGTTGGTCTCTGGAAGGCCAGCAACTCCGGCTTGGCTTCCATTACTTCTTCATGATTCTGCCGTTCAGGGCCTTCTGATTGATCCAAAATAGAAAGTCGTATAGTGCCTTGGAAAGGCCAAGGCAGATGGCTGTCGTATTCTCCTTGCATAGTGTGGACAAACAGAGAGATAAAATTAGCACAGCGCTGAGCATTTGGTAACTGGATATGCAAGCGCAAACACAGCTTGTAGCCAGGTTTTCCAGTATAGAAGCCAGGACTGTGCATCACAACAGGTCTCTCTTCTTTCTGTGCTTTCTGAAGTCCACTGAAGTTTTCAATCTTCCATATATAAATACCATTGCATTGCTGTGCCTCCATTTCAGTGATTTTTCCCTCCAAATTCCGAATAGTGCGTTTGAGTTCTGCCATGTGGACGTTCTGCGTCTCCATTTTAGCAATGAGTTCTCTGATCTGGTGATCTTGTCTCACCAGGCGACCTTCCAACTGCTGAATAGTTTCTTTGAAGTTTTCAACTTCTGGGTTACAATTATATGGGGCATGTGACACGTGGGAGAAGAGGGCAGGCTCAAATGGCAGTCCATTGATAAAGGGTACAGGATTTGTAGCAGTAACACTGATATTTTGAAAACTCTGAGCCATCATTCTCATGTGAACCTGAGTGAACTCCTGCATATGTCGTGCCAGTTCATTCCTCTGCATCTAGAATTTAAGAGACGTAGCATTAAAAATATATCACACATCATCTCTAATCACATCCTAAATGTGGCTCTGAAGAAAATCAAACAAGCTGCTTCTGTTACGTGAGAAAAACTGGAATGTAAATCAAAGAAAGGTGATGTGACGAAGGAGCACTACCAATGGAGGGCTTCAAATTTAAGATCACTTATGTCAAATGAAAAAATATGTTTAGATGCAAGTGGGCAAATACTGTTCAACTCAAAATTGACATGGTGTAAAAGTGTTAGTGATAAACAGGTATTTTTCTGTGTGCTAAGTCAGCACTGTATTTCCTTCATTGATTTGTTGAAATGGCTCCACAGTACCAGATAATGATATATGAAAACCAGTGGGGAAAGATGAAAAGATAAATTTTTAGAGTTATTGCACGACTAAAAATGAGAGTATCTAGATTAAATACTTTTTGTACTTAATCAAATTTAGAACATTCTCATTTTTTCTTTACCAAACTCTAAAAGCCATAATTGTGTTTGGTCACAACTTTGCAAGAAATGTTAGAAGAAGCTACTTTATTGGTATGAAAGCTGAGAATACACTCATGGATTAATAAAAGTATGTCCATCAAGCAAATAATTCACTTTTCTAAATTTGAGAAGGACTTCTGAAAGGCACTGCATCAGCACATATTGCTTTATAATTAAAATACTTCAGAACAAAAAAAGACACTCCACAAATCATTGAAGATTTGGACAGGTAGATGAGATGAGAACAGAAAAAGACATTAAAAAAAGAAACATGCAGAACATCTGCAACTCATGATTATGATAAAAGGCTTACCTTTTCAGGACACCCAAAGGCACTATAAAAACATGGTACTGGGGCAGTAGGACAATCATTATCGTAATGGTTAGGCATCTAAAACAAACCAGATTTGCAATTAATTTTCCCATTAAGAGTATTCTCTTATAACATCCTAAAAGAATAGGGCTGGATGGACTCTAATTATGTACCTGAAGCCAGATCTGTTTATTCCTGTATCAGTTCTCAAAGAAATATGGAAGCCTTGAACAAAAATGTTAGCTAATGATACAAGTTCTGTATCCTCCTTGCATGTACTTTAACACTTCATTGCCTTATAGTTTTTACCTTATGCATCGGAAAACATTCAGGTTTTTCCTCACATGAATGTAAGTCTTTTGTTTCTAACCTATACTCAGACTAGATCACAGTCCATTTCTTTCCCTTCTGCAGCACTATTTGCATATACTTATAAACAACTGTGGCACTTTTCATTATCTTCTTCTTCAGAAAGTCCACATTTATTTCAGTTTTTCTTATGGTCCATGTCTTCCAGACCCAATTATCTCACTGCTCTGAATCCTCCCTATTCATTCACACCCCAAAAGCTGGACAGCTGCAACTGATACCCTACCTGCCCTAATCAGAGCAAAAGATAATTCTGTGTTTCTCAGGCAAAATATCAGCTTATGTAACCCAAAATGTCTTGTTTAAATATCATGATGCAGTAGAGCACAAGCTTAACACAGGTCATCCATTAATTCTAAATCAATACCTATTTTAGCATTCTCTATTTCACAGTTTCACGACTCATTATTTGATCTAATGACACATTTTTGCCATTGTCATTACTGAACTCACTCCGGTTTTTCAGAGTACTTCCCTGATTTTTCAAGCTCATTCTTTATTTTAATCTGAGTCATTAACATAGTTGCCATTCCACTCAAACAGAGAGGCTGCAAATTAAGTAACATTTATTATTATCCTATCAATGAACCTTTTTGTATTCAGTTGTTATTGAATAGAAGAAACAGCAATGATTATTACGATAGTAATGGACATGCAGAATTCTACCCAGCATCTACAGTTCAGTAGTGAATTGTTTACAGCTACTTTCTAATAATGGCTTTCCAGTTAGAAATATTCTCCCTCTTTGCCCAAATTAAAGCTTTGTCTTCTAACATCAGCCATAATCACAAGCTGCTATTTGGTATTCTTTAACCTCCATTCAAGATCAGAACACCCAGCATGGCAACTGTCACGAAGCAGCATTCCCAAACAATGTGATTTGCACCTAGAAATCCTACGGTGGCTTACCAGACTGCAACTGCAAGCAGATGCAGTGTTTAAATTAATATTCCACCTGCAGTGGATGAAACTTTTTCAAAGAGAGGCAAGGAGAGATTTATTAACCAGTTTCTTCAAATTTAATTTGAGATTAAAGCAGCAATGTAAATACAAAACATCTGACACAGATTAAGCATAGAAAGCTGGTCTCTTACCTGCTGTCTGATGAGCATTGTGTTGCAATATTCACAAAATACATTGGCAAGGGGACAGGTTTGGTCATGAAGCTGTTACCAAACAGAGAAAAAGAGAGGAAAAAGACTTAATAATGTTATGTCATTTAAAAGAATGCTGATCATTTCTAATGAGATGCTTTGTTTTTATTTACATTTCAAATTTTGCACTTTGGTGCAAAACTAAAACAAAGTTTAAAAAAAGTATAGGAAGGATAAAATACTAGAAGTGACCTAGACCTTGTCTTGTGTTTTAGCACATATTCCCCAGAAGATGCACCTCCTGACATCCTTTCTGCCAGGAATAAAAGCTGTAAATGTCTGATGTTGCTTTGTATGTTACTTTGCCAGTAGATGCTACCCCTCTCTGGTGGTACAGCCAAAAATCAATGGTTGTTACACAAGTCTTTTTGCACCACAGGGTTTCCACGAATGGTGTATCTAAGCACAGCCTCTGCCCAGCTTTTGCCTGTCCTAGGCTAGTGCCCTGGAGTTTGTAGCTTCTCACTTGTGCAACTAAAAGAGCTCTTCTAGACCATTTTTTTTTAAATTGATGTCACATTTAAAAGCAAACCCATGCAAGTGGAGGCTGGAAGACTAAGTACCTCTTTATCTTCATAAGCCATAGATGTGGCACAGTTGGGGCAACAGACTTGACGCCGCAGACACTCCTGTGTCATGTGCTCTTTCAGATGGTTCTTCTGAAAGGCTCCTTGGCACTGCGGGCATTCCACGGTGGAGAAATCACAATGCGACTGGTGGTCCTGAACGTGGGCAAAAGAAGGATCTCATACTATAAATAGGTACAAACTGCTCACCCGTTTTTCAGATAAAGCACAGTACAAGAGAAACAAACCGCAATCTTTCCTTCTTTCCCTCCAAGAAAACCCTCAGATGCTTATGCTGACTTTACTGGCAGCGTTGCGTTAGTAAGATCAGGACTTCCCATATTCAGAGTGAACACGTTCACATATTAAGAGCACTCTCCAGTAAAATTCAGCTTTATGTTTTTTTCCTAATAATTGGTATGTTATTTTCCAGAACAATTACTTCAACTCATAAATCTAGCTGCTTTCATGGACTATTAAACTGACCTTAGAGAATTTGTGCGAAGTACAGATAAAGCTGATCAAAAGATAGATGTGAATGATCCTAAAGAGCTAGCTGCATTAGTACAATTTTCACGCGCTACCATGTTCACTTGAGAATCACCTAATTGCAACTAAACACTCATTAAAACAAACAAACAAACATGCAGCTATAGGGTTGAATGAACAACACACTGAATCAGCATGAAGAGGTATCAGGTATGCTCATCTATATTAAGATATTTTGAATTTTTTACATGTTCATGAAAACAAGGTTCTATATTTTCTGAACTAATTCTCACCTCTAAATGCCTCAGCTCCATCTTCATGCAGCAGCCCTTGTTGGGACACTTAACCGTTAATGAAAGGATTTCCCGTTTAGCGAAGTTGTCAGGAAAAAGTTGATTTTCAAGCAGAATTTCATTGTCTACTGGACATTTGTGACCTGCATCTCTACAATGCCAGAAAAAAAAAAGGAAAAAGCAATTGAGTTTCTTTTGCCTTTACTTTAAAATATTTTTACACTAGCAAGACATAAGCGGGCAAATTAATAACACATTAAATTAGTCCTTGAAAACAATGGCATTTATGTGACAATTACCAGAAGTTATGTAAATCAGAAATGTAAATCAGAAAAATTGACAGTACACAATTTCACTTGGGGTAGAGCTATTGGGATCGTAGAGCTGTTCTAGCTCAGTAGCTTTTAATTGACCAAATGGCACGATAGATACACTGCACATAAACTTGAGGAGGATGTTGGGAACCTAAGAATTTATGGTCTCGTTTCTGTAAGTACTTTACATAGCTCAAACACAAAAGTATTATTTCAATACTGTTTCAAAACAGTTATTTAAAGGTTCTTAGACATTCTCTCCCTCCTTCCTCACTTGGGATATTCTATGATTCTATTTTCTCCTCACTTGGAAATATCAGTGATATGGAAAAATACATGGGGTGGAAAAATGTGAGAAAGCACTTGTGGTGCAAAGATCAAGTGTCAGATCATTGTCGTTGCTTGCAAGCGGGAGAGGAAGTAGAACGCAGTGGGCTGTGGAGGACAGGAGGGAATTTGTGCTTTGTTGGAAAAGGAAATAATTGGTCAGCACCTCCTTCATTAGCAATGCTGCTAGAGGAAGTGGGGGTAATGTTTAGACTTTAGAAGGAGACAATGAACTTCCTTTCCGAGGTTTTGCTCGCAAGAGTTAGCTTGCCACAAGTCTGATAGTCATACTTCTAAACAAATGGAAAAAAGAAAATAACCTCGCGTGCCATTTTGTGTCATAGCTCCCTGAGCAGCGTGCTGATCTTTGTCACAACTCGGAAATGTTCCTGCAGCTCACACACAATCCACAGGCAGCCACTTTTTAACAGGTATAACTTGGTTACAAACACCCTGCTTGATGCAGCATAATGGTAGTTTGGCACACCTGCTGCTAAGACAGTAGCTTTACTTCTACACATGAAAGATAACCACCTATAATGACAGCCAGCAATATAGTCATTATAATTAATGATACTAGATCTCCAGCTCAAATCACCAGCAGTCTCGGGGTAAAATAAGAATGAATGGCAATTTTCTAGAGATTATAAAAAGGAAAGAGCAAAGACACATTGCAGGATATTAAACAGATATTAAACAAGTATTGGAATTGTGTTTAAAAGGCTGCTTAGATCCATCCACAGACAAAGAAGTGCTAGATATTTCCTGTCACAGAACTGAGTTTATGCACCTCTGTTCTAAGGCACTTTACAGTGGAGGTTTTCCTGTGCTGGAATTATTTATCACGTTGAGTTGTGCCACCCACAATGGTAACTGTGAAACTGTAATCATCTACCATGAAGTACAAGGAATATTCCTATCATTTCCATTTTAAACATAGGTATGAAAAGTAAAGCCAGGAAAATTTAGTTTAAAGAAAAAGACTGCTCCATGATTTTAACAACTGAGCAGTTTAGCCTAGAAGCAAAATAGTTGGCATATACTTTTAATTGGAGCCATGTAGGTTGTTTAATGAACTGCTACACCCGAAGCTTTCCTTGCTGCCCCTTGTCAGCTCACAATTCTGCTTATCAGAT
The DNA here is from genome assembly GCF_964211825.1 of Aythya ferina. NCBI lineage: Eukaryota > Metazoa > Chordata > Aves > Anseriformes > Anatidae > Aythya > Aythya ferina. Next base: position 16,082,584 of record NC_140301.1, on the reverse strand, counting down.
AAAAGAGGTTCTGCTGTTTGGTCAGCCCTACTATATGCCCGGAGTTAGCTTCGACCTAACACAGGAGAAGAAAGATGAGTGAAGTTTAATTAGCTATTGCATCTGAACTTCGTTCTTCCAAATTTTCTGATCAACTACTTTGTAGACAGCAATGTTTGTAAACTACTATTTGTAGTTACTATAGTAGATAAGCTTCTTCACTCCCGTGACTCATAGCACTTTAAAGCACTTCAGGCTGCCTTACTTCAAATGATAACAGGACTTGCTGGGAAGCAAACACTTACTGTGATTGAAACCCATCATGTCCCTTTTTTACATACAAATCTTTCTAGCTGCAGGCACAGCATCTTCAGCATGGACAACTACAACTGCTGCCTGAGTCGCAAGAAGCAATTACTCAACAGCTTTGTGTCCATCCTGTATCACTTAAAGTCCTCAGTCCGTGTTCAATCAGACTAGACAGTGAGAAAATTAGTAAGGAAGCAGAAGCACTTTTTTCCTGACCACATAAAGGGTGTGACAATCACTTAATGAAAAAAATAGCACTTAGACAATGTAAAAATCACTTTCAATTCTCATTTTAGTTCTGTACAAACTTCTCAATGACATCCATCAATACTGTACTGTAGACACTACGTACTCCAAATCAATACTGTACTGTGGAGACTGCAGCGATAGCCCAAATCAATAGCTCAGTCCACGTATCCCAATTAAGCGTGCGATTCAGCCCTTCAGAAGGGCCCTGGCAATCCAAGTTCTGCTCTGCTTTTACAAGCTCTCACTGCACTCCAAAGACAGATTCCAGTGGGGAATGAGGGAAAATATTTACTACTACTGAAACATTTGAAATATCACAGTGATGATCTATCGTCTCCAAGATCAAAAAAGCTTGCCATCTGTGCTCTGTATTCACTTGAATTGTAAGTTTACCTCTGGAGGTTAAGTAAAAAGCGGAAAGTATACAGGAAGGAAAAACTTCTGGTTATGAGAACTGTTTAGAGACCGAAAAGTGTGAGCAGAGCAAATAGTCTCTTAATTTAACAGAGAAGAGAAGAGAAACCATTTCCTATGCCTGAGGTTTAAGAAGGAAGTTTCTCTACCTGCTCTGAGATGTTATGTTGCGAGCACAAGCTTGCTGCAGTTCCTCACTAAGTACCACGGAAAATTCTGACCAACGACCACAACTGTGCAGCTCTTCAGCAGAAGTGTAATAAAACAAGATCACCATGCAGGATCTAAGAGACTAGATGCAAGACATCCACTTTTGGTCATTTTAAGTTTAGTTAGCATAGGAGTATGACTGTCTTTGAAATGCCTAGTGAATAGAAATTGCTAATGCTCACAGTACTTCAGTACTGACTAATTTTCCTTCAGGATTTGCAGGCATCATCCTCCCATGAGAAGGTTTAAAGATTTCTTACCCCTTCTTTCTTCCAGATATTCCCAAATTAAAGAAGAGTATAAATACCACTATCGCCAAAAAAGCATAGCAAGCTCAGAGAGAGTAAGGAATTCCAAAATGTAACAGTTTGGGTAAGTACAAAAGTCTAATTTGATACTTACAAGGACACATGAATTTATGTACAATAATCTATTGAAATAATTTAGGTTGGAATCTGCAAAGTGAAGGCCAGAAAGTGAAGCCAAGTGCTTGTGCCTGGGAAGTTGGATACACACACTCAAAGCCGACAAGTTTACTTTCATTTTTGCTTTCTTCCATGCTTTTGGCTGAGGTGACTGCCACTGAACGATGCAGTTGGGTAAGATCTGACTTACCCTTTATTTTTTTAAGGGATGTAGTGAATGAGGCAAGACACTGTGGGATTGGGGTGATCTCATGGCATGATTAGTAGAGAGCAGAGTATCTCTTAGCTTCCTCAGCAGAATACACTGGAGAGTCGCTTTTCATGGATGAACGATTTTGGTATTCTGCATTTTCTGGATAACGAACTTGCATCCTGTTCTCAGAAACGCTGATGAAACTAAATGTTAAAAAGAACTGTGCTGCAGACACAAAGTTTTGTGCTCTCTAGAGGAAAATAACTTGAACTTTTGCAAGTAGGGAATAACAGCAATAAGCAGGGAATGCAAAATTAAGTTCAACCTCTTGCACTGAGCTCCGACACTTGCTTCCTTGATGTAAAAGGGATGTCATGAAGAAATACACTAGCATCAGACACCACAGTGCAGAAACTACAGAGACGCCCACAAAACCCACAAACCCTCTTGTATTCAGAGAATACCGCTGCTGGCATACCATCTATCTGGTGAGCTACAAATGATGAACTATGGATAAAAAGAAATGGAACAGAACTATGAATAATTGGTATGGAAAACCAATCAAGAAAGCACTGCTCATTTTGCATGCTAAAAATAAGTGCCTGTGGGGAAAAAAAAAAAACAACATTTTGAGGTAATGCTGAAGATGGTTTAACGCTCTTATACACAAAGGTGTGCAAAGTAAGGTGGGAAATTAACCAGCTCCACAGATGGGTCACACAGCGTTAAACAGATTCCTACCAAACTACTCTGACATTTGAGCTAAGGGAGCGATTTACAAGAAAACAATCTGGCTAATGCCGAGAAGAAAAACCAGCATACTATCTAGCTTTCTATCAATGTGTTCCAGTACTCACTGCCATGGGTGGGACAGTGACAACTGTACTGCAGGTCTGAGGGAAGTACGCTGTGCAGGTCTGCATGTGTTCTGATTTTGTGTCCTCTTTCAACCGTTCAGTTTTCTGAGTTCAGCTAATCTTGCCTTCACATCTCATTCCTACCCTCCCCATACACCAGTTTCCTCTCTCAACTCTTTGTCCCAGACTGTTCCCTCCTTACAATCTCCAGACCAACAAAGCAGCAGATTGCAAGTGGAGAACTGAAAGCATGAATTGCCCATCTGTGCCAAGAAATGAAATTGTTGGCAGTTGCCTGTAGTTATCAACAGAAACAATCAGAGGGGAAGGACAGGTATTTTAATCCCGGGCTGAAGATGGGATTTATTTGGAGGATTTGGCTACCAAGTTATTATAATTTTTAACATTTACTGAATCAAGTGAATTTCTTCTTAAAAACACTTTCCCCAAGTTTTCCCTTACCTTATTGATTTGACAATGCAGCCTTTGCAGAAACGGTGCCCACACGGTGTCTGCACTGCTTCCCGAAGGGCCATCAGACAGATCGGACACTCATATTTACTTTCCAAGGGCGGATCAAACTCCACGTCGTATCCTTGTGTTTCCTCTGTAAACGAACTCGGAGGGTTTCCAGTCCCGCTGCTGACGCTCACGCTGTCTTCTTTCGCTCCTACGCTGCAGGCACTGGCCATGGCTGCACAGCAGCCACTTTCCAGGTCTCGGGCTCCACAACTGTTATTGCTCTGTAGCAAGCTCATAGTAGCTGATCAAGGACCACACGGAAACGCTCTGCAAGATGACAGAAAGGTGTGTTAATTTAAAATACTCCAAGACCACGAACAGAGCTTATTTCTGGCCACAAGCACTGGAACAGCGCTGCACACGCGGTTCTGCTCACAATCACCAGTTTTGAATTGTCCCAGTTTCTCTGCTGTATATCTTTTTTACTTATCTTGTGATATAAGGAAAGAGCACCGCATCCTGTCAGCCTGGGTCAAAAACACAAACACCTTTCTGTAATCTCTTTCATCTACCCAATTTCTGTAAACGGAGGAATATTCTCTCTCCTTGCTGCGCTTACTAAAAATGCCTCTACCCCTTCAGCCTTATTTACTTCTAAAGCATTCCTGGTTTCATTGAAAAGTGCTGGAAAAATACAAGTTTTATGCAATAGCAGTAGCTCAACTCCGTGTTTTCCTTGCAATGACCAAACATTGTATTTTCTGTATACAGAGATGTGCAGTATAGGTTCCCAGTCAGTCGAGGTGCATATCCGCAAATAAAATGTAAGCCTGGGTACCCAAACCTAGCAGGTGACACACTGCAAAAGAAATTCAGATACGCAGCACTGTTAGTAACATTTTAAAACCATCAATAGGACTTCAAATCAAGTAGGAAGCTGCACATGAGATAAGGCTAATACTTCTGCGGCTCAAAAAGTTATCTACAAACTAGCAGTACTCAACAGGTTCCTTGCTCTCCTCTGGTGTAGCTGGGAGGAAGGACAAGTGACGTGACTGCAAGAAGGGAAGATAAAAATCACACTTCCCTGAAGCAGAGTGAATGGCAGAGTAAGGCCTGTTTTTACAATAAAGCTCAAAAAGCTGGTTGAATTCATGGGTATGAAATTAAAAAATGCTGTTAATTAAAAAATGCAAAAATTTTAAAAAGCCTGTTAGTATTTCTACACTGAACGAAAGAACTTTAAAGAAAGGTTTAAACAACAAATACCAATTGCGAAACTCCAAGAAACTTTCCTCTATCCCAGTTGTTTAATTGTTACAAACATTTCCCTAGAACCCTATTGTGGTTAATTGTCTTTAATTGACAACACCAAGTTGTCAATTAAATTATTTGGAGGCGCAAGGCAGCGTGAGCAGGCTGTGGGCTGCAGGGCCAGGCACGCAAAGCCAGGTGCCCACTAATGGCAGTGCAGACAAAGGTCTTTGGAGATGTTCACCTACTGCACTCATTGCGCCTTTTAAAGCCTATTGGAGGTAGAAACCTAAGGATTAGTTGAGAGCTGGGCTGTAGGGACCATTGATCTGCATCGAGGCGGTGAGGATGCAGAATGAGTAGGGTCTGAAGTACCTGAAAAGTAGCGTTCCTGCCATTTCCAAAGCACCGTCTGACAGCCTGGAGCTGTACAGCACCAGGCAGCAATGCCTGCTGCACGCAGAAATCATTCCATCGCACGGCCGTCTGGAACTGCACCCAAGGGATGAAGCTTACTTCTTCTCCAGCTCTCTGTCCCCACGTATTTATTATACCTCTATGTCATCTACCTCAACAAGCTTTACAGTCAAGGCTCCTGTCTACAGCAAATACAAACCAAACTACCAAACAACTTTCCAGCAGTTGCTTGAGGCACAGTCCCAGAATTATGAGTTTAATCCCATGGAACTGAACACAAGTACTCAGAACAGAAAGAGAAGAATCAGTGCTTAGAAAGATGCCCCGTGAAAGAAAGTTTTTTTAGGCTGTCACCAACAGGTCTCTTTTATTTAAGAGCTGCTGCAGAGGATAATTAGTCCATAGGCCACAATTCATGAAAAAAATCACAGGGACTAAGTTGGGCCAACGGAGGGTGAATGTGGGTATGCAGGATATTGCACGGAGCAATGCTGCACTGGAGCCCACAGGCCAGGCTGGGTCTGAAGACATCACATTCTTCTATACCACAAGGGTATATTTAGTGAGGCTACGAAAGGGAAGAGGAACACGCATCCCTTTAGCCGTGTCACAAAGGAATTCAGGAAGTCGCAAGGAGGAAAATATCACAGCTTTACTTAAATTCAGCTGTCATATTCATTGCAAAGCGAGCTGCTCTTCCCTTGGGCTGTCTCTAGAAATAAAACCTACAATTTGAAATACTGTCCTTGTAAGGAAGAAAACAGGACCTGACTCTCGATATTTGAACGCTTTGTAGATTTCAGTGCTGTCCTCTTTGCCCATTTAAACTGTTTCTACAGACAGAGCAGATGTAGATTCAGTCTATGGAAACAAAAATCCTGTACCAGAGTCATTTTAACGAATGAGTCAGTGCAACCAGTCAACATCCCAGTCTTGCACAGAAATCCCCCTATTCAGTGATTCTCTCCACTCCTACATGGAGCTTTTTGTCCGCATTATGACCAAAGGGCTCACAAAAAAGAGGTGCAAGTATCATTATCTCTTTATGGCCGAATTTCCCTATCTGTACAAAGGTGAAAATTAAAAAAAAAAAGGTGATTAAGAGCCAGATCTTGAATTTTGTTCATGTTTTACATAAGGTGTGTAATAGGATTCCTCCTGCTACTCAGCTCCACTTCATTTTGTCTCCAAGGACACTTCTTCCTCCATATGCATTTATAGGCATGGGACAAGGCACAGGTTTCCAAATCAAAATCCACACACACTGCTGCTACTCAGACTAGTAACCAAAGTCCAATTACTTCATCACAGTTTAAAGCAATTCCTTCACAAGTTGTAAATGCTGTAATGGGAATTTTCTGTTCCATTTTGCCCTCCAGGAGCAGAAGATAGACTCAATCTTCTTGAACAAAGCAGTGTGAGGGCAAAACCAATTAGAGAAGAATAAAATGTTAATGCTGATGGCAGGTCTTTCCCCTGACCAAGATGTAGAAGACAATTTGTATGCCTACTGTGGCAGTTATGCAAGTTTCTTCCCTGGGGAATTTAAAAAAAATTTCAGGTTAGAGAAGGATGGCCTTTAGAACCCAGTGTACATCCCAAAATTTACATCAAATTGCTTTCGTTTTAATTATGAAATAGATTACCAGTGAAGTAAAACCTACCAAAACATCCCCCCGAAACCACACCAGCTTCTTGTACCATCAACAGTAGTTATCCTTTTTCCTCTGTGCTGAATCTTGAGTCAAATACAGGTGTAACTACATGTACATATTAATTTGAACACCCTGCCCACACCAGAGCCTTTAGAATTCATCCAGCTTTTTGACATGGGCAGCGTAACACAATAAACACACTCTGGTAGCGTGTTCTGTGACTTCTGTTTGGACAACACCAACCTAGCAGCCCTCACTTTGAGGAGCAACTGAAATTAAAAGGAAGCACTGTGTGGCAATTCTAACTCTTGCTAGGATGAAGCTTCTCTGGCAGAGGAAACCTGAACACAATGTTTGATAACGCACCTGAAGCGCGGCTCCCTAGAGCTAGGAAGCCCCACCACACTCGCTGAGCAGTCGGGCAGTGGTTTTGGCTTGCACATATGGGGTACCCAAAGTCCTTGGGCCACCAAAGGCTGGTTTTTGTTTTTGTTTGTCTCTCCAACGCAACACCTTTACATCGTTTGGCCACAGAAAAGAAGGTGCTTTCCAGGCTAACAGGTAATGGTCAGAATGTTTGATCATGATTTATACTGCAGAAACGTGGAATGATCCATCTCTAAAGATCAAACCTGCACGTCCCCAAACCAGAGCAGACACAGGAGTCCCAAGCCCTCTTTCCCAAATTTAAGACTAAACCATAGAGAAACCTTTCTTCAGTAGGTACCCTGCGCTGTGTTGCTATTTACACTGCTGCATTACAAAATGATAAGGTTAATCTGTGACAGCACGGTCAGGCCAGAACAGCGAGCTCCTGCGCGCATAATGTACCTTACGATTCACAATTAAATTAAAAACCTTCTACACTTTAAATTACCGTGTCCAATAAAGCTCTGCAGTCTGACTCGTGAAGCCCCAAAGTAAAATGGAATTTAGCTCGGATTTTTAGAGATGTTCAAGCTCCACCTAAGAGCCACAGGATGAATTTATAAACTTTTCTAAATCAAAAGCCATTAGTGGCACAGAAGATATCTTCCAATTGCCTGGACAATTACACAACAATTTGAGTAACAGGGAGGGGATAAGACTAGGCATTGTACCCTATTTACACTGAAACAGGAAATCGTATCTTTGCGCATTTGACAAACGTGAAGGAGCACTGTACAGGGAGCGTAGCAGCTGTCATGAAGCAGAAAAATTTAAATATTCATCTGTAAATATTGAATAGAATTAATTTCTACATGATTTTTGCTAGAAAATTCATACTGAGTAGCCACATAAAGAAGGAAATCAATACAGAGAACTATTCCACATCCCTTTCCGTACTCGAAGTCCATAAACCTAACCAAACTGCTCTCAGCCTGGCCGACACATAGCCAGCAGAGGGCAATGCCTGCAGGCAACACTCTGCTTTTCCTCCTGCTGCCTCATTAAGAACAGTTCAGAATGCAGATTCGTGAGACTGACAGACCAGTGGAGTGACTTTGGGTGATTTGCTTATGAAGCAATACTTGCAATGCTGATTCTCAGGCGTATCAATCAATGGTCTCCTGACAAGTGATAAGCACTGCGCTCGGCAGCACTCGTATTATCAGGTTTACAATTATCATCACCATGGCCCCATCCTGGCAAAAACATAAAATGATGAAAGTTCATTTGAATTAATACCTATAAAGCACTTTCATTTCAAAGCAACCAAATAGCTGGACAAGAAAAAGCAGCAGCAGATTCAGGCAGGACTCATAACTGTGAAAAGCAGCTCCTGTTTCTTGTAAAAACCTGCAAGCACGTTACAAGCATTTTGTTATCAACCTTTTTTTCCCCCCCTCTAATATCCATACCTAGTAAGGCTTTCAGGTCCCTTGGAGAACCCATATGCTTACTATTCCTCCATGTGAAACTAAACACTAAATAAAAACTTCTGTTTGAGGTGCATACAGCCTACCAACAACAGGGGAAGTTCATCAGGCACTGTCACTGCTCCAGTCACTGGCACAGAGTGACCTTTGGGGGCTTTCTGAACCTTTGTAAGTGGTTTCTCTTAGCTTGGAGAGAATGCTGTCAGACCTTAGTCACGTGTATCACTGACATTAGGAGACTAGAGGGAGGCATACTCCAAGTTACGAATGCATTTTATCCTACTTAACTATGTCAAAACAAATTTAATTTTATTGGGCACTGGAAGTGCCATACGCTGTGTTTAACACCAAAATATTCCATGGGTCTTTCCCTAATTAAAAAGCAAAACAAAACCCCAAGCCCTTCTTCAGCTGACTAAATTCTAGAGATATTTCACTGAGAATCGTCCAGATTAGCAAAAACAAGGCAAGCATTATTAGTGAGGAAAACAGTACTGTTCAAACTCTTTACTTTGGCAGAGACTCTCTGCTCTCTTTGGCCTCTGCCATCCCTCTGCACATTGTGACATGTGTCGTGCCTCTCTGTATTCCTCCACAGATCTGCTGAGAAGTTAAGATGCTGTCAGAATGCAGACAAGGTAAACATTAGGACAGAAAGTACTTCAAAAAGAGGTAGGGAAAAGTAGAGCTACGAGCAAATGTCATTTCTGCAAGGCATGGGCTCCAGAGAGGATTGAATTATCATCTACCTCGACCAACAGGCAGCCCGTATGCGGCATTAGTAAAATTATTTGAGGCACTGGGAAAGTAAACAGCGAGCTAGGCACACATCCTGAAACAGCTCAAGCGTTTCCCCTTTTCACTCTGCCTTACGTTTACTTTTATTTTCTTTTTGATGTGCTTTACACTCAGGAGCTTGTATCCCTAGCTTTAACACTCCGGATCTAAAACCTTTTTATATTCGCATAGCTAATGCCTGCTCCTGAGATACAGAAGCTATGCTTCTTGATGTGCTAGCAAGTTCAACAGGTGACGAAAAAGCGTGTTTTTTCGGCCATTTTTTCACTCTGAAGTTCTGGCAGCAGGCAGCTGCTGTGCGTATGTCCTCTTTAAGCACAGTAAGAGCTCATTTAAGCAGAGAGCAGGGCTGCAAGGCTGCAGCGCTGCACACCCCAGCCCTGTCCATGCCTCGGCCTCTCCCTCTCCCCCTTCCCCTTCCCATGCCGAGCTCGTCCCAGCGGCTCCTCAGCAGCAAAGCGCTGCGGGGGAGCTCCCGTCCCCGCATGGAGCCCGGCCCGAGCCCCGCTCCGTGTGGGCGCCGCTCAGGCCGCGCCCCGGCCCCGGCCGCCGCCAGCTCCCCGCCGGCCCCGCGCCCCGAGCCCCGCTCCCTCCGCCCGGGCAGCGCCGCGCCCCCAGCCCCGTTCCCCGTCCCCGTCCCCCGTCCCCGTTCCCCGTCCCCCTCTCACCGCCGGCCGCTCCCCGCCGGCGCCGCTTCCGCCTTCTCCTCGGCAGGCAGCGGGGCGGCGGCCGCACGGCCCCACAGAGGGCCCGGCCCCGCGGCAGCGCCGCCTGCCGGAGCGGGGCCCTGGAGGGAGGCTCCGGGGAAGTGAAAAAGCGGGCGGGCTGCGGCGCCTTCAACACGAGGGGGAATTTCGATGCCTGCCGCGGTGGCTTTCATGGGCCAGCACCCCAGGCTAGCACGGATTCCAACCCTAGAGGTGCTCCTGTTCCCTGGGTCAGGGGAGCAGGCACTGGGGGCACGGCTCTGCGGTGATGTGAGGGGTCCCTGACAGAGCTATGGGCTCCTGCCCTCACCAACACTGCCCACCTGCCCCAAATGCTGAGCGGGCAGGCTGCTGCCGCTTAGAAAAGGCTTACGGCAGCCCCTAAGACACCCCTCTGGGCACTGCTTATGTCCTCAGGATTACTGAGGACATCTGCCAGGACCCACAAGGGAGCGAACAGTTAGAGGAGAGGGGCAGAAATTGCACAACCAGTGTCCTCAAATGGGACTCCAAAGTGTGACAAGAAACAAAGAGTTATTTTGAATGTAATATCACAACATTTATGGACCCTTTGCTGGGCAACTGGCTGAATTTCAGAGCCATCTTTTTTCACTGCTGAATGGACAAATTATTATATTACTTTCATTATCTGTAAAATTAAGAAATTTATCATTCCATAGCTTTGTAAAACAGATACCTGTAGATGGACAGTTTTCTGTGGCCCAAATCTACAGTTTTTAGTAATCTGTTAGGCAGCCAGAGCACTGATGCTCGGTTTATTTGGGTTGGGAAGGAATCTGAGGAACGGATCTGGAGTTTCTATTCCAAATGTAAATGAAATGCCTTTTTTCAGTGCAGTTGCCCAATCTGTATGGTTTATGGCAAGCTTAGGCCCACAGTCACGTATCAATGCCCATATTGCAACACGAAGCAGTGCAGAAATCCTGTTCTCCACGCGGTGGTGCCAGTTGCACAGGGAAAACATTTTCCAGCACTGGATCTGTGCATTTGAGCTGTTGAGCAATTATGCTCATACAGACATAAAACACACCTAAAGCTGTAGCAATTTGAGATCAATTAAAGCCTTGTTTGCCTGCAGTATCCCTACAAGACAATATTTTTTCAAGACGATTTCCTGGGTACACTGGAAGTAAAGTGCTTGACTACGCTCACGTGTGCTCACCTGGCTGACTTGATGATCTGGGGCTGTTCGTGCCAGACCTCGGGCTTGCAGGGAGTGGGGCCAGTAGCCAGCTACCAAGGTGAAGTTTTGAATAAGCACCCCAGAGGGACAGATTTGCTAAACTACTTCTCAAAGAGCCCAATATCCCTCAACGCTAACAATGCATATTGTCAGTGAGCAGCATCTGCTGTTTCAAGATAAGGGAGGAAACCAGCATGTGTCTGCAGCGAGTGATGTTGATTGATATCTGGCGCCGCAGCCTGACCTGATATCTTTTTGAAAAGGTCTCTCCAAATGCCAGGGAGTGGTAGTGAAAACAAGCAGGTTGTTAAGAAGTCCTGGCAAAACAGGGGAAGCAGAATTGCTGGGCTCAGGACCGAGCAGCATGATCTTCTGCATGGTCAAGAAACACCTCAGTCAGGACATCCTTGTCCTATCCTGCCTTGGCCTGGGAGCAACCTCTGGGATTTCTGTTCCACCTTGCCCTGACACATTCAGTTGTTCCTACTGCCACCTTGGGACCTTGTGTGAGTCAGAATCTGAGCAAGGTTATCAGGGTTTGGCCCCAAACTTTGTTTTCTTTGCCCTTACATCACTTGTTTCGGCATGAATCATTGCACTTGGCTACTGGAGGTGTTGGCCTCTCATGTGGCACAGTACAAGTGACTGACTCGGGTCTAACTACACTCCTCTAAGAATTGTCATAAGTCTTACAACCATCTTACAACCAGGAGCAACTGATGTTCTACAAGATCAAAGGCGATAATAGGGCAGGAATCCTCCCACCTTTTTTACCTGTAGCAAGTGTTGCTGTTGCAAGCTCCTACTTCCGGAGTGTGAGTTGGAAGGGCTTGGTGGATCATTAAAATCTGTTGCACAATGTTATGCGTGGAGCCCGAAATCTTTCGGGGTGTTGTTGTGTGGCAGAATTGGTTTTCTCACACGGAGACAGTTGCTCAGACAGTAGCTCTGTGGAAACCAAGCATGAGCGTTCAGCTCTACTGCCCACTCTTTGTGGACACTTGAGGCCTACGCCTGGTGTAGTATGTCACACAAGTCACTCCGAATATACAACTGGTTTTCACATTGGTGATTTGTTCTCCTGTCTGGGCTTTTCAAGATGTCACCAGCTGGGTAATATCCCTGAAGGTGAGATACTTGGATCTGCAGGAAGGACAGCAGAAAGGGCACCGTTGTCTGTCTACGCAACCCCCAGAAGCTTGGCTGACCTAGAAAGCAGGCAGCTGGCCTTCAGTGAGAGCTGTGGTGTGTGACAGCAGTGTGACCAGACACCAGGGGCTCCTCTCTGATAGCTGACAGAGAAGAATCTAGCTCTGAAGCTAGAAAGAAGAAAGCCGAATGCAAAACTTTGTGTTAACAAACAGTGCAGGTGCTCCTCAGAGAGGCTCTGCATACTTATCTCAGAGCCCAGGAGCCTCACACGAGAAGACCTTGTTTTTATGAATTTTGTGGTTAAGCCTCACAAATTGCCAGGTGCCACCTGGATTTGACAGTTCTGTATTGTGTTTAGTTGAAGTAACCTGTGGTTAGCAGCAGGGTGGTACTGGGAGCTCGGAGGGACAGGGATAAGTGAGATAAACAGCACTGCAGTGTCTTTAAAAAGCAGAGGGGCAAAGAAGGAGCGAGAGCACGCATGAGAGAGAGCACGCAAGCTTGAAATTTGGAGCAAACCGAGCAGACATAGCCGCAGCTCTGCGCTCTGACAGTGAGCTAAAGGTAGGCTGGCAGTACTAATGACAGCAACCCAGGTGCTTGTAGGACATCCAAGTGTTGATTCATTTTTCCGATTTTAATGTGCAGGTCAATGATTTTATTTTATATGTGCAGTGAGACTATTCATAAAGCAAGGTCTTCCTTGGCATGAGTAAAAGTATTATAATCTTGCTGTTCTTCAGAAGTGTATGAAATATTGTGAGCTGGGAAGGGATTTCTTTTTCCCCTTTCAAGGTAAAAAGAGGTGATACTGAACACAGCTGTCAGAGTTGATTAAATAACCATGGCTGGGGTTCATGGCTGGGGTTCACTCTGTAAGAATCAGAGCGGGATAAATAGCAAGGAGAAAGATTGTTTGCTGTGACCCTCAACTAGAATAACAGACCAAAGGCAAATCTATCAGGAAATATTCCCAGCACTGGGAATATTTCTAGCTCTCCTGAGAGAGCTGCTGAAAACTCCACTGCCTGGGAGCCAGGCAATTCAAAGTGTTTGATGAGTAGCCTGCTGGCAGGTATTATCTCCTGCAGAAGATGAAGGTCGGGTGACCTGAAAGGGCTTGTTGGTCATTCATTTATTGTGGGGCATGTTCAATGAAGGCAAAAACAAAAAACAAACAAAAAAAAAAAAAAAAAAAAAGAAGAAAAAAAAACAACCAACCAACCAAAAAAAAAAAAAAAAGAAAAGAAAAAACCACACAACAAAGCCCACAAGAAACTGTTTGAACTTTTCTCTTTTCTTGAGCAGAAGTAACCCCTGTCTGATTCAGCTGATGATTAATAGCATCGGCCATGGGTTTGGAGGTCAGCACGGTACCACGGTGGCACTTAGGCAAAAGGCCAGATGAGGAGAGAAAGTATTAAATATTTTGCTCTAAATGTATTCAGTGGTGGTTATTTCTTTACAATGAATTAGATATAACCCTGAGGAGGCATTGCTTGTGGTTTGAGACACTCTGAAGTTGCTGCGGGAGATGACTTTGCGTAGGTGTTATGTGGCAGAAAGGGATCTGTGGCCAGCACAGGGCACCTAGCTCTGCAGCTAACAGAGCGTCCGTGCTATCTGTAGGAAAGCAGGGCTATTCAGGGGCAAGCAGGTTGTTGCTCAGTGGATAGATTTTACCACGTCTGCCACAGGACGCAGCCAAGAAAGGGGGACGGTATCAATGCTGTGATGTATCTGGGCACAGCTGCGCATGGCAGATCTGTGGGCAGCAGAGCACAAGCAAGCATGTTGCCAGGCTGCCTCGGCGATGGCAGCAGGGGATGCAGTGCAGACAGTGATGTTCAGCAGCACGGGCAGGTAGATGCAGCAATGCAGGCAGATGGGGACAGCAGTATGGGCAGCTTGTTCTCACTGGGATGAAATGAAGAGAAGCTGGGAACGAAACAAACCTTACTTTTAGTTGCCAAGGCCTAATGAACAATTTTGAACTTAAACAGAGCTCTTAAGGAAAAAGCTGAGTAGACCGATTTGTCATTCTGGGTCTGGAACTTTATCAAAGCATGCTGTCCTTCCCCAACTGACTCTGAAAGGTTGTGCAGAAATGTTGCTTTATTGAAGGGTTATAAATGAAATAATCTCAGAAACACCCTGAGCATCATCACTTTAGACCATGGCTTGGATGCATTTCTTATGAAGGACACCTTCCAAATAGACACAGAACTGAGATTTCTAGCAAGTTAATGGCTAAGTGGGGATGTAATCAGTCAGAGAAACCAAAGCCATACCCATGTAATTTCTCATTCAGCGTATATAGTCTTAATGTTTAGTTTTTCTCTCTTTTTTTTTTTTTTTTTTTTTTTTTTTTTCTCACCCCAATCATATTAGGAAATATAATTTAATCTTCTCTATGCTGTTTGTTCACCTTCAGCACTTCTCATAGTCAGGTAATGAAAAACAGGTTAGTCACTTTTGTATTTGTTTCTACAAGATTTTGTTTTCTAAGTCTGATGCAGTAGCACAAAGTTTCAGTGTTTGAAGTGAAAGTCTTGTATTTATTTTTATACAATACCATATTCCCATGGCAACCACACTGATATTACTTTTGGTTGCGTCTCTATGGAAGCTAAAATTGGGGTCAAATTTGAGCAGACATTTACAGCTTTCCAGTACCAGTAATCCTTACAAACAGAGTTCTCAGCAGGGTACTTAAACAGATGACTAACTTGAAATGTATAAATATTCTCTCTAGAGCAAATATGCAGCCAGTATAAATTGCTGTATCTCCTTTAGAATCCAGGGAACTATAGTGCTTTACATCGACAGAGGATACACTCCTACAGCTCTAATGGAGCCACTCACATTCAGCATGCACATACTAAAGTACCTTACAAAATTGAGGTCTGAATAAAGTCTACATAGGGACTGAGTCGTGTGTGCTGCTCCGCCTGTGTAGAAGGGCATGCATTAGACACTTGAGCTCAGAATCGAGGACTAAGAAGTGGTGTGAGAGCAGTGGTCTCAGTGACTTAAATAATATAGCATGAGACAGACAAAATTGTGTCTTGAATTGGCCACGCTGGTTTAGTTTCATGTGAAAAAGTCACCACACTTTCAGAATGTAATTCTGCTCTCTGATAGCTTTACTTATGGCAAGCCCCGTCAGGTGTAAGAAGAAAGAGACAGATATTAGGGATATTAGTACCTGATGTCTAATGGCTCTATGCAGTGTGCATTGGTGTTGTAATGGACTGTGGATGCCTCAGCATGAAAGGCAAAACACAGTCAGGTGCTTATCTGAGGAACTGAGTGGACATCCACATGTGGGCCCCTCAGGTCAGTAGGTGTCTTGGCCGAGAAGGTAACTTACCTTCAAAGCATTTCTCAGTTAAAGTGGATGTGCTTATGTACTGGCATTATTTCTCATTTTGAAGAATAAGATAACTTACAGCTTCTTCTCTTTCTTAGGTGATTTGGTTTCTGACACACTGGAGATGTCGATAGCATCACAGATGGACCTGCCTGAAGAGATTCAGCATCCTTATACAAAATTTTCTGAATGGAAATTCAAGCTGTTTAAAGTGAGACCATCTGAAAAAACATCTTCTGATAACAGCCAGTGCATAAATAAGGATCAGGCAGAAGAGGTAGCTTCTACAGACAAAGGCATCATGCTGCATAAAGATGAAGGAGTTCCAAGAGGAGAAAAAATTCTGACACAGACGGACTTAATGGGCAATAGGCAGGCACTTGGGAAAGATGCCAATGACATGAAAATACAAGACAACACAGAGCATCAGAATAACCTGAAGCAACTTTGCCGCATCTGTGGAGTTTCATTTAAGAGTGACTGTAACAAGAGAAGTCATCCAGTACATGGGCCAGTGGATGATGAAACTCTGTGTCTTCTGAGAAAGAAAGAGAAAAAAGCAACCTCTTGGCCAGATCTTATTGCTAAGGTTTTTAAGATTGATGTGAGAGGGGATGTTGACACTATCCATCCCACTCGATTTTGTCACAACTGCTGGAGTATTATCCACAGGAAATTCAGTAACACTCCATGTGAAGTGTATTTTCCTAGGAACAGCACGATGGAGTGGCAACCCCACTCTGCAAACTGTGATGTGTGCCACGGTACCAGCCGGGGAGTCAAAAGAAAAAGCCAGCTACCCAGCGTACAACATGGCAAACGTGTGAAGACCATTGCAGAACGTGCTCGAGTTAACAGAGGCGGAAAGAACCAAGCACAGATAAATAACAAAAATGTAATGAAAGAGATCACCAACTGCAAGAATACACATCTCAGCACCAAGCTGCTTGCGGTTGATTACCCAGTAGATTTCATTAAATCCATCTCTTGCCAGATTTGTGAACATATTTTGGCAGATCCAGTGGAAACAACATGTAGACACTTGTTTTGCAGAACTTGCATCCTTAAATGCATCAAAGTTATGGGCAGCTATTGCCCCTCCTGCTGGTATCCTTGCTTCCCTACTGATCTGGTTACCCCAGTGAGATCGTTCCTGAACATCCTTGATAGCCTGAGCATAAGATGCCCTGTAAAGGAATGTGATGAAGAGATCTTGCATGGAAAATATGGCCAGCACCTCTCCAGCCACAAGGAGATGAAAGATAGAGAGCTCTATAGCCACATAAACAAAGGTGGCCGACCGAGGCAGCATCTTCTGTCTTTGACCAGGAGAGCTCAGAAACATCGTCTGAGAGAACTGAAACGTCAAGTCAAGGCTTTTGCTGAGAAAGAAGAGGGTGGTGATATAAAGGCCGTATGCATGACTTTGTTCCTGCTAGCTTTAAGAGCAAAAAATGAACACAAACAAGCAGATGAATTGGAGGCTATAATGCAAGGGAGGGGATCTGGACTCCACCCTGCTGTCTGCCTGGCAATCCGAGTCAACACATTCCTCAGCTGTAGCCAATATCACAAAATGTATAGAACTGTAAAAGCTGTCAGTGGGAGGCAGATTTTCCAGCCACTGCATGCTCTTCGCACTGCTGAGAAAGCTCTCTTACCAGGTTATCACCCATTCGAGTGGAAACCTCCCTTGAAAAGCGTCTCCGCTAACACAGAAGTGGGAATTATAGATGGACTATCAGGATTGCCACTCTCAATTGATGACTACCCGGTAGACACAATTGCGAAGAGATTTCGATATGATACAGCCTTGGTTTCTGCCTTAAAGGACATGGAAGAAGAGATCTTGGAGGGCATGAAAGCAAAAAACCTGGATGACTATTTGAATGGT
Source organism: Aythya ferina (assembly GCF_964211825.1). Classification (NCBI taxonomy): domain Eukaryota; kingdom Metazoa; phylum Chordata; class Aves; order Anseriformes; family Anatidae; genus Aythya; species Aythya ferina. The sequence continues at coordinate 16,065,173 of NC_140301.1, read as the reverse complement.
CCCTTCACTGTGGTAGTAAAAGAGTCCTGTGATGGAATGGGAGATGTCAGCGAGAAGCACGGAAATGGGCCTGCTGTCCCAGAGAAGGCCGTTCGCTTTTCTTTTACAGTTATGAACATTTCTATAGCCCATGGGAACGAAAGGGTAAGGATCTTTGAAGAGGTAAAGCCCAATTCAGAGTTATGTTGCAAGCCCTTGTGCCTTATGCTGGCCGACGAATCGGATCATGAAACTCTGACGGCGATCCTGAGCCCTCTCATAGCAGAAAGGGAGGCTATGAAGAACAGCGAACTGCTACTTGAAATGGGAGGCATCCTGAGAACATTCAAATTCATCTTTCGGGGTACAGGATATGATGAGAAACTTGTACGGGAAGTGGAAGGGCTGGAGGCCTCAGGTTCCACCTACATCTGTACCCTCTGTGACGCGACCCGCCTGGAGGCGTCCCAGAATTTGGTCTTCCACTCCATCACCAGGAGCCACGCTGAAAATCTGGAGAGGTACGAAATATGGAGGTCCAACCCTTACCACGAATCTGTTGATGAGCTCCGTGACAGAGTGAAGGGTGTTTCAGCCAAACCTTTTATTGAGACTGTGCCCTCCATAGACGCGTTGCACTGTGACATTGGCAATGCAACGGAGTTCTACAGGATTTTCCAGATGGAGATCGGTGAAGTCTACAAGAATCCTGATGTATCTAAAGAGGAGAGGAAGAGATGGCAGTTGACTCTTGACAAACACCTCAGGAAGAAGATGAACTTAAAACCGATGATGAGGATGAGTGGAAACTTTGCGAGAAAGCTCATGTCCAAAGAGACGGTAGAGGCAGTATGTGAATTAATAAAGTGTGAGGAAAGGCATGAAGCCCTGAAGGAACTAATGGACCTTTATCTGAAAATGAAACCAGTGTGGCGATCTTCATGCCCTGCCAAGGAGTGCCCGGAATTGCTGTGCCAGTACAGCTACAATTCACAGCGTTTTGCTGAGCTCCTGTCTACAAAGTTCAAGTACCGATATGAGGGCAAGATCACAAATTATTTCCACAAAACCCTTGCTCATGTTCCTGAAATCATTGAAAGAGATGGGTCCATTGGTGCCTGGGCAAGTGAAGGAAACGAGTCTGGAAACAAACTGTTTAGGAGGTTCCGAAAAATGAATGCCAGGCAGTCCAAATTCTATGAAATGGAGGACGTCTTGAAGCATCACTGGCTATATACATCTAAGTACCTCCAGAAGTTCATGAATGCTCATAAAACATTAAGAAGCCAGGGCTTCACCATCGATCCAGAAGATAGTTTAGGTGGTTCCTTGCCGCTGGAGGTCTCTATGGAAAGCAATGATTCAGAGGAACTCTAAACGTAAAATGTGTTTGGCGTTGGGTTTGTGATGGTGTCTTCCTGTGAGGAGACAGCTTCCTTCTCAGGCCTGCAGAGGTACAGGGAAGTGTGAAACTATCATCTTTATACTCTATATAAAGGTGCTGAGTGGAGTTTAATAAAATACCGTGTCTGTTGGGAGCTTCCGAAGGAGGCAATGCAGTGGTGCATTTACCAGTCATTATGTGAGAGGGAAGTGGAAACAAATTGCAAAGAAGCATCTCCAGTTTATTTTGGTCTCAGCGTTGTTTATACATGAGAAAGCCAAAGTAAACGAGGTTTTATAGAGAGCAATACTTCGGAATGAATATGATTCTGGAGAGTTATGACACTTGCTGAAGAAGTGAGCATGGCTATTTGTTCTGTTTGCATTTTTTAAACTATTTTGCTATTTACTTTTCAAGAGGGTTTGATTACTTTATTGATGGTTATTTGGCTTTTATAAGTCAAGGTCTGGCAGTGAGACAGTTGGGTAATTGTTCTGGGATAAAGTTCAGGTATTTTTATATGATATATTGACTAAAGATGCAAACTTTGATTTCAAACGTTTAAAAGTATTATTTAACACTTAGATTGTAGTACTGCTTAGGAGCAGGTGGTGGTATCAGCAAGGTAATTTACTATATAAAGATATAGGAAAGGTAACTATAATATTTTAAAGATATTTTTATCATAGTCCATTTACTCTAAAATGCAAACCAGTTTTTGTGCTCCTAAATCAGCTTTTGCAGTGCCTTGTGCTTATTTCACTATTCAAAGTACACTCAAGCTCTGCTGTGCAGCTTGTTGCTTGATATGCATTTTAGATTTTGATGGTAACCTCAGCATATAGGATAATTTGTATCTGTAATTTTAATGGGTGGATTCCTGGCCTTACTGAAGTCACCAGTAAATCATCATGTATACCCACAGTTTCACCAGGTGACTACGAATCACAGCAGAGTGGTGGTTTCTTAGGGGATGGGCATTAACTCGACCAGGTACATGTCAGTGTTCTGATTTTCTCTGTTAGAATAGTTCACTGACCACTTGCGACATGCTCTGACAGTGTGCCATACTGAGCTTTTTCACATCTGGGATATGTCACTTACAGTCTCATTTTCTAGATATATAAAATGGGAATGACATTTATTAACCTCAAGGATAGTTTGCATAAAGGCGTAGTGGGAAAACAATGAGCTGCAGCTGATTGTATTTTACATCATTACAACAATGTTTAGTTAGCAGTCCTCTACATATAAAATTATACTATATTAGGAGCACCATTATGTCGGTGGTATTTGCCTTTCTGAAGTGTCATAGCTGTGTGACTGAAGGCCGCTTCGATCAGATGAGATTGCACTGGTAATCCTTGTGGATAAAGTAGTTTTTCATTAGCAGCCATGGGTAAAAGGGTTTCAAAGTTAACTTGTATAAGCGTTGAGATTTGGAAACTAAAATATTTCTGGACCTATCACCTCTGTAAGGGAACAGGTCTAGACCCTCATTCAGCAAAGTGTTCAAGTGCAAGCTTACATTCAAGTGTGTGAGTTGACCATTGAATGCAAGCATGCTTACATCTTAAAAATATTTTAAAACATTAAAATTATATGAATTTAATTTAATGATTTGGTCAAGAAATATACTCAGAAGTATCTGAGATACCTCTAAACCACTTAGCCTTTCTGAAATAAGAATAAATGCTTGAACAATCAAAGCACAGATCTAAAAGAACCTGCATTTGTTTTTATTTTGATGTGGCAGGAGCTGGTTTGTGAGTGTGGAGATACAACATGTTTAAAAAATGGATGGTCTGAGGTTTGGGTAGTAGTATCTTGCTCATGTTATTTAATCCATCTTTGAAGGTCTGGTATTTACTGTTTATGGACTATGAAAAAGTAGGATTAAGTGTTAGTAACTAGTACAAATATTAATAATATTCTGATTATGCCTTTCATTAGATTTTATTATTTTAAATCCTAATTTTTTAAGTATTTTGTAATTTAGGATTTGGTTTTTATATGTTGTTGTCTTTAAACATAGTTTAATATTAAGTCAAAATTTTGGGCTGGAAATAATGCCTTTTGCTTAAAAGTTTTTCTTGTCTAAGCAGTCATAAGAACTGCAGTTTTTTGTAGGTTTTACCATGTACATCTGCACTTACTGAGTGTTCTTTTCAAGATTAAATTATTTCTTTCAATTCTTTGAATAAAACAAGTATTTCCCATAGAACATAATTGCCAGGTTTACATAAGTATCATTTTTTACCAATAAATGCAGACAACAAGTACTTCTGTTTCCCATAGAGTAAAAATATCAGGTATACGATAAAGAACATCCTTTAGATGTAAATGCAGACAAAATTTGTATTACTATTTTTTTTGTCTCTAGTGTTTCATTATGCAAATACTTGCACGCTTTTTTTTTTTTTTTTCTTTGTGTGCTTATGTGGGGCAACTATAACACCTTAGGTTTTATCCTTGCCTCTACTTGAATAACCAATAACCCAAAGCCTGGTTTAACAGTCCTGACTCAGCTCATGGTGGTTTTCACCGCCTTTAAGTGGTTTATATATTCATCCTGCCTTTGCACGGGAGTGAACTTCACCCACAAGAAATCCTGACCTGTTCCTTGCATTGCATATGTGCCACTGGAGAGACAGGCCAGACTTTGGTCATTTTGCACATGTAATTTCAGTGACTTCACTGACATTTTCAAATTCCGAATTCACTTTTACAAGCTGCTTATACAAGAGCAAGCGATTTGTCTCACTGCCTTCAAAAGGGCTGAGTAAATGTTATCCATATATGTATGATTTCTCAAGACCAGCCTTAGATCCTGGCTGAACTCAACAGGCTGAACTGTGCATGGGACAGGCCATGGGCATTCAGGGACATGCAAAATTATTCTTTTGTGAGATGTTATTGAGCCATCAGGACGCATTTCACATTCCACCAAGTATAGGAAGAACAGTTGACACAGACAACTATTGCTATTCTTTTTCCTTTTCCTTAGACTTGAATCTAGTTTAATCTTTTCTTCTTTTTCCCGTTGTTGACGTTTCCTGTAAATCAAGAGACTCTCTTTGAGAGTTTTGAACTCATTAAAACAAACAGCACTGAAAGAGTAGGTACCTGCAAGTGAAGCTTTGTAAACAGGAATAAAATAACAATGCTGCTTGCACACTGGCATGCATCTGAAGGCAAACAAATTTTGACTGCAGACAGGTGCATCATTTGTTTACTCAGACTATTGTTAAGCATTTTGGTTTTGAAGAGGCTTTAGAAAAGTGGAGACACTTTTATTCATGGCACTCCCTCAAACCTTCACATTTTCTTTTTTAATGCTAATACTTGGTACAAATCCTTCAGTAGTTACTTCATGGTGAATGCTTTTATTGTTTTGAAATTGTATTGACTGCATTTTTTTTAATACAATGACATTATGTATCTTGTTTTGTTTGGTTTTATTCAAGGGCTCTATATTGTGAATTGCTTTGTCATGAAACGATGTGAACTATGTTGGAAGCTATGATTCTGGTTTCACATATTTTTTCCTCACAGGACTAATTCTATTGACTTTGAGCAAATCAGCGTTGACTTCTAGTCAGGTAGTTTGGACACAAATTCTGGATATTTACAGCTTCCCAATTTCTGACTGCGCTGAGTCCTGTGTGATGTCTCACAGCATGGCTTCATCGTTCTGCTTTTTCTTATTGTACCGGAGTTACTTTATTCATAAAATCTGTTTAAAATAAAAGTGTTGTAAATATTGAAGTTTCTGGATTTGGATTTCTTATCAGTTTTTCACCTGTGCACAAAATTTCATGATAACAGTCTCGCTTTTCATTCAAATTTTGGATGTGTTTCATATTTGGACAGTTCTAATACTCAGAGACTACAGCTGGGATCCCAGTCCTGTTCCAAAGTCACCAAGTTAACATAAATGAAGATTGCTCTGTGCATCTCAATAGTCCTTTTAGCACCTTTCTTCACAGGCAGCTGTTTGAGAGAAAAATAAAACCAGTTTCATTTAGTCTGTAAATTACTTCTGCTTCATTTACAAATGCCACCCCAGTGTTTGTTTAAAATCAGCCTTGCACTGTTACATCCATACTGCTACGTTAAGCTTCTTTACTGGCTTCTATGCATCCTTGACATCCAATTTTGGCTCCCTGACATAGACTTAGCTGCAAAAATTAGTTTCAATCTACCTTTTAGTTCGTGATTTTTAGTTCCCCTTTACTCCAGTTAGGAATACCTTACTTCCCCTGCAATGATATCTCAGGGTCAAAAAATGTACATAAACCAACTAGTCTGGATGGAATTAATGATAAGCAAATTGAGCATTTACATTATTAGCTACCTGATTTCCTGCTGCAATCAGGTAATTAGACATCTAATTCCTAGACTTTATGTAACCAACTTAGTTCTTTCAGCTGACCGTGAATAAAATTTGCTGGATGGAAAAAATTGGAAACCATAAAAAAAAAACAACAAACAAACCCAATCCCCAGAGAGCTTCCTGGTAAATTAGGATGATTTAATTCCTTTATTCCTAAATCCATACATAATAACTGACTGAACTTTACTTTCCATGTATTCTCATTAGAACCAGAATCAGATGAAGAATAATGAGGCCTAACATCGTTCTTCTTCAGCGCGCAGCTTCAGATGACTGAGTGTGGCATGATTTTCAGAGCTGACCAGCTGCAACTCCTGAGTGGGGCAGCTTCTCTACCTTCTGCATCAAGCTTAATATCATCTGTAGTCTGAAAAGACACAATAGAAAGGATTTAACCAGCACTTTATCTAGCAGCACCAGGAGAGAGGCCAAGAGGTGAGATGGCTGTATTTTCAGTGCCCGGCCCTTCCTGCAAAGATGGGCATTTTGAGCCAGTGGACAAGGGCATACAAGGACAGCTACCACCTGAAGGTGGCCCTGCACACGTGGTAGTGGCTACTGTTCTCTTCTTCCTGTGTACACGTGTGTTTTGAGAAATTTGAAGGTTTATAACATGATTATCTTGCTTTTTGTTAAAGAAAAGAGGGGCTTTGGTGTCACAACTTTCAAATGCCAAACACGGATACCAAACTGGAGTTTGATTTTCAGGAGCTGCTGCTCAATAGAGTCTCAGAAGTTTAGTTTTGTTTGAAATGGGACAGGGTAGGAATAAAATGTGAAGGGAGCTATAGTCACCTATCATTAAAAACAGAAGCAAGCAAGTCCTGTCTGTACTGCACCGAATCTACCAGGAAATATTTTTACAGATTCTGTTTCAATCTGAATTCAATCTTTTCCTTTGGGCTTCCAGTAGCGTTATTTCCACTCCTTTCAGTGGTCTATTGGTGCAATGAGTCACCCCAAACTATGACACATGCTTTAGTGCTACTACTAAAGTTTGTTCCATGCCTTTCCTGTAGATTAATCAGGTGCTTCGGGGTCCAAGTACTTTTCACAAGCAGTAAAACCCATATATTATTCTCTTAAAAGCTGGTAATAACAACATAGTGTTACTAAAATGTGACTGGGAACCCTGATGCTGCTTGTTGTGGTTACAAAACACATAGGTCAGATGGATGCAGATACAACAGCGATTTACTTCAGCACTCAAATCTGCTTCATTTTGTCTTCTAATTCTACCCTGCATGAGGAAAAAACATCTTGTATTGATCATCTGGTTTTGAAGACGATCAATACTCTAACAAGCACATGCCTCAAAAGCACCATCAGAATTATTAGGGAATTAAATATTTTCTGCAATCTTGAATGCTATGTCAAGTGTCTTCACTACAGGTTGTTGATCATGTATCTCTGTATGTTTGAGTCCTTAGGAATATTACATTTTACCTTTCTTATTACTTTCTTTTCCAGCAGTAACTCTAAGCTGTGATTTAATGCTTGTTGTACTACCCTTTGCTGTGAGGCTGGGACATGGTTTGACTAAGCAATTTCTCCCTCCTTGCCAAGTAACACATACATTAAAAAAAAAGGCACAGACCAAACAAATTCGTTGCTCAATGATGGGCCTCAGGACTTTGAGATATCGATGGTAATTGGGAGAGGTAACAGGCAAAACACAGACTGGGCATCGCCAGGGAGTGGAATAATTGTGAGGAGTGCTTTGCTGTTGTAAAATGGGGAAGGGGCTTGTTGTTGTGTGTGCATAGCGTCCACCTGTTGGTGTTGTGATGATGTTCTTTAATTTTTGCTGAGGGTATTTTTTGTTTTTGATGCAAATGAAGTTTGTCACGTGTGCTAAATGTATATTTTAAAGACAATTGAGCTGAGTAAGACCTATGACATGTAAGGGGATGTTGTTTATTGAATTTCACCAGTTTGAAGGGACTTCACATGGCCATAATTTTAATGTATTCCTTTGGAAAACACAGCATTATGTACTCTGGGCTCAGAAAGGAGCATGACAAAGGAAACAAGAAACTGGCATTAAATTCTATGGGTTTATACTACTACCAAACTGATGAGAGGGGTCTTGGGATGATCTACCTCCCACTCCTAAGCTCTTCCCATATTATAACCTCCCTCAGCATATAAATAGGTTGGAAACTGAAATGTCGTCTTGTTGCCCTTTACTATCCTCCACTGTTGACTCGTGAAGGTGTCAAGGGGAGTACTGTGCACACACATTTGTGTTGGTGGGAACACATCGGTGCTTTGTAAAGGAGTGGCTGCTCAGGGTCTGCACATACTGCTCTGGTGGCTGACAGCTGCTCCTGTTGCTTTTCTGTTTTATTCAGGGGTCCAGCACGAGAACTAGAATGTGGATACTGAGCTATTAATGTTGGCTCACAAAAGTTCAGAGGATAGTATTGATTTTTTGAAAAGATGTTTGGAACAGTAATAAAAATAAAAAATAGTCAAGAGTGATGAGGCTTTACAGATAGCCAATAAAAGGATCCACAAAAAAAGTTAGTAAACTCTTGGGTTATTCAACCTTGACAACATCCTTTTCAATCTGAATCCAATCTTGTCCTCATGCTTTGAGCAGCCAGCTGCATTTGTTTCCACCTTCACAATGCTCCGCTGGCTCAATGACTCATTCTGAGCTGCAGCTTGCACTTTCGTACTTTCACACTCTACACAGTCACCCTTGGGGGAGCAGAGAAAGTTTAGTGGAGTACCTGAAGTAAATAATAAGAGTTGTGCTGGGGATGGGGAGCAGAAGAAAGCATAGCTGCTTTCCATCATCTGGAGAGGTCCTGGATGACTGGAGACTTGCTAATGTGATGCCTATCTACAAGAAGGATGTAAGGAGGACCCAGGGATGGCTGGGCCCAGAGAGTGGTGGTGAATGGAATGGCCTCAAGTTGCACCAGAGGAGGTTTAGGTTGGAAATTGTGAGACATTTCTTCTCAGAAAGAGCAGTCATGCATTGGAACGGGTTGCCCAGGGAAGTGGTGGAGTCACTGTCCCTGGGGATGTTCAAGGAGTTGGACCTGGTGCTTAGGGACATGGTTTAATGCATGACATGGGTAGTAGGGTGATGGCTGGACCAGATGATCTTGGAGGTCTTTTCCAACCTTAATGATTCTTTGATTCTATGATATGACTCTATGATATGTAAGCTTTTCATTTTGGAAGTCCCTGAAGAAAACTGACCCTCAGTGTCTGAATATTTCATTATTTCTGACACAAGGGACTTAAGCTATCACTTCAGTTTAAAACCAGATTAATTAGTCTAGTTTTAGTTCATTACCTTAACATAAAATCAGAGTAAGGCAGTTATAAATTAGGCCAAATATTTGTAGAACAACTCACTAAGATAAAACATTAAAATGGACAATATGGTTTTTATTTATTTATTTATTTATTTATTTATTTATTATGGACAGATGCTAACACTACTGAGTACATGGGATAAGGTCTTATCCTACAGGCAGTTCTACTAAATTCGGTGGGGTAACTTTGGATTTGGTCATAGTACAGAACAAAATTAACAGTATCTGGCTGTATATTTGCACAACGTCCTCTGTGATGAATTTCCTATCTGGATATTGCAAAAATATACATAAGAAACAAAATAAATTCATGAGCTTTGAAATTAAATTGCAATGATAATTGATTATTTTAATTGATAATTAGAATCAAATAAATAAAAGATCCCTATCTTTGACTCCCAGTTGAATACAAATCAGTGGTGTAAATCTATTCAAATAATCTCCGAAGAAAGGACTTTTTCACTGGTGTTGTTAAATTCATGGTTTTCTTTTTGCGCAGTGGTTTCATGGGTTGCTTTTTCAGATGCATCGCCTTTTTGGGAGTTTGTAGCCCTTTATTAAGATCAACATGTTCGTTGCAGAAATACTTGATATTTTCTTCTGAGAGATGTAGGAGCATGCTCTCTGACAGATCCATACATTGTGCATGGACCCAATGGCCAGCCCCATGGGAACACAGGATCATTGCAGGCTTATTGAGTTCTGTTGAATAGAAAGGCACCCACGTGTTAATATCAATATTGCAGCTGGCACAGCAGGTGATCCAGTAACCTGTTTCTGATTCATCTTCTTCATCATCTTCATTGTAAGTGTCAATATCATCAACATCAAAGCTACTGGCTTCTGCACTAAAACAAAACTCTTCTGAATCTTCAAACGGAGTGGAGTCTCCTTGGTCTTCGGTAGATGCCTGACTGCAAATTTGTGCTGTCAGTTCTTCCTCCTCGTCCTCTTCTGCTCCTTTGCATCTCAAAATGTAGAAGTAGTTTGCATCTGAGATTAACTGTTTGTTGGCCCCTGGAATGCCCAGCAATACAGACCCTTTGCCCATATCACAGCCAAACCACATCCTGCAGTGTTTAATATCTGGTGTCCAGTCCGGGCTTGCCCTTTCAACAATCTCTATCTTATCATCTTCCAAAACTATGGTGTTACAGACCAACCGTTTCTGGCTGTCAGACTGGTAGCCCCCAACAAGGACAAATTCGGTATCACTGGTCTGAGTCACAATGGCACTTGACACGGATATTCCCCCTGGCAAGACACTGCAGGTCAGAGCTGGGCTGCCTAGGGGGAGGTCAACTTTTAGCTTGTATAAACTGGGGGAACGGGTGTTATTTTGAAGTGAATGGCCTCCCAAAATGTAGATTGTGTCATTCCTGGCAACTGAAACATGGAAAGAAAGTCCATCTTGAAGCTCTGGAAGTATGTATGACGTACAGCATCCAAACTCAAAATCAACAAGAAACACAGATGGCAAACAGTCAACCACACTGTTCCATTTTTCAGTGGTTCTCTGTGCAAGAGGAATATATGATCTACCTCCAAATATAACGCTCATGCTTTTTCCCCGGCTATGAACTACATTAATTGTATGCCCATATCTAGCTTCAGGGACATCTCCACCCAGATCTTTCTCAACACATTGAAAAGTGGTTTTCTTGCTAGTTTTGCTTACTAGACTCATAATGTAGATCTTATCAGAAAGATCATTGTTAGGTGTTTTCCCACCATGAATGATATACTGGTGCTTATCGGACTCCTCATTGCCTCTAAACGTGCAAATTGCGGGGTAGCGGAGAGGGGGAAGATAACAGGAATCCTTAGAGAAGAAGACAGGTTTCATTTTGAGCTCATTCTGCTTTATATCAAGAAAGAAAACACCAGTGGGGCAGGATCTCTTCGGCCACCCTTTCTGCCCAAAAAAGAAGACATGCCCATCAAAATTCAGCAGCGAACAGCCCGGCTGAAGCAAGGAGGAGTTACTGACAGCTGACACCATCTGCAGTGACATTGCGTCTGCTGACTGGGCCATGTTTTGGTATCTGAGAGAAAAAAAGAAAAGGCGTGAAGGAAGCGTGTTGTAAGTGCTCTGGGAAAGCATTTAACTTTACTTGAATAAATGGTATGAAGTGTGCATTTTTGGTTCTGTGAAAACTGTGTAGGAGTTCTGTAAAAAACACGGCCTGGAATTCAAAAGCAGAACACTTAGGCAGGGACAGGGACAGGGACAGGGACAGGGACAGGGACAGGGACAGGGACAGGGACAGGGACAGGGACAGGGACAGGGACAGGGGCCCCAGCCCCCCGGGCCGCTCCCCGCAGCCATGGAGTCCCCTCAGCGGGCCCCCCGTTGCCATGGAGGCAGCGGCCGCGCGGGCTGCTGGGGTTTGTAGTTGTCGCTCGGCCGCTGGAGCAGGCCCGGCCCGGCCCGGGCCGGAGGAGCGGGACTGGCGGGGTGAGTGGGGCGGCGGGCGGGGAGCAGCAGCAGGGGCCCCGCTGAGTGTCTGCCGGCGCTAGGAAGCCGCTTGGAGGGAAGCTGCCCGCTCGGGGGTGCATATCCAGCGCCTGTGCAGTGTGTGCCTTCCCGAGCAGGCTGCGCGGGCTGGGCTTTGCTTTGTGTTCACGCATCTGCAGTGCGCCGTGCAGCCGGGCTGGGCAGGAGCTCCGAGCTAGCTTGGCACAGCCCAGGTGCTAGGGGAGGAAAACAACCGGCCCGTTTGTTGGCCTGTGGTGACAGCAGGGGTGTGCCTTGTAGTCGATCCTTCAGTGAAGCCCTCCGCAAATCTGTGTGATTTAAGGTTGTAAGCCATCTTTCAAGTACAATATTTGGAAAATAAAAAGCAAAAAAAAACAAAAACAAAAAACAAAAAAACAAAAAAAAAAACCAACAACAAAGCAAACAAACAGCAGCAACAACAAAACAAAAATAAAAATTGCATTGCATCTTAAAATATAGTTCCTTTTTTTTTTTTTTTTGATATCTTCAGGTTTCATACTTTCATTGTACGTGCTTTTCTTTTTGCTGTAATAGCAAAAGCAAGAAGCGTAAGGTTTCTTCTTTCAGGGAGGACGCGTATCTTCTAGTTGTGAGCCAGCAAAACCTGGGGTTTCCAGGACAGCTGCGTGCAGTGAGATTCCTGTGAAATCATGGGAACTGACGGCACCGGCCACATCAAATTGCCATCCGAGTATGTTCTCATGCACAGCAAGAACTGGTGTACTGCATTCCTGTACTGCCTGCCAGCTCCACTTTCTAGGATGCAAGCTTGTGCATAGGTCTGCTATTCAATGCTTTCAAATGTAGGTAGGCCTGGTCAGATGTGCTTGGACCACAGCACATGGATAGGGCTGATGTGGCCACTACTGAGTCTATTTAAATATATATATATAAACATATAGTGTATATATATACACACACCAGTCTTTTTGTACACTGTGGAATCATTGAAGGATCACAGTCAAACAGTGTTTGCTGTGTAGCCAATTTCTCTGTCCTAAAGGCGGTATTTTTTTCTGAATTTAGATTCCTCTTCAGAAGTACTGCACTGTAGATGAAGTTCAGTTAGGATGTAATTGAATTAGTTAACTCTGTTCTGAGGATGTTGGTGTATACAGCAGGTTTTGTACTTGTTTGCATGGAGAGAGATTTGCCAGGTTGTTTACCTGCAGGCAAGATGTTGAACAGAAATCTCTGCTGCTTGCTTCTTACCACCACTCAAAAATGGTCTTTCTAGAGGAGTATGCACTAATTTGGGTTTACTGAGATGAATGTGAGATTGACAGACACACAAAATTCACAGGTTAAATAACCACAAGTGCACTTCCTCCTTGTCATCCCTTAATGTTCCTTGCATTTTATATGAGCAAGCACATCAGTACATAAAGCAGAAAATAGTTATCCTAGATTCTGTGACAGATGCATCTCCTTAGGGACTTGCTGGAATTGCTTTGGCTTTCCAGACTGTCCCATGTTAATTGTGGTGACACCATGTGGTTGGCCTGTGCTTACCTCCACTTCTGGCCTTCCAACACCACTGATGCCCTTGGGGCAATGCTTCTTTGACCCTGAACAATTTTAGGGAGCCAAATTTTTTTTTTTTTTTTTTTTTTTTTGGTGGCTTTATGCTTAAAACCATCTCACTGTGGAGCGGGCTTGGCATTAGTGCCAGTGTGAAGGGAAACACAAATGCCTTAGCCGTGGTGCAGCACAAGATAGAGAGGAAAGGATACTACAGGAAGAAAAAGAAGAGGTGGATGAAGAGAGAAGGATGGAGTTAAATAAACAACTACCAGTTATGGTGACTTGAGTCATGCTTTATCGTATTTGGTATATTTTTAAAAGACCAAGCTCCAAGGATTGTACAAATAAGTGAGAATCTCAACATTAATTTTATAACCCCTGAATTTGAAAAGTGAACTGTGGAGATCTGAGCTAGGAGCTAAAAAGAAGAGAAAAACAAGTATTCTCTCTATTTTAGTTTGAAATCAAATTTATTATTTTGAACTGAGTTTTTCAGTTAATAGTTGTATTGCAAAAGGATATTACAAGAAATTGAGATTTAGATAAATTCATCGGGAGATCTATTTAAGGAGGATCAAATTAAGAGAGAAGGTGCTCTTCTAAAAGCACTAGCTAATATGATTTGAAATGTTCTTGCTATGGAAATAGAGGGACATATTTAAAATCTTGTGTGTGGGGGATTATTTCAAAAAGTATATTAATCATTCAGTAAGAATTACAGATGCGTGTGCCTTATAAAGAAAGAGTAGGATTCAGATGCCTAAACATCGAGTGATACTTAGATGCCTTTGGCTATCCTTGGCTTTTAGCTTCTGCTGCTGAAGGCTGCAGGTCTCCCATAGGATCTGTGCCCTAGGTCCTAGCATGTCTAGGGTTTAGAAAATGTCACTTCTTAAGGCACTGAGTCACTCCCAGAGTGTGTTTACCACATACTGTTCACTTTGACCATATGTAGTAATTGTTCACCTGTGTGCTGTGCCTGCTCCCCAATTAGGCAATGAAAGCATTTTAAACAGGAAAACAATGAGCCATCAATACTGTTGTTTAGTATGACCTTCCATGTTAGTATTTATTTTGTCACCATTAAAAAAAACATATTCATGATAATTTCTTGGTAGTCTGAATGCTGCCAAATAGTGAACCAGAAGTCCGAGGTACAAAATGAAGTATTTCAACAGCACTGAGTAAATAGGGAGAAAAAATGGATTGCAGCATAGCATGGAGTCTTCATTGGTAAATGCTCATTGCTAACCATCAGATTCTGTCATTAGTTTACAGTTATTTGTAACTTGGCAAGAAAAACAGTAATCTACAGTAGAATTAAATTTGTTTTGCAGTATTGTGTATCTTTTCTTTCTGTCTGACTGATCTGTGGGGTCTCCATTTGCAAAAGGAAATAGAGCATATCCCTGACAAGCAAGTGCTGTTCCCAAATTCTTCACAGTCAAAGTAGCATCCAGACACCTACAGAGCTTAGAAGCGCCCATTAAGAACAGGAAATTTCTATATACTATTTCTCAAAACATTTGCTAAGTGTATCAACCAAGTTTGCTTTGGGCAAAACAATAAGTCAGACGTACCTGGCTGATAGAGTGCTTTTGCGTCCTCCGAAAGCTTTCTATGTTATTGGGATTCAAATGTGAGCACTTTGAGGATCTTCTCTGACAGCACGGGGGGCTTGTGGCATGGAGGGGAATCTATCTGCTTAATTTGCAGATGTGCTCCTGAGAACTCAGTCTGCTGTGGCTAACTGGCTGTGACCGTTTTTTTTTTTTTTTTTTTTTTTTTTTTGTGTGTCTTTCCTCTCTTGTCTTCAGATGGCACAACAAGAAACCCGTCAGCCTTTAGAAGTGTTAACTCTTTGCAGTTGAACCAGACCAGAGTGGCAGGAGATTTCTGTTGTTTAGATTGTAAAAGCTTTCAGTAAGGCATAGTTTAATTCTTTATACTGCTAAACCCGTGAAGCTTGTGCTCTCTTTTGGAATTTTCCAATGCCAATGTAATGGAGAATATAAACGTAAGTAATTTTTGAGTTCAAAGGCAAACTCATTTCAATATCTAGTAAAAGGAAATAACCTTGTGCTGACTGGCACACTAACTGCTTTCCCCAGGAAGGCTCAGCTGCAAGTAGGTAGTGACATTGAAATAGAGCAAAGGAAATGGCACATGTATGCAACCAAGTGAGTGAAGACTGACTAAAATTCCAATCCGAAGTCCACTGAAGTCATTAGAAATGCTTTTTTTCCCCCTACTTTAGTGGTCTTCTGCTCAGATTTTAGAGATTAATAAAAGTTTGCACCGTTATGTGGCAGTTTTCATCAGATTCACAGAGCTTTTCTCCTACAAAATGCAATTAGACTCTGCCAAGTCCTATGGGAGCGTATTCTTTCAGCAGCTAGCAGCACTGGGGCACAGAGGGTAAGCCACTTGCATAACATTGCACGGCAAATAAACAGATGAACCTGGAAAACAATTCACTCTTCATAGCTCCCTGCTTCTGCTTTCCTGGACCTACTTCACCCACTCCTGAGTTACAACATCTGCTACACAGTATTTTAGAAATATCTCATCTCCCATTTGAAACTGCAGTGAGAATAGAAATAGGAAGAGCTTGAAATGGAATTTGGTTATTACAGGAAAGCAAACATACCCAATGTTTGTGAAAATCATCCTGAGACGTTGAATAACTGTAATGCATGTAGGATGTGGTGGTGTTTCTCAGCTGAAATACAACAGCTCTGAGGCACTGTGCCCTGTAATGTCCACATGGGCCTATTACTTCTCTAGTGAAACAAAGAGCAGAAGTAAACTGCACTGCAGAGTTCAAGGCTGAAGAACTTAGCTTCCCCAAAATATAAGGCTATTCAGAGCAGATCTATTTGTATTTTTGGTAGTGCTTAGATGATATTTGACAGCTGCTTATCCGAGTGCTTGACATAGTCTAACCCTTGTCTGGGTCTGCAAACAAAAGATCTACTGACAAGAGAGATAGAAATGAGAGAAAATCCAAACCTCAGTTGTCTCATTTAATACTATACATTCATTTTATTCTCCTCCTGCCAGCTGATGTCTTATCTTTAGAAATTCTTTTTCCAATTACTGTGGATGAGAAGACAGAGAAATTAAAGTTTGTTGGCAATGGCACGTCAGTTTTGGATGAGGATGTGGTCTGTCCAAGCTGGTCTTCTGTAACTGTCAGTGACAAACCACTTTGGAGGAGCTGCAGGCAGCAAGTAGCCGTGGGGTAATGTATGTACAAGGCAGAAAAATCATGTTTAGAGCTGTCCAGCTCATAGCAAGAACACCTAGGATTTGCATCCTGTATTTCTTTGGCAGAGAACCAATACGAAAATGAAAAAATAAACTGCTTCTTCACAATTTCTGTTTTAATAGCGTTGACCAAGGTAGTATGTTTTCAGCAGATTGCTCACTGTCACGGAAATGCTTAGTTTCACTTGATTTTCTTCTCCTACAGTTAATTAGTTAAAATAATGTGTGGTTTACGTCTTCATTCCAAATTGCATCGAGGCGTTTCCAGGCTTTTCAGCATATTTTCTGTGGGTGAAGTGCAGTCAGCTCAGAGGCAGAGGTTGGTCTGTGGGGTGGCAGCAATGTGCTCCAGTGAGGCCAAGGAAGGCAAGGCTGTCTGACTTGTGTAAGCCTCGCCTGCAAGTGCCCACCTGGACGTTTAGCCGAGACCTTGGGGCTGAAGCCTGTGGAGAAAAAAATGGCATGGGGCATCCAGTGTCCTAGAATCTCATCTAAAACCACCAGTAGCCAGTATTTAGGGCAGCTGATCACACCCAGCTGTGCTTTGACTGCGACATCCCACTGGCCCCCATGCTTCACCAGTGTTTGGTGCGCAGGAAGCGTTACCATTGTCAGGCCTCCAGCTTTAAAGTGCACAGCACTCTTGAAGCGATTGGAAACTCATCAAAAAACAAGAACAGCAACAAAAAAAAACAGCCCTCTGATCATGCCTGGGGCAGACACAGTAGCTCGGAAATCCCCCAGGATCAATGTGCCTGCTGGCAATTAGAGCCCTCTGATACAGGCTTTAAAAGCCCGTAGGAGCTGCGTGTGAGGGGCGCGGGGCTTTGACCACCACGAAGGTCGGGTCTGGGGCTCGGTAATGAGCTTACATAAGCAGATGCAGCTCCCGTTCGAGCAAATTGCTGATGCATTAAGTGCATGCCCTTAAGACCTTCTCCTGCTGAAGGTAGTGGCAAACGTCCAGTTGATTTAAGCGGGATTAGCTGTTGCAGATCATGCTGAATTGAGAGGCACTGCAAGAAACGTCCTTCGAAAGGTTTTGTGCTTCGTGATTGAAACTTTTTAGTTAGCTTGTCCCTGTGGTTGGGTAGACCTGCAGCTGGCTGTGGCCAGGGCTTCCTGCGGTCAGGCTGGTGTGGCCCTGCCGCCCCACAGCTGGAGGGCTGCAGGAGGAGGAGGAGGAGGAGAAGAAGGAGAAGAGGGACAAGTAGGGCAGGACTGCAGGCAGGGATGGCTTGCTTCTGTGGCTGTAGTTCTGCAGGTGTCCAGGCAACAAGTGAACAGCTCATTGGAGAGTGGGTAACTTTTCTGTGCTGCCCCACTGAAAACATCTGGTGCCTTTCTCACTACACTCAAGAACTCACAGGATCGATCCCTTCCCTTAGCCCACTTTCCAAGTGCCATCCTGAGACGCTTCTTAGGGTGACATTTCTAGGATGTCCATAGGCAACAAAAAAGGCATTTATTTAAGGACATGCAGGAGCTCCAGCTTTGCATGCCTCCTTGCTTAACTAGCCAGGGCAAAAGAGTCCTGCAAATCCAGGTCATTATAGTGCAGACCAGCATGGGAATGCTCTGTGGGTGAGAGCTGCTACAGAAATATTTGTTGCTTTGTCCTGTGTTGTGGGTTGTAAGACAGTGTGGTTGCTTTTATGAGATGTTAGTTAAATCTGAAGTATTAAAGACTCCTTTGAAAAAGGTTGTGAGAGGTTTAGTTGCTGTGTTAGCTGCACAGGGAAAAAGATCAGGCAGTGTCCAGCATAGAAGAAGTAACAATAATGTATTTGTGTTCAATCTGATTTGTACAGACATAGTCTATAAAATCTTGAGAACAGGTGTATTTAGTGATGCTTCCCATGAGCCTGCAAGTGATCTATAAACAAATATTGCTTATTTTAATCAAGAATGATTTTTGGTAGGTCAAGTTCATATTGTAGCAACCTGACTTTAACCTATGCCAAAAGGACTAGAGAAGTGTTTTTTTTTTCTTTTTTCTTTTTCAGTATAATAAAATTATGTGAGGTTTTATTGACTTTGTAGAGAGGAGTAGCTCATTGCTCTTCCCATTTAAAAATTCAGAATCCTGATTTTTCATTCATTACCTATGTTCTGTATAAAAGAAACATAATAAAACGTTCAAAACGCAGCATACACCAGGAAAACCATATTCCACCACACTTCTCTATTGTTTAATAGAACTAACAACTGCATAATTGAAATCACACTAATACTCACTTGACCTTCCTTTGTGATTCAACGCAGAGATTTCTGATTTGGCTTAAACTGCTGGAAAGAAGACTGCATTTTGAGAAATAAAATTGATTTTACACAATCTGCTGACGATCAGCAAGACTGAATGAATGATTGCCTCAAGAAACCTCATTATAGTAATTTGGATGAGTGAACAGGAGTGAAATGCAAAAAGAGAAAAGGATAGCTGCTGCTTGAATGCATCTCTTACTGATATTTGACTCTAAATCTATCCAGAGACAGCTCAGGGAAAGGATCGGATATCTTTGTCTTACTTTCCTTGAAACCTTTGATGAAAGTTGATGCCCTTTGGGAGAAAGATAAGTTTTCGGTTCTGGTAGTAGTTACTGTCTAGCAGAACAACACAGTTGTTTCGTTCTTAGAGGTGTGATTGTATCCAGTTCATAAATTGCAGGTGATTCCAATCCATCATTTTAAATTAAAAAAAAAAAATAAATTATTTATTTATTTATTTATTTATTCTGGAGAGTCTTCTGGTCAGTTTGGCTGTAGTTTCTTTACATCACAAAACTGCACTTCATACATTTTGGGGTTCATTTAAGAGAGACTCGGATAAAAAGGAGGTGGGGAAACAGCAGAAAAGCAAAGTGAAATGAAAATGAAAAATATAAAAACTGTAACAGTTTGAGAGCTAAGTTTTTGAACAGTCTGAGAGCTAGGTTTTTGAACACCTCACCATGGTATCATCCATCTTAACCATATGTTCAGTTTCAGGAATAGTACTTGTTCTCCAAATACTGACATCTGTGCTTTCATTTAGGCTGATGAAATAGCACCCTGCCGTTCTTCAAAGTAATTGAAAATAGGTTGGACAGGTAGGTCTAGCTGCCAGTCTCTCCTCTCTGTTGGTTAAGAGAAGGGATGTTCTTCTGATGGAAGCTAAGCTGTTATTAGGACCTAGCTGGTTCTTCTGTCTGATATCCTGGTTCTGTAGAATTAAATAACAGCTTTGTGGCTATGCAAGGAAAGGTTAAGACTGTGTTGCACTGTTACTTCGGTATCCCATTTTGCATTTTATTTCTTGCTTTATTTTTTTTTAAACGAAACTGTGAATTTCTCATAAAAAGCAATGGAGATAAAATAAGCAGATGACTGCCAAAACTACAAATAGGGCTTTTTCCCCTCTTTTCCAATTTAGGTTTTATTAAAATATGAATAATTCAGTGCACTCATGTTACAGAATATATTCTCTGTGTTTGTTGTAAGGAAAAAATAAGGAAATGCCACCTATGAGTTATAAGTTATTTCCTTAACTATGATGAATGGCTTTGACACCTCTGGTAGCAGACCTCATATACTAGTGTCAGCCAGCAACAACTACATTGGCTGTATGAGAAATACTCTGGATTTACGGCTTTGTCTTGGGTAAAAATTTGGTCCATATTTCGGTAAAAAACCCTGTCAGTCTTGAGAAAGACATCTTTTCCCATGCTTGGACTATCCAGGGAATTTTCTCTGCTTTTTTATTTATTTTTTTTTTAATTTTTTTAAAGTAGTACTATTTTGGTGAAGCTTCTCCCGGTGCATGCATATTGAAGTACATGCTAGATGAAAATGCATAGGCTGAGTGAAATGTATGTTTAAAACCTTTAGGGATAACTTCTTTTATAGGTTATATCAGGAGATTCCAGGTATTGAATATTAGATTATATGCTAGCAGAATCCCTTGCTGGCTTTTTCATGAGGCTGATATTCAGGTTTTTACAATTGTAATATGGCTAAAACTTTGTCAAGCTGCATTCAGCACTGCATTCCCTAGCTAATCATACGGAGTCAAAACCTGGTGTTTATCCAGGGTGGTGGTGTACTATTGGTCCTCCACAGCTTGTCCAGTACAGGATGTTAAAACCTGAAGGAAGTTTCCCAAGTTGTGCAGAAAGTAAAGGCTGCACAGGAGGGTGAGAATTGAGCTAGAGCATTTTGCTAGCACATGATCTGGATGCTTAATTCTAAGCTGATGGCTGGGTGGCTGTAGACACTGAGAAAGCAGCCATTCAGTTTGGTTAATTATACAGCTGTTTCCCCAAATTATCAACTTTCTATCTTATTAGAGCATTTTAGGGTAAAGGAATCTAAGCTGTATTGCCAGACCTCCTCTGATTTGTTAATAAGTCATTTGAACTCTCTGTGACTCAGTTTTTCTCATCTGTTATTGGGAATAATATTTGTTCTTCCTCATGGGACTACTGTGAAGTTTATTTCATTAGTGTTTATAAAGGACTTGGAGATCCTAGATGCCAGACGCCAAAGAAAAACTAAAAATTATTACCATTTTCTTGATTAAATATACGTATGTATATTTTTCCCTTTGACACTGGCCTTACAAATCACTGCAGTCTTTCACATAATGAAATTTACCTCAAATGATGACTCTAATAACTGAACAGTAATGAGGAATAGAAAGGCATTGCTTCCCTCTAAAACTACTGTAATTTGCATAAACCACTCTGAGACTCTGGTAAATGATATTCTGCTTGGTCAGTCCACAGAGAGATTAATGCTTGTTTGTTTTTTGCAAAACATGAGAAGACTTAAACTTCAGGTTATGTGGCTGTGCAGGTGTTTTTACATCTTCAGAACATCAGCTGCCTTTACGCGCTGGCAGTTCAACAAAATTAGAGTTTGACATTAGAAATCATGCTTTATTTTCCTGCTGGGTTTGGAACAATTCTTGTTCAATCTTATTTAACTTTAAAATCAGGTTCTCAGCCCATCCTTAGTGTAGTTGATATGAGATTTTGCTGAAGATCTAAGGTTTCGTTCCCCAAAGACACTTCCTAATGCTGTGGTAAATCAGGGGAAGAAACATGGGAACATGTAAAAATCATGCCCTAGGTCACTATTGCATTCTTGTATCATTATCATATTAATGTATGCAAACCGGTCATTTAATTATTTTAGTTAGGTTGCCACTGTGTGAGAGAATTAGGTCTGCCCATGCCTCCACCCGTGTCTTTCTACTTCCAGTACTCTGTCTCTATATGTATAAAAAATTAGTAATATTAACTAACTAATGTCACAGAGCTGTTAAAATGTGCTTATACAGGTTAAGAAGAGCATCCACAGTGTGTCTTCAGCTCTCAACATTTGTTCCCTTCTCAGGATGGGGCCCTGGCCTTCCTCTGTGGCCCAGCTCCATCATGCTCGTCTCGGCCTGTGTGCTGCCTCAGCATGCACGCGCACATCACCGTCATTTAACGTGCCCTACAACATCTGGGTTTAGTGGCTTTGATGGTACAGTGAATAATGCACGTGCAAGATGATGGATTCAGTCCAAGTTTTGAATGTACAGGTGTCCTACTTGTAAAATCCAACATGCTAGCGAGTGGTGTCACTATTTCTGCAAAGAAGATGGGGTTGGCAGGTTTAACACCAAGCAACTTACAATGAGGGGAAGGAGCCCCACTGAGAGAGGCACTTCTCTGGCCCATGGTACCCGAGGACTTAAATTTTGGGCATACATCTTCACAGTCTTCCTTTGCACTTAAAATTACCATGTTTCCTTGAATTCTGGGAAAATGTGTAAAGTCCCACTGCAGCGATCGGTACTTCACAAGGAGTGAAATAAAAATTGACATTCTGGTGCTTATAAATATGGGTTAGGGACTCTTCACTTAACATATTTTCTCCCTACAGATACATGTGGCTCTTTTCTTTTTGTTACAGAAGAAGCCTGCTAAAGCAGATATACCGTCTGACTGTAAAGGTGTGGATCATGGAAGAACAATCGTTAAACAACAGCGTCCTTGATCAATTTATTAATAGCCATGAGCAGTCATATGACGAGTTTCTAAACTCGTTCACTTATCTTTTGAAAGGTACGTACCACCCAAATTTCCCATTAGAAATTGCAGCCAGAAGGGAAGGTAAAAAGAGGAGTAGTATTTAGTCTTGTTCTGTTACTCACTTGCTACATGACCTTAGACAAATCCTTTTGATGCTTTTGTTTTTCCTATCAGCAGTGAAATCTCTCATGACAACTTTCCTTGGCTTGGTTCACAGACTGCTCAGGTAGGGCCCTACAGATGGTTAACCATGTTTTGCTCAGTTTAGGGAGGTTGTGGGGGGCAATGTGTGGAAGGATAGACTATCCAAGTAAGTCCCATGTCATTTTGCTAGGGAAATACTGAGACAAGAAGAGCCTAAGGAAAGTACTTCATAGTACATGATGGCCTAGGACCAGGGTTGTGCAGTTTAACACTGGCTTGCTGTGTTATGCTGTGGTATGCACCGAGCTAGCCGTACAAATAACGTGAATGAAGGTAATATATAGGTATATTATTGTGATATAAAGGTATAATATTATATATATATAAGTATAATTCTATAGGGTAATTAGGCTGAAAAGACCTTATGCTTTGAAGATAAAATAAAAGGTGGGGCTTAACCTTGATCTGAGCGCTTCTGATTACAGGAAGTTTCGATCTGTACCCAAATTATGTAGTTGAGGTTCATTTATTCTGTCTGGTTTAAGTCAGGAGCAATAAGGATAAAGGGGAGTTACATATTACTCAGTTATAATTGTCTTTACCACAGCTTTCCACTTGGAATAATATCCTCATCTTATTGCAGAAGCACTGTATTTTCCAATTACACTATGCAGCATGCTCCATTGATTGGCACTCAGAAGTCTGTCCTGTCCTTGTCCTTCAGGCAGAACTAAGTGTCAGTCACAGGCACTGAGCAGAAAACCAGTGGGGGAGTTGAAGCTGCCGTAGAAATAATCTTGTGGCAGCCTTCTGTCTCTCCTCCCAGTAAAAAATAGAAGAGAAAGGAGGCGCTGGGAGATGAGATAAGAGGATTGAAAATTAGGTTCTGGTCTCTTTTATGTATGATTGATACACTGGGGATAGGCCCTAGCTTAGAAGCATGCTGCATATCATGATACTACTTGCAGAAAGCCTCAGCATGTATTTCAGTTGCTCACATTGTCGCTACAGCATCTGCCACTAAAACTTTGCTTATCAAAGGTAGAGTTTTAACTGAATCAAATGCTTAGAAATGTAGTTTCCTATGTTTGTATGAGCAAAATAGCTCAGGTTGTTTTTCTCCTGTCTTCATTTTCCTCTAAAAATACCCAAAGGTGCTGGTTTGCATTGTAAACTAATGACCTGCAAAAATTCCACTTAAGGTACAAGGCATTTTGGTATCAGAACAGTGCAAAATACTCTGCAAAATATCACATTCTTAGTTTCTTAATTTTGCACTTGAAAAATAAGTCATTTGGCTTCTAAAAATATAATTTAAAAAAGCAACTGTGATAGCTTAATAAGACTGTCTGTTAGTAGGCTCCAGAAATGCTCTCTTGCGTGTGATGAGTTCTGGTATTCACTGTGGCATTTTGTGGTTAGTGTCAAGTAAAATCTAGCCGTTTACAGATTACCTTTCTGAATTTGGCCTGATAATACTGTAGATCCATACTCTGCCTCTTAGTACAATTATCATTAGCATTAGAGTTTGCCATCCTGCATAATTAGATATGGAGATACCTGTTTGTACACACAAATGACCCAGCCTATTCAGTTGTGTATGTAAATGTAGAGAAGGTCTTAAAAAAAATGGAAAATCATCACCGTCTGATAGATTTTTGACTGTTGTAACATTGAAAACAGAAGAAGCATAGAGAAATAATTGGATTCCACGGATTTCACAGAGTACTGTATTTATATAAGGTGATTTTCACTTGTACATGAATTTGTACTAGCTCCCAGAGTGGATTGCAAGAATATTTTCACCAGGAGTTTCTTTATTATTCTTACAAGCATCTCATAAGAATCTGTTTTCCTAACTAAGTCTTGATCAATTAAATTTACACACAAGTTGAAGTTGAAAGGAATATACCTTGAGTACAAAACCCAAGCACCATTGACTGTTCTGGGCTATCTACAATAATTTTTTTCAAAGCATTAATTTGTATTGGTTTTAGAATCACTGAACATCTGTATGCTTTTGCCAAGTTAACGTATTTAGTTTTTGTTAGTTTACTCTTTTAGCTTTGATTATAAAAAAGTCCAGTAATAGAACAGCTAGCTGGCATTTGCTTTGAGGTTGTACAACTCTGCTATGTTGTGTAAGTCCAATGAAAAATTGTGTATGTCTTGACAATGCAGTTGAAGCCTCAAAATAGTTGGATTTACAAAAGAATTTGTGATACAGATTTCTGTAGATGTGGTCAGTGAGTGATCTCTTCAAAACTAAACACTAGAACATGTTTGGACAAAATCTCATTGAAATAGACCCAATCTCCAATTTTTAAAAAGATGCTGCACAGGGTTCTTTCAGATCTTAGAAAGAATGCTTGAAATCTGGTGGAAAGAATTAGGTGTCCAAAATTAGAAAACAGCATCTGCTTCTAAACTCAGAGAAAGATTGGCAAATTCACTGGAGCATAAAATATTTCCTTTGACCTTCTATAAACAAAACAAAACAAAGAAAAAAGCACAGAAGAATGAAGTCCAAACTTTATGTTTTTCATCTAGATTTTAAATTACTCTTCTCACTTGAAAAAAGAAAAGGAGGAGACTAGAGGGAGAGGAGAGGGAGAGGAAAGGGAGAGGAGAAGAGAGGAGAGGGAGAGGAGAGGGAGAGAAGAGCCCAGGATCCTGGATATCCTGGATCAGTCAGCTACTAGAATAAAAAGTTGCTGTTAGAATAAAAAGTTACTATCCAAACCCAAGTTTCGACTCACAATTTTTCCATGCTCCTGGCCATTTGGCCACTGGGATTAAATGCAGTCCATTCCTGCTATTAAGTTTGCTCCATTTGATCTACTTTATCCTGCCTGGCGCTGAGTTGAGGTCTGAGGGCTTTGATCAGACCCATCTCTAAGCAAACTGAACCTTGGCTATGTGCTTTATAGCCTCAGTGCTGCTCTTTTGATGCTTCTGTGCCCAGCAGGCTGTCAGGCAAAGGAAGCTGGAAGTGGCTGACCATTTCTCTGCTTTCAGGTGGCATACAAGAGCCATATTTTGTGTTGTGATCAGATTAATTTAATTCCCCAGTGAAAGCTTAGTGATGTTTAGTTCACAGTCCATTTAAAGGTAGCTGTCTCCTTCCCCTTATTTTGTTAACCATGTTTAGAAAAAACAACAACTTTAAACTTCCTACTTAAGCGTCAGCAAAGGCACTTTACAAATTTGAGTCTAACCACAGAAAGCATAGCAGAAAACTATATAAGAAATGACAGTAAATTTACTTTAATTTTAAAAAATGGACCAGCAGGACAATGCTAACCCCAAGAGAAATTTGCAGCCTTCTTTGTATGAGTGGATTTGCCAATAAAAACAACTAGGCAGTTCAATAAAACTAATTAAATTAATCTGTCATCCCCAGGGAACTTAAACAGGGCATGAAATAGGGAAACAGCGTCAATTCAGAGCTTTTTATTGATGTGTTTTGCTGGATCATTGGAAAGATTTGGTTGGGAGAAAAAATCTGCAGTTTTCTATTGATCATAAATGTAGTAGCCATCTCTCTGTAACCTTCATTCAATGTAGTATAAAATCAAATACCATACAGAGCCCCTAAATGTAAAAGAAAAGACATAGGGGTGCAAGCATAATAGATGATTTTTGAAATAGTGCAGATCTGTGTTATGGTTATTTGTTGTCCTTAGATCTCAGTGGTATTTGCTAAGTAAAGAACTTAATTTCCCTTGTATAGACAGAAAAAAGTAAGGCATGAAAAGGGGCAATTGCTGAGCACAGCAACTCACTGGCAGCACTGGGTAAGGACAAAGCACCCTGGCTCCCTGAAAGTTTGACAGCCTGTGAACAATGGTGCTTCCCTGATAGCATTTTTTTTTTTTTTGGTGATGGCAATTTTACTTGAATTTCCAAAGTCTGTTTCAGATGGAAAAAAAAGTATTTCTATTCTGTTGCATATCTTAGATTCTCTCTGCCTAGAATATAGGGAAGGGAAATATTTAGTAGCTTTGCTGTTGGTATTTTGGTACAGATTTCATCTGATAGTGGTATATTGATTATGGTTAAATTCTGTTATACTATATAAAACAGTAACATGAAATGAACCCTTGCTCTACCTCATCACCTTGCCTTGAAAAGCATTGAACTGTGACAAATGCATCTGTTGGCTAAGTTTCATGACACTCCAGTGAGGTGACAAACTGTTAGCCCTCTGTTCTACGTGTGGAAATTACACAAAGCAAACAATGTCAGAGGTCAGAGCTTGGCAGCTCTGAGTGGCTTGGCAGGACAATCAGAAACAGAAGCCAAGTGACCTCGCCTTTGTTTTTCTCTGTCCAGTATAAAATCCCATAGAAATGCCTAATTTCAAGAAAGTATTTGTGATTTTTTAAAATCAGGCCTCTCTGAAGATACCTTTATTTCTCAATTATGATGTCCAAAATCAAGCATTTTTTGAAATCTTGGGATGTCCGATGTTTGTTAATTAGTTCCCACCTGCTGCAATCTCTTTACTGATACTATTTGTTAAGAAAGGAATACTTTGTGTTGAGTTGTCAGATGCTTTCAGTAATATATCATTCCCCTGTTTCTTACAGTGCTTATCTACTTATCAGCTAGTGTTGAATTCTTCTAGTATGCAATTACACAGAAGGATTTCAAAACCAGTTCTGTCCTGATTTGATAGCGTGCCACCTGCTCTTTTAAAGTGTTCCCAGGATGTGTACTTGAAGTAGTTTCGTTGTGCTGAGGATGAATTTAAGCACATGTGGGGTTGCTTTGACTGTAATAAATAAATAAATAAAAATTGTTGGAACTAGAGGGCTCATCTAGTCCACTGGTACTACGTGGTTGTGGTAGATGCCACGTGATCCCTGGTAGATATTAAGAGATGTAGCTCCCTTACTAGGATTGAACTAGTTAATGTCAGCTGAGAATCTACACTGAGATTTTTGTCATGGTTTTCTGAACTTTTAAAAGATTATTTTTGGTCATCATCTGTTGGAAGAAGCAAGATTTTGCTCCTGAAGGCTGCTGAGATGGTCAAATGCACATTTGCTGCGTTCCTTAACTGACTGCATTATAGTATTCAAATGGAGAAGGTATCTGGCGACAGCACTATCGAACCGTGGCAGAATAATGTATGTTTTTAAATGATCAGCTGGGCTGAATGTGGCGTAAACAGGAAATATTGCCACTTTTCTAACACTGACAATATTTAGAGCCCAACAGAGATATAGATATTGATACAGATAAAACAGTACATAAAAACACAGCATATAGATTCCATTAAGGAAAACGGGAGAGATACCGATACAGTAAAAGAACAGTTCAACTTTTGAAAATGCAGAGCTGAGTTAGTTATGAAGAAATATTGCTGCACATTAAGCTAAAGCAGGTGTATAAGTGGCTGAAATATACTCAATGTAACAGTCATTCTTCTTTCCTCTGAAGAAGCACATACAAAAAGTCCTTTCCTGTCTGTTTTTTAAAATACATTACAGTAAAATGTCAAAAAGTGGCAGTTGAAAGTAATAATTAGGACTTGAGAGTTTCCCTTTTTAAGTCAGAAATAGTCTGACTGAAGTTGTTGTCCCAGTCCATGGATTATTTATTTATTCTAGCTGAGGACCTGGCATAGTGGAATTTCATTAGCAAGTTGGTGTTGGTGAAAAAAAGAATCAAGCCCTTATTAGTGAATATATTAAAAGCTGACCTTTTAAATAAAAGAAAAGGAAAAAGAAAAAGAAAAAAAAGAAAAAAGTAAACAATACTTCTTGCTAATTATTTGTGATTTAGTCAGGGTAAGATCAAAGACATGAGGGGAAAGGCTGTACCAAGTGAATGTCTGCTCTTGTATAAACTGCAGAGAATTCCATAGGCATCCATGAGTTACACTGATGCAAAACTGCAGTGAAGGAAGGGGATCAAGCAGTGTAAATGCCCTTGTTAACTGAATAGGAGGTGAAGTGTAGAAATGGAAGACCATGATGTTTTACGTATTGCACTTGCAAGATGTGTTATGAATATTAATTTGTACACTGAGGCAAGTGAGTTGTTATTTTCTTGGCTTTATAGCTTGAGTTACTTTGACAGAGGAGTTCTGCTTTTCATGCTACAGTGAGATCAGTGTCTTTGAAATCAGTGAGGGTTTTGGTTGAGCAAGATTTGAATAGGACTTTAGGAATTTGGATGTCTAGAGGATAGGTATTTCAGATGCTCAGGGTTGGCAGATAAGATGCAGTATCTATGGAAAATCCACCACCTTTCTGAGTAGCAGCAGGAGGCTAGACAGGATACCATAATGCTCTTAAAAGAGCACTAGACTACTGCTCAAGTGCTTGAGGTGTACTGGGACAGACATATAGGTGCCTAATTCTGAAATCCTCCTGCTATGTACTACGTGGGGTAATTGGGTTTTTTGTTTGTCATGAAAAGTTGGACAAACTCTGCATTGGTTTACAGTGATTTATGCCTTTAAATACATGGGAACAGGAAGATAGCTCAAGAATGTAAATCAGAGCAGATTTGCTTGGTTAAGTAACTGAAAACACCAAGTTCTGTTCTCAGTGTGCACTACACAAGCAGGGGGAGGCTGCAAATTTAGATTGAGGTACTGCAGAATTATATCTGGGAGCTGGTTTGGATGAATTATTAAAAAAGAAAGAAAAGAAAGAAAGAAAGAGAGAAAGAGAGAAAGAGAGAAAGAGAGAAAGAGAGAAAGAGAGAAAGAGAGAGAGAGAGAGAGAAAGAAAGAAAGAAAGAAAGAAAGAAAGAAAGAAAGAAAGAAAGAAAGAAAGAAAGAAAGAAAGAAAGAAAGAAAATAGAAAGCTTTAAAACTTATCCTCCCAACAAATTGGATTTTCAGGCTTTAAATCTGTTTTTTTCTTCTGGGTTGGCATTTAGGGTAAATTATCTCAGTGCCATATAACAGTATACATAGCTGCAAATAGGTAAATCCAGGCTCTTCTCCTTCTCTGTCTCCATCTGTTGAACATCCCAAAGTGGTATTTTATGGGAACATTTCAGTGACAGGGTTTGTTCATGCTTTTAAATGCGGCAGTTTGCTGATGTGTTTGAGACAGTAAATGAAATTGAAATTCATGCTCTTGACCTCTCTACCGTGCCTCTGTACCTCAGTACCATGCACCTCTTGTACTCAGTTACCATTCCTCCGTGAGTAAAATTACTTTTTTGTTCAGGAGCCCTGCACAAAGGCGCTGTGTTGTTTGAATCCCAGGTGTTCCATCAAAGCATAACTTGGAAAGGCTTTAAGGGATTCACAGGCCTTCTGCTGGCCCTCTGTCCAGTGTTTGGAGAACAAGAAGCAAATTGGAGCTTACAATAGTAGCTTTGTTGTATTAATTTTGTTTTAGTTAAAAAGGGCCTTATTCTCATTCTCAGCCAATTATTTATAAACATTTTTGGAATTCATTGATTGAATTGAAGGAGGAGGGAAATACCTGGTAGCCGTTGTCGTTTAGTCCAGCATGTTGTCCCAAGCCAGGTATTCTACAGCATATTATTGATTGCCATGTCTGGTCTTGCTATGAAATGTTTTAAACCATGGGATTTCTATCATTCTTCTGGGGCTCCTATTTCATCTAATAGATTTTACTGACAGGAAGTTTTTCCTGATACTCCTGATAGCTCTCTTCTCTGGCTTTGTGATAAGAGTCTCCACTGTTTGAAATATATGGGTGATCACTGGATGTTTTCAAAAGGTTTCTTTCCAAATCGGAAGACAAAGAGAATTTTAGGCAATAGAAAGGATAGATAGCTGGCCAGAAAGGATATATCAAGCTGGATATACTCTCTGATAGAAATGTTTCTGAAGTCTGCAGCATACCTTTCAGTGACACACAATTATGATGGATATTACTCTTGAGGGACTGAGATTTACTTTTCTAGAGACCTAAGCTTGCTTGTTATTTCATTGTTGTGGTAGTGACAGTGGAGTTTCTAAAAAGTAAAATTGAAAAACTGCCTGTGGAGTGAATATATGAATCTTTGCATCATTTCCACGTTCTGCTACTTTTTATTGTGCTTGTACCCGTATTTATTTATTTACGTTGTCACCTGTGGTAAAGGCCGGTGTTGTATGTGCAGGTCTTGGCAGGTTGTGAACTGTGACTGTGACTAATGAGCTAATTATCACTTGGCCAGGGGTAGGCTGAGTGAGTCTTCTGCTGGTTTACATCTGACCCCTTCTCCTTCCCATTCTCTTGCAAAAGTAGGGACAGAAAGGGTTGGAAATGAGAACACCATCAAAGGAATAAAACTATGATATTCCTCTGCAAATTGCAGTTTCTTTAGATTTAGGTCAATTTGTGTTATTTTTAATATACATATATTTTTGAGACCAGAACTGTTGCTCCTTCAAGAGAGCCGGTTACGTGATGCAGGGTGAGAAACTGTAGGTACCAGTGCTTACTTCAGACACTTGTAGGGTGGGCCTCACTGGCTGTGTTCGCAGCATTAGGTTTGGTTCACCTACGTCCCATCCCACCTGTTCATGTGGTACAGGCTCATCATGCACAGGGTTGCATGGCTGGCAGTCTGTCTGCAGCATGCGTTTCACAGCTGCTTTGTGCTGCTCACATTTTTCATTTAAATTTTCTTTACTTGCAGTCGTGAATCTAGTATCAAATTGCAGTTGTGGATGTTTCATCAAATATGATGTTTTATGTTATCCAACCCAACAGTGCTGCAAAGGTCTTAACCAAAAGTTTCTGACAGCTGCTTAAGGCTCATCTCTTCAGAAAAGGGATATAGTGCTTCTAGCTGTAGTCTCGGGTGAGTGAGTGGCACAGAAATGCTGTGAACGCTCTTGATTTCTCGTTAGCTCACTTAATCTATCAGCCTTTTATCCGTGACAATAGCTCAGCTGTCCAGAAAATATATAATGTAATAAAATAAATTAGTGGGCTTATGTGTGCTGTCTAATTATGACTGCTCAACCATGTGTCATATGCCTTCTGACGTTAAGTGATACTCTTCTGTTTGGAGTATTCAGAGTCTACGCTTTGGAGAAGGTGGGTCTGATTGTAGCCCAGAAGCATGACCACAGTGCCACCCATGACAGGCACTGGTTTGTGCAGGAATCTTATGCTTATTCAGAGCATATTGGTATTCGAGTTATGATGCTGATCATACACATTGATGATTCCTTTTGCCTCTGTCTTGATCGTGATGAGAAATGTATATGGCTTCCAGGAGCTTTCTTCCAGGTTTCATAGTGAAGGCCCCCTAAATGTGCACAGTGAGGATACTGGCCCCTCAACCCCTATAGTCAGTTGCTCTATAGGGCCGCACACATTTGGCTGCATAAAGACATTAACGTCCTTCTGTGTCTTGTCAATCTTAAATGTAAAACTTCTCAGTTCCTAGTATGAAATGGGAAGTTCATCTTATTTACGTTTGTAATAACACAAGTTTGAAACTTTTTGAGCAACTCTTCTAGTTCTTCCTATAAAATAGGGTGACAATAAGAACATCTTCAATTAGTGGATGATCACTTTACCTGTCAAGAGTTTAAAAGAGGGTTTTGGATGTAATACAGCTTCATTTCCATGGCTTGAAAAAGAGAACGTGTGGGAAGAAGACATTGCACATATGTAGTGCTGTTTCCAAATATTGTTTTAGGAAAGTGCTTGCTAAAAAAGCAAGGAGAAGCCAGATGTCATATCAAGAGACCTGGGATTTAGGAATTATTCAGAGGATCCATCTGTGGTCTGAGAGCAGAACTGTTTGCTAGGCTGTTCTGATCTAGCGCAATTTACTTTTTATGAACCTTGACTTTTGTGAGTGTGGACTTCAGGTTATGTCCAGAATGCCAGCCCTTTGGGTGAGTCATAGTAACCGTGGCACAGAGCTGTCCATGGGGATTAATGCGTCTTTGGGAAAGTGGACTGCTGAATGTACTAACCCCAAGGGCATCATTAAGACTCTCCGCAAGAATTCCTTTAATGCCTATAATGTATAATTATGCTTTAGAAATGCAGTGCAGTGTTTCTTATTGTTATAAAGTAGATTTTTCAAGCTAAACCCAAGAAACGCTGTTAAAATCAGCATTTATTTTTCATTAAGAACATGTAGTGTGAAATTCACTTGAATTTATTGTACTATAACTGCTCCATACTTGATAATGGATTTTTTTTTTAAATAAAAAGGCAGTTCTATTTTGGCCATGATTAGTTTTTTTTTTTTTCTTTTTTTTTTTTTTTTTTTTCTATTTTGTAGGAAAACAACTGTTCAGCATGAGTTTGGAAATCCAAACTTCTGTGCATATATTTGTCTTGATCTCTGATCAGCTCTTAGCTAAATCTGTACTGTTGAGTTTTTGTTTGATGATGGCCTAGCCATGTCGTAATTCTGAGGGACTGTTTTCCTAGTCCCTCTTTGAAGGCCAGAGGAATCCCCTAAGGGAACCTTGCTTGAACATCAGTATTTAATCTTTAGTCTCAGGACCTAAACTTCTGACAGCTAAATATGACTGGCATATGGCTGTTTGTAAGTCTTGGTGATACAAAGATATTGAGGTAGAAAATACACATTTTTGGGGGGCCGGATAATCACTGCACTATGATAAAAAACAAAGTCTTTTCTCGTGCCTGATAAGAAAGTAATCCATCAGGTATGTGAAGGTATATCAAGTTTTCTATATATTGCATAAACTTTTGAGATGATGAATCTGTTGGTATCAAGGAATAGGTCATTCTCTGTGCACTGGAAGTTCAAACTGCGTATTCAGCTTTATGATAAAGATTGCAAAATAGATGTATATCATGGAGGCTCCAAGCATGAGAAGAGAAATGAATATGTAAAAGTCAGTATTAGATCTAATGAAATTCATGTTTTTCTTTTTCTTGGACGTTGTATTGTGTTATCTGAAGTGGTGTGATTCTCCTTACAGAGGAAGAGGGGAAAACACTTCAAGGATGTAAAAAGTCTTTAAGAAAAACGTTTTCTACTTCTGAGTTCTCAAACAGAGATAAGCAGGGTGGCTCACCTGGAAGAAGCAAAGAAATATCAGTGCGCCTCCCACCACAGATGCCAAATGAGAATGAGGTAATGAATTAACATTTGTCCGTGTGGACAAGCATCACATTCAAGAAGATTAAAGAAAAAAAAAAGTGCGGGGGGAGATATACTGTCTAAATGTTAGAGGCTAATGGTATTATCCCATCTGAGGCAAATATTTAAAATACTACCCAAGTGTGTAATGCTTACAGAGGCACCTGCAGGGATCACATTTGGCAGTGGCATTTGCAGAGCCCCCATAATCTGACTAATAAATAAGGAGCCCTGCAAAGACCATTGTTAGGTTTTCACTGAAGACTGCGGTTAATGGTAGGGGTTGGCAAAAGGGAAAAAGGCTTGAGAGTATGAATGCCAGCATGCACAGATTTGCTTTGTTGGAGGGTTTTAGCAAGTATTGAATCCTGCGTTACTAAAGCTAGATTGTTTCAGCTACCTGAAGAAAACAGTTGGCAAACCAGAGGTCTTTTTAATCTTCTGAAACCTATGAGATTAGGGATTGAATGTGTAGGGACAGGAAAGCCACAGGCATCATCTGGAGAGAGCAAGATGGAAATCTGAGTCCACTTGTTAAGAACTACCCTCTTGCCTGAATAACAAATAATAAAGCTGTGATCTTGCCTGTAATAAAACAAAACAAAACAAAACAACAAAAACAAAAACACAAACACACAAAAAACCACCAACAAACAGAAAAAAACCCTATCTTCATTAAGGTTCTTATTAAAAAAGAAGTAGCAGGTCATTTTTGCAATAGACAGAGCCACGCACTCAATGACTTCAAATGATGGGGCTGCCAGGCCTCAGTCAAAGAGAAAAAGCTGTTGTTTTCCTCCTTACTAACACATGCCTTTGAGGTAGAATCAAGCAAGGCTTTTAAAACAATCACATTCTGTCAGTTGATTGTATAACAATAATGACAAAAATCTTTGTTGCCATTTTTCATATGAATATGATTGCCTCACTGGGATAGACAGCCTTTGGGTCTCTTTCCTTAGCCACTTCGAATTGGCTTTCTGCCCCATAAAGCAATGTGCAGCTTCTGTTATCCTTTATGTAATAGAACATCTTAATACTTGTCTTTTGTTGCTACAAAAAGAAAGTTTCAGCCATGACTTCATGTTTTTGTCACACTAGTGGTTTCAGAAATAAATATGGCAATAGTAGAATGCATTAGAAAAGCTGCTATAATAGTAATGGGAGGAGACTTTGATGCGGTAAGTTGGCCACCATAACCTTTAAAGCTGCCCTGAGGAAAGAAAGGAAAAAAATACTATTGAAAACAATGCTTTTGTTCTAAATGCTGCTTTTTAGGCCTGTTATGATTACTTATACTCTTTCTACAATTGATTCGGTCTGATCCTGTGTAGGATTTCAGAGGATTAGCTACATATGTTCTATTTTCAGCATCATTGCATTCAGTCTTTATAAAAATTGAAATGCACCATAAAGGATCTATTTGTGTAAATCAGTAGGAGCTTTGACTGTGATTTTGGTTCTGTTTCATGCATGTGAATATTTCTACGTGTCTATCTACAGACAGTCATGAATGAGAACTGGAAAGCTGGTGGCTCTGATGGAAATGATCTTGGTCTATCTGAAAGAGCGAAGGTGAGGTTTTCTTTGATTTTCTTCAAGGTGGGGATTATGAGTAGAACATGACTTACAATTTTGTTTTATGCATTTACAAAGTATTTGCAATTTGTCAGTGTATTTCTTTCACACCTGTGAGAAAAAGGAATGAGAGCATCATCATCCAAATCTCTTTCCAAGTTTTAGTGAGTACGTACTATTAGAGTGTAAAGGTTGAGCAAGAAAATAGTGTAAAATCAGTTTAGAAAAATTGAACTAAGAGCATCTGTGATTGCTGCATAGAAATGCAGAAAACTGCTCAATGCATATAATAAATCCTCCATTTACACATAGACTGGGAAAGTCTTTTGACTCTCACCCCATGCATTTATTCAGAGTGTTACCTGAAATAAGAAGCAACTCTTCTTGTGGTATGTTACATAATTTAGACCATTTTTCAAGGGACATCAGCCTGGTAAAAGCAGTAGTGAAATGTCCCAGATAAAATATCACAAATGTCATAATTCTTAGCTTTTTTAATTTTCCATTCAGATGATCATTAATATCAAAATAGAAAGATCCGGCTCTCCTTTGCTTGCAACAAATGCTGTGTCTGTGTAATATGTAGTCTTTGCAAAGCTGCAAATTAATTTATATTGATTTTTGTATGACAACTTTACTTCTTCAGCTTCCCACCAAATTCCTCAAGAAGTTGCTGTTCAGCTTGAGCTTTCTCTTCATCGTAGTTGGTATGCAACTACAACAGTAGAAATTCTTTCCCTACACTTGAAAATATTTCCTTTGGGTTTTGCATTTCAAAAAAATAATCATGTGCTTTCCTAGAAAAATGTAGGGAAGAAGGGAAGTGACAAAGGAGGAAATTTAATGCTTTTCTCTGCTTTTCCCCAGTTTGTAATAAAAAGAATGGAATTAATATATTTTAATCTATTTTTTCCACTTTTGTGTTTTTACTGCAGGTGAACTTAGATATAGACACAGATGAAGAGACATGCAGTGGTAGGTTTTTTCCTCCTTCATATTCACAAAGATTGTCTGTCTTTGGATTGAAGTGTATGGATATTCCTTTCTTTTTAGTGACTCTGAAACATTGTTTAACAGAACCATTTCTCCTCTAAAAATGATGTTCTTTCTCAGTTCTTCCATTGCCAGAAAATTCCCCCAATTGCCCAAACTCCCAGAATTGAACTACCTATTTCCTCAGTTTAACAGTTAATGAAATAACAAGTTACAAAGATTATTTATTATACCATGTTCTGGTGAGCAGTGATTTTTTTCAAGGTTTCTCAACTTTTTGCTAGCAAATTTTCTACATTTATCCACACTTCTGTTTGTATGGAAATTATTTTAATTACAGTGTAACCCACAAAGTAAATTGGGTGCTGAGAGAGTTCTATAAAATGAAAATGTTGTACCTACACACTATAGTGATTTCGTCCTGGGCTTGTAATAAATGAGACTGACCTGGAAAGCACATTGAACTTATTTTAGCATTCCAATTATGAGCATTTCACATAGTGTTGAACTGCTCCATTATGCCTATAATGATTTTAGCTCTCCTGCTTCTAAAAAGTAAACAAAAATCTAGTGTTTATAGGTATTTGTCTATCATAGATGTTTGTGTGGTTTTTATTACCACCAGAATGGAAGACCTTTTGGTGATTAAATTTATTTTCCTCATCTGGATCTGTGACTGCACAAAGAAACCAAGCCATGCAGATTAAGGGATTTGCCTAAGGTCACTGCAAGAAGCTGTGACAGAGCACTGCTTTGGTCCTTAGTTATTGCCATTTAATTAGTCTGTCTAATCCATTAACTCTTTGATTAGTCTTTTCTCTCTGTATGTGCAGAATCCTTATGAAGTCCAGAGGGCTTACAGACTTCCAGTTGATGAATATTGAGCTTGGTTGTAACTCACAAGAAAACAATAAACCCCCCTAAGTCAAGTTTATTTACAGCAAATGTTCTTCCTCCTAGACTGGGCATTCAGAAAGGAGGGAGTAAGATAGCTGTCCTACATCAGATCCAGGAATTGAAGATTTCTTTTTGGTGCAGTGTTCATGTGCCCATTTTTCCCTTTGTTAGGACATTGTTCTGTGTTTGTCTTATATTGTCATAATATCTTAAAAACTGGGGCTCACTAGTGGAAGCCGAAACTCACATTTCATTGATGCAAAGAGGCTTTTCAATATCTAGTTTGGTGGAAGTATTGTTAAGTATCTCAAGCTCGAAACAGGCCACAAATTGGATGACGAGAAATAAGCCCAAAACTAAAACACTGTGCAGGGCAGCGAGGAAAGAAGAGTTGTGGCAGAGCTTGGGGATAGTTGCCACTTTCTGGAACGTGTCAGACCTTGCCTCTCTACAGGCTTTTAAGTTGTTTCTGTGCATTTGTGTGTGTGTGAGGGTAAATGCTAATCGCATACATCCAGAAACACCTAGTGACACAGACTGCATTTGAACAAGATGAGAATTACACAAATGATCATCTGTTTGTACTGTTTGAATATCACATTGTGCAAACCACAGCAGGAAGGTTTTTGTTACTGCTTTGATTGGTAATTATGAAAAATAATAAACATCACGTTATACCTTTACTGTAGATTATCAGTGTTTTCAGTGTAATCAGATTATTAGTAGTTTTTAGTAGTTTTTTAGTAGTTTTATTAGTAGTTTTTTTTTATGTGACATTTGATTTGGCTTTCAATATCTGCTGTCCTCAGCTCCTCCTATGAGACAGCACTCCCTGCACACATTTCTTCAGCTCAGAAAGAGGCCACATCAACCCCTCAGCAATCAACAGATCTCAGTAACAACATGAAGCATTTAGATTGTATTTTATAACGTTGAAACACTGCACGGCCAGAAGCTAATTGTTCCTTCTTTTTTGTGTAAAGAAAGTAAACGGCAACCTAACTTCTACCGGGGAAACCCACAGTCTGGATCTTGCGCAGTGCTTCAATGAAGACAGCTATTCAGCCAAGAAAAAAATAGTCTCTTGGACTACTAAGTCAGTGTGCCTGAAAACAGGCCTCTTTGTTGGATAGTTCCCTTATATGTTAAAATCCACTTGATAGGCTTCATTGTAAGTAGTATATTCTTACTCTTACAGAAAACATACCAACAAAATGCAAATTAAAACACAAAATGATATTGCCACTATTGTTTGCCATAGTGAAGTAACATAATATTGCTACCTTAATAAAGGATTACTGGTGAAGGGTTCCAATTAGTTTATGAGTGAGGCAAAGTATGGCACCAATTTGAAAGGCGTGCTGTTGCTGGCCTCCTTAAATGCTGCTACTTGCATGCCAAACAATAGAGTTCATATTGGCACAACAAGCTAGGATACCCAGTGAAAAATACACCTTGCCAGTACAATTACAACAGGCTTTTATCTCTGCTTGTTATTGGCAACTGTTCAGTACCTCTGTACTTCATGTAGCTTTAAGGACAGATCATTTAGCTCTCAACTGTACCTTAATACAATAGATAGTCACACTTAAGGGGAAATGACTCAAAGCTGAAGGTGTGAAAATCATGGTAGAAAATAGGTGTTAAAACATCCCATCTAAACCAGTGCCTTTTGGAGGGTGATCTGGGAGAATCATTCTAGCAGTGGTCTTCTTTTTAATTTTCCTAAGTCCGGTATCTTTTAAGGTGTGAACACAGCTGCTTCTTATGGAAAAAGCAGCCCATAGATTTGGCCACTATACAAATTTGTTGTAGCTGTTTTCATCAGACAGCACTGGGCTGCAAGCCTGAAACCAAGGCAGTGCTTTTTCATTGTGTGTCTTTGGCTCGGTAAACCTTGATTGGCAAAGTAGAATTGCTGCCCTAAACCATAGCTTTAACCCATAGTGTAGAGACAGTATGCGTATGGTGGGCTGTTTAATTGCTTTTTCTCATTGAATTTAATCTATAATTGTAAGTGGCTTAAGGCAACAATAGAAATGATCAGGCTTTCTCCAGGGACAGATGGAGAATGCCTAGTATCTGTGTTTTGGAAACAGAATTCCTTTCCAGGACTGGAGACAAATCAATTGCTGCAGGGCTCAAAGGATACTTAGGCAATAGTAGGTACTACTTGTATAAAATACAAGATACGTAGAAGCATGGCTATGGACCTTGAGTGTGGTCTTTTTTAAACACAGGAGAATATTAAAATAGGACTAATTAAATGCATGAATGAGGATGCATAAGAAAGGATACAGGAGTCTCATCCTCATCAGGCTTAGAACACTGATATTGAAATTGAAAATTTGTCTTATCAAGGTCCCAATTTTCTGTAGCCCCACAGAAGTTTAGGAGAACCAGAGTGACTCAGTCAATTTGAATTTGAGGGCAAACATAGCTATTTGATTATTCAAATAAACCATCCTTTAGGCAAATCATATCAATGTATTATTTTCCATAATGTATGTCTTCCCATATATATTATGAGCCTATTTTTATATCCAGAAAAATCAGTTTGGGGAACAGGATTCAGATGTTTTCAAGTATGGGGCTCCACCAAACCTAAGAATCTGATGCTTTTTTTCTCCTCCGGTCTCTGCAACCCATTTAACACTGCCCTAAGATGATTTCACACTAGACAGCTCTTTGGGGCTAGCAGTCTGAAGCGTGAGAAACAGAGGAGAGAGCAAAATTTAGCTTTTAATATTTTTTGTTAGTGCTACCTTCCTCCCCAGCTCCCCATCAACAGAATTTTTGTCAAATGCAGTGTCTGAAAGTGGTAAAGCTTGCTTTAGCCTATCTAGAGCTGTGCATCAGTTGGCTCCCTAATGTAAAGATGAGACTTCGAACTTCTTCACTCCAGAGGGTTCACATCCGATTTATGACTTAATTTATTATTTGTTTCTCTATTTATAATTAATGCCAATGGTACAAAACGAACAGCAACAAAACAATTTAGCGGTGTTCACAAATTTAGTCGCTTTTCTGTGGGTCTATCATGGGAAGAAAAAGAACTAAAAAGAATTGCTCAGTTTACTAATCTGTTCTGCTGCACTGTGCAGGACTTGAGTAAAACTACAGAAGTTCACTACCACATCATCCAGGAAGTTGGTTCTTCCCGGTATGAGGGAAGGTACATTTCAGATTTTTCTCAGATTCTTCTCAGATTTTTGATATCATGCCTGCTCAATTATCTCTATATATGGTGCCATTGGCAGTATTCAAGGCATTCCTGTTGCTAATTAATCACCTCCACAGAGAACATAATTAGCAGCTTAATTAGGATCATCATCCACTAGTGCTGTAGCATCAGCCTAACCCAGCTGTGAGGTACTGGCTAGAACTTACAATAGCCTACAGTTCCTTTGGGAGCTCCCACTGAGAAGGATTGTCAAAACTCCCTAATTTTTCTCTCTGAAGGAGTTTCTTGATTAAACATTATCAGGCAAAGCAGCATTTACCGATTAGACTTTCATATGCTGTCATGCAGCCAGGATAGAGAGACAAAGCTCATTTCTGGCATGTCTACTGGCAAACAAAGTTTGATTACCACATTCTTATGGGGTGATTGAAGGAAATTTCAAACATTGTTTGCATTACTAACGAGCCTTAAAAAATTGGAATTGACGTTCTAAGTATGACAAGCACTTCTTGCTAAAAGCAAAAATAAATTTCCTTCTGTTGTCCCAATTTTTAAGAGTTGTCTTTTTGAGCCATTGCCAGGTGGTTACATAATGGTGCTTCCTCCTCATCTTTTCTCCAGATCGGTCTGTTGTGGGGGAAAAATTGCTCTTAGTATAGAAATAAGTGCAGTGTTTATATCAGGAGATGATACAAACCTCTTGATGTCCAGGCTTTCCTCTCTTCAGTGAGGGTATATATTTAGGGTGCAAGTTTGAAACAATAGCAGAAGATGCCATTGCCTTTAAATGAGCATTCACATCTTCCTTCTGTCCTCTTTTGACACCAGTTATAAAGGAATAAAAAAAGCAATTGCAGAACATGTGAAGCCCTAGCATATATTCCTGTGGACTGCACAGTTTTTTTCAGAAAGCTTTCCTATATGACTGATGCAGAATAAGATCAAATGCTATGCTGAGAACAAGGACTGAAAGGACGTAGATGACTAGAGATAGATATACGCAACCAAGAGTGTAGGCATGAAAATTGTAAACCACATATATGTGAATCACAAAGCAAAACACAAAAATCCAGGAATAAGATACCCAAGGGAATAAATTCAGATCTTTAATAAACACAGTCTACTTTACAAACCCAAAGTAGATAGGCCTTGAAATAAAGTTGTCAAGAGAAAATCTAAATGAAGTATTTGATCATGGATTTTTTTTAAGGCGTAGTTAGGAAATCATTATTTTTAAATGCAGATTTACAGGGGGATAACAGGTCCTTGACCACACTGCTGTGGTGAAAACATGTGCAGGTAGAGATGAATGGTCATTTATTTATTTTCATTGTGGACCTATGTACCCTCTTGTTGGTTGCATTAAATAACATTCAAGCAACATTTTGAAGGTTTATTCTGATATTTCAAGAGGAAATCAAGCTACTAAAATCTAGTATAAAGTTGTAAAGAATTTGTGTACCAGGCAGAAAAAATAGTAGGTTGATTTATGTAATCCTTCAACTAAATTGCAAGACATATGGTTCCCTTAAGATTCTTCGTGGAAGCATTACTGAGACAAGATGGACACATCTGTGCTGTAGCTGAGCTGAGATTGATGCATGTTAAAAGATATTTCTGAAATCTAAGGCATATCCTTCTAAGCTGTCACAGAAAGTAAATCTACTTTTCCCAGTATGAATGTTTTGCTTAAGTGTGTAAAGGCAAAGTGATTCAGAAATCTGTGTGTTTGTGAACTATGGGCCAAATCCTGCCAATGTGAAAAGGTTACGTGTTCCTGTATCCCGGATATGTAGAAGTCCTCTTTGGTGTCTCTGGAAAGTTCAGTGAGGGACAAACATCCCTGAAATATCCTTGGACAACAGTCATCTGGCACTGTAGTGGGAAATATTAGTACTTCTTTCAGGTGTTTTTACTTTATGCTTCAGGAGATTCACGTTAAGGCAGAAGCATTGCAAAGATTCCTTATGCCCAATGTATAAGATGGTGAAACTCCAGGAAAAGAGAATTGAAATGGGCTACCCAGCTAATCAATGAAAATACCAGACTTAATCTTGCATAACTCCTATTGCCAAAGTTTCTGCTCAGGTCCTTCCTTCCTTCCTTCTCATGAAAGAGAGAAATCTAATCCCAAGTTTTCTCTGAGTTTAGAAATATCTAGATCCAGAATTTTAATTCAGCGTCCTCAGGAAAAAAGAGCTAGCCATCTGTTTAATCAAGTTTGATTCTTCCTTAGTATAGTATATTTTATTATCTAGATTCTAGCTCAGGACTGCATGCATCTGTTTGCAAGATAATTGCATGTATTTTTTATTATGCAACAATAAGTACAACACACTTTGACTAACAAGCTTCTGTCTGTATCTAAGCACTACAGGATTTTACACACAACTGTGTTACACACTGATAGAAGGATAAAGTTGAGTATTTTTTATTCAGCAGGGTCATTAGTTCTTCCCGGACAGGTGGAGCAGACAGTGACTTGCTGTACACCTGCTTTTGTTAAGCCTGTTCAGCGGAAGTTCAGAACCTTGTCGGTGCCACAGCCGTTGGACAGCAAAACGCAAGAGGTAGGAAGTCAGATTTAGTTATTTAAACCCTTTCTTTAAAAAAAAAAAAAGTTGGCTTCTAATAGTTTTTAAAACCTATTGGCTTCTAATGTTATTTGCACGGGGGCAGAGGGATCGTGTGGAGCTGTTGTGATTTTACAAATCACATTTTTAATGTTTGAATTAATGAATTCTGAAATACATTAAGAATTGAGGTAAATACTCTAATACAATGGTTCTGCTTTATCTTGCATACTGCTGCTATATAATCCTATGTTTTCAAATTGCCGACAGATTGCAACACTCCAAGTTGTTTGTGGGCTTTTTAATATTTAATTGGTGTAATTTGAAAATTATTCAAACAAACTCTTGCACTTCCTGACCTTTTTAGAAATCATAACTTATGTGGGCCATTTAATTTTCCGAAGATTGCATGGTCTTGGTCTTACAACATCGTGCAGTTCTCATTGAGCTGGATATAGGAACTATCTTCTGTGGCAATGAGGTAGTGAATGATCACTTTAATGTGACATTTGAAAAAGGTTTTAGAATATATTGTGATCAGAATTGGAATTTGTTCTTTTGGAAATGAGTAGTAGCAAGATGCCGCTGAGGATCTGTATCATCTTGGTCTGGCATGGAGAACTTTGTGGCATGGAGTCTCAGCCTTTTAATCAGACACAATCAATACACGTTTTAATTTAGAATTGCTATTTTCCCTCAGAATTTCAGACCTTTTCAAACTAGAACAGAAGGTGCG
The DNA here is from genome assembly GCF_964211825.1 of Aythya ferina. Lineage (NCBI taxonomy): Eukaryota > Metazoa > Chordata > Aves > Anseriformes > Anatidae > Aythya > Aythya ferina. Next base: position 16,021,551 of record NC_140301.1, on the reverse strand, counting down.
GATTGCTCACAGGCTTACTTTAAGTCATTAAACTTCCTATCCAAGTAGTCATTGTGAGCATCAACTTTTCGGGATGTTTATATTGCAAAGAATTTTTCACAACACTTTTTCCCTTGCCTGATCATCATAATAAAAGCTGAAGTTAGCTTCTGGCTAAAACGGGGCAGTTTTGATAGCTTCATATGTTTATTGATGTCCCATGAGGCTTAAACCAAGTTTATAAATGATGTGTGACCACGGAAGGATTGATGGTATGGCAGGGCATATGGTGTCTCATTTCCAGAGCTGAACTGTAGTTGGTTCTTTGCAATAAACTCTTTACTATAAGGAACAAGTCTGCTTTGGGAAAAAGTAAATGTTCTAAAATGACCTTTCAAGCTCTAATACCTTCCATTCTGTGAATAAAAATATTTGCTCTTTTCCCTAAGGATTGACGTAATTCAAAGTTTTTTGCCTTGAGAAATATCCATTGGCACACACAAAAAAAAAAAATAGAATGAGGTTTTATAGTTTGCTCATTTGATAACTTCTGTATAAAATCAAAGAAGGAGAGCTGTAGCAGCCTGCAGTGTTCATAAATGATTGCATATGACTCTTTAAGTTATAATTCATGAAAAATAGATGAAGATCCCACTGCATGCAAAATTCATTTCTGTTTGAGGAAAAGTTGGGTTTTGAAAGGGAAACTGACTACTATTACATTGGTTAAGGGTTGCCGCATTTTTCAAGAACAAATACTGAAGATTTTCACAACTGTTTGGTTGGTGCCAGACTCTGCAATACTCAAAATTAAGGCAGTCTTTCCCCTAAATTATGCATGTTTTAGTGCCTTCACTTAGATAATAGAAATGTGGCCTGATTTTTAGAACTGTCAAAGCTGAACAGGTCTATTTTAAAATCCCTCAGTGCTTCAAATTGTCATTGCTGTGAAAATTAAGTCTTGCGTTGCTTATGGCAGGACTACTTGAGAAAGAGAAAAAGATTTACCCTGAAGACATCCCTGCTTTGAAATGACTGTTTCCTGTCCATCAAAACAAATCTGCTAGGGAAGGGCAACAGAATGTGGCTGCCTATTTGTTTTTTTGTAGGGCATAAGGGAAAACCCTTCTCTTTGAAAAATAAACAAGTGCGATGGAGGAGCAGAATATCTGTGCTATGGATATACTTGTGAGGGACTTCAGTGGAAGTTGTACATCTCTGAATGTATTGCTAGGGAAAGTTTAATGTAAAAAAGAAGCACTGTTAAAGCCCAGCGCACAACTTGGCTAATTATTCAAGAACAGCTCTCCCTGAACATGTTTCTTCTATCAAAAGCTGTTGACACAGCAATGACACAAGAAATTATTTGGCCAGCAATTTTGCTTCCTCTTTCTACCCTGGTTTTAAACACACACATATATATATAAAAATATATATATATATATTCTGAAATTTTAATATAGACAGTGCACCATTCATGACCTACCACAAATTGAAACGGTGGAAGCAGCATTCTCTCCATGATTGAAATACATTATCACATAACATTTACCTCCCCTACCTGGACATTTATTCTCTTCTTTATTTCTACTTAATACTTTCTTTCATAAAAGATAGATTTTATGTTTATTTATTTATTAACTGTATGTGTTAATGTCTAGGTTCTTTATTTGTGCTTATTTCCCCCCTGCATGTATATAACTTCACTTGAGTGCATATTTTTCACGCACTTATTATTCACATTCATTCAAAGTGGGGCTCATCTCACCTAGTTTGAGCTCTGAATTTAGTCTAATTTAGTCCTGTCATAAGGAGGGAGAGAAAAGCACCTCCAGTAAGTGATTCATCTCACTTGCTGTCAGCATTTGTCCTAAGATATAATATATCTCTGTCTGATATCAGAGGCTGACTCTCAGGCTGGATCTTTTTTGGCTGGCTGCTTTAATCTAGAAGCCTAACTTTTGTATAGCTGGGATTAGGAAAGATGAATTCTATCTTTCTATTCCCCAGTTAGTCTTTAGTTTGAGCGTTCCAATAAGTATTTAACATGCCCCTTTTTATCATTTTAACTGTGGAATGGCAGCATCTAAAACCTAAAATGCAGCTTCCATTGACCTCTTTTAGTCTAAGATTCTACAGTTAGGCTTCAACTGATGTTTGTTTCTACTAAGTGCTATGTATAAATGCAACAAGAACAAGGAAGAACTTGTAACCTAAAGACAGGGTTGACAAAGTGAAGGAAGATGGAAGAGTTGTATCTTTTCAGAGGCTGGTAAAGACACAGAGATTGAGTGACTTGTCCAGGATGATGAAGCAGTAGTGGAAAATGGGCCATGATTTATTGACTTTCAGTCCAGTGCCCCTAGCTTAAGACAAACCTTTTTTTTCCCCCAAGTAACCCATACTAAGTTTATATGATATAAAAGCATACATGCCTTTCCCCCTTTTTTTACTCATAGTTATTGACTTGGTAAGTTTTCTTTTGAGTATACAATGAAATCATCAGTGAGTGTATGCACATCCTTTACATAATTTGAACAAGTGATTTGTAGTGTACCGTAATTACACAGAAGTACAGGATTTAGAAGAGAGGCAAGCTGTTCAGTTAACTGTAACTCCACACAGATTAATAAAAAGAACTCAGTTGCCAGTTATTAATAGACTTTTGAAAGTCTCAACTTTAAGGTATTTTATTTACAAAATTATTATGAACAGCCTCTAGCAAAATACTTCAGTTATTAACATGAATATTGCATTCTTTTTCCCTTAAATTGGACATGCAGGAACTGTAAATGAAAATGATTCTTTCTTCAGAGAGTAAATCACGGGAGCAATCTTAAGCAAACTGGCAGTTTTCTAATAGAGCAGAATTCTATTCCCAGAGAGCTCTCAAAAAGATTTCAATTAGATGTTAAATTAGACACCTGAAATTCACATATTTCTCTCAGCTCCTTAGGCAAAAATAACAAGATAATAACTTGATCAGCTCAGAGGATTTGGTGTTCTATTGCAAAATGTCTCCCTTTTGAAAGAGATCAAAATTGCAGTTTGCAATATAAAAAATTTATATTGCTTGTCTGCATGGAAGGTTGAAGTGAATAGCTTCCTGAGAGAAGAAGAAAAGAATCCCTACTGCTTTGAATGCTCATTTGAGAGATGAAGCACACTGATAAATATGCAATGTGAATAAACTTTTCAAATGTGCAATGAATGTGTAATAGAAAAATAGGTATCAGTGAAATCAGGTATGTTATACTTTGGCATCTATCTCCAGTTAGCATTTTGGGTTTCTTCTTCTTCTTTTTTTTTTTTCTAAACAAAAATTTCAATTTTTTTTTTTTTTTCTGCATCTGCATTAAAAGTTATTGGAAAGACACAAAGTTCAACACAAGGGCACAGCGAATGACTGTATGCTTTCTATAACCGTGTTAGAAGAGGAAGGATAGATTTGTTCTTATAGAATCCCTATGAAGGTTTACTGTAACTTAAACTGTTCTTAGATTAAATACCTTTACATGTGAATATTTTTACAACCAAACTAACCAGAAAATATTTGTACGTTGCATTATATTTTAGAAGTGTTTTGTATTTCCCCAAAGGAAAGAAAGGTAGTAATGAAAACCAATTGCTAGTACTCTTAGTATATGGAATTTTATGAGTCTTTGCCTGTAGGAAAGATGAAACTGGCCATAAATACAGTGAAGAGGTCAAAGAGTTGATCACAGCCCTAATGGGAAAAAGAGCTTGCGGTGTGCAGGCTTTGTGTTATGTAAAGATTTCTTGAATGTGCTGTTTATAAAAGTTAATGATGGCTTACTTGGGATAGTCTATGGACATAAGCAAGGTAATGTTTGCATGTAGAATAAATACCTTTTCCTAGACTAACTTTATCTACAAAGTTCATTTGTCTTATTTATAAATGCCTGTGGTCTAGGGGTCTGTATCTAAGATGATTTATATGCTCCAGCATCTGTCAAAGCCAATATAAACCAGGTCCCTGGAACATTAAGCAATGTAAGTGATTAATAAAATTATACAAAGCTGGAAAAATATTTCCTGTTCAGTCAGACAGAATATGCTTATTTGTTTTGTTGGATGCAAGGAAGGACAATCAGGATTTTAGAGTCACTGATCAATTTAGAAGACATGGTACCCCACAAAATTTCTGTTAACATTTTGTAAGAAGCTGCAGTGACACAGTTAATGACAGAGAATAATATATTATTCTTACTAGATAATAAGAAGTCAGAGAAGTTTCCTCTCCAGTAACAGGGCACCCCCCAGACATAGCAGTGAATATCTTGTAAGTATCTGTGTAAAGGATGCATTATTAAGTAAACTGTAATGCTTCAATGAGGATTCATCAGATGTTTGAAAATAAGTGTTTAAATATTTGGCTGATTTGGTACTGGAGTACTTACTTCTTGGAAACACAAAGCCCTTGAGGAAGTGTGCTACCTGTCATGGCTGAAGTTTCTAGATATGTTATTTTAATTTCTCAAAAGATAGAGAACATTTCTGTACAGTTTGGCCAGTGAGGACGTGTTTCCTGTGTAGTTGTGGAATTCATTTTATGTAAATGCTCACCATAAGCCTTTTGTGCTGTCGCTTCCTGCAGTTACTTTTCAGCATACAGCCTGCCATAGTTATTTGTTTTCATTATTTTATTTTATAGGCAGAGAGTTTATTCTAAGATGTTTCTATGAGAAGCAATATAGAAACACTGTACAATATGTCAGGAGAGCAAGTATCGGCAAGCACAGTAACACCCTGTGTTCATCATGTAAGAAATCCAAACCATCAAATTGCGTATCTCTGAAATGGTGAAAATGATTAGAGTCTGAACATTGATTATATGTCATTTTGCATATTCCACTCCTCTCCTTTGTTGAAACTATGTTCTGGGCAGCACGTTACATTAGTATCAGATGTACACTGAGGCTTTATGTGTTATTAGCCCAAATTTTAAGGATATGGAATCTGTCTTTGAAATTTAACATGGTTGTACGTAACTTGCCCATATCCCCACTGCCCTGGCTCTACAAGTAGCAGAAATGTAATAGATGTGTGTAAGGAAGGTTTTTAGATTCCTCGCCTCGAGCAAAATTAGCTAATGATATTCATTCAGATATAGTGCAGTACAAATGGGGCACATTAAATGACTTAAATTAGGTCAAATTGAATAATTGAATTTATTCTTTTACTTAAAAACAGCTTAATCAGCTGAGAGTGCTGGAGTCAGAAAAAATAGTTTAATTAAATATTAATTAGAAGTTTATATTTTGAGCTTCCTTATCATTACTTGCAGCAATATTATTTATGCATCTGTTTTTGTTCATTACAGCTACTAGGGGATGATGTTCAACCATTCTTACTCGATGAAGAATTTGATTATGACAATGTGGCATTGACCCCAAAGTTCTCTGAAGCCGAGCTGAAGGCCATTACAGAATTGTCTGAAGAGAAGAAGAGAGGACAGATGTCAAGTCCAGCAGGAGCTGAAGACTGAATCAGATGCACCCTGAGTGACATTGTGTATAGTGCTGGTGAAATAACATTTTAGGGGGTAAATCTAGCTTCTTGTTTTACCCTTATTTAGTGTTTTTATCTGTGTGGGCAGCAAATGACATCGCTAGGATTTTTTTATTTGTTTCACCAAGGTGCCTTGGAGCCTGAGGCTGCCTTTCTGTATACCTCCTTCTAGTCCAAATGAAAGCACAAAGCAGGGAGATAGGGCTTGCTCAGAGTTGCTCGTTTAGTAGCCCTTCAGCCAGTGAGAAACTTTTACTATCTTTTTGTATTCTGTACAATTGGCATTCAGGTTGGCTAAGAAGGTCTCTTTTGGTACCTAAACCCCACAGGATTTTTGAATATATCGGTGGTCTTTAATATTCTTATCCCCAGTGCTCAGCTTCTTTGCTGTTTTCCAGGTGGTACAAGGCAGTTGGAAAGATGTCTCAAACAACAGCTATGAATTCTCTTTTGTAAAAAAGAAAAAAATTCCTTTACTGGAGTGAAGCCCATGTTGTCTCAGTCTAGGCATGCTGGAATAATTGCTCCATAGGACCAAAACAAGCTGGCATGATTCAGAATAGCTGTATGGCTACTCTGGCTTATATTTGGCACTGACTAGTCCAGAGCTAGTCCTAACGCTGCCTTTGCCTATTCTTTCAGTAATGCAAGTAACAGCTTTTTGCAGCTGACATATCAGTCTATAGACTTTTTCCCTGTCATTATAAGATTTAAAGATACTGAGTTATAACAGGGAATAAATCTGGGGATGTTTTTTCCTCTGTTCTGAGTTACTTTAGTTCTGCAGAGAAATAAATAGTCCTGTTTCCAATAAACTTTTTTGAACAAGTTGATCAAAATTGATGTTGTATAACTACTGACAATTAAACATGTACTGCTACAAAAACCCTTCCAGACAGAGAAAAATATAGTGATCTAATCCATTAAAGAAATTGGCATTGAAAGGCTGTCAGATTTAACTTTTTTTTCAGTAGATGATTCCAGATACTAGTTTATGGCTTATACTCAGCATCATTGAAATACAGTAAGCTTTGGAGCTTAGTAGAGTACACACAGTATGAGTGGGAGAGAAGAATGTGCATCTCTGGTACAAGATAGTATGAACTTGTGCCACAAGATGTTTAGAATTTATTTTTTTAGTTTACTATAGAAGCTTTGCTCATGCAGCTTGATTTAACATCACAATTCTGGATTGTATGACTGGTCTTTCTGGTATTACTCTATTAGCTAAAGTTGATTGACCAACATCTTGCCCTTGGCTTATCTCCATTATTTCTGAAGTGGGTGATTAAGGTGATGAATATGGGAACTGTGCCTAAGTAGAAACTAGAGACCAAACCACAAGTTGTTTAAAAAGACTCTGGATGAAATCCCTGCAGTTGATTGACTGCTCTATTGTCAGAAATGTAAGAAAACAAATAAAGTGTTTTGATATTCCAAAGGAAATATTTTTGGATCAGTAACTTTCTAGACTGTAACCCTGCACCACTGAAATCTGAATAGCATTTGTTTTGAGGAATGGTACTTACCTCAATTAGAGGGATGTAACTTAAGGGGTAGATTAACAACAACAACAACAACAAAAGTAAGCTGAGGTAAGATGATAAGAAGAGTGCTGTAAAACTACAAATATGTTGTACAGAAGAACTGATCTGTACAGGACCTTATTGTAGAAGGTAATGAGAAATATCTTCTTAACATCTACACTCAAAAGGATACCTGTGCTGTAGTTAAAATAGGTTTTGATGCAATTGATTGTAGTAGATTTTGCTGTTGTTTGGGAAACTTTTTTTTTTTTTTAATCAGACAGGCTTAAACTCAATGAAGCATTTTGTTGAACCCAAGATATTTTGAATGAAGTGCTTGAGATCTGACCAACTGGAATTTTCCAATGAAACATTCGTATAAAAAACCTTGAGCAGGTCTGTTTTTTAAATTATCTTCTTCTTGAAGATGTAGATGATGTGTATGAATCGGAGGGATAAGAAAGAAGTTCTTGTAGAGCTCCACGAGGAAGAAATAAAGAACTGCTGTACAAAGATACTAAGGTCAGCCTTTAAAGGCATCAATAGAAAAACAAGGAATGCAACCTCTTAACATACGTATGTGTAGCAAAGGTACAGCAAAGGAACCTTTAGTCTAAGACCTCTGTGTATAATTTGCTATTCTGAAAACAAAGAATCAGCCATAAATAAAGGTGGTCTTTTGTGGGTTTGTGGAATGGTTTAATGAAGATAATGAATTTGTCACTCTCTTTATATTCTTTTAGAAAGGTATGAGGCACAAAAGCTGTAGATCAGTCCTGCTGGAGTCCTATTGCCAGTATAGTCAATGAGAACTTGTCCAGGGGTTCATAATGATCTTCAGGCCAAAACAGCTCTGGAAACTCTTAAGTGCATTTTCTATTCATTTCATTAACGATTTTTCTCTGTGCATTAGGGATACATCCAGCCATTCACTTCCTTCTCTCACAGGCAGATGATTCGCTTACCAAATGTTCAGAGTACCTATTATGCTCCATAAGTGTCATTCAGTATAGTCATTATATGGTTCCGTTTGATATAAAGAAACACTTTGCTGCAGAATACCCAACAAAATTGGAACTCTTTAGTGACATTTATCTTATGCAGAGAAATGGGAATAATTCACTTACATTTACACTACTCATGAGTTAGATTTTTGCTCTTTATTAAGAGAGATGAATATCACAGTGGAGATTAGCCAATGCCAGCTACATTTTCTGAGCATGACGTTCTGTTGGCCTGCCCTTGGGCTTGTTTTTGGCTTGTACCTTTTATTTGATTATACTTCTGAGAGAAGGTATATTTTCCTCTTTTCTGTTACCAAACGGTCATTTTAAAGAATGTATATTATGGGCATGTTAAATTTTATACATGTACATGGAATTAGTTACCTGGATTTGTGTCTGTATTTCTGAGGTGATGTGGAGTCTGAATAATATTAAAGAGGAAAAAAAGACATTCTCCTTTCCTATTTATGGTCTTTTCTAAACACTTTTCCTATTTTCCACAAGCATTAAAGACAAAACACTCATGTGGAACAGGAAACTGAGTGCTACTTGGAGTCAACTTTGCAACTGTTGCAGCAGGGAGTGGTACTAGCTTTCTAACCCACTCATGAGGATTTTGAAATGCAAAATCTCTGATGTTGGGAAAACTCACTGGAAATCAGGCCTATGTGATGCATCTCTCTAATCTCTTTGTATACAAGATTTCATTGATGTCTAAGGTGCAATAGAGCCCTGCACCCACATCAGTCAGAGAGCTTATCAGCATTAGATTTTTTGCTCACTGGGGTGTTACTCTTTCCTTTCACAGTCTTGAAGGATCATGAGTAATGAGGTGGAACTTATGGGAAGTTAGTACTACTTCCACTCGGGCAGGAATCTGAAGGGTTATTTCCTTTGCTGGTTGTGGTGCAAGCTTAGCTATTAATTCTCAGAGTTACTCCTTGTGGGTGTAAAAGGAAGAGTAACTATTTGATGAGATAGTGGCTGTGAAAGAATAAGATAAAAATTGAGGAAGTGAAAAGAGATATAGACAAATCTGTCTGTCAGACATTATGTTTCTAAATATACTTCTATTAATGCACAAAGGTATCATTATATATACTTGTATACACACAGTGCCACTGAAAGAAAATAATTTTAGTATGGAGAGTACTCACCAGATAATTCAGAGCCTTTTGAAGAAGGTGGCATGGAAACAAATCCTTGCTCTTATGGAAAAGACCCTTTGATCCTCTGGCCTTCATTTTCTGCTGCTATAAACTGGCAGGGCTCCACTGAGGCCATTTGTATTCATACAGAGCAGACAGGGCCCTGGTATTTACAGTCTTAGCTGAAAGAATACAAAGCCAAATCAATTGCTGATTTAACTTTACTCAATATAAAACAATGTATATGACCCATTATCTTTATGTGAAAATATTTAAATGCAGAGCCAGTGCAAATTAAATGTAAAAAAGATATCTTTAATTGTTCAATTGCTATTTTTACGCAGGTCATTTTGGAGGTTCTCTGGTGGTGTGTGCTTAGAACATTGTTTTTTTGCTTTAATAAAAGTATCAGATATGCTTTCAAGTCATGTTCAAATCATGAAACTTGATTATATACATTACTAATAATTCTCAACTCCTTTGAAGTTTTTTTTTCCCCTCCGTGACGTGGCAAGGGTTGGAAATGGACTTTGCTTTATCTCAAAATTGTTTTAAAATGATCTGACATCCTTTGTGAAAACATATACTTTACACTGCTATACAGGAGCATTCTGTCAGTTTGTGGTGGAATGGGAACTTTGCAAATCAAAACAGGACCAAATTCTTTGTTATTCAGCATTTTTGTGTATGCTTTGGTTTGGCTGAGCAGCCACTCTGTATCAAGGGGGCTGCCTGGCTAGCAGGCTGATTTGTACCCTGCTGTCCTCTACCCTAAGTTACACTCAGGGGTCTGAGTAGCACCTTGGTCCCCCCGGCTACAAGACTGTCGGACAATTTGGCTACACTGACCAAGGACACTGAACCAGGAGCCTTATGCTGGGGCTCCAAGCATGCTGAAAGATCTGGGGCAGAGGTTCATTAGACCCTTTGGCTCACTGGGGCTGTGCCGAGCACAAGGCTCACCACCCTCGAGAAGGAAACCCTTGAGAAGGGCTCTTGCCGGCCTCATGAAATGAGTTCCCTGCACCACAGAGCTGAGTGCTTGCGATAGCGGAGGGCATTCCCACCACAGTGTGCTTTCTTGTGGCGATGCGGCAGTTGGCGCAGGTGGCCCTGAGGCACCACATGTGTCCGGGCCGCGTGGGGAACGGACGGGCCCTCGCCCTGACAGCAGGCCACCCTCGCCAGTCCCAGGCACACGCGGCTCTCCCAGGTGCTATGTGTTTGCCTCTCCCCTGGGAAAACAAGGCAGGCAGTTTTCTCTGAAAACCCCAGTAAGTTCTGCAACACCTGAAAAGATGATGAGTTTGCTGAGTTTGTGCTTGCTGGCTGCTGGAGGGGATGCCTTGGTTTGGCTGGCAGGGTACTGCCAGTGCTGCAGGTGTACAAGCTGTGAAATGCCACAGAGTTAGGATGGAGATTTCCTTACTGCTTGTTTATGGGAAGTTTGCAAGAAGAAAAGCAAGTGTTAGAAGGTACTGTCGTTTTTATAGACAGGCTAATTTATTTGCAATCGCAGTGCCCCACAGTTAAAATGGAAATCAATTTTAATGCCTTATGAAAATGCAGAAATATTTGTCTCATTTACAGCACTTCCAAAAAGGACATATAATAAAATTTCCCTGATTAACAATCTATAATTTTATGTGCTCTGTGGTGTCTTTTTCAGAACATCTATCCACATAAACGTGTTTCAAAATAATAAGCAAAGATAGATCTGAACAAAATCCCTAAATCTAACTTCACACCAAATTTCAGACTTTAGCAACTCTCTGAATATTCAAAGCCTCCTTTCATCTCAATATCCCCAAACTTTGGGGAAGTAGATTCTTTAAAAATCTTTAATCAAACATTTCTCAAGCAAAAACCCCAAACCAAAGCAAATGGAGACTTGTCTATATGAAAATAATCTATAGAATATTAAGTTTACTGCATTCCATAAGGAGACAATGGTATTCTAAAGAATGAAATGGAAAGTGATATTTTTCTAGAGGGTGAACTATACTAAAATATTCTGTTGACTTGATACAATTCCTGACAACCTTTCAATGTCCAATTGAAAAATGAGTGTAATCATTTAGTAATTCATGTGGATTTACAGCACAGTTATCTCTTGAGCCATTAAAATGAGATTAAAAATGTGTGGGATTCTTCAGTGTATTTTGTGGCGGTGCTAACACCATAAATTAGGGCTTTAGCCTCATTATATCATATGTTTCAGCAGAGTTTGTTCTTTTGTGGCTGTTGTGGTTGAGTACTTGGGCAGCACTGTTTGTGGAGTGCAGGTGTGTAGTTGCAGCAAGTAAACCTCATGTTTAATAGGCTTTCTTGAATCCATCTGCTTTTCTGTGCATATGTATAAAGCCTTCTACTAGGCAGTATGATAGGCATAATTCTTAGAAAGAAGTGTCATTTATTATGTTGCTTATGCTCCTCAGAATAACTTAGCTAGAGGACAAATTCTGCCGATTACTTGGAAGTGTTGACTCTGCCAGTTAGATTCGCTGAATATTGTACACTTGCTCTTTGAGGGTGAAATGTTGAAATGCATTTTTTTTCTCCTCTTTTCCTTATTTTTGTTTTTGTTTTTCCTACGTGAGATTTACAGCTGGCTTCCCTACACTTGACAAGACACTGCATTAATCCAATGAGCTACTTTCCTGCTGGATAAAATTTTACAGTAAAAAAGATGGAAGGCTGGTGCCTGGGCCAGGAAACATCAAAGCACCGTTAACATTTCATGCACAAGCTTAGCATTTGCAAAGCTTTCAAAAAACAAACAATTGGGAAAATACAAATAATGGTCAGCTGGCTTACTGAATGAAAATTTAATTCCCAATTGCCTTTGTTTAAGTCAGCTGCTTACATGCCGGTTCCTCTGCCCACCAAGGATTCTGCTAAGTAACATATTTCAGAATCCAGACTGTCAAAAATACTGACAGCTAGCACTAGCTGAATAGCATTTCCTACAACAAAACTGTGATCTGTTTAAGGCTCTTTGTTTTGGGTTGTGAAACTCTTCTTGAGTTCCACGGATTTATTTTCCACTTATAAACATTAATAACATAAACTGTACAAAAAATAACAGCCTGGTGGATATCTTTCTGCTGAGATCAGGAAGAAAGAAGATAATGGGAAGAGAGGTTGGCTGAACAGCCAAATACCACCTGGGCCGTGAATGTGACATTTCATGCCTTGCTTTTCATTCTTTTGCAATATTGGCATGAGAATCCTGATTGTCAAAAGAATACACCTTCCTACATCCCAAACCCCAGGATTTATGAATGTGCTGGCAAACCAGCAATCCAAATTCAAATGGTTACTGTTCCACGGGTAATAGTATTCATTGTGGGCTACATTTTGGTGCTTGCAGCTGAAGGTATTTTCCAAATGACAGGATTAGGCCCTGATCACAAATGTTCAAATAAGTGTTTTTCTGGTACTGGTTGTAAGGCTATAATTCTCAAAATTTCATTTTTGAAATATGTATTCTTTTTAATACTTTTCACTTGCTGCCCCAGAACCAGCAGATCAAAGTCATCCTTCAAAGATGATACCGGAAAAAAATAACTTGGAGTGCTCTGAACAGAAGTGATGAAATTAAGAATGAAGTAAAATTTAGCAATGTTAAGTTTAGGGAAAACAGTTTGCTGAAATTGTTATCTGCCAAACTTTGCAAGTAGCTCTGAAGTTAGTGGAGCTGATTTGCTAAGGGCAATTAAAAATAGTCGGAAAAAAATATTGGAGCATATTATAGTAGCAAAATACTGCATCAGCTGGAGTTGGATTTGATTAATATTTTCCCCATCAGAACAATATACATGAAAATGAATGGTTAAAGTCTGAAAAATTTTACTTGTTAAGACTGTTGTCATCTCAGGATTTCAATTCTTGTAATGGAAAAAAGTCTGATTCAGTGCAATGGTGCAGGTTTGGTCTGACTGTTTCAGTTCCAGAACATCTCTACAAGCTCTTGATTTGTACACAGGCTGGACGATCCATTTATGAGGCATCACAGCCAGCATTTGCACAAATGAGAAATGATGTATTATTTAAATACTCTGTTTTTCTGAACAGCATAGTTGCATTAAAACTGTACAGTAAGATAGAAGAGAGGGCTTTTTTTCTGCTCTTACCAAAAAAAAAATAAAAATATGCAGCTTATTTTAGAGGTGAGCTTGAAGTGGAATGTAGGACCAGAACCACATTAGGATTCTGAGAAAACCTGTATCTGCTTGTAGCTCTCTGTCTCATGACTTTGTGGCTCAGCATTACTCTTTGCCTGAGTAAATGACATCTCTTTTGATCTTAATTTGGAATATGTAAAGGTAAACTTTTTCCTTAATCCAAATATGCCATCAAGTTAATATTTGCAGGGCATTCTTTTATTTTACTGTTTATTCTCCATGCCTCTACTAGTCTTGACTGCCATACTACACCGCAATCAATATCATATCACACACAGAAGACAGGTTATGACTTTGCCAGTTTTTCAACAGGAGGGGGGAACCTTCTTCTTGCCGAGAGCTGCAGAGGCTATTGAAACACCTTTGGTTGGCCACTTGTCCATTCGAATGGCTGTGTGGACTTAAGCCCATATTTTAATGATGTATTTTATTACACAAGTCAGGGAGGTGCTGCTAGTTGAAATAACTGGGAATAAAACTCAGTTCAATGAACTCCAAAAAGTTGTGTGCTGGTCGCTGTAAGTTCCTCCTGATGCTCCCACCCCATGCAGCTCTGTCAGCATCAACATACACAACACAGAGACCCTCCCTGCAGTTGATGGTAATTGGGCTCCTGTAAAACACTGTCAATTCGCTGGGACACTTCGGATGAACTGCAGCTTCCCAGGAGGCTCCCTGGAGCCACCTGTATTTTTAATGTATTTTCCCTTCCAAAACACACTTCCACATAACCCTGCCTCACCCTGTCCTCCCCAAAGGAAGGGCTAGAGCAGACTATCAATGCCTTGGCCATTTACCACTTGTTGGTTTAACTGAGTGTTCAATTTTGCTTTTCAGTTCACCTTCTCTAACCTTTCTTTTCCAGATGGGATTTTATTTCTAGTGCCAAGCACTGAGAAAACAAAAATCTGTGTTCCTTTAAACCATCACAGTGTTAACATTCAGAAAGGGGTTTGCTGATGTATTCAGTAAGAGAGGAAACAGATTCCTACCTCACAGAAAAGTTTCTTTGTTTTAAATGTTAATTGTTTTAAAGCACCTTAGAGTTTTTTGGGGCCTCTAGGTCTTTCTTTCGTTCTCTCTCTCTCTCTTTTTTTTTTTTTTTTCTTTTATTTGATGGTTGATACAATCTCTTACAAGAAGGGGAGAAAAAAAGTACTTTGTTGGCCTAGTTTCAGGTAACCTCTAAAAGTTCAAGTGGACCAATTACACATAAGAGAACAACAACTTTTGCAAAGCTTCATTTCAATCCCAGAGGGGAAAAATGATAGAAAATCAATTAACTTTCCACATGAAAAAATAGCTCATATTGCTAAGCTTTTCTTGCATAGTTCCTTGATTATGTTTGGAAGCAAATTGCCTTGATTATACCTTTGACGGGAAGGAAAGCCTTTTAATTAATTTAATACATGCTATAGCAGTGCTAAATTGTATCATGGAACGATTAAGTGGGCCTCCACCGATATTTTTGCCCTGTTGAAAATGGATATTGCTCACTTAGTGAGTCACGCTCTTGCTGGGTTGACGCAATTATCTGCTCATTGCAGAGCATGTGACACAAAAGCTATTAGGGCTGTTTGTATATAAGAGAGCCTAAATGGAGTAAACAAAAAGGCAGTTTCAGGGGAAAGTCTGAAATGTCTCCTCTGGCCAAAATTTTGGAGGAACTTCAGCTAAACTTCAGGGCCTGTACCCGCACTGGGGACTGAACCAGACCTCTGAGCCCTAACACAGCCCCTACTTTGGGGATATTCAGGCTTCAGGTCTGATTTCTGTTGGTCCTGGACTGAAATGAGAAGTGGATGTGATTCTGTTTGTCATGTACTGACAGATGATCCTCAAACTGTTGTTCAGTTATGGACAAGTGATAGTAAATTTGTAGTAGCATCTACAGTGCATGAGCTGCTTCTTAAAACCAATGTTCTCCTCAAGCTCTTAGCCAAAACCAACTACATTTGTTGTGTTTACTGAGAATAAGATTCTTAAATGAGACTATTCATGCAAATGTTAAAAATATAACACATTCTTCTTTACAGATAATATGTTCTTGTATCGAGGTGGACCTTGCCTGTTGGCCTGCTTTTTGTATGGAGGGCTGCTAGCTCTTTCCTGGTGAGCCGTGGAAGCAAATATCCAAGAGCTGAATAATAAAGGAAAAAGTCCACCACCACCAGAGAATCTCTTTTATGAATTCTTTCACAGCTGTCTGAACTCAGATAATATATGATCACACATTTTTCTAATATCCCAAGATCATAAGTAATGAAAAATAAAAAACTGTGCAAGTGAGGAGCAATACTCTCATTGTATGTGCTCTGTACTTTCTGATTCCGCAGAGAAGAGCCGACTGGTGAGGGATCTGTTTATAAAAGGAAACTTGTAACTCTGGGTTGGGAGAGACTCAGGATGGGAGAGGAAGTTTTCTTGCAGCAGTGTGAGGGCGAATATGTGCTAGAAATGAATTTTAGAGGTGATGAATCGCGGCTGCAAATGCTGTACCACAGGACTGGTATGTTTGGAGCTAGTGGGTTCTGCATTATTTAGAGATTTAATTTAATTAGAGATCTTAGATTTAATAGCTAACATTTTGAATTGTGACAGAATTGGGCTGGCAAACATCAGTATGCAAGGAGCGTGGTCAGATGCACTCGTTAGACTTGTGTACCAGTAAAGATGCTTCGTATTGACTAGCATGGCAAGGCCAGCAACCTGAACGGCTGCGTGACATTCCCTGGCACCAGGTAGAGAGATGCAGTTAGCACCATTTACTTCAGTAAAGATTCACTTCCTAGAGGGCAGGTTTCACTTCCACTGGTGGCTGACAGGGAGCCGATGTGGTGCAAGGGCTGCCCCTGCCCCTGCCCTGGTCCCGCTGGCTGCTGGCTGCCTCTGGGACTGGCTGTAGCTTCAGTGACCTAGACTGTGCTGCTCAGGCCCGAGTGACTGAGTGCAGTCAGTAGATGTATTTGAGAAAGCAAATGTATTTGTTTTTCGCACTGTTGGTACAAACATGTATTTGCTCTTTGTGTTTGTGGCATGAGTGGTCTGATGTAGCTCTCTAACTTCCCATCAATAGCAATTATGCCAAAAAAATATTTTTCCTTTTGCATTATTTAAATTTCTTTCATCACCGTGCCATGCATTTATGTACTTCCTTAGTTCCCTGAGTTTAAAATAGCAAAAATATAATATGCATTCACAGTACTGTATTTTGATTGCCTTTAGGTTCTATTTTTAATGCTTAATCTCTTCATCAAGAGAAAGAATATACACTGTCTGCTTGCTGCAAGGCAAAGTCAGATAGTTTAGGACTGCTGCTAGTGCTGGGATCAACATCACAGTTAACCCCTCTGAAAGATGGAAGGGGCAGGTCAAAGACTGAGAACTTCATTGAAGTGTAAAGGCAATCAGGCATGTCTAACCATTCCCACCCTAACTGCAATGTCATCTCCGTTGGGTTACTCTAGGAAATGTGCTGCCTCCTGGCTTCAGCAAAATATTAAATACAACATTCATAGGAAAAAAAAAAAAAAAGAGATCTATTTCAGTACTTGAAATTTCCTCTTAGGCCTGGGCTCATTAATTCATAACTCAAGTTGTGCCCTTTGAGCCCAACAGACCAGTAAGAGAATCCCAAGCGCTGCCAGCTGACTGACTGTCCCATGAGACCAACGGGTGGTGCGCAGCGCTTAAGGGAAAGCTGACACAGGGAGAGAAAAAAAATAAAGGGTCAGTAACTAAAAAGTGTTTTTCTCTGGACAAGGAAGATTGAAGGGGTGAGAGCAAATACATGAATTGGTTTGGGAAACTGTGTTGAAAATTGGTATGGGGCTTGCTGAGCATCATGCAAGAGCTCCAAATGCTCTGGCTACTCT
Organism: Aythya ferina; assembly: GCF_964211825.1. Lineage (NCBI taxonomy): Eukaryota > Metazoa > Chordata > Aves > Anseriformes > Anatidae > Aythya > Aythya ferina. The sequence continues at coordinate 16,004,300 of NC_140301.1, read as the reverse complement.
TTTCCAGTACCTAAGTCCAAAATAAGTATTTGTTTAGGGAAAAAATTCTTAGTTACTTTTTTTTTCTTTTCTTTCTAAAATAACGGGAACAGAGAGTAACTACTGACACTGCAAAAGCCATTCTCAGCACAGAGCACGTGGTGGCAATGTTGCACTGCTTCAGAAGGACTGTTGTGCAGCCCTCACCCAGCCAGCGTTCATTTACTAAGCAATAAATAGCTGGATCCAACAGAGTGGTGCTTTACCCAGAGAACATTATACTTGTACATGGTAGTACTGATTGTGTTTTCTATTAAAATAGTGAGCAAGGTATAGGAAAAAAATAGTTTTTCTTTATACTGCATGTGTTATTTTCATGCATCCTAAGCATTGATGCAATTTAAATTTTGCAGCAATAATGTAGCTGGTATAGGAAAAAGATATGACTAATTAGTTTCATTCCATAAAATCACCCATATCTGCCCGAGAGGAACACTTTGGGTAATAAAAGCCTCCACCCGTCACACGCACAGAAACTGGGAACTGTGTTACTCTGAAATGGTGAGGTTTCTCCCTCCCAAAAGAAAGCTTTGCTATTCAAACACGCTAACCACAAACTCTCGCTTTCAAAAAGATCTCTAGCCTAAATATCAGCTTCCCTAAATGGCTACAGAGAAATGGCAGAAGTGTTGCAGAAATGCTGAATGGGACAAGTTTGGGGCCCACTTCAGGGTGAGTTTCTGGGGTCAGCAGCTGTGGAGGGCTCTTGGCACTGCCAAGCCCCTCGCTGTTGCTGTGGTTTGGCCATAAAGCAACTGCAGGTTTGTTCACCTGTGGCCTTGCTTCTCGTTCCAGTCTGACAGGAGGGCCCTCAGGGGCAGGTTTGAGTAGGAGAGGACTTGCACTATAAAGGCAACAGACTTCGGGTCTCTGGGGCTCTCATCTTTTGCTCTTGTCCTGCTTTTGGTGTTGCTATTACAACCTCATTAGTTCCCTTCCCAAGCCATGGTCTTCCTTGTCTTTTTTTTTTTTTTTTCCTTCTACCTCTGTCAGGCTCCGTGCCTTGGTAGGCAAACCCTTCCTGCGCTTCTGTCATGGCTCAGCTGATTTCCAGTTCACAAACACAAAATTAATGAGTTTTTTGCCTTCCATTTTTCAGTCTCCTAGGCCCAGACGTGTTATCAATCACTGTTGTCCTTATCTCCAGGAACCTGGACTCGAGTCTAGGTCCCAGTGACAGGGGCAGCAATTCAGCAGCAGTGCCCCAAGGTCCCTGCTGCAGCGCTCCCTTACTCGCCGAGGGGAGAGGCCCAGGGGAGCAGGAAAGCTGCAAGGTCTTAAAATACCTTCTTACTCTGCAGGAAGGAAAACGCTGGTTTCTTTGGCTAGCAAATAATAAAGCACTGTGCTGTAATTGCTCCCTTCTCCCCATTCCACCAGCTACAAATATAAATCGAATTAAACAACCCCCAAAGCATGAGAGCAAGCACTCCAAGTAAGCCACACGAAACCAACTGCTTAGACTCATGTGTCAAATTGGTTGGTATAGGCTGAATCCTGTGAGCAACACATACCCACACAGGCCAGCAAGAATAAACACTGGGAATTAAACAAGTATTTGGGTCATGTCACTGCTAGGGCTGCTATAAATAAAAGCTTGCTAGAAACACTGAAAATGTATTGAAGTAATTGATACATTAATAGCAGTGACATTGATTAAGCCTTTTTATTTATTTATTTTCCCCAATGCCTTAAGTCCTTTCTCAGTATGCATTTCTAGGATGAAGGTCAAGAGCCCTGTAATTTCACATCTTCTCTATTTATTCACAGGAGGTATAGACTGAGCTGTAGTAGAAAATAATCTGAATGGAAGCTTGCCTACAGCTGCTAAGCAGGAGTTTGGGATGTAGGTAGATTCTTCCTTTCACTGAGTATAACAACCAAGACCAAAGCCTTAAAATGTATTCAGGGAGGAAACACAAAAGCCATATAATTCCTTTTTACGTGAGTAATATAACCTACATGTTATTACCATTATTTCTACTGTCAGTAATTTTTAACTAGAAAAGGAACAAGTGGCCATGGCAATGAATGTTCTCGAGAAGTGTTGCTCTTGAGGGATGCAGCTGACAGTGGAGATCTCCAGACTGACACGCTTGCCAATCTCTGAACCTATCACCCACCCTGCCAGCAGCCTCTCTGCACGGCTGGTGAGATGCTTTCCAACTTGCCGTCTTCCCTGCCTCTGAAAAAACAGCGAGAGCTCCCATAGCCCTTCAGCCAGTGCTGTTTTGCTTTTATTTCTCCCTGTTGAGGCTCTGCCAAGTCCCCTCTTGCACAGCACCACCATAAATACTGCTCTGCGGCTGTAGTGCTTTGTGTGGTCCTCTGCACCACTTGGAGTACAGACTGCGCTGCTGAGGAGTAACAGCCGGGATGTTTTCCTCTCGAGTGCTTGGCCCCACTGTGTGCAGTCAGAAGGCAAAGAAGTGCACAAGCCGACATGCCTAAGCAATTTGGTGTCCCGCTGCCTTCTGTTTTTATTTTAAATCTGAGCCTGAACTGATGAGAAATGAACTTAAACACTATTAGTAAGAAAATGATGAATCCCTTTTGTAAAAATGATCATCTCTGTGTAGCGCAGAGAAATGGCTAAGCTAAACATTCGTAATTTAAAAAGAAGGGTGTCAAGAAGATTCATTTCAAAACACTTACACTTCTTAAAAAAAAGTTCTGGTGGCTTTTGGTTATGTCCCCTTGCACGAGTGAAATATTAGCTTTCTAGTCTCAAGTGCTAAAAAAGAAACATTTATTGGTCACTCGATTATCGATTAAGATAAAAAATTATGCTTTTTGTGTCTTGTATGAATAGCATGATGATCTTCACCACCTTCTGCTAATCTTTTTTAAAGGACGGTACAAATGTCATTTTCGTAGCTGAGGCATTGAGTCCCCAAGATGCCCAGAAAGGCCTTCTCAGTGTGCAGATTTATTTCCTCTGAGCAGCCAGAAGTATTTCAGCAAGGGAAAGATACTGGAGAGAAATACAGCAGCTATAGATAGTAAAGGCAGATGCTGTAGAGGACTGACTGAGGGCTAGGAAGTTACAGCGATCACAATGTTTAACACTCATTGCTAGTTCACAGCTCATGTACCTTTACTTTCCTGTCCTGATAATATTTTACGTGGTCAAGGTTTGATGAAAACAAAATCCATAGTACATCATATATTTTCTCTTCCTTGGGAACAACACGCAGAAAATGTGTGAAGTTCACATACAGGTGCTGAATTAACAACCCCGTTTTCATGAGGTACATAGAAAGGATTTATTGGGTGGGTTTCCGATGTAATATAAGCTCTTGCAGAGGCAAAGGGACAGATTCCCCATTCACCTGTGCAAGTGTGGACAAAATGCAACAATCGTACTTCAGATAGGAAGGAGGAAATGCAATTGCCCTTCCTGCTTCGCTGCTAAAACCAGCTTCTCCTCATCTGAAGTGACACAGGCGTAGAAAATAGCCAGTGGACAGAATGGCTCTGCTGTCCTGATTACCTTTCTGTTTATTCTTCTCTACTGCCCTGCAATCAGCAGGCAATCTGTTTTGTAGCAAACACCATTTGAGGCTGCATTGTCTTTGGGTCACTTCCATTTCATGCTTTAGTACATAACAGTGGAAGCTGCTTGCTTTGGGTGTTCTGGGCATCTGCAGCAGTAGGAGAGAGCTCCAGCAAGATGCTTAAAAATATATTCCAACATTTTCCATGCTGTTCTGCGACAGATGTTTTGTCCAGTCATATTAATCTATCATCTTGAAAATCAGTTCATATTAAAGAAAACGCCTGACCTCAGTTTCCTCCCCACTTTTCCTTACTTCAAATAACTGTTCTAATGCTTTATTGAGGTCAAAGAAGTGGACCAGCAGTAGGCTGCATTAATTTTTCCCCTTTCCATAACTGTATTATCTTTATGTTCCCAGACATACAATATTTTCCAAATCAAAAATTTATTAGAAATCCTTACTACTCAGCTTGCGATTCGATATATTGGGTTTCTTGCAGCTCTGGGATGAACTGCATCTGGTTCCCTTTATTGAGATCACTCGGGGATTTCTTCTTCCCCAGAAGCCACTATTTTAAAGATCCTCAGTTCCATTAGCTAACATGATTTGCCCACATGCACAACATTGACGTTGCTACTGAAAACCGAGACTGGGATTTAGTTTGTGGGCTGCAGTGTGGTTTTGATCTCCCCCTTGCCATGCTCCTTGCCCACTGCATGATGATTCTATTTCTTCTTTCATTAATATCTGGGGCACAAAAAGGATGCATCTGCTAATAAACTTTACTGGTGACAGTGTTTGGGAAGTGCTTTCAGTACGGAAAAGGATCAGAACACCACTCAAGAGGCATTGGTTTCCCGCAAGAATAGGAGCAATACGAATTAGATAGCAGTCAGTAACACAGAGGGAAAGGACGTTCCTGTGGGGATTTGCCAATAACCAACCTCCTGGGAAACCATCAGACTTTAAGTAAGAAGAGTGGGAAGGGAACACTGACCATGCCAGTGCAACATAAATACACCCTGGCTTCAAGTCCGATCTTCTGTCCTGGGCCTTTAAAATTCAGGTTGCTTTGGCAAGTAACATCTCAGACAATAACAGGGAAATAATGTATTCTCTTTCAATTTTATGATAAAATTGTGTATCTGTTTATTTAGTTTATGCTTGGCAGTGTCTTTGCAATAGAGGATTTTTGCTGTTCCAAACATTTGAAAGACAGAGGGAGAGAAAAGGCTATTGTCTAAGTTTTTGTTTTCTTTAAATGTTATCCCTGAAGGTGCGTGTATTTGTTTGAAAATAATTGCAAATGTCACAACTCTGATTTCAGCTTATGTGTTGCCTGACTTTCAGGGATAAGGGCACTTAAGTTGCTAGTAAACTCCAGCCTAGAAATACTCTGGCCTTTTCAGTTCCTAAAACATAATTCATAAGCACATTTCCTTCCTAGCCTGCAGCAACAAGGTTTGACATTTATATATTGCTCCACACATACATCACATAATGCTGCCAGAATCTTTATGATTAACTGATGTAATTGACTTCTGAGATAAAACAAAATGTATGTGGGAGAATCCACAGAATAAAACAAAGTTTCAATTTTATTCCACAGCCAAACTAAGGAAAGGAGGAAATAGATCTTTTTTCCTGAGGACAGCCATTCCTTCAGGAAAACAAGCATATGAAAAGCCACTGCATTAATACTGGTGAGAAGCAAGGGTGAGCCAAATTTATCCCCTACCTAGGCAGTGTATCAGATCAATGTATCAGAGAGAATGCAGGAAAATACAGAACAGACAATTCATCAAGGAAGCCGGAGCAGATAAGTAGTGTTCCCCAAGTTTGCAGTAAGTCTTCTGTCCTCAGAAAGGACTGAATCATACTTGTTTTTTTGTACTGTCCCTTCATTGCTCAAGTATTAAGCTTCATTCCATGCCACAGCTGTTTAAATACGCAGCCTCACAGCTGGATGTATCCTTGTGTTGTTAAGAAAAGAAAGACTTGAAATTATACTTTGGATCACAAAACTTGCACCTGGAATTGCAGAGGAGGATGCCTCATATTCCATTCTTTTACTACCTGATGGTTTGAGTGCATTTTTGTCAGTATTACTGAGAAAAAATACCAATTAAAGCACTGAGCAGTTAATTCAGTGGTTAGTTTAGTCACCCACTCCTAAGAAGAAATTATAATTTGCTTTGAAACCACCTGAGCATCTCTGAATCCGCACATCTCTGCAGTTCAATTCATTCAGAAACATTTTGTGTGGGAATTCTACAAAATGGCGAACAGCAAAGCAACCTTCAGACAGTGCAAAGCACAAGAAACTGCACAGGTGGGTAGTCACTTGAACATCATGCCCTTGACATTAGGAATATTTCAAATCTCATTGCAACTATTACAAGAAGACCAGGCTTTTGTTGGTGTCCTGAAGGCTTTCTATCTTACCTTGCATCTTTAGCTTTTTACCACTGTGTGTCCGGATAAAAGACTATCAGGGTAAATATAATTTTCCATATGCTTGATGATGAAAGGCTGTCAAATAAATTAGACTGATAGGAAAAGGCTTTTTGTTGATTTATTTATTTTTTACTGGAACGCAGCGTGGGACTGGGAAATTTATCTTCCCAAGGAGGACAAGCAATGAGAGCCCAGAGGGACGATCAGTGACGCCAGGGTAATTTGTAACTAGGGAGTGGTGTGCTGGGCCTCCCGTGTGGGGAGCGGAGGACGGCTATCTAATCTTCCTTACTGCATATATTGAGAGCTCCTCTTTTTGTTTCATATCGCAGCAACCAGCTGCAAGGAATGACAGGCACTGCACGAACCCCCAGCTAGTTGGTTTTTCATTGCAGAAGTAAACTTCAGCAATGGGAAATAAATAAGAATACTTCGAGACCTAGAGAAACCTGTTGTTCTTGTGTTAATAAAAGAGAATTGAACGGAGGATGGAATAAGACAGAGAAGATTAAATGACTCCTTATCTCATAGCGCAGTGACATTTTCTTATCCTTCTTAGAATTCGTGGCCAGCTCTAGGAGTTGTGTTAGTAAACTTGTATATTAAAATTCAAACTACTTGCTGAACTTTAAAATATTTTCCCTAATGCCCATTAGATTGAAAAGAAATCTTCATTATTTCTCTATTTGTGAATGGCTTCCTTCTGTCACCGTTATGTTGTGAGTCACCAGTAGCTGATGCATTTCTTTACCTTTTAGAGTGGTTAGAAATATAGAGTGATACATATTATGAAGTAAGTAATAATTTATGACAAGGTGTGCAGTATGTAAAACGTCATATAGTTTGCAGAGATTAATGCATGAGCCAAGTGCAAATACATTAACTTAACCAACTATCTGGAAAGCAAGCTTAATGAAAGAGGGAAATGAATGCAACACAGGAAGAAAAAAGCATTGTGGTGACAGCATATTTTATATAGCGTATGCATTTAATATAGGGACCTCTATGAATTAATAGCTCTTCTCTGAGTTCAAGTACACAGATACTCATCTCTGATAGGGATGGTCATGTAATTAGAGTGGGCCAGTTATGCCTGATCATCAAAACCCAAGTGCTGAAGGTTGAGTTTAGCAAAACATACTCTGTTCCTGGATGCAACACATCAAGGTATAACCTTTCAAAGCATGCTTGTGCAACATTTTAAAGCAAATATCCATGTCTCATTCTGCTAACTTTCATTTCTGCAACACAGATTAGTAGAAAAGTAAGCCAATTCATGTCTTCAAATCTGCATGTTTCTAATGAATTCTGAGATCTTTGGGAAAGATCTGCTTACACCCTTAGGCACATACGTAAAACCACAACTGCAAAATTTTGAATATGTAGCTGTGGTCCATACTGAAGTCTGCTTCAAAAGGCTCTAGGTTTCTTGCTTTCTCTCTATACCTAGAATATTTCTTGTGATAACATCAGAATTCATGCTGTAAATCTCCTGACCTTCAAGTCAGGTGTTTTCCCTGAAGTCTTCTGTGTTGACACTACTTACCTTACTAGTTCCTATGAATGGTACACTCTAATTTCAACCTTTACAGACGCCAGTAAGCTTAGGCTTAATGAAGACCATTAGAACCTCAAAGAAACATCATCAAATGCAGACCTGCCTTCTTACTCTTCCTATATAGTCTCACGCCATTTTCCTCCCTTCCTCAAATGTTATGGCTTGTTAGGCTACAGAAGAAGCCAGTCTGTATTTCAGTATCTTTTCAGATACTGTGGACACAGCACACCCAGGTCTTTATGGGAATGCAGGGGAGATATGAAAGGAAATGAGCTTGAAGAAACAGGTTTAGAGAGAAGCATCTATTCTGGTTGATGTCCTTCTTCTGACCTAGAGGCTGTGGCAGTCCCTCCTGTGCACCCTGCGGGCTCTGCTGGTGTGGTTTCTGAACCTCATTACAAATTGCCATGGGTGATAAAGATGACTAGCTATGTATTTACTCCTGCATTGTGGGCTACAGTGTGAAATTTAAGAGCCCCTCAATATAGAGAAAGTCCAACTAGATGATTGAATGGGCCTTTCTAGTACCATGAATCTCTGTCTATAGATATATAACCATTAGGAACCTGTTTTCTGTAGACTGCACCATTAAATTTATGGGACTTGGCAGTCCGCAGAGGTAGCTGCCATTCTGTGAGATAGAGCAGATGCTGCCTGCTACACTGAAATGCATAATATCTTGTTCTGAAAGTCTTTGTAGTACATATTAATCTAAAATCAATCAAATATATTGAAAACATACCCTAACTTTAGAGGCAAGGACAAATATAACATAATCTTGTTTGAATGACTTCTCTCCATTTGGAATTTGGACCAGAAATCATAAAACTGTAACCATAGGATGTCCACTAGAAATCAAGATTTCCTTCCATGGTATTTTATCATTGCTTATAGTTTTATTTCCATTATTGCTGTTTAAAGTGAAATCTTATACTTACCCATTCAGATACAGTCCCTCTTGACAGATAATGTTCTCAAAGACCCCTTATGGAAAATACTTTTACAATGGCTGTGACAATATTAAGACACTGATAACTTGAATACTTGCAAGTAAATATTAAATCTTACTATTCACTAATACAGAGATTATCCAGGTTTCAGAGAAACCAAGTTTTATCCTTTCATATATATGAGTTAACAAACAAATAAAATAACGTTAAAGAATAGAAATGTTTCCTATTTTAACTCCCAACTTTAACTGGTGATTAACAGAATTGTGAACAATAGGAACTAGTTTCCATATTAGGAGCAGAAGAGTAGCTGTTATATATAGAGTAGAAGCAGCATAGTACAGAATGGAAGTTGCCTGGGGTGGATGAACAAGACCAAAAGTCAGCTTGGCTAGTGTCAAGCAGTAGGTTTGAAGTTTCTAAGCAGCTCATTTCTGGGCCCAAGATTTGGTGAAGTCTCTCCAGTGAAAGACATGTACCAATTTTTTTACTCATGCATGAATTAAGGAGTCCATGTACAATCACAGCTGCCACTAAGCTAATGTACTTCAAAAGTTTGTGCAGATATTAGAGAAAAAGAGAGGTCATATCCCTCTTAAATATGCTCTGAAGGCTACCTTTTGTCTCAGTTTAGAAAAAAAATCATTAATTGGCTTTTTCTTAACAATGTGTTCTCTCCTACCTTTTGTACAATAGCTATTGTGATCATATGATCATTATGATTTTATCTAATCATAATTTTCAAGTGCTTTTTACTCCACAAGGGAGAAACTATACTGACAACAGTATTGTTTGCATCTGGCAATCTGGAGAGATTTGCTGGTTCATTTCTTTTCCACACAGTAACCTCATGATATCCATGCTGGCTGATATAATAGTTCTCAAAAGAAAATTGTTAAAAAACAAACAGTTTTTAACTTTAACTAGAGCCTGTTTATCTCATTTCTTTTTGTGTCCTCCTTGGAATAAATCCTTAACTGGTTTTAAACTCTTCACTGATTATTTAGGAATATATAAGACCTGGATATTTAGGATATGTAAGACCATTCAGGGAACTGACTTCTGACTCACACTGGGGTTAATACTAGAAAAATATATAAAGAGAATTAAGCCATATATATTTAATGAATGAAAACCCTTAAGATATATTTTATTAATGTATGTCTATTGATATTCTGTTCCTCATTCCATTTTGTCAAACAAACTTGGTACTCTGAATCCTTTCACATTTAATCATGCTGCATTATTGTGCTTTCTGTGCTTTTTGTTGAGTTTTGCCTCGAGGACTCCCCCAGAACAAGGTTCTTCCCCCTAGGGACAGCCTGTCTCGCTCCCAGCCACTGCAGTGGAACCACTTGGTCCTCTTGAGGAGGGTCAAGAGCACTCAGGCAAGATTGCTAAAAGGTCCCCACACTATTTTGCTTGCATGGTTTCCATTTTTTCTACTGGCTTACAGATACATAAAGGTTTCATAGCCAGCCCTAGTGGACGGGATTTTTGCTCTCCCTTGACTCCCAGTGCCAGATGAGTTCCCTGGGGGACAGAGGCCCACCCTGGTCAGAGGCTGCTGTCATAGTGTGGCTACAGAGAAGTACAAATGAACCAAGTGAGTGTGAGATCAGCATCTGTATCTGCATCTGCATGCATGAAATAAGACAGAGCTTACAAGGTGCAATTTGAAGATCAATTAGGCATTTCTAAGCAGTAAGTTTAAAAAAGATCAGCTTCTGGTTTTGGTTATACAGTTATATGTTTTTTGTATCCATTTCCTTTTTGTGCATTGTGAAAATGGATGCCAGCTGTAGAGGTGATGTTAACAATGACCAAAAGTGCTGGTTTCCTTTATCTTCTATTCACTAAATGTACTGTGATTTTTCCTAGATTAATTGACCAATAAATGATACAGCTGTATGCATTGTGTTAATTTTCTGATATGTAACATTTTGATCTCATTATGCCTATCCACATTCATTATAAACTTGGATCAGCATCCACAATGGCATCTTTGCCCAGTAAGTCTGCACAGTATCCCACAATTTGTAGAATCATAGGATGGCTTGGGTTGGAAGGGACTTTAAAGATCATCTAACTCCAAGCCCCCTGCCATGGGCAGGGAAGCCAACCACTAGACCAGGTTGGCCAAGGCCTCATCCAGCCTGGCCTTGTAGCTCATTTGAATTCTGATGTGTAATTATCCTCCATTTCTTTCTGTTTCTTGAGGAATGATAGTGAAAAATGCTGGAAGAAAACTTTGTTTCATGAACTTTTATTTCAATTATCTCTATTTTGTCTGCTAAGAAAAGGGCAAACCACTTTGGGTAAATATTTTATTACTTGATGAATTCCCTTCATTTTCCTTAGAATTAATATTTGAGAGAGAACTGTATAACTCAGTGCCCTTTGTTTCTGTTCAAACATATCCAGAGTGCCAACACTGTGTGTACTCCTTCTACTTAGCTTGTAAGTTTTGTTTCATGTTATTTATTTATAGCCAGAAATTGAACCGTAATGCATTATTATTTTGAATAGTTCTGGGATTGATTTTGAAGGGATTGAAATATCCTATAAAGTAGGATCTGCATAAAAAGGAAATTTTATGAATGACATTCACTGTTTTTATTGCCTTTTTTTTTTTTTTTTTTTTTTTTTTTTTCCCATTTCTCTCATACTGTCAGCTGGAAGTTCTGCTGACATGTCAAGAGGAAGCAAATCTGCTGATCAAGCAAGCCAAGGCTTGGTTTCCCAAAATGAAGTAAGGGGCTCTCAGGACTGCTTGACTGGGACATTGTGTTCCTGGCTTGACAGGAGAAGCTGAAGATGGAGACAACCTTGCAACCTAGGGAATGGCCTCCAAAAATGTGCAATTAGTTGTGACTGTGATTAATAACCAATGTACATAAATACCTGAAGGGAGGGTGCAAGGAGGATGGAGACAGGCTTTTCTCTTTGGTGTCTAGTGCCAGCACAAGAAGTAACGGGCACATATGGAAAGATGGGAGGATGCATCTGAACATCAGGAAGGATTTTACTGTGAGGGTGACCAAGCACTGGCCCAGGTTCCCTAAGAGGTTGTGGTGTCTTCATCCTTGGAGAGAAGCAACATCAGGAAAACAAAAGAAAAGCAATTGATAGTTATTAATTGGCAGAGCAAAGCTCAAATATGCTGTTAAGGTGAAAGGCTCCCCTTGAACAAACTAATGAAGTATGTCACATCTCCCTGGAGGTTCATTGTTGCTGCAAAAGCACCGTTCCTGGTACTCCTTGCTCATATAAGTGAACTCTGGTGGGTCTCCACCTTGTGCTTGTGTTTGCAGTGTGAATGCAAAGCCTGCCTTGGGAGTTTCACCACAGAGGAAACCTATCACTTGCAGAAGCCGTTAGAAGCTTTACGAGAGGTATAACACCACTGTGTCCTATACCTGCCACAGTATTAGCAAAAATGAGAGAAGATAGGGCTTGGTAACTTAGGCAACACTGAAATTGCAGTCTTGTGGAGCTGTAGATAGGGACCAATCTCCTGAAGTGAATGCATGGGAAAGGGGAAATTCTGGGTACAGCCTGCCCTGGTCTGTTACTTTAGGACAAGAGGACTGCAGTAAGACCAGGTGAGACTTGGCTAGCAAGAGTGATTCTCACGCAGCCATGCTTCTTAGCTGTTAATACCAGTTTGAGCATTACAGCTCTGACAAATATGAGACGCTCGGTCTTTTATTGAGTATCCATTTATCCTGTCATCTGGAGAGTGAAGTGAGTTGTTTAGGTCAGGTAGAACTTTGTATGGAGATGTACATACAAGGCCGTCAATACCCTTTCAGAAGCTGCACATCAGTATACCCTGGTGTGTTAATGTTTTTGATTCCTTCGAAGCCTCTCAAGGGCACATGTTGAAACATATGAACTCAATAGGCAGTGAAGCAGTGAATCTGAAAAGATGAGATGCAGTGAACATTAGACAGTAAATGTGTCTGGTTTCTAGTTTCCTGGATAATCACAGCCTGGAACAGTGCTGCTGCAATATCTTAAACCGTTCTGCAGGCTGAAAGCAGAGCTTGTGAAGCACAGACAGTCATATTTAAAGGGGCTTCTGATATCTGTCATTTTTTTATAGCAAAGACATGAAGGCATTTTAGCACAGTGAACCCCATATGCCATCTTAAAAGGAAGAAAGCAATAATAAATAAATAAATAAAAATCCAACAATAGTTTCCCACATAGGGAGGTGCCTGTAAAATGATAAATTCACCATTGGTTTATTACTCTTTGTGAGTCTTGCAAAATGAGCTGCTGAACATGGGACTATTTCTATTATTCACCCTTGCAAAAAACAAGGGCATGTGAGCAATGCATTGAGACTGTGCGCAGAACCAGCAGAATTCATTCATCCAATACTTTCATTTCAGAAGGCCATGCGTTTTTATTGCCAAGTTAATGCATTAGCTTTCCATAATGCATATGGAAGAGAATGTGTCGAGGAACACAATAGTATTTTAAAATACAGTTAGCAGATCTGTATTAATAATAGGCTCATATCCCAAGGCAGATTTACTCTGTTTAATTTTGTCTGTTGCAAAGGAGAGGTTAAATCTAGATACATTATTAAGCAGATAAAGCAACTTTTTATACAGTGCTTAGAAGAGCAACATCAGTTCCTGGGAGATTTGTCATACTGCATAGGAAAACTGCATGTTTATCAAGCAGCTCCTGGAGCATTATTAGCTTGAGCTGGGCTTTTTTAGTTTTCTTTTCTTTTCTTTTCTTTTCTTTTCTTTTCTTTTCTTTTCTTTTCTTTTCTTTTCTTTTTTTTTTTTTTTTTTTTTTTTTTTTTAATATTAGATCTGCATAGGAAGACAGCATTCAATCATTCCAAAATGAATCAATCATTTATTTTTTTCCAAATATTTGCATTTAGCTTTTTTTTTTTTTTTTTTTTTTTTTTTTTTTTTTTTTTTCAAGGGGGTGAAGAAAAGAGGGAGAAGAGAGAAAGACAGCCGGAGCCTGCTCATGCTGGAGGACAGCCCTGTGGCTCCGTGGTGGCTCCTGGGCTGAGCACCCGCCTGGAGTGAGGGGACTGAGTACTGCCTCCTCTGCCCCATGCCGTGCCCACGTCAGGGTCAAGCCAAAGCTTTGGCAGGAGGAGAAGGAAGCAGCTGAATGCCTAGCCTCATGGCAGCATCGCTAACAAAGATGCTACTCCTGATTTGAAACAGTGAAGTTGAATCGAGATTAGGTCTTTCCTGTGCCATCACATTAAATTAATACATACAGATAGCTAAAACAAACTTGGTGGCAGAAAGCAGGGAGCTGTTGCCAGGCCAAAGTCCTGGGAGATGGAAACAGAAGTAGTAATGCGGATGGCTTCTAAAAGGTCAGGATCTTCCTCCCCACATGTGTTGTGACTGCCTGGGTAATAAGCTCTGTAATACCCAGCTTTGCTGTGCAGCCTTCTCAAGTGCCGTAGGTAGTTGGAGTAATTTTGGGAAAGAGAGGTGTAATGGTGTTTCAACTTATTTGTTCCTCAGATAACAGCAGTGGTTTGTTGAGCTTGATCTTTCCCATAGCAAAGTTCACTTTTATCCTTTTTGTTTCTGAGCTGAGCTGCTCTATAAGCTCTTAAGAGACCAAATTTGCTGCCTACAAGCAGGACTATTTAGTCTGTGTGCACAAAGCATTTCCCACCTTCACACTGGCACTCAGACACAGAGACCTCAAAGAGACAGCTTTAGTCTAGCCTGTTCTCCTCCTCTTATCTCTTTCAAGCTTTTTAATTATTCCTCACCAGACAGACAGAAGCTATTCTATATTTCTGTGTTTCCATGAAGCTGAAAGATGAATGTTAGCAGTGGCTTCATAAAATTCACATCAGATTGTTGTTATGTTTTATTTGTCAGAGTTGCTTAGCTTGTGACATCCACAGGGCTCAGAATATATTACAGTCTTCCCTGGGAGTGCAAGAGAGGCTTTTGCTGAAATTCAGAGCCTACTGTCTCCCCGGCCTGCACAGCCAACTCGTCTTTCGTGCTGGAAGAGATGAAGACATATCAAAGGGGCAAACTGATGCCCTACAAATTTACAAGGTCTGGGGTCAAAGATAAAACAGTATCAGGAGGCATACAGTTGTACATAAACAAACTATCGGCCTTGGCTTTCAGTGTACACTGAGCTGTGCACTTTTAGCCTGTGAGAAAGAGTAAAAAAATCCAACAGATTTGCAACGAAGCTACCACACTGTTTCATAAAACATATACTGCTGACAGCTTCTAAAGTATGCACTGATATGCATAGTAAAAACACCTACCACCAAAAAGAGCAATTTTGAAATATACTCTGCCTTTCATGAATAGGCTTCATTTTTAACCAAGAATATGTGTGTTTTATGGTAACGTTTCAATCTTTATGATACTGAGGGTAAGGCCCTGAACTTGAGAGCTGCAGTAGGAGGTATCAGGGATGAATTCCCTATGAAGAATGTGACTTTGTGTGCATCTATATTTACATGGTTTGATAAACCTTTGAAAGGCTTTCTACTGGGACAGCATTCTGCTCTTCTGCATATACATATTGAGTACCGAGTAAGGAAGATTTCCAAAGTGCCTTGTCATTTTAGAAAGGCATGTCATTTGGACTTGCAAGAGACATAGTCCCTTCTTGTCATACAGTGTTGCAAAGTTATGGCTTTATTATATTTTATTCCTCTCTTCCTATAAGCCAGTTTAATCAGACACAAAACACAGAAGGATTTACTTCACTTCTGCCTCATTTTATTACCATGCTGTTAGCAGGTAGTTTACAATAGTGTCACTAGCCCTTATTTCTGCACCATGTAGCCTATGTTATTCATATACTGTGTCTTATTCATTAATGTAAGGCCCTTTGAAGTTTAGTGTGGCTAAGCTTCTCTGTGAGACTTCTAGTAATCCAAAGAAGAAAAAATTATACGGAGCCTTTAAGTACCCCTCTTCCTCTGAAAAAATGAGGGAAACGTAGGATACATGGAAGGCCTACCAAACCCAGGTTGCTATAAAACTGAAAATTTCATTTCTACAGTCCTCAGGGACAAACTGCAAGGAGTAAATCCCATGACAGTATCTATTTAATGGTGTGTATTTCAAAAGCTGTAGGACCGAAGTGAGAGAGAGAGAGAGGCACTCAGTGTGTGTGAGAGGTGAGCATGGAGAAATAGGAAGGACTTGGTAGCATTAAATTAAATGACAGAAGAATCCAATATTAACTGCTCTGCAGTAGAGCTATTCAGAAGTTGTATTTCAAAGTCCTAAACTTGGAAATGAATGGCTTACAGGGAAAAACAAGACTGGATAGCAAGTTACGGCACGTATGCCAACGCTGCGTAGACAAACTTCGTGCAAGATTTGTTTGGTGTGTGTGCCTAGGTTGATGTTTTATAGGGACACGGAGAAGTTTTCATAGAGCCAGGGGCATAAAATGGATTCTGCAAACTGTTTAGGTGAGCAGCTCTCCATCACGCCTGGAGTCTCCTCAGGGGACCCTTCAGGCTTAGCACACACCGTAAGCACAGTGAGATTTGCTGCCCTCGGACTGAGGAGCCGGGATGGGTGAGGGCTGGGCATGGACAGCAGGGGCAGGTGCTGAGACAGCAAGTGCAGCATGGCAAGGGCAGTGCTGTCAGCCCTGCCTGTGACCCATGGCAGTGGCCCAGCCCTTAGAGAAGCAACAGCCAGCTTGGCTTTCCAGGACTATGGTAAGCTGGAGAAAAATGCTAGTCCCCCTGCTTTGCTGGCCATGCAGGGGAGCACTGCAGAGAGCTGTTGCCTTTGCTGCATCCTGTGATTTAGTTACACAGTTATTAAGATAGAAGGAAATAATTTACAGGTAGGCAAAAAGAAGCAGCAAAAAATATGGGAGTACAACTTCTTTTCGTCTCTAAATTTTAAGAACTAGCTTGGCCAGAAGGACCAGTCGTTTTTAACACTGAAGGAATGACACTGTAAGGCTAAAAGGATTTAGAAATGGAGATGCAGGAAAGGAGAGAAATACGTTACACCAGAGATGTTAAACCATTAGCAAGAAGGATTTTTCTGGTTATTCTAGTCAGAGAGTGTCTCTGCCAAATCCAGCACAAGAAATTCTGGTAATTAATCCACAGAGACACTTATGCCTCTAATCAGATTTGAGATACCTGTGTTCCTGGCACAGGTAATGTTTCCTCATTACTTAAGACTGGTATAAATTGGCATTTAGCTGAAGCTAGCACCTGCACTGAACACGTGAACCTTTCCTTGTCAGTAAACTACCTCAGACTTGTTTGATAAGAGAAGTGGAGGGGAAGATACATGAAAGCTGTAGATTCCACTCGTAAGAGCAGATGGCATTGCAGACAATATTTTACCCTCTTTCCCCAGAAGCTGCATCCCCAAACAATCACCAAGCCCAACTCTAATCATGCAGTTCTCAGGCCACCTCTCTAATGGAAAGAAATGCTGATTTGAGCTCTGATTATGATGGGAATCTTCACTTTGTCATCAGAGGTGTGCTTACAGCACCATGGCTGTATTAATGAGAGTGGGAAGCTGTGCTCCAGTCATGCAGTGTGCTGCAGGGAAGACACTTCCCTAGGCAAAGAAGAGTCTGCAGCAGACCCAGGAATTTGACCTGTTCCCTTGAGCCAGTCTTTTTAGGAATAGTTCATCCTTTTTCATCCTGTTGAGGGACAATGCAAAGACAGCAGCTGGGATTCATCACAGCTCACTTGGACAACTTAAGCGCCTTAAGTTAGGGATATAGTAGTTATAGGCATCTTTTACGGTCAACGGCAAACTCTGTCTGTCTGACACCACCAGCGATGCCTCACTTCTTTTTGTTGACTAAAAGGAAGCTTATCTTTTGTCAGGTGACCGAAGCTGGAGTGGGTGAAAATGCATCTGCTATGTCTGTGAAAGGTGGTACTATTAGTATATCCTTTCTAAATCTCAAGGCATGTTTCAAGTGAGTGGCTCTGCTCTGTAATGCCTATATCCGTAAGTACTGGAAGATCAATATGCTTTTAAACAAAAGTTTCGGAGTTCAGCAGCTGATAGGGATTATCAGAAGGCAAGCAAAATGATGTCCTTAAACACTGGCAACTGGCAGGACCTTGAATGTGGACCACCACATCCAGTGACCTCTTAGTTTTACTTGTGCCAAACAATACCTATGATCCTGATAGCCACTGGAGAGTCCTTTAGGGAGCTGTAGTAAGTGAGAGCAGCTATAGTAAAGCATAGCTGCCTTCTGAGCATTGATTTTGTCCAGTGATCTCAAATAAATACCGAGACTAATCCTTTCTAAGGAAATATTTCAGTCTGATGCTTTAAATAATATATTCACATGATTTTCTATCGATAATGTGTTCTGGCAAAGTGGGATTGTGAAATTAAAAGAACACTGGACTCAGCCAATCATTTCAGCTTATATCAGCCTTTATAATTTGCAAGGCACTAAAAATAGACTGAAAAAAAAAACAAAAGAAAACATATCTCCCCATATACTTAACACTTAAAGCTGAAAATAGACTATTGTTGCAAGGCATATTTAATACTGTCATTTGTTCACTCTCAGAAGCAGAGGAAGAAACAGAAGTTTTATTACTCTCAAGAGCTAGGGTGATTAGTGAAAAAAAATAAGAAATAAAAAAAAGGATTATGATATCTCTATGATTAAATTCCTCTTAGGTCATATTTATTTGGATGGAATTTTGGATCCTTATCCAGGCCTATCTAACAAACAAGTTTGTTAAAGCAAAATTATCCCTAATATTATCATCACAAATATCGGTAGAGTATTCATACCTAAAATGTCTGACATTTTGAGTAGAACAATTTCTTATTTTTACAGGTAATAGAGAGATTCCTAATGATTAGTGGAAGTGGTAAAATCTTTTATAGATTTCTCATTAAATTTGTGCTAACCAATCTGGGAACCAAAGGCCACTATGTGACCTTGACGACTGACTTCATGGTGTGAATTATGTGCTAAAAATCATCAGTGTGCTGAAACAACAACTTGGTCTCAACAAGTCATAAAGGATGTGTATTGCTGATTGATTGTCAACTCTTGTCTTCACAGGAAAACATTCATCAAGCAAGAGGGCCAGATGAGGGGTCCAGATTAGAAAATGTGTGAAAATAACTGCTCTCATGAATTACAGAAAGTGAACCTCTGGACTTCTGTGATAGGTTTTTAAAACAGGGGTGACACAGTCTTATAATATAAAGTTTCCTGTAGTCACAAAAAAGTGCTTTCCTTTCTTGAATGCAGACAGATTTTGAAGCAGAAGCTGCAGTATTACCAAGTGATTTACATATAAATTAATGCATATTAGACCATATGAATCATTCACTCCTTCAGGGGAGTGATCACCATCCAGTTGGTCTGATCACCTAAGTCAAGTGAATATATAATGTTAATTGTGGTACGCGCTCCCTACATATCCATCATAATCAGAAGTTTCAAGCCATTAGGTAGACGCTCCTGTTAATGGGGTTTGTATTTTAATTCTACTGGAAATGGGCCTCAGTAAGAAAGCCCAGTGCTGCACCTCATTTCCAGTTATTTGGTGAGACCAAGAGATGTCGGAGCTGGTGATGATGCTTCAGACAGTGCAGACACAGTCTGACATACAGGAGCATCAGGGAAATCTGGACTTGAGACCTCCCTTATGGACACTGGGTCAAGGTAGTGACACTGGGTGCCCTTTTCACACCATGCTAGGAACTGTCACCACTTCCAGCCTCTTCTTTAGCAACGACTACCTCTAACTTCTGCTAAGGAAACTGCTTAATTAGTTCCTCGGCACCAGGAGTTTAATTCCGCTGCCACATCTCTTTCTCTGAAGTGGACGTGCTTAGGTTAAGGAGTGAAGGTGTTTTGAGAAAACAGAAATTGCCTGGTACTGGGGCTGAGAGCCTGACAATTCCCATATTCCCCCAGCTCCCTCTGGGAGCTCCATGTTGGTTTCTATCATAGAAGACAGTATTTCAGAATTAAAAAACAAACCAACCAACCAAGCCAGCCCCGATCAATCTTGACTAATTTGCTGCAGCAGACGCAAAGTGAAAAATGCATAGAATTAAGGAAGGAGCTTTTCTTTCTTTTTCTCTCTATCTCTAGAGTCAAGTTAAAATGGAATACAGTCATTAAAAGGTTATCTAGTGTAACAACCTAGCCAGTAAAAGGCAGCAGCAGAAGGCTATATTCCTCTGTGAATTGTTTTATGAAGTATCTCATGGCTGACAATCAGTGAACTAAATCCTTCGACAAGGAGAGATTTACAAGGACTTGTCTGCAGAGACAAAGTGTTTCTACAGACTTCAGGCAGCCCTGGGACCACGGATTAGCAGAACTGCACATAAATACAGCTTACAGCTACAGAATGCCACAACTGGGAGCCTTCAATAGGAAACTATGTGTAAACATGCCTATGGAAACAGGCTTCACATACTGATCATGAAATGTTCAGGTTTTGTCTTGGACTTTGAAAAGTGCTTTCCTTCATTAACTCAAACTATGTGATTTATGCCCCTAGAATTCTGCAATCAGACATTTTTTTGTTCACAGTCTCCCACTCCTGTCTGGATTAAGACTGTCATTCTCCATCTAATGTTATCTTCTTAAGGGGCTGCTTGTTTTCATTTTCTTTTTCTTCTTTTTTTTTTTTTTTTTTTTCTTTGATGAGCGATGAGCATTAGAAGATGGATCAGATAGAGTTTAAATATCTCAAGCTGTTGAATATTGAACACTTGAGGAATCCTTAATTAAGCAGCAGCACGCTGCAGGCGGTCAGGTTCCGAGCGGCTATCGCCTGCGTGGGGTGGGAGCACACTGGAAAAGCCTGCATGATTACCTTTATTAGCCACCTCAGAGGGGTAGTAATCAACAACTGCAGAAATTTACTGCCTAAAAAGCACATTGTTATCAATGAAATGAATGTAAATTGTCACAACACTGCACTTAATGGGCATTACTGCCACACACAAAACAGTACTGGCAAATGATTTTGCATCCTATTTGTATTCAGATAATATTAAAGCTGCTACATACTAGTGACTTTAAACAGGATTCAGCTGGGTAAAAAAATGGTGTAAAGATTGCTGCTACCTGTGCGGTGCTGGGAAATCTGTGGCTAGCATCCTTTGAGAAATGAAACTGGTGAATCTTAAGGCTGGCCTTCAGAGAGTATGGGTACATCCACCCTGTGAAAATGTGCCCTTATTGCTTGATTGTGCTTTGACATTAACTGCCAAAACTGCAGACTCTGTGACTTTGGTGTGGCTACGCATATCATTACAACAAGAAATTTGTTCAAGAATCACCATGTCAGGGCAGCGTAGTGTCTGGGATCTGCTGTACTGCTGAAAGCACTGAGTTTCATTCATGAGCATAAATTACCAGACGCCAACGATTAATGGTCACTTTAGCCATCTCGTCCTTTGTCACATGTTGGGGTTTTTAACTGCATGTGCTCAACAAGGGCCAGGTTACTTTCCACATAATTAAATCTTCAGTAGAAGCAAAGAAAGATGCACACCGGTGTATGTCAGCTGCTGATTAAACATTTTTCTGCATCAAAATCTTAAATTGCCTCTTTCTTCTTTCAGCTGGATACAGGATCCGTTTTCACGTCTTGCCCTAAGCTGCTGGGCATGCTCTGCCTATTCACTGTATACCAGTACGTGTACCTCATGGATGATTGCTGGGCACAGCAATCGTTCCATTTACTTATTCCTGTCTTTCCAGAGTACATTAGTATGCTGGCAAATGTACTATTCCAGCCCCCTGAGCAGCTTCAAGGATCCAGCATCTCTTTTAAAATCTCTCTGACAGAAAATATATCCTTTCTCCCCCCTCAAAGGAGAACAATTTCCCAAGCCATCCAGTCAGAGCCCAGGGCCAGTGATGGGTTTCCTAACCATTAAAATGCCATGACTTTGAAGCCCACTCTCTCTCCACCCTTGTGGGCCAGAAAGTAGGATTTTTATCCTTTTTGAAAGGGGAGAATTGCAAGTTTGCTAGCTTTTGCTTCTAAACTTTGGAATGAGTAGAAACAACAAATGCAATGTCATGACACTGGTATGGTTAAAAGAGGATTTTGAGAAAAGATGTTGTGACACATGCTGAGCCCTGTGCCGTTTGAGTCAAAATTACTGAAACATCCAACGTTACCAGATGGGCTAGAAAAAATCTCATATAACTACTTAAAACTATCTGAAATGTTCCTGAAATAGTCTTTTTCTAACTGACAATGGATGAAAATGGTGTACATTTGTATAACTACAATTTCAGTCCTGTGCCAAAGACCTCTTTGTGTCATACTTCACCAACATGGGCTAGCAAAACACTCTAGAATCCTTAAGGATTATATGCATTACATCTGCAAAAAGTTATTATTGTTTATTAGCATATTTAATGCATTATTTACCAAAGAAATCATTGCTACTATTGATACTTGCTATTTCATATACACTATGCTTCCTAAGAATTTAATATCAACTCATTTATGCAAGTGAAACAGACAAAAGAAAAGACAGTAACTTGGAAACCAGGAGACATTCTTTAAAAATGTCTTCAAATTATACTGCTATTTTTTAACATCTGCCTTTGGCAGCCTTTCCTCCCTCAGCACAATTACTAGTCAAGACATTATTATTATTGCGTATGTGATGAGGATGTAGGATACTCTTTCAAAGGCTTTATTTAAAAGAAATAAAATCTGTAAGCACTCTCATTCCCAACAGCACAGTGGAAACATTTTATAGGAACAAAGCAAAAAATTCTAGGGATCAGATTATGAAACAACAGTAGTTCAAGTTCATACTCATTCTCATTAAACAGTTTCATCTTTGCTCTCTGTACAATTTATTTCTTTTATTGTACAGAAAAGTTTGAGTCCCTGAAGTGGACCAGCTTCTAGCATTCAAAAGTGATTACAAAGAGAGACTGACAGTAAAAATAGTGGATAGCTTGTAAATAGTAAAAAAAGTGGATAGCTTGAGTGACACTGAGTTACTACAGCAAGTACTGCACCACCAGCTTGCCTGATGCTCAGACAGATTTTTACTTCAGTTCTTAGATTCCTTCAATTGTACTGTTGTCTTAAGGAAAAAATGGATTGAATAACTGTAACAATTAACAGAAACACTTTCATGATGAGTTGCACACAGTGTGCTCAAGGCATAAGGACACTCAATCCTGATTTCTCCTGATATTATGAAAATATATTGTAAGATAACATGTAAAGTGTCCATGTATTCTTTATCTTTTGGCTTGAAATAACAGCCTTGCACTGACAGAGTGAAATTTTCAAAGCATTTAAAGGTGAGGCTTAATGTCATTTGCAAAAATGAATTTTCAATATTTAAGCTTCAGGGGAACAGAAGCATCCTGGAACTTTGCTCTCAGCCACCACCAAGACCTGGGTGTCCCAAGTGTCATAAAGTAGCACTGATGGGCCTGAAGTCCAAGGCTGTGGTCCTTAGGCCTGCTCCCTGACTCCTTAGATACATGGAGTTCACAGGAATGTGAGCTTTTGCCAGGACCATGTCCTGGGAGACCTGTCTCCATTGCAGGGGTTACCTGTACCTTTTCCCTTCTCAGTTTGAGGAGGACCAAACATGTGAGCAGTGCTTGTGAAGCACTGTGTTGCTTTGGCTGCACTGCCCAAGCCCTTTCTGGCTTGTTGAGACATCCCTACACCAGCGAGGCACTGGAGCTTGAGACAAGTTGCACAAGCCACCATCTAAAAGCAAACAAGCCAAGCGGTGTGACTTAGAGGGAATGATTTGGCATTTGTGGGTTGGTTAATGATGGACTGGGGGTGAGCACTGAAGCACAGGCATTTCAGAGAAGTAGCAAAATCTTTGTACCCTTGGGGGATAACATCACTAAGAGGTAGAAAGCCTTTAATAGAAGAGAATAATGAATATAGTTCTGATTCTATTTTATCACTTACAGCAACTGGTATTGTTGACATGCAAGAAGTGAGAATTTCTCTTTTTATGCTATTAAAGAGTCACTAGAAAAATGTGAAGCCAGTAGTTCTGAAACAGATCTTTCACTCAGGATGCAAAGCATTACTGCAGCTTTCTCCAAGAGATAAAGATTTTAGATTCTCTTTAAATTCAGCCATTTAATAGAAAAACTTCCTTTCATGTAACAGTAAATTGTTTACTTACAAGGTACTTAGATATTAAATATTTTTGTCCTATGAACACACACTCTTATCCTCAAAGCATCCAAATCAACATTTTTTAGTCCTTTTTAAATGAAATTATTATTATTTTTTTGATTCAGATAAGACTGTGGAAAAATGCCCTTGGACTCACTGTCAAGGCCACTCATTGGCTGCAGATCCCATTGAAGTCAGTGGGAGTTTTCTCACAGACTTCGGTCAGGGATTAGACCTGCCCTGCCTGGCTCAATTAATGGCAGTGAAGGTACTGCTGTGAAAGCAGAATGTCTTGACACCGATTCTGATTGCTCATTGTCAGTTTTGTCGGTCAGTCCAGGGGAAAGTCATGCAAGAATTTAGGAGGCTGAATACAAAGGTAGCACCAGCTCACTCAAAATACATCTGAAAGAAAGGCTACAAGAAGAGACCTGATTTCAGGAGGAAATGGAAATAAACACAACATTTTAAAAGAAGTCAGGAGAGAATATCTGTGCCTTCCTTTCTCATACGATTTGCAGATACTTGGGTGAGTTGAGGCAGGAGAGGGAGATGTATTGCTTAAGTTAACTGGAAGTGAGGAGGTGGCCAAACCTGTGTGAGCAGATGGGGCTTTGGAGAGCAATGTGGATGGGGGACACATTTAGAGGAACTTCTGTGGCTCGGTGCCAAACTTTGAGCTGAGTCAGCTCCTTCCTGGAAAAGCAGCCACATGCTGAAGGAGATCCCTCAGCTGGGTTCTGGAGGGCCAGGCAAACATTTCTCCTAGAAACATTTGGACAACTTTAATTACAGACACCTGCATCAGCCTGGCTTAGGTGATCGCCATTCCAGCCTCAAGAGGAGCCACAGGCTACCCTGCAGCTAGAAAGAGATTTTTAAAATCTAGGTCTCATTGGTGAAATAGCATCTAAATTGACAGGGAGAGGCAGAGGGCATTAACATACTTAAGTTAGTTTTGTGATACACTGTGAATTGAAGATATCACCCAGAAAGGTTTGTAAACCCTGAAAGATTGCCTATTCCTAATTATTTATTATCTTTGCTCTTACAGATTTTTTCTGTCTTACATTTAGGACATTGCTTCTTTTGCAGCCATCTTGTGATAACATTAATAATCCCCTTCTTTCATTTGTATTATCTCCTTGGAAATATTTATAGACTATGCTCATGTTCCCCTGAGTCCTTCTTTTTGCAGAGAGAATTAATTTTGTTTCCTCAATCACTCCCTCTCCTATGTGTTAGCCTATAATCCTTCCAAAGTGTCATTTTCTTGCCCTTCTTCGCATTGTCTTTACTTCAACAGTATCATTTTTTAATCACAGACCATAGAACTACATAGTACTTCTTAAATATAATTGAATCCATGCCACCTGCTCTTTTAGCTCCTTGACTGAACAAAATGTAAGGTCAGGATCTTACTTTCAACTTTCTTGTTGTGCAAGAACTCCCATTTGCAGACAAGAGACTGTGTAACACCCTGAAACTATTCAGTAGACATATGTGAAAATACAAGAGAAATATGTCTCTTTACAGCCCTACAGAAGGCCCAAAATTCAAAATGACCAAAAATAATATCCATGGACAATCTTGGACAGACAGGAAAATGTGGTGCAATCTTCTTATCAACAATAACAGCACTAATTAAAGTAACAATATACAAAATTATGTGCATTCCTGATACATTTCTGTGGCTGTACTCAGAAGTGAACTGAAGGAGACAAATCACACTGATACAAGGTTTTCATGTTTCCAGCTTTATATATACATATATATATATAAGATGCTATCCAAAAACTCAAGAGGTCTTGTGCAATTCTGGCTCGAAGAGGACCCCTCACCATCTCTTTGTACGCTATGCATGGCCACATGGTACCAGCAGCTCCCCCAGCCCATGTTCAGCTCTTGGCGCAGAAAGAAGCAGTAGTTGGACCCTCCTGTCCCCCACCGCATGAGGTGGGGTATGTGTAAGGAGGGTGAGACTGGCTTTCTTTGGCAGTAGAAGGACCAAGCGTCCCTCATTTGATAGGGTGAGGTCTATCTGTGTACAGCAAGATAGGATGATTTTTGGGGGGTGTGGTGAATGCAGCCATGCTTCATTTGAAGTGTTGAACTGTTCTCTTAGGTTATATTAGTCTAAAAATAGTATGGAGGAAATATTTTCAGCAACATGGACTTAACATTCCCAACAGATGAACACAAAGGGGCAGAAGGAATGATTTCTAATCCTTTTTTTTTTTTTTTTTAATTTCAAATGGATAAAAATGGAGCCATAGACAGGCAACATCAATACTTTTACTGAGTATTTTTCATGCCATAAGAGAACAACCCATGAGGAGGATTTCATCTGTTAATTGTCCTTTAATATTTGGTAGGTGTCCAGCTATTGTCCTGTAATTTAACACCTAGGCCAGTACTTTAAGTTTCATTCAGATAGATGTTCTGTATAGGAGCACCATTTCAGTTTAGATTAGAAAAATTATGAAGACTGCAATCTGTTCTTGTGATTCATATATCTATTCATTTGTTCCTGAATAGTACCACATCTACCAGCCTCATTAACCATAATAGACCTTTAAGCTCCTGGTGGGTTATAGGTTCCTAAAGTGTTACAAAGTAATTCATGTCACTATAATTTAAACATGATGTTGTTGTTATTACTGAATTTATTTTATGAAGTTTTCTGCCGTACTGGATATATGCAGAAATACTTGGTTGTATATTGCACTTGGCTGCAACGGTAACAAAAATCTGGGTAATTACAGATGATGAATGGTGGATACTGAGCTCTTGATTATCTAAAAGAACCTTCTGCCCTAGCACATCTCATCGTGAAAGTGCTCTAGTGTAATACTAATGAAGAATATTACATACCTGGCTCTGAAAATAAGCCCAAATTGTGATCATTATGTGTGAAGATACTCATATTCACTGTCAGGAACTTTGTCAATGAACCTTTTCGATTTGATCAAATGATACCAGCATCCTAAGGCATTATTGAATCTCACACTGAGATCTTGGAAATTTTTGCCTGTATAAAATAAGATTGTTCTAGTCATTAGGCAACAGTAGTGACAAGAAAATGCATCTTTTATTCAGTGCAAGGAAACTCCAGTCAAGTCCTAGATCAAGATCAAGATGTTGCTTGTATTATGCAATGTAACTTGCCCCTGAGGAGTAACCATCAAAATAATGCCTTTTGCTTTTATAATACTCATAGCATTTCTTCATCTTATGTAATCATATTTTGCAATTATTCATTGCCTTTCACTCAAAGATCTTAATGTCTTTTTCAGCATAAACTAGTACAACTGAACCACTTTGCTTGTTAAGAATGTTTGTTTTAATATATAGTAAATGATTTCATGTGGCAGCTTCCCACGATTTCAAACACCTGTAATGGTGATGTGATCACTGAATGACTGAATAGCCCAAGTTGGGAGGGACCCACAAGGATCATCTACTCCAACTTTTGGTTTCGCACAGGACAACCCCAAAATTAAGCCATATGTCTGAGAGTGTTGTCCAAACACTTTTTGAACTCCAACAGGTTTGCAGCAGTGACTACTTCCCCAGGGAGTCTGTTGCAGCGCCTGAACACCCTCTCAGTGAAGAACCTTTTCCTAATATCCAACCTGAATGCCCCCTTTCACAGCTTCATGCCGTTCCCTCAGTTCCTACCACTAGTTACTAGAGAGCAGAGATCAGCTCCTGCCCCTCTGCTCCCTTTGTGAAGACCTTGTAGGCCTTAGCTTTGCAGAGACCTAGACCTGTAGGCCTAGTCTAGACCTCCTCTCAGTCTCCTGCAGGGACAGGACAAGTTGTAATGGCCACAAGATAGAGCACAGGAAGTTCTGCACCAACATGCGAAAGAACTTCTTCATGGTGAGGGTGACGGAGTACTGGGACAGGCTGCCCAGGGAGGTTGTGGTCTCTCCTTCTCTGGAGATATTTAAGGCCTGTCTGGATGCCTACCTGGGCAGCCTGCTCTAAGGAACCTGCTTTGGGAGGGGGGTTGGACCCGATGATCTTTTGAGGTCCCTTCCAACCCCTTCAATTCTCTGATTCTGTGATTCTGTGATTCTGTGATTCCTCTTCTCTAGGCTGAACAAATGAAGCAGCTCCTCATACATCATGCTCTCTAGACCCTTCACCATCTTTGCAGCCCTCCTTTGAACACTCTCCAATAGTTTTATATCCTTTTTATACTGTGGTGCCCAAAACTGCACACAGTACTCAAGATGAGGCTGCACCAGCACAGAGCAGAACAGGACAATCAGTTCCCTCAACCAGCTAGCCATGCTGTGCCTGATGCCCCCCAGGATATAGTCAGCTCTTGTGGCTGCCAGGGCACACTGGTGACTCAGATTCAGCTTGCCATTGACCAGAACCCCCAGATCCCTTTTCTGTGGAGCTGCTCTCCAGCTTCTTATCCCCCCAGTCTGTACATATATTCATGGCTACCCCATTCTAGGTACAGAATCTAGTACTTGCTCGTCAGAATCTAGTACTGATTGCTAGAGAGACAGTCACACATCCTTAATTTTCAGGATAAAGCTGGTCCCAGATATTTTAGATACTCTATTGTTGTATATTTGTGACTCCAGTCAGTGTCAGACTTGGATTTGAAGAGCCTGATGTATGCTGAATTGCCATCTACAGGTGATTGGCTCCGTTGACTTCATACCCTAGAACTCTATATCCTGCTAAGATATTCCTGCCCAGGGAACAGTATATTCTTTCCTACATGAGAGCCAGAAAAGTGCTTAGGAGTGCAATAAATCTAGAGGGAGCAGCTGGCATTTCCAGCATGATCAGGTGAAAATGAAAGTAAGAAATGCAGTTAAACTGGAAGTCAAAATTTGATCATTTTAACTACTTGGTGACAGATTCACATTAACTGGGATGTAACAATGCATTCTATTTTGGTAAAATCTAGCTAAGCAGCATGAGTAACAAGCTAAAATTATTTTGGAGTAATTAGAACAAGGCCTGCCTATACTCCTGCAGAGAGATGGTCAAAATGGATAGAAAAACATTCTTTGTACTCAATAGGAAAAGGAATGTTATGCCATCAGCTGCTGGATTGGAGATTCTTTTCATTAAAGTACAGTGAAGGACTCACAACACTTATTAAATCATGTGGATTAGGAAAAGGACTTGTTCACAGCAAAACTGTAGAATATAAGACAACTAACTCAGTCTGCTCCTGCCTAGAGTTTTTAACCTAGATTGTAGGGTAACCAACAAAGCTTTGGGTTTTCCCACCCTGTGGTATCAGTAGTTCTGGTTAACAATCCTGTGAAGATATTCTTTGTTGATATAGATTTATTTTTTTTTTTCCCCAGTAAAACTCATGGCTTTTTTTCCTGGGATTAATTTTTCCTTTGTTCGTTGCTAACAATGCTACAAAGCAGACAATAAAGGAATACATACAATCCAATACCACTGATAGTGGCAAGAGACTTAGCCTGACAAACTTCAAATCTCCCTATTATAATATTTGTTTATGGTATCTCGAACTTTGCGGGCCTGTTAGGAATGTCACAGAGTGGCAGATTTTTACTTTTTTTTTTTTTTTTTTTTTTTTTCTCAACCACAATAAAAATCAGAGAACATAATTAGTTTCACTAGTGTATTAGTTTTTCCCCATGCTTTTTCTCTGTCTTGCATTTAAATATGGGAGATGGAGAAAGAAATATTTGCTAAAACCATGCTACTGCAAATATGTGAAAATGTTCAAGAGAACAAGTGGCTTACTAATGATCAAAAAGGAGTTGGCCAGCAATCCATAAAAGGCTAAAGTTTTTTGTTTCTGTGAAAGGTACCTATTCTCTAGAATTTTCTCCCCTTGGCATACTGACAACTGTGTCAATAATTACTCCAGCTGTTGAAGGTGATTTTGAAAACTTAAATTGAATTCAGGGGAGACCTGTGGTATGATAACCATGAGTTTTCCTATTGTTTTGTGATATAAATAGATCGGACATAACAGAAAACTACACAAGAAACAGACGCCACTAGAAGCATCTTGGCTAAGATACAAGTTATAGACCATATGACTACTTAACTGGAATTTCCTCAGACTTCCTACACATTTACAGTTTCCAATAAAACCTCAGGTATTCTGGAAAATGATCAGACAGATTGTAACACCCTAAATAAAGCTGAGCAGCTCAGAAGATGAAGGAAGAGACATATTTCACCTCAGGGACAAAACTACTGATCTACCTTCAGGCCCACACTGGGAGATTGTAAGAAAAATCTCATTTATGCAGAGATTTTATGCTTTTTTTTTTTTTTTTTTTTTTTTTCCCCCCTAAAAGAAAGAAAACCTACAAAGCCATAAATAAATCAATGAATCTTGGAAAACACCGGCCCAATCTTTAATCAATTAAGCTAATTTTCAAATCTGGTAAGAAGAGATTTTTTTTTTTTTTTTTTGGTTAAACTGAGGAGGTTCTTTTTTTGTGCAGGTTCACTCTTTGAAAAGTACTGAGGAAGACTGCTGCCTAAAGGCAATGACTAAAAGCACCAGGAGGAAAGAAAAAGCATCGTTGTCTTCTTTCTCTTGAAAAATCTTTGTATTTCAAATGTATGTGTTTTTCTTTGTGTGTATTCTCCCATAAAGACCATGGGTGAAAGAAGGGACAGAAATGAACAAAATAAATAAATCACAGAGTTTCAGAGATGAAGTTTCAACAATTCTGACACTCTGTCACCCAAGCCCATCAGAATCAACAGGGAGAGCAGTCGTGCTGGGAAGGCAGTCTTGGTGCAGGGCAGCATTGCCTGTCCAAGTTTGCATAATTACAATATTTAGAGATTACTGATGAGGGTATTGCTTCTCAGCAGGGCTGCACTTTGGTGTGCCACTACCTACTTAAATTGTATGTGAAGGCAACCCTGTACCCCTATGCCTGTCAAAACCCAGCTATTCTATTCTGACCTGAAACAATAACTGTGGTCTTGGAATCGAGGATGCCCAAGAGACCAGAAATGCTCCCCTGTTATCAGCGCTGCCAAAGAGTCAACATCTGTAGCAAACCAGGATTCCTATTAAGAACTCACAAAGTTGAATATCTTCAAAGGATATTGCATTAATGCTGATTTGTTTGTTGAGCCATCCAATTAGAAGCTTTTGAGTTGTTTGGGAGGGGAGGAGAGACAGACAAGGAAAAGTGTTTTTTTTTTTTTTTTTTTTAATGTATGTGCGTAAACCAGCTTAATTGTCTAGAAGTCATTAAGCTACAACACCAGATGTGAGTTGGGCTGTGAGAATTTTGATGTGGGTTGATTCTTCCACAGGGGAAAAATGAATGCTGCATATGTTTGGGAAATTCTCTTTTGGATGTTTTATTCACAAATAATAGGTATCTAAGGTCATGTTCACCTTGTAAAGAGATTGCAAAAGCAACAACAAGCCTTCACATAATCAATCCATCATCAAGACTTCAGCTGAAAATGCACATGTGTCGCAGGCTGTGCTGATCAGCAGCTGCTGCCTGTCTCTGTCACCTGCTTTACCAAAAATGTGATCACCTTTAAGAAATATTTTGCACTGCTTATTTTTGGATAGATGGATACTCTGGATTTTAGGAGTTGGAATAATGTGTTTCTGCAGACCACCTGTAAAATGGAATTTAGCACATTATATCATGTTTGCTGCTGCTGGATGTGTGTATTACTATGTCATTTCTAGCAGACATTTCTGTTAAAAGCCAAGCCAAGTATCAGAATCAAAACTATTTCTCTGCTTCACATTAGTACCAAGGAAAAAGAGACTGATGTAGCATAACATATACTACACTATATTAAAAAAAAAAAAAAAAAGCCAACAACATACATCTGAACAAACAGAATGTCTCTATATTGCTTTATGGATTTACATATGGTGGCAGTGACTTTTATCCAGTATCAAAGCCTGAATTAATGCCTGGACATCCACAGCCTAAGGTTCTTAGTCACCATGTCCTCCCTGCACATAACTGGTATCAGCTGCCCTCTCTCTTCCAAACTGCTTTTCTGGCAGTATGCTCAGTCCCAGCACTAGACTGGCTCTGGATCCTGATACCCTGCCATGCAGGCTTAGTTCTGTGGAAGACAAGTGGGGGCAGCAACTGATGGGCTACCTCCATGTGCTCCCAGCCTCTATATCCCACACCACGCTGAATCTGGTACTGGAGTGGTAGGAGCTGCTCAGAAAGCTCCTTTCTACCACTCCATAGTGAAAAAACACTTGTTTGAAACAGACTGAATTCTTCTCAAGTTATGGCTAGAATGTATCTCATGGAAAATCCAGGATTCTCACATTTAATTTCTAGGAAAGATACCACTGGAATGCAAATGAAAAAAATGAAAAAATGCTGAGTGCTGTGAGCTCTGTCTATCAGACTCGAATAAGTGCATCAGAATGATGGAAAACAGCATTTGGTACTAAATATTTCTAAAAAATTATAATAATAAAAAATAGAATTGCATTCCTTCCTTGACTCTACTCCCAACCATGGAAAAACACATATACAATTTTAGTGGTATTTTCATTTAAGGCTGAAGGGAGTTCTTACCTTCAGATGGAGAAGAATTAGTGGGTACCCCTGTCACTAGGAATAATTTAAGGAAATCAATTTTGTTTTAAGGGTCTGTTTTCAAGTACAGCTGCACGTTGTCTTGAAGGCACTGAGTCAGTAAAGCCAAAGAGTTTAGCAGTGTTAGGCATCTTCAGGTAAGGCTGTACGTAACTGGTGAGCAGACTAGAACCAATTTGATTCAAGTATTTTCTCCCTCAAAGGATAAAATTTAAGTGCATAATGGAGTTCCAAAGCCTTAAAGATACTACAGCAATAAAATACCATTTAGACGTACATAACATGTCAGTACTGAATTATCATCCGACATGAGCTTTGCAGGGTTATAAAAATTAACTGCTTGTTATGGACCCAGCCTGTGCATATTATCTATGAAGTTTCAGATCAGATTTCTTCTAAAATCTGAAAATCTTTCATATTTTCTTGCTATTAAATTATGCCTCTTACCATAGGAACCAACAAAACTTATACTTCATCAATGACCCTCTTCCATTTCAAAAGCTAAGGTTTTCCACATTTTTAACATAAATAGTTTGCCACAACTGTAGTTCTGTAGAGCTCACATACAGTGGAATTGAATCTCTCTTTTCATTAACGGTTTAGTAGTTTCACTGAATTTACTAGAATTGTTATCTGACTTGGAATGTTCTTCCACAAACTTGTTTTCTGACATTGTGTAATTAATATAATCTTGTTCATTACTTAATTTCTCCATATACATAGCAGGTAACAGGTTCTCACCTCTCAGGTAAGCTATATTTTATGTGTGTGATTATACTCAAAAACTTATATTTTGGTGGATATCATGAAAGTCTTAGCCAGTGTGTAATTACACCTGACAGTTTCAAAAAGTACAGCTAGTTCTCTCTTGCTATATCACAGAAAACACTTAATTGTGCACTGGCTAGCCTAGGAAAATGAAATTCTCAGAAACACTGTTATGTGCTTTTGAAATTTAATATGAAGGAATAAACGAAACTACATGAATTTCATTTGCAGAAAAAATAATATTGTATTAGCAAATGGATGGATATATATGTTTAGTAAAAAGCCCAAGTCCTGATTTATAAAATAATGAAAGAAGTGTCAATGAAAAATGTACTGTCAGATTAGTGCTAGTCTAATGCTGTTCTTTCTGCAAGGAACATTATGCATTAGTGAGCTGAGAGCAACAAGCTGGAATTATTTTGAGATACTACATATTATTTCTTTAGAATAATACAATCAACTATTCTATCTCAGGCAAATCGGTCCCTTAAGCTATAAATGTATCCCGATTATTTATCTCATAAACAGCCAAATGGCACAGAAAAAAAAGAGGAGTTGTACTTTCCTCCTGAATTTCTCCCGTGTGGTAAACATGCTTGCAGTAACAATTAAGCACCCTGAAAATAACATCTCTCATTTCCTGTGATGCATAGCTGAATTTGGGAACCAGCATCTGTGAATACAAGGAAATTGCTGCAATACCTGGTTAGTCTCTACATATTTACAAAGAAATTGTCATCTACAGTGACCTTCATTGCATATGAAATATGATCATGTCTATTAGGCAATTTTATCTTCTTTGCTTTCAGTGAACTATGTAAATAGATGAAAGATGTTGTACAGCATATTTTGAGAACATGTCTTTTATCGGCACAAGTCCAGTTACACTGGGACTAAGACTACTTGCTTGTTCCTGTCTATTTTCTAGTCAAAATCTATGGGAATAATCACTTTCTTGAAGGAAGGATTAAATGAAGCCCTTCTTGTTACTCCTGCACTGTAGTTCCTCATTTCAAGGGGTTCTCCAGCCACAACAGGCTGTCTCAGAGGTTGCCTTTAGCTCTGCAGCCTGAGGGCAGCAGAGAAGAGATGCACACAGCAAAGACGAGCCTGGCCACTGCCTGGGTGCCATGGGGAGGGATGCTGGGGAGTGCGGCGTAGGGCACAGCCTTTCAGATGCGGTGAAGAAAGGTTGGAGTGGAAAAGCATGTGCTAAATCCCTGGAACCTCTTCGTATTACATTGCAGAAGACACTTGGAAACGTTCATCTGAATGAAAGCCAACCCTCTGTGGGCCTAGCAAGGTATTGTAACTATGATCTTGAGGCATGTCTAGAGATAGACTAATTAATTAGCTAATTATTACTTGGATAATAATAATGCTTATCTTCACTTTCGTGAAACACTTCTGGCTAAAGGACAGCTTGGGATCTAGCAGAACTTGCATTCTTTGCCATTTTTAATAACATTACCTAAATGCTTCTTGGAGGAGGGCTGGGAGCTGTGGTACCACTGCCTTATGCCAGCAGAGTTTGTGGGATTATGCTGCAGCGTTGTCCCTGCCTGTGACCCCCACCATATCCCTTCCTGTGACCCCCAACATGTCCCCTTCTGCCTCCTGCCATCCTCTCCCTGGGAAAAACGTCCTCTTTTTGTCAGGCTGGTCAGAGCTAGGAGCCCCTGGCCTTGACCGAGGCCTGCTGGTCCCACTGCAATGTGGGGTGTGTGTTCAGGGCAGAAATGGGGGGTGAGACTGGAAACTGGACTGCATTTACCATGTTAAAGCTTTTCAGGGCTGAGCCCCAGGCCTTTTTGACTGCAGACTTTCCAAACTTGCTCCTCACTCAGAATCACCAGCTCGACTAGGGCTTCTCTGTTTAAACAGCATGAATGGGCTCATATAGGGCTAGTTTATCTTCCAACAATTTTATTTCTTGGGTCATTAATGCTGTGAATTTGCTGAATTCTTCCATTTACCTCAGAGCATCATCTAGTTCTCTGTCTCACCATGGTAATGTGACAGTTTGCAAGAAAGAAATTAAACGCTAAAATTTCAGCAGGCAGCTGAAAAACAGCACCATAAAACTACCTGTGCTTATGCAGAACCACGGAGAAAAAATACTTCCATGGAGTGCTACAAATGACCACTATAAGGTTTATTTGCTCCCCTCTCTCACCTTCACACTTTCGCCCAGCCCCTTGCTGACTGCACTGACTCCTGTGGAGTCAATCAGAAGTTTTGAAGCACAACTGTTATTTGAAGAACAGCTGAAAAAGGCACATTTCTTTAGAAGAGAACATGAATGGTATTTATCCTTTACTGGTAAACAATTAGCAGAAGCTTTCTGACAGTGTTGAAATTTCTGTTTGAAAGCAGGCAAAATGAACTGCAAATTCAGCTCTGGACACAAAACACTGGCATCACCGATGTCAGTGCCTTGGCTCTCTTTCTTCTGACCGGGTGACAGGGCAGGGTGAACAGATAAATGGACAGGGATGGGAAAGGGCAAGCTTTTGTACAGAAGTCTTATAAAAGTATCAAGATTTTTTTTTCCTTTTCCACTGAAGCATTTCTAAGTAGCAACAAAAAGGCCAGACGGTAAAGCTGTGCCCTGTCATCCTGATTGCTGTAGGCTGATGCTGTCACCAAATCATTTGACCGGGCGCCTTTCCCCCTCATCTGCAGTCCAACCACAGCTCTCTTTCCCTGACTTCTAAAGAGTGCTGTAAAGCTTAATTAGTACAAAGCCCTCTGAGCAGAGATTAAAGGAGAGCAGTGGTGGATGTTCTCCCTCCTCCAGCTTCAGGGCTGAGGCTGGTGCAGAGGATTGCTCTTCCTCAGCTGGAGCCAGGTTAGGGCACAAGGTAGCCCGAGAGAAACCCCTGGGGTGAGAGGGTCCTGGGAGGGATTGGATTTTCAAAAGCATACAGAGCTGGCCCTGCTCCATCTCAGCTGGGCTCAGTTGTAAATGCTGCCTTGTAAAAACATGAGCAGAATTAGGGCAAGGGCTGAACCCACCGTGACAGTAAGAAAAAACCTTGGATCTAAGAGAAGTCCTGAGGGAAACCCTCAGCACAAAGCCCAGCTCCCTTGGTAGGAAGCCACTGGCTGTGTTTTAACAGAAATTGTATACATGAATCAACAACTTATTTTCATAGGGTTAAAACCTGAGCCATGAACACCTTGTTGTCTAAAGTACATCCTGAAATTCCACCCTCAAGTCAACAAAACATCAGGGGTAGGACCAGGTTTATTTTCCACATTATTGTATGATAGAAGTCCCTGGGAAACGCATGTAGAAATTGTTTCTGGTAGTACCCACAGGTGAACGAGTGATGTACAAAAAACCCTTAGAGGTCCAAGGAGAATAAAGGAGAAGATGTGGCATCTATACACACGTCACAGAGGGGAGGGTGAGAAAAATTCTGGTCTTGTTACTTTGATGTAAGTCAGGCATGATTGCCACAGATTATTACTACTATTTAGGTAAATACCAGTGAGAAATCAGAATCAGGCCCAGGATGGCTAAGAAGTGAGAGCAAGCAGATAAACATGAAAGGGTGCACGTTTATAGCTGGTTGTGCTAATGTGTTCTAATTAACAGCAGTAATAGGATTCACACAGCTAAATCCCTGTACATCACACTGAAAATTTACTCCTGATGCCTGCCTGCAAGGAGGTGCGTGGGGGAGGAGGCAGGGAGGGAGAGGAAGTAGAAGAATAATACAAATGACATTTCACCCTGCTCTTTCGGAGGAATCATCTCATAATTACTGAGCAGGATTGACAACTCCCTTTAATGTTAGATTTTCTGGAGAGGGCTCTCTTTTCTGGGGCTGGGGTAGCAGGGAGGAAGGGAGGGTGAACTGAAGGATTAATGTAGTCCGGTAAACAATGAAACCTGAATCTTGGTGGTTTAAAACTCCGGATAATCCTAGCAAGTTGTTAGCTGTGCAGTGGGATAATTTGAAATGTAAATGTGACATTCTCCTTGGTAAATTAACAAGACATGACTGCAGGCTCTCCTTGTTACTGCAGTCACATTCAAAGAGTCACTCGCTCTCTCTTCTCATCTAATGCTATGACAATAGGCAATCACCAGGAGCCTTCTTCAAATAAATATCAAATCAAGCCTTCACCATATACAGAAGTGACATATGCGCTGAATTATCTTTTATTCATTTTGCCCAGAATCTTGTTGCTATAAACACATTATAACAGGATGATGCAGCTAGGATGCTGTCCTCTCTCCTTCATCCCCTTGACACCAATTTCTTGCACACTTCCACAGAATAATGGGGAGAAGGTATCTAATTCATGGTTATGAAACCAAGATTTAAAGTTTATTATGCAATTGCCTAAAATAAAATGGGAAGGATTGATTTTGCTTTGTTCAGGAATGTCTTGAGGGATTTCTTTTTAGTTATTATTCTATTGTTTTAAAATCTGTTAGAAAAATGTGCTGGCCTGACACATCAACACCATAACAATCATAATTTATCAAGCCAGATGCTATGATATCTGCATGATACAACTCTTGCAAATTAAATCTGTCCAGAAAGTGGGGGCATATCCTTCTGTTCTTCAAATATAAGTGGGTGGCAGTGTTTAAACTTGCAGCTTCCCATTTTCTTGTGGAAGATCAGGGCAAGGGAACACTAGAGAGATGGTTCTTGTACTCTATCTTGTCCCAGACTTATGGCAGTTTAGTGTGAACTTGAGTCTATAGTCCCTCGAGGATGGTCATCTGGGAATAGCTGGCATGCATATATCACAAGCTTCCTCTACTCTTAATGCCTTGCCTCCCACGTGCCTTTTAGGCTCTCTTCAGCCTTCAGCTCACCACTAAACTGTCTCTGGAGATGTGTCGGAGTGGGAACACCCAGCAAGTACAACCAACCTCTGAGCAGCAGCAGTTCTTAGTAGTAAGGGTTTATTTTTCTCAGAATGTTTGCAGGGTACCTCTCACATTATTAAGCATATAGACAGGTGTAGAAGGATCTTCCTTGTGCACCTGATCAATGGCTCCACAATAGCAAGAGCTCAGTTTGTAATCCATAAACTGTCCATAGAAAGCTTCTTGCCAAGCTGGCCGTGCTATTTTGGACAGCCACGTGGACATTGCCTCAACCTGCTGATCAGCCCTCCATTAAACTTGTGACATGGTAGTACACTACATGCTCAAGCACAGACACACTCTTCAGAAAGAAGTGCTGATCTTTGCAAAGCTCCAAGGAGTGTTATTGTGGTCATATGTACCTGCAGTAGAGAGATAGCTGTTTTCTGCCCATGGCCCTGGTATTACTTTTCATTTGTATTTTCACAAATATGACAGAGATCAAGGTGTCTGAAAAAAAATATTGGAGAGGAACCATTGCCAGTGCTTTAGCCTTCTCATTAATCTCTCAAAGCTAAATTGCTCTACAATAGAAGCTGGCCAGTTATCAACAGCAATCCTTTCCCAGAGGGTTTCATGTAACTTAAGCTTTGCCTATGTGCTAAAATGGCTTCAGTTGAATACTACTTTCTGTGTGCCAGCACAAACTCTCATGTGTCTAAACAGATATTTCTTTTCCATGGGTGATTTTATGGACTTCCATCATAGTCATTACTCCATTTCAAAAGTGGATTTTTCTTTCTGTATTGTGGGTAAGGAACCTAAGTAGTGCAACCTGTTGAATACCTGCCAAAATTTAAAGATTTCTAAGTATTTTGCTAATCTTTTGGACAAACTTGTCCCCAGACCCATAAAAAGGACTGGGACATAGACATCTCTAGGTGGAAGCAAGACAGTGATGACTGCACTAGCAGAAACCATCTGCATCCCCTCCACAGCAACTCCTTACAGCACAATACCATTTTGTGCCAACTGGGGGATGAAGGGTTTAGAAATAAAGTAATCTCATTTCCTGGCCCAGTTAGGCATGGTAACAAAACTGACTCCAGTTCAAATATTCATCATAAACCCTGTATTTTCTGAAGAGTTACAGACATGGATTTTCAGTGCTGTGGATGAGACAGTAAACTAAGGACAGTGCTTTCTGACTTCATTATCTGATCAAATGCCATTTAAAATTCCCTTGATCTTTTCTCAAAGGGAAGACATGAGTCTCTGTGTTTACATGCCTTGCCAAAATAATGTGGGTGCTAGAGATCTGGAGCAGTTCTACTATTTAAACAGGACCACACAATCTGTGACTCGGAGCGGCTGCTCCCAGCCCCACAGTGGTTGATAAGGAAAGTCATTAAAAACCAGGCCTCCACGTGTTCAGGTGCCTCAACTGACCATGGATGAAGCTGCTGGCAGTGAGAGCTCAGCTTCCCAGTGCAGCTGCAGTACACAGCAGCTGTGTAACTCTGCTCTTTCTAGGCAAGGAGACACAGCACAGCATTGTCCCCAGGGAATGAGCTCGCCTGATGAACCCATCTTTTTGTCACATTAGTGTAATTCTTGGCTGTGGCCAATAACCCTGCTGATTCTCAGAGCATGCAGACCCTCTGTGCCATGCTTTACCAGCCTTTAATGGCACTGACAATGCCACAGAGGCCATATGCTGTGAGGCTCAACTAATGCACATTTGCAAAAATAACCCTTCGGGATCTGAGGCAAGAAAGAGCTTACAGAAATGCAAAGTAGAATAGCCTGGTGGTGGCCACTATTGTTAATAATTTCATGATTGATTTCAAACATAGCGGTTTTATTTCATGATTGAAATTTGCCCTTGTGTTTGACAGGAAGCGGGCAACATCAGAGAAAGCATTGAAGTAAATGTGTGCACTCACTACTAGAACACGCATGTTGACAAGTTGTTTTAAAATTCAAAAAGAATTTTTAATGTAATATCCTAGCACAGCAGTCAATTGATATATACTGGCTTGTGATCTGCAAGTTAAAGATGCTGATTAACTATGATGCAAGAATGCTTTAATGTAAAACCCTTTGATTTCCATATTTTCTGGCAGATATAAACTAGTTATTGAATAACATTTGCATGATTTGTCTGTTTTACATCCTTAATCAAATTAGAAGATTTAAAGGAAAATGTATTATTTATAAGGGCTTTATGTAACAGGGTTTCATCTTAGCCTGTTGAGTATTTACATTAATTACAGATATTTTGACAGAAGTTGACACTGTCCAAAGCCTATGTAGAAGGAAAATATAGTCAAGAGTGGTTAACAACATCTCCTCGACTGTTGGAATATGAAAACAGTAACAAAGACAGTCTGCTGAGGTTCTACATTTGACAGATACTTCATACTCTGCAATGTTTTTTCTTGCATGTGCTGCTGTGTTACAGTTGAAAGTTTTGTGCTTCTCCTCCACCATGCAAAAATAAGAACTCAACCATTGCATAGTTGATTTTCATCTGGGTTATTGGACATTATGATCAAATGCTGATGTTAAAATTGAAACATATCATCAATAGAATTACATACCTAATAAATATCAGAATCAAATGAAAAGGGGTTCTCTAGTAGATGAGTTTTCAAAGAAATGCAGTAGCACCTCAAACACTGTGTAAATTGTATTGCAAGAGCAAGAACAAATTACCTTTTTCATCATTGGAAAGACTGTGTATGTAAAATTAGAAATTAATTAACTTTTGTCCACAAGACCATCGAGTAACTCCATTTACATTCCAAATCATCCATTCTTCATGCTTGGGTGAGTTTTCAAACAGTTTTAAAATTTTATTTTATTTTTTGTAAATGGTTATCCTACATTCATTCCTGTGCTATATATCACGTAGTAAGTACAATGATTTACAAACCCCATAAAATCAAATGTCTGTTTTCATTGACTTGTGCAGAACTTTAATATTGATATGGTTTCATTCAATTTGGTTTGGCTCAATCTTTTTCCTCCTGTCTCCCTCAGTTCCTAAATA
Organism: Aythya ferina; assembly: GCF_964211825.1. Lineage (NCBI taxonomy): Eukaryota > Metazoa > Chordata > Aves > Anseriformes > Anatidae > Aythya > Aythya ferina. The sequence continues at coordinate 15,963,370 of NC_140301.1, read as the reverse complement.
CTAAATGACAGATTTAGTGACCATTGGACAAACCAATTGATCTGATTTGACATCCATGTTCCAATAAATATGACACTGTTATTATTTTTCCTTTAGACAGTTGAAAAGAAAGATATTTAATCTTATGACAAAGTGTCACTGCACTTTTTTTGCACTGTGACTTCAGGATCAAAAGAACACGTGAAGCAGTTAGACTGCATCAAGAGCAAGGACAAATGAGCACATATAAATGGTCAAAATACAGAAGAGGTCACCTACACCCAGCACTATATACAGGCCACGCTCCGTAGTGCCCAGCTGTAGCACGACCATTCAGCTTTCTCAATTCTTGTCACAGAAAGCACTTTGTTACAGAAGTCCCTTCATGGTCAGATGGTCTCCTAAGAGACCAGCTTTCATAATGGAAGTTGTGCTTGCACAACTACCAAATTTGTTGTAGAGTCTAAATCAGACACAACTGCTTTTTATTTGGATTTTTAACAGGTGCTACACTGGCAAAGCCCAAAAACCTGCCTTTGAAAATGGGAGCTACTACCACAAGAACGATTTGAGCACTCACAAAGCCATGGTTTTTGTATGCTGCTCCAGCTCTGGAGGATGGCTTGCTCATGCTGTATACCGTAATTCTACATTCAAGATGTCAACAGGACTTCCTGTGTTCATTTCAACAAGAACAGGATTAAGCATAGGACTATCAATGTTTGAATATGCCAATATTTATTCCCAGCAAAATCCATGACAAATGCACGATGACACAAGGAAGACAGATCCAACTGGAAAGAAAAACTGTATAAACAACCATTGCTGGGCTTGCTGTACTGCAGAAATGAGAGCAAATTTGAGTCCAAGCATGTTACAAGATCTCCTCCTATCAGAACCAATTTCTTCCATCCCATGTACAGGAAAGACATAAACCTCTTACCTCAACACCCAATTCTTTGCACGTATTTGAGGACAGAGGAATCTGGTAGTTGAAGCAAGTATGGGAAAGATTTAGTAGAGAAAACAACAAAAAATCGTGACAAGAGAAGGAAACAGCCTCCTCAGACAGTTTTGTGTGACTCGCAGTGCACATTTCTGTGAGCTGCTATGACCAACCAAGACAATCTGCATCTAGGAAACAGGCTTATCACCAAGCCTCTCTACAAAAACAGAGCTCCCCTCAGCCCTTTGTTAAGATTTTCAAAAGCTTCAAAGACTTCTTTACCATGAATCTATGTGTGAATCAGAAAGGGAGAAAATGTCTAAGAGGCATGGACATTCAGTGGTCCTGCCTTGTCCCTCTCTCGCTCCACGTTCTTTTCAAGGGAAAGGTCAGGGAATATTTTACCTGTGACTTTCTCTCAGGTTCTTGACAAAGGTCAGTGATAACTGTTGCTTTAATGCACCACCATAATTATAGCATATAATGATGCCAGCATCATTAAAAGTGGAATGATTGTTGTGAACAAAACCACTTATATTTGCAACAGTGTCTGCCCTGAGGAGACTTGTCTGCATTACACAAATGGTAAAATTATTCTGCTATAGCGGTGACAGTTTTTTTTTTTTTTTACCCCCCCCATGGATAAATCTTGGTGAGTGACTGATCCACATAAACAAACAAGACTCTGAATGACTTACATGAAGACAGTTCTGTGAAATTGATTCATCACAGTGCTTACACTTAAACAGAATCATGAAGAACTTGCACTATGACAATTTTGTGAAGACAAAACAAAACTGAACAACTAACAGATTCTGGTCCATCAGGATGAACACTGCTGTAGGACTCAGAAGACTGCAGGATACACTTGGCATGGACCATGCTTGACTATTGACTGTGCTTGACTGGTGACCAGTTAAGTTGCTTCCCTTGTCTTGGCTTTATTTCCTAACGTGTAAGAGGGATATTGAAACTTAATTTTGTTATAAAGTGCTCTCAGTTTCCTGGCTGAAAGTTTTCTTTAAAAGCTAGTCATTCTTCTCTTTAAACCTAGGTGCTTAGAAAATTCCATATCAAAACCAGATCAATTAGTCTATTTTAGTTTGTCCTCACTCAATAGTGGTCAATGATTGATTCATCAGGAACTAAATAATTTTATAATCCATGTAATTGCGTTATAGATAAAAATAATACCCAAGCAAGAACTCTTCCTGATTCAAGCTGATGATTGGCTTATACTTAGAAGATTATGAACTGATGGCTATTATAATTTTATTCTACCTACTGTAACTACAGAAGTTTTTTTTTTTTTTTTTTAACAGCATTCATATGCATACAATCCTCTTTTAGAATCTTGCTAAGCTAGTTGCCTCAATAATTCACTTTACATTTGCTCTGGTTCTAATATAGGTGAAGATTTGTAATATTCAGCACTCGTTCCAAAGCTCATCTTATCTTCTTGGTACTTCAAAATTCACAAAGAGCCTTGCCTCAAGGTTGTTAGTCATGGCTTCTTGGAAAATGTTGTGTGTATACATAATAAAATGAGGACATTAAACAGCATCCCAAGTTTAGCGGTATGCCTACTGTATAATGCAATGCCTTGTTTACAAGGTAGTACGAATGAACACACATCTATTAACAAAATTAATGATGAACAATTGCTGTAATTTCTCCTTGCTTGGAAAATACCTCTTGCAAATAAATTGGGTTAATGGTAGCTTGCTGATTGGCTTTATTTTGCAAACAAGACAGTGAACAATGTTAACGAATTCACATCAGTAACATTAAGATTGTGGTACAAGCAGCAATACAAATTTGTGGGCTGTTACGGGGAGTGGGTGTAATCATATAACTGCCAGAGGATCTTTTTGTACAAGACATTGTGCCTTCACCTCTGAGGTATGTATTTACAGTAGCATAATAGAAATGGCTTAGTACAACAAAAGCTATTCATCTACTCTGTGGAGGAAACTGTAAAATACTCATTGCATCAGTGACCAGGAGTCAAATGCAGTGATGACAATATTTACTACTTATGTAAAAAGAACAGTGTCTTTGTTAGCATGTGTGGAGTAAGCATGGAAAAGTGTCCATGAGAAAGGACTGTTGTGTGTTCCCATAGTCTGCATGTGTACTTACAACCTTTTGTTCTACAATTAGGCCTTCCCAGAAAGAGGTATAATTTGAAGTAAGAATAATGGCCAGAAATAAATAAATAAAACAAATTAATAAGAATGGAAACAAATGGGCTTTCCTAATTTTCAGCATTAGAGAACTCCAGAGCTGATCCTTGCTTCCAGGCTGACATCAGGGAAACTTGAGACATTTCAAGCCTTGCTCTAAAACCTGGTCTAGACTACATCAGGAAATGATCAGACACAAAGCAACACCGAGGAAAGTGTGAAAAACATTGGATAGTTAACTCCTTTATGTTATGGAGCCTTATAGGGTAGCATTTTACTCTAACCTCCTCTGCCTTCTCTATTAGGAATGTACAAGTACATGCACACACACAAACGGAAAGTTACAGAACTATCATGCTGTGATCAAAAACAGTCTGTGAAGAAGTACCTGGATCTCTTACCAATCAAGTTATTTCTCAGCAGGATATTGACCTTCACTGAAGTTACAAAACAGGACTCTAAGAAAATCTGAACAAAAAGAGGGTACAGTCATCCTTTTGCTAAAGAAATAGATGGCAAGGACCAGAGACTGAGATGGAAGGCAGCAGGAAGCTAATAAGTGATCTGGGGTGTCTGAGCATCATATGCACTCATACACTGTTTGCATGAGAAAGCACATCTTTGGCAGTGTTCATTTCCTTCTTTTTTTTTTTTTTTTTTTTTTTGTATTCTATTGTTATTTTTCCTCATTTGTAAGTTAATACGTTTGTGAAAAGCAGCAATCCTGCAGAATGAAATTCTCCAGATATGCCCCAAAGTGTGACATGACTACCTGAATAGTCTGAAATTTTCCCATTTAATGGCCCATGAGCCCACTCTGCTGACTACGCTTCAGAAAAAACTAATCTCCATTGCGTCCTGTTTTCCACATGAGTCTTTCAGAAAAAAAAAAAAAAAAAAAAAAAAAAAGTAGGTAGTTTCCACTTTTCTTTCTCTTGGGATTATTTTTATGATTTGGTATTTTCTTTCATGAGATATGCTGAAGTCATAAAATGCATTTTGTAGTGACCAACACACAGGGTGGCAGGCAATTCATTCTGGGCTACTATTCACTGACAGATTGCAAATTTACAAATTGCTTACAAATATTTGCTTCTTATTGCTTTTATTTAAACAACTGCACGTTGTTTTTCTAAAGAATATACAAATATAGAGTTTGCAAGGTAGTGCCTCTGCATCCAAAACATTGGTCTCCTAAGCAAGGAAGTGGTCAAAAATCATTCTTAAGCTCAGAATTGATAGCTAAAATGCAGCAGATTTCCAGAGTAGGCCAAGAACCAAAATACATATATCACATAAAGTAACTAAATATAATGGCTTAAAGGAAAACAAACTGCTAAACAAGAGAAAACAAAATACTAATCAGGTAAAGTTGGGAGGAAAGTTAAAAATAATAATAAAAAAATGTTCTCATAGTGGGTGATTGCATATTACAGGGATTAATTGGTTAAGCTTTTTCAGCTTTTGAAGAACTGTTAGACCCAGCCCTCCAAATCCATGTCTGACAGGAATAGCCTGTAGCCCCTGTAACTGCAAATGAATTAATTTTGAAAGGAAAATTACTCACTTGGAATTTAAAATCAGACATTTAGCGATGAAAATGTTGACATGGGCACGTAATTGCTTTCTGACAAATGGCTAAATAAAAAGTCCTGCCTGAAATCTATAATGTTAATGTTGCCATTCTGGTGTCTCTTTTTGCCTCTGTCTGTGGGACCAAATCCTGTATCCTGAAACTGGAGGTGGGAAAGCCTTCCCAAGTCTGATGGCAAGATGCCAGACAAACTCTGAAATGGCTGGTCTCTCTGAAAGAGTCAAACTAGGCACCACCTCAAAAGCACTCTACATGTTTCTTGTAGCCTACCATGCTTAGTAATGTAACTACCTGAAATCTGCCAAGAGAGCAAATGCCAGCTGAGGCTCTGAGACAGCTGGAAAAATGTACTCTTCGTTGGTCCTGGGACTAAATATGAAGACCCTGGAATCCCTTACTGGGAGTTTGGCTTAGCATCAGGAGGTTGAAGAGCTTGCTTTACATCAGCTGTGACAACCTGTAAATACAAAGCCCAAATCCTCTTTAAAAAATCAAACCTTTTTTTTTTTTTTTTTTCTTTTTCCCCAAGTAATTTTGTGTGTCAGTGAAATTCATATATATTACAGAGAAAATTGAAAAGGCTGTTCATTGTTCATTAATGAAGTACAATTACAGGTATAAAAGGAAACGATTTTCTTAATGTCTGTTATACTCCTGTGATGTGATTGATGGTTGCTGTTACTAAAACAACAGAGAAAAATCACTTAATAAGAAAATAATCTTTTTGTTAGGCTGGAAAGATGTCACAGGAATTGCTTTCCTCTAAAGCATGCATTCTTGCTACAGACCCCCAGAGGATTTCAGGGTTTAATTGCCACTCTGTTCTTTCTATATAAAGGAACCCAACCCAGTGAGGAAGCAGAAGCACACTGGAGATCTTCCAGGTAAAAAGGGAAAAAAGAGGATCCTTGCACTGCAAAGATTAAACTCAGAGAAGGTTAATATGCAGTTATCTATGTAATCTGTCCATCCATCTCTGCTCCTAATTGACTTCATTAAATGAAACCACTTTTAAAATGGGGTCTGATGAATGGGATTGAATACTATGATTGCCTGTGAGAGTAGGAGAATGGACTCCACATCCCTTTCAGTGCCGCGTTTCTATGACTACTGCTGTGACTAGGAATCAGACAGAAACAGGCTGGCCTCCCTGGTGTGCCTATCGTCATGGTATCTAGGTACCACTAAATATAATTCCCTTCTGTTAAAAGAAATGGACTTTGTGTCATGTAAAGAGTAAATAATATTAATTTTAATAAAGGTCATTCAGAGAAAAACAGCTAGCTTTGATCATTATCATGAGAATATTTTTTAAACCTATTTGCCACAACATTTATTTCTGCATATTTTTCTTAATGTAATTGTTTGCTATTAAAAACACTGAGTTAGAAATAAATCTGTTTGGACTTACGAGGTGGAAAATGAATACACAAAGTATTTTCTTAGAAGAAAATGTACTTTTAAAATCCTATTATTAATATCTTCAGAATAATCATTGCTTTATGGCACCAGTGTCTCAACTTGTCACCCTTGTGTATGGTATTATGGTTTGTCTTGTGCAGAGGTCTGGAGATGACGTCTATCAATGGAATTCTCTTGGCAGTAAAATATGAGTACGAAAAAACACCTATTATCACTATACATGATAATAGTTGTATATAAATAATAAACACCTCCAAAAGTATAATTAAGGACTCCTGAAGCCAATTAATTTTAGCTGGTGGTATTTGCCTAAGCACTCATCATTGTAGGTAGTCCTTGACCATTATCTGGCTGATAGGTGAATGGTGCCTTGCAAAGGTCTGGGAGCAAACTACATTGACACATACAGGGTGTGGAGCAGGGACTGCATGACTTTGGATTATGACTGAAGCTCTCTCTTGCATGGAGATAAACTCTGACAGAAGGTGCTCAATGAGTTGTTGCCATCTGACAGCTCATAAAGGAAACCCCTTACTGACAAATTTACTGCTATTTTTCCATCCTTTAATCTTCCTCCAGTCTAGAGGAGCAGAATCATGCGGCTGAGAATGCAGCAAAAAATTACCAGCTATAAAAACATCACACACTTGTTACCTCCCATTGCTAGTTTGCTTTGAACCTCTCATTAAGCCTTTTGTCCAAAGGGTGTGCCTCACACCAAGCCCTGGTATGAGAGAAATGACTCAGTTCAGTGACAATAATAGCATTTACCAAGATTTCCCCCAAAGAGAAGGTGCTGTCATAACAGATGCCCAGAGCTTGCAGATATATTGATGAAAAAGAGAGCAGATGATCAACCAGGACAACGTTAAAAGTGTTGAGAGGCAGTATATCTTCCATTAACGATTTTCAGGTGCACATTCCAATAAACCAAGCCACAGCAGTATCTTGACAAGGTTTTACTACTTTGAATGGAATATTCAGACAGAAAGATGACAGATGATTTTAGAAAAGTACAATTAAATCAGTATTGAAAATGGAGAAAGTTGATCAAAGAACAAAGAAAGAATTGCATTAAAATTAATCATCCCAAGGTTGTAAAATCACTTGTAAACCCTCAGCAATGAAAGATTAAATGAGGAGGAAGTTAATGTTTTAAATCAATTTAAATTTTCCAGTAGAGAACTTGATAGTTCCAACAGACTTTGGCCTCTCAGAATATTTACTACAGTTTCAGGCAAGCCTTGTCAAACCATAAGCAGCTGAAAAAGTCATCAAATAAAAATAACTAATGTTAGGTTCATTAAGCAAAAGCTCAGGGTTATTAAAAACACACAGAAAACCAACAAAGACAAACAAACCAACTCATAACCCTAAAACCTGACGCATATTTAACCAAGAAGAATATCGGTCTTTTCAGAGAAGATCTTTGTTTATAGCTATTGAAGTTACTGGCATGGACCATGCTGCTTAATAATAATCAGATGAATGATAGTTCTGATATATTCATTAGCAGATCTCTGGTATTTAAAATCATGATGGAGCAGAAACAGTATTATGGATGCATTCAATATCAGTATAGAGTTGTGAGATTGCTCTGACATACATTCCACTTATATTTTTGTCACAACTGATTATGTTGAAAAGCTCTGGAAGTAATAACTTTTAACGACACAACATTTATTTTTCCAAGGAAGCTTGAGCTATAGTTTAGCAACCCTACATTTCTCAGGGAAGATACAGCAGACTTTTTTAAACACATGCTCTGAAGAAGATTTTTTTCTACACTGTTTGGTGCTGGCCACTGCTGGAGAAAGGATAACAAATTAAATGGCTCATTGATCTGTTCCAGCACAGAAAATCCTAGGTTTCTCTGTATTTATTGTAGCTGGTACTCTTCAATACCCAAAGGCTTAATTTAACACCCTCAACAACTTCATATGAGAACTTGAGAGAATCCTTTGAAATAAGGACATTCCTGTAAGAGAGCAACTTCTGCCACAGCCACACATCCTATTTGATTTCTGTGAAGAAAAATTCTGAAATTCGCATTTAGAAAAATTCTTGCTCATGCTTGGATTAATAGTCAAGGCTTCAGCATTAGGTCTAGGGTCAGTTTCAGCACCAATGATCCTAGTGCAAATAAAATGATTTACTGTGGTATGACATTTGTTTGGTAAGATACACAGTGCATAAATTCATCTCTTTCAAAAGAGTTATTAGAGGCACATCATATACCACTTAAATCCCATTTCTTAGAAACCTTGTGCCTTAGTCTCATGTTAGTCCTCTGTGTGAGGTAAGTGTCGGTCAATAAAATTTGCTGTTGCTATTGTTTAGTCCTAGGCTGTCTGCATAAAAGCTTATACTTGATTAGTGTGTGCTTCACAGCAGATGCAAAACATTCATTAAAATGGATACCTCATTTGGAAAAAGAAAAGACCGTGGCATGACAAAATTCTAAGCAGGACTTTGAGTATTTTTAAGCAGGACATTGAGTATACAGCGATAATTATTTTCAAAAACTAATCTAATCTCTAGTACTACATGGTAAAAACAATTAAAGACACTTGGTCATACCCTTTATCCAGCTATTGCCATACTGGCCTGAATGGAGCAGCAGCATTGGATGTGAACAGTGGAACTGGCATTTCATTTATTGCATTTCAATTATTGCATCTATTGACTAACAAAGTCCCTTAAAGCTCACAAATAGGGTTAAAGAAAAACACCTGCTACTTACATATTAAAAATGTGAGGAAATTTGTTTGCATTTTTGTGGAATATATAATTGTAGTGCATTTTAATATATATGGTCATTAACAGTTGATACAATCTCACTTTTAGTATCTACATACACACTTTAAAATAAATGTTTTATTGCATCTGAGTTAGTATGCATACGTAAGAAGATAGAGTCTAAACTATAGAGAATTTGAGCTCCTCTCTCTCGAGAGTCAAAGATGTGTAATGGAAAATCACAACAGGTTACGTGAGAGGTGGTGAATCCTTTTTCTGCTGGTACATATATAGAGTGTAGTTGACCACTGATTATTCAACTGCTTTGGAATGACTTCTATGGTCTAAGGCATGGCTGTAGCACATCGCTTTCTTAGAGATTGCTCCTTTATACTGCCACTAAAACATAAGTTTTACATTTTGCTGAATGGTGGTTAGAATATTTATTCTGAATTAGTTGTTCTCACTGAGACAGATTTAGCTCTGGTGTAATTGTGTGAAAGTCGATAGAGGAAAACTATGAAAAAACTTGGTCTGTTGAGCTTATTGATTAAATTTGATACATACAAATCACAAGCCATATTCTATCCTTGAACACATAGATTCAACTTATATTGTGCCTACTGAAAGCCATAAGTGCACATCTGTTACCAGAACATGGCTGAAAAATTTGTAACTCATTATCTTAACACAAACATAATTGTCTCTGGTGTGTAAACACAGCAATATCACAAGTTCTAATCTTGGGAAGAGTCACTGACCCCTTGTGTGAATTCAGCAACTCACTTGGCCTCCTGTGCTTCAGTAAAACCCTGCTAAAATCTGTAAGCATCAAATCTGTAGGAAAAGGAGCAAGTCGCTGACACTCAATTAAGCTATTATTTATAAATAATGTTCACTATAGCTATAAATATATCACATTATACCTGAAGTGGAGCTGCAGAAAGAACTAAGAAGATGCTAAAAATAGCTGGCATTACCACGCAGGTATGTTAAGAAAAAGGCATGTGGTTAATGTTTAAGTTTTCTTTCTCCTAATGTGATATTATGAAGCAGAGCTTTGCAATTTAGAAGGCTTCAACATCTGATCTTTTGTCACGAGCTTCTAAGATTACTCAGATAAATTCAGATAAATTCATTCCTGACAAAGCAAGCTTCCCTGCAAGGAAATCAAGCCTCTTCCATAGGTCTTCTAAAAATATTTTGTTCTCCTCACTTGGAAACATGAAATGTCTAAAAAGGTAAGTTACAAAGAAAGGTAGCAGCTAGGCTGTTTGCTACGGAGGTGCAAAGTCAATCAATATGGGGGAAGCATTTTGGGAATATTCTTCCTAATATTTCTAGAATATAGAAAGGGTGTAGAAAATGTTAAGTGTCCAACACCTAATTAATTACTTTGGCATACTTAAAAAAGAGCTAATATACACTAGGGTGTAACTTGTTATTTCCCCCTTAGCATTTCCTTCTCATTACAAGGAAGATGTCCTTGGTAGTGCTTGAAAAATGTTTTAAACTTCTCATACTATTTCTGTAATTGTGCTACACAGATGAGCACGATGGGTCTGTGCTGCCCCAATGAGAGGAGTGCTGTAGGATGTGTTCTGGTAGAGGTAAGGAGAGAAAATACAGCTCTGAGTACTGGGCTGGAAGCCCTGACAGGGTTTAAAGACTGGCTTTGGTGGCCAGATACTGACCAAAACAATGAACTGACATATCCAAAGACAAAATAGCCGCACTAACAAAAGCTGACACTTAAGAAGTTGTGCCAACTCATCAAACTGAGAAATGCAGAGGGTGAGAACAAGAGCCTTGTACAGGCTTTTCTTTTGATGCAGTCCAGGACACAGTTGGCTTTCTGGGCTGCAAGCTCCTGTTGCTGGCTCACGTTGAGTGTTTCTGTGAACCAACACCCCCAAGTCTTCCCCTCAGGGCTGCTCTCAGCCCATTCTCTGCCCAGCCTGTATTTGTGCTTGGGATTGCCCCAGCCCATGTGCAGGAACTTGCAGTTGGCCTTGCTAAACCTCGTGAGGTTTCTGTGATTATTGAAGAAACTCAGTAGAAAGAAACCCTTTATATAAAGCTAAGGAAATGGCACTATTAGTATGACTAATACATGAGCATCCCAAGTGTTAAAGCTGCTTTTCTTGGAGCATTAGAAATAGTAGAGCATCAAGTCTCAGTGAAAGGCCAAATACCTAAGAATCATTGTTAAAAGTAATGATTTCAGTTAGTCTACTTCTACAATACAAGAAATAGCTACAAATGAGCTCTTTACAAGCATTCCTGATATTTCTCACCAGACTACTCTCTAGTTAGAGCAAACATGAATTATTTCCAGCCTAAGAACTAACATGCCCAGCCTCTCCCTTCCTCCAAACAATATGGGTTGGAAGTTACAATATCAAGGGTAAGGCAGATCATAACAAAGCTCCTTTAATTCACTTGTATATCTGCTATTTGTGCCACCACACGAGTGCACGGAGTAGCGTATGACCTCGGTTATAATATCAAAGGATTCATTAGCTGTTTACTATGTTGGCAATAACGCAGTTTATGACCTGGTTCTTTGGACTCTGAGCATCACATTCTCCATCTAAATGCTACTGATGTTTTACTGAGCTAAAGCTATGCCTATACAAATGCAGGAGTCCTATCTAGTCTATGTGCTTACACTTACAAATACTGCAACATTTACCACAATTGCCCGTAACTGTGACTAAACTGAATATATTGAAAGGTGCTATGTTTTGCTTCATTAAAATACTACATAAGAGCATTTTTTCTCTTGCTAGACCCGTGTAATCAGAATTTGTATTTTTCTGGTTAATATTATGTTTCTTCCTTCTCCGAACCATATCTCATAACAGAGAAAAGAGATTTAATGCAAAAAAAAGAAAGAGGAGCTGTATATTGTTTTCAAGAAATAAAACTGCTTGCAGAATTGCTGCTGATTCCTATCTTTAAGAACCTGATAACAAGGATCTGAGTAAGCATTTTTTTAAATACATTTTAATGAAGTGACAAATGTGGAAAGATGCGCACCGAATTCCTTAGTGAATGTTGTGGAAATAAGAAAGAAAATATCAACCTCAAACCCAAACAAAACTAACTCTGGAGAGGAAAAGAAATTAATTTCAAGAACAACATAATACCATGCAGACCTGCTCTTACAGCAAACCATCAAGTTAATTTAATTCCGCAAACCCCATTGCTCCAACAAAATGTTGTTTAAATCAATTCATTCTTTCATTATGCCGCTTAAGAGTGCCATGAAGTGATGAGAAATTACTGAGATGACTTTTCATGTATCAGAATCCCCTCAGTTTCACTTCATTTTCTATCCTGACATGCGATTAATGTGCTGCATTTGCATGCTAAAATAGTATATTTAATTGTAAAAGTGGTGGTGTTAAATTACCTTGCAATGAGTTTATTTTAAATGGTTCATTAAAGTTTTTTAAATAGCTTACTGCACGATTGCATCTCTGCACTGCTTTGATGTATTACATCTTCAACCAATAGATGCAGTATAGGAAACCTTTACTTGCTGTGCTATTTGCCCTTTCAACAGCAAAATTTGAGCTAAAAGCAGTTGCAAGCTCACGGGTTCACATTCAGCTAATTATAGCACTCGAGTGGAAGCCCACCCCTCTCCCACACCTATAATGTTCTTTTCTGATTCTCCATCCTCTGGTAGCACACAATCAAGTCATACTATAACGCAGGATGTGATTTGATTAATGTCACTCATACATGTGCTCTTCCCCTACTTCCTCTCCATGGAAAAATAAAGTACACATAGATCTTTTCTCTGGAAAAAATAAAGTTCTGGGAATCTTCAGGTTGGCAAAGGCCAGGTTGAAGAGTATTTTGTTCTTAAAATGCCACATTCTAAGATTTACACAATCCCATGAAATTTAGGTCCTGGTTTATTTATTTATTTATTTTTGGTGAAAGGGAATAATTCAGTTGCATCAATTCACTACCAGTGATACTTTACAACTTCATGCTTCTCTTTAGAATATGTACATATAAATACAAAATTATATTTACAAGAACCGCAGAATCCTTTAGGTTGGAAGGAGCCTTAAAATCATCTCCTCCAACCCTCCCAACTCAAGCAGTGTCAGCTAAAACAGGTTGCTCAGGGCCCTGTCTAGTCAGGTTTTGAATGTCACCAAGGATGGAGACTCCACAGACTTTCTAGGCAATTTATTCCAGTGTTAGACCACACTCATAGTAAGAGTGTTTCCCTGTGTCCAGGGGGAACCTCCTGGTTGTTAAGTTGTGCCTTTTGTCACCAGTTATTACTAAGAGTCCTGTTCCCTCATTTAATTTCCCTATGCTGAATCTTCTGTTCTGCAGGCTGGAGTCTCAGCCCACTCAGAATTTCCTTATATTAAAAATGCTCCAGTTTTTTACTCATTTCTGTGGCCCTGTGTCAAATTCACTCCAGTAAATCCATATCAGTCTTGTGCTCAGGAGCCCAGACCTGGACACAACACTTCAGGTGTGAAAGAAACTCTGAGGAGTAGGGCAGAGCAGAGCAGACTGCTACCAGGAGCTGCAAAGGTGAGCTAAGGCAGCAAAGCCCTTCAGGAACGACCTTCCCTAAGCAACTCTGTTCTCTCCTGTAACACCTACCTGTGTCTACCTGATGGATAAAAGGTTTCTCTATACATAAGAGCATTAGGCTTTCATTTTCAGTTTAAACTGTATTTCCTAATTTTAGAGACCATGACCTGAAAGCTGCTGTAATTTTTTAACTTGCTCCATGCAGATCTCTGTTGTCATTGCTCACATGAATATACTTGGAAACATAATGGGAGCCTCACTTCTGTCTCTTGATCTCAAAGGGAATTAAGCACTGAAATAACTTGACAATGACAAGCCACATGTTAGTTGTTAGATTGAAGGATAACAGCCCTATTTTGATTCCTTGCTGTGTCTTTTTAGCAAGTATTTCACTAATGTGCACAAATAGTTGTCTATATTTAGGTCAGCTTCATGCACCGAAACATTGGTTTTATTCTATGGTGAGGAGGAAGAATATCACCCCTTAGGGAAGAGTATCATTAAACTAATCTATACTATTATATCCCTATTATCACTTCTGCATACATGCATTTTAAAATTAAATAGTACATAGAGATACACATTTGGAAAATTGGTAGTATCACTGCTAATATCTACTCATTGGTACTGATTGGTATACTTCTTCCCTGACATTACCTAGCATATGCTGATTAATGTGAGGCAGATACAGAGAAAAGAAAGTTTCCCTGGTCTCTACTGAAAGCAAACACCACTGGTAGCGGATTGGGATAATCTCTCAAGTCTTGGTGTTAGGTTTGAGGTGTTCAAGATGGATTTGAAAATCAAGCAATTACTCTTTCAGGTCCCACATATATGAATGATCCCTATTCAGGTTGCACTCTTCTGTGTGGTTTAAACTGCGAACAGCAAGAAGTGGAGTCATGGCATTGTGCATGATTTAGCAAATGAAAATACAAAAGACATGCAAGAAAATCTCGTTCAAGGGACTTTTAAAGTAAGATAGAAGAGGTCAGAGTTCAAGTTGAGCTTTCAGTACTGTTTTTGTATTTCTTGACTTGTAAGAACTTGTTCTGCTTTTAAAGATAACATCAATACCTTTTCACTTGCTTTGTATTCCACATTACCCAGATGTATATTTTAAGGTGAACAACAAAAACTATCATTTAGTTTTGTGAATGATGGTCTCAGCTTTAAGTCACACACAATCTCTACATAGTTATATGCTTCCATGACAAAGCTGCATTACACAATTACTCCTATGAACAGATGTTTATCAGCAAAAGGACACTGTTTTCACTTAGTGAAAGTGTCACTGCCCTTCCTTGGTACAAATGTGTACCACAGCCTGGACTGCCTGAAGCTATTTTGTCAAATATTGGTTTGATATTAATTATTGATTTAATATTATAGACAAGCTTTTGAATTTAGCCTCAGTGACAGTGGTAGAATTTTACTTCTTAGACTCAGAATAAGCTTTTCCAGTAAAAACAGATCTTATATATATATGTATACATGTTATTTTTTTTCAGGGGTGGAGTGGAGAGAGGGACAGAAGGGGTATGCTACTCGAATGGTCTACCTAGCATATAATTGCAGTACATATGTATACAGTAAAGTTCTTGATGATGTATCTGCACAAAAGTTTTCCAGGTAGTACCTGTGATTTTACTGAGAGCTTTTTTTTTTTTTTTGTTAGCATTGCAGAAGTGACTTTCAGGTGATTTGTTTTCTATTGTTTGTGCAGGAAGAGTTTCAGTCCAAGGCTTTAAACATGCTCTGTCTGCTCTTAATGCAAGTACTCAATGACTCCCTGAATAGAAAATTAAAACAAACAAACAAGTGTCTAGTAAAATAATTAAATAATTTAAAAACCAGAAAACTTTCTTCTGTCTCTTCTTCTTTTGACAACAGGTGTGCTTTGTGAATCTGGAAACTGCATTTTAGCAGGTGCTCTCAGTTGCTTTGTCTTTTACACAGAAGCAGGCAGAAGTCTCAACTTTTTCACCAGTTCATATTGGTTTAACTGCAGACTCTTCTAGCAGTCAGAAGGCAACGAAGGCCAAAACCATTAATGTTACATCAAGGTCAAAGGTCGATGATTTTCATTTAATAATATAGTTCTCAATTCTTGAGACTTTCCAAGTCATACTAAGGTTATCAGGAACAACATGTGATATTTTATAGACTATTTGTTTTCAGGTACTGGCTTAGTTGCTCAGTTCTGGGCTGGTTGGCAAATGAAGTCTTAGAAGATGGCATACATAAATCATGGATCTGATTTTTTTTCTAGCTGTGCCAGCACTCAAGTATTATTGTCTGATATGTACATTGCACACCAGTTTTGAGAAATAGTAACTGCAGACAGGTAAAGATAAGCAGAGAATATATTTCTCATTTTTTTTTCTTAATGTTTTCCAGTCCTTCTGAAGGTTATAAGCCAAAACACATTTCTTCTAGGTTGTAGTGGGTTTACGTGGCAAGGTTTTGGTAGCAGGGAGCCATAGGGGTGGTTTCTGTGAGAAAGATCTAGAAGCTGCCCCATGTTTGGGAAGGGCCCCATTGTTTTCCAGATCCGAGCCAATAAGCGATGTTGTTTTGCGCCTCTGTGAGAGCATATTTAAGACAGGGAAAAAACGCTGCGCCACACAGCAGCCGGGAGAGTCAAGGGAGTGGGAGAACAGCCTTGCACCAAGGTCAGTGTGGAAGGAGGGGGAGAGGTGCTCCAGGCGCCGGAGCAGAAGTCCCCTGCGGCCTGTGGTGAGGACCATGGTGAAGCAGGATGTCCCCCTGCAGTCCATGGAGTACCACGGTGGAGCAGGGTTCCACGCTGCAGCCCGTGGAGGAGACCACGGTGGAGCAGGTGGCCCTGCACTGACGGAGGCTGCCGCCTGTGGAAGACCCCTGCCGGAGCAGATTCCGGGCCGGACCTGTAGCCCGTGGAGAGGAGCCCACGCAGGAGCAGGTGATCTGGCAGGAGCTGCTGCCCGTAGGGGAGCCAGGTTGGAGCAGTTTTCTCCTGAGGGATGGACCCCGTGGTACGGACCCATATCTGGAGCAGTTCTGGAAGAGCTGCTGCCTGTGGGAAGCCCATGCCGGATCAGTTCATCAAGGACTGCATCCCGTGGGTGGGACCCCACAGCACAGGGGACGAGAGTGACCGAGAAGGAGCGGCAGAGAAGAAGTGCTGTAGACTGACCATAACCCCCATTCCCCGTTCCCCTGCGCCGCTCGGGGGGAGGAGGTGGAAGAGGGTGGATGGGGGGGAAGGTGCTTTTGGTTTGCTTTTTCCTTTGTTTTCTCACTTCTCTCGCTTGTTAGTAATAGGCAATAAATCTTACTATCTCCTTATGCCGAGTCTGTTTTGCCCATTACAATAATTATTGTGTGATTTTCTCGTCCTTATCTCAATCCTTGAGCCCTTTTCACATATTTTCTCCCCATTCCTCTTTGAGGAGGGGGAGTGAGAGAGCGGCTGTGGTGGAGCTCGGCTGCCCACTCGAGCGGAACCACGACAGTCTTTTTTGGCGCCCAACGTGGGGCTCGAGGAATTTGAGATAAGTATGATAGTTAGTAGAAGTAACGGGCAAAAATATGTGCAGGATGATTGTTAGGAATGTACAAGTTGTGAAGAATTTAAGAAAGCAGTAACTGTGAGATGTTAGTGTGGTGAAGGGATGAGGGGTGGTGTGTGTGTAAAATGTCCACCCTGTCGGTGCTGTGATGATGTTATGTTTATTTTGGTGTGGTGAATTTTTTTTCTTTTTGATGTAAGTGAAGTTTGTGAAGGTTGTTGTGATAATTGTAAAGTGATAGTATGTTGTGAGTAGTCTTAAATATGCTTTTAACAGAGGCGAGGGGTGGAATGTAGTGGGTTTACGTGGCAAGGTTTTGGTAGCAGGGAGCCATAGGGGTGGTTTCTGTGAGAAAGATCTAGAAGCTGCCCCATGTTTGGGAAGGGCCCCATTGTTTTCCAGATCCGAGCCAATAAGCGATGTTGTTTTGCGCCTCTGTGAGAGCATATTTAAGACAGGGAAAAAACGCTGCGCCACACAGCAGCCGGGAGAGTCAAGGGAGTGGGAGAACAGCCTTGCACCAAGGTCAGTGTGGAAGGAGGGGGAGAGGTGCTCCAGGCGCCGGAGCAGAAGTCCCCTGCGGCCTGTGGTGAGGACCATGGTGAAGCAGGATGTCCCCCTGCAGTCCATGGAGTACCACGGTGGAGCAGGGTTCCACGCTGCAGCCCGTGGAGGAGACCACGGTGGAGCAGGTGGCCCTGCACTGACGGAGGCTGCCGCCTGTGGAAGACCCCTGCCGGAGCAGATTCCGGGCCGGACCTGTAGCCCGTGGAGAGGAGCCCACGCAGGAGCAGGTGATCTGGCAGGAGCTGCTGCCCGTAGGGGAGCCAGGTTGGAGCAGTTTTCTCCTGAGGGATGGACCCCGTGGTACGGACCCATATCTGGAGCAGTTCTGGAAGAGCTGCTGCCTGTGGGAAGCCCATGCCGGATCAGTTCATCAAGGACTGCATCCCGTGGGTGGGACCCCACAGCACAGGGGACGAGAGTGACCGAGAAGGAGCGGCAGAGAAGAAGTGCTGTAGACTGACCATAACCCCCATTCCCCGTTCCCCTGCGCCGCTCGGGGGGAGGAGGTGGAAGAGGGTGGATGGGGGGGAAGGTGCTTTTGGTTTGCTTTTTCCTTTGTTTTCTCACTTCTCTCGCTTGTTAGTAATAGGCAATAAATCTTACTATCTCCTTATGCCGAGTCTGTTTTGCCCATTACAATAATTATTGTGTGATTTTCTCGTCCTTATCTCAATCCTTGAGCCCTTTTCACATATTTTCTCCCCATTCCTCTTTGAGGAGGGGGAGTGAGAGAGCGGCTGTGGTGGAGCTCGGCTGCCCACTCGAGCGGAACCACGACAGTCTTTTTTGGCGCCCAACGTGGGGCTCGAGGAATTTGAGATAAGTATGATAGTTAGTAGAAGTAACGGGCAAAAATATGTGCAGGATGATTGTTAGGAATGTACAAGTTGTGAAGAATTTAAGAAAGCAGTAACTGTGAGATGTTAGTGTGGTGAAGGGATGAGGGGTGGTGTGTGTGTAAAATGTCCACCCTGTCGGTGCTGTGATGATGTTATGTTTATTTTGGTGTGGTGAATTTTTTTTCTTTTTGATGTAAGTGAAGTTTGTGAAGGTTGTTGTGATAATTGTAAAGTGATAGTATGTTGTGAGTAGTCTTAAATATGCTTTTAACAGAGGCGAGGGGTGGAATGTAGTGGGTTTACGTGGCAAGGTTTTGGTAGCAGGGAGCCATAGGGGTGGTTTCTGTGAGAAAGATCTAGAAGCTGCCCCATGTTTGGGAAGGGCCCCATTGTTTTCCAGATCCGAGCCAATAAGCGATGTTGTTTTGCGCCTCTGTGAGAGCATATTTAAGACAGGGAAAAAACGCTGCGCCACACAGCAGCCGGGAGAGTCAAGGGAGTGGGAGAACAGCCTTGCACCAAGGTCAGTGTGGAAGGAGGGGGAGAGGTGCTCCAGGCGCCGGAGCAGAAGTCCCCTGCGGCCTGTGGTGAGGACCATGGTGAAGCAGGATGTCCCCCTGCAGTCCATGGAGTACCACGGTGGAGCAGGGTTCCACGCTGCAGCCCGTGGAGGAGACCACGGTGGAGCAGGTGGCCCTGCACTGACGGAGGCTGCCGCCTGTGGAAGACCCCTGCCGGAGCAGATTCCGGGCCGGACCTGTAGCCCGTGGAGAGGAGCCCACGCAGGAGCAGGTGATCTGGCAGGAGCTGCTGCCCGTAGGGGAGCCAGGTTGGAGCAGTTTTCTCCTGAGGGATGGACCCCGTGGTACGGACCCATATCTGGAGCAGTTCTGGAAGAGCTGCTGCCTGTGGGAAGCCCATGCCGGATCAGTTCATCAAGGACTGCATCCCGTGGGTGGGACCCCACAGCACAGGGGACGAGAGTGACCGAGAAGGAGCGGCAGAGAAGAAGTGCTGTAGACTGACCATAACCCCCATTCCCCGTTCCCCTGCGCCGCTCGGGGGGAGGAGGTGGAAGAGGGTGGATGGGGGGGAAGGTGCTTTTGGTTTGCTTTTTCCTTTGTTTTCTCACTTCTCTCGCTTGTTAGTAATAGGCAATAAATCTTACTATCTCCTTATGCCGAGTCTGTTTTGCCCATTACAATAATTATTGTGTGATTTTCTCGTCCTTATCTCAATCCTTGAGCCCTTTTCACATATTTTCTCCCCATTCCTCTTTGAGGAGGGGGAGTGAGAGAGCGGCTGTGGTGGAGCTCGGCTGCCCACTCGAGCGGAACCACGACATAGGTAAAAATAATACCTGACTGCTTTCACCTCTGCAGCTTAAATTATTTGATGGGGTTACTATTAGACTGCAAACCCACAGTTTTCATTCTGTACTCCTGATTGTTACAGCCTTGCTCTAGTCGATGCCTGGAGAAAAGCTACTAAGAGAATTGATGCTAGTCTTCCTCCTGGTGAGACACAAATCAGGCCTATGTCACACTTTAAATCCTAGTCATTAGACAATCATTTTCACATTTTTATTTCCTAGTGAAAATAAGTAGTTCTCTCTCCATTAAACAGGGCTGGACTTTAATCTGTGCAACCCTGCAGACGGGTCCAATCTGGGTAGGAGAATGTCCTAGCATTATGCTGATAATGCAACTTAGATACCTGCTGTTCCTAGACTACAACATACTCAAATTACTGGTGGAATACAGCACAAGTTTCCTGGGCAGGACCGAAGCTATTTTTCCCCAGTAGAGAAGCACCAATTACATAATACTAACAGCACTAATTAGCAGGCTTCAGGCCACTGCAGCTAGTGCAACAAATTTCTTACATCTTTCTCTACCTTGCCACTGCAGAACAAGTTAGCTTTAAAAGTGGGATTTCACACACACACAGGAAAATAAGTTTATGAAAGTCTCTTTAAATTGGGAAAAATAGAATTGACAAGACACCAAAGATGTAGGGCTGACTTAGGCCCAGGAGAAAAATAAGAGTAAAATGAAGAGGAATGAGATTTGTCATATAGTAGAAGAGAAATATGATTCATTTGAGAAAATGTATTTACAAGGAAGTAAGGAACAGAAAATAGACCTTGTAGGTAGCACTTTCTCAATTAGGCTTAGAGCCCAGCAACACATGCCTGCCTCTTGCTTCCTGGCAAAGGAGGAAAGCAAATGCTGAGTTTGCAGGAATTTCCTCCTCCTATAACACAAACCAGATAGTCTATTGAAACAAAATATCCCAAATTTACTGGCTACCTCCTCAGCTAGAACTTGCTACTTTCTCCCCTCATTCTGTAACCATCTCACAGGCTTCTCCTGTAGGTCCTCAGCACTAGAGGCCTTAAAGAATGGGATCATCCTGTTCCCAGAACCCCTGCTCCACTCTGCCCCTCAAACTTCTTTGAAGACAGCCCTACTTGCCTTTTTTTTTTTTTTTTTTAAAAAAAAAACTTACAGATTATTGATGTGAGCTAATAGCAGCACCCTTTAACAAATCAGATCCATCTTACAGCAAGGTAAGATGCAATAATACAGCCAAAGCTCTCCACAAAGATCTTTTCTCTCTTTCTCTCCTCCAGCATCTCCTTGGCTCAGCTTTCCAGTTCAGCTGCTCCTGTTCCCTTCCCCCTTGCTACCCCTGCCTTGTTGGCACACCAAGTCATAAAAGAGCACTTCCAAGGAGCAATAACTAATGTGATTCCAAGGCTCGTTTTTTGGTATTAATATCAAAACCTGACAGACGACTGTCAGCAAGACTGTCAATATCTGTTAGCAATGTAGCACAGCTGTTCTTTCTATTAATTCACTGATTTAACAATGGTTACTTGAATCATAAGAGAAATGTCACTGTAACTACACAATACCAAGAGTAAATAGACCACAGCACCATTTATATATGTTCGTGGTTCTCTGAAGGATCACCACTTATCAAATTTGGACAGCTTTACAAGGCACCAGCGATGTTCTCTCTCAAAGTTCATGTTCAGATTTGTGACAGCATCTATGAATAGCTTAGTCAGGTTTAGTTTGGCTCAGTAAAGTTTCTGCATGCATTGTTTGTAAAATGAGAAGTAAAACCTAGCCTTGTAGTTCCACATACTTCAGACTCTGAAAGTGTTTTCATTTCCAAGATCTCCTTGGAAGCAAACTTTAGCCCTCTACTTAGGGAGGATAGAAAGGGAAAATGGCTTGTCCAGATTTGGGGTGCAAATTAAAACACAGCTGAAATATCATCATATTCAGATGAGTAGACAAGGGTCATTCACTGCCCCTGTCTCCAGCTGGCTCCAATTATTGTTTAGGAGGGGCTTTTGCTAGATAAAAATCATAGAAAATGAGGTTTTATCTGTTTTGTTACTCTGAAGACATTCAGTATTTCAAAGTTCTTCCACGTAAATACAAAATAAAATTTACAAGGTAAATGTAAAATTGTGTTTCTTTTTCAAAGTACATGGACGTGTAATACAATGGAATTAATTTACCCCTGTTAAATCGGAGCTGCTTTAAAATCAATTTCTGCCTGCATTACATGTGTATAGCTACTTACTGTAAAATATTTTTGCACTCGTTTTGTATCATATTTTTGCACTCGTTTTGTATCATCCAAGGTTTGAGATGTATCATGTGGAACCTATGCTCCATCACTGCCACATGCAAACTTCAGCATCAGTGATGTGCAGACAATTACATATACTGGTAGGAAGATATTCTCTCAGCTCTTGGCTTTAAAAATCCCTGGCATTTTCTACCTCCTTTCTGCCTGGTATCTCCACAGCACAAGAAGCAGACATAAAATCATGCTAGTACAAAAAGGGCTGAAAAATTTATTTTTGTGGAATGAAAGGAGGGAAGGGGAAAGCAAGATGCAGTGGATGAGCCATATGGCTTATGTATGAGGAAGGCTCTGAGAATGACAGCAGTTAACTGCATTCACAGGACAGTTACTATTTTTTTTTGCTGTGAAGAGGCAGCTCTGCAAGTGACAATGGATGGGAACAGAAAGCTCATGGATTTCATGCCCACCCACCCTTGCCCACCAACTGATAGCAGCAGCTTCCTCTCTGGGTCATGTGCAAGGATACAAATCAAATGAAGGGAGGTTTTCCCAGGATGAAAGATTTCTATCATCTAGGATTTAGCTGGTAGGCTGTAAAGTGCTTTCAGATCCTTTAGATCTGTATACATGAAGGTGGATATCAGTAAAGTTGAACTGTGCAAACACCACCAAGAGCACAGATAACTCAAAGCTGATGAATTTAGCAGGAACCTTTTATACTACAGTCTATGAATTAGAGACAGGAGGAAAAGATTTTAGCAAAAAAAGTTAAGGCAACAGGAACAGGTGGGGATAAGGAATTTGTATTTTTCACTTAGTACTTGACACCTTGGAAGTTCAAATAGATGCATTTCATCTAACATGGAATGCCAGTATGTACCGAACAGAGAAAGATATGAGGCATTATCCAATGCAAACATAAAGCTTTACAGAGGGCAGTAAGCACACAATGACAATTTTTTCTTGTTCAACTAAAAGTATCTGTATCTGATTAACAACCTAATTTATCCTTTGGTAACACAAAAGGATCATTTTTTCCCCTGGGTTATCATTTTGGTTCTGATGCCTCTTCTGTAACTACATAGAATATAACCGTAACCACTTGATATTAGAGATGTTTATTTGTAACTGGAAGCAGGAGGATTTTTCAACAATACCATGGGCAGCACCAGCATAATCTCCATTCCCTGCCTTCACCCAAGCGTGCTTGTTCTTTGACAGCTCTTTTCATTCAGTTCAGAGATGCAATCCATGAGTGATTTTCAGGAATAAGGCAGGCAAGCACTGATTGTACAGTAGAAAAACCTAAACAAAGTCAATCCAGTTCTTGCCTTCCTTACTGTCAGGAATATCACATACCACTAGCACACTGATGGACACAACTATTAGGCAACCACTAGATCACCAAAATCACCTTCCAGCCTGCTGAGCAGTCAAGATTAACTTTTGGTTCTGATTTATTTAGGCTAGATTAGGAACAGACTGACAACAGGTTCAGACTCCACTACTCCTATACCCATGAACAAACTTTTATAGGGAAATGAAGTCCTTCAGTAGTCCTTTCAGTCCTGACTCTAGACTTCAGGCAGACCACAAACTACATTGAGATAAACTCTCAGAGTTGAAGAGCAAAACACAAAAAGCAAAAGCCTGCTCAGAATCCGACAGAACGCAAATCCCCAACTTCTACATCAAGCAGTTTTAGTGCCTGGCACCCTTTGCCTGCTGCCCAGCACTCAGCACACTGCACTCTCACCAAGTCTGGCAGAGCTGATTCTGCCTCAGCACCAAAAGCATACTTTCAACTGCAGCATGTTTTTTTTTGCATGCTAATCTAACTCAGCTCCTCCAGACAGATCTGGAACTGCTTGTGAAAAAAGGAGGCTTTGTGTAGTATTACAGATACTGTCAACTGTCAGGCCAATGCCAAATGCCAGACTATCTGCTCCTCACAGCTGCAGTGTGTTCCCTCTTCCAAGTGGCACCCAGAGGTGCTGCAGCAATGGCAGGAGCACAGCACTGTTTTGCTCACTCCAATCATCAGCAACACAGTTGTGTGATTTACCTGACCCATTCGCACTCTGTATGACTGCAGCTTTCACACTAATCTGTAAAGATGTAATTAGAGAACATTCATGGAAAAGCAGGTCGTTTTTATTTAGCCAGAACTGAGATACCTCACCATTTTTCCTTAACATACCCTATTTTCTTTTAGGCAATATGTCCAGATTTACAGTAAACTCCTTAAGTCTATGGCAGTCAAAACCTTGTCTTTTCTGCCAATTGTAACAATTGGTTGTAAAAGCTTGCCTATTAAATCCTAAGAGAGGAGAAACAAGGAAATAGAACCATTACTCAGTTCTCAAACTTTATTAGATGGAAGTAGTTCACAACTGCCACTGACTTGAATTAGATGGTGATCTGAAAGACCTAGAATTAAAAGTGTCGTCTCAACACAAACTTTGTAAGTCATGCACCCATAAGAGTAGCGATGGATTTGTTTTCTGATATACAAACTGTTGGATAATTAGTAGAGTTTTGGTAACTAGCATAGTTGAGAGAAAAACATGATTTATTGATAGTTTTCATATATGTAAATGTCTTGCTCAATGGACATATTTCAAGTGTATTTGTTTCATATAGAAATAATGCAATGCCCACTGTAGTTTTCCACTTTTGAAACATCTGCCCTCCTGAGCGTTAAAATAAAAAATCCAGCCTAGCTTTGTATAACAGCACAAACCCTTTGTACAGTAAATTACTACGTGTCCTTTTATATACAATGTGCTCAAAACCAAGGAATTTGCATGTTGAATTTGAATAACAGGCCAAAATGAGATAGTTTCTCTTTGCTGATGGAAAAGCATTAGCCCCAAACACATATAACCATTCTTCAGTACAGAAATGTATTCTTTAAAGTAAGGGTAATTGCAAAACCACTCACCAGAAAGGAAAATAGGTTCCAAAAAAATCACATCTGATTGATGTACTTGACAAGAGGGTAATAAAATTAAGTTATGCTCAGAACAGTTTAGAATAATTGATTTGGTTTATGACTTTGACCAAAGTATGCAAAAAAGCAACATTCTTTCATAGTGTCACTATAATTGTTCATACTCTTGAAAGAATATGAAAGAGGAAAAACAGCTATTAGAGTTTTGTTATGAACATGGCTAATTAGAGAATCTGAATAGGATATTTGAAATACCACATCTACAATGCCCATGGACTGTGCAATGCATATAAACACATACACTGCCCATGACTCAGACCTAATTGTGCCGTTTTACCCAGGCCTCTGACTTTACTCCCACCATCTACTGTGGCAACAAATTACATCACTGAAATCCTGTTTCCTCTCCTATGCCTCTCCAAAGGTCCTGAGACAGAATGATATGCTTGATGTGACAACTTTTAGGCTCTGTGCCTGAGGGAGATTATAATTAGCAAAAAGTACTTTGTAGTTCACTTGTAAGCTAAAGAAAACAGTTAGGTGACTGGTAAAGCTAGACAGGACTGCCCCTTGTGCTGGTATCCACAGCTTAGAATTTCATGCTTTTCACTGTGCATGAACACTACCTCCCTGCCATGGCACTGAAGCCACTTCAAACCCTTTCAAGGGGCACAGGGTGGGATAGGGAGCTGTCCAGGGAATGCCTGCACATTGTTTCTCATGTACAAAAATACAGAAGTCTGTAGGCATCGAACTGGCCTGAAGAGGGACATAATCGACCTCTTCACAGCAAAGCTTGGTGACAGCAAGCAGCAGGGTTTGAAGGTATTGTCAGACTCAAGAGAACATTTTGTTTCTTGCAGTAAAAATGCAACATAAAATCAGAAAGAGTGTGAATATCTTAGTTCAGTCAACTAATTTAAAACGTGATTTTGGGGCCAGAAGCAATTCATTAGCTGCAGCCTAAAGCTTTCCCAGTAAATCTCAGGAAAAATTGAATGATTTCATATTATAAAAAACTTGTTATAACAAATTGACATTTTAAGTGCCAGGAGAATTTAAAGAACACTACCTTGCAGCAAAATCTTGTAAGGAGATGCAGACACTTCCTATTACTCGCTGTTTTGACCACTTCTGCATGCATTCAGTTGCTTGGCACCATTTGTGTACTCTCTCATCCTCAGCGGAAACATTTTCCTAATTAGAGGAAATAAGAGAAATACAGAGAAATGCTTTTAGGATGTGTTAAAGGTGACAAAATGCTTAAGAATGACACAATCCCTTTAAGTCTTAAGAGTAGAATTTATTCTGCAAGACAAAAGAGCAGAGTTGTTTTTTTTTTTTTTTTTTTTTGAAGTCTTCTCCTGCTTTTTTGTCAAATGGTAACTTGCACAGAAAGAATGCAATGAACTATTTTGTGTGGAAGACGGAAAGTTGGGTCTGTCAACAGGATTTATAATGTATTCTGTATAACCATTTACTTAGAAGCATATCTTGTGAAATATCATACTACTCCAGGAGAGTGCCTTGTTTTGTTTCGTTTAATTGAAAAATCAATTAATAGCTATTTTTGATACATCATCTTTCACCAGACATGTGCCAGGTGTTCATTAAAGAACAGCTCTATATATTTATTATCCTTGACAGGTTAAAAATTAGTTCCTGTGAAGAAACCTTAAATCGGGACTTATAAACACATTTAACATAAGGCAATTATTCCTTTAGAAAACTCAGTTAATCTGCATACAGAACTGAAGAATGCTGGAGAAGATTGGAGAGATCTTGGTGTAGACCCACAAACAACTGCTTACTTTTTACTTAGGTGTAACTTCTAGCAACTTTGCTGGAATTATCATCTAAGAAAAGATTGGAAAGGATTGAGTTATGGGTCAAGAAGAAAGAGCTAAGAGCTTCAAGCAGGTCACCATAGTCCCTCATTCCAAGTCTTAGTACATTTGAATCCAAAGCATCTCTTCCTTATCAGGTGCAGATACCATAAGATTCTTTGCAAGAAAAGAAATACCTCAGATAAAATGTTTTGGCTCTTTACTGCTTTGGGCTTAGTCATGTTTTCAAACAGATCCTCACAAGGATTTATATTATCACACCAGCCTGCATCTCTAATCTCTTAAATCCAAAATGCAGACACTTAAAATCCTGGGTCAGCATCTCTGGAGCGTGTAGCAAAAGGAATTCAGGATCTGTCCCAGCACCTGCTCTCAGCTGTATTGAATGCAGAAGAAAGCAAGGGCGAACAGCAGCTCTATCCCTGGCTTTTTCTCAACTGTGCTGTCAGCTGCTCAAGGGCAGGCAATTTTAAGGCATTCTCTCTTTATGCTGGATGCTTTTGATGCCCCCATGCTGAGGTTGAGCATCCTGTTCTCCAGTGGCCAAATTTCTCTAGGAGTTGAGAAAGCACCTTGCTTTCCTCACTGGATTCTCTAGAGGCAGCAGAACATCAGAAATCCAGACAACTTCCACCTATTTTTTTTTTTAATGAAAACTATAAGGATTCCAAATTCTGTCACCCATGCATATAAAAAAAAGTCCTTCATATGCAGAATTAGGAAATAAAGGGACTCCTCTTCAGTATGTACAGTATGTTTGGACTTGCTCTGTGGGAAGGGGGGAATACCTGGGTGGTCAGAGGCCTGGACTAAGTTACTGTCTGTTAATAAAAGCATAGTCATGGAGCAGAGTCTTTTCTGCATGTTGTTAATGCTTCGATCTAGAAGTGCAGGAGCTTAATTTTACATGTGTACATAGCTGGTTCAATTGATGGCCACAAAGAAAATTGTATCTCTAAATGTGCTGATGTGCTTTTCTGGCTTGCAGTGTGAATCCCTGATTGAACAGCCGTGGCAGAGCATTTTATCAGATGAAGGAAAAGATTCTTGCAGAATTTAGTTGTATATAGAGCCAAGTGACATTCAGAAGAAAAAGCTTGCCACAAATAATTCACTTTGCCAACACTAGGCACTATGCAGTCTGATTTTAACATCTATTCACACTAAGCAGATTAATGATTTTACTAGCTCACTGTTCTTTCTAAAAAGCACCAAAAAACATTCTACAAGCCATGCTAATCTTTCACCTTAATTAAACCATTAGAACAGTAAATGTTCACTCTGAGCTTTTCTTAAAGAGAACTGTTGAAAGAACTTGCACTATGTTTCCTCTGGGATTTACACCATTGTAAAGTGCCTTATTTTGTGTAGTAGTTTCCCACTGCACAGTTTCTACTTGTTTGATCTGAGGGAGAAATGCATTCAGGCACCAGGACAACATCTCTTATCTTGTATCAAAAGGACCCATTCTGTTCATACCAAAAAGAAAACCTTTCACTGACTTAAACTGGAGCAAGAACTGCTAACGAGTAACGGAAGAATTTAGAAGCTTGCTCCCAATTACCCAGTTGTTATATTCTTGATTTGTTATATTAAATGGCACCATGAAACCACTAGACTTTGTCTGGGTGGGTGGAAACAACCTTCAGCAAATGGTTAATGTTTGATTTTGTTCAACTAAAATGGATGGAATTTTGGTGCACAATGTCAACTTGATTAAGGACTCTATACAGTTATGCAGAAATAAGTGGATAACAGTGCATTTCTTGTGAAAATTGAGGGTATAAGAAACAGCAGGAGCACAGCAAGAAGATTAGAAAAAGAACTGAAGAGAACTGTTTAACAGCTAATTAGAGTCATCAACTGAGCACTACTGGTTTGCATAACTGGAGACATTATGCCACTGAACAGGGGTGTGCACTGAATATCTCATTAGCTTCTGGGAATTCCTGCACTGAAAAGTTGTTGACAAATGTTTCATGAGGGACAACAAAAATTACCAGAGGTGAGGGATCAATTTAACAGGGTGGTTAGACACACATATGAAAAATTCCCATAAACAGTTTGGCTAAACATTAGCTAGAATAGAGATGTTAGACTTGCATTTAGGAATAAAACAGCTCAATTACTTAAGTTTGAATCTAAAGATGAAATCAAAGTTTTCTTTTAACCTCATGCATGTTCTCCCAATTTCCAATTTAATTTGCATCATACT
This sequence comes from Aythya ferina, assembly GCF_964211825.1. Classification (NCBI taxonomy): domain Eukaryota; kingdom Metazoa; phylum Chordata; class Aves; order Anseriformes; family Anatidae; genus Aythya; species Aythya ferina. Next base: position 15,934,342 of record NC_140301.1, on the reverse strand, counting down.
AGGTGTTAAGCAGTTTTTACCCTTAGCAATATCAGAAGAGTCTTTTAACTGCAGAGCCACAAATGGGCATTACCCATACCTGTCTGAGCTGGACAAATCAAAGTAACAATTTCTTTAATTATTTCATCTTTGAGGTAGACCAATGTTTTCAAGGTAAAACATCTAGACTCAAAATTTTCTGCAGATGTAGAATCTAGAAGTCACAGAACATTCTTCAAAAGGTTATTACCAGTGCAAAGGTAATCATAAACATCCGAGTTTCTCTTTCTGATGTCCAATCAGAACTTTCAGGAATCTACCAGAAATCTGGTATTTGTCTACCACCCCTCCTCTTAAGTGCACATATAGTATGGCTTCACTGGGATTGTTTTAGGGGAAAAAACAGAATAGCAAAACAATGTAAAAGCTACCATTCACTTGTACAACATGGGCATTTAAGTTTAACATTATTTGATGGATGCTAGGCAGAGTTAGTTCTGGGAATCCCTTTCCAGTCCATTGTTCACTGTAACCTCTCCATCAGTCAGACTGGGAATAAAGGGCCTCAGTTCAGAGCAGCTTAGAGCCCTGCTGTGTGCATTTTCAGTTATTCATCTGGATCTTAGCAGTAAATAGGGGTAAACTGGGTAAGGCTTGTATTGTAATCTCTGGTGCTGCCAGTCTAACATTTTTCATCAACGATAAAATTAACTTGGAAAAAACTCAACAGTAGTGTCACTTTAAATATAAAAAGTTATAACATGCTACTCTTTGGTATTAAATTCTAACAGTGTAGCAGATTACAATAATAAAATCACAAAGAAAAAATACACTTTCCACTTTTCAGGCACAAAAAGCATTGATCAAACATAATATGCACAGCAGAATAGAGAGCAGGGTTCTTTTAAAAATAAAGATTAGCTAAAAACATTTAAAAGGCTTTACACAAAAAAGCCCCTACAGGGTGGGCTCTCTGAATAAAGATTCAAAACATTACCACAAAAGAATATGATTCATTATTATGGCTTTTATTAAGATGACTTCTCACACAGCTCTCCAATGAATTCAACCTGGGAGCTAATCCTCCCACTGACAAGTCAGTTCATGGTATTTGGACCTCACAATCTCAAGTCCAAATGACAAACTGGATCAAGACAACATGGTTAAATCCAAGCCCTAAACAACTGGTATTTGTTTAGGGCTTGGATTTAGCCCTGCTGCCTAAAGAACTCTGTTGATGTCACTGCATAGGGCTGAAGGCAAACACTTCAATATCTTTCCAAATCTTTTAAAAATTATCCTCAGATTTCCTGAAGAGTTAGGTCTGAACACAGAATCCAGGCTAAGTATTGAATTCACAAAGAGTTGAGATTTCTGAATAATTGATTTATGATAATTATATAATTTTGTATTATATTGTAATTAAACCTACATCTATGACATACTGAATTATGCTAGTATTTATTCCTGAAGGCTGTCAGTATTAATACCTGAAAGACTCAAAATTAGTTCTTAGGTTAGGAACCACAGGCAATTCACCAAAAATATTTCTTTAGGCTTGTGGCATCATCTGAACATTGAATGAAGCTAGTTCCACCAAGCTAACCTCATCTAAGGGAAAGCAACCCCACTGCAAAATGCAGACATATGAAGAAAACACCTTATAGTCTAACTTTTGGTAGTAATCCAGCTGTAAGGCATCAGGCATGAAACCTGTGCCAACAAGAGTCCTGTTTTTTCTTCTAGAATGAAGTTGTAAAATATTAAGGCAAAAAGACTCCTTTTTCTTTTGACATAAAATTCTGTCTTTGCAGTTTTCTGATCCATTGTTGCTGTTGCATTTCTGTGTCCATTTCTTTCTAAAGAAAATGCAATTTGTGGGCTTTCAGGGACAGAAGATAGTAGCAGGGACACCACTCCCATTCAAAATTTTACTTCTGGCTAGCATTAACAGTGTGTGGAAACATCACCACTGAACCCAAGCTGTAAGCACGAAGAAAATAGTTTTCTGCACACCCTAGGATAGAGATGTAGCTGAGCTTTTGCAATTGCCATGTCTGCAAATCACAGCGCAGCAAGTCTGTCGAGGAGAAATCATTCAAGAAATGTTGTGTAGAAAAGTGAAGACAAAATATTTTTCTTGTATCCTATACAATTCTGAGCTCTGTGTGAATCTGTAAGAGGGGAAACATTTCTCTTGCAATTTTATGAACCTTCCCCAACCAAGGAATGATGTAATGTGCAGCCTAATTGCAATAATTCACAAAAAACAATTAAACTAATTTTGAAACAATTTTATCTAACCTTGAACAGATAGTATATATGAAAAACAGGAAATATGCACAAGAAACACATTTTTCAGGACAGTGTGACAAAAACACCTAGACAGACTGAGTGGCATATATTCCAAAATAACATTAGCCATGTGATGCTCTATTGACTGAAGTCCTCCACTTCCCACTGTTGAGCACAGGATTTCCCCGCTAACAAAACCATCCTGCCAGTCACCTCTGCTTACCAGTTACTCAGCTCTTCACCAGAGGCGCGCAGAGACCATCTGCAGAAGCTAGGCAGGGGCTGGGCTCTGTGCTCATTTGCAATCGTTCCTGTCTCCGGAAGCTACAAATGAATTGCCCATCAGTGATGGTTTTGATAGTAGCCTAGGAACTAAACTTTAGTGACGGCATAGGGAGCTCACATCACTCATTTCAGATGGGCAGACATGCAGATGTCAAAACACTGTTCTCTTATAACTGAATAGGGCTAGGTTTGAAATGGTGAAGGTCACTGATTCTCTAGATAAATTTATGTTGTCTGAGCATGCCAGTGATTCACACTGTTGCTACTAGTATTTACATCCTTGCATCAAGCAAAGACTAGAGTAATACTGATTTAGGTTACAAATCTCCTCAGCAAGTAAACAAATGCACTGTTTGTGAAAGGCAATTCATGAGAGAAAAAATTCCATTTAAAAGGCTTAGCCACAGTCACGCTGCTTCTCTTTTCAGGTCAGAATTAACATTTCTGATCTGTCTGTGCAGCAGGTTCATTCATTTTGGTGACTTCCAATCAAACTGTGCTCTTCCTTTGTCATTATCAGCCATCAGCCACAGGAACAAACTGTGTGATCAGAACTTAAGCTGTCAATTTGGTTATGATTCATGAGGCTCAGGGGAATCCAGCTTGCTCTTCTGCAATGATATCGATTCTGAAGTGCTGACGGTACTGAAGTTTGGTTATGTCAGTGCATTGCAGCATACACAATTTGGGTGGGAGACACAAGGAGTAGAGAGCACAGTAACAAGATGCCATAAGTATATTGAATTAATATTTATGGCTTCCATGCATCTACCTGCAATTCTGACCAAGGGCACTACTGAGTCCTGAGTGAACTTTTGAGCTTCTTCCACCCCACACATAGGCTATGTGGAAATGAGCCAAATTGCCTGCCTGGGAGAGGGAGCGTGGAGAGTATTTTTGCCTCCCTCCAGCTGGTACAAGATTAAATCCAAGCTGAGACATCCTTTTTATCTTAGTGTTTAATTAGTTCTTGCCCCCTCAATTTTGAGGCATACCAAACATACTTAAAATATATGAACAGGATATATCTAAGTATACAGATTACTGAAATCTCCTAATTCAAGCAAAAGACGCTTATTGCATCAGTAATGTCTCCTTTTGATTATCCCAGCAGAACTATGCAACACACAGAAACAACTACCAAAGGTAACAGTGAAAGAATCACTGAAGTAACACTAGTCTAGGCCTGAAGAACTGAACACTATTTTTTCCCTTGCATAGTCCTTAAGAGTTGTTTGAACTGCATAAGTATACAAGAGTCCCAAGCTAGTGAGACAAGTGATTTAGCCCTACAATAGAAAGTCATACAGCTGCATCAGCATGGCATAGTGCCCAAACCAACAAACATTGCTAGATAGCTAATAGCAATGCTCAAGGTCCCAAGCTAGTTTTGCCACCACACCAACATGACAACCTGCCTTCTTGAAGAAAAAAAGAGTATTCTGTTTGGGTTATTCACTCATTCTTTAAAGCAAGTTAACGGGACCCCGTATACCATCCACCAGCACCAATTCACTAGCTTCACAAAAGGACACAGCCTATAGTTTTCAGGTTCCACCTAGTCCTAGCCTAGTTTTACCAGTGTTGAAGGAGTTCCCAAGTCTTCCGTTTCAGTAAAGCCAAAATGGAAGGATTTGACAGCTTTCTAGTCTTTCATGCACAGAAACATTTACATTTAAATAAGCATTTTCTGAAATGCATAAATAACTGTCCTCCAGATCAATCAGTTATGATTGATTAGGAAATTAAATCAATTAGAACACATTTTCAGAACCTATAAGCTTTAAACCCAAGCATGACAAGTTGTAATTTTTACCAATAAGCCACAATAATCAGATTTCTGAATTTCTAGTACAGCTTCTATCGGCTTTCATTTTGATGAAAGAGACACTGTAAAAAATTAAATTACAACAGACAAAATTAGAGCTCGACCACAGATGCTCACAGAGGATGAGGAGGTCACAGATTCTTCCTGTACAATTAGCGTGATCACCACTCTGACATTCACAGTTCTTGCAGTAGCCAGCAGAAAGGGCTACAAGCAGCTTGAAGATACTGGTCTAAGTTTTCCTTCTGGGCAGATCCTCCAAGGATCTACTGCCAAGGGAGATAATGAGATAACAGCATCATAGCTGTGCCTCCCCTTACTTCAAGCTTCATCTTAATAGAGGGTGGGGTAGGTAGTAGCTCAGCAGGTTTTATACCTGTTGTAATCATCACCACTTAGAAGAAAGTGAATTTACACCACCTCAAGTTATTGCTGCCACCTGGGAGAAGAAAGGACTAGTGAAGGTGGTCTGGGAGGTTCAGCTACAGACACAGCAGGAGTAAAAGAAACTTTGGACAACACCAAGTAATTGTAATAGGAATGTTCAGTGGCAAATCATTAAGAAGGTTTCCCTGTGTACTCCTTTGGTACTGTTTTATGCAAACTCATTGCCTTACTTTCATATGACTACAGTAAGATAGTAATACCTGCAATAAGATTATTAATATTAGTTGAACTTTCTGATGTTAGTCAGGGCTCCTGCCCCAAGATACCCTGTAGGAATGATCTTGTTCAGTTATGATTGCGGAGAATCAAATCCATTGCACATCTTTAGAAACAGGCATTTTCTACTGGTAAAGACACTAGAAACTTCCCCTAAGGAAATGAACTTGGAAAGAGCAATATATTAAGAGCTGAAGCCTGAAATTCTGTGAAACCTGTGTAACAGGATTTTTCATATTCCTTTAACAGTTCAGGTTTGGCCTTTTGCCAGAAGGACTGTCTATTACAAAAAAATCAACATAAAGCAAGCATTAAAGGATTAAGATCTGGCTAAAAGCTTGTAGCCTCAACATGTCTTAAAAGATGTAATTTTTCATGTTATCTAGCCTGGGTCTCACATCTTCCATTCTGCCACTATTAAAACAATCTGTTCTGACTTGTTACCAGGGTTATTGCATTCTGTTCAGCAGTAATAAATACAAAAAGCAAAACAAACAAAAACAACTACTGAAAATTTATAAAGTTTTCTAGAGAAATATTCACCCTGCTATATACACTATGAACATGCATGCATTTGATTTAATTTTGTTTTAGCCATGTGATTACCCAGAGACACTAAAGAACTGGAAGAGACTTGTAGAGGTGAAGCTGAGGTGGAGCTGAAACCAACATTGAAACCACAAGTATTAATTTGGATTTGGCTGTATCCTAAGTGTACAACAGTGAAAAGCCATAAAACAAGAATTGACCGTGACCTTCAGAAGTAAAGACAAACTGCTACACTAGCCATACAACAGACACTGATGGCTTTACTAATTCATAGTTTTTGTGGATATGGTAACATTCTCTGGGAGTTTGCATCAATCTGGTTAAAAAGTTACGATATTGTCATGCAGGTACATCTCATTTTAACATGCAGATTTTCAGAAACTGCCCTGCAAGAGTACAGGTAGACATGTAATTAACAGCAGTCACAAACAAATTGCAAATGCTTTTGTACAGCACATTAAATGCCACTGTGCTTTTTGAACTAAAAATGACTAATATGTCAATGCTTCTCATGCTGTTACCTGCTTGCCATCAGTTATTTTGAATAAGTTACATGAAATAGTTTTTAGTAATCATTATAGCACCTCAAAACCTATCAAGCAGCTATTACCTAAGCCACAAAGTGACACTGAACTGAGATACTCAGAGGGGTACCTCATTTTGTCTAGTGGACCTTAGATACTGCTAGATTTTTTTTCTTCCAGTAGTAATTGTAGTATGGAAATAACCATAAAATCACCTCACCATACAAGTGATCTGCTTTCAAAAATTTATTTGCAACATATTTTACTTATTGCCTAATTCCCCAAAGTGTTCGATAACTGCATATTAAGTAGGGAGATTCAGCTCTTACCATCCACTGACTTCTATGGAAACTGCAGATGCTCATTACATTGCATGATGGGGTTTTGCAATCAAAAAGTATGGAAAGAAGTTTGATGTGCTTTCTTGCCCTTCATGGTCTTGAAGGACCTCTTGACCTTGTAAGCATGACCTGCCTCCTCTCTGCTGGTTTCCAACCACACAACCAAGTTGGCAAGCAGAAGAGTTGAGAAGAGACTTAAGTAATGGAAATTTCTGGACACATCTTAACCTGACACTTCCATTATTAATGTTTATATTGTTATGCCAGAAATCAAATGAGTTAAGAGTTCATTGTGTTAGATACGTTTAAGCATACAAATGCCATGTCTGTCAGCTAAGGGTCTAATGGGAGCCATGGACTGCTAACCTCTGAAAAATATAAGTTTTGTTTTTAACAGAAGATCATGAAAACTGCATCTTATTTTTCCCAAATAGCTATGATAATTTTCAAACAGAAGAGTATGATTGAACATAGGAAATGTTCATTTATTGACTGCTCACACAACATTAAGCATTGAATTTCCTCATTTTAGGTGATTTCATGATTGGAAGAATAAACATTTACTTGTTGTATATATATATTTATATATATTCAAATATTCCAAACTTTAAAATACAGCTACGGGTAACTTCTACTTATTTCAAGAAGATTATTTATTTATTTATTTATTTATTTATTTTACAACAGGTGATACAGCAACAGCAGAATAGTATCGCATAGGAACAATAAACTTTTCAGTGTATGATGTGAATCCCTGCTCTGAAAAAAAGAAAAAAAAGATTGATCATTTAGCTATGTGGAAAAAAATGCCAAGAGAAATTAATTGCTAAAATCTGAAAGTCAGGAGACTAATCCAATTAAACATGTAAATGTGGTACCTATGGTGTTCATTTGCAGTGTCCTTCAAGCTAATAATTAAATGATGAATTTTAAAACTAATCATTAAGAAAAGTATCAGCTGTTAGCCTAAAATTCAGAGTGCTTTTAAACTTGTGCTGCCACATTAATCCTTGACAAAGTCATCTCAGCTCCCAGCCCTCACCTGTTTCCAGCTTAGGCTACTAGAAGATGAAATCATGTTTTTCAGTCTGGAAATGTAGACGGCTAGAATTACTCTGAATGTGTATTGTCACAAATATATTCAAAATCCTGAACATTTGACAACCTAACCACATCAAGGGTATTGAATAGAAGACCTTTTACATGACAAAATAGCACTGTCCAGAGGGTTTTGACATCAGCTACCTCACCTGAGAAACTGCCATAACCAGGGAACAGCTGAACAACTCCTGTATCTATTTCCAATTGCAACAGCCACCAACAGGAGCAATCATGATAGGCATGTGGTAATGACTAGTTATGGTCTGCTGTTATTTTATGACCAGTTGATCTCATTTGACTTGTCAGCTTATGTAAAGATCAGGTATCTTTCCCTGCAAATTAGTGTTAGTCAGGAGTTTTATAAAGAATCTAAACATTTGAAACTTGGAGATAAAAACCCTGAAGATTTGAAAAATTTAATTCCTCAAAGGAAAAAGAAAAAGAACATTTCATGTCCTCACACGAATAAAAGACTGCCTATCACAGATATTTTGTTTGATTTTGTTTTGTGGTGATTTGTCATCAGTACACTTGTAACCTTCAGATTTTAGTTCTTTGCTTGAAAAAATCTGACACATGTTTGTAGTGGTTTGGTAATAAATAACCAAATTTGACTGTTATTTTGGTGCAAGTGTTCTTATGTGTAATTACTGTTGTAATTGTCATAGTATTATTTTTAGCAAATTTTTAAAAATTACCTGAACATTCAGCACTCATATAGCAGTGTCCCTTTCCCTTCCTCTCTCCTCCCCACTTCACTACATTCTAGTTGTTCCATCTTAAGCACCTATGATTGCCATTTGATTATTTAAGCAGTAGCTCTGCCTGATAGCCCTGGATGAACCCAACATACCAAACCAGATTTAACAGCTTTACATCAGCCTTATTTAATGGAAACCAATGAAATGAAACTTAAACCTGCCCATCTGAAGTTGTTTTCCTCCAACAGCATTTTTATGGCCAAACACATCTATCATGTATACAAATTGTCAAGAAGAAAACTCAATGAGACTCATGCAAACACCAGATACAAAGATGATCAAGCAACTTTTCTGAGAGGTGAAAAGAACAGAAAACAAAACAAAACAAAAACAGAAAAACATCCTTTTATGATTTAGTTATGCCAAAGGGGTGACATTTGAATAAAATATTGCTTAAAATATTAACTCATGCATTACAAAGTGTATGAAAGACGTAATGTAGAATGAGTTGTGTTATCTTCTGACATCAAGAATTTCTAGATGATCTATTGATCATTTGTGACTTATATCAGCTCATGTCTGTAAGTTGTGTTGCAGTTAAATCCCGTTTACTGGATTTTCTTCCATATGCATGGTATCCTACTTCTAACATGAAAATCTGTCTGTCATTCACTTTTGTTTTTCAAAAATGCAAATATTACTACACAGGAATATTGTTTATGTCCAATATCACGGCTATTTTAGCTGTGTGTAGCTGCATGTAAGAAATGAATCTTGTACAAATAAGTCTGAACTAGAGAGCAGTGATGGCATCTGAGAGTGCAGTGAGAGGAGTGATGTGTGAGAGTGAACCCAAAAGTCTACACATCACATCCAAAAGTCTACATCCACAAAGCAGCTATTTTCCAGATGAGTACATATCTTACCTTGGAAACTGATGTGTGAAACAGCCTTGTAAGTCATTATCATCATCAGCTATTGCTTGTGATTATAGGTAGTCCAGGTGATAACTATCCAGAATCAAGGTAGTTTGCAATGTTCTGATCACAGAAGTTTTTTCCTCCTGCATATTTATGCTCAACATTTCCATTTTTTTTCCTTCATGGAAAGTGGAGTGTTTAACCCACATAAATATTATAATAAAATGCTAAATGAATACAATCAAACCAGAAGTGTGACTCGGCTTTCCAGGAGTCTAAAACTAAAACTTCAGCAAAGCCTCTGGCACCTACCATCATCACCCTCAAGACTGGAATATTCCTCATGTTAATACATATTTTTGAATTGTAAAAATATTTAGGGAACCCAGTTACCTTTTCTGAAGTATGCAATAAACATGCAAACTTGTCTTGCATACACTCTAGAATTCATCTTTTCTGTAGTACATTTGTTGTATTGAGGAAACAGGTATTTAGGGATTTTAGTCTTCTCACCCTGTCTGGGTGAGACATCCACCAAAAGGAGACACCACCAAAAACATTTCTAAGGCTGCTCTCCCTCACACCATGTTCTCCTCTTACTAAAACTCCATTCTACAAAGTGTGCTCAAAACTCCTCTTCCTAAAAACTTTTTGCCAAGGAGTTTGTTCTGTGCTTTTATGCTCAACACCTCCACACTGATAGTTATCCTTTACTGTGCCTGAGTACTGCTCCTGAATGCTGCTGGACTGAACTTGTAAATTCCCTTTGCACAGTTTGGGAACATTTTTTGGTGCTTATCAAAGGAAAAACATCATTTTCATAAACTGTTAGAATATCAGCAGCATTAACTTTTCTTCACGGTTTCCTTTGCCTCAGGAAGACAATGTTGCCACAAAAATGACATTGTTTGAAGGACCGTTAGCTTCAAAGTGTCTTCCCAGGATGCCCCACCAACAGATTACATTGAGCACCAAATGTGTGGTTACACATTCAATAGGTGTTTTGCAAGGTTGCTCATTTTCTTGCCTATGACTCCACTAAGAAGTCTTGAAGAAAAAATACTAATTAAAGGGTGCAATAATTCAAATAGTACCTTGCAATACTCTCATTCTTCATAGGCACTACAGAATAAAATTTTGAATGCTTATTCAAGCAGAACCCAGTCACAAAATTCATCCATTTCTAGAAGGAATTGAAAATGTATCTGTGACTACATTCATACAGACTCTTCTTCGTAATCTATGTGGCATGTGGGCTAAAGCCCAGACCACTGCATTCCCCTGCTCAGCACATCTACAGCACCAGAATCAGGCAGCCTGCAGTTCAGTGCAGCATTTGACTCACTGTGGTAAGGCAGCTTCAGCTCAGGCTGCTTATAAGTATCACAAACCCTTACAGATAGGATCCTTGTAGTCATACTACAGCAACACTAGCTGGGATGGGATAACAAGGTGGGACTTGCCAGATAGCAAAGCTTTAAGCTTAGCTTTTAAGAACTCATGCAAAGCAGAGTTTTTCTAGAGTATTCTAATGATACTAAAGCTGGCATCATTTGTGCATCAATGCTGGATGGAAACAGGAAATCTGGCCTTTTGTGCAGTATTCTTCTACCTTACAAAATATTTTCTAACCATAGTTCTCTCATTGAATTAACACCATAAGGATGCTTCTGATCTGTTCACATGTCTACTTGCATAACTATTCACCATGGTTAGGAAAACTGCAAGTTAGCTAAGGCAGTTGGAGATCAGTTACAGGTATCCTGGTCTTCACGTCCTTTTTGCCAATTTCTCTAAATGACATAGTTGCTGTGATTACAGCCATTCTGAACAGAGTAGTTTAGCTGTTATTAAAAACATCTCTTTAGTCAGATTCACAGCTTCCCTATCCCATTCATAAGTTCTGCAACCAAATCACACATTGCTTTCCTAGGACTTACACGGTCCCAAATCCATACCATGTCTGCAGTGCAGCAGTGTCTTTGGTGAGCTGTACTTTGCAATACAGCCATACTGGCAGATGTATTGCCTTACTCACCAACACAAGACTATACCAACTCAAAATTAAGAGAAACCGGTAATATTACTCCTCACTCCAAATTTCTGAAAAGCCAGAGGCAAACATCATGCAGAGTTGACTGGTTTACATGCTGAATGGTTTAAGAATCTCATAGCAGTCTTCCAGTACTTAAAAGAGCCTACAAGAAAGCTGGAGAGGGACTTTTTACAAGGTCAAGGGGTAATGGCCTTAAACTGAAAGAGGGTAGATTTAAATTAAAGGAAGAAATTCTTCACCAGGACAGTCATGAAGCACTAGAAAGTTTACCCAGAGAACTTGTTGATGCCTGGAGGTGTTCAATACCAGGTTGGATGGGGCTTTGGGCAACCTGGTCCAGTGGGTGGCATCCCTGCCCATGGCTGGGGGTATGGAACTACATGATTTTTCCCACCCAAACCACTCTATGATCCTGCATAATTTCATAAGGTGCAGTATACATCAAAAGATTCACCACTTGTTTCAGCCTTTCAGTTCCCCTGTTCACCTACTGACTCAACGGTGATCCCTTGTGTTACGAGGGAATGGTGAGTGACTGATGCTGATCTTCCCATGCCCTGTGCAGCTCCCTGATGGACAGGTGTTACCTTTGTGCTTTTTTGTCCACCTGCTGTTTGACACTGTTTGCTTGTAAGAATTTTCTTCCTGACTTATTTCCTTGTTTGAAATTCAACCCCCAGATTCATTCTTCCTTTAATTTGAAAATAAAGCTAGTTTCCTTTCCTGAACTTTCCAATATAAACAATTACACCTGCTACTTAGGAAAATTGAATTTTTTGGGGGGAGTGGGCACAAATATTTTCCACAACACATTAGCTGGTGACTTGTATACCTTGAAAAATACTTGGATAAGTTTTAGTGTGATGAGAAAGGAGGCAGACTAGCAGTGCTGAGATTTATACCCAGCTCTTGTTCTGTCACCTGAAACAATTTTTTAGCCTCTATCCCTCATTTTATACCTATAGCTATCTATTTCATTGATTATCACAGGTTTTAATTAATTCCATTTGTAAACAACTAGGTGGTGATTTAGTGAGATGTGTTCAGCAAATTAAAGAACTATTAAGAAAGCTTATCTGAAAGCTCTGGGCTAGGTTTCAGGCTTGCCTCATTTTCAAGTTGCTGCAAACAAGAAAACAAGTAATTCCTCAGAGAAGTACAAGCTCCCAAACAGTCATTATGAATATATTCCTAGGGGCCTTGTTTGTTTTGGGCAGAATGGTACATCAAGATTTCCTATGTAGTAAAACTTACCATTGGAAAGAATAGAAATCATGATCTGAGCGAGGCTGAGACATCCAAAACTGCTTTGTAATGTATGAATTTCTACAGTCACGCCCTCCTGGGCCCAGGGCACCAGCATCAAGCAGCGGAACACAGCCTGCTTTCAGTTTGCCCCATCGCCTTCCAGTGCAGACCTAGCCTAGATACCAAGTGTCCCCTAGCCTTTCAGCAGAGAAATCACTTGCTTTGATCCATCACCTTAACCGGTGGAAGAACCAAAAAGCCAAAAGTGGGGCCACAGCTGGATTTGATTAAGCTTTACCTTAGCACATCCTATAGACAACAGTTCCTGCTTCTTTTACCCTGTTCTTAGACAACAGAGATTTTCAGAGGCAGAAGAGTACCCGTAGAGTACCAAGGATTAAAATGTATGTTCAAGGTGATGGAAAAATACTTATTGGTTACTATTTTTCCACAGCAAGACTACATTCAAGTGACCTGATCTTATTGTCAAGAATGAATGGTAGAACTTCAGACTGGGTTTAAAAATATTTTTATGTAGTATGAAGAAATAAACTCTAACAGGTAAAAATTTATTTAGCATTTCTTGAAATAAATAAATAAATAAACCCACTGAGCAGCTGAAAAAACATGCTACACATATTCTGCTTGAAATGACTTCTTCTATAGTCAGGAAGTGACACTTCAGAAAAATTTCTGAAGTCACATTTAAGCACAGAGAAGAGTGGCAAATTATTGCAAGTATAGAAAAAACACCTCCTAGAAGTCATAATGGGACAGGAACCAGGCAGGAAGAATAAGGCAGAGCTCACTAGCAGGTAATGTTTCTATGCAAATTTACCAAGCTGAGCAAATTGTGCCTTAAATAATCATTCTGGTGGGGAAGCGAGCCCACTAAATTTTTTAGTAGAGCAAATTGCCTTAGGATTTTAATTAAACTGAAAATCACTGAAAAGAACCATTAAAAAAATACATCTTTGATGATCCCGCTGGATATTTTAAGAATATCCCCACAGTTCAGCTAAACTGTAAATAAAGTCCTGTTAAAGTCTTTGCAACAGAACTGTAGATTAAGTTAGGGTGGCATTAATGAACTGCTAAAAAGCTACTCAATGTTAATTTGAAGTTTAAGAATACACATTTGTAGCTCACCACAGCAGCTGGAGAGGCAGGAGATGACAACCCAGGGCCCCACAGCAGCCCAAATCTGGCCCCTTCTCTCCCTCCTCAGGTGGTACTACCAGACCTGGCCCAAGCCAAACCTCACCCCAGCTTTCATGGGCATCTCACCTGCTTGTGCCTTGCTCCCTTCTGCATGGTGCCACCACTGCTGCTGCCTGGCTGCTGGCAGCACCGCTTTTCTTCTTCTCATTATTATTTTTTATTTTATTTTTATTTTTATTTTAAGCATGCTTGTCACGTTCTGTTGGTCTGAGTCTGAAGTTCACCTCTCCTCCCATGCTTCTCAGGGCCAAATTCTGGACCAGAGCAAAACCTAGTCAGGGCCTGCTGGGTCTAGCGCAGTGATCACGATTCCAGCTCAAGATTTAACAAACTCAGAGTGCTTATTGGAAGCTTAATGCTGCATTTGTCCCATTTCTTCTCTTGTACACCCAAATCAATACAGGTACAGAAACTTTGTAGTGTTTCCGTTGCTAAAATAAACATGCTTCCATTTCTGTATTTATATTTCCAGGGTTTGTTGAACTGTTTAATGTTCCAGATGGTCTGGGCCATGTTTACATCTTTGATTTTCTGAACACATTTGTTTCATCAAAAGTGTGTAAAAAAATAAAAATAAATCAGTACAGTCTTTGATGACTGACATTTCTTTACATTATTGCAGAGTTAGCTGTCCCTGGGTATCTTCTGTACCCATGAAGGGGCTCAGTTACAGCTCAAAGGATGTCAGGGAGATCACCTGTCAGAAATATTTGGATGCTCAATTAAGGATGGAATGAGATGACTCTGATTTTCCATGACGTGCATTTCCATGAAGGCATGCATTCTCTCAAGGGTGTTCCAAGTGTGGCATCCAGACATGGAGGTGCCTAATACTTTTGAAACTCAGAAATTTTGAAATTCATTGCTCCTCTGTTGTTTATTCAAGTCTGCCTTATCTGGCTAAGGAAGTTGGTTGCAGCAGTGAAACGTCTGCTAAGCCGCAGTAACACCTCTGCTCTGGTTACAGATTTCAAACACAAGTAAATAAATATTAATTGTGATTTGTTTTGCCTCCCTGTGCTTTGTAAAGTACACGCACACAAAGATTAATTCCGTTAAACCGAACAGGCAGGAATCTGGCTCCCACAAGTGCCAAATCCAAACTCCTTGACTGTGTGTCAAAAGAATATGCTTGGCTTTCAGACATCTCTCAATTAAAGAGTCTGTGCACTGAAGGAAATGTCAGCTGGCAGCTTCTGTTCCCTACCCAGATAAATGCAAAGCGGTGCCTCCCTTAGCCCTGGCAAGGCAGGCACTTTGGGCACCTCGGTGCACCAGCTCTGACAGTTTGTGTCCTTAAGGTGGCAGCAACTAACAAAAAAGCCCTCTTTTTTTTTTTTTTTAAATTTATTTTTATTTTTATTTTTTTTGGGGGGGGGCAGGTAGTAGGGGACACACTAAAGAGGGAGCCTTAAAATTGGAAAGAAGGAGAGAACTGATTCATCAGAGCTCCTTCTTTAATCTTCCATTTTCTGCTCAGCAGAATCATATTCATAGCCAGATTATTCATTATTAAGAGCTTATTTCAGATCAAACCCTGTATGTCAGTAGATTAGGACACTGAGGAAGATTAGCTTCTCACTGTAGGTGGTGGGAGTAAGTTCTTTATCTTATCATTAGCATGGACTTTCATGGTTTTTGATCATAATTATTAATTCTGCCAGCAGACTTTCACACAAGGATTAAAATGCAGATAGGTGTCATTTAAATAGCATAATCAAGCTGAAAGTGAGGTTTTGTGGCAGGCAAATCCTCAGTTTTACGACAGCCAATTTCATTTTTTGGGACTTTTAAGCCCTTTTTGTTGTTTAAAAAATGGGTTTGTTTACTTTACTGTGCTTGTAATAGAATTTTATTAGCTATTTTTCTCCCTGAAGAAAAATATTGTTAGTATTCAGGTGAACTTTTACTCTGATTAGTATAAATGGCATGTAAAATTCTTAAGGAATGTTTCTGCACATCCTTTCATTGTTGTAAGTGGAAGCCAAGCATATAGATGAAGAATTATTGAATGAATTTAAATTAGGTATCTCCCCCCCTTCTCTCTTTCTTTTTTTTTTTTTTTTTTTTTTTTTTTAATTTTCTGATGTTTTGGGGCTTTATTTCTTCCATGAATGTGGATTTGTTACATGACTCTGAATATATAAGAATCCAAGACCTTGTCCTACTGCCAAGGTGAACATTCTTAGAACATTAGGAAATTTAAGGTTGTCACATTTCTGAATATTATGAACAAAGCAGAAAAAAAAGAAAAAAGAAAAAAAAAAAGAGTAGACAATACTTCATCAACAAAAGCCTTTTAGTTAGATCTGAAATCAAAATTCCATCAAAATAGGGGTCTGTGCTATTTGCTAAGGTGTACAAATGTTTGGTTGCATAATGAAACCAAATTATAATATTGTGTATCATTACCGTGTGTTCATAGAACTCTTATTCTGCAAAATGTAACATGCAGGAGGATGAGGAACAGACACAACGCTGCAAAGAATATATAGCAGCAGCTCACACACACAACTGCAGTGAAGGTGGTTATTTGGCAGCTGTTTCTGTTCTAAATTTAATCACATAGCTGATATGATGAACCACTTACAACACAGGTAGTGATTACACTCTTACCTGGAGATTTATTTTCTATCTTTTTTTTGAAGCTTATATCTTACATTTCACCTTACATTGCATGCTCTCTGGGGAGTATTTTGCTTTTTGTCACATTTTCATATGGCATCGACACTGACAGGTCAGGCTCTTTTGAATAGCCCTGCAATTAACTGTAGAGGTGTGTATTTAAGCTGCACATAAGAGGATGCAGAGCTGAATGTTTGGTCCCCTGCCTCTAGTTATGCAAGGACTTTGAAGGTGGCAGTGTTTTGGATCCTGAGAAACAATAGTATTGAATAAATGCTGCTACAGAAGGAGAGAAATCAGTGAAGACATTTTAAAATGGGTAAACACTTAAAAATATATGCAAATAGTCTGTCCAGTGTTATACAGAAATCTGGTAGTATACAGAAGGCCCAGAGTCCTCCCAGACACTTATCTCTAACATCAAAACGAGAACTGTCTAGGTAATTAGGAGGTTCCTATGCATTTTTGCATACTTGCCTATCTTTTCAGTGTGTATACCATTTTTTCAATGGTTATAAGAGCTTCTTTCCAAGTCTGTTTGTATATTTAAACATACAGCAATGCTCACACTGCATCCTCCTTCTTGCTCCACAGTTCCTGAAAGCCATTGTTTAGTATTTTTTTTTCTGACATAAAGAATACTGCCTTAGGCAAACAGCACGTGCAGGGCTCATAGAGCCATAAGGGAACACCTGACATGTTTTTCTTCTGTCATCTGAGAACATGCTGCCTGGCAGGTGCATGCAGACTAGGCAAAGCTTGTACCAGAAAACGAAACAAAACAACAACAAAAAAAAACCACCAACACACAACAAAACCATGACTGAAGCTTAAGACTAATGGAGAAGTTTATATTTGTTAAGATGTATCCCTAGTGAGTATATATATGTATATATATATATTATTATTATTTTTGTGGCAGCAAATGCACTAAAAATAAAAATAAATTCACCATAGCTAGAATGGTGTAAGGGTTTGGAGCCCACTCATATACTTCTTTTCATGTAATTTCAACTATTAAAACTTGCATCATGCTTTAATACATTCCTATCTGAAGCATGTTGTAATTATAAACAGAAAGTGCATCAGGGATTAAAACATGTTGAAAACAAAAAATTAATCTTGATTATTTTTGTCTGTTAGCTTAGAATTAATTGAAAATCAGTGCAATTATTTCTTTGTCTGTTTTCAAGAGCAAAAGAATCTGAGGTTTTTCTTCTGTGACAAGGCAGCAGCAAATCAATTCTGATCAGTAGATTTACCTGCTTGCTCAGGAGGGTGTCATAAACCCTCATGATTTAAGAGCACTGGCTGCTGTTGTGCATGTGTGAGAAATCCAGCTGTATCTCCAAGGTCTGTTACGCTGACAAATTTTCTGTTCTGTTCACTCATCCCAAGGTTCAGGTCGTATCTCATCCCTCTGTTAACAATATGATTTTATGGTGCCAAATCTAAGATGAATTAAAACTTGCTTGCACTCATTGGGGCCAAATTCTGCTGCCATTTATATCTGAATTCAGAAAGATTTTTTGGAAGTTTTCCATATCTGAGAACAGAAGCATAATTTCTTCAAAGGGAGCATATTCTGACTGGAGACCAAGGGAAACTACAGGGAAGTTAGACCCTTATGATGTGAAACCCAACCCCAGCTCTGCAGCATGTCCTTAAAAAAAAACAAAACAACAAACATGCACTGGAGACCTTGGTCCACCCTTGTACGTATGCTGTTGTCTGAGAAGAATAACACTCTGTGAAGCTGACAGGACTTCTTTTAACCTTGCTCAGTGAAGGTGCAGGAAAAGATTGCTTGACACACTTGGGGAAGGTAAAATTCAATGCCATATGTGGTGATCAGGAGAAGGTGTGGAAATAAGAGTGGGGAAAGACACAAAGCTATTAGCCTTGGTAGAAATGGGGGGAGTGAAGCAAGGAGGAGGAATAATGGGGGAACACTGGGAGAAGAGGGAACTGAGAAAGTTGAGAAGTTGGAATTTAATAGGAGAGAAAAAAAAAAGCAGAGAAAATATTGAGACTGTGATATTTGACTGAAGATGATCTTGAAAGAGGCTTTCAGCAGAGACAATGTAGAAAGCAAGACCAGACAAAGAGAAGGACGTGGTTGTCATAACGATAATATATAGTCATTTAGAGTACACTTGATTTTGAAAGGTTTATTTATTTATTTTTTTAAATGCTTCCCTTGGGCTGGAGTGTGTCCTCAAGATATTTTCAGAGCTTTCCATCTGTTTACCAAACAATTTTCACTTGAAACTTTAAAGTAGAAGATAATTAGCATTAGTGTTATTATGTGTGTGCTCTGTCTGCCCCCTTTCCGTAAGCAGTGAGTAAGCTATTGCAGGGAAGGAGCCTTGGCTGAGATTACAGACTGTGAACATATGCATACAGATGAGCAAACACATACAATTACTTAAATATACACACAGGGAAATTGTATATACACGCTAACATACTCTCATGTATTCCTCAATTTATAAGGAAATGGGTACAGTATGAACACATAAAGAAAAAGTGATGAGTTATGTCCCTGGGCTCTGTGATAGTGGGAGTATTGGTTTGGAGAGGGACAAGTGGCTGGCTTTAAACAGCTTTTACCAGGCAGCTTAGCTGAGTTTGTTAAGTTCCCCTGTGAACGTACAGTAGCCCAAAGAGATATTTCAGCTACAATGAAGTTTGCTGGATACAATGAATGAGATTTTCTTGTTTGCCAGATAACTTCTTTACTATCCAAGGATTATTTCATGCTGGGGCAACTTGGTTAGTTGGTTAGTCTAGGTTTTTGACATAAGTCCTACGGAAAATAGGTAGAATAGAAGCCAGACCTCTGTGTAGGGACTCCTGTTGACTTCACTGACATTTCAGAGGACAAATTTTGGGCTAGTAGCCAAGCAAGGTTTGTTTGCACATCCAATATGCTTTTGTCATTTGTTCCTTAATTAACTTCTCTCCATGGTTATATGATTTCTGACTGTCTCTGAGCAGATTTAGATTATAATGAAGGCTTATCAAAAATAGAAACAAAACAAAATAAACAAAAAAAGAACCATTTATTGGAGCACAATAAAAAAAAAAAAAAAAAAAAAAGCCTTTGAAGAGAAGGAAGCTGCATTGACAGCAGATGGATGAATACATAGACAGTATGAAATAGATCTCAATTTTCTTTCACCTGGGGGTATAATCATGTAATCTGGGGAACTAAGGCCAAGAGATCTGTCTGTAAGAACCGGTGTTCCAGTAAATTGGAGCCTCGGTGCTACTTGTTGCTGCTGTGACAGAGAAATGGATGAGAGTGTCATGAAGAAGAAAGAGACTTTAACCTGAAGAGACATGGCATAAACCAAACAACCCCCCTTAAAATCATAGCTGAAGGAAAAAAAATAATTTAAAGTCAAATAATGAATAGTTCAGGTGTGGGTGTGCTGTCAGTACAAGCACAGTCAGAAATGCCAGGTTCTTAGTTTTTGGTTCTATTTTATCATACATCATATGAAGAAGATGTTGGAGAAGAGCTCTTGTAGATGCCCATAGGGTCTGAAAAATTTCTGTTCAGTGGCTCTTCTGATGCAAGAATTTGTGAACGTGGTATGGTACTTTAAGGACACAGAGTAAATAAAAGTGTATATTTGGGGCATGAACTATTTTTCTTGCAGGATGTTGTGGGTGCTGAATTTTTACATAGGTTCAAAACCTGGATTAATAGTTTCATTGAAGGGAAAACTTGTAACAACAGCTAAATATAGAAAGGGTAGGTAAAGAAGTTCTAAGTGTAAATTGTTGAAGTCTGACAAAATGCTCTGGGGAAGTACTGAATTATGTTAGTCCCTGCACTCTTTTACATGTACATTTGCTGCTGGCTGCTTTTGGAGACCTTCATGTTACTGGCTTGTATGCAACTGTGGATATGGCCATTCTGTTGTAACAGGGTTGAACCTTCCACTCTTCATGTGGAAAGGCAAACACACACACGTTTTTGAGTCATTTTAAACTTGTTCAAGAAATTAATAAGAAATTAAACTCCCTATTTCTCAATGGCTGCTGTGGAAGTTAGGAGTTGTGTATCAGACATTGAATTAAAGGATCTGAAAGTTTTCAGTTTCATTAACAATGACTGTCAATATTGCCACCAGTGTTCAGACAGTGTTCAGTAAGGATTTATACACCATGTAAAAAGTCAGAATACAGCAAACCAAAGAGAAAAACTCACAAACCCAAAACAGAACTCCAGTGAAGTAAGAGAGATTTCTATATGGTAGCTGAGATGCAAGAAAAAAAAAAAACAAAAATCACAAAAAATCAAAGAGTACTTTTGCCCTCATTGCTCTCCTCAAAAACTTTGAAGCTGCCCATGAATGGGTAGGAATCAAAATGGTAGCAATTACGTTAATTTCATTACTAAAGGATCAAGGTCACAACAACAGCAATTACCTGCAATTTCCCATTCCTGCAATTATATTATTATGAAAATGAACACTTACTAACTACAGTAAAGCTTTCAGGGGCACTAAAGTGAATTCTTTTTCATTTCAGCATGTTTGCTAATTGTGTCAGGACTTTAGTGTAATATGATTACTATTGCTTTGGTCTCATCAGAACGAGAAATAGCAGATTGTTAGTGCCTGATTCTTATAGGCCTCATCTGTACATAAATTTCATACCAGTATTTAGATTAGAAACACTGTATTTTACTGAAATATTTATATCACTATAAATCCTAGTACAATAAACCTTGTGGGAGTGAACTGTATTAGCATAGGTGTTTTTGTTCTGTTATAATTGGGTCCAAAATAAGCAGTTGTGCAGTTCTGTGACACCATGTTATAAGATGCAGAAAAATGTCCCATTTCTGATCCACCTGTGTTGGTGGAAGAAATTACCATGTCTGGATGCTAGTCACTGGAATCGACCAGCAAAATAATATTCATGAGCATTCCCTAAACTACTTCAGGCAAAATCAGCCAGTGTACAAGAATTTGCCAGCAGTGGCCTACCTGAATTTGCCTGGGATGAGTCAGGGGTGCCCACACAGGCTGCTCGGCTGCCTGCCCAGTTTGGGTGAGACCTTCAGCATAGGGGAGCTCACAAGCTGCTGGAAATGGTTGCCTCTTTCTTTGGCAGGGATGAATTTGTCAGTGCATGTCCACAGCTGTGTGGCATTCTAGTGGAAATAAGGCTTTACCCAGACCGGTTTTATGCTGACAGACACACAGATTCAGCTGAATCTCCTGCTGTGGATAGCCATGGTCTAGAAACCCATTCAAAATATTTTCCAGCCTCATCTTACAACAAAATACTTCTGTTGCTGTGATAGTGGTAGAATTAGGCTATTCCATAATTTTAGTCTTCTAATGGCTAGAAACCTTCTTGCTTCCAGCCTAAATTCAGTCATGGCCTGTTTGTAACTCCTTGGCTGTTTACACCCTTTAGCTGTGGCTCTCTCCTCACATTGACATTTATGTCTGAGTTACCTGTAGAAAGCAGTCATGTCTCCTCTTAGTTTTTGTTTTACCTGAGCCTAACAAGTCAGACTCATAAGGTCTGTTCTCCAGCCATCTCCTCCTACTCCTCCCTGAATTGCTTCAGGTTGAGCTCATTTTACTTCAACATCAGTATCCAGAACTGCATGTAATAAACATGACTTTTCTTAGTGCTTTTACTACACAAATTTTCCGTGCTCATACTAGAAATAAACAAAGCATTCTTTTTCACTTTTGCCTTTACGAAGGCTGAATCATTTTAGTGTCTCATTGTTACCCAGTTATCTATAGATATCTCATTTCTATCATGTAGCAGGAACTCTTTTTGCTCCTACACGCATGACTTTGTACTCTGTCCTTTTATCTCATGCTTTGGTCCCATCGGTCTTTCAGCTCTTTTACAATATTCCATATTTTTCCTGTACTGACATTATCTCCCAAACAGTGCTGGCAGTGAATTTCATTAGTACATTTTTTTTTTTTTGGTGCCAATATCATTAATGAAAATATTCTTTTAAAATTGTGTTGGGATTTATATCTGTCCATTCTCTCCAGGATCACTTGTTATCTCTTCATTAGCAAGTTCTTAGGATTGCTGGGGAACCATGTTTTTTAGCTAATATAGTTCAGCAGCCTACCAATGATGTCCAATGAGTGGATTTCCTATAGAGCACTTTTTAAAGAGAAAATACATTTATCTTTACACAAAGAGGTTGTAGTAGAGAAGACAACAATAAAACAACAATGGGAGAAACTACCTGATTTTATAGCTACTGAAAGAGGAGTAATCGGAGCTTCTGCTGGGTGAAAAATGTCAAAGGTATTCTGGTGAGGTGAGGGCTTCTGATGGTCATTGACAGAGGCTGAAGCTACTAAATATGGATTTAAAAGCAGCCAACCTGGAGTCAATAGGAAGAGAGTAAAGGTGGGTGAGCAGTTTATTTGGGGAGAAGGGGAGGGGAAAGAGGGAGCAGAAGGAAAACCAAATAATGTGATCAGGACTGTTAGAAGTTATCTGCTGAGCAGCCCTGTGCCTGACCAGTGCAGTTCAGGCAGGCCAATAAGCCCATGGACGGACCATGCAGTATGTGTCTGGCTCAATTCTGCAGTTAGGGTTTGTCAAAAATATTCTCCTGTTGTGTTCTCACTTTCAGGATGCTCTTGTGCTAGAGGAAGCAAAAATGCCTCTGTGTTCCTTCTGAACACTTATGGATCAGAGCCCTAAATTGTCTGATGGATTTTCATTCCCACATTCACTGGTAATGAGACATTTCATCCTTCATTGTACTACCAACATGCAAAATATTTCTCTGGAACTTGGAGCTTTTATAAAAATACAGAGTTATGGAATATTTTCTGGGTATTTCATTCCCAACTAATTTTATTTTATTTTATTTTATTTTATTTTTTTATTTTATTTTATTTTATTTTATTTTATTTTATTTTATTTTATTTTATTTTATTTTATTTTATTTTATTTTATTTCATTTCATTTCATTTCATTTCATTTCATTTCATTTTTATTTACCTTATTTTTATGTATTATTTATTATAATGTATTATTATGAGTGTAATTCTGGTGGGCAGTGGTAATTTTACAGCCCTGAAAAAACAGGCAATAATTTAGGTTACCATTGTTACCAGTGTATCAGCATCGGGCTAGGTGTTTTGATCTTTTAATGTTTAAGCAAAATCCATAGTATTAATTAACGCAAACTATAAGGGTGATAGATATTGTAGGGTAGGACCAAGAAACGGAACTGAATTGCATCAGATAGCAAAGATCATTGAATAGTGTGCCCTCTGATTATAGTGTCACTAAACACATAAGTTGGATTCAAGCCCAGAAAATTTGTGTGTTACCTTTGATACTTAATGGCATCTAAATGTCAAGTTGCAGCTTTTTGGTACATATTAGCCAAGTGCATACATTATTTTTTTTCCCTAAATATTTATTCCACTAGTTATTTCACATTAGTAGTTATTTTCTTCTTAGAAGAGAAGTGGAAAACCTGGGAATTGTGGTGTAGCTTTTAATTAACATGGCAACACAGCATTAGAGAACTCCTCAGTGACAGAGTTAGTGACAGAGTTAGCCATAAGAAACAGTTAAGAAAAATTTGAAACTGCCCACAATTGCAGTATTTACCAATTCTTCTCACATCTGTAATTAGTGTACAGATAGACCATCTGTTGGACATGTGGAATGATGTTCATCATGGCCTAGTAACATCAATGGCCAATAGCTAAAGCCCTGTCTTTACTGGAGAAAAGTAAAAACTTACCTCTGCATCAAACTTTTTACACGTTTTGTTACATCAAAATAGTGAACCTATAAAAATTCTAGCAGAAGGAAGGAACTGTAGTTTTTTACATTGATATAGCTGCTCAAAGTCTAGTAAAAGTAAAAGGTACCTATGTTTTGTCTCCAACTGGCTTCTATATCAAGATAATTATCTTGATGCTGGAAACACACCTTTATGGCAGGAAAGATGAACCCCAAGAGGGGCTGAATGGTTTAAGAGGGTTTTAAAGCGTGGATGCAAGTCAAAATCTCATCATTCTTCAAAACTACCTTCCAGTGAAACTGTCAGAGGGGAAGCTATGACTCATGGCAGTGCTGTGTTTGATTCTGGAAGAACAGGATGGTTTCAGTCTATGTACAGTGTCTGGAATCAGGTTATTGCCTACTTAGAATTTGCTCGACAGAAAGGTTTCCAAATGCATTTGGCACAGTGGTCTGTATTTGTACCAGAACTAACCAGTTGATAATGATGACATTTATCTATGGCAATTTTCATCTGAAATCTCCTCTCACTCTGTAGCCACTAGCTCCTAAACCTCTTGGAGTTAGCTATGCATACTCACATTTTAGCATGGGATAATTTGAGGAACAGATATTTAGGTAGAACTAATTATGGTTTCCTTAT
This sequence comes from Aythya ferina, assembly GCF_964211825.1. Lineage (NCBI taxonomy): Eukaryota > Metazoa > Chordata > Aves > Anseriformes > Anatidae > Aythya > Aythya ferina. Next base: position 15,909,584 of record NC_140301.1, on the reverse strand, counting down.
TATTTTTTTTTCAAAAAAAAAAAAAAAAGTATATAGATATGCAGGTATGAATAAAGATACTTTGCAAAATTTAATTTGCTTCAAAAGTATAGATATTCTGAATTTTCTATGAGGTAGCTTAGGTGAATTTAATACTGTAGACTTTCCTCTAAAGCTGGTCTGATGGAGAGTGTGTTAAGCATAAGCCAGTTTGGATCTTTCATGATCAAATTAATTAAAAAACTTAACTGACAAGAACTACATTTTCAGAATTACACTGTCTTTATAAATATTAATATAGCAGCAGTAAGTGGATATGGATGACACGTGGATTTGTGACTGGGAGGAAATCCCTCCATTATAAGAAAATTCCAGTCAGACCAGCTTTTATGTTGCGATTTCTGTTATAAATGCTAACACAATAAAAATCACACTAAAATGTTTAAAAATGCTGTAATTCCAACCCTCTCTCCTCCCCCTCCCCCCTCCCCCCCCATCTTGCACACACAAATTAAGGGAAATAGTCTTGTACCAAACGTGGAAAAATACAGTAACACTGCAAATTATCCACATGCTAAATTACCTCTGTATTGGCCCTGCACAACCATTTTTGACTTCATGTTTGGCTTTGACAACCACAGTATGTAAACTGTGTCTGAAATCTGTAACACTCTTCAATTCTGGATTTGTTAAAGGAGACAAACAATCAATTCTTTCACTGCAGTACCCTGAATGCTAAAAAATGGGAAACACGTCATGTCTTCAATAAGATGTGCCATGAAATAAAACACAATCTTCGTTGTGGCTTAAAAGATTTTTTTAGGGGCATTTTTGCTGGTATTGGTTGTATGAAAGTTAAATAGAAACGATGTGTTATACTGAAAGGTGCTAATGGTTTATGCCCAGGTTGCTGATTTACAAGCATTCAGACCTTGGTGGAAGATGCTGCTCAGATTAAAGTATTCTTCTTCTCCTGGCATCTAAAGTTTCAAGGCTTCTTTATGTTGTAAAAAAACTGTGCAGAAGGTGCATGGTCACCTTTCTTTTAAAATCCATGATGTTTCAAAGGGAGATGTTGAGAACTAAAGGGGAAAGCTTGGAGCTGCAAGGCACAACCTAGTATGTCAGACTAGTCTGAAATGAGAGAGAGGAGAATGGGAGAGATGCCCAAGATGGGATAAAGTTCCTTGACCTGTTAAGTTGGTGCCATGTGGCCCTCCTCCACTCCTTTCTGGTTTCTCTGCTGCACAAGGGAATAGGTTTGTACAAAGACACAAGTCCTATAATCAGATACCTAGCTAGGTGGCACTGAGTTCTGCTGGATGGCAAATCTAAAGAGGCTAAACAGCTTCCTAAACACCTAGCAAGGACATAGTTTAAACTTTGGATAGACAAAAATACTTGCAGGGTTTTCCAATTTACAGCATGCCATTTATATTAAAACAGTAGTCCAAATAAGGGGGCAGTGGAAGAAAGGGTATAAACAAGTCTTCAAATTTCTTGGAATATAATTTGTCCTTCACACATTACATAAATGAATCAGTAAAAATAATCTGGCTCAAATACGTACAAACGCTGATCAGCTTGCTGTATGTGCTAGAGGTAAAAGAATCACATGCAGCCATTCCACATGTCCTCTGTTATTTATTGCTAGGTAGGTGACAAATTGCACAGTGAAATCCTCTCTTATACCTTTAAAGGCCATCTGCCCCCAGAGCAGCTGCTGATAAAGTCACATCAGTAAAAATGAACAAGGGGGGCCAGGTGGGTGTTGGGGAAGACATCAGCATGCCCAAAGACTGGATTTGGATAAATAACCCTTTTAGGTTGCATCTCATTTATTTATTTATTTATTTTTCTGCAACGTCGAGTTATCATTGTATTCAGTTCGCAACACTAATCAACACAAGATAGACAGGAAATCAAACTGCTTAGTGCTCACGGGGTAAACATGAGGATTTGTATCAAACTGCAGCACTTACTTCCTAGCTAAGCCAGATTGTTCCCCTTGAGCTATTTTCAAAATGCATCAGCAAGAACGAGGTTATGTAAAAAGGCCTTAAACCATATGTTACCAGGTTGTACCCACTTACATCAAATACATTAAGACCGATTGTAGATGTCTGTACATTGTGCACAACACTTGCATGAAATGAATTTTTACCAAATAGGGCTGGATAGCCTGTCACTAACTCCTAATGATAGAAGCTGATATATAATGTATGCTGCCTTTGCATTTTTGCTAATTAAATTACCAGGAAAAAGAATACCTGTACAAAAAACAAACACCTTCCTGGTGTGGGAGAACAAAAGTTCAGTGGATTTATCCCAAATATATTCAGTGGTCTTCACAGAGAGAAATTAAAAAACTAATTTCCAAGATTAAATATGAGCCTGAATTACAAAGTCGATGCTCAGCAGGGCAAGCTAGGACAAGGTTGTGAGACAGTGAAGGTCAAACGGTCTGCTATTTATTTCCTCTTGATGGCTAATGTGAGACATTAGCTAAGGAGTGCTGGCTACTGTTTTAGCTGTAATCACTAATGATCAATTGCAAATGGGGTTAAGAGATGGATATGGTCCATTCATATTGCTGGTAAATATTCTATAGTCTTCACCCAAGCTGAGTTTATTTTTTAACCCTGACGTAATTCTGTGCACCCTTATTTTTGCCCTGTGACAATGAATTTTCAGCAATGCTTTATGCTATTTTTCTCAAATTTTACAGGTGGTTTGAAAAAATAAATTATTTCTAACGTGTTTATAGGAAACACTAACTTCCACACCTCATCTGTGTGTTGGATAAAATAATCTCAATTTATGCGTGTAACACAGGTAGCCAGGACACATCAGCAATCCATTCCTAAGGTAACACTTTTGTTTCTATGGGCTTGCCTAGTTGCATGCAGGTGGAGAGAGAGAGCATATTTCCCTTGTGCTCTTTTTTTTTTTTTTTTTTTTTTTCTTTGTCTCTCCACATCTTATTCATTTTAGGATGATGTCCTTCAAGTGAGCTGTATTTCTTTCCCAGACATATTTCAAAACTTACAGGATATTGTACACTTGGAAGCACGTATGAAACAAAGCAGCTTTGGTTTTATTTGGAGCAAATTCATTCAATTCAATTTGCATTAAGTTTGTGATTGCATTAATGTGTTGAAATGGAGTGCATTTTGCAGCTTATACATTATGCAGTAGTACCTATAAGGTCAAGAAATATCTGCTTAGCCACTCTGTGCAGAACACCTTTTGGCCTTTATTACAGACAGATATGTGGTCTCCTTAATTAATTAAAATGTAGCATCTTTGTCTAGCCAATGAGCTAATTAGGTAATGGTATGATTAAAGGGTGAACATTGTATTATTCATCATAAAAATAATTGAATCAAATTAAATGGAAGATAAAATAAATCATAAATTGGATTAAAGGGAATAAGCACCAGGTCATTACATTTAGGCTAGATTCTGATACATTTGTATGTGACCTCCCACCACAGACAGACCCCATAGGCTTAAGAATAGCTGCTGATGAAGAGAAAGAAAACTGGCAATATGAGGTTGGGTATACTGCATACAGCTAGATGCAGAGGTACCTCATATCCCTGAAATCCATTCTTATTGTCAGGACTGAGCTTGAAACCACCACTAAAAACACTGAAAGAATAGGTTGCTGTTAAGCACAAATCCTTTCCTGTACATCTCAAAAAACCTCCTCTGTTGTTAAAAAGGGGCAATAAAGTACAGAAGACAAAGTACATTTTCAAAAAGCAAACAGAAGCACTAAGAGAAACAAAATATAGACTCGCAGGAATTAATGTATTTGAAATTGTTTTGTTTCAGTTTTGGGTTTTGTAGCTTATTCAAATGAAGACTATTTATATGATTATTTTTTCTAGCAGGTTTGCCAATGAAACTGTTAAATCATTTTCAGAGGTGAAGAGAGGCAGCATTTTCACTGGAAATGGTAGCTCCTGAACACCATGCTAGTAAAATACATGGTACTGCTCTATGTCACTAACTGTGTCACAGTTTTGCTGTAGAAAGGGATATGAACACGGCATGAAACAGTCAATTCCTGTCTGACATGAACTGACCTTCCAGCTTCTAGACACATCTTTGCAGACAGTCTTAAGGAGATTCAGTGGTGATTAGCAAAACCTTTTTAATTGGTTATTTAGCTGAGACATTCAAGCATCCTTGGAATATAAGGATATTCTCTGAGAGAACTTCTCAAATGTAGAATTAATTCTGAAGCTCAGCTGAGTATAACCTGGAGATTTTGATGATCAGTGCATGAGGCCAACTATTTCTGCTAAAACCTACATGGGATGGCTTGAGTTCAGGCTAACTTAGGAAGGAAACTGTAGCAGGTAGGAGAAAAGTTCAGTGGTAGCAATGGGAAATTTTAACTAGTGGATTTTTCTTCATTCTTATAGGAAAGAGATGACATTTTTGGTGTCATTTAGCTTATAGATGTTATATATATTGTTATCTGTTATTCTAGAACTTGGGAAAAGGTGATCATAAAATGGAAGATGGCCAACACTCAGCTAGTTTCTGGTCTGTCACAGAACAAAAAGCTGGAAAGACACTTTCAGGAACAGGGCTAAGGATGATTTTACATGTGGAGCAAAACCTCTTCATGAAAAAGAAGGGGCAAAGATATGCAAAATGTATCAACTTTAGCAACAGCAGGGAAAGTAACATTAACTTCCCAGTAAATTTATCTTTTTTCTTCAGAAGAAATGAGTAATCATCTCTGGGTGACCATGCAAGTAGAATATCTCAGTGCTTGTGAAAATTGCACATTCTATTGTACTTTTTAGTATTATTAATATATATGATAAATCACATCTTGTCTATGTACAGTAATGACTTGGGCATTCCATGTCTTGTATGTATATATATGTACACTTGGTATTTTCTTTCATATGGAAACATAGCAGTTAAACTGCATATAATATGCTATCAACAATTATGAGTTTGTGTTAACTGAATCTCCTATCTAGCTTAAGCTGGAGTATGTTTTTGTAAGGTGTATTACAATATCCAAATAACTACACAGAGCAGCATAAATACAACATCAATAAGCTCTGACTATTATTTGTGATGATATTTAGGGAGAATGTTATTTCCCTGGGAATTATGTGTCATGGATTGAGAGAATATCTGGCCCAGTTTGATGAAATTCAGAAAAATGTTACTTCTGTTCTTCTCAAGTTTCACTTTTTTTTATTTATTTTTATTTATTTATATTTAAAACTGATCCACTCTATCAACTTGATCATGCCTATTTCCTTTGCTGTGTTTTTCCTTGCTGCTATTTTTGTCTCCTACATGTAGATTATGATCTCATCCAGGCAAGACTGAATGAGTGTCTTATCCTATGTTTGTAAAGTGCTTAGTGCAATGGGGCTCCTTTGAAGGAAAAAAATAATATGAAGTCTAAGAAAATTCAGAAGTTCATAGAGACCTGTCTGACACAAAAAAGTTCGGATGCTCTTCAGGTCTATACTTAGTTTATGCACAGTGGCTCCTGCTATTCCATAGGTCTTTGTCTCCCAGACACATTAGTGCTCCTTAAGATATGCATGATCTCTGGAGTGTATAGCAGCCTCTACCTATTTTTACATTTCCACATGCCTTTATTTTTCTATGATATATATTTTACAGTTCCTATTGTACCTTTTGTTTTGAAAATGGGCCCTATGTGCAGGTGAACTGTACACTAATGAGAACCAAACTACTCATAATCTTGCTTCTCTGACTTAAAATAGATTGCATAAATCCTGGCTGAAATCAACATGCACTCAACATTTCTTCTTGTATAGTAGGTGACTTTTCATACAATAATCTTCTTTAATGGACAGATACAATGGTAACTTATCTTAAAGAATGACAGGTAAATTTTACTGTAAAAAAAATCAATTTCCTTCCTCCAGTATTTCTTTTAATAATTTTGAACATCATATAACTTAGCAAGAAATGGTCTAAGCCACTGTGATTAACATGCAAAGCTGTTTCTTAACAGTATTCACTCTTATTTTAAAAATGACACTGAGAGCTTAGAGGCCCTTGTTCTTAATTTTTAAACCCACTAATTTCATTGTGTCTGACACAAAGCAGAACATCTTTGCCATAATTACTGTATAAGTTATTTTTTTTCCACAAAGTTGTAATTTTCCTAAAATAAGCTGGACTGCTTCAATTATGTAAATCAAATATCTAGAGAATATAATGTCTGCATTGGAGAAACACAATAGAACTTAACAGGAAGCTAGCAGAGAGAGGGAGAGAGTGATGGGGAAGGCAAAAGCCCAAATGAGGATGTTTTTTTCAATTAGAACTGCAGCAATTCTCTGCCCTGCTGGTAAACTGGCTCCTACAGCTCCTTGCTCTGCCAGGTTTGCTCTTCCCTTGGTGCCAGAGTGCGACCATTAAGATTGGCAGGAAGTCTAGGCTAAAATGAAAGCTAGTGTGCTGAGTTCAAGAGTGGCCGAGAAAAGCCTATGGTTTGCTTCTGGTAGTGTTATTAGTGTGTACTTGTATTCAAGCAAATATACAGCCAGTTGTGCCTAAAAGAGCCAAGGAGATTATGATCCAAAATTTCATGTGACACAATTCAAGCTGTAGGAGATGAAACAATGACTAGGAGATAGAAAAAGGCCATAGTAATGGCTAAAAAGTTTGTAAGTACTCAGAATTGACATCATGTATGAAATGGCTGGGTCTAGGTGGTTTTGATCCTGAAAGTCCTGAGAACAGCTGACTCTTTCATACATACATCATAGATGTATGCATCTATGTGACCTATAGAGGTCACATCTCATAAACTTGACTCCTGTAAATCTATAAATGTGACTTCTGTAAATCCCCACCGTTCATGATACAAGACCTTCTCACTATAATTGGGATACAACTGGTTTTATTTACTTTTTGTTGTTGTTGTTCCAGATAGAATAATCAGATTGAAAAACAGCTATAAAAATGCGATCTAACAACATTGATTCATATTATGAAGTCACTGCCCCTCTGTTTTTAATCCTAATCTTTGTAATTTTAAAAATTATTTACAATTTTCTTTTAAGCAGGTAACACACCTTCAGCAGAGATCTTCACTGTTTTCTCTTCGCTGATTCCCATTTATTTTTCTTAATAATTATAACTAATATAGAAGTCATTCAAGTTCAAGATTCATTCCGAAAATCCTTTCTGAATTTTTTCTTTTTCTTCTGATCATCATTGACTTTTGATGTGGCACAGAACTTGATTAAGTTCTTATATCCATTTACCTTGTTTGATTAGATGCGAGTTGTTGGCTAAAATCAGTGTAGAAAAAGTTTTGCATTGTGTGTGGGTGTTTTAAGCTGTTGTAGTATGAAATCTTAGACATTCAAGTGTTGAAAATGTATCATGATCTATTCTAATTATAACCATTTTCTGTGTCATATTGAAGCTTCACTTTTCATCCTTGAAATATTTTGTTTTGTAGTTTTGTGGCAGAAAGCATCTGGTCTGATTTAGCACTCTACCCTTTACTTGGTGATTTCCATGTTGAAATTATTCCACATCTTACAAAGGACTTTGTCAAAGTCTACAATGAATTCCAAATGGATTCTATTACTTGATTTGCTTGTAGCCATCTTTTTTTCTGACATATTCATCTAGGTAATTTATGGTTTTGCCTTTAGTTAACATTTCAGCTAACTAAACTGATGTAGTTTAATTGCTTTCTACTCTGTATCCTCCCCCACCACACCCACTGCCTTTCCAAGAGATGGGCAAGATGTATAAATATCCCAGTAGTCTCATATAGATTCTGACTGATTCTTGCTCTTATGTAAATTTCAGTAACTGTTTCCTTGGACTCAGGTTCCTTTAGAACCCTGAGATTTTGTTGTTGTCTAATACTTTGTTCCTGCAGTGCCTCTTTTGTCCCAGGCTCTGACATTATTCAGACAGAAAACCTTCAAAGAAGTAATGTCCCAAAATCTGATGAAAAAATTCAACACCACCAGAGTAATTTTCTTCTTCTTGTTCTAGCAATCCCACTTATGCTATTACTTTTTCCTCCTTCATATAATCCTAATTAAATCCTTGTTTGTTTTTTATGTCAATGCTTCTCAAATTACCACTTGTAAAACAATTCTGTCATTTACTAAGGGAAAAGTACTTTCACTCCAGCCAAAGCAACTGAAGAAAGAGAGCAGTTTGCTTTCTGCAGGGAGCTGCAGCAGGTAGTATCTAACAAGACTGGATTAATGGCTGTTTCATATAAGCAAATATCTAGTGGGAAAAGTTTTGTGGGATGTTATTTGCATTTGTCCTATTTGTGGGTCAGTTGTGTTTCATTTGACCTGTTTTGTGGTGAAAATGTTAAGTGAATATTGACACCAAACATTCCTTGCATCCCTTACTTTGGTGGCTGTGTTGAAATACTATGTTTCTTATCGTACCTGCAGAGATCAAACACCTTTACGTAATTGTTAGTTCTAGCAAAACATTGGAGAATAAGTATCAGAGTCAGACTGTAATTGCTGACAGGTAATCATCACTCTCTGCTTGTCATTGTAGGTCAGTTCAGGTTGGTGGCAGATACGTTTTATGCAGGTTGAAGAGGAAAGCATAGCAGAGATTGTGCATAACATGTCTGAGAGAATGAAAAAAATAGGGTAACAAATTAAATATAACAGAAAAATACTTATGCTTTATCTGCATGCTAGTAGCCATGAAGCACCCTCTCAAGTGTTGGAGAGAATAGCATGAATGTATGTATTTATTTGTTTATCCATTTTATTTTTATATTGCTCAAAGCTGTTAGATTAGTTGCATGTTATGGTCACTTGCTAATCTACAACATATTTTGCAGGGTTTGCTTCCAAGATGATGTGATTTTATTAGTAGTTTAAAACTGTACAAGGAAGTGTTTCAGGGAAATGCTTTACTAATAACACAAGCATTTAGAGGAATAGTGGTATTCATAATGGCATTCAGCAGCATGTTTTGCAATTGCGAAGTTGAATTATTGTCATTATCCCTTAGCACACAAAACAGCCTTTAATATCTCAGATATCTGAATTCCCAGTATATAAAGGAAATACTAGTTCCAAGTTATCTCAATATATTAAAAACAAAAAACAACAACAAACAAACAAACAAAAAAACCCAAACCAACAACTTTAACTTTAACTTTAGCATAATCCCTATGTGAAATAATAGGTGTAATTCTGAAGGAAGCAACACGGTATGTTTTGGCTGTATTATTGCTACAGAATAACTAAAACCCACCATTTTTTTCTTTGCTAACAAATGAAGCTTTGGATAAGACATTATTGTCTTTGAACTCCTTTAAACTCTGTCAAAAAGTAGACTGAGCTAAACAGACCATAATTACTTCATTTACCACACACAGTTTCACCTGATTTGCTATGGACATCTGTAGGGGGACCTTCAATTATAGCATAGATAACAAAGTTCAATGTATTATAACTAAATCTAAGTACCAAAGAACATATAATAAAATTCAAGGAAAACTCACAAGAACTGCCGATTTATTTGTCCTGATAGATCTTGTCTCTGCTGCATATTGTTGCTAACCAGGCTTTAACTAATTAAAAGTGTGAGAAAATGACTTTTTAAAGACCAATATTCTTCAATTTAAGAAAGGTAAAAAAAGAGTATATTTTAAAATAATGCCCTGAAAGAACTGGAACTGAATGAGTCAGCACAGAGCAACAGAGAAACTATGACGCAGAGCTCTAGATGCTCAGAGCTGTAGATGTTACTGCTCATTTCAAGAAGGCCTGTGAATTACAAATAAGGAAATATTATTTCAGCTCAGAGAGAACTTGGGAAAAGCTAACTCAAGTTTATTGAGCCAGGTATAATGATAAAAGATGGGTGAAGCTGCAGCATCATTTGCAATTTTTCTTGTTGTCACTTGGGAAATTATAAAAATCAAGAGTTTATGGGATTAAGTGAGCTCATAGTATCAGTCCATTTTATGAAGAAACAAGCAAAATCTCTCAGCGGTATCTGGTGTAACTGGATGTGATTTTATGCACTGTTAAACAGTGTAGATTTTTTTTAGAAAGCTGTGAAAGCAATTTATCCATCATAAGCGACACATAAAACCATCTGTAGGCAGTTTTAGCGGTCTGCTTGTAAACCCTGAAGAACGAGGGCTCAAAAACAGTGGCCTAAGGACTGAGTAGTAACACAGTAGAAAACACGCTGGATTTAGAAGGTTTTTTTGTTGTTAATTTTAATATGAAAGTCTTAAGAGGAACTGCGGCTTAGCTCTGTCTTTTCACACTCCTGTCTTTTCTGCAGGTTAGACTTTTAGACATGACAAGTACAAGGGGTTACTACCAATCCTTTCTGTTTCTTCAAATCTGTATGAAAGTATTCCCAACTGTTCCACATGGTAGGAATGTTAAGGCTGGAAGTTAGAGCAAAGTGCTACTCAATTAATAACAATTGAGTTGTCTTCCTTATTCCATTTGCACTGGCAATTCAGTAAAAGAGTTGTGATCTTTCAAGTTTACAGTTCTAGTTAAAGTCTCTATGTTCCATCAAAGCTTATGTAGCTCCCATTTTCTCAGGTTTGTACTCTACATAGTCAAGGTAGGTCTGACATACTGTGGATATACGACGTACGAAGAACGGCTGAGGTCACTGGGCCTGTTTAGCCTGGAGAAGAGCAGGCTGAGGGGAGACCTCATCACAGCCTACAACTTCCTCGTAAGGGGGTGTCGAGAGGCAGGAGACCTTTTCTCCATTAACAATAGTGACAGGACCCGCAGGAACGGGGTTAAGCTGAGGCAGGGGAAATTTAGGCTGGACGTCAGGAGGGGGTTCTTCACAGAGAGGGTGGTTGCACACTGGAACAGGCTCCCCAGGGAAGTGGTCACTGCACCGAGCCTGTCTGAATTTAAGAAGAGATTGGACTGTGCACTTAGGCACATGGTCTGAACTTTTGGGTAGACCTGTGCGGTGTCAAGAGTTGGACTTGATGATCCTTAAGAGTCCCTTCCAACTCAGGATATTCTATGATTCTATGATTCTATGGTTCCTACACAAATTCCTCTTTAGTAAGGAACAAATGAAAAATAATTGCTGGAGAACATTTTCCGTAACATCTGCCTGTTTTTACTTTATTTTCATGCACATACACACAAAGAACAAAAAAAAAAAAAGAGAGAGAATATGGTCATGTAAGAATTTTCATCTACTTCCCCTGCCCCATCCCCCTCTTTGTTTTTCTTTTATTATTTGTGTATAAAACTAACTTGTTACTTGCCTAGTCTTTATTTTTATTTTTATTTTTTTATTTTTTTTTTAAATCTGGATACTTCAGTGAGATCCTCATAAAAAGGAAATCAATCCAGCAAAGATAATTAGTCCATTTTACTGACTTGGAGTTTCTATGACTGCTAAACACTTATGAAAACTTCTGTTTACTGTCATAGTCTCAGGAGATATGCATTTTTTTCCCAAGAATTTCCTGTGGGACAACTACCGTATAAGTCTACTTGAGTGTCCTTCAGTGCAGTGTAAACAATATAATGCAAGAGATTTATTACGAAATAGCAGTGCTGAACTGTTGTGATTTCAGACTCTTTAACAATTCTGAGGCTTTTCAAGGTCATACATCACACGATGTTTCATCTTGTTTGCAATAAAACACTGGGCCAGGAACTACCCAAACCACACTACTCTTCTCTGTATATAAAAATACCAGTGCTTTTGAACAGATACTACTCTCAGATGAGGTGTTTTTGAAATGTGAGAATGGAATCAAACAAATGCTTTTAGGTAGGAGGTGGCATTCTGCTGAAGTAAGAGAGACTGTCCTTGAGCGGCATTATAAGCATGTCCTGGTGGGACATGGAGCTGCTGCTGCAGTCAGTGCAGCTCTTCAATAAGGTGGTCATATCCAAGGCACGTATGTAAGTTTTATTAGCAGAACAGGTGGGACACATTTTAACATCTGCCCCTTCTTATTTACCGATATCACTGGGGACCTGTTTTTGGAATTTAAAGTACTAGATCCATGGTAATTTGCCCCTTTGTGTTTTATATGCAACTCTGAGGAAGAAATTGCAACAAAAAGGAGAAATGAAACTTATGTTTCATGAAAGACCTCTCTCCTTCTTATGCTCGCAGATAGGAACATCTTCAGAGTCAAATGTACCTATTTGGAGATGCTCTATAGTAGTCTGCTTACTTCTATTCCCTGCTGTACTTAACAGTCCATAAAGAACCCAAGAATCTGTGAAAGCTGTGTCTTTCTGAAGCCTCTCACTCCCTGTAGCATGGGTTCCTCTGATGCTCCAGCCCTTGACTCTGTCACCTATGCACAGCAGATAATAAAAAATCAAGATGCCTTTCTAGAAAAGTCATGGCTCACTGATCTCATTAGGAACATACCTTATTCTTTCTCAGCAGATCCTTTGGCTCTGGCACTTGAAGCTGTTTGAAATTCTCTGGCAGCTCAGGAGGGAGGCTGAATAGCGCGATATTTGTTCGCTCCTCATTGCCAGTCTGACAAGTGAACAGCAGTTCACCAGAGTTCAAACATCTGGCAAACAGCTCGCTGCTGCTCTAAGCTGTCACACATTAATAAAGACCAATTGTTCCGTCAAGAACATGTTGAGAAGTTTAAAGGAGGAGAAGAGCCAAGGGGAAACGTGCTAATTAAAAGTATCTATATGGAGCTGTAGTGAATAAAAGATGATTAATTTAACTTTCTTAAAGGTAAATCTATGTTAGGGGATCAGAGAGGAACTTTGTTTAGCCTAATTGAAGAGGAGCAGAGTCTGCCACCCTTACTCCTGTTGAATGACACCTTATTTGATGGGTAATTCCATGGGATCCCACCAGACTCTAAGATGGATCTCTGTGGCTGATGTTCAGGGAAGACTGAAGGGCACATTTTCATAATAATTCCTCTTATAACTTTAAAATGTACTAATCTACTTCTGAAAGATGACTGAAACATATCAATCCTCTTTGTTCTTGTCTTCAAACTCTTGTCAATACAATATGCATTCAATATTATACAGAGTATTGGTTTTAAAAAATGCCTTAAAAAGTCATAAGTGGAGAACGTTATGAGAAGTGCGCAATTTATATTTCATGGATGATTCATGCATTTTCTATGTCAAGAGATCTAACATTTGCCAAGACTTCCCAAATATCAGTTTTCTGCTATTTTCAGATACATGGCTTTTATACTGAATTGCAACATTAATTTTTAAAGAAAAATCCATAACTCTTTTAGAAGAAGACACAATATTTTAGCTTTTAATTCTATATCTCCACCCACTTCTCTTCATAACAGTTTATAAAAGAAGAAAAATCTTCATTAGAACTATTCTTCTGTCTTTCCTTCAAAGAGGATGAATTCAGAAACATCTTTACTTCATGAATAATCTTATAAAATATGCTGATGCCTTAAAAGCAATACCAGACAAAGCCCATTCAAAAATTTCCTTGAATTTTGCCCCTTGAGAACAAGGAATGGTGTCTCTCACCCAGGGTGTGCTTGGACAGGAGGAAGAAGAGCTTTTTCTCCTGCTTCTGTAGAATGGGTGTGAGAAATAGGGAAGTGGCTGGAGCTGCTGGGCTGTGTTGGATCTTAACAATCACCCTACATGAACAAAGATGTCTATTGTCTTTGGTAGGTGCTCACAGGGATCTGGTAAGGGACAGTGGTACCAGGATCACTTTGCAGCCACCTGGGCTGGGTGGATGCCTACTGCTTTGCACAGAGAGCTAGCCCTGGTATTGAGCAACTAGAAACAACTTTTATGCAACATATTTGAATAATCAGAGGATTCCAAGTGGAAAATGAATATCTGTTGGAAACCAGAAGTGGGCAAGGTATCTCTAAACATTTGGATCATGATCTGAAACCCTGCAACTGGTAGGAATTAATATTTTTGACAATTAATGGTCTGTCTGCAGGCAGTTTTGTTGGGAATAAGTTTCTCATCTTACACAATAAGTTAGCGCTACTGCCAATTAGAAACTAAAGGCAAGAAAAGACCCACAATAATGAATGAGATTTCTTAAGAAGAATCACATGAAAACTTACATTATTACTACCTTTGTGTGCTACACTAAGGATACATATGTATTCTTAAATGACATTTCCACAGATTTTTTTTAAAGGCATTTTAACATAAATATATGGAATTAGATCTGAAATATTTTTATTCAAGTGATTTTTTTTTCTCTATCATTAAACTGAGACATACTATTCTGCCTTATGAGTGATTTTTAAAATCCCTGTCCAGATTCCTTTAGGCTCTGTGAGTCAAACCCTCCAGGTGACACCTTCTGAGGGTACAACTATCAGCAGCAGGCTATGCTTGTGAAACAGAAAGAATCGCTTTTATAGGTGCAATTTAGAATTTAGAAAGAATTTAGGAACTCTTCACACACTTACTATTTTAGCCTATAAAATAACGATTTATTTACTAGGTTAAAAAAATATTACCAGATTAAAAAATAATGTAATTGATGGGCCTGACATGATGAAGTCTCTTCTTTTGCAGTGTACTTGGATATACAGTATCAGGATACACTGATGAGATCAAGCAATCTGAGGATACCACATAACCAGCATGGACTCCTAGTTGTTGGATATACATGTATGAAGCCATACTTCCAGTCTCCCTTGCAATGTGCTGTGCAAGGACTAGTCTATCCTTAGATGATCACAATTATTTCTCCCACCTCATTATTTTTCCAGGTCTTGTGCCACATGACAGGTCACAGAATCATGACTTACAAGTCTGCGGCCAGTACAAAGGTAAGAAATCTGCCTTTAAAACTGCCTACCAAATAGACAGATCCAAGGTCTAGGAGCTTAGGATATGCTAATATTATGCTAGCCTTCCTGTGAAAGATTTTCACCTTAGTGCCTTTATTAAGGACAATGAAGTTTGTCTGGAGAAGACTGAGTGATAAAAGCACTGCAGGATATGATCTCAAGCAGTGGTCAGTGTTGTTATAGACCATATCAGACTCCCAGTTCCAGAACTGTAACAGCTCAGGGTCACCAGGAGCTCTGTGCCGGCTAGGAATGAGCATGGAAAACTACAGGTAGGACAGAGCATTGGCACTGCAGAGCTGTACTGCAGCTTCTCCTGTTGAATTTCAGTTATGAGATGCTTTTAATTGGACTAGAGTTTATGCTGTCACTGGCATGAATAATTATTGGCAATGCATAATGGTAATAATAGTAACCATGCACCTTCACAGCTGAATGGTGTCTTTGCTTCCTGAGAAAAGTCCTCTGACAAGGCAGGAGAATTGTGGTGCTCCAGCCCCTGTTAGGCATGGTCTTGTAAAGCATGACACAATGTGTTCATTCCTTCCAAAATTTGGTGATATGATGGGGTTAGTCAGAGAGCGATCCCGGACACATCTGTGGGCAGCTGCCAGACAGAAGCTCTTGCCCTGACAAGTCTGGGTTCTGAAAATACAGCATAGGTGGCGTGCAAACAGATGCAATGTTTGCACCTGGAAAGAGTACAGGAGCCAAGTGACCATACAAACGGTGTGAAACCCACCTCTCATTACTAATACACATGGACTGCAGAGGCCTTAGGAATGACAAGCCTGTTTGTGATGAGGCTTAATCTCCTCCAACATTGTTGTCAGCCACACATTTTACAGCAGTCTACCTGCCAAGAAATTATTGCAGCCAAGACTAAACAGGGGTGACTCTTTGCACTGTGTTTGTCATCCTTGGCCCTGTGGTAATCAATCCATCTGGTGATTGCTGCAGCTGGTCCTCTGCATCTATTCAACAGATTTTTGATGAATTCCTGGTTGAAGATGAAGTGCTTACATGCAGAAAGAAGCATGCAACTCTTCTTGGAGAGGCTCTTAGTCATCCTTCCCATTGCTATCCTTGTCTCTGAATTAGCATATAAGATAGCTGCATGTGGTCTTAACCACGAGCTTTTGAAGGTGTTTGAGATGAATGATGGAGATGCTGCTGGGATGAGATGGGGGCACAGTTGTTCTAGGCCCATTGG
This sequence comes from Aythya ferina, assembly GCF_964211825.1. Lineage (NCBI taxonomy): Eukaryota > Metazoa > Chordata > Aves > Anseriformes > Anatidae > Aythya > Aythya ferina. The sequence continues at coordinate 15,893,550 of NC_140301.1, read as the reverse complement.
GAGAAAGAAGCTGCAAGTTTCTGGCAGGGGAGTCCAAAGCCTGAAGCACCCATGTTACTCATGCCTCCCTCTGTAGGCACTGCTATGATGCTCCTGTGGCAAGATGTGTGTTTGGTCACTTTGTCCCTATGGCAATCTTGGAAGACTGGGTTGCAGAAGAGGGTATGTAGACCTTGTGTATCTGTCTATCAAATGGAAACAGCACTAACTTCATTACATTGTGAGAAGAAATGTCTAAATATATAAAATAATAATAAAAATTCTACTATGACAATAGATGTCATATTTGTACTTAAATACTTGTTACAGAGTAGCCCAGATGTTTATTACAGTGCTCCCATTTCACTTCACTTTACCTAAATGTGAAACATCATTTAAAAATGGGGATTAAAATTATTACAAATTCTAATTTACTGTGAAGCACATCAGATAGATTGTAGTTGAGTGATCCATTTCTCCTCATTTAAAGTTGTAAATTTGTTACCTTGAGTTTCATCTCCCACTCAGCAGTTGTAGTATGGGTGACTTAGCTGCAGCAGTCTTTGCTCTATATAAATGCATTATATATATTATATAATATATAAATATTATATATATATATATTTGCAAAAGCAAATGTATAAAATTAATTTTAATATGGCAAACTGACCAAAAATGGCACAAAAGTAGTGATGCCTTCTAAAACCATACTGCTAAGAGATCTGTGGCAGACTTGAAAAATCTCCAAGATTTTTCAATAGTAGCTGTACTGGTAGCACCAAAATTCTCTGGTAAATTACAGTGCATCATGGTTTTATGGGACTATTTCCCCCCTGGCTATCCTTGAGTTTTTATAGAGTCTTACTAAGTATCCTGCTTATTTACAGTGCTCATCAATGCAAGTGATGGCAAAATAGCCTTCCAACACGTTTCACAATGTTATTGCTATTAAAATCATATCTTTGCATTTTCTGATGAGCTGATTTTGTTCAGTGCATCTAAAGGAAGGTTTAGGAACAAAACATTAAGTATATGTTAAAGTTACTTAACAGCAGCAGTCTTCTGAAATCTTGGAAGCCCAGTTCTTTATCTAGCAATAACAATGTTGTAGATGATGATGTAAAGTTCCTCTGTTGTATTTATAAGGTGATTATATACAAGTGGCCCAACTCTTCAGTACACTATTTATTTCACAATGCTTAATCCACAGCATTTGGAGTGTCAGAAAATATATTTAGCACAGCAGAAAACAGAAGTTTAATATTTAAGGAATAGAATAACTATAATAATACTACTAATAATAAAATAATAAAAGAAAACATGTGAAAAGATGAAATTTATTATCTATTATAAATGAGTGAGCCTACAGATTATCTTCTAAAAAATCAGTACTGTGGAGGCAGCCTCATGGTTTTATTATGAAATTACTCATATTCTCATTCTTGAGACTTAATTTTGCTATAAGCTTTAAGGTTCTGTTATCCATCATGAATTATTTTAATGTATGATTTCACATTATAAATTTGGGAGAGAAAAAAGGAGAAAAATATGGCCTGTTCTGTATGTATGTTTGATTCCACCTTGAAATGTATAAGTGAAACATGGGAAGCTATTAGTAACTGGTAATAAATTTAAAGGATCACATTAGTTTTAAAGACCTCAGACTTGGCAGAATGTGTACTTTCAGTGTCACAAAGCTAGAAGGAAAATCTGTGACTTGAAATCCCAAAGTATCTTTTTTTTTTTTTTCCACATAGCAGGGTTTAAGAACAGCATCTGCAGTTTGGGGAAAGGCAACCATTTTGTTCAAGATTTCCAGTATGTAAGCCTGTATTTCTCTAATATATCACCCTATAGAAAGACATAACTTTATAAATTCAAGATTGCATAGAAAAGACCTGTTAGTAATTGAAATCAGGGAGTCAGATCTTCATCTGGTAAATTGATGTAGCTCTGGTTATTTCATTCTGTAACATTTACAGCTTAGTAAAACAATGGGGAATTAAAAGGTGAAAATTTTGACTCTTCTAATTGTTCATGATTTCCTCTAGCAGCATGGAAACACTTATAAGTAATAACTGTACCAAGATACTTTGCTGTTCAGTCTCAGCTAACGGAAGCTGATAACAGTTTTTTGGATGCTTCTAAATCAAAGATATCAAAAAGCACATCAGGTAAGAAAGAAAGTAGAAAATGAAACAGAGATAAGAAACTCTAAACAATTTCAGATCTACACACACATTATGTACTGGATCTAGTAAGACTAACCCCACAGATAAAAAGTAAATTGGAAATAAATTTGGAAAGCCAAAACCAAGACGAAACTTGGCCTGATTATTTTGTGGGAAGTATGTGTGTGTTTATATTACCCTCCCTTCCATCCTCACTCACTACATAACAATCAGCAACAGGTACCCTATAAGATTTAGCATATTTTCTATGTAAAAGGAGCAACATCTTGGTAAGTCAAAAATCTGTTAAGATATGCAGGTAGGGACTTAGGTATGTAGTCATGCTCCAAGTCCCGTGCTCAGTGATATTTATTTATTTATTATGTCACCATCTTGTCTAATACTACTGCTCAACAGACACAAGTTTACTGATTATCATTTTAATATAAATTGTTTTACACTTTCATTATTGTCTCAGAGATTCCTGGCCTCCACTTCTCCTTCCTTTTCCTTCCTCATGCTTGTAAAAGTTGTTGGCTTTGTTACATACAGCAGACATACATTTATATCTGTGTGGCCTGGCCAAATCCCTGACGGTGACCAGGGAGGCAGAACTGCTGTCAGCAGGACCTGTTCTCCTCTTGCACCCTTTTTCAACCCACTCAGTCTTGCACTTCCACCCATATAGTTTTCTTATCTTATGGGAATGTTGAATTACAAACTGACTGTGTGTGTCATCCTCTTTTAATTGAGGGTATGAAATCCCTTGGCAGGAAGCTAGGAGAATATCAACTGTTGAGTATTACTTTTTGTAAGCTTTTCCTGGCTCTATTCATATGAAACAGCAGTCAGATTTTGTACCCATCATTTTGGTGAACCCTTGCATAATACTTCCCTTCAATGAAATCATGTGAATCATACTTCTTGAGAAGATGAGCTGGCACTCAGCTCTTGCAAGCAGTAAATGCCAGAGGGCTTAGTGCTTGCTTCACTACCAGGGGAGGATCTGCATGTTCTCAGGTGCATCTGCATTGTGACTCCAACTGAACGGGTTGGTGAGGACTGCTATGCTCTACCATGCCTTGAAAAAGGGGATTTTAGGTGCCTTATGGTCTGCTAGTGCAATAAAAATAGCACAAGATGAAAACCTCCTCCTCTTACAGTGTAAAAAAATATATATTTTAAACTGAGTGTCCAATGCCACAAATATAAACCATTAGGGGGACCCCCAGTAATACAGAAACAGTTATAAACAGATATACTGCAGTATTCTTATATTACTTTCGATGGAGGCATAACCAGAGCAGTATATCTTACATTTTTAATCAATTTTCCATTTTACAGACTTATTTTGGGAAGCAGAACTGGAGTTCTGTGTAGCCATCACTCCTGTGCTGTTGAATGTCCTGTTGGATTTTCTTTGCTGTAACAAAAGTCATAACTAGTAAATGTGTCATGCTTATTTGCTACTGACTGATATGTAGCTGTTAAGCATGTTTTCATATAGATGAAAATCTTGGAACCCTATTACACTGTAAGTAGGCAGAGAAATAGCTTCCCATGCCTGAGGAGTGTGTGCTGTTTGCAAGAGCTCCAAGCCAAGTGCATTTATACTGCAGCCCCTCAGCTCACACCCGTGCAGTGTGCTCAGCCCAGCAAACCCTGATACACCAGAGCTGAAAATTAGTAAGGCTGAGGGCTAAATTCCATATGTGCTGGGGAAAGGGAACTCAGACCAAAGAAGCTTTAACCTCACAGAAAGTAAAACTGCCTGAAAAGCTGATGCACAACCTAAGCAAAGTCCAGCCCAGAAGTTGGAGGAAGGTCACCCTATGAAGGACACAAAACATTTCTACTGCCTGCCAGCTGCTTTCTTTCCTCCTAGTTGGTGCAAAACAGATACCTTGTACTTGTCATGGACCTTGTTACCACTAGGCCTGTAAGCTACCGATCAGCAGAGTTTACAAGGTATAATATTGTCAGCTCTAGTTATATGGTTAAATTATGATTTGGGTATCCGCATTTTGCTATTGGCTTAAATTTCCTCTGTAGTTTCTTCTGGTTATTCTAGGCTAAACTTAATTATCCACTTCATTAGATCAATTCTTCACAGATGGAAATTCACTGAAATGAGTGGCATCCCACTAACTTGATGGACATAGATTATCACTTCCCACCTATTCTTTCTGTTTTCTTGTCATTTAAACTATTAATGAGCTGCTAAAAAATTGTAGTGTCTCTCTAACTTTGTCAATACTTCAAGTTTTATTGGATGTTCTTAATTTAATTCATTACTAGAAAAAGGCATCAAGCTTTGTTACACATTTTTAGCACCATTTCAACCTCAGAGATGAAAACAGCAGACAGAATTCCAGTTGCTAAAGGCATGAGATGTTCAATAGCCATGGAGCTCATGAAGCTCCTTTCTCTGGCCCCAAGGGCCCCACTTTGATCATTTCCTTTCAGGCTGTAACCCTTTATATGACAAGGTTAATTTCAATACTGCTGATAGCACCGCAGACCAAAGATATCCCTTCCAGCCCTATGTTCTGTGTAGTTGTCATCCCCTCTCAGGTCTTAGAGGTTTTTGGTTGGATTTGCAATGATCCTGGGCCTTTGGAGATGTTTTCAAGGGCTGCAGTACCAGTCAGGCACCAAGTGAGAATTGCAAAGGAAAGCCAATAAATGCTCTGAAGCACATTGTCTTCCCCCTTAATTACTCCTATCTGTGAAGACTTTGAGGGAATGATTTCATCTGACAGTGGTTGCATTTCACACCTATTTTACATACACTCAGATGACTGTGTTGTGTACTGCCTTCTCTGTGTATACACTTAGACAACTAGATTTTAGAGCTTATTTTTGAAAATTCTGTTTCTCCCAAGAGAAGCATATTTGAATAGCTTTTTGTTAAAAACATAAGCTTAATTGGACTATGTTTTGAAAGAAAGTGGGACGAATAAGGTCTTCAAAACACAATGATGGTTATTATTTTTGTTGTAAATCTATTTCTGCACCTCTTTTGAAATTATCTAACCCTGCCAGTGGCAGTGAAAGGAGAGACCTGAAAGTGTGAGATGTCAATGCACTGCCAATGGATTTTTTTTCATATTGCTGTGCTGGCATGGACTCAGCAGGTACATAAAATACAATGTTCCAACCCATTTCACCCTCCACGTTGGAGTGAGGTGTGTTCATTTTCACTCTCTGCACTCACTGCCCATTCTCAGTGAGAGAGTCTGAGCTCATGTTGCTGTGCAATCTTGAGCTTCTTTTATGAGCTTAGCTGGAACGCTGCTGGGTATCTTTCTTCATTGCAGCTGTTTTAATCTTGGCTTGCAAAATCAGAAGCTCTTTCCTGGCTGCGCAGATGATTACCTTACTTTACGCAAAGTCTCAAATACCCTGAAGTATCTCACATAGGTTCTCACAATATCCTTTTCAGTTCTTTTTCATTACCACACTTCATGTGCCTTTTTAGTTCTGCACGTTGGCTAATGGTGGATTCGTTTTTATGACTGTGTAGTGGCCAGTCTGTCTTTGATTATGTTTCTTCTTGTATTTATCTTTGCTGCTGCTAGAGAATCATGAGAAAAAAGATGAAAATGTTTGCCCTGTTCATATCCTGAGAACAGACCGTGCTGTCAAGGGAGAAATATACAGGGCAAATTTCAACAATAACAACTGCATATATAAATTATGGACCAAAAGAGCAGTTTGCTTTGCCGCATTGAACCATGATGGTTTGCTGGAACATCTAACAAAGTGGTTTTTGGAATACTACAGTATCTCTTCTTTTCAGCCTTTTAAAAAAGAAATCAGAAGAAAACCATAACCCCAGACTGAAACACTCCCAAATGGATCAGAAAAATTGTTAAAATAAATAATTTTTAATAATTGTTAAAAATAAATAAATATTGTTATAGACTCTGATTTTTGATTTAAAGAAACTCTGAAATTTAAACTTATTAATGTTTGGCAAGTGAACACAATTTTGATTGAACGTTCTGATTCACTCTTCCTCATCTATATTTTGAATCCCTTGGTTCTTTTTAGAAGACATTAGGTTTGATGGATACCAGCCTACTCTATGGCCTGTGTCATTATAGAAACTGTATCCCTTAAAGACATCAATAAATTTGTTCTTCTCTAGCTTCCTCTTCCACTCTCACGTTACATATGGGAAAAAGAAGTACAGAAAGATTAAACAACTTTCTCAAGGTCACATTGGAGTTTGGTGGTAGAAATGATTGTCTTCATCCCAGTTCAGTTTTTTTGAATAAACTACTGAATTTTCTGTTTGTTTTCATTTGGTGAGATACTTTGAAACAATGTCTAAAAATGTAGGATGAAATTTTAAATGGCAACTGTCCGATTACCTTCAGTGGTTTTGGTTTTATTAAGTGTTGTTGGGATGTTCTCATTCCTCAGCAACCCCAAACAGTTTATCATTTTGTTGCAGTGTGATCAGTAGCACCCTACAAAGCAAACACTACTTGCAATTATCAGGAAGTGGGGAATCTGCTGCTTGTCTTGTAAGTGCAGCTATAGGATTTTTCAATCTCTGATGGTTCTGAGTGGCATTTTAAAAGAAGCCATATTTTGGAAAACTTTAATATTGACCTCACATATTGTAGGTGTTTCAAAAACAAGTAATCTCCAAGCTATAAAATTATTGTGCACTTATTTGTTAGTAAATTTGTAAGTGGTTTTAGTAACCTTTTCACTGAATTTCAAAGGTTATAAATATGCATTATTGTTAATTACTTTTTACCCAATTAGTGTACTGCTTAGTTTGGTTTAGAGATTCAGAAGTTTTAGGCCTGATACCAACTGAAACTAAAAAAAAAATGGATTTTGCTATTTCCATAAATGAACCAGATGCACATCTCAGTGTCTTTTATGTGACTAGCTAACAATTGGACTCTTCTATTTGCGTGTATTGAGAGACAAGGCAGGGATAATGGAAAAATTGTTGAAAACAACATTTTAGATAAGTCACAACAAAGGATGGCAAGCATTGCATTAACATTTAGAGAAAAAGTAGAAAGAGGTGACAGAAATGACCTCAAGAAAGTGAAGGTTACTATAGATTGTTGCTTAACACTTTACTATGGTGGAGCAGAGTTTGGTGAGACTCCTTTAAATCAAGCAAAGTCAGATTCCACTTCAGTGACTTTTGGAATATGTCTTTAAATGTTTTGTCTGCTGAACAGCAAGCCAAAAGTTTCCAACTCTGTACTGGAAACTCCTATGTTCTGATGATGATGTTGATAAATCATTTGTCAAAATAAAATAAGGTAAATTTTCCAAGTCTCATAAAAGCCTTTCAGCCAAAAAGTCCATTGAGTTAGGCTGTTAATGTTGATCCAGCCAACTTTCACAAACAATCCTCCACTTCTGTAGCTCTTGAAAAAAGGAAATGTAACATTTTTTTCACCTTACTTTCTGCCATTGTGGGGCTGCTCATTCCTTTCCCTGTGATGGCTGATATTATATTAATCTTCAAAAATTATTCTATGTTGTAGTGGGCAGTCCTTGGCCAGCAGCCAAACATCTACCTAGCCTCTCACTCACTTCCTTGTCCTTCAGGATGGGGAGAACAAAGAAGGAATGCGAGAAGACCCATGAATCAAGATACTGGCCATTTGGCAAGGAAAACAAATGCTGTGCCCACAAGCAAAGCAAAAACAGATGGGTCTGCCATCCTGCACAACATGTTGTAGGTGATCCTGCTCGGCAGTTGGGTTGGACTAGATGATCTTCAGAGGTCCCTTCCAACCTTCCAATGCTTCTCAACCATTCTGTGATTCTATGATTCTGTGGTTTGTCCCAGCCTGCCAAGCTTTTGCTTACCTCCAGTCTACTCTCCATGGGGGAGGACGGGACATGGGGTTGCCTTGGTGCTGTGCAGCAATAGCCAAAACAAGGGGCTGGGGATGGAGCTTATCTGTATGCTTTTAGGTACAGATACACAACACCCTACAGGCTGCTACAAAAAAAGTTATCTACATCCCAGCCAGACTTAGCGCACATATTTATCATACCCAGAAGTATGCTAATCACTTTTCTGAGTACCCTTTTGTCTGAATCTCAGTATTATATTGATCACCTAACGATGAACTTAGAGTTTGAATTCTGAAGATATTCAGTATCACTGGCAAATACCACCTAATCTGGTACAATTAGTTCTAGCGTTCCTAGGCTAAAACCACTCTTCCTAGAATATCATTATTGCTTAATAAGTTGCATATTTTCCTACTGAACAGTATTAAATAATTGCCCCTCAGAGTTGCAACAGAAGGACTGTTCACATTGTGCATAATGCCTTATGAAATACTAATTGATGGCTTTGTGCAGTGTCTCAATGGAATAATTGCTTGTTTAGTGCAACACTTGCACTGAACAAATGCTTACACTTTACATTTTTCCTTTGGAAAATAGTTTTCCTTACACTGTAATATTTTCAGAAAGATTTCTGGTTTGGTGTAATTGGTCCATGATCTACAAGATCAGTTATTTGCTGAACAATGAGCTGTATGGACACTATTTCTATTTCTGGGGTTGTCTTCAAGCAGCTTTTTTACATTCCCCTTTAAGACGCTTCATGCTTGGTTTTTCTGCTGTAAAATTTGCCGTGCTGTATCCCAAAACTGTCATCAGACTGATTGCACAGCCTCTTACTCCAAGGTTTGGAGGAAGATAGAATAAATCCAGTGGCAATATGGAAAAAACTGTCTTCATATATTTTTATTGTCATAAAGAATTGTGATAGAATTGTTTCTGGTTGGAAGCAGTCATCCTGAAACTTAAGTAGTGCCTCCCTGCATAGAAAATCTAGGTCGATTCATGCTCCTGCAGGGACTTGATTGTTGAGCAGTTTGTGTCCTGGTGAAATTCCTGTCAGTGTGCCCTGTTGAGCAACCAGGTTCTTCAGATGTGATCTCTCATTGGTAAATCTCCATGATTCCTATGTAAGCCTGAAGGAATGCAAAACTTCAGATGTGAAGGGGTGGTGTACTGGATAGCTGCACTGAGATACTGCTGCGATGTCCTGGTGGGATGCAGCGGGGGCACACAGCTGGAGTCAGGATATGGAAAATGCTTTCAGATCCCATAGCACAGATCAGTGAGCTAAGTTTAAACATGTTTTCAAGGAACAACATGAAAATAGCCAGGCACAGAAATCTGAGGATGAAATCTGTCTATCAGTGACTACCTGGATAGTTCCTAGTAAAAATGGTATGCCTGCTGCTTGTCTTAAACTTACACACAGGCTATCAGTACCACAGAGATATTAACTAGTAGATTGTACAACTGTCTCTTTGTATTAAGGAAGCAACATTTTCAAATTCCCATAAATACACTTTTACTTAATCATATATATATATATATACATATATATTATTTATTATTGCTATGAAATGAAGGGCTTAGTGGGTTCCCTTTGCCCAAAGCTAAAATTCCTTCCTTACTGGGACTATAAAAGGAGCAGTATGGAATTACGTCCTCACTGAGCTGATTATAATGTAGATCATTAAATCCCTGAAGATTTGGCATGCTGTTCAACAACTGTTTATTTATCAATAGAAAATGTTGTTGTTTCTTCTAGCGAAAGATTAAGCAAGAAAAAACAAACAAACAAAACAAAACAAAAAAACAAAACAAAAAAAGTTGTAACCCAGTTTTAGCAGAAACCTCATTTATGAATGGTAAGGTGGTAGTTCTGCTTTGCATAATGTTTTAACTAGAAACGTGCTTACTATTTTTTTTTCTTTTTGTTTATTTTCCTTTTCCCCAGCAAACATCTTTTCTGAATGACTGAATGATCCAGTTTGGATCCACATATTGAGAAAGAAAAGAAAAAGACTATCATATATGAAAAATTCCTGGTGGAATTCAGCTATTGTAGATGCACATAGTGACACACCGGACACAAAATACTAAAGAATTCAGCCTTAGTTTAGTTGTCTCACCTATTAAAAAATCACTCTCAATTTTAATATTAAGTAAAATAGAGAATATATTTTTATTCCAGTGACTTGTATATGATTCCACTTTGTTTCTCTGTAGAAACAAATATATTTTAATTACTTTACATATATATATAAAACATATATTTTAATTACTTTCACAAATTCAATATTAAGTGAAAAAGCATCAATGAATAAATGATAACAGTATAGAAAATAAAGATTATTTGGTGCTGAATGCTTTAATTCACAAATCCTACATTTTAGTCATATTATCTGTATTACAGTATGAAAATAAACTTCATTATTTCATATACCCTGCATGTAAATAAGGAGGAAAAAAATGTTTTTATGGCTGTCCTTGGGGTATGAAAGGATGTTTTAAGTTTTAGAAAATGATCTAAGAATCATTTTCTGAAAGAAGGATACTACAAATACATTTGCTAGTAAGATATTAGAAAATAATTTAGTGTTTTAGCCATGTTATAGGAATACCATGGGCAAAAAGGCCAAAAAGTGGATGACAGAGGACATCTGATCTGGTATGACTTTTTTTTACTTCTTTACATGACATCATGTTCTTTAGCTAGAATAATAATTTTGAACTTATTATGATAGCATGCTGAAAACAAGACAAATCTTTCCATAGCATGTCTAGAAGCTTTGAAACAAGATTTGTAGAACGTGTATAGTTTATGACATTTTTATGAAGAAATCTTCCCACCATATAAATTAAAGACACTCATCTTCCAGCCACAGAATTTAGCTTAAGGATATCTTAAAGTCCCCAGAAAACATAGATATTCTTTTATGCACACTCCTGAAATTTAGGCGCATCTAAAAACTCAAAGTATTAACAAAAGCTTAAACCTTACTGTCAGATTTTGTATCACTATTTTTTTGCATGAAGGAAGCACACAATCAGTCCTCCATTCTGATTCTTTTAGGTTGTTGTTTATGCAATGCCATGAAGGTGTTACAGCTTCAGAACAGATCTGAAAAGGGGCTGCCCTATTACAGATCCTTTTGAGCCCTCCAGACCTAACAAAATGACCTGTTCTTTTGCCTTGGTGAAGCTACTAATTAAGAAACTACCTAGATCCCATCACCAATCCACCTTAACAGATGCAAATCATTTAGGTATCTACAATAAAATTTAATTCTCTTTGAACATCTTTATTGTGAAGGTTTTTCTTTTTCCTTTTTTTTTTCCCCCTTACTGAAACTTTCTAATTGTATTATCAACCAACAGCTGCTATTCTGTGCTTGAAGCAATAGTGTTATTTTTAAAATACTATTATTAATCTTTTTTTTTTTTTTATTATTTCAAAGCTCTTTCTTTATCCATTGTTTCTTTACCCATAAATTAAGCTTGACAAAGTTTTTGTCTGATGAAAATTTAAGTAATAGTTTCAAATAGGAAAACAAATTGGTGCAGCAAATGTTAGATTTATGCAGACACCATGAAAGTACAGTTTGCAGCTAATTACTTCACCTCTCTTCCATGCAGGTGTTTAGCCCTAGGAAGCACTAAAGGGTAAAAGAGCCCCCCAAACAGGGTATAGTCAGATATGAGAGCAAAATGTGCAAGTGTTTGAAACCTTTTAAAGAACTCCAGCCCAGATTTGCTCAAATAAATGAGAATGTAAGCTCTTCAAGAATAGTAAGCAAGATATCCACTGCTTGAAAACATATTGGATGGGAGACTGTGTGACAGTGTTTGTCCTTGCCTTTAGGCGAAAAGACAAATCACAGAACTTTCTGAAAAAATCTTCAGTGATTCCCAGCACTTGTGCATTATTTGTACTCTCATCTATCTGGATCCAGTGCTTCAGGGCATGAAAAAATCAGGAACATTTACTATTGTCCCAGCAAATTTGCTGGTGTGGCTCTGTAATGAGTTAGTGCCCAGCTCAGCTGCCATCAGAGTCATTGGGAAGAGTTTTGTTGCCTTGATAGCATGTTAATCAAGCTCTGAGTGCTCAGGGAAGTGGAACAGAACAGACTATTCTTTCTAATAATGTGACATTTCAGTTCCAAGAGAAAAAAAGATCATATAGGAAAGATCAGGGACAGATTACATTTTAGAATAAGAGATAAAATGTGAAAGATGTCCAAAACAACAATAATCCCAAGCACTTTCCAGCCTGGAAAAAGGCCATGACATGTGGCATTCTCTTGAGGTATACACATTCTTAATGGCTTGGAAAATGTCATTAGAAATTGCTATTTCCTGCCTTACAAACTCCATCATCTAAAGAGGATTATGAGATTACAATTTTAAGACAACTAGAAGAATGGGTTAAGTCTCAGCCAGTTCCTGTTCTCATTACTAGCATTGTCTCAAGGCGAGATTAAAGTTGTGCCATTTGCTGTTTCCATTAACCCCTTAATCTTAGAAGTGAATGTCAGGTTTATGTTTCAGGGATGGGCTCTGACACTGACTTCTCATTTCTTTGTCCTTTCTCTCATCAATTTGATTGTTTCGCCCCTATCTGCGTTTTCCCATGTACCTTACCATTTTAGAAATGTGGTGCCTCAACCGACATTTGGTGTTTGTATGTTTTTTAAAGAATGCTTTCTATGCAGCCCTTAAGTGGCAGACATAAGAGTGACTATACAATGTCCACATGTGTGGTCATCCTTGAGCATGGGACTTTCATGTGAGTGCCTGGGCAGCAGGTGATCGTCTTGCTGTCCTCCAACACCCTAATGAGTGCTTGGATGGTTTCTTCTATCATCCTGGCAATAAGAAATTCTGTGTGCTTCAGAGGCTAACTTCTGCCTACACCAAACCTGTCACAGATAATGAAAGGTCAGGAAAATAAAACTTATTTTCCTTTCCTGCAAATGATAAAGGTGAATTCCTTCCATTGAACAGGGCTACAAAGGGGATTCGAAAAACTCCCCACCTACCTCATGACTCCATCTTCAGGAAGAAGAAGAGAATATAGCATCATTTTCTCCAGCACTCATTCCAGACTGTAATTTTATGGCCTGCCCTGGCTGCTGTGCCTGCCTGCTGTGGAGTGGGACGGAAAGTCATTGCAGAAGCTAAAGATAAATATATTCAGAAAGCCAGGTGGAAGCAGTTTTTCATGCAAAAGAATAATAGAAATGTGGTACAATTTAACAAGTAACTGAGACAAAACCTCTGGAGGGAATTGAAATAACCAGCAAGGTGACATCCTAAGGGAAAGAAAGTATTTAAAAGAGTGATGGGAGGAAAAGGTTTTACAAATTCCTTTTAAAAAAATCTTATTATTAAAGGACAGCAATACTTCACTCACAAATCAATCAAAATTTTCTAGAGCCAGACTTGAGGGCATTCTGTAGGGAAATGTATGGCATAGTAGAAAAGAGCAAGGCTTTGCTTTATGTATTAGAGATAAGGCTTCAATTTTTTATGTGAAGGATTCTTTCTCTGCCTTTGCTTTTCCAGAACAATCTGAGGTATCTTATCTGAGAACACAGAAATAGTAACAGAACCAGCAACATCAATTTTACCTCTTAGTAAAGAAAGCAAAATGGAGGAGATGTCAACCTTTCATATCGGGAAATAAAAGGATGAGAATGATGCTTAGATTGGCTTCAGGTGCACCTATGGCTGCTGAAGGGTTGCAGGTGCACATAGTAACCCTATGTGTCTTCTGACACTGAACTTTGCAATGCATCAGTTGCTATAATGAAATAAAACTCTTATCTGCTCTTATTTACATCATCTACCTAAAGAATCCAGGGCAGCTAACTCAGGAAACATCTGGCACGGAGAAACCTAGTTGTATTTTCTTGCCTTTGATGGCATAAAGAATCTTGAGTTAATCCTCATTTCTATTCATTAGTTCTCAAGGACCACAGGAAACTTGTTTAGTTGCATTCTTATCTAAAAGGAAGATGCAAGAAGGAAAACAAAACAAAAAACAAAATGGTGTGCTTAGAGCACAACAGGTACTCCTGACAGAAGGAAAGCCAAGGTTAAAAGCTAACACATTATTCATGGATATCCATATGCACACAAGAGAATTAAATACAAATAAGCACATCTTTATAGACTTTTCTCTTCAGGAAGAGAAAAGACATAGACATGAATTGAGGGAAAAGATCACAATTGTGCTGTTAGCATCCTCAGACATCGTGAATGATACTTGGTGAGCAAGATCCATATGGGGCATAAGCAAGTTCTTTAAATACAAAGAATATTTTTGTAAGGGTTAGGTGGACACACGAGTGGCAGCAGCAATGACAGCAGATGCTTTATTGTGTTTTTGAGGGTGACTACAGCAATGTCAAAAGACTGAAAATGCTCAGCTATACTGAGTCTATACCAATGTGCAGATCACACTCCCTTGAGGCAATCACTCTCACTAATTTATCTCCAGTGTTGCGTGGGTGGTAATTATACTCCTCATGTATATTAATCCCTTGTCCTGTTGGAACAGGAATTCTACCTTGTGCATTTCTGTGACATGCTATTTCTGAACAAAATCTTGTGTACCACATGCTCCTTTGTGCTTACATTCTGCAGAAAATGTCTATTTCAGTTGGACAGAAGTTCATTTTCATCTCCAGCTCCAAAGTGCAAGTCTGCTGAGTTGTAGAAGAAAAATATAAAAAGATCAGTACTAGGTCCCAAATCTTCTGAGGAAGGTTGTTTTCTGATACGATACAGGCCTCTAGTGAATAATATCTCAGCTATAATAACTGTTTTTGGGATGAAGAAGTAAGCAACTGAAAGTTACTTATATCAGCTTGATGCCACACAGTGTTGTTGTGGGGTTTCAGTAGTTTTATACTATACAGAAAATGAATTTTAAGAACATGCCATAAATGCCATATATCTTTAGATGAATAGGACAACAATATTTTCATTAAGTTTTCAGAGAGTTTGCCAACATTTTTTTCTTTTTATTTTTTTTTCCCCTAGTACTTTGTAAGATACTAGAAACTGCTTTACTCACTCCAATCACTCAAAAAATCCGGAGCTTATTTCAAGTGATTTTTCCAGCTTGACACAATGTACTGACCCATGATTCCCAAAGCTGATTCAGCAAAATGCTGTCATCTGCATTGATATAAACTCTGAAAATATACAGCTGCTGTGGCATGAAAGTAATTTTAAGTGATGGGCAGAAATGCCAGAAGGTTGAAAAGGTTTTTGTTGCTCTTGTGAGAGTGAGGGAGGAACCAGAAAGGAAGTCACAACATTACAAGAGTGAACGGGAACTGAAGTCACAGAGGATGCTGAAAGAGCTGAAGCATTAAATGAATACTTTACAAGCAAGAACACTAAAAGATGCGCCTGCTGAAACTGGCTGTTGTATCCACTATCACGGTTGACTTCAGAGCTAGTGAGGCACAGTTATTGAATAAGTTAAGAAAAGTCGAAATCAACAAATCATCTGTGCTACGTGCAACCTTGAGGCTTTAAAAAGAGATTGAAATAGTACACAGCTCAGGTATGCTGGTCTTTACTCTGCAGCCAAATTCACAAATAGCAAAGAAAGAAAAACAGCATAGACTGAACGACATAAAATCTTAATTACAATGCTGTCACTACAGGAAGTCCCCATTGAGACAGATTTAACATGTATATTCCATTAGTAGAAAGATAATTTTATTTATGTATTTAGCTCAGCATGTCCCACTCACATGAAACATGCACGTTTGTATTCATGCACATTACAAGACTTCAGACAATCAGACAATCATTCTGAGAAATCCTCATGTCATTTCCTTGGAAGGGAAAGTATACTTCCTAGGAATGATCTTTGTCATCCAGGCACATTTTTCCCTGTGTAGTTCTCCATTTCTTTAGTGGCTTTTGCTAAGCAGAAAGAAGCAGAAAGAAGCAGTACCTCTGCTTGAGTCCATCTTATGGAGATGGCCCTGGTGGTCCAGCAGATCCATCTCTTGTTCTTTTTTTTTTCCCTCATGTTATCTGCCTTCATGCAGCACTAAAATAAACCATCCATCATTCAAATGCCCAATGTATAGTAAGATGTCAGGTAAGGCATTTGTATTTTAATATGCCTTAAAAGATCTTCCCTTGTTGGTTTTAACTGGACTAAGAAGAATACAAATGAGTATGTAGCCTGATACACAGGAAGGATCACTAGATTAAGATTAAGATATACAGCATATCTTAATCCTAATCCTTATTTGCACCAACAGGATTACTCTTGTGAATATAAACTGCAAGATAAGATTTGTATTGATTGGTTTTTCAGGTTCAAGCTCACGTGAGGTGAGGGAAGGATGATTTTCTTTGTTTTCATACTTGGATTTAAAAACAAGCAGACAATTTTCACATAACTAAGTAGTTTTATAAGTCATCATTGAACTTCTTTTAGATATGATAGCTTTTGTTTACTTAACTTCCATTGTGCAGTTTCTTTTAGAACAGACATTAATTCTAAAGTAAAAGACTGGCTTGGTACCAGAATGAGCTAAAAAAGGACCAGAGCTATCAAACTAAAAATTGAACAAAACATCTTCTGTGAGAAACAATTACAATTTGTTGCAAAAAATTTAAATGACACTATTTAAAAAATATTTTAGTGAAATTAAAGTATTTTTCATCAGGAAATACACATATCCAGTCCAAACTGAAATTTCCACAGAAGATGTGTGTTAGTTTCAAAAAGCTGCAATTCTTTTCCCAAAATATGTTAATCAATATATTTTCACAGCTCTTGTAATGTAAAGCATGTGAATGCTATGCCATTCTGAAATATTTCTGACTATTTTTCTTTTGCCAATTTGAAGGAGAAACACTCAAAATAAAGGTAGGTTCTAAATTTTTTTTTTTTTGGTAGCTTCTAAAATTACTTTAAGTTTTCCACAATTAGGCAGGCCCTTTGAAAGCCAAAGTGCCTGCCTAATTGTGGAAAACTTATTTAAAATATATATATATATATGAATCCATTTTCTTCCTACTCATCAAAGAATAATGAGTAATGTTAAAAAGAAACAAACAAAAACAACAACAACAAAACATTTAATGAAGGACAGAATTTCTCCATTCTTTTTCTTACTTTACTAGAGCTTTTCTGAGCTCTCCAACTTACTGTCCTGAGAACTCAGCATGTACACTTTCTTCTGTAGCATAAACCAAAAAGAAACTGTAAGGTGGTTATGTTGTTTGGTTTGTAATTCAATTGAATAATTCTTGGACCCTCATAATTTCTTTTCTGCACCCATTCTACTTGTACAGAAGCAGTTTTAAACACAGCAGATTGATCCTCTGTGGACTATATCTGCCTAGCCTCATCATATAAAGCTGTTGCCTTCAAATGCCCTCCAAATGGTAGCTGTGCCAAATGTTTCTGTACAGCAGTATTTAGGGATCAAAATCCATCACCTAGAATTCTGTGGGCAGAATGTTGTTTCATCCAGAAAGAATTATGCTAGCCTTTAATCTGATTTGCTCTCTGGATTTAAAGAAATTTCACATATAGAGAGTAACTCTATCCATTTATAATATTTCCAAAGCGGTGCAGGCTTTTTTGCTCCTCTCGTTTCTGATTTGGCCGTAGGCTCAGCTGCTGGATCCTCGAAATCTGTAAAATGCCTGGCCCTTTACTGCCTTCTTCCCAGGAAAGGATTTCATACAACATAGTATTTAGCTTATAAACTATCTTGAACTATGCTGATTGAAAAACAACAGCATTTTCCTCTACCTCTATAAAGCACATGACCATGTGAAGAGTGATACAAAGGTCTTATCTATAAAATGCTGGGATGTATAATTTTTAGAGGTGTTACTGGCATGGTGATCATATAATAATCTGCATTACTTGTAAGTAATAATGTTACAGTGAAGGTGTGCGTTTGTCAGCCCAAACTATTGATAAGCCTATTATATGCTGTCTCGCTATTATTGTTTATTGCCAATGTGGCTGTCCCTATAGGTCTCAGTAGAGATGGCTGTGTTGAACAAACACAAATTAAGGGATAGTCTGTGCCCATAAAGAGCTTATTATCCAAATTAGTGAGGATCAGAAAGAGAAAAGGAGGATTATCATCTTCAATTTAAAAACAGAGCAGACTGAGACTGTGGGAGATGAAGTGCCTTCTCAAGTCTTTGCACGGTGCAAATGTCGGAGCCACAGTCATGTCCAGCAAGTTCCACTGCAGGTTGGGCACAAAAGTTTCTAAACAAAATGTGAGACGCTTTGGTTGGCTTCACATTTATATGCAAATATGCAAAGAAAATCAGTGATTTACCTTCATAACCAATCAAAATAAAGTGGTAATATCGGTGAAATTTTAAAATCTGCCTGTGAAATCCTCAAATATCTGTTCATAGAATCACAGAATATCCCAAGTTGGAAGGGACCTACAAGGACCATTGAGTCCAACTCCTGGCTCCACACAGGACCACTCCAAAATCAACCCATATGCCTGAGAGTGTTATCCTAATGCTTCTTGAACTTATCAGGCTTGGTGCCTCGACCACTCTTCTGGGAAGCCTATTCCAGTACCCAAGTTCTCAGCTTTATAGGCCTGTATCTTAGTTTCTTTAAGATTTAGTCCAACTGCATATACTGCTATATAACCTATGACACCTGCTTCTGTCCCAGTGCTCTACCGGGTCTAGTCACAGAACCATAACCCTAGCAGGACTTCAGAGATGCATGCTGCCAGTTCTTCTGCTCAGAGAAGTAATTGCTACTTTAGGAAGAATGAATGAAGAGGAAAGAATTAAAGTTTCTGCGAATGGGAGACAGGATACAGAGGCAATGATTTTCAAAAATCGTGGAGGGGAATTACAAGATTCCCAGACATCTGGGAGTGACACAATAGTCACTCAAATTCCTTCCACAAAACCCAAAAAAGTGAACTTTTTGCACTGCTAAGTGTAAAATACAAGCAGGGTCTGTTCCTAAGCAAAGACACAGATTTCCAGTCCTGCACTTTAAACATGTTTGTGGGACTGTCACGGGGGCTCGTGAGTGCTGAAGGAACAAATGGTCAAGAGCTTGTGGGGCAGACCTTGTTTGGCCTGCAGTGCCTTCTCTTTGTAGTACAGCAGAAGTAGTACAGAGAAAATTTTTGTACTCTAATACACGTATATATAATACATATTGATGTAACTATACATCAGCTGAAAGGTCCTGTAAAGGGATTTTATTTTTTTTATAAACCATAATACAACTGCCCTCGACTTCATAAGCTGCAAAAAGTACCAAAGTAAGTAAGAGAATCTTGAGCAGGATTTATAGCAGAACATAGAGGTAGCTGAAAATTCAAACAGAAGACTAAAGCCATCCTATACACATGCACAAATACCTGAATACTTTTTTTTTTTTTTCTTATTGGTTTTGTCTTCTCTCACCTTAGGCTGTATAAACTTCCCAAAAGACAAATAATGTAATACCTAAGATTCGAATCTCCTTCCAAAAGACTGTATTATCTCACATTGAAAATTACCAATATATCACATTGGTAGGATAGATGGATTCACTTATCAAATCCTGACTATAACCTTGAAATGAGAGCTCTAGCTGATGGAGAGCTTGCTCAAAATAGTAATTAGTAATAAAAAAAATCTATCAGTAGAGATTTTTAATTTAAATGCTGCTTTCCTCAGCATTAATTTCAGGATATGTAATCTCATTTGTTCTTGGGATTTCAATACATTGTATATGCAGAGAACAACTCTATCTGTTTATAAGATCTATAAGGAAAAAGAGGATATGGCTTTGTTTTACAGAGAACGGGCACCCACAAATAAGATAAGTAGATGCTGTACTGCTGTGGCAGAATATGAACTGTTTCAAAGGCTGTCCAGGAGGTAGATGGAGGGAGTTATCTATGAACCAGTGGTGCAGAATTAGTTCTGGGATCACAAACAGTTGAATTCTCTACCTGAGAGTAACACAGGGGCATAAATCACTTTGGAAATAA
Source organism: Aythya ferina (assembly GCF_964211825.1). NCBI lineage: Eukaryota > Metazoa > Chordata > Aves > Anseriformes > Anatidae > Aythya > Aythya ferina. The sequence continues at coordinate 15,873,518 of NC_140301.1, read as the reverse complement.
AATGGTGTAGCGGTTAAAGATGTTGCCTCTTATCAACGTATGCTGAGAGATACCACATCTATTTTGGTGCTGAAGAACTCTTCCTAATTTGCTACACTGCAAAATTCAAAGAGATGAAGTTAAACCACTCTCTATCAAACAGAATAATCTAAATAGGTGCTTTTGCAGTGAAATAGAGGAGTGCACACAATACCCTTCCGCTGGCCTGAGATGTGGAAGCCAGAGCTGGGAGTAGCAGCATCTGCAGGAACACCTGCTAGACCTAGCTCTGGAGAGACCTGGGCTGTCTCTCTAGATCCTATGATACAGCTCCTTTCTGAGGACAGTGAGAAAGAATGCAATTGCTTAATTGCAATAACAATTTTAACTTGAGGCTAGCATAAAAAAACATAGAGAGATTCCTTAGATTCAGTTTAAGAAGTTGAGATGAGCTTTTTGAGTGTGTGGTGGGAGTTTGTTTTACTTTAAGCATAAAATTAAAAATAAAAATCTTTTGGCAGCAGGCCACAGGAAAGAAACAAAATGCTAACTAATCATATTTAATGTTAAAATCAATGGCACAGTGTTATGAAAGCCTGAAGGAATAGAAATGTCTTTTCTTAGCATACACAATAATAGACTTTGGGGTCAAGAAATGATATATTACTATAATATCTGCTGCCTTTTAAAATGACATTTGTAATAAATGGCATATATTCCTCTTATAATTTCTTTATTAGTAACACAAATTTCACCATCTGTGATTATTATCATAGATGGCAGATGAAAAATTTGCCTCTGCCAATGAACATACCAGTTGAGTTACACTAGGGAGGCACATGCCTTGCCATGCATATAAAGAGCTCAGCCAGTGGTTCCTTTGGTGTCATACAACAGCAATTATAAACCTCTTTGCATGACAGGTGGCCTCTAACCTTGCTGGGCTTCTCTGAGCAGAGCATCAGGTTTCACAGGTGAGGGAATACATCAAAATTAGGGAACCACTTACTTTCTGCGTGCATTTGGCATAGTCCTGAGGACTGGCAATGTACCCTATCAAACAATCAATTTCTTTTCCATTGTGATTGAAGGAAATGTATGACTTAGCTGCAAGCTCTGTTGAATTCCCTACCACGATCTCTGCAGATATATAAATGAACATTAGCTGCAGAATATCAGATTATGGAAATGCTTAAAGAACATTATGGCCTGAGGAAGAGAAAAAATAGTCTCTTGCCAGCAAGACATTTTCTCTTTGAAGGAAACACTTGAGTGACATGGAGTTGAGGCTAAAATATAAATTAAATATGAAAAGCTGAGTGAGAGGTAATTATTAAAATGATTTGGATTAGATGGAGAAATTCAAGGACTGTTTCAACAGAAAGCTTGCATGCCTGCATAAAGAAATATGTGAATTCATTGTCAGGCAGTGACTTTCAGTGAATCGCTACAAAAGAAATAGTATTTTTTTTCAAAAAGAGCATGGACAGGCAGGAATTCAAATGAACATAGCGAATTCACTGCTGTATTAGCAAGCTGGTATCTAGTGTTAGATTGATCAAGGGTGACTTGTGCATTACTGCCCTAAGCCTGCAGAAGGTCCTATCAGTTGACCAAACAAAACTATTGCTATCTGCCTTTGGGTGTCCAGAGCCACCTCCCCAGGGGTATGCAGGGCTCCTATTAGTCTCTCCTCACATCTGCCCAAACCCTGTGGGCATCCCAGATATAGCAGGGCATCTCCTATGCCTTATAGACACCCCTGTCTAGACTGAACACCAGATGACATATTTCAAATGCTGGAAATCTTGTTTAGGTACCAAAGTCTTACTGTTTTATAGTAAAAACTTCAAATCACTTACTACTGTATAATGATGTGCTGATTATGACGTTGACTGATTCACAAACACAAAAGAGTAGCCTGATTCAAATACTCTACATCTCATTCCAAAGATTTTTTTTTTTCACTAGTTTTATCCAATAGCTCATTCTGGAAAAGTCTGTCCATTTGTTTCTGTGTATGTGCAAATTTCAAAAGTTTTCTTATTTCATCTAGAATCTAGTTGTGGTGTGTTTTTTTCACAGAATTTTTTTTTTTTTTTTTTTTTTTTTTCAAACCTACATTTTATTACCACACAAAAGTAATCAAAAGAAGAAATAAAAGCCCAAGTAGGGAAGGGTTGAAAGGACATACTCAATAAATTTTATTCAGTGTTTCTCTTTTTAGGCCCAAAATAATGGTGACAAATAGAGTGTCAACACTAAAAAAGAAGAAGACAACAACTTGGATCACTGTCCCAATCTCTATATAAATTTTGATAGACTCTGCCAAGGAAAGAAAGTTTATGTTTGCATTTTTATGAACGTGATCAGATTGTGGATCTACAACCCTGTACATAGACATCTGTGTGTTTTAATAGGGATCATGATTCTACCACACATACATGCCTTTGTGGAAGTAAATATAAGGAGAATTATTTTCCTATTCCCCACTGGAATCCCATCTGGCACTACTAATCGACCAATTACCTTCAACAGCTAATGTATGAAATGATAAAGAAACTGTGCTGAAGGATTATATTTTTAGCTACTAATCTTGAACAGAAAAAAAAATGTCAGTTTCTGTCTGTGGAAATAAACTGTTCTGCATAAATTTCAGTAAATTGCCTTTCTGACTGAAAGAAAATAGTTGGCAAAAGAAATTTTAGATTCTAGTGGGCTAACTTGACTACTTCCTTTGATTGTGATCTTGCTTTAATTACTTTGCAACCTTCTCTTGCCTGCTAATGAACCTGTCCTTAATTGTCCAAGGCTCTCCAACTGAAGGCATATGTTCTCAAAATTGTGATCCACTGAGCCAGTACATTTCAAAATTCAGCCTTTTCTTGTTTAAAATGTTATAATGCATTCATGAAATGAACACACAGAGACATTCACAAAACCTGGCTCTCAAGTTTTTATAAACTGTTTTTATAAATTTTCTTAATAAAATTCATTTTTGTTCCCCGATTGTTCTGAATGAGCTATATCCACCCATAATTTGAATCCTCTGATCTGTCCTGTGTGTCTCCATAAAACCCATTAAGTGTCATAGTTCTGGCTATATTCTGAAACTGAAAAGGACTCTTACTTTAAATTATTCATGTAATTGTATTTGAAATAGACACATGAAAACAACATACTTACCTTGGAGCAAACATTATGAACAACATATTATAAAATGCTATTTGATCAACTTGAAAACAATGTAAGAAAATATTTGCTTTTAACTTTGAAATAAACATCCAGTTCACAAAATTCTTCATAATCAGATGTTTCAAAGTTTTTTTTTCAGTCTCTTGGGATTTTTTTTTATTTAATAATAAATATTCAATGAGAATGGATGCTGATGCTTTTGAAAAGAAGGTATTCATCTTTTTTTTTTTTCTCTCCTTTCATTTAGTCTGATCTAAGTGTATGAACAGACAAAAACACTGCACTGTTTAATCCCTCAGCATAGCACTGGTGGTTGAATGACACCAGCCTTTAAATATGAGTTTTTGTCAGGCCTCTTAGATCTTTTGCACCATAAAGACATCTCCCTCAATTCAGAGATGTCAGGTCAGTAGCAGGACAGGAGGTCTGTTGTGCAGTCTGTTTTGTGAATAAAAATGCACTATTCTTGGTCTAGGTATTTAACCACCTTGGTTAAATGATTACCACCTTTCTACCTTGGTTCTGCTCTATCCTGGGAAAAGAAGCTCTCTGTACTCACAAGTCAAGAATACACCCTGCTCAGAGCTTGGCATCGTGAGCCGTGTTATGTTTTATTATATTAGCACATTTTTTGAAAATGTTGTGCTTCTTTCCCATTTTTCCAATTGTGTCAATCAAACAGCTCTCAACTTATAATTTCCCATGCATATTTTTGAGCTTCCTAGATTCATCACATATATTCACTAAATAGTCTTAGCAACCACATATTCCAACACAATGTAAATGCTAATCAGTACTGAAAGAAAAATGTACTGCTATTGCAGATGAAAAAAGCATCCTTACAGTTCCATATTTCCAGGATATTAGAGAGGAAACAGTGAAGGCTTAGAAGCACTGTGACTGATAGAGTGGGAAGTGATTGCGCTTGTTATTTGCTACCTTTTCACTACCAGAAAGCCTGGGTGGTGCTGGCTCTTCTCTCTCACTGAACTTGGGCCAATCTTTTCCTTAATAGTTCAACCAATGCACTGCCAGTTTGCTGATCTTCTGGGTCTTTCCATAGGTTATAACCTGAATAAGACTATGCTCAATTATTTGTTTCATTAAATCTCCTGTAGCTGATTGATTCAGCCCTTCTTCCAAAGACAGAAGATGAGTCCCAGGTTTACCACTATGGCACTGAAAACAAGTTTCAGTTCTGAATACTTTCAGACTTTTTTTTCCATGGGATTAATTCTGGAAAGGAGATGTAGGAGAGCAAGGGTTTTGAGAAAGAGGAAGAGACTTTTTGCTTTCCCCTAAGCAATTTCTGACTTCTTTGCCATGGAGAGGAAGCTCAATGTAACAGACCTTTCTGCAGAAAGAAAATATATATTTTTTTTTCTCTAAAACATATTGTAATACTGTTGTCCATGACAATTTAATTTAATTTTAGAAATAATGTAGAATGTGAATGTGAATTACTGTGTGGGAAAGAATTTAAATATGAGTGGCATAAATGGAGACTGGTGAACAATACCGTAGACCATTTCTCACAGAGTTTTCTTACATCTTCTCTGCCAGTTATGCTGAATAGCAGTAAGACTTGATCAAATTAAAACATAACTGAAGAATACTCTATTCTTGAAATATTATGTACTGATAAAAATTAATTACACATTCACATGTTGCTAGCCACAACCAGCTGGGACTCCCCAGTCAGTCCCCAGCCTGACAAAATCTATTCTGGCCAAATATCTCACATCACACCATAAAACATTTATTAGTTGTTCGGGACTAATGGCATAACACTGAGAAGCTTATTTCTATCCAGGGCAAAGTACTGCTAGCACACGAACAGAGAATAATACTTAGTATCTGGAAATGTCTATGGATTTCATCAGATTTGAATATTATGAGAAAAAATGGCTTGATTCTGGGTCACATTCAATTTCAAACTGATGGTATCCTTAATTTTTAGTTTGGACACATTTAAAATCTTGTGAGTATATGGTGCAAGAAACCAGTGCTGTCAAACCAGAATGGGAATCATAAAATTTAAGCTTCTGTCTGAAATTACAGTTTGCATATAATCCACTTCAAACTGTAACAGCTCTTCAACAAGACCCTGACTGTTTTATTTATATGGGAAAGACAGCTATGTGCATATGCCTCCAAACTCCAGCAACTTCCTATACCATTTATGCTTTCATTGAGTGCCAATAGAGTGGGGTATTTTTCACAGCATTCAAAAAGCTTTCAATTCAAGCTAATACTAAATCAAAAATTGTTTTTTAATGACCATTGGAGTAGGGAAAATGCACCAGAAATTTCTTTCTAGCCTCAGCTGTTCAGTGCTTATTGGTTACTAATCTCAAAAGAGAAGGCAGAAGAAAATTGTTTTCTTGATTATCTAACTGAGGATATAAATACATGGCATGAGCAGTGTGGAGCATCTTACATTTCCTTTGCTTTGCTGAATATGTAAAGAGTTTCTGGGGTGTCACAAGCTATAAAATTATCTTATTTGTTCTGCAGAACCTGGCCTGCATAGGGCACAAAAAGCGGACCATGTGTTAAGAGCTTATATGTAATGCAGATCTTTACTTACAGATAAAAATCTAAGGGCACTGAAAATAGCCTATGGGCATGGAAACCAAGTGAAAAGAAATGTAGTGAAAACCTGTTCTCCATAAGTAATGCACATGCTGTCTTTCCAGCTCACCTGCAATGCCAGGCCAAAAAGCTAAAGGCCATAAGTACCAAGTATAAATATGTTATTACTTTTTGGGGGGTATATAACTGATCCCTTTTCCATCAGAATAGAAAATGTTTCCCAATACTTTTGCTTCAAGAAAAAGAAGAATCCTAATGCACAAACCTGCTATTTCTTTTCCACAGTAGAAGTAGAGACAGGAGATATTATAATTATTAAAAAAAAATAATAAAATGTTTTCAAAAGAAAGACTGAAAGATTTGAAATCCAAACGTGACAAGCTCTGGCCAGCAAACCCTTTCAGTGAATACCATGTGCTGCCTGCAGGGGGACAACCAGAGGAAGCAGGAGGTTTCCAGAATCTTAATGGAGTTCTGACTTTCTGTATTTATCATAGATTGAACCAAAACCTTCAGCCTGTACATTTTTCTTTCGACCAGAGATCTGAAATTTTGCTGTTTGGACCTACCTGTTATTCAGGGTTTGATCAATTATACCTTGATTTTATTAGGCTGGGGATTTTAGCTATGTACTATATCATAAACACCTGAAAAGGGGGAGCTGGAAATTTATGAGAAGCACTAAGAGCCCCTTATCTACAGTGACAAAATTGCCACCACCATAATCTCTATTAAGTGCTACAAAATTACAGTGTAACAGCTCTGAAATTACATGTGACATCTGCATGAATACCAAATCGATTCATTACATTCAGCCCTATTACAAAAAACACTTACTGAATTTGTACTGATTACAACTCTTACAAATTAACAGTTACCCAAGCGAACTTACTTCTTAGTGTACATATATTATTTAAAGATCACAGTTTAGTCAAATGGAGGTAGCAGTGGAAATAATACCACTACTTAGCATGGCATATAATATCTGAGTAAAATACCCCAATATTTAAAACTCTTTTAAAGTGCTTGATTTTAGAAATGTCTCATTTTCTTTTCTCTTCCCTTTCCTTTCCTTTTTTTTTTTTTTTTTTTTTTTTTTTTGGTTAAGCATGCCATGCCATTCTTCCACCAAGTCTCTCAAAAATAGGGAAAAATCAAGGAAGAATATGATAAATGTTCATATTATGCAGAATTTGCCTTTTTCAAATCCCATTCCCCATTGTGCAAGCCAGAATTTTATAGAGATATAAATCACAAAGAAATAAGAAGCCAGTAATGAGATAGAAGTATATTTGAAATATGGATGCAAATCCTCACCACCTGCTGAGCAAAAATAGTCTGCAGAGACTGTCCTGAAAACTGAACTGCCATTAACATCTTGTAAGCACTAAATTTGCAGCAGAAGAATGTTGGAATTATGTGTCTGTGAAATGCCAAAGGCCTCTTTGATTTATCTCTAAGCAGAATGTTTCAGCTACATCTACATAAATATTTTAACAGGAATTTAATTTTCATTTTAGTCACACAATAAATCTTTTTATTGCACAACATCATCTTGTCCTAAATAAGTTACCTTTTGCATATGAGCATGAAGACAGTCGTGTTCATTCTTCCTTCTGGTTTGATGAATACTATTTGAATATACAGTGTATCAGTACACTTATTTACATAAAAATCTTGCCACAGGCTGTTTAATTTTGTCTAGAGCACCTATTCATTTGGACACAAATTATCGAACGACTATCACTTGACTTATATTTAACTTCAGCTCTGGACCTCTCAAGGGTACATCAGAATAGAGCACCAGTAAAAAATAACGAATCAAAACCTCTCTGAAAGTTATTAGTAGGTATACTTGCTGCCCTGCACACACTGGCAAAGGAAAAATATCATAGACTTACTTATTTCCTTTTTGGTGCATTTTATAAACAATATTTGGAACTCTGGCAGCTCCTGTCTGACTGAATCTTACTTACTATGCATTTTGGATGTCATTGCTTTTACAGTTTGATTGTGTAGTGTCAGACGTGGCAGAAATATTTATCCGGTAACTTATAATGTCTCCAGAGGGCAATAAAATGGGCATGAATTACCTTTTCTGCTTTGCAGGATCCTGAAAATAAGCTCCTAATAGAAGAAAGTTTGTTGTGAGCAGGGCAGGCTAGTGCGGAGCTACCTGCCGTTCTCTGCCTGTTTGGCAACCTAGAACACAAGTTGCAGAAGCAGGATGAACGGGTGCATCTCTATGTGGCCTGTATGCTCTTCTGTTTTCAAGCTCTTTACCTGCTTTCTTGCTGTAAAAAATTGTGATGGAGCTACTGTTAAGCCATCTCTTCAGGCATGTGGGTTCATTTTGCACAAATTGTACTGCCCTGCCTGCAAATTGATTATCATATCTGATTTATTTAAGATCAAATTCACAGCACAGAACATTTGTTCTAGCACTCAGAGGGGAACAGGCACAAGTGTAAATAACAACTGGCAGTTGGAATTAGGCTATTAAGAAAGAGATTTTCAAAGGCTTAAACAGAAGCTAATATCAAGCAGCTCTAATCAAGTCTTTCACTGTGAGCTAGATACCTGTCACTCATTTTTGCCTCTAAAGATCTTCACATAAAACTGTCCTGCTGTATAAATGTTCAAAATCAGAGGTAAGCATAAGTATACGTGCTTACAAACCTGTTGGCTTATTTTCTGGAAATCTGACTCCAAACTGTTCTCTACAGAAGTTTTAGGCTACAAGCCAAATTGGTGTAAATAAGTTTGGACACATTATTTTAGCCTTCCCCAAGGCAGCAGACTGCTCTGTAGCGAAGTAAGAGGACAACCAATGTCAAGGTTGTCTAACCAGTCTTATTTAGCATAGCTAAGTAAATTATAAAAAATTAAGAAAAGAGCAATTGGATACTATGCTAAAAACTTGGGCAGCTTTAAACCTCAGATGACCACGCTAGCCACAACGTACAAATATATAGTGCATAAGCAGATAGATGGCAGTGGAAAGACAGGTAGAAAGACAGCCTGTTGAAAGATAGGCTCCAATATAGCACAGGACACAGCAATGCAATCTTCTTTCCATGCCTTCTTTGAAAGATAATTTGTAGTTGTCTTTGTAATTATTTCATCACTGACTTCTCTGCTATGCCTGTTGAGCCTAGGATATCTTCTCCTTTCTAATTAACCAATTATAGCATTCTTCTTGTCTTTTCCATTTCCCTGATTGTCATATAAGCTGACCAGCAAGGAGTTTAAAGAGAGATCAAAACAGCAGACTACAGAAAACAACACACCTCTCCTTGGGCTGTATTTTAAAGGAGGGTTGTGGCACAGTCCAGGGGCTGAATTTCCATTAGGCTACCACCACCACCAGAAAAGCTACCCTTTTTCTTCTAAAGTGCATAATGGAGAAACTCAGCAAGTACACTGTTGCACTTAACACAACTTAGCAAGAAGTTATTTGACCTGCTTAGGAGCAGTGACATGCTCTGCCAGTCTTTGTGCTTAATTAATAGAGTCAGTGACTACCTGGTTGAATGGGATCTTTGGAGGTCATCTGCTCTGACCTCCAGTTTGAAGCAGGGCTATTAACCATAAGCAAACTGGAAGAGCTCTTTCTTTTCCTAGTTGCATCTCTGGTCTGCCACAGGGCTACACAATTATTCTGTATGGGAGTTGTCTGTCTTCCCTAGTCATCATGCATGATTCATTTTTAGAGGCAGGCAACCAGCTTACCAAAACTTTCTATATTACAGATAGACAATGCTTAGCCCTATTTTTCCCCTCAAGTTTCTCTATCTACCCTGAATTTATGGCCAAACCTTAAACCATAGAAACTTTTCACCACCAGGCTGACAATACACATTCTGAGGGATTGTGCAAACGTTACACCTTTTCCCCTTGAATCCATTTACAGTTTTTTAGTGTAGATATTCCTATCATTGTAGCGTACTAGAAAAGTTCAGGCCTTATGCTCCCTGTTCATTTGCTATGGAAGTACAGTAGACTCTGTGGGAACGCCTGTGAGAGTACAGGCTGACTCCAGGTCCAACAAAGGACTCTCATTCTCTCTGTTCCCCTTTGGACACTTGTATGCAACTGCTCATTTCCACTGTGTAAAATCCACTCCCAGACACCTAATATGTAATGACTCTTCCGTATGGCTAAGGTAGAGCAAAAATTCTGAGCAGATTCGTCATGGAGAAGGTAGGGAATTAAATCCACATTTCCTCAAGCCCAAGGGAGAAGTACGGTGGAATAAAAGTGTTCACTTAGCCGTAAACTTAATTGGGTGACAGCAGATTGTCAATACTCAGGAGCCAAGTAGCTAAAATTCCCACAACAGAGGGCAATACCTCTCAGAAATCAACACACTGTTTTAGTGTTACACAAAATTTCACCTGTTCCAAAACTCTTCCATTTTGTTCACAGCTTTGTTAAGAGATCTACCTGAACCAGATGACACAGTTAATTCACAGATCAGTCTGGTTTATTTGCTGGATGTCAGCTAAGCCTTCTGTATTATCATAAATAGCCTATTTCTGAGAAGCAGCATGTAGGGGGGATTTTTTTCCTGTGGGATTGTGAAGAAATCCAATTAATACATACAGTGAAGATCATTTAAAAAAAAATTTAATATAAAAAAAAAGATTATGCATTCTAACTTATCATTCTAACTTATCAGAAGACATGATGATGATGATGATTATTTAGTGGAAACTTGAACCAGTTTCATTTGCAGTATAGATAATGTACTCAGTTTCAAGCTTGCTTGGTCATCATAGCTAAAGCAGACTATCAACTTAATCTCACTGCTATCTCTTCATGGTTTCTTTTTGTTGTTATTGTGTAGCTTTGTCTTCAGCTTAAAACTCGAAGGTCACTTTCTTTGTATACTATACTTCACCATTTACTACTGCTGTGTTTTAGATGATGTATGATCTCACAGAGTAAAGTGAGTTAGAGTCTTCATAGCACTATTCCCATGCTTGTCCTTTGATTGATCCCATAAGACTGAATTCATAAATCTGATCCAAAACAACTCATTAACTCATCTATTTTCAAAGCTATGTCATTTTCTCAAATGAAAAAAAAATCATAAAAACAATAATTCAATGCTGTTCATAACTTTTGAGCAAGTGTTTAGGTAAATATTTTACTACATATGGGATTATTTAGGCTGATAACCAATGTGATTCGATTAGCATAATCTTAGGTGGAAAGGACATATACTCTCCAAGTTCGGCTTACCCGAAGCTTTCTTCTCTTCAGAAATCAATAACTTTTTAATCAGAAAACCCAGATTCAAACCCAAAACATGAACTCTATATGGCAGATTCAGTGAAATTAGTAGACAGCCAATGACACTTTAGACCAACAGAAAGTATATTCCATTGAACTTGCACAGCTCAAGTAAAACAATATATCTCTCACACACACACACTTTTTTCATTGTATTACGAAGTTTTGAATTTGAAGTGATACATTTCCTGGCAAGAATTGCAAGACACTCCACTAAATATGTTCCACTAATACATTCCACTAAAATATCAATTAGACTTTTGGAATCCTTTCTGGGACAGATAGGGGTTCCAAATATGTACAAATATAGAGCATGAGTATGAGAAGGCAGTTTGTATCCCCACAGAGAGTGGACTGGAATGTAACACCAGCATGACCAGCTTCATTGGGAAGATGGACCTAGTGACAATACAGCTTTCTCTTATCAACAGAAATGGTAGAGCAAATAATGGATATGTTTAAAGATTAACATAACAGCTAAATGTCAGAAGTACTGGGAAAGTTGGACAAAAAATATGTTTTGTTACGGAAAGAAATACTTGGGTAGTGCCCATTTTATTTTTTATTATTGTATTTTATTATTTATTTATTTATTTTATTTTATTTTTTTTTTTTTTATTTTGTGCTCTGGACATTGTAATAGGAAAACCCTTTTGCCTAAGAAACATGATGGAGATTCCAGGGTAGAATTCAAGGCACTCACTGGCATAATGACTGTATGCCTCCCACAAAGTGCTTTGAATTATGCTTGTTTCCAGAGGGAACAATTATTGCTTGTTTTCCATTCTGGTTTCAAGATGTGGGAAGAGAAGGACAGAAAAATGACTTACTGCTATTTCTGTTGCAAACCACATGGCTAGTATCCTGTTTAGAGACCTTTTACAATTCAGTTTCCACAATAAGACTGTGGGACCCTTGGAGTAACAAAAGTGTCAAAATGTAATGTTGTTTCCTTCAAGAACTGAATAATAAGGTTTATAGATTTCCTGTGCAACTCTCCAATAGAAACAAACTAATAGTGTGAAAGGCAAGAGGGATAGTGAAAGGAATCCCTGGGATATATTTCATATGCTAGAGCTATTATTGAAATATAGGTGCCCATCTAGCTCAGGATCTCTGCTCACCAGAACAATTGTACAAATTGTCTCTGACTAATGACCATAAAAAGCCTGAATCTCTGTATTCCCTCGGCAATTTAAAATCTGAGCTTAATATATTGCAGTTTCATTTCTGAACTAATGCAATTGTATAAAAGACATTTTGTTTAAAAGAAGACTTTTCTGTAGAGAGTGAAGTACAGGAGGTATGGCTCAGAATGTTACCAACCACAGAAACTGTTAGAAGAATAATGTAGGGAAGAATATTGAAACCTACTTGTTTATCACCACAGCAATTAGCATAATTAATTGTTATTATTATCCATTTGGGCCATATAATCTGATAAGACATGAAATTGTGCTGTGTTTTCTCAGGTGACTTACACTTTGACCTTTAGTTAGAAAAACAATCACAAAAAGCCCAGTAGTCCTAAATAGAGCCCACTGGAGTTCAGATACCTCTGTGCTTGCTGGTTTGGAGGTTTCTGTGTCAAGAAGTTTTTGGTTTTCTCATGGTCAAATTTGCACCTTTTCTAAGCTTGTAACACAGACAGTCTCTTTGCCCCTGCACGGGCAGCACAGCAAACCTTTCAGCACATAGGGTTCTGATCCTTCAGGTTGTGGGTAGTAACCTTATCAGTTATGCATATGTTTATTACATTAAAGAGTCTGTGTGCTTCTTCTGCAGATTTCACAAGAGAAAGGCGTCTACTGCTGGCTTCAGATCCCACACTGACCTAGCAGCTGAAATCTCCTCTGAAGAAAATGTGTCACTGCATATTTACACTCAGCTACAGCCCAGAAACCCTGATCAGGCTCTGCACTGCAGATATTTAAAAAGAAGATCTCACCCCTACCTCAGATGTTTTTGAACCTGAGGTTTCAAGGGATATGTAAAGGAAAGGAGAAAATCAAAACAGAGGTGCTTTTCATGTGCAAATAAACTCATATAAAAACCTATTTCTTGGAAATGTTCTTAATTGGTTGACTTCATCTAGGCATCACTACCTTGAGAAGTTAAACTACTGCAGTGAGTAGCTAAGGATTAATTTCCAAAAGCTTCAAGGTTCAGTATTATTTAGAAAAACTCCAAACAAATGTAGAGACCCTAAGAAGACCACTATAAAGGTCCCGAGAGTTTTCTTTACATGCAGTGTGAACTGAACACCTGCTGAAGACAACTTGCAGCACAGAAACTCCCTCTCTCCCCTAAAGCAAAGCACAAAAACTTCTGCAACAACGAAACTCTGAAAAATGCAGTGAAACCAGAACACATTTTCTATTATGTGTATTATACGTCATGTAATTTACTAGTATTTCCATTGTATGGTAATACATCTGTTACCATAAAACACTTTGAATTAGTTCAAGGAAACCACCCAAATCCTCAATTAATTCATAATCAGCACTGACTGTGAAATACAGAGTAGTGTAAGACTATATTATTTCTTCTATCCTTTGCTCCCTTACAATTCTTCACAGAACCTGCTTAAAAAGCAATGTCAAAATGTCAATGTGCTTTCTAAGGAGAGTATGGCTATCTATATCCTGCAGATAAATCAGGGCTCTCCTTCTCAGGTCACTCTCTGTAAGCTGCTGGATTTAACATCAAGAAAGAAGTCCTAGCAGCAATATAATCATATGAATTATATTAAACTGGACCGGCTGAAGGACCAGCTGAAGCTCTGTATAATGAATGGATATTGCTGAACTTCACTATTCACATAAGAGAAATGTACAGTGAACTAATTACAATTTCTATTCTGTGTACTGTCATTCATTTCTCAGCTTCCCCAAGTAACATTCGCTCTGTGACTGGGCAGCAGCAGACTGTCCCCAAAGGTCACATGTAGAGCCATTATAAAGAATCTGATGAGCATTGTTTCTGGGCTCTAATTGGAAACTACATCATTTTGACTTGTCACGGCCTGTGTGTGTGTTCCTATCAGTTGTTCCACTCATGTCTGTTAAAACTCTTGCGGCCTTAAAGACCTTACAGTGCTGAAGGTGCTTGCTGAATCAGGATCTTTCACATTGGATGGTCATTCACTGGTTGCTAACTAACGAGGAAAAAACACCAAATAAATCCAATGGATGAGAACTTACGCTATCATTTATCCAACAACGCCAAAGCTCTTTAGAAACTAACTTTAATTAGTGTCCCATGGCGAAGACAAACATAATTATCCTCATTTTACCAAGTGAGAAAATAAGATTAAAGGTCTTCTCCAATGTCATAGTGAATCAATGAAAGGAGCTTCCAGGACCCCACTGTTCATTAAGGCTGTAAACAGAGCCAGGCTTCATCAGAATGCAGCAGTAGCTTAATCCGTAAGGAACTGCCCAATACTTTTGCTTTTGAGCATCAGTAGAACATAACCTTCTACCTAATAAGAGTATTTGATGAAACATTATGCAGAAAACTAGGAATCTAGTCTCCCTGGACGATAAAACTTGAGTATGACATTATTCAGCCATCTCACTAATGCAGGCTCCTCCTGCAGATGAGACACTGCAATATATAGGGTGCTACTAGCAATGCTGTGCACAAGCACCTCATGTTCTAGGACAGACTTTATGAAAGATTTATGAAACATTGCTGCCTCTCTGCAGTAATATTTCCCCTTGGTCTTTCCACTCTAGCCAAACACTTAACTTGGATCCCAATTAATCTCATTTGAAAAACTTATATGATGGTTTTGTTCCCCTTCTTTTCCAGTGTATCTTATAGCCAAGAAATTTTTGGTCTTTGATCCCAAATGTACTTGCTTAAGAGAAGGGCTTTTTTTGTGTATGTCTCTTAGGAACACCCAGCTGCCAAGGAAGTTACTTCTGAAGAAGTGGTGAGACAGCAGCTCCTTCCAAAGCTTTTAAAATAACTCTGTAAGTCTAAGTTCATAGAAGATGGTCTGATCTCTGCTGTTGGTAAAGAGCAATGAGGAAAAAGGAATAAAAGAGGAAAAAGAGTAACTCTGCAATACGACAAACTCAGGGAATGTATCAAAGAGACATACATGCAGATGGTTCACCAGTGATTTGAAAAAAACTTCAAATGCTTCTACCTCAGGATATGTCATTATCTGGTAGATATCGAACAGAACTGAAGTTTGTATTAAATCAGTCAGCTTCAGTACATGCCTAGTATATAGTAAATCTTTATATAACGTTCAGCAGAGCCATTATATCACAGTTTCACAGCCTTCCTCCTAGCTGTTCAGCATTCTTTTTCTCTGTGTCAGATCCCTAACACCGCTTCCTCCCTGTTTCATCAGAGAATGGTGTTTAGTCTTTTCTGCAGTGGACTACTTTTTCCTAATCTGTGAATTTCTCAGCGTGGCTGATGCACCGGACCATTCTCACACGCCAGCCTCCCCCCTTCACACCACGGTCCAGCTACCCACTCACTCAAACAAGATTTAATTTCTTCCAGCGGATATTAACTCTAAATCCCAACCGTGCGCTTATCCACCTTCCCTTTTATTTCAGCCCAGCTCTTGCATGTGCTGTGGCTCTAATTATCTGGCCGGCCAGGGTCAGGGCTGCGTGCCTCCCACATCAATGGGAGAAGCCAGTGCGACATGCTGAACCCCTGCACTGCTGCTGTGCCTCACCAGAGGCTCAAAAGCTGAGGGACAGGGCTAAGATGTGTCACACCCAACTCTTTCTCATGGCTGATTGAGTTTGAGTTTTTATTTACTGAGCCTCCTTAATGGGCTCCGCTGCAGATAAGACGAGATGCAGCTGGAGCTGGGAGTTGCCAGGCAACCACTGCCTGCACCGATGGCACCAGCTCTGGCACTGGCACCGGCACCAGCAGTGCTGGACCAGGTCCCATGGCAGGCCTTGGGCATCCCACTGCTCTCCCATGGCAGCATTGTGAAGGCAAAGGGGGTGAAGCGGGGCGGTGGGAGGTCGATGCTCTCGTTTTCTGTTCACCATGAGGTGGTGGGGCTGTGGCAAGCAGTGGCACCCGAAGTGCTGACAAAGCAGCTTTCACAGGATGAACGATTTTGGCATTTTGACCTGTCTTGTGCTCAGGGAGTTGTCCTGTGTCTGTTCTCTTCAGAAAAGCTGAGGAGAAGTTAAGGCTACAGTAAGGTGATGTGCATTCCTCTGTAGGAAGAGCTATCCTTGCTCTTCAGTTAGACTTCCTTTATTGGGCCCGATGTTGGCCTAACAGTGGTGAAATTATTTCAGTATTTCTTTGAGGACAGATATAAGGCCTGATGTTGGGGGCAGAACAGTGTGTATGTATCAGTATATTTTTAATACAGGATTTTGGCTTAGGTAAAATCACAGATGTCACCCAAGGCAAAGGGCTGGGATGCTCCTGCAGACCTTCAGGCTTCTGAACTTGGTCCATGCCCAGTTCCCCAGCTGTGCAACTGAGCCTGTGTTTGGGCTCCTCTGCATGCGGAAGGGTGGTGAGGAACACATAGATATATGTATATCTATGCTATGTAGCAAATAAATATTAGATGGTGGCCAGATTTTCTGTTTCAGTGGGAGATTTTTGGAAAACACTTTATAGCCAACACTTAAAAACAGTAGCATCAGTGTGCTGTTTTTTCTGATGGATTCAACAAGTAAATTTTCTGAGAGAAAATCTCTTAAAAGATTTTTGTCAAGAGACAAGACTGAGGTCTGGGGACAGTTATCACAACTCTCCCACATGGTACTCCTGGGTTCCTCGTTTCCTTGTGGACCAGCTATTCTTAATGGGGTCTCACTTTTCTCCTAGGTCAAGTCTGTTCTGCTTTGTGTGAATGATCATTTCCAGGCACTGAACCAGGTGTGCATGACTTGTGTCCCAGATGATGTCTGAGCAGCTGGGCTCAAGCACCAAGGCCAGCACTCCTGCCTCTCCCTGCACCTCCAGCAGCTGAAGAGATGATTGGGACTATGTCTTCCAGCTCCCTTTGGCAGCAGCATGAGATAGGGACACATCCCTGGAGCACAGGCCTGGAGCACACACTCTGGGGCCATGCTGTATCACCAGCTGACTGCGGAAGAGCTGGTGCCCCTGGACTGCTGTTTGGGGAATACATACATACATTGCTGGACATGTAGAATGAGGTTTGCGTATGGGAGGAGAGGACAGCTTGCTGCCCTTTGTGTGGGATTTTGCTGGCTGTTAGGGTGTGCTGCTGTGTAATGTAATTGTCTTGTTCACCTGGAGCTCCCTTTCAGTCATGAACCTGAATAAATACTACCACTTAAATACGACAAGATTTACCAATTACTTCCTGAATTTTCAATATTCATTTTGGTGTTAACATTCACCAAAGAAAAGAAATGATGTTTATGGAACTATATATTTAAAATCTCATTCATCATCTTTTTTTTTTTCTTCTTTTTTTCTTTTTCTCTCAGATCAGTGCTCATTAAGTTCTTTATAGATTTAGACCACTGGGTATGCTTTGTTCAGCTGTACAATTTATATCATGTAGAGACAGGGCTTTCCTTCAGGTATTCAACAAAGCAATTAAGAAGCCGCTGAATACAAGCAACAGCCTTACATGATAGATGTTCGCATTTGTATTTCCTCTCATTCTGTTGCCATTCTGAATCCTGCATGTTCATTTTCCTTTACACTTTTATGACAGGGATTTGTTTTGTAGCATTGGCTTCCATGCAAAAATCAGCTAGGTGTAGCAGGGAGCAGGGGAAGAGCAGGATATCTGTAGTATCACTGGATGTACTGGGAGGCAGAGCATCAGGGAGACCCAAGGCAACAAGAAGCCACTCTAATCACTACAATTCACCTTTAGGTCCATGAAGATATCCTCAAATATTATATTCTGGTTTCTCCTCTACACAGCTACTTTTTTCATGATGACTTAGGGAGTGGAAGCAATTGCTACAGGAGACTAAATGTAATATGCTGGCTGCTGCAGAAAAAAACATACTCAGTCTCAGTTCACTAAGAGAAAAGGCCATTTTCTATCCCTCCTTTCTGTTTTTTGGGATCATGCAAAACCCATAGGAGGGATTATTTGTCCTCTACCTTTGGAGGACAGACTGATCTATGGAGAGTATCAAGTCTGACAAATAAGTCACACTATCAATCCATTTGGCACAAAATAAATCAATTGCCAAATAGGAGGAACTGACCATGGGCTATGTGGAGGTCATTAGGTTGTCAGCTATTGCCTCTTTTGGATGCAAGCACTTATCATGATCTGGTTCTGGTCAGTCTTGGAGCATTAGAGAAGCTTCAAAGCAGCATGAAGGAGTTAATATATATATATAGCTCCTGAAATACCACAGCTAGTGACAGCAAATGAAAAGGCTGTCTGTGGTATGGCTGACCTGGGGCCATGCCAGCTGGCTGAAACAATAGGAAGAAAATAGGTCACTTCCACTTAGTGTTTCCTTTACTTCTTATCCCCTAGCAGATTGTACTGCACTAATGCAGGCCCCAAAGGAAGTTCACATCGCAACCATAATGGATGGTTAATAATGGATGTAGACCTCTAAAAGGTGAAGAATAAGCATTTAGTAATTCAGATCGGTTTTGAGAAAACTGTGTATGTTGAAAATCTGTCAGGAAAACCCATTTCCATGACTGTTTTCAGTGCATCTTGGTTTGGGATTGGCTTCGAAACACTGAGAGAAATCTCATTATATTTTTATGTGCCAATTTTTCTTGAGAAAATGGTTTGAAATTGTTACTTTCCTAGCAGAACTAAGGATTTTCAAACTATATTGTTTTGTTTTCATAGAGCTAGCCTATAATCTCCAAAATCTAGGAACTCCCATATTGGTCACATCCAACATCTGTTTACTTTAATCATATCTCTAAAAAAAAAGAAATATTTTTAAAAATAAATGAAAAAGAAAGAAAGAAAGAAAGAAAGAAAGAAAGAAAGAAAGAAAGAAAGAAAGAAAGAAAGAAAGAAAGAAGGAAAGAAAGAAAGAAAGAAAGAAAGAAAGAAAGAAAGAAAAAGAAAGAAAGAAAGAAAGAAAGAAAGAAAGAAAGAAAGAAAGAAAGAAAGAAAGAAAGAAAGAAAGAAAGAAAGAAAGAAAAAAGAAAAGAAAGGAAAATAAAACACCATCTCATAATAACCACATCAAGCATTTCATCTCTCTTGTAAGGGGAATGTCTACAGTCAGCATCTAAAGAGTTCATTGCTTTTCTCATAAGAAGCATAATCTCCTGGTTTGGTGATAGTTAATAGTGTAGAAACAGTGGTTTACCTTCAATTATTTAGATTATTATGCTTTTAGAACTCATTAGACACCCGGACCTTTTTTTCACATAATTTTAGTCAATGTAGTATTCCACCTCTTTTAATATATTGTGCTTTTGTAAGCAAAGAAAAGATTTTGGAAGGAATAACCTAAAAGAATCACTTGGATAATTTTAGAGTATAAAGATCAAAACAGGAAGGGCAATAAAAAAGAGAAAGATTCAAGACGACTGTGTTACAAAATGGTTTTTGGACAAGCTAAGCAACTGAAGTGAAGAGCAGTTTCCCGGAGAATGAGATAGAAACTTCATTCATCAAGAAACTTAAAGTTATAAAAAAGCAAGTATTATGTAAAAAAAAAAAAAAAAAAAAAAAATCTGTACTAAAAAGGGAAAGCAAATAAACCAAAATTTTTCTGCATCACTATTTTTATTCCTAACTTCTTAACTATGTTTTTTTTTTTTTTTTTTTTTTTTTTCTATGTTTTGTTTTAGAGACTAATTTAGAGACTAATTGTTTGTCTCTCTAACATCCTGTCTTTTTTAGATCCCACTAGAAATCTACTCCTATAAGCAATGCTATTCTGTGTAGCAGTTTTGGAAACACACATACACAAAAAGTTGCTAAATGCCAGAACAAAGAATATGAAGCACCTATTTCTCCAAAGCTCTTCAGAATTGCTTATGTCTTTACCAACATTCTTTCTTTCTTTCTTTCTTTCTTTCTTGAAGAGCAAAGTACTTGCAATTTGAAATTAGACTTAATAACTAAATTTCTTACTACTCTTGGAAAATATTAGTTACAGAGCCTTGCTGCTACCTGTTCACCCTAAAAAAAATAATATTAGTTCACTTAGTTATCTCTTTTTGCAAATGAAAGGTGAAGCCCTTTTGTTCTTGTTGTTTTCTGTATAAAAAAAAAAAAAAAAAGAGAGAGAGAGAGAGAGAGAAAACTAAAAGACCAAATGTGAATCCAATTTAACATATTCTCCATGACCTCTGCAGGTCAGGAAACTGATTCAAAAGAATAAATCACTAACAGTGGTTATTGCAGTATCTCCATAGAAGTGGCATAAGTTATGAACCAGAAACAGTGCCTCTGTACCTCTTGCAGGGGACACACTGTGTCTGCAGAATGTGGCAGCAGCTTCAGTCAGACAGTGAACTGCAACGGGTGCCACTGGATAAAAGGCATTTCAGAGAGCGCAACAGGACTTTGGTAGTCCTTTAACTTCACTTTGGTAGTTCAGCCCACACAAGACAAGACTAAGGACAGTTGGTGAGTGAGTTCATTGATACAGGAACATACGGAAGGCTGTCTGCCACAATCTTATTAGTGTGAGGATTTTGCTGTCCTTTGGACAGCTCTGGATGGACTTCCAAAAGTGAAGACGGTACAGCTGTTAAGCCTCACCTTTCACCTTGGCTAGGGAACTTTCTGAAAGAGCAGATGGTCCTGAGTTTCAAACCATGAATCACTGTCGCAAAGTCTATGCTATGCAGGGCTGATAAAGCTCAGTAGGTAACATTTTCATTACTATCCGTGTCACTCTGATCAAGCACTCTTGCTGCTGAGATGATCTTTATTACTACAGCACTAAAGCACAAGAAACAAATAGCAGGAGTCAGAAAGTCACACAGATTCAATGCCTTTAAGTGATGGAGGAAGAGTAGGAGCATAGATCCCTTGTATTCATTCAACTGTATTAACATAACGTGACAGCCCATTTGCTCTGTATTCAGAGGCAGTATATTGATGCTATGTGAAATGCAATTGCTCCTGATGCATTTTATAGATAACTTCCTTATTTTTGATATCCTTTCTCTATTGGAGGACACACCCAAACATGAAATCTGGATATGAGGCTGGTTTTTCAAGGTTTCCAGGTCTATAAAATGTAGTTGAAGTTTTTTGGGAAAAAAAAAAAAAAGAAGTGAATACAAGATGAATGAAAAAGAGTGGGGGAAATGAGAACTTGATGAAATCTGTGATTGCCTTCAGAGACAGAGAGCAGAAAAATGGTGTTGAAAAGTTCAGGGAAAATACAATTTTTGAGAAGGGGTGTGTGCAGATAGGAAGCAGAATAGAATTACCTGTTTATTAAAAACTTGTGGGTATTGAAGTAGATGGATGTGAACATTAGGAACCTACGTACTTGAATGATCTGAAAAGTCTAGAAGGATTTAAACATTTCCTATTAATAACAATTGTAACTCTCAAAAAGACATTTCAAGTCCAGCAATCCTTTTGTTGATAGGTATGAACCATGGCTCTATTATTATGTGACAGAGCAAAGGTCTTTGAAAGCTGAGGAATTCGCTTCCCTGCCTTGTCATTCCTTCCCTTCCTTTTCTTCCCTGCTATTGTCCTATACCCTTTTGGAATAATTAAAACTGATTAAATTACCTCTTTACTGACTCTGACAATCATGTATTTCCTCTGCTGACAAGGAGACCTGCTTTGGCTGTATGGTGAGTCCTAGGGGCCCTGCTGCTGGGAACAACATCTTCCTGGGCTGGGAACATGTTCCTGCTCTCTGTCATCCTCTCCACCTTGGAGTTTGGTCTAAGCACCCTGAGCTGGGCAGGGTTGTGACTACCCCCTCTGTGTCTTTATCATAGGTTATGTCTCTAGAATTTAGTATTATCATTGGTTTTCCTCTATATTTTTAGTGAAAGCAATTTTTTTATGTCACAAAAAAAGGTCCAGCTCAGGCCAGTGGTTAGTATTTTGTCTTCTCCTGTCCCAGCATCTAACTGCTGCCAAGGTCCCTTTTACTGATGAACTTCCCTGAAGAATTCAGAGGCAAAAATGACTTGGTTCAAGGGACAGCATAAGTTAAGGGATGAAGTGAAACAATCCTCAGGCTGTTGCAAGATATAAGAATCCAAACTTGTATTTAATTTCACTAAAGAAATACAACCCACAAAGGTATTGAAAAGAGATGGATGCTATAGTATGAACCAAATCAGAAAATGTGAAGTTGCAAGCTAGTAAAATTAAGGCAAAGTTTCTGAAAAAGCTGTCTTCAGGCTCTGCATCCAATCAAGTCTGTTAATGCAGCACTACAGCCACACGCTTGCATGTTAGGTACTGTTTGACACAGGGCACAGCACAAGAAAATTGCACCTTCAGACAGTACAGAACAGCTGGCTAAAATCAAATTCCCTAGCATGGGACTATTACAGCTACTTCAGAATAGGTTGTGTGGGAAAATGTGTGCCAGTTCAGGTGGAGAACATTAAGCAGGTGCTGGAAAGATGGACTCTGTGATATGACGAAAAATGCAATATTATATATGCATGATCCTTTGCCTTCCCTATAAAAGTGTATATATCAAGTTACTTGGTACATTATATATTTAGTTGAAATGTGTTCTATTCATGTGAAAGTACCCAAAAGGCTAGGCACCAGATACATTGCTTTGCAACTAGGCTTTAAAAATAAAATCATAAAATAAGTCTACTATTATTACATTACAATTGTAAATTGAAAACATTTTTCTCTTCCAGTTTGCTGAAGAGAATAGTAAAACCATGGATCTTTTCATGTCCAGTTAGATTATTGTTTCAAATTAATAAAACAGCCTTCATATAAAAATATTTTTTCTTTTATAATGTGTATTTTCTTCTTAAAAATAAAATGTGATTTGTCTCAATTAAATATCTTTCCTTTCCAGCCTATACATTTAATAATGGCAGTTTGTGAAATGTGTATACATGGGTATCTGCACACACAGGCTTTCACTTCCAACGTTTTTTTCCAGGAGGTACAAAAGCTTTGGCCTCACAACATATCTGAAACCACATTACAAATGCATGAAACAAGGCACTGAAAATCAAAGCGTTGAATTTTCAAAGTTTCTTTTGATAATCTAAGTGGAAACAATTCATCTAATTGCTGCTTCTTGTGTTTTAAATTCTGTTAATTGTTTTCTACCACATCTTCTCTCTAGTGTGACATAGATTACTTTTAACATCAAGCAGTAGCAGAAGATGAAAGAAAGAAAGGACAAACGAACACACTGTCACCTTTGCAAATTACTACATTTGCAAGCAGAGCCACAGTGTATGAAGCAACATGACCAGATTTCTTTTGTACACACTGTCCATTTCCAGCTGCATAATGCACTTTTCAATGGGTTAAAATAACCCCTGTGCAGAAGGCCAGCCCTCAACCAATGTTCCATTTAAATACCTCTTAAGCTGTGCCCACCTCTGCCCTTTCCTACAGCCTGCTGTGTAAGAGTTAGTCTAGCTCAAGAGGGAATAGCAAGCCTCATTATTCAGAGAAAGAAACAGAAAGGAAAAAACAAAACTGGATGCAAAATGGACTGAAATCTGACTAAGCAATTTGAAAAGTGATTTTATTTTTTTTTTTAAATATTTCTTGTTTTTTTTTTTTTTTTTTTTCTTTTTAGTAAAAGAAAAGATTGATTTGGAGTGGCACTGAATTTCTTCTGCTTTTACCATGTGAAAAATCAACAGAAGATTTTTTCTGGCAGTGACAGTTCAGTCCAAAGATTTTGATATTTCTGTAACATCTTCTTAATAAAACATAAATGAAAACAAGACAAGGACAGATAACTGCATGCAGTAGTACCTTTAAATAATTTTGACATGTTTTGATGCTTTTTTTTTCCTGGTGATAATTCAAGAGATCATTACTTAAATATATGAGGTGTGCTGCCCATCTAAGGAAAAGGTTAGTGCCATCAAAGGCCATGTAAATCTTCTTTTATGAAAAGGAACGCAAATGAAATGATCACCTAAGTCAAGGCTTTATAAAATATTGACTAGGATTATGTTTGCTTTGGGAGTAATTTTATTTTAATCCCTCATTTGAGATTCTATTCCTGTTTACATTAGACAATCAATCAAGAGATGTCACTGAATGGCAGGAGGAAATAAGGTCAAAAATGCAATATGCTTACCTTAGGAATTATTGAATATCTCTTTTATAGACTTGCAAATAGTGGCATGGATCTTTATCTTCAAGTGGTGTGCCTCACAGATCCAGCTGGGTGGGAAATGGAGAATACGTTTCTCCCAATGGATGACAAAATTGATTCCACACTGCTTGTTACCAGTATCTGATATAATTGCTACTACTTTCTTTCACACTAGACTGGAATTTTAATTTCTTAGGACATCTTTTTATTTATTTATTTATTTATTTTTACTGTATCTTAAGGGATCTCAACAACTCAAATTCACTGCAAATCCATGCTTTTATTTTGATGTCCTTTTGCAAGTAAAGTCTCCTGAGAGGCCTAACTCGTTCTTACTTAGGACCTGAGCCTACGTTAAAGAGCTAGCTTTTAGGGCTGTTTGTTGCATGTCTAACGCATTACAGAATGCATAATGTTTCATGATGGCATTTTAATTGGCAATACAATATAAAGCGTGCTGCTCTGGAGCTGTGAAACAAAGCAACTATTTTTATCCTTTAGCTTTTCAGTCTGTTTTACAGCGAAGAAGGGTTAACCAAAACCCAAATGGATGTATTATTCAAACAAAAGCAAGTTCAGAAGCGATTTCTGAGATCTGGATTTGTGGTGGTGGGTTCTGGTGGTTTCATAATTCCTATAAATTTCTGGTCCGTCTATGCAAACATGCAATAGATAAATGTGATGCCACTGCCATTAATGTATTTTGGGACCAAAGGCACAGAATATTATACAGTACTTGAGTGTAGTTCTAATTGCAGTACCACAATATGAAGTGAGAAGGAAATGTTTTGACTGGAGCCCAATCTTCAACTCCCAGTGTTAACATGAATGTCTAGATACAAACTTGAATATCTCACGTATAGAGCATAGAAATTTTCAACACTAAAAATTATTTAACTGTTGTACCCACAATTTCAATACTTTCTGTAGCAAATTCTCAAGTGAAGCTCCTAAGAAAAAAGGATTTCTGCAGGAAGGTTTTCATTAGTTTAGCAAAGCAGGTCTCACAGCCTAAACAAAGCCCAGCAGATAGCCAGCAACTAGGGGCTTTCAGTACTTAGTTCACAACAAAAACTTTGGATATGTGATTTTAGTGTGTTGTATCTCATCTTCGTATTCTGAAAAATAGTAGTTAATAATACTTAAAAGGCTGTTTTGAAAATTAATTGAAGTATGTTTAGCAGCGCTTTCAAAACCTTCACATACCATGTCACTGCCAAGTTCTATTATTATTATTGTCGCTTGAACAATAGCATCAGTCAGGGATTGGTCCAATCTAGGACTAAAAATATCCAGGGATAAAGACTTCCAGAAGCTTCAAAAGAAGCAGCCACCAAAGCTTATTCTGAAAGGAGTGAGTGCTGGGAGCATACTAGGAGAACTTACCAAAGAATCTGTGCCTTTTCCAGTTAATGGCTTCACATAGGTTACTCATTAGGCTTCCCTTTGAACAAAAACAAAGTGTTTTTTTTTTTTTTTCTTTTTTTTCTTTTCTTTTTTTTTTCTTTTTTTTTCCCCTGAAAATTCATTTTTGAAAATAAAGCTCATAGATTTTCTTCACAAAAGCACATAGAGTTCTTCTTAAATCTACCTACACTTTTTTTTTTTTCCCCACCTGCTATCATTCCAGGAATTTTCTTCACCTTTCTGTCTGACATGGTTTGATAATTATTGTCTACCATATAGCAATTTGTACATCAAATGTTCCTGTGTTAAAAAATGCTGGATACAAGTTTTAATGAGTGACCTAAATTTGACACAGCTATGTAGATGCATTATTATCAATAAAATTCTAAATAACACGACATTTTTTTTTTCTGACTCTAATGACACTGAGGAGGCAAATTACTAATATTTGCTAATAATGAGAAGATAAGGAAATAGTGCTATTAATGATGATGGCAAAAAGCACTACGTGGTGATGCTAGATTAATCCTGAAAGATGTGTTTGTTTCACACTTCACTGAAATACACATACTGCTTTTTGTTCCAAGGTTAGCTAGATTTCTGTTGGCTTGATCTCCTTTCTGCCATGTTCCAACTTAATAATATTCTTCCCCTTTATATGACTGGAAGTTGAATTATGTTTTACAAATGCAACGTATTTATTTATTATCCTTGCATACATGCATCTGAAAATAAACCAAAGAGACGTTTTAAATCAGCTAGACTGGTCCTGCAAATTTGCTGGTACAATGGAGACTTAGTTAAGGATGAGCTACATACAGGCCTGGCTTCTGTTATTGCACTTAAACACACACAAAGGTGCATACACACATGGCTAAAGAAATCACCAGCGTTATGTCTGTTCAAACCTTCTAAGAAATACTTTTCCTCCTAATAAAGTACAAGCACTGTGCAGTACCTTGGCAATGATTTTGCATTGTTCTGTCATGAGCAATAATTCACAATAGGCATTCCTAACATAAGGGAGATTCTGAACAGTCAATTCTGACAAGAATTATAGATAATTTTGAAGAGTGAAAAAGAAAGGCATGCCCTCTTTATTGAGTTGCTAAAATAAAATGTCGAGCTCTTAGAAAAATCCTTCTCATAACTCCTGAACATCCTTGAAATCTCCTTTTGCCTCTATCCTTGAAAGTGCTTCCAAGCAGGTCCATATTGCATTTCAAACTTTGGAACTAGTTTATCTTTAATCCCAGGTACTGCATGTTGAAATAATCACATTTCACCATGTCTAAATCATAAATTAAATTAAATGGAGTCTAATGTACCTTGCTATATATTCCTATCTAGATACATGCAGGGAAAACCCTTTCCTGGTTTTGTTTTTAATATTTTTGCCCTTCCTTAAGTAACCCAACTGTTTGTAGACTGTTGAATTCAAATTTTCATGGAGGTTTAACTACCAGTTTAATAGAGAGAGAATATTTTCACAATATATGCAGTACTGGTCATAATGGTTTCTCCTACAACTAATGTGTAAATCTCAAAGAGCATAAGAGGAGGGAGAGAAAGAGAGAATTTGTATTTAGTTTTATGGACATTTCAT
The DNA here is from genome assembly GCF_964211825.1 of Aythya ferina. Taxonomy (NCBI): domain Eukaryota; kingdom Metazoa; phylum Chordata; class Aves; order Anseriformes; family Anatidae; genus Aythya; species Aythya ferina. The sequence goes on along the minus strand of NC_140301.1, from coordinate 15,846,197 downwards.
TACAAAGACAGTGATAACTTTGTTGCTTTATATTACAGTCTCTCTTCAGGTTTTATTTGGCAGCAAAAGAGAGTCACGTAAATTTCAAGCACAGGGTCAAATTCCGTGCTCTCTATTCAACTCTTTCTCATGCCTTGCTTGAAAATATCCTGATAATATAAAGAGTGTCTGAACGTTCATGCTGGGACACTTCAGGAACATAAATTAGCTAAATATATATATAGTTAGCAAGCAGCAGACCATATAGGAGCCCCTTTCTGAATCTTCTGGTTCACCAGGACATGCCATTTGTCTTAGCTTAATCCGCATTTTGAAGGAAGTTTGTGGGTCCCTATGGGGACAGTTTAGGTCAGCAAGGTTTCACTGCTAGTTGTTCTTTTATGGCCATGCTGACCTGGCTGCATGTTAGGTTAGTGCAACGGCAAAATGGTGAAGTCAGAGATACAGAGCTGAGGACAGGAGGGAAACAGTGGCACATGCCTGAATCACATTAAGAGCAAAAAAGCTGCAAGTGTGGCTGAAGGCACCTCTAGATCACCAAGAGGAATTGTGACATTGTGGGCAATTAAAGAAGAGAGTGAAGTAGCTCAGAAGTTGATGGAAAAAAAAATTATTTCTGTCCCTGTTGTAGAAGTCACTGGGGAAATTCCTAATCCAAGGACACTTTTTTAATGGAAATAACAGCATGGTCTTGACAGAGATTGAAGTCTCAGAGGAGGAAATTATGGAGCAACTCAGCAACTAGGACAGCAGTATATTCATCTGAGAGGCCTGAAGTAAGGAAAGTGTGAAGTAGAAGAGTAATGAAAAGGAATTTATCCTTAAAATGTTGACTGTGCTTGAAATAGGAAGGTCACTTCTTCGGTTCCCCCAATCAAAACTGAACCCAGTGAAAATCCTGTGAAGTACACACTGGCAAATTGTAGTTTTACTCTGGGGAATGCCTTGAAAAGCCTAATTAAGGAATAAAGTAAGTAAGTGTAACCTGATATAGTCATGCCAATCTAGCTTCACCGAGGAAAAGTGTGACTCATTTATCTTACAGAGTTGTTTGAAACAGTTAACCAAGTGGATAGATAAAGGTGGATATAATAGTTCACTGGGGTGCTGGCAAAGATAAACTCTTAAATAGGTTACAAAAGTTTTTTAAATGTGCACAGGATCAATTGTGATGAATTAAACATCTCTGGAACCAAATAAAAAATAACCCCCAAATGCTGTTTATTGGGTATCTATACAGATGGTAACCTGTGCTCTAGGTTTTTCATATGCCGTGGTGTTCTTTTATCCCTTGAGAGACACAATAGGTTTCAAAACACTCTGTAGTCATCATTGTGGTACATCCCCATGGTAGTTAGCAAAGTGCTGCAAACACTGGTGGGGTCAGTGCTCCTCCCAGTTGCAGCAGTCACAGGCTCTGCCTGGCATAATACTTGCAGACGTATACGTCCACCCCAGCACAATGGGGTATACCTTGTCTCTGGGGGATACTAGGGAGCTGCAGGACAGCATGGAGTGCCAGGTAAAAACAGGTATGCAGCTGCTGCCGCACGGCTGGGTCATCTCTTGACACAAGGGTCTTTCTGAAAATTATCAACCCGCTGTTGGTCAACCTACACCCTCTGTTAGGTGTATTAGGTGATAATGAGATATACCCAGAATTTTTGAGGTGTTCCAGAGTTAGACTTAAAGTGATATTTTATCAAGTTTGTTAGCTAAATATATATTAAAAGTGATGTGGAACTTTATGTTCCTGCAATGACCAATTTTTTTTTTTTCCTACTATTTTTCTTTTTTCTTCGCTTGTTACCAACAGCATGCAGGTTTCAACCATCGAGTACATTAGAAGCAGCAGTGTGATGCAGTATGGAAGGGTCACAGGTCAGGTGTGCTGGGAATTAGAGATTCCTAAATGCTACAAGGAACTTCTCCGAGGTATGAGGTTGAAAGATAGATATTGTGTCAGGGGACCACCCATATATGCTGTAATGTCAAAGCGAAAAAGGAATCTGAAATCATCCTGAAGAGTTTACACTTCGAGTGTGTACAATTGCTTAGCCAGTCCTCAAGAGGGATCTCACAGACCTTAGTAAACATGGCCAGAAAACCTGCAACTCCCAGTGAGAAATAATACTCTCAAAAATCCTGAATGCCTGCACACTTTCAGCATCAACATTTCTGAGATCCCTTTTCACAAACCACAAAACAGACAAATCTTTTAACATTTACTAAGAAATGTTATGAACAGAGAAGGACCTAAAACAAATAAATAAATTTGATGTCCTTGAACTGTGAGGAATCAAATACTCAATCCTTGGCAGACCTGCTTATTCCTTAAGAACACTACATACTCGTAGGTGGCTTAAACCAGAAGCCTCTAAAGAGAGGCTTTACACTAACGCGTCCTTCCAAGCCCAGCAAGAAATACTTCTCTGCCTTAATAAACTCAGTTATTGAGCTTGTGATTGACAGAAGTTAAGGTGAATGGAATTACTCTATTTTCAGGTCCATATGGTCAAGTATCATGAGAATTCTTGGCCCTCATTTATCTGTGATATCAAGCAGTAGAGGATTATTATCATTATTTATTTGTTTGTTTGTTTATTTTTACCTCAGGGGGGCTGGCTGATAACAAGATCCTTGGCTCTGGTCAGCTCTTTCCAACAGTAATCAGTGCAACAAGCCAGCTGGGCATAACCTTGAAGGATGTCAGCATCAGTGAGCTGGTAGGAAGTTCACAGGTATGAAAAGAAGTGAAATAATGGAGATGGGCACCCATCAAGTAATCTCCATGTATTGCTTCTTGTTGCCAATTTTTTCCTGCTGGTCCCAAGGATGAGGCTGTCTCATGAGAAGAGAAATCTGCTGCCAGATACACAAATAGTGCTGCAGCAAGGATGAGGAATAGCTAATGGTAAACTGTGAAATGAAAAATACGGAAGAAAGAACTGTATGGCCTTGAGAAATGCAGTAATGCAAATGGGATCAAACGTAATAGTACAAAAGTACAAGATCATGTACTGAGAAGGAAAGGAATTTCTGCTATGAGCTGAGAGCTGATCAGCCAGAAGTGACAGAGTGGAAGAAAGATGTGGGTGTATGAATCAGTCACAGAATGACTCTGAGCAACCAACATGATGTGGCTGTAGAAAAAGATTAATTCCATGCTTGGGAATATCAGAAAGGATGTGTCTGGCACAGAAATGTGTACAATGTATTTTGTACAACACTGGTAAGGCTGGCTGCCTTTGTTCAGGAAAAGTAAGTGAGGAAGAATGGCCCTCTTACCAGGGGTCTGGCCTCTGTGACTCATTATCTCTTCCAACCTATGTTTCTGATTGAAGGAGAGATGAACAGCTTTGTTACTTTAGCATAAATGATTTTTTTTTTTTTCCTGAAAACATACATAAAGTATGTAATTGCAACCATTTATACAGTATTTTCACTGGATTTATTTTATATGTTTTAATACAGACTTGTAATGCAAAATGTTACAAAACATTAAATTTGATTAAAAAAAATAAAACTAAAGCAAACTCCAGGTAACCTATCTTTCTCACTACTTTATGGTATTGTTCAGACAGTGTCTCATTGCCCTGGGACTAAAGAAGGAACAGTTAAGCAGCTTTAGGTTTAAGGATGGGTGTTCTTTTCTGGACAACATCTATGTAGAACAAATACCATTTATTTAGCTCCCACCTTTCCCCGTTATGGTTAGGTTTAGCATCAAGAAGATTCAAAGAAATCTAGGAAAGAGTTAATCTCAAAATATGTACCCATAAAGCCATTCATAGCAGAACTCACTAATTTCAGTCTTGCCAGGCTATTTAAACAAATTCCTGTAGTTAACATGATTTCAACTAATCCCGGGGATAAGGTGATTTCATCTGTCTTTGATATTTACCAGTCCTTTTTTTTTTTTTTTTTTCCTGCTGATCTGTCAGTCCATGACCTTGAAATCATTATTACTCAGAGACTAGCAAACTCTGGCTCATTACTGTCTCTCTTCTCCACAGGCAGCAGATACCTTTTTTTATAAGTTTTAAATGTTGAAATTTATAATTAATGTAATTTAAATCACAAGGTAGCTAATTTTAGTACAGTAAATAGAATAAAAGTTTAAATCATTTTTGTGCCCTGCAGCTGGGAATGTCTAGGTTTCAAAAGAGACTTGGTTTTCTAATCATCTGGCTCTGGTGGCAGAATAATTTAACTATTATGGACACACACCAATCGGTGAAAGATGGATTGCTAAAGAAATGACTAACTAAAGAAGAACTGTAGAGATCTGAGTTGTTTAAGATGGAAATGCAAGCTTTGAAAAAATGTCACAATCAAATGATGTTAAAAATTTATTGCAGTCACATTCTTTGGCACGGCTCAATATATGGTTACAGTAAGTTGCCTTGCTGTTTTTTTAACCCATGCTAAGAGAAAGGTCATTTTGAAAGTGGTTGCAGAGTGTTTTACCTTATGTCTTACAATTTTTAAGATTGATAGGGACAAGTATAGTCCTGGAATATGGGGATATCATCCAAATTCTAATTTGTTTTCCTTTTGTATCAGTTCAAAGAGGCAAAGTACACAGTAACAATGTGGTTTTGTAGAGATGAGCTGAAAAAAATATTTCTGCACTAGTACAGAGCAATAAGATCCTGTTTGATAGTGAGAGTCTTCCTGCAGAGCCTCAACGTACATTGGCAATTGCATGCGGTACAATCTTGATAGAAGATTGTGTTATTCCCTCAGCGCAGATGGCACCCCAGCAAGCAAAATCAAACAGACCTTATCATACTCCAGAACAGCTTCCATTTTTGACAGTTCAGAAGGGAGAAGACTTGAAGATTTCTTTGAATGCTTGCTGTGGATAAGGGACAGTGTTAAGAGAACTTGACAGTGTGGAACAAAATTCAGTGGGAAGTTTTATTTTCACCTTGAATCAATGAACTCTGTATTGCACTTTTTTTTTTTTTTTTTCCTAAGGATAGTTTCCTATTGTTTTGCTTTTTAATGGGTGAATTTTAATAAACAAACAAACAAACAAAAAAAAAAAAAAAAAGAGAGAGAGAGAGAGAGAGAGAAAACATTCTGGAATTTGTGTTCAGGAAAGTCCTTTAATAGTAATATGCTTCCTATGCTCTCACCTCTGTGTTCTAACCTACAGATGGTTAGGGCTATGGCATTGGAAAAGTTGCTGAATAATGCATTTGTCTGATAATAATCCATTCAGTGTTTTCACCGACTGCTCAGTTCATTTTGATCTAGTCATCTCACCATGGTACATAACCATCATTCCACTTGTTAGCCTTGTCTGTCATATTTCCCAGCACAGACTTGCTCCTTTCCGAGTTTTTAATTTTGATGTATAAAATGTTTATGAATTTGGATGATAAAACTGTTTATGAGTAATTTAGCATGCATGCCGGAGTGTTTAAAATGGCTTATTGTGTCTGGCTGCACCATCTGCAGAGAAAGTCACTAGACTTTTCTACAGTTCTCATGGGAAACAGTTTTTTTAAGTCTACTTTGTTTTAATCAGTGAATTTACCAATGTCATATGAACTTCACTTTGAAAATAAATTTTAAAAATATTCTTAAATATGTTCACTTTTAACTACAGCTAAGGAGTTAAACATTCGGATTATTGGTGCACTAATTAATACTGAAATCCTGTGCCCTCCTGTAGTAAGTACAATGTTAATGACATCAGCTTTGGCCCAAAGGGAATCTGCCAATTCAGTCAGAATAAGCACAAAAAACATGCCAGCAGCTCTTCCCTTAGATTTCAGTTATGTGAAAGCATCTTGTCTTTGATTAACAGATAAGTGACTATCCAAAATGGCATGATGTGGCTTTCCGTATTTGTTCTTGTTCTCCATGGGTTACATATCATGTCTGATCAGTTTGCATTTCAAAAAATGTTTTCCTGACTATGTCCTTATAGTACAATGTTCTGAGATTCCAACTACAAACATTGAGTTTCCTGGTGTAATCACGTATACCGGATTCTGCAGAAAGCCAACGTATCTTACCTTTTTTTTTTCTATAATTATCCATACATCATAGTTTAAAAACATTAATACCTACAGAAAGATGTGATTCAAATTATGATTTTAATAAAAAAGAGAAATGACTTCTTTTTTTCTCTATCTCCAAAATGATAGTATTAATTCTTTTGCATACCTTCTCCGAGAAAGGGGGACTAACAGTTCTAATTAGACAAAGTTTCTGTAATGCTACTGTAACATATAAAAATAACAAAAAGAAGCAGAGATTTTAATTCTATAGAGGACACATTTACAAATTCTGGTGCGGTTATTTGATCACTTACTCTGCAAGACAGACATTCTCTCTACAAACAGCTGTACCACCTACTGCATTCCTATGAGCTGTTTTTATTGCCCCCAGTTCTACTGAAGAAAAGGAAAAAAAAAAAAAAGAGCATTTCAGGCAGTCAGACAGGTTAGAATAAACACCATATGAAAGTGGTTTGGGCTAACTTGAGTGACTGTGCCTGGAGGTCAAAATCAATTTATAGAGAGTGATGAATAACTTAGGGTAGGGGAAAGTCTGTAATATCTCCAGCTGGCACAGCAAGAGTCAGAACAGAAAGTATGCCTACAGCTGAAGTCATACAGGCTGCAATAAAAGGATGCTGGGACTGAGTCTTTCTCACCTTCACTAGTGCATACATTACATCTATGCAAATGGGTATAAAAATACAAGAAAACAAGATTTGTCTACTGATATTTATGATAATATGTCAACCCTTATCTGAAATGATATATGAAAAATCACCAAATAGAACCACCTTTCCTCTCATTTAATATAACAGGAGAGTTATTTTGGAGATTATACAAATGTTTCCCATCTCAGATAAACTGTTCAATATGCTCAATATTATGAAATGCAGTGCCTTGTTTACACAGCATATTTAGGTCATGTTATGCATTAGGACTAATCTCATAGAACAGCTAATGTCTGATGTGCTTCTCTTCTCTCTTTTCAATCGTATCAAAAAATGTAAAGGCAAGTCAGGGATAAAAATGCATCTAAACACTGAAATGTAGTGTTATTAAAGTAATATTAATCTCTACAAAGTTGGAAGAAAAGGAAGATGCTTTTGAAGTTCCTTGAAGAGTGTGTATTTATCAACTATGCTATATAAACACTTTATTTCATACAGAAGGTATATAAAAAGGTTAGACTTCAAAAATTTACATGTGTGTAATATAATGGTGTCTGGTTCAGAGCTGACTATATCTGCTGTATTCATATAACTTTCTTCAAATATAAGAGGAAAAAAGAAAATTTCTTTTGCACAGCTGAACATCTGCTGCAGGCTACAAATTTTGACAAATTGATATGTTTTGGTCTGTAATATTTTATGGAAAAGAAAAAAAATCCTCCTGGGTATTAAATATTTCATGCAGTAGCTGAAAAGAAATATGTTAAAAGTAAGTTGTACTTATTTTCAATTCAGAGCCAGCATCTAAGGAATTTACAAATTTGTCAAAAGGATCAGCAGAGTTAATTGTTTTTATCTGAAGTTTTCTTTAAGGATGTGAACAACAGGTTTCTTTTACAGAACTGACATGTAAGGAGGAGCAGCATAAAAACTAAAGGGGACTGCATCTGGTCTGCTGGGCATAAAGTAGAGAAAAAACATGCAAGGAACTGTGCCTGGCTCCTTGATCTTCAAGGGAACTAGCTGCATTCTTCAGTCCTAGGCAATGTAATTTCTTTTTGCCTGACAGCTTTCCAGGCTGTCATAGGTTAAATGGATCTAGTGTTGTTAAGGGACTGTAAAGGTCCCTGATTTAAATACTTCAGGAATATTTAAATTATTTAATGTACAGAAGGCCTTTCCAACACCTGGAATGTCTTAAAGGCATCCTTGTCTACCTTTCCTGCTGAACTACCCATAGGCATGGGTTTCCTGGTAGTTGCAGAAGCTAGAAGCAAATCACACTTAGTTTCATGTCTTCAGAAGTCAGAAGAGATCTTCTGTCATGCACATCACAATGATCAAAAATTAAATAAAAATAAAACAAATTAAAACAAAACAAAACAAAACAAAACAAAACAAAATAAAATAAAATAAAATAAATAAAAAGAGAAATATTAAAACCAAATAGTAGCTGGCTTGGACTTTCTATAGAAAGAGAAAACTGAGATATCTTTCCAAAGAAGAAAATACTTCCGGAATATTCCAGGATAACTTCACCTGACAGGTTGCAATTACAGGGTCATGTTAGATTCATCACTTTTCCAAGACAGACAAAAAATAGAAGGAAGAAAAGTTTTCTGTCATCACTGTTTATCCAGGACACATTAACTTTTTCAAGCGGAGCAAACCCTGGTACCTATGACTCATGTCATCTAAAGGTTGCTTAGTACCGGTTTAATGTTGGAAATGATGGGAGAAAAAGCAGTGGTCCTTTTGCATTAACACATACATTCTTTTAAAACAGAAAATAAAATATGTGTAGGTGGATTATGTAGGCAAATGTCATCTAGACAGAATAATGGCAAAGGATAATTACTCATTTTGGGTAACGTAGACTGTTGACCTATAAACCCCACTATATGAGGAAAAAGACTAGCCTTTCCTCCTTACTTTTTACATATCTGTGCTAAACTCTTGCCTAAGTAAGAGGCTATAGAACCTACTAGATTACAAAGTACCAAATGTTCTTGAGGTGTATCTGTTCTTGGAATGTAAAATGAAAATGGCACCAGTTCTTCTCTCTCTGTATTAAGTGCACTGAGTCCCTGAAGGCACTAATTAGCCAAATGTCACAATAAGAAGTTTTATGTTTTACGCTTAAACTTGCCAGTCACTTAAACTATAGTATAAAAATGCAGAAACAATCCCAGAACTTTATTTCAGGAAAATGGAAACCTCTCTTTAGAGGTTTATACATGCCTTTTGCAACACTGATGTCCCATGCCAAACATCAAAGAACAACAAGAAGAGATTAGGTGATATTCTGAACCTGTACTGAGGCCTGAATTCATTCCCACACCATGTATGCTATGTGTGTGACTGTCATTCAGTTTGTGTTTATATCATTCAACAAACATATATTTGATGGGAAGGAGACCAAGGAGCATTGCAGTAAGCAAAATGCTTAAGGAATTAAGTTGTGCAGCAACCATTCATATCAATATGAAAACAGTATTGCATCTGTACACTCCAATGTGGAAATGATCTTCATCCCAAACTGGGTTTTCTCTCTCTGTTTTTCATATTACCTTAGTAAATCATTAGAAGTATGTTTTAACCTCCTTCTCTTCTTCTCCCTCTAAGAAAACATTTACTTTCCTCTAAAACATTTAAAGCCTTTAGTGGTACTAATAGTAGCTTGTGGTAATTTAGCATAATTAGGTATTTGGAGTCTTCATGTGACTGTGAAGTCACACAAAATTTAAGGAACTCCTATTCCTTAGCCACTTGATGTTCCTTCTCCACAGAAAAATAATTATTTCAAAAGTGATTAACTAAATTCTTGGGAAAGAAATCCATCAAAAGCTATTGAAACAAGCAAAGGAAAACTCCTCTGGCTTGGCCAGTCTTTGAGCCTAGCTCTAGGTTGCAATTCAAAGCAATGACATTCCATATACTTGGGCTTGTAAAATGGGTGATGGAAAATGCTTTCCAGATGCACCTATTTCTTTCTATTTAAGTACTTAATGTTTAGAAGCTTGAAAATTCCCATGTGCCTAGAACAACCTTTAGGCATCTTTCAAGTCTTCAAGAGAAAGTATTGTCTCTGTGATAAAAAAAGGACTTAAAGTAGATGAATCTTCTGCTGTTGATGTAGTTCTATCAGATCATGGGATAATTATTTATCAATATTGATAGCAATATTTACTTCAGATTATTTTACCTTTAAATTACTTCATTAACTAATGTATGCAAATATTAGACATTAGTAAATGAAAAAAGGCTGTAACATCAGACTTAAAAGCATTACTATTAATGTTGTTATTGTTATTATTATTATTCCTTTTGTGATTTTTAAGTATGTTTTAAAATATTATCCCTTCTACACACAGGAATAATTTTCTTCCTTTTGCTGTTTTATACTTGATCTTATAAACAAGTTATGTGAAAATGAAGAATTAGTATTGAAGAAGTAGTATTGTTCATATGAAGGACATTGTTCCAGAATCAAGATTATTCTCTGAATTTTGTTTATTTATTTATTTATTTATTTTTCTGGCATTACGTGAACAAGCAATCGGTCAATCAGTTTAGACTCTAGATTTGAAATTTGAAGGCAAAGTAGTCACTTGCTCTGCAACTGACTTTTCTTTTAAATTACTTCCTCACAAAGGAGAGCATTCTTCACTATTAATGCTTAGTCAGATGCTGATCTATTTTATTTTTTACTTTTTGTAATAAAAGAATGAGTGGCATCCCAGTTTTCATTTTGACCATGGCTGGAACCCAGTCAGAACATGACAAGTAACATTAACAGAACATAATAATTTCTCATCTATCGATGACCTTTAAAGAGAATTGTAGTTATTACCTTAGAATATTCTCTCATTTATTACCTGTCTCATCACTGAATTCCAACGCCTTTATGTAGCAGAAATATAGATGCTTGGCTTCAAAATAGAGAAATATGATTTTACTATTATAATGGCTGCAGGCGCTGAAGTCTAATTCAATTTTTTTCACATTATATGGGATTTTTGAAGATGATGGTGGTTACTAGACCAGGCAGTTCACCGGAGAGAGGAGAATGGGTTTATATCTTAGGGCTAAATTAGTCATAAAAGGGTATTTTCTCAGATCTGGCAGAAGTTCATTAAACTGATTAGGCGTGCTTCTTGGATAGCAATCTAAGCTATTATTATACTTTACCAATGTAAAGTCTCTCACATTGTAAGCAAAAAGATGGATATTGAGATGTGAGAAATGATTTGAACATTCACCCTTTTACAGAAGTAAAAGTTAACCAAGTCTATCTTTGGTGGAGCAAAATTCAGTGGCAGACCTAGTCTTTTCATTTTCCAATCCCAAGCACTTCCACATGTCTTTTATTTCACCTTCTTGTTCCCAATGCTCTTGCATTTGGTGCACAAATTTGTAATCCTTTCTTTCTTTTATATTGTAGTTAAATCCTCAGTGGCTTTGTTCTACTGTGGGCTTTCCTGTGCTTAAGCATTTTCTATAGTTGAATGTTTTCCTGGGTGGTCAAACAAATGTTGTCTGACCATTTTTTTAACTGAACTTTGACATAATACCAAGTCCATAAATGGACAAATAGCACTTGTGCATAAGTGGACAAAACCAGTAACACTTTGTAATAATTAAATAGAAATATACAGTGCTCTGAAGGAAAAGTTCATACAGGCAGTTACTTCTGAGAGAATACCTAGATTATCTTGTTCATCATTAAAATTGTATCATTAATATCACTTGTTTTACTGTATCTTAAGAGAAAAAAACTTAGATACAGTATCTCAAAAACGTATATAACACTGATAAGTTCAACTTCATGATGCTAATCAGAGAATTACAAATTGGAAGATTTAGTAATCATCATCGCCAACAGTTCATTAAAACTAATGGCTCAGTGACAGCAACCGTACAAAAATAGTGGACATCATCCAAATACTGAGAACAAAGTCAGAAGACGCCTTTTTTCTGCATTTAAGACCTTAATGTGCTCACACTAAAAGTACTGTACACAGTTCTACCTCCCACATTTCAGGAAGTATCTATTGGAATCAAAGGAATCAAAGGAATAATCAAGGGAATGAAGCAGCTAGCCACCAAGTGCCAACGTTATACAACTAGGGGTCACTTGTCCAGTCTACATTTATTTAAAACAGATAAAATAGAGTAACAGGTAAAAAGTATCTTCGGATCTTTCTGCTTCTATCCACCCATTTCTAAATACCTGCTCTTCTCACAGTGACTAATGAACTGAGGGAATTTGCTGGCACAGAATCTTGTGGTGACAGATAGGTTCAAAAATGGATCAGACAGATTTATGCAATAGGTGAATAAAATGGACAGACAGGATATACCCTCTAGTGACAGGCTTATATGTCCTGCCTGAGTAGAAGCTCCAGTGGCTATAGGCAGGTTGGAATCATTGGCCAGACTGAGCTGTTCCAGTAGCATATTTCTTAAGCTCTTACAAGCATTTTTCTCCTGTTGCTCATTTGTTTCTTTGTTATGGGGTTTTCTCTTCTAATTCTCAATTAGCTCATAAAACTTGCTTGTCTCTTACTATGTGTTAGCTCCTAAAGGAAAGGTATTACTAAAGGAAAGTCTTACTATGTATAGCTCCTAAAGAACAGCTACCTCAATTACACAGACACTTCTAGACTTAACCGTAATATCAACACTAACTCCTGGATTCATAAAAACTATTGGTAAAATACATTGTGCATTTTCAAACATACGCAACCTGGCTTATTCACAGATATGGTATAAAGAGTTTAATGATAAATTAAACTACAAAAGGAAAATGTGTAACTCATACTTCATTAAGAAAAAAGGTATTTATGTTGCTGTCTCAGTGTTCTGTGAGGTAAATGATGGGGGAAAAATGGACTAGCTTGGTTCACAGTTTTTTCCTGAGGTCTTCGTTGCCTTTCAAAGGCGTCTCTTCACTGCAAATCTTTCTTTTCAAATAAAGAGTAGTGTGTACATTGAAAAAGATTTTCCAGAGGTTGAACTGAGTGATTTAAATTGTAGGCTCCTGGTTAAACTTGATCAGCACTATTTAAAATCACCCAAAAGCTAATCTGCTCAAGACATTATAACCTCACAGTTAATGAGGCTTGTTTTGATTCTGATGAGAATTTTCTTTTCAGGGCCAGCATAATTTCAACAAATCATGTTAAAAACTACTTGAAATAGCACACTCATGGGCCTCTGCCCTGTCTACTTTAATCAAGCTTTGCAGAAAGACTGAAACGGGTAAAGTATGGTCCAGCATTGTTATTTGGGTTATTACTTTGGCAATAGTCCCAATTTATTTAGCAATTTGGAACCTACTAAAACTATCCTGCTGATAGCTCTGTAGACCCGTTAAGGCTTCACACTTACGAACCACAGACAAAAGAAAAAACAGAAGGAAAGAAGATCAGAGGTGTCATGCTCAGGGTGAGGTTGCCACAGAGCATAAATGTCATTTTCACCCCTTATCTTGAGTGCTGAAAGGAGGAGTAGGGAGTCATGGGAGTCTCACTGGCTGCAGAAGCCTCATCCTCAAATTGCATGTATCATTTCTGTTAGCAGAGAGCAGTAATTATGATAGTTCCTATCCTGTGCTCCAGGACATAAAGTAGGGAATGTAAGCTCTTCATCTTTTTTTCACGACCTTAAGTACCCATACTGGAGATCATGTGACTCACAGGAAACCACACAGAATTGTGCTGACCACCCTACCTCATGATGTACAAAATTTTCTTCAGATACCTTCAGATTGTCTCAACAGAATTGGCTTTCCCATCTGTTAATTAATGTCCTAAACTGTTTTAAGTTGTGGTAACTGCTTATTAAGTAACCCTTCTCCTTCATATGCCAGAGATGGAAGAAATTATTTATATATAGCACATAAAGTAAGGTCATTCTTTTGGACTGTAAAGAGACCATTACTCTATAAGGCTGATGCTGTCCACTATAAAACATTATCTTCTGAGTTACAATAACTTGACAACTTGACAACTTGACAACTTGACCGAGCTTAAAAAGGATCTGGGCTGAAATGTTCCATGCTGGACAGTTTAGCTGGTAATGTTTCAGCACTAATGGATCTGCTATTTTCAAACTGTTTAGGGAAAACACTTTTTTTTTTTTTTTTTTTTTTTTTTTTTTAAGGAACCAAATTTTTTTCTGTAACTTGAAACCAATATTTAAATTTTAGCTGACATGTAACAAAAATGTTTTCATGAGGATGCCTGTTGACTTCTGCATGAAAAATACAATTAGGCTTGTTCTTTGTAAAGTTGCAGTTTTTTTCACTGTGGAGAAGAGTGAAGGATTTTGCAGCTTTTTTCTCTGTGCTTTCTTGCCTGTCTCAAGACCACACTTAGTGCTTCTCTGTGCCAACCAAACACATAATTCACAAAGCAAATACATCTCTCTTTTGACAATGAGTCAATGACCAAAGCAAAATCCATCCACCTGCAAATATTTCCAGTTTTCACAGACAGTAATAGCAAAAATGATAACAACATTAAAGTTATATCAAGATTGTTAACTCAAATGCTTCAAATACCCTAATGTTGGAGCAATTTGCTTCCTAAAAATAATATTATCTTTTCCTTTCTTTTTGAAAAGAGAACATACATATAGGTCCAGTTCTCTTCCTACATGTCCACATGGAAATGCATCCTTCCTCAGAGGATGGCAAAAAAGATACAGAAAATGTGCTCGATGAATTAAAAGCATTTAGTTGACACATAGATGACATCAATTTCTCTGGTCAAAGATGGACTGTGAGGTGTGAAAGTCACTTAAAGACATGTAGCAAGACAGGTACTACTCTCTGACATTATACCACATCAGAGAGCAGAGAGTAGTACCTGAACAGTTGTTTATCACAGCTTTTTTTTTTTTTTTTTTTTTTAATAGCATGATGTACTTGCCATAAAGGTACGTGTAACATTTAAGAACAGCTGAGAAGTCCTCTTAAGCTGAACCCAATGTTCTCGGAAGCTGTTACTCATTTTTTGTCTTTTTTTTTTTTTTTTTTTTCTTCACTCTACAGATTCGTCTTGATAGTGAAAAAAAAGGGGGGGACATGACTGTTGCTCTGCAAACTTCTCTTCAGCAGGCACAGACAGCATTACTCTGGCACGTATCAAAGCAGCTGGTTATGATATTGCTAGAGACGTTTACCTGTTTGATTCTGAATGCATTGCTACCCTTGTAGGAGAAATTTGCAGTTCCTTTTCTTCTCTGACTGCATATAAACGTATCTGAAGATCACAGATGACTTACATGGGATTGTTTTCCAGGGCAGCAACTTAGAAGCACTGACTCAGTTTACCATAAAAATCACATCTGGCTTTATACACCGTTTTACTATACACAAGGATTATTTGGGAAAAGACCTTATTCCCATAGTTATGACATGTATATATAAGATATACATATACATGTGATATGTATACATATCATATGCTTTAATATATAACAATTATTTTAGCATGCTATCATGTAATTAAACAAATGAACCATTTGGAAATTATTTGAAAGATCAAGATTTAAAAGATTTGAAAATGTCATAGGTAACAGGTATAATCATGTAAATTGCACATTATTTGATGATTATATAGCAAAAATCTATTCAGTGTCATCACTTTTTTTCTATTACAAGGTTTGATTGCCTTCCCACAAAAAGGCTGAAATGAAGTGGAAACAGGACTGGACAAAAATTTCTTCAGTATTAGTGAATCTTTAAGAAAAAAAATAAATATATATATATATATGTTCACCAGTTATTGCATCTAAGTTAAATAAGAATTGATTTTCTAAAACAAATATGTTGTCATTTACTGGACACATAATTAACATATATTTTTACACAACTATAATTCAGAAAACACTCGATTATGTTTCACACAATGCAAAGTCTATAAATAAAGCCTGACAATTTATATTGAATATTTTTTTGTGCTACACTTCCTTTAAAATGTCACTGTATTTGTTTTTTCTATAGAAAATGATTTTATATGCTCCACTTAGAATATTTGAATTAAGATGCACTACACCTACAGCTCATAGAAGAAATATCCTGAAGGAAATATATTGCATAGCAGACTGTCCCCAGAATGGTAGCAGAACTTTTTAAAATATTTATGGTGATGTGTCTTGCTTTTGATTTTTTTTTTCCTCATAACTCAGATATAAAGCCTTATCTTAGACCTGGATGCAGCACAAAGGTTAAAGGGTACTTCTTGGGGGTGTTTATGTGTGGTTGTCTGTCTTCATGCTGTATCCCTACGTCCCCATTAAACTTTACAAGATTTATTATTGTGAACTAAAAATAGGATTGTCTTTGTAATGAGAAAAAACATTTGCAAACAGTATTTTATTTTTCTTTTCAAACCATAAATGCATCATGGCAGGTCTGAGTGTTGCTCAAGAAGTTAAAGGAGGCGAAGTCATACAAGCTACTTTCCCCCCATATCACCTCCTCATGCTTTGCATTTCTACACTCTTCTCACCATGTGGTCAGTAGAGCTGGAAGATCCATCCTTACATCTAAACATGCATCTGATTTTATACTCAGCCACCTAGCATAACAGTCTAATGTACATACTAACAGGATTTCAACTGAATAATTACTGCTTGATATGAATGTGGCTGAAGAAAGCCTTTCACCGAAAATATGTCAACATGTCTGAGATTGTACTTGGTTCCTAAGAGCACTGCCCACATAAAAAAGTGCCTAAATGTCTGTACTGCCCCATGAGAAGTTCTGAGTCCAAATACTAGGTCCTTAAATTGGGATCTCTTGCCTTCTATTGTTAAATAATACATTAAATATTTGTTTCCTCTGTATTTGGAACTTGGTACTGTCACCTGCTTTTACTTATTTTGATTTCAAAACTAAAAACAAACAAACAAAAAAGTTCATGACTGTTTTCACACAAAACAATTGTGTACCAACCCTGAATGCCCGATGTAAATATTTTGAAGCTGCACTAGGGACAGCAGATACAGGGAAAAAATAATTCTTACATTTTCAGAGAAAGAGGAATTGTACATCAATTGGATTTAGTTTAAGTACTCAAACTTTTCCTAGCTTTAATATTAGTTAACAACTTTTAAATGCTTAGTTAGAGTTGCATATTTAAAAGTTCTTCAGGGCTTTTTGATTTTTTCCCTATCTGTATTCTAAAGGGAAGCAAGAGGTGGCAAGCCAGGAAAATGTGTCTGAAGTATTATAGTTACTGTGTCCTTTGAAAGAAGGGAAGAAAGAACATCAGACTTCAGTGATCTGAGCAGATTACTCATTAAACTTGACAGAAGCAAAGAGGTCAAGGCATCAAAGAATGGCATTGCCACAGGGAACTGAAAATTGTGCAGAATCAATTTGCTCGTTCGCATCCGGGGTGAGCCCTTCCAAGTCTTCCTGCCTCAGTTCAGTTTCGGGTGACTGCTTTCTGTGTCAGCTCCTGAGATGCAGACCTACACCTTGTAATATGTTTCTTGAATTATTCAGGCTGTTTTCATAAATCAATAAAGACTGTGTGTCCCACCCATTTCCTAGTATCTCTGCCACTGAGATCCCAGAGGTCAGAGGGAGCGGTGATGTCTGAGTGGAGCCAGAGAGAACAATATCAGGGATGGTTAGAGGCCTTCAATAATTACTTTATGAGGAAAGATTACACTTATGCTAAGGTATGCCTGAGTGAAGACAGATAACATTGTACTATTTTAAAGAAGAAACATCCAGGAATATCAGGAATTAACAAGTCTGATATAAAGGCATATGGAAGAGAATAAAAGCAAGCAGGTCAAAAAGACCAGGGAAAATTTAAAATGCTTCTGATTTTGAAATGATCACTTGATATTCTGCCTACCCAAAACTTATTGCAGAATTAAAGTGGGTGAAATGTGTCAAGATTTGGACTATGACAGGAATGTAAAAACACCATGATTTGGAGTTTTTGGAGTTAGACTGCATAGTCTGAAGAGTCTCTTCACGCACTGTAAGCTGAAAGTCATCACAAACAATCTGTATACTCATACTACATCCAGACTACATCCTGAAATCATTAGATATCTGCTACTTTAAAGCAGATAAAGCAGGGTTTTCTGTTGGAATTTTGGCTGCATCTTTTCATTATAATGTTCCTCGGGCATTATAAAAATAAAATATATTCATTACTAACAGTATAAATAATCCAAGAGTGCTGTGATTGACACCATGATTGACTGTGATTGACACTGTGATTGATAAACCCAGAAACATACACATTTCTATAGTGACTTTCTTCAAAGGATCCCAAAGTACTTTGGTGCGTAAACATACTACTGACAAAATGTAGAAGTTATTCTGGGCCAGGAGTACTGCTAACAGCTTTTAAGAGTGGAAGTAATTAATAACTTATTTAATTGAAACTGCAGGAAACATTAGGGAGAGAGAATATAATTAGCCAACTTGGAATTTAGCCAATGACCTAGCTCTAATATGTCCTCACTGCTATGAAAAGTGCCATGGGATTGACTATAACCTCACTCCAGTTTCATTTCTTATGACAAAATTCATGGTGTTCTCCTGTGACTCTTAGGAAAATGCTGGGAGATATTAAATTCAGGCCACGTCAAGAAATCAGTTGCTATTGTGGTAAGTCTCTGAAAAAAATGTTTAATAATGTATAAAAGACTAGAAACATTGGATCAAGTGAAAAGAAACTTACCAGATGCATTCATCCTCTTTGTCTGTAATTCAGTTTAGTATCTGTCAACACCAGTAGTTGTCGCTTTGAAATCCCACTCAAATCAGAAAGATTTCTCTCTACTTTTTTTGGAGGTTTTAATGCACACCCAGATGTTTAAATGAAAATAACAACTGTGAGAAATTACTTCTTTGTTGTCTTTCTCTGTGTAGAGATTTCTGTCACTGTTTCTTGAAGAACGTGTTTGACACTGTGGTTGTCTCAGAAATAGTGTTGCACATTGTATCCTGGCATGAAACCCTGCGTTGTTTGCCTGCCAGTTGACTTTTTAATGTAACAATCTGAATCTGAGTTATTTTGCTTTTCAGAAGACCAAAATGTGAAATGTTTGGCTGGCTGTGAAAGACACATCTCTCCCAAAATGGTGAGACAGATGTTTTCACAGGTTGCCACGTTTTGCCTTTTCTGCTCCTCTGTCAGCAATGCTGTGATCTCTGATCCCATCCATATGGATGTTGGAGAAGCTTGTTCCCAGTGCCTGTGGCAGATTGGATGGATGCCATCAAAATGAGAATGAAAACAAAAACTACAGATCCTGACACCAAACTGTAAATTAAGAAAGAAGCAATGCACCATTCATGGACAAGTCAAGTCTGGGCAACTTGTGAGGGATGACAACAGGGCTGAGGGATTCACTGTGCCAATGCATGTCTTCCACATAAAATAGAGAGGCTGACATCTTCTATTGGTTCCTGGGATGTGCCTTCTTGCTTTGTGTAAGGACAAGGACAGACAGACAGAAGGATGAACAGACAGACGGATAGACAGAAGTGTACAAAGAATCACCCAAGCATTTTCTGGTGATAATGTATGTATAACATGTCTACGTTAATAATAATTGACTAACGTAGGATGGTACAATGTCCAAGTGTTTTTTATTAACTCAGAATTCTGGCTAGAGGAATAAAAAGTATTCTATTATTGAAAGAAGTTAACCTGACAAAGTATTTGATCCAAAAGAGAGGCCTAGAGGGATCTGTAACATTCATCTTAAATTTTTGTGTAATTCTTCATTGAGAGAATGAAGAGAACCATTTTTTTATTACTCTTTCATTAGCTGTATCTATCTCATCACAGTGGACAGCAATTCCATTTCAGTTCTGTGTAATATTATCAACGACCCCAAAGCACATTTGTATGGATGAATTCTTGTATGCTGATGAATTCTTGTTCTTAAAAAAGGCAGAACTCCCATCAATTTCCATAAATTATGTTACTTATAGAAGCAGAAGTAAATTTGTAAACTCAAAACAATCTGTTTCTCTTCTTCAGTATCTCCTTCCAGATTTCTCATTTTTCATGTGCTTTTAGTGAGTTTGCATACAATGTGTGTGGTTGTGCCAGAGGTATAATTCTTGACTAGCAGAGATAGCTGAATACATAGACACAGAACTTTATTAGTATTGCTAATATTACCCTTTGTTTAGTTCTGGTTGAGAAATACTTTACTGTTGTTATAAAGATTAGATTTACTTATATTCTCTTTGATTGACAAAGGAGTTTGGTAATGGTACTAACATAAAATTTCAATGCTGCCAAACTTCATGGTGATTTTGCCTGTACAAAAGGGTTATATGTATGCAAATATAGTGTCATTTTCAAGGAGAAAAGACGGTACTTGATGAATCAGTGTAGTTCCGTGTAAATTCCAATCCTTGGATAGAAAATGGGATAATATGGAGCAGATTGCTGGAAAATAAACCCTTTCTCCAGTCCCTGGGTATGGGATATGTATGTGATTTCATCGGCCTTGGCTCTAGAACATCTAAATATCAAATTCAGGAATTAAAGTCTTCTGTATATTCCTAGAAAGAGCATTCATTTCCTTTTACACTGTTCTTCAAAGAGAGTATCTGCTGAAAGACCTACTTCACTAATATATTGCTGCTTATGTAGAGGAAAGGTTACTGCAGAAACTTTCATCTTCCAATCGTCTGTAAGGTCCCAAGTGAATGAGACTTTTACTACCGATGTCAAGGACTATATAATCAAACTCCATGAAATTCAACCCCCTTTATTTCCTAGGGACTCTGTTTGCATTTGTATTTTTACAGGATTACCTTGATCTTAAGAGCATCTAGCTCCTTTGTATTCATCAGCATAATCTCTGGTGACCATCCTATCCCCAAAATAATGTGGAAACGGAGGTAATTCCTTATACCAAATCTGTTAATGGATTTCAGTAGTAGTGATAATACTCTGAATTAGAATGAAAGTTTTTCTGTCTATTTAAAGGAGACATTTTCCAATAAAATATCTTATAAATATTGATCTAAAACCACCATCAGGATAAGTATTGAAGTCAGTGAAGTCAGTATATCAGAAGTGACACTGAAATTGTATTGCATGAATTTGACCTCAGTGCTTGGAAAAATCTTTCTGTTAATTTTACTGCTAAAATAGATTTAGCAATAAAAAAAAACTTGTTTGAAACACACACTATTTTTTTTCAAGGGATTGTAAGAATTATTCTCTCAGCCCTAAGGGTTCTTTAACATATTAACATAACTGCCAGTACAAACGTGTCCAGTTAATTTAAATTACATTAGAATGCATTATTCTAGACCTTATCTTAAGGTCTCACTGAAATCATGTTGCAAGGTTTTAAAATATGGCAATGTTACCCCTCCCGAACACCGGCTACATGCGTTGAGGCCCTGCTTCAAGGACGTGGTCAATCATCGCTCATTTGTGGGAAGTAGAGAGTAATTTCTTTCCTCTGCACTTCCACATAGCCTTCATTTATTTTGTTTGTTTTCCTCCCTTCTTTTTATTTTCCCTTTCCCCCTCCCTTTTCCCCTTTCCCTTTTTATTTCCCTTTAGTTAAATTGTTTAGTTCATAATAATCTTTATTTAATTATTATTATTATTTCCCTTTAATTAAATTATCCTTATCTCAACCCGTGAGCTGTTCTTTGCTTTACTTCTCCCCCTCCTCATCTAAAAAGAGGGGGAGTGAGAGCGGGTGTGGGGTTTAGCTGCCCAGCACAGTAAAACCACCACAAAATGACAGGTCAGGCCACTTGGAAGAGACACTGAAAACCAGACCACTTTTTCTTCAGTCCACAAACTGGCTGTCAGTCAAACTGATGAAATAAATGAACAGAGTTTTAACCATCCACTGTGTACACACACACACTCATGTGGAGTCAAAGCTGTTCCCTTTCAGCAGCAAAATTGTTCGCTTTCTTTGTGGAAATAATAAAAATGCAATAATTTAGAAAAAAAAAAAAAAGGCAAAAAACAAAAACCACCTGTGGAATCCTAAAGCTTTGTGCCAGCAGGAAAAGCTCAATATGTATCACTGGAGATTCTGCTAGAGGTCACTTGATGCCAGGCACAGGTAGATGAAAAGGCCCTCTGTCCCGATACTTTTTGCCCCTGAGGATGGTGCAGAAGGAGAGGACGTGGTGGTCTTGCTAACCTGGACACAATGGCAATCTTCAGGGTATCCTCCAAATGCAGTAAAGTCTGCACAGTACTCAGAGGCATATAAACACTGGGATTTTTTATTATTTGTGTGTGTTTGTGTGTGTGTTTTGTGAACTGCAGTCCATGAAAGGGGAAAAAAAATCCTATTGTTTCAGATTGTTCCTGAAGACTTGCCCTGTAGTTAAAAGTTGGGCCTTTTTGTACCAGTTCCAGTCCACATTTTACTTTCTACAATTTAGCAAAAAAATACTTCAATTTTTCATTTTCTGACCTCAGAGTCAGAGCAACTCTCACCTCTATCAGAGGGATACAATTGAAAAGATGAATTAATATATTCAATTTCAAAAACCTCAGATGAACAATGCTGGACTAAGAAACTAGTACAAAAAGCAAAGGAGCTAATTATGAGTTACAATTTGCCTTCAAAAGATCTGATTTGCAAGGCATCCTCTTAAAAAGCCAAATGAAACTCATCCCAGGGTACAACATTTGTGAATAAGATGTGCTATGAAGAGATTATCGGTTTACCTGCAAAAAATTTTTATCAACCTTTGTGACTTTGCTCTAAGGGATAATCTTAAAACTACTCTAAGAACATTAGCTTGAACAAAGCTTTTCTTTATTTAGCAATATAACCAGTCAAATGGAAACTTTATTTGTTTCTTTTCTCTTTATTCCTATTTTCTTCAAACTTTTTGGGGCACATCATCTCTGTCCTTTCAGTAAGTCTCTGCCTGGGCAATGCTGTTTTGAAATACGCAGCCCACAGCTTTGATATAGCAAGTTACAGAAAGGCTCCAGTTTGACTGGTCCTGTCAGGTGGTAAGCTGCACTCAGCTCCCAAACTAACCACTTCAAGTGGAAAATCCTCAGAACTTCCCTGGGAAATGTGTAACACATAAGCTGTGTGCCTTTGATTTTTCCCAAAACATTGGTATTTGAAACAGAGTTTAAGCAAGATCATTCATGAGACTCTTCCTTCACATACTACTCCCTCACTCCTAATCATGTGTATGGAAATAATTACCTCCCTGCCTGAGTCCCCCGTTGTCAGTATTGTTGTTGCCTTAACTGTATCATTTGAAAGGCCATCTTCTAAATATTAAACCCACAGAGTGCTGAAGTAATTGTATATATTTGGTTTTCATCCTGATATAGGTATAATGTCCTATTATTTCAAAAAAAAAAAAAAAGATAAAAAGAAATCAAATAGATATTTATTTCCCCTAGCTATTTATTTCCTCCCATCCCTTATCCCTTGGGCATTTGAGGAGTTATTGGATTTTGAAACAGGCCTTTATATCATCTTTTGACAATATAGAGAGAAAGAATAACCTTTTTATCATCTGAAATCAACAAATCCTCCCCATTAGTGCAACTCTGGAAAGAGTGCTAAGTGCATTATCATTGGAAGTGTTTGAAATTACATACACAACATTTTCTCTATGCTTTCTCAATTGTATCATTGTAACAAAGAAATGGCTCCTGAAGTATGTTCTTCAAGGAATGACGATGTAATACCAAGAGGTTTGTGGTCACCTTTTAAATTTTACTTTAAATGTCAGTCCAGATAGGAGGTTTTCATAAAAAAGAATGTTGTTGGTGTCTTTCTTCATCCACTTTCTCCATTTCTTCTAAAATATATTTTGAAAAACTATGGAAGAACCCGAGCTTGGTATAAACTATTTTTTTTTTTTTTTCTGTGGCTTAATGTTAGTAGATATCAGGTTCTCCAATGCATTCTGGAATGTGGGGTGGCAAAATAAACTTTAGATTTAATCTTTCTTAGCTTGTTAAAGGTCCCTCAGATTATATAGGATATATGGCTTTCCAGGAAGTAATGTTCTCTGCCTATTCTTGGGAATATACAGGATGTCAGTATGCTCACAGAGTCCTAGAGAAAAATAGCTTCAACATTAGCATAGAAAATAAAGCAGAGCGGAAACTGCAAACTCTAGCACTAAAAATCCCCCTGATATGAAATAACTTAGTGTTCTCCAGATAATGGAAACAACAAAAACAAACAAATGAGCAAAAATTCTTGAAAAACAGGCCAAAAGAATTAATAATAGCAATGAAGTCAATAATATTTGCTATGTGGGTTCTTGCTGGCCTTTTCTCATTTTAGATCAGACATACTATAAAAGTGCTTGGAACTGAAAGATGGGGACCTAAAATTACTATACACCTGCACAGACGGAATATTTGGGGATATTGTGAGTGGTCACTGTTACCAAAAGCTTAGCACTGAGTGCCTGAGGATGCTGATGTACCCTGTCCAAGCACAGTTTGGCACTTAGAAAATCATGATCCTACCTTCTTCATTAAATTGAAAGAGATATGATAATTATTATTTTTTAAAATCTGCCTTGTGGTAATCCTTATGAGAATTTTGAAATCGAGAGAAGGAGCTGTCCCAAACTTGGGTTTGGAATTGAATAAAATCAGCTTGAGACCAGACTGAGGCATACTAGCAGAACCCTGCTTGGGAGACCTCAAGATCAAATGCAAGAACAAAGCTTAGTTGCCTTTGTGCTTTTAAGTACTGTGCTTTCATTAGTAGTACATTTGCTAACCTATATTGAATGTATACATGTATTAAAAATCCATGCAATTTCTCTTTTCTTCTCATTCAAGAACTGAAATCTATCAAGCAAATCTTGCCTATATGAGATACTAAACATTTGGTATTAAAAAAAAACAACATTTGGTATTAAAAAAAAAAAAAAGAGAGAGAGAGAGAGAGAGAGAGAATGGCTTACATGATATTACAGCTTTATGGAAAGGGTTAGATCAGGCAGCCACACTGGGAGAATCACAAGAGGGGGATCTTGTCATTTGCTGCTAGGTGAGGTTGGGTTATTGATTCGCTCCATATATTCCTAATAAAACACTCTACTCTTCACATGCTGAAGTAAATAACACAGTACCATTTGACACCCTACCCCCCGAGATGAAAAGTCATTACATACTATTGCACGTATTTCACTCTGAAGGAATTGAGAAAATCCTGAACAACCAGACTTTTTCCAAGCATCATTCTTACTGCTTATTGGACAGATGCAGGTTACCTTTTACTAGCAAAATAAATAAATAAAGCTGCAGACTGTAAAATACTTATAGAAAATACTCCCCAAAGGGGAGAACTGTGTATGCAAGTTGGTTACTTAGATGAGGATCTCAAATTGCCTCTGTTGGAATGGGAGTTGCCTCTGTGTTGGCTTTAGAAGCCAATGCAGTAATAACACAAAAGAGCACCTTTCATTAGGCAGTCTTCAGAGCTTGAGAAACCTAGCAAAATCTCCCACCAACCTTGTGAGGTAAGTAAGCAGCAACATTAAATGCATATTTAGTATTAATTGGAACTCGTGCTTTTGTTATACCCTTTTGTTATATCACAAATTTCTATCGTTTGTGATTTTGTCTTCATCCCGCATTGATAACAGAATTAGGTATTTTAAAACTGTCTGCAATAAATATTACAATCAAAAGCTATTCTAGAAATTTCCAGAAGACCCTACTGACACGTTTAAATGGCTGCTTTTATTTCTTTTTTCATACAATAAAAATCAATAAAATATAAACAATCAAAGCAACTGAATTGAAACAAAATACTTTTTTTTTTTTTTTTTTAAAGGCTTTGTTCCTACCAGGTTGCAACAAAATATATTGCCATTATCTAGTTAAAATTATTCCCTCCCCCCAAAATCTACATATATATGTTCTGACAAAACAATCTGATTCCAAATTGCCATATGTGTATATGTTCACATATCTTCTACATAATCTATATTTGTGTATCCGTATCCATATCTATATCTAATCACCTCTATCATTTGCATCTATACCTGTATCATATATATTCCTATATCAATACATGTATTTGGCATGCACTTTTCAAGAGGATAATCCTGGTTTTATGCACAACCCTCTCATCCCAGCAGTACAATGTCACTACCGTGGAACCCAGTGGCAAGTCTACACTGATTTTGTTGCATTTAGGCTATGGCTTTTGGTGAAAATAGGCTAACATATGAATCCTTACCAAGCATATCTGCCATAATACTCTCTTCTCACTTCTCTCCAACCCATCTTCTAGGCTTTACTGTGCACCCAGAAAAGTATGGATTAAGGGCAAAACATACAGACAACTGAGCAATTGATTACCTTGCTGGTTTATACCATAGGTTAAAACCTGGAGGCTAAAGAAAGTTGTACATATTTGTCAGATCTCCTTCAAGGCAAACATTTACTTAGAAGGATATTTCCTTTGTCTTTTGATTTCATTTAGCTTAACTGTCTTGTGTGTTTCTTTTTTTTATATCCCAGTCTTTCACCATGATTTGATTAATAGCCAGCCAGTGCCTTGTGATTGGAGCTCCAGTTTTTTGTTAATCTGTCAAGTGTAGATATTTAAATATACAGTATGGGAAAAGAGAAAGAGTAATCATGTGTTCCCTGGGAACTGTTTTATGGTTCTTTTTAAGGACAACACTTAAAAAAGAGAGCTTGCCAGGTAACTGTAGAAAGGTAATCACACATTTTAATATTTTATACTTTTTAGATATATTTCTCTTATCAATAGGATTTTTTATTGCTAGTGCTTTTTTTTTTTTTTTTTTTTTTTTTTTTTTCCAGCTGTCATTCATCTAATTCACAGCAGTGGCCACCCAAATTGCTCTAGTCAATATGAGAGCCAAATTACTTTACCTGCCGACATTCTGCTTTTGTCTTCATTCTAAATATCGTTCAACTCTGAGAATATTGTCTCTGCAGGTGCAGAAGTGAGTAGGAATGCCAACAGAAATTAAATGACATTTTATCACTTTTGAGATGAGATGTCATTTGTTTTTAGGAGATGATTGCATTTTCTACACATATTTCATCAACTGGCATCTCTATTACTTCCTGATCCAGCTTCCCCTGAAGTCAAAGATAATTTTTCAGAGACTTCATACAGAGCTGGATTAAACCCGGTATGATTGATAGAAAGACAATAAATTTAACAATTAGGTTGGCAGTCATATTGCCTCGGTAATTCTTAAATTCTTAAGGAAACAACAGGTATCTGAATAGATGAAAATACCTATCCTTCTATTCTAATAACCTGTTCCTGGCAATGAGCCTGTTTCCTGACTCATACAAGTTCTCCCATATGTAACCCCTGGAAAAGTAAAAAGTTTGATGTTTCTGTTCTCACTTGAATTTTCATAGTCACCATTTTCACTAAAACCAAGAAGATGGCCAGAATCATCAATCTAAGAGTTGTTAAATCTGGTGAAATTCATAGACAGAGAAGATTTTGTTTAGAGAGAAGCTGTCTTTCATTCACTTGTAAATTTCCTTCTTTCTGGATGTGCCTTTCTGGATTTGCCTGTCTTCAGGCAAATTTGCCTCTCCCATGCAGAGTCAGTATTCTCACTTACTCAGGAAGTGTCAAGGTAGTTCCAGGTAATGAATCCTCCAAACTTTTGTTTCAGTAGCGACAAGAACCTTTAAATGTTTACTCTGTCTCTGAAGCCCTGCTTAGCATAAGGGCTAAGTGATGTAGCCATATCTTATGAAAACTGGACTGTAAAAAAATCATCTTCAATGCTTCACCTTTTATTGATGTCTGTTTAAAAATAACTTTCATGAGCAGGTGTTAATAAAGTTCAGGTATTTGAATGCTTGCCTAAAGTAATGATGCAAAGCACTCAAAATAATATTTCATGAGTTCATGTAACTGCTGAAACAAATATCCATAGAAAAATGGTTTTGGTACTAGCTCAGCTCTTGAGTAAACTTCAGAGAGGGCTTGTGAATGAAAATGTAGAAAGGAATAATCTAAAACATTTTCATTAGTCACACACTTTTGACAGACTATTTCTGACTGAAGTAGAAATATATTCAGAAGTAGAAATACAGTATTGATGTGGTTATGTTTTTGTTGGTATTCTCATCAAAATGTAGTGGCGTTGGTAAAATGTGCTGCAAGTTTTTGCCATTTTAAAGCGATCTCACTCCTCTGATATTTCCACTTGTTTCAACAGGAATAGGACGTTGCTTGAGAAGTAAAACATTATTCAGCATGAATAAAGGTGGCAGACTATGTTTTCTTTTAGGACAGGGAAACCCATCTGCCAGTATGATACAATAAGCAATTTGATTCATTCCAAGTCTTGCAAAATTCTGAATGCCTTTGAAGTTGAGATGTTTTACCACACAAGCCACAAACTCACAGACAAACTTCAAGATGGCAGAAAATGTTCTACAGAAATAACCCTAAAATGACAAACTGCTTATTCTGAAGTTAGATGCTCAGTTTCTAGGAAACAGATGACTGGATAATAAGCGTGTCCATGGAAAAAGAAAACAAAAGCTCATGGATGGTCATTGTTAACAAACAAGACCATAGGCTAGCTTAGTACTTGCAAAATATTTCTATTTAAGGTCATCTACTGAATTCACCATTACCTGAATTCATTACTGAATTAACTTATTGTCCAAAGAACACGGATAATCAAAATTTACATGAAAATCTTGTTTGGCGGAGCTAGATAGATTTTTTACCCATAGCTATTTTGAAAAATATTTTAACAAATAACTCTTATTAGTACTGGTGAGGATGCTTCATTTCAAAAAGCTGTCACTTAAAAGCTGTACAGGGACCAGAAGTACTAGATTTGGTAATTTTATATATATATTTATTTATTTATTTATTTTTTAATAATCTGAACATGAACAACATCAAAAGCTTAGAATTTCCAGTGTTAAAGTATTTAAAAAAAAATATTTTTGATCAAGCAGAGAAATTCTAATTCAATTCAAGAGAACTGAGTTAGAACTCATTTATGCAAAGCTTTCTCAAAACAAAGCAAACAAGACAGGTCTATTTCAGAAAGACTGTAATTGAAACAAACCTTTTGCATAAAATCTTATTTCCAAAATTTTAAATTTCATTTAAGTCATCATATAAGTACACAATATTCCTAGGCTCAACAAACTGTGTTCCTGAAGACTAACATTCCACTGATTTTCTTTTTAAGTCAGCTGCATGCTTCAGCTTTGATCTTTGGCATACTAATTCATAAGTACAGCTAGGTGGTAAAACAAGTTTAATGTCATCCCTAGAGAAACAAAACAGAGGGAATATGGATACAAAAGGTAATGAAAAACCCTTAGTCAGTCTTGCAGACTGACAGAGCAAAGCAGAGGGCAAAATCCCCAGCAGATGTTAAAATCAGTATGGCTAACCTCAATCCAATTAGTTCATGCTGATTTACACCAGTTGAGGTCCAGGAGGTGAATGTCTGAAGTACAGACATAAACCATATAAGCTGCTCTAGCCTTTGCAGACACTTCTGTCTTCAAGTCAATAATGTGTTACTTAGGCACTGTGATTATATTCATGTTTACCTCTTGCCATTTACACTAGTCAGGTTGGCATGGCATCTGATCTCCACTTACGTAACTAATAACATTGGTTTCTGGAGTTTTTTTTAAAACAATAATCTGTTTTTCCCAATGTGTGCACATGTACAGTGACTTTCCAGTGCCTTTCCAGATTTAACTAGTATCTGAAATATGTCTTCTTCAAACCTGTGTTGTCTATTCCAAAGATCACTGCTAAGCTGAGGTTTTCAGGTGTAAGCACTGTAATTTTTCTGCTTTTGTACTTATTACACTGAATACTCGAGAAGTATTACATTGATTTTTATTATTCTTATTTGGTTATTCTCAGACTCTCTATTCTCTTTTACACCTTGACTGACCATGTAAGTGACTGAGTTAGTCACACCTTCTTTTCAGTTTATTTTATCAAAATATGCTTCTGCATTTAGTAAATTTAAAAGTGGTTTCCTCTGCTTTGATTTCTAACCTACAGAATGTCCTCTCAAGGGCAACTGAGCCTGAAAGCCTCATTACTTGCACACTTCAAGGCCTTCCTGTTTGCAGTGCTGTCTCTTCCTACTGAAGCTTTGCTGTTGGCTTAATAAATTACTTTGTGTAGCTCTCAGTCTATAAACATAGCTATATAAGAATAGTAAGAGTGATATTAATTATTATTGTATGAATACATATTATGAGGCTGTCTGGAAATAACAGCAAACCCTTTTGAATGTAAAGAGAAAGTACTATATCAAATAAAATCAGCTGTTGCAATTATACAAGGTAGAACTCAGTTCACAAGAGCTCTTGAGCTTTGGAGCCATAGTCAGATACCAGCATGAGTCAGAAACTGTTTTGCCTGGAACAGTTAACTGAACTATATGGGAGGGAACAGGGATGTCCTTCCTGAGCCATTTTAAATTCTTACAGTTTTGAGGAAAACAGCTTCATACCTAGCATTCACAGTCATTCAAAGGCCAGACCTAAACTGCTATGGACTGAGTCCCGCAGTCATCAAAAAATAATCAGCCACTGATGGTGTGACACACTCCACGAGAACCTCTAAAAAATTCTGTATCATGTGAAGAGGTCTCAGGGGCCATTTCTGTTGGGCTCAATGGTTTCAAATTAAGCAACTTGTTTTTGTGTGTGGTAGTGGTACTTGCATCTTCTGGATTCAAGTTCTTAGATCTTGGTCTTTGTCTTGAATTCAGACTTTGCTATATTTCTTCTGTTCCTACAGCAAAACATGTTTTACATTTTTTTTTTCCACTTGAAAAGACCAAACACCAACACACAGGATGGCAGAAGTAAGCCAGAATCTAGGTGTGTCCAGAGCCTCTAGCTGTTCTTTTTCTAGTTCCTATCTTCCACAGTACTGAACTACGTGGGTTGGTGTTACTTTTCATGACACAGAGATTCTGAACACATTAATACTGTATGGGACAATCTCTCCATGAGTAGAAGGGTCCACTGGCATTGCAAGCTGTTAGAGGAAACTCATTCTCTAGCAAGCCATGGAAGCACTGTTGGCTTTTTCATATACTAAAGGGAGGCCTTGTATGAGCATATATAGATGCCCTTGCCCAGATTTCTCTGCTTCCTTAGGCCTTTATAATGCACTTCTTCAAGTTTAGCACCTCCTGCACAGCAGCTGCAGAGTCCCCTGTGTCTTTGCTGTCACAGCCCAGTCTGTGCATAAGGGCGCTGTTGTAGTTTGTTGCTGAGGAGTGACTCTCCACTTACTGTAGGAGGGCTGGAATACATCTGCGTGATTGTGTGTACATTTGCTGTCCTACTGCTGTACCGTGCCACCTTCACTCTAACAGCATCTGCTCTTTAAAGACTTGGTTGTACACTAGATCCAAAAGCTTAGTCTATGACTATCATTTTGTTACACCTGCAAGGCTTAATTTGACAATCTTGTAGCACGGCTGCTTCTGTAACTACCCTATGGAGCCTAATATCAATGGTAGTAATACAGTTCTTGCTGTTTGAAAAATGCAAGTGGTGGCAGTCACCACAGGGTAATTGAAAACAAAGTACATCAAACCCTGGCAGAGATCAGAAGAATCAGTTTAGGAAGGACTGCAGACTTGTACTTTGGGACTGCACAATTCAACAGTTGGACTATACAGATAAATTTCAGAGATTTTCAGTCTTTTTTTTTATTTTTAGCGAATTTATGACTTTTGAAAGGCTTCATGCTGATGGCCACAGAGATGGAAATTCTTTATTCAGAAAACAAGAAGTGGCAGTGCCTGCTTTCTTAACACTAATATGCCTCGTGTGCAACTCTTTCCTAAAGAAATTATTGCAGCCTTTACCTTCTTTCATGACTTTGCTGGGAGATTAACAGGCATGCTGATGTGAGCCAGATGAGTGTTTTCTTTTCATTAGGTAAATGCTTATTCATTGCGGGCAGGATTTAGCTCATTACATGCCTTCATACAATAGGCTACAGACATGAAATGATGGAAATTTTGATCAAGACAAACTACATGATATGTTAATCAGTAGCTTATACTTGAAAATGCCACCCTTTGTGTCTTGGTGAATCTCATGTAAAAGTCCCAAGATATAAGTGCTACTCCAGACTCTAAGAATGAAGCGAGCCCTGTCCTAGGGGTAGGGTCAGACTTACAGACCAGTAACAAAACAAACAAACAAACAAAAAAAAAAGTAAAAAAAAAAATGTATGTGTGGGCATGATATATTAAATATTTATTACACCTTTATTGACTTTTTCATTAATGAGTCTTCCAGTGGAAAAAAAGGTGCTTTCTCAACAGGATATACCTACAGAATTTGAAATTCACAGGTGGTGTGATCTTTACCTAGGTGTTGTGACAGCATCTATAATACATGCTGTATGGCATATTCTGTAGAGAAAAAAAAAACACAAAACAAAACACAAATGCATGGGGAGTAATGAAGCAATGAGTAAGACTTTAGGTACCATATGTAGCTAATCTATCTGTATACCTAGGTATGTATAGACAAAGATGCTGCTTGTTTAGTTCATTTAAGAAGTTACTATTACTAAAGCTCCTCAGAGGAATTAGTGACCTTTGACTATAATAAATAAGTGTGGGTGCAGGGTGGTACACTGACAGTGGTCTTTGCCTTGTCTCTTTTTCCTCTGAACTATCTGCCTGCATAAATACCCAGAGCTAGTTGAACATCTAGGTCACCTTTAAATCTTTCAACAATGAGACTGCCTAAACAGGAATAGTTACCAAGCTTTGAAAGCAAAAATTATTCTGTTCAACCTTGTCTAAGGAAGTTCCTGAAGTTTATAGCAGCAGCTGCTCCCTACCGTTTTCTAGGCAGTTATACTGATGCCATTTCTACTTGATTTCCAAGCTGCCAGTAATCGTGGTGCACAGATTAGTACAGTGGCCCAGAGATCCTTAGCTCTTGGGTTAGATGCACATTTTCCAGGAGGTTCCCTTGAAGTTTCTACCTGAAGATTACAACACAATTATTTTGCTTTCTCCAGATGGATACTGCAGGGTGGCATTTTAAGCTTAGAAAAATGAAATAATGAAATGAAATGAAACAGAGTTAGTCCCTTGTGAAGATATATGAAATGTTTTGTTCTGATTTGTTGTAAAAAAGGATGAAAGTTTTTCCACCATTAAAAAAAAATCATGTGAAACTTTATAAAAATATAAACTTTAACTATCTGTGCAAATCATAACAGTAACTTTGGACCCACTGTGCACAAAAATAATTAGCTACAATTGTCAGAAGCACTGTTGACCCTGACCTGGAATTCTGGTCATATCTAAATAGTCATCCTTCTAATTATATCTCCATACATACGGATTTCTGTTCTCCTGTGACTACAAATTGCACCCCTATCTGACCATTATTATGTGCTCATTCCATCTCCTCTGGATGGGATGGCAAGTGTGTAATTGGAAAATAAAGGCAAGAGTACTGTGAATAACCCCAGTAGAAAGAAGCCGGGTTAGATGTAAATAGCTGCTTAACAAACATGCTACACATTCTCTAAAGCACGTGCACACACACACACACAAATCTAATGTAGTGTTTTCTTCTTTTTCCCAAGTCATTATGGGCTACGAGTCTCCTGGTTTGCTCCTGGTATGCTCCAGGAGAGAGAGGAGCTACTTTCCAGAAGCAGGACATACCCCTTAAGGCTATAGACAGCTGAGCATAATTTAAGGAGCCCCAAGGCTTTTCTAAATTACACTGGAGACTGAAGAACAACAAAAGAGATTTATAGCCACCTTGGTTTTTCCTCCTTTTCTCAGCCATGCCAAGCTTATATTGGCTTCAGTTTAAGAATCTAAATTAGTTCCTTTAACACTTTTTTCATGCAATTCATGATAGACATAAAAGGTGATGTTTTCATGAGGTCATTTTGGTATTGTAAATCTCCTTAGGAAAGATAAAACTCTGTTATGTATTTTCTATGATATTACTACCCCAGTTCTGGAAAATGCAGCTGATTGTAACTGTATTCATTGTGATGGATATGCAACAAGGGCAACCACATAGTCTCTATCTTGAATAACTAGCTTTTTAAATCTTTGAAATTATTAAGGATTCTTAGAGGTCTATAAAGAAACAGGACTGTAGTAACAAGAAAATTATAATATTGATCAGAAATGAGGTTTAAACAAATGAAATTGTGTGACATGGTGCTAAATTGGGCATATCACAAGGCAACCTACAACAATTTAGTGCAAGTTTACCATTATTGCATAAAACTTGATGCCATTAAATGAATCTAAATGCTCTACCTAGCCTGTGATACCCACAAGTAACTCCATGAATACATCTAAAGAGTTACTGTAAACATACAAAAATGACAGGTATCATGCATAAGGAAGTGATAATGTTAAGTAAATAAAAATCCTAAAAATCTGTTAAATATACCCCTTTAATACAGTTTTTCATTTGCTCTTCTCACTTTGTTCTTGTGTTCTGCACCCTTACTAATGTGAATAGCTTTCTTGGTCATTATATTTGCAGTCCATAAGTAAATGTTTGGTTTAGATGAGACGATGGAGCATGTCCCACTGGAGAAGGGCCCACTTCTGCTCCCACTGAAACTGGCTGACTTCAGCAAGAATGCAACTGAGTGACACTACATCCATAGGAGAGAGGGTCCTTAACATACTAGCACGAGATGCCAGCTGCACCATCCAATGGGACAAAACACTACTAGTAAAAGTCTGTGAAATATCTTAGTTCTGATGACTGCAGCCTCCTTCATCTTCTTGCTACCCATTTTAGTAGCTATACTTCTTGCCTGAAGGCAGGAGAAGTATTTTCTTGTTTGTTTTTAAGAGAAGACAGTCTGCAAGTAAATGGTACTTTAAATCCAAAACAAATTCTCTAAAAAATTTTCAATGGTGAAGACTTAGCTGGGCAGACTTGGGTTTATTTCCTTTAAAAATTCCTTCCTAACCTAAATGATCATTTAGTGATAATTATTTAGGTTATTATCTCAATTTTGTCATCATACATTAATATAACCTTGCCTAAAAGACCAAGGTAACCTGAAATGTGAAATCTTTCACATCCTTAGGCATTAAACAGGAAAAATAAAGCCACAGACTCGCAGAAGTCTTACTAAGAAATACAACAGCATTGTAGACTTTACAGAAAAAAAAATCCATAATGCATAGTACAGAACTGGAATAGTATAACTAGTATATGTATGTGCATATATATGTGTGTGTGTGTATATATAGATACTTATATACTAGTGTAAGTATGGTAACCACCCGCTTTGGTAGTGTGAAAGGGTTGTATAATTTCCCAAATGCTACAGATTCCTTTCCTACACATTGCTTGCTGAATGAGAGCTGTAGTTTTCAAGTACTCTGGCAAAGAGAAATGTCACAGAGAAATCATTGTGACTGAATCGGAATGTCCTACCACAGAGAAGATCCCTTTGGGACAACCACAATACTCAGGGTTGCCACAAGAGCCCTGAAGGACATCTCTGTGACAGACACAATTCATGTGCAATACAGTCATTGTCCTCCTATAACCGATGCTTCTCTGCAAACTGTGTAACATACCCTACTTAAATTATATAAAAATTATATAAATGATGTAAATCCATGCAAATAATTACTATTTTCACTAGCACCTGTGTACCTGTATTTGGTCTGAATGGTCTCTGAACCTGGTCATTGCCTCATCCATTTCAAGGGCTTCTGGCCTTATGAAATAACAGCATGTCAAATTCAGGAACAAAATATCCTGTAAAAAACAGCTAGTTTGTTCACTCCCTGTCAATTCATATTATTAGAAATTATTCATATATTTTCAGTGCACTGAAAACACTTCCAGGTAAAGACCTATTTTTAACTCACACCATTTTATGAAAGTCCAAATGTGTTGACTTCATGAACTTTACCTCTTGCTTATATTTGTATTAGGCTCATAATTTACTCTCTTCTCAAATTTAATCTTATTTTTCTAGCTAGAGACAACAAAAACAAGGAAAGAAGCAAGTCTTGAACACGTGTTATCAAATGAAGTCATTGAGATCAGAGGAAGCACTAGCAAAGTCCTAAGTCCTAGCAAAGGATGGAAGTCCTTCATTTCTCAAATTGTATATACCTCCTTAATTTATTTGTTTAGTGTTTTCATGGTGTTCATGGCTTCATGGTTAAATTAAGGTTTAAATATGCTAAAAGGCTATTTCTTCAGGAAAAAAAAAAAAAAAGAGTATGGAAAGTATGGAAGACTGTATGAAGAATATCCTCCGGAGTCTGAGTAGTGCAACAGAGGAGAACTCAGGCACTGAAACACGCAAGAGCAGGAGCATCGTTTGTGCTGAATAGTGGAAGCAGGACATTATACGCCCTGTATTTTGGGACACTGAATAGAAAGAAGTCAGTGACCCTGGTAGCCACACTGTGCTTTTTTCTTTGCCTTTGTTCCAGATTTGCCTTTTTATTCGTCTATTTATGGAGAGGTTCTGCAAGAAAGCTATGCTCTCATGCAAGAATATGGTATTTCATGCTGTGTTTTCTTTTTTGGACCAAGTTCTTCCCCTCTATGGAAGAGCTTCAATAGTTCTTGCATGCCATAGGCAGCAGGGAAATGAACAGTGAATTGCGCACTCTCCTGATTTGGCAAGGAAAAGGATGTTTTATTTATGCTATTTGGAAGCAAGATATTGTCAGAGCCCAGTAGATTAAATATCCCTTTGCCTTTTTTTTTTTTTTTTTGCTCACTTTCACACAAAGAAACTACACAAAATTATTTTCAATTAAGTCTTCCTAGTTATACCTAGGAATAATGCATAAAGCCTTGAAAATAGACTACAAAGGAGAACAATAAGGAATTTTAAAAGAAATAAATTTAAAAGAACTGCCATTCTGCATAAGGGATACTATTCCAGCAATCCCAAACTAAGATGTACGGGGTGGTACTGCCTTGGAGAGGTGGACCCACTCTGCAAACAGATCTCCACGAAGGCTGCACATCAGTGAAGCAATCTGAAGTTGCCAGATCTGCAGGAATTTTCTGATTGAATCTTAGTGTGGAATAACAGGGATACCCTTGAATGTACAGAATGAAAGTCAAAAGCAAATTAACTAAAATTAACAGAGGAAATAAAAGATTAAAGATGATGTTTGGCTGCCTGGCCTTCTGGCAGTAGAAGAAAATAAAATACATAGACTTTTGCTTTCTTCCTCAGCCCACAGAAAGCCTCACAGCCAAAACATTGCATCTAATCCTAGTTTCTGTTTTGCTAAGTAAATTTCACTAAACAATTATATTACTGATTAATAATTAGTAAGTTGATTTTAGAGGCTGTTTTAGGTTAATTACTTTGTTAAAAATAATGACAAAATTTAATCTAGTTGGAAGTCAATAATTATTTTTGGTATTTAAAATATACACAGCACAAGTAATAGTGCTGAAAAAAAGCCTATCTTCATTTTAGTTTAATTAAGCTGCTGAGAAGTAGCTAGTTGCTATAATCCCTGATTTTTATCTCTTTTAAAAAAAATATTCTTTATTTATTAAATTAACAATTCTTCAGTTTTGAATTTGCTGATAGTAATCTGGTAATTCCTTTCATTGCCTTATTAGTTGTTTTTGTTTGTTTTAACTGAAACATTAATGTCTTAAAGCATTCACATGTAATTTGAATTCTCCAATCTGAAATCCCAGCTCTGTGCAAGGAAACAGCAAAGGTCTAATTTATTTTAGTAGGATAAAGGTTTCATTCTAGCATAGAAAATAACAAGCTTCATAACTGAATGCATTATGAAAGTATTCGTATTTGTGACAAACTGTCTGTCTAACCTTTATAGTTTTAAGTACAACCCTTTGAATACACAGAATTCTTAAAGGAAACTGGCTCTTTAGTTTTCTTTCTGGGTTGAGTATTAGCAGACAACATCAAGGATTCAAATAAAACCTCCTGCACCAGCCATCAAAGGAGTTATGACAGTGGTAGCTGGGTTATTAACTGAAAGGAGAAGGTACCTATCTGCTTTCATCTGGGCTTGGTGGCTTTCTGTTATCAAAGCATTAGGTTTGTGCCAAAGGAGGGCTGTGGGCTCCCAGAGCCTAAACAAAGAGGAGACACTGGAGAGAAACTGACAGGGAAGTTACAGACATTAAAGCTTTGAAGAAATCAAGTTGCTTCATTTCGTCAATGCAGAAGATACCTGGGCCGGGGGGAATTTCCAAAGGTGTAAACACAGGCCATTTACTATGTTTATGCATTAGTCTGAATGTGTTGTGCCTTTGAGGAATGAATAAACCACACTGAATTTTGAAGAAGCTACTTAGGCATCATGTTAATCCACTTCTGTCATGTGTTCCTGAATGGAAATATTTGCAGGATTCAACCTATCTGGACCTGCTGAAATAACAATAGCTGGCACCAATGCAGCTGAAGTATCAGCTGTGGTTTGAGAGAAGATTAATGACAGCTTTCAGTCTGGGGAGAGTTACAGCCTTGAGATCTGATGGCTGAGATGGAAGAGAAAGGAGTGGATGTGACCTTAGTACAGCCACAGCTGTACAGGGAATCCACAATCTCACAGAGGGTTCCTTAAAGACCCAAAAGCTTCTAAACAAACAAACAGACAAACAAACTGTTAGACTACACAGTAGCTTAAATGATGTTTTGCATTCAGAAAAACTAAGACAGAGTAGTAATAGAATGGGATAGTAAACCAATTTATCCATGCCCGCTGCATCCTGCAGGCAGACTATTGTCTCAGCCAGCTCCATGATTTTCTGAAGCGCGGCAAACTTTGCACCATCCCTCTGGACACCTTGCAGTGTCTCAGGCCCATCAGCATCACCAGGTCCTGTTCTCCTGAGCAATACCCTGGCTGCTCTTGGAGCTGCAGGATCCTGGATGTCCTTCTTGAAGCACTTCTCCCTCATACCACTAACTTTCTCCTCTCTGTATCTGTGCAATTCCTCCCAAAGAACATTTTCCCTCATCCTCCAGAGGGTCATATATGATTCTGAACTCTTTTTTTAAGGCGCATAGTGCCTACACTGAAAAAAAAAAAAAAAAAAAGGGTACAGTGTGTCACACGGTTGCTCTGCTAAAACTCTCAGAAAGGAAAAATGGTCCTCCTACTCCTGTTGCCATGACAATAACCATTTTTACAGAAAGGCACATTATGGCTAAGAAACATACTATCTAGCTGTTTGAACAAAGCATCAGTATCATAACAATTACCTTACTCAATCAGACTTACAGGCTGCCATGTCCAATATCCCTTTTCTGACAGTGACTAGTACCAGATGCTTCAAGAGAAAGATGATAATACACTAGTTTTAAACAATTATAGAATAATCTGTTCTTAGAGGTCATTTCTAACGTTTATAGCTGCTTTTAGGTAAAGAGTAGTTCATAGCATAAGTCATAGAAGTTTATATATTTTTTCTGATTACATAGCCTTCCTATGCAATATAACTACAAGTTCTTAATACAGTCCTAAATCCGAAGTTGTTCTATGGATGTGAGCTAGAGTCAATATTTTTAACACTGTTTATAAATGTATTTTTTAATCAGTTCCTCATAGATCAGCTTCTCTTTTTAACAAGTACTCTATTTTACATAGAGCAAACAAAAACTTCTACTTGTCATGTCTCTTACCACAGAATAATAGAATATCCCGTTGGAATGGACTTACAGGGATCACTGAGTCCAACTCCTGGCTTCACACAGGACCACCCAAAAATCAAACCATTTGTCTGAGAACACTGTCCAAATGTTTCTTGAACTCCAGCAGGCTCCTTGCTCTGTCCACAGCCCTGGGGAGCCTGTCCCAGTGCCTGAGCACCCTCTGGGTGCAGAACCTTTCCCTAACCCCCAGCCTGACCCTCCCCGGTCCCAGCTCCATGCCGTTCCCTCGGGTCCTGTCGCTGTTCCCAGAGAGCAGAGCTCAGCGCCTGCCCCTCCGCTCCCCTGTGAGAGAGCTGCAGGCCGCCATGAGGCCTCCCCTCAGTTTGCTCTGCTCTGGGCTGAAAAAACCAAGCGACCTCAGCTGCTCCTCATACATCTTGCCCTCTGGACCCTTCATCACTTTTGTTGCCCTCCTTTGGACACACTCCACTGGTTTTATGTTCTCCTTTTACATCCTTTTGGGTGTCACAAGCGTCCAAAAGCCTTACTTGTTTTTCTCACAAAACTAAACAAAATGTACTTGTTTACCAAGGTGAATACCTTGTCCATGTGTTGGTCCCAGTAAACTCTGGGACCCCATACACTCTGACCAGATCTTCTGAGTGCTGCTATGTCTCTTTGGAATGAGGTCTGAACATAGTTTAAGATGCACTAATCATCAGGGTAACAACATCAGACCAACTTCAGTGTTTATTTCTACTTATCTCTATAAAACAATGAGAAAATGGCGGTATGGGTGATGAAAGTGTGCAAGGAGTGAATAGAGAAAAAGTTCAAAGGAAAAAGGATGCGGGTACTTACACCAGAACATTATGTTTTTAAAATTGCAGCAGAAAAAAAAATAAAAATCATTGTTTGGTTCATCACAAGAGAGAATAGTTGAAGCATGGCATGGACGACTGAATAGACCTGGACAGTAAGCCTGAGAAGTCATATTGGAATTTAGTGTCTTTTTGGATCCTGGTAATCTAATGGTGTCTTTTATGAGCATCTGGCCTACTTCTTTAAAGGACTTTTAAAGCATTTGTTGCTTTTCTGAGTGTCAGACTAGTTATTCAATGGAGTAGCAAGAGCAGAATTGGGTGCACTTGAAACAAAACACCAAAATTCTTCTTGTCAGGGAGTTGCCATCCCAAGATTTAACATAATAAGATAAGATACAATAATCATGATTTTTCCCTCTTCTAATAGAAATTGCTGTCACAGTATTAATTATCCTCTTATACATGAAACAACTGTGTTTGAAATTAAAAAAAAAAAAAAAGAGAGATAAAAAGGCTTTGAATCAAGAATATTACCCTCGAGTCTGCTGTAATTCCATTTCACAGAGAATAGCACAAATTGAAGTGAAGCCTGAACTCAAATTTCAGTGAATGTAAGATGGTTGCAAACTAAGAGGTGAAAAGATACTGTGTGGCTAATATCGTGACTTCAAGGAAATTTTAAGTATTTGCACAGCTGAGTTATGGAGCATCCTAGACAAATATGAATACATTAAATTGTAAATCCAGTGAAATAAAATGCATATGAATAAGTTAAATACACAAGCATTCACCAAAATATTTTTTCAAAATTTAAATAAGTCCATCTTTTTTTAAAAAAAATTAATATAATACATAAATTTCTGGGCAGTCCATTTTGGAACAGACAGATAAAATGAATACATCAGAAAACTTGTCATAAGATGATTTGCAGCTGGTAATTGTCAGTATTTGCTCTAAAAATTAAGCTTAAATAGGTAAGATGAGAAGGTAAACATGACTGATGAAACCAAAAGAATATGACAACTGTTATGCCCATTGGAAAGAGTACGAAATTTTGTAAATAAAATATCAAACTGCTGCTAAATGACCAAAATGAATAGGTAAAAATCACCCTGGGGGAAAAAAAAAAAAAAGTTATATGTGTAAAGGAGGAAGGGAGCAATTCGTGAACAGAAAAAAAAAAAGTGCTATTTGTTGAGTGAATAAAATGATAACTGTCATAATAAGAAATTTACATGAACGCTTTCATTTAAAAAATAACAAAGTATAGAAGTATTTAGGTCTCCCCCTGAATTCTATGTATTCTGATACTGCTAGAAGCACTAGTCAACTTCAAGACTTTGCATGGGCAAAACTTCTCTGTTGGGAGGGGTATTTCAGTAGGTTCTACAGGAAAAAAAAAAAAAAAAAAGACAAAGTAAGGAAGGAAAACAGATAATCATTCTCGTTTTATGAATTTACATATCCAAAACAATAAATTATTCTGCAGAATTATAGAAATATGCAAGAATATTAATGCCTGAACCTCTCTCTTGAGTCCTAATTCCAGATTTTAGCTGGGAAATACATGCCCTTCCTGCTCAGGGAAGGGAAGGGAAATGGAAGAAAAATGGCATTTAAACCCCTTCTTCTGTTTTTTTCATAAAGGTAATTATAAGATGGTACAAATTAAACTATCTTTGCCTGATATGTTTAGTGCTAGTACTGGAGAATAAAGTTCAGGAAAATGGGTAGGGTTCTACTATCATCAAAAATGATATGTTACTAATATTAGTAACATTAGTTTGCCAAAAAGCCAAAATTATCTCTTCAGTTTGCTGAAGAATAATCCGCAGAAAACATCTGAGACACTTAAGAATTTAAAAGGAATCAATTTAAATGGGAGTGGAGAGTGAGGGGAGCAGATAATCAACACAGAGGCTGGTTTGAAGGGTAAAAATGGACCTGCAAGTGATCTCACAGAAATCCAATTCATATTACTGAGCCAATCTCCAATCTCATTGCACAGTGCTTGTAGGGGGTGACATATTAGCAGAGCCATGGCACAGTCTGCATGTAAAATGCCCCATAATTGAGTCTTTATTCATTTCTTGGTAGGATTTGTTGTAATTGCAGTGGGGTCCTTGGTTGTCTGGTGGTGGCCTGCTGCAAAGAGATTAAGCATCCAATTGAATTAAAGCAAATGTGCTCCAGTGAGGGAGCTAGAGATGAGAAACTGAACAGAAAATTGATGGAATTTTGTATTAATCAGGGGCATGACTTGTCTGTGGAGGTCACTGTGCATATTGCAGACCTACCGGCTAACAACATACACACTGGGGTGAATACAATAAATAGATGTGGGCAGCACAGTAATTGCAGGTTTAGGAGAGTGTATGCTGCCAGAAAGGTCTTTGCAAGGCATGGAATCAAACAGAGGTTGAGTTTAGGATTTACACAGGGTAGTTTCATGTGACCTTGGTGATTTTTTTGTGGCAGCAAGATCATGGCTGTGAACCCAGATAGGTGGTAAGAGCCAAAAAGAGTTCCAGAATTAAAATCCTTCTTGAAAATAACATCAGAAGAGGTTAATTTTTTGTTTTGTTTTGTTCTTGACAAATACAGTGAAACTTCAAATTAAAAATCCTCCTTCGTTTTTCACTTAGCCCATTAGGAGTAGGATCACTGCACTCTGTAATGATACACTCAATTTCATCTGTGAGCAATGATTATTGCTCCTGCTTGCATGGGAGACCTCTGAGACTACCCCAGGTCATTCTCGAGAAATGCTGTGGTCAATTAAGCACTGTGAGGGTCATTCTTCCTTCAGAATGAGCACCGAATCAAAATCCTAGCCTGCAACAGGCACTGTTTCAGCTGAGACATTAAAGCCAGCATCCAAAAGATACAAAATCGCTTTAATGAAGAATGAAAGTGTTACTCTGAGCATATTAACTAAATCCTTTTTTTTTTTTTCTTATTAGATTTATTAGATTTGCCCCTAAATTCTGCCTACTTAGTAATTAAAGTATTTGTTGATATTGTTCTGCTGTGTGCTGTCATTTTGCAAGGGACCTTAAAGAGATAGGATTTTTTTTTATATATATATATATATATATAGTTTTCATTGTTATTTCACTATTAGCAAGAAGCTACTTCCCCTAAATTTGGCTCACATAGCTCTAATGAACTTAAGTCAATGGATTTAAGTGGATATCAAACTCAGAACAAACTTTGAATCACCCTCATTAATGCCATGGTATCAAAACTTAACGCTCTAATTCAGTAATTTTGATTCTTTAAATTTGAATTTTCATTCATTAATTTGATGCCACTTATCATGTTATGGAATATATTAACATTATAAATGTTTATATTAAATATATTTAATGTAACCTAGAATGATCTCAGCAACCGAGCAGCCTAACTTTGAAGCCTAGTTTGTTTCTCCTCCTTTCTCTCAGAGATTCTGTTTGCTCTGATGCCAATAATTCAGAATTAGAAAAGCTTCTGCACTGCTCTGCTGTACGAATTTCCCACTCACAACCACAGGCAGATAGCAGAGATGCTAAAGGTATTTCAGCAGTCATTAACGAACAATCCTAGCTTTACATCATTTGGAATAGTATTTAA
Organism: Aythya ferina; assembly: GCF_964211825.1. Classification (NCBI taxonomy): domain Eukaryota; kingdom Metazoa; phylum Chordata; class Aves; order Anseriformes; family Anatidae; genus Aythya; species Aythya ferina. The sequence goes on along the minus strand of NC_140301.1, from coordinate 15,802,403 downwards.
AACAGAGATGTGTCATAAAACAAATATATCCTCCTCTCTGTGATTTCCATTTTCATTTCATTTGATCATAATAACCAACTCATATCACTCACCTGAATCCTATCTTAGATGTGAAATTTACAAAATTTCCGCAAGTATTTTACAGCAAACAGAGCAATTAGTCCCCTAAGCCAAAATAAAATCTCTCTCATGAAAGAAAAATTGAACCAGTCAATTAACGTGTGTGCATAGTAGGACAATTTGGAATGGAAAATGATTATTGCAAAGCACTTTTGGAGAACAGCACAAAATCAAAAAAATATTACTGTATTAAAGCCTTTCTGATCTCAAACCTGTGATTACATGGGGAAATTATTTTAGAATGGTCTAATGTTTATAGTATACTTGTATCTCACTATGGACTGTAAACATGACATGCATAATTAGAAGAAGAGAGAAAAATAAATTGACTATGTAGTGAACCATGCCACAGCTCAGTGTTAAAAGCTGTTCTGCATCTGCAGTAAAACCTGGTTACTGCAGCTCTGATACTGTATTCAGTTTCTGTACTTTTTATTCTACAGAGGTAGGCAAACTGAAGGAGTTAAGGGAGAGTTATGAAAGCCAACATGGTGCAGGAGTCAATGGTCTGTAGCCATACACAATGAATACACTATGGGCTATGTTAAAAGCCAAACTGTTAACATTTATGTGGAAACATAATTAGCAAAGTGAAAAAAAAAAGTGAATAGAGATAACAGATTGAAATTAAGAAAGTAGAAATGTAGTCTTTGCTAAAAAAATTCTGACAGCAATTATATGAACCTGTAGAACAGTGTCCCTTAAAAAAATACTGGAAAACCCATATCTGATGTGGACCAAAACAATAGGAAGCATATGACAAGAAATGGCTGTACTGGAAGAGTGACAGATTAGATGACCTACTATCAGCTATTTCCCCTTCCAGTTTCCATGAGCTGGAGCCCCCACAGATGTATCCCTAAAAACAGGAGGAAATGGAAAGTAGCTGAGCTCAAATATTTGATTTTTTTTTTTTTTCTACTCTTCTGTTTCTGTGTCTTTGAGTAAACATACTGCAGGATAATTAAAAATCACTTCACTGAAAGCACAGTGACTACTAATAGAATCAGACTGAATAGGTCTGACTTGAAGTTATATTAGACTAATACATCAGTAGGAGTTGTGAAGAGCTGATCCTGACAAGTCCTTCAGGCAGGCTTGTGTTTGGAGCTGTAGCCAGCTGTATTGTCTTTGGAAGATGTGCTCCAATGGGCTGACATGCATTTACTTTGCTGACCCTAATTTGCTCATGGCTCTTGCACTTCAATTCACTAGAGCCAAATTCAGGACACCTGCCTACCTCACAAGGGTCTTCTTGGTGACCAAGGGGTCCCCTCTGAAACCTGCTCCTCTGCTTGCTGTCTGTGTTGTGCACAGCCCAGGGTCTGCTGGTACAGCCTATACTTCTGCACACGTGGTGCTTCCCCTGCTAGGGAGATCCCTGAGGGCCAATGGATTTGTTTCAGGCTTAGATTTTTGGGAAAGGCTGGGTGTAGCACTAGATGTAAGTTCCTGTATTATTGATAATGTCTGAGCAGGTGATAGTAACTTGTCAATCTGTTTTGCCTGGAATTGCTCTTGTCAAAGGGCTAATGTCAAAGGGCACAAAACATTTGTATGAAAATGACTCCCTTTCAGTGTCCCATCTTGAAGTCTGCTCCACAAGACCCCGTGCAACCTGGGGGTCTCTTATCCAATGCCCAGAGAATTCATTACCTCCTAGACTGTGTTATTTATAAAGTGGAAAATCATATTGAGGTGGCAAAATTCACCATTAAGGTTATCATAATAAAGTCATGGAATCTCAAGAGATGTTTCTTCTACACTTTTGTGGCAATTGTGGAAGTTATTGCTAAACATGGGTCAATGTGCCTTCAAATCATGAGTTCACACATTTACTGCCCACTCCTGAGAACCATAACTATAAACAGTAAAGGATATTATTACCTTATAGCATAGGGTCTGTGAACATTCACAACCATCTCATGGACTGTGAATATGTCGCCTATACTGAATTGATGAAAGTTCTTGTTATTTCAAAAAAAAAAAAAAAAAAAAAAAAAAAAAAAAAAAAAGGCATCTTTGCTTTTAACCTGTTCAGTCTCAGATACTGCAAAAGTCTTGGCAACAGGAGACACAGGCTTATGCCATGGGTGTTGCTCCAAACTCTCTACTGCTCTTGGTCATTTTCCTTGCAAAATGACAGAACCGGTAAAGCTCTTCAAGCAAGCACTCATTTCCTGCAAGGCAGCTGTGGAGCCTGCATTCAGATAATTAACTACAAATAGGAAATTTTGTATAATTTCCTGGACTTCATTGCCTTAAATTTCCTCTAATTATTGTAACATCCTCTGTGCTTCATAACTTCTTTGATGTCCCCATGAAATTGTTCTAAGAGCAGTCTTCTCTGATGTCACCATGAAATTGTTCTAACAGGAGTGGGCTGAGCAAGTCCAGCCAGTTGGACAAGCATGTACCTGAAGATCCCAAGAGGAAGAAATAGGTTGGAAAGCTTTTCTCAAAGGCTTTATTCATAGTCAGTTTAACTCCTTTTAACTCCTTATGTCTTTATACATCATTTTTATTTATTTATTTATTTTGCAATATTCTGAATCAATCCCTCCTTTCTGCTATGTTTTGCTCAAGCATTGCTTCCCTCATTTGTAGTCCTATTGCAGAGTCTGGCAATCTAACAAACCATCTATAAATTCAATCTAATTCTCTGTGTGATATGAACACTGCAATTTCATATGGCCCCTCTTGGCAGGGTCAGCAACACCACTACAATGTCTGGTCAAAGGGAATGAAAAGTGTAAAATGCCCAGAAAAACTTAAAGAGGGTAGCATTAGTAATCTTATTATGCTCATTCCTTCCAGAGAATGACAAAATCCCTTCCATAGACCTTTTTTAGCCTACAGCAAGGATAGGAGCAGCAGGGAAACCCAAAGCTCACAAGCACTTTAAATACTACCATCGAAAGAATAACTGCAAAGTAGGATCAGAATTCTCCACCTTAATTCCAAACAATGTCAGGATATGTTTGGTCCCCAGATAGGATAGTTACATTGATTCAGGAAATAACTTGGATATTATTTGGGACAACATACATTACTAAACTTCACTCCGTTTTGAAAACAATTTGACATGTCTAATAGGCATCATTCTTCTGTTACGTGAACAGGTAGCAAGTGAAAAGTTTGAGACTCTTTCTCCTAACAGGAAGATAAGAATGAAGAAGGTCTTGTGCTTGGAAGCTTAATACAAGTCAGGAAAAGATCAGTTTTTATCTCCTCCAAGAATCCAAGCTGAAATTGAAAGTGTTCAATCAAATCAAATATAATTAAGAAATGTCCTAATAGATAAATCTCCCCAGTAAACCAGCCAGAAAGTATATCTTTCCATATTCTTTTCTTTGCATCTCTGCTCAGATCAATTTTTCACTCTCATCTTCTGCTCCCACTATCTGAATGACACATGCCACAGTTAGCAGAGCCCGTGTTGCCATCCTGGCTATGACCAGGAGAAAATGTGGCAACTTGTTTCTTTCTGTCACTGTCTGAAGTGTCCATCACTTCCCAACTCTTTTCCTTCAGTATATATCTAATTAGGTGCTAGTAATCATCCCTTAGAGTTTTAAATGAAATCCTAGTCCTCACACCCCTTGGACAATTATGCCATGCTCAATTTTTATTTATTTTTAAACAGTCTTTGCCTGATGGTTGTCTTAAACTTCTAAACCTTAAACCTCTTAAAACTCTAAATCTCACTCCATGTCTGCCCTATTTGAGAGGTATTTGCACAGAGGGGCTTTCATTCACCCAGCACACAGTAGGAGTACCGATCACAGAATCATAGTATTCCGAGTTGGAAGGGACCCACAAGGACCATCAAGTCCAACTCCTGGCTCCACACAGAACCATCCAAAAAATCAGACCATATGTCTGAGAGCATTGTCCAAATGCTTCTCCATCTTTGGCAAGATTAGTGGCATAACCACTTCCCTGAGGAGCCTGTTCCAGTGCCCAACCATCCTCTCAGCAAAGAACCTTTTCCTAACACTCAGCCTGAACCAACTCTGCCACAGCTTCAGCCCTAAACTCCAGTGAAATTACAGACATGAGAACTTCTGAAGTTTTTGTGGCATTCTAATGTAAAAGAAGTTGTAAAAAGTTGTAAAAAAAGTTCTGATGTAAAAAAAAAAAGTTCTGTGGCATTCTGATGTAAAATAATGCTATCATGCTAGTATATTTCCTATTATTTCTTTCCAGCTGTGATGCAAATTCTTTGCCCAGCTCTAGCTGTGAGCTAAAAACAAACAAACAAACATGCAAACAACAAAAAAGGAAGTTTTGTAAACATTCATTTCCTGAATCTTTCCTTACCCAATGATGAGTCTGATGAAGCTGTTCTCTAAGTCCTAGCACACTACTGAATGGGGAAGTAATCTTTTCCCAAGAACATTAGCAAAATCTTTTGTAGGTACGTAAGCAGTTTGACACATAAACCTGTATCCCTGCAGGTGATATACGGCATAGTTTAAAACCTGACTGGAAACCAGTCAACTGCTTTGTAGTTTGTCTTAAAGTTCAATGAAAGCCTAACATCTGAAGTTAATAGCTTTCTGTACAGATTGGCTTTCTACAAAAAGAATATCAGTGTTTCAAAAGAAGATGGTACCTGGTGTAGTCCAACACACCCATTTAAGAAGGATGCTCATGCAGCATGCTACACCAAAATAAAAGCAACCTAACAAATAACCAGAGTGCATGTTTGCACTGTGTTCAAATTGGTGATGTTTGACTTATGCTGTACAGATAGAAATCACAGGATTGTACTTGTAGAGAGCAGCTCTTTTCCTTCCTTTTTTTTTTTTTTTTTTATTAGATGAGCAATTTTTTTTTTTTTTTTTGAAATTGCAAATTAATAGCTGACATTTCTCTTCCCTTAAATTTCTTAAGCTGATTAATTCTGAGAAGTAATTCCAGTAAAGGTATCAAGCCAGGCTACATTAAGTGATAAGGATTACACTAATTCATCTGCAACATCTTGATAAACAATTTTTCAGTGACGGATGAGAAGAATTTAATTTCTACCAACGCTGGTCTGAATTCTTTCAGACTTTTATTAACTGCTGAAAAAGGTCTTGAATACAGACATGCAAACTGACTCCCGTGACTGAAGCAATCAAAATAACTTCTGCCTGACTTCCAGCTCCAAATTTGTGAGCAGCAATTTGTTCATTGATGGTATTATATTCACAAAATAGTAGATTTGTTGGGACACTTTTGAAGAATCTTGGTACTCTTTTTTCGTGAATGTGGCCTCCAAACCTGTTCTCAAAGGTGCTCGATATCTCACATATTTTGCAGCTTTATTAGACCATGGTTTGTGCTGAACACTAGCTAACTGGGAAAAATGGCACAGAACAATTTCATACAGAAAGAAGTATGATTTTTCCCAACAGATTGACAAACCTGAGTGAGGCCATCTCATGCAGCATAAACCACTTTAACTTGATCATAACTAGAGTGTAATATTTTTATAAAATCAATTATGCAGCTGGAAAAAGGATGGCCAAAAACATACTAGCTAATCTGCCCTATAAATTTCAGTATAATAATGACCATAAAGTAGAATATAATATGTTTCATTTCTCTGTAACACATACAGTCATATTACTTCCACTGATTTACCTTCAAGTATTTCTGTGCTGTATGGAGTCCACTATATATGTAGTAATTTGTCCATCTGTAGGAAATATTTCATAATGTTGGGCTACACAATATACGCACATTTAGCTTCTGCAGTGCAGTAGTTTAAAATACATTTTTCTCCATGACTAATACATACACAAGGCATTTCAGCCTAACCTCACTAATCTTCTTATGCATTGTCATTCCTAACAGGCATATCTTCAAATCCTTTGGAAGGACAATATCAAACATTTGTCTATTATGCTATCCATTTTATTTGAAATCAAGTAGTTTGGAGATGTTTCTCTTCTCAGGAATAAAAACTGTTTTGCATTGTGCTACCGAGAACAGCATAGTAAATGAGAAATGTAGACAAAAGATATGAGGAGACTATTATCTGAGCAAACAGAAAGGCACAAGTTAAAGAGCACAAGAGTGTACACAGGTTTCAGCTACGGACTCAAACCACATTGTGCTTCTACTAATGGGTTTCTACAACACACGCACACACACACACAAAAGTGGCTATGGGACTCATCTGAGTATCCAGTTTCATGTAATTCTTCATCGCTTTCTCTTATTCCCTGTCCAATATATATTGTAACTTTTAATATTTATGTTAGAAAATTTGCTCGAATACATTAGTTGCTATGGAGTGAGTTCCCATACTCTGTACTAGAATATAGATGGCTGTTCTTCCACTTGTAAAGTTCCTTGTAGTAATCATTGACTCATACTCTCAGCTCTAATCTTAGCACAGAATAGCACAGAATAACCTGAGATGGAAGAGATCCATATGGATCATTAAGTACAACAGCCCTGTCTTTCATTTGTTTCAAGTTAGAATCACAATCTCCTATCTTTTTTCTTTCCCACCTCCCCAGCTTCCTCAGTTCTCTGGAAAGTCATTTCTAGAGGAGTTATGACTACTTAGATGTATCAAAATACATTAATGAATTACCTTTGTGATGATCATTATGAAAATATGTAGGCTGAAAATGACATACTTAACATTGACCTCAGGAGACTGTCAGGATTTGACAAGGCTAGATCACACCTACAAACTATCTATGAAACTAAAACCATTTCTATAGCTAATTTTCATTATTATTTTTTTTTATTAATGTCAGTAGTACTTTGAAGTAGCTTCTGTATCTTCTTACATTATGAGCATAGAAGAGAGTTTTGCATTCAAACTAGGGCTTAAATAAATGCAGATTTCAAGTGCATTCCTGTGTGAAATCTCAACTATGACACGGTGCAAAGAGTCAATGACATTAAAGAAGAGTCAGCCACTCTTCTCCTTTGCACTTTGCAAATATTGCTGAACCAGCAATTTTGTACAATGGATTTTATCTAAATTAACATTGTTTCACACTCAATTTGTTGTGCTTAGTTTACCCTGCCTTTCATGCCAATTAGCTTCCAGAAATGCTTGGTGTGCAAAATGAGGAAGATCTAAATGAATTAAATAGGAACTTAATTGTACTATGTGATAATAGCTACTTTGGAGTTTACACAGCAGTCTCCATTAACATACGTGTGTTCTAATAAGTTGCATTTTTAATGTATTCACCTCTAAACCACTGGGAAGTCAAAGCAGGCAGCTGTTTGAAAAACCTGAATTCTATTTTGTTTTTATATTGAAGATGAAAAAAATATATATTTACTTGATAATCCATGAAAGATGCTTAACCTCACTTTAAGAAAAAGAAGTTACATGATATCAGCTGGGAACAAAATCTCTTGTGATAGTCAATTGTCTTGTTCATCTCCAGTAAATACAAATTAGTTAGCAGCATGTCCATTCCCTTTAGGTACGTTAAGAACAGAATTGAGTAACATTAACTTACCGTGACTGTAGTAACCTCAGAGGTAAACAAGTATTTTTTACAAATGCTGATCTAAATATTAGAAACCATTTCCACTGGTCAGAACACCAGCCTAGCAGTCACAAGTAATGGGTGATTATGCCTGACTCCTCCACAAACTTGATCCAGTTATTTTCTGAAATCTGGAAGTTCTCCACAATTAGTATAGAAATCTTACAGATGGTAGATAATCATTTGTAAAAATTTCTTTAAGATCCATGGACAGAAATTTTCTGTACAAGTCCTGAAAAAGAGGAAAGCCATCTGCAGAAATATTGAAGAAACCTATGTGAGTCAAGGATCTTTGCAAATGGTTTATGAATGTTATGAATTCTTCTGGCCTACCATAGTGGTATTTATCCAGATCTGAGCTCTCTGTCTGCATTTAAATATGAGTAACCTTCACTCCCATAAGCACTATTCTTAACATCTGCACCTAAAACTCCAGACTGTGTTACACCCAATATGAACATCACCTGTGAAAGAGCACAACCCAGCTGCAAATTGCCCTGATTGGAGTGAGCTCCCTTCCCCCTTGTCTTAATCCTTAATTGTAGAGGACAGCTCAGGGGCAGTATGAATTCCTGCCCATGAGGAAGCTAAATCTGCTGTCAGGTCAAAAAGGAACTAACCATCTGGTCCTGAGGATTCAGAGTTTCCAAGATCAGTTATCAGTCATCTATTGCAGCAGTTATTTGCTAGCATTTTGCACGTCTTTAAATAAGTTCAAGTAGATCTCATATGTTCAGGTGTTAATGTATTTTATGAGGTTTACATCAGGCTAACATATGATGCTCCTTTGTTTGATTGTCAGAGCTGACATACTATATCATGGTTCTTAGGTGATGAAAATGTAAGTGTACTGTAATGGTGATGAATGTGGCATAAACATTAAAGAGAGAAACATAAAATGACAGAATCAGACAGGCAGATGTTTTCTTCATAGTCCATACTGTAATCATTCCTGAATGCCAGTAAGCAATAGAAAAACCTGACAGAAATTGTTGAAGTGAGAATATAACAGAAGTGATTTTTTTTTTTTTTTAAATCTGAATAAAGCACTCTAAACTGAGCTGAATTTGGAAATGTAACATCTGTGAATGTAACCTGCAAAAAAGTTTCATGTTTATGTTGATATGCAATTATGCTCTATGTGTGTAATATAGTTCATGCAGCTATGACTGTATATTCCTCCCCTGTAGAGCATTCTAAGAAGCAGACCCCCCTACTGTTGGTAGAAATGAGACAGCATTTACCCAGGACCTGCAAATCTTCCAGCTTCTGTCCTGGATGGCCAGTTTTCAGATCTGAAAAGTCACATAACCACCAGCCACCACTGAATTTAAAACAACTCTGAAAGTGGTCTTTAAAATGTGACACATGAGAAATCATGTTAACCACTTGTAGCATGGTTTTACCCTTAATTTTACACCACACAATTTTGAAGTGTTGAACAGGACAGAATTTAGCCCAGATGATTCAGCAGAACAGCTTTCCAGGATGATTTTTGACAGATGTGATAAATGGTCTCAAAATTAAATGAAATGCTAAACAAAACGTACGACACCTCCTGAGTTAACATTCTTAGAAAATAAGCCTACTTTTCACTTCATACAGAAGAAAATAACCTAGTGAAGCACTTCACAACACGGAATGAAACTGAGAAGGGCTGTTTCCTAATGAAATCCAGAGAAGCCAAATTAGAAACTTCTGTACAATTTCACAGGACTCAGAGGGGTGCCCAGCATGCTGCATCCACTCACAGATCTACACTCTTGTGAGGAATAGTTGATGGAGTGTTTGCCTGGAGGCATGACCCATATCAGTGCTAATTTTACAGACTTGGGGGACAAGGAGTAATTAGACAAGCAGGGGTATCTTTAGAAGGTAGCATGTTTTCCTTTTCTTATAAATTTCAGGTGCAAATGAGTTGTTTATAAAGGAGAAAGGAGTCAATGTTTTCTGCATTATTAAAATTTGGAGTTATATTTGGACTCAGCACACACAATCTTTCTCAAGACAAATGATGATAGACAAGCACTAGCTTCAACCAATCTATAAGGTAAACAAGGTAGCTAGTTACATTCACTTTCCAGCAGATGCAGAGGTTTATCCGTGCTTCTTTAAGGACTTGGTGAAAATGAAAGTGTATCTCATTTGCAGCTATCATAATCAGCTTACCTTTAATCTTTCGTTTCTTTTGTTTTCTTTATTAATAATGAAGATTTATTCAGTTTGAGCTGTCTAAAACCAGAGCTACCAAAGATCATCCAAGAACATTAATCTTTGTTCACTGCAACCTGATTTCTGAAAACTGGAGGCAAAGCAGGTTTGCAAGTGCTTTCAAAAAGTCAAATAAACACATTTATTTCCATATTTTGGGGCTGTTGTCACTGAGCTGAGGTGTGAGGAAAAGCATTTTTCTCCCAGCAAGCTGCAGTATTTAAGTTCAAGTATATTTTTGAAGTAAGTCTTTATTGATTCAGATTCTGTTTTAAATCCATCTCCACAAAATTTGTTGGCAAGTTGCCATCCTTTATTAAAATGCCTCCTCCCAGAATACTAAACACCAAGCAAGGATTAAAAGAGCCAATCAGCAGAGTCATTCATCATGCCGATGAATGTCAGAATTTGGCAATGCTGGTGGAATTAGGGCTTAAACTTCAAACTGAACCAAACCAGATATTAGCGACACAGTTGATATGTTACAAACCTTAATTAATCTTATTAATTTCTTGCTTGCTCTAGTTGGGATGATAATTAATGTAGTTATGATTAATAATGGGATGGCTAATTGCTATTTTTCCTCACTTCTTCATAAATGCCTGTTCCTTTTTTTTTATTATTATTATTTAAAGACAATATTTTGTGTAAGTTGTATTGCATGTTTCTGAAGCACTGATTTATTCTTCCCCCCAAGTAGCTTATTAGAAATGTATGACAAAGTGGTAATTACTGTCAGATCTGGGCAAAGCATGTCACAAGTTAAAAAGTATTATTTAAATCTGTTATTGCATTTGTCAACTTAGTTTGTGCCCAATGGGAAATATCAAGAAGAGTCAAAATTAATGTCAATACAAGGGACAAAATTAATGAAAGTGATAAATACAGTAAAGGGGTCCTAGACCAGACCATGGGTAGTAACCTATACAGCTAAGACTCAGTTACCTAATTCTATGTCATGAATTAATTTTTGTTGTCTTAAGTCAACAAGTCTGAGCATTACAAATTTATTAAAACTGTAAATTAACCAGAAAGACAGATCCTACATATCTTGTGTTAATTCTTCCAGTAAATCAACAGATGCTTTAGAGGCTTAGAAACACCCGAAAGGAGCACGTCTTATACTCTTAAGTCTTATACTCTTAAGAGCCTTATACTCTCTCATGGAGTGGGTGGGTGTATTTCTGTCCCTTGGAAATGATACTGGTTTAGTAAAGCTCATTGGAGCACTCTGAATGTTTATCTTTTAGTACATCTTCATGTAGATATTGAATATTGATAAGAAGCTTTGTTTCTTATTCCATTAACAACTAATGGAACTTTTAAAATATCCAAATAAAACAAGGTGAGCATTTTTGGTTGGAGGCAAAACTATTCCTTTTGACCTGTTTCAGACCGCTGTGTTGTCTGAATTACTGACCTATGAAAATATCTGAATCAGCTGACATTATGGATCCTCCCATACTATGATGTATTATGCTGTTCATGTCCTTTAAAATAATATGTACAAATGAAAGGTGATCTCTGGATGGGCCAATAGTTCTTTTGCTCCAGTAGATTTCTGAAATGGTCCTCAATCTCTTAAAATCGAATTATGTATTTTTTGACAATTTAAAGGCTCTTTTTGAGACAATTTTCTTTCTGCAAGTACTGTATACAGTTCATTGTCTAAATACTCATTTAACATTATTACAATATCCAGTACTTCCCTAACAAAAGCTTACACTAATTGTTAAGAAACTTCTTTTTTCTTAACAAACTAATTTCTTTTGCTGGGAAACAGTTCCGGTCAGTTTGGCAGCCAGGTTGTAAAAGACAATGACCTCACCAGATCTCATGGTCTGTGGCCTGTCGTGTTCGGAAGGAAAATTTTGGGGTGCTTTATGTGTGTGTGTGTGTGTGTGTGTGTGCATGTGTGTGTAAATTAGGTGCTAATTTACTTGATGAGTAACTCATCAAGGTGAATTACTAATTACTGTGATTCAGATTAAAATCAAAGTTTTAGCATTTGTGCTGTTGTGGTTGACATGTGATGATGAATTATCACTTTTCACATACAAAAAATAGGTAACTCTACATGTAGTGTCTTGTTCCAACACAAGAAATCATACTCCATTTGTTTCCATTTCATATATGGTTTCCAACAGTTGTGTTTTTTCAAATCTCTGCTTAGCTGTTGACTAGTGGAATGCTATGGAATAAGTAATGTGTTCTACCTCAAACTGGGCTACATTTCAGTTATAGAAAATTGACCTGTTAAACACCCACAGAAAAAAAAAAAAAAAAAAAAAAAAAGAGAGAAAAAAAAGTATCATTAAAAGCTCACTATTCTCTGCTCTAGGTAGCTGCAGTAACCATGGTACTGTTGTATACATAATACTAAGGGTACAGTACAATCCCTGCGGAATAGCAAATGTTGAATTTTAATGATTCCAGCTTTATTTAGGTTGTAAAGTGCTTTGGGATAGGTATCCTTCAAGATGAAAGGTAGTGCAGAAATGTAAGCTATTGCTATTATGCTTTGAATTAATCACTTTCTTTCCCCTCCAGAGCAATGCAGAAAAACATCTTAACATCTATTTTACTTGCAGGCTGGAAAAAAAAAAAAAAAAAAAAGAACACTTCCCCTCATAAAATAGAATAAAGAAAGGCAAAATAAAAAGCTCCTTCAAATACAAGAGAAAAAAAATCAGTTTCGTGTTGATGTATATAGCTTTCATCCTACATTTCTTGAAATCAATATTCATTTGGAAGGAAGAGAATGAGCTACGGAAACAGGATTGAGTTTTTGGTTATTAAATATCTGCTAGGAACAGATTCTGACCGGGTAATGTCTGTGAGCCCTTAAAGTAGAGGAACTGAAACGAAAAACCCTACCACCCACTTAACACTGCTAGTGTGAATAAGCTGCTATCATAATGCATAGTAATTAGGGTAATCAAGATGCAGACCCTTACTTAATTAAACTTCACTACAGTATGTGAGGAGCAATAAATTTATAACAAGTAAAAGTAGAAATGATTTAAAACTAGGCTGGATAACATATTCATGGAAGTGATAATAAAATTTATGTATATGGACACAGAGATAATTAACACCTGTAAATTACTTAAAGGGGACCCTGTTTCAAATGTGCACTGGCACATACATAAGGGTTGCATGTATGTATGAGTGATTAATAGGATGCAAAGCAGTCTTTCATGTGATTTCTGTCATAGAAAAGAAAATCAAAATCACAGAAACTAGAGAATTAACATCAAGGCAGGGACATCACGTTATCATGATATTTGGTGAAAAAGCACAGAATAACCAAGAAAGACTCTTGTATTGTACAAATACCCAAGAAAATGATTGCTGCCATCTCACTGAATTTATGATCTGAAAGTGCGTAGGTGCAAGTGAGGAGTACAAGAAGCAATGAAGACAATATTGAGGAAAGGTTTGTTGTTTTGAGGACTTTGCCAGCAAAGCTGTTATTAGAGAGAGCAGCCATATAATTATGTAGTTGGTATAATTTATTACAGTTCTCCTAGAGCAAATAAACAGTACCTTCACAAGGACTTTTTCAAATGTATCATTTCCTTTGCTATTTGATTTTAGCTGCAGAGAGAAATAAGTGATGAATCAGATTTTTTTCGTACTCAAAATTGACAAAGCTTTATGAAGAACTTTGTAAACTTTTTATGTAAAAAATAAAATGATCCTTTTGAGCATGACACAATGATTTCAGACACCCATTATGCTGTCCTTGTCACTAGTATGTACTTCACACTGGCAGGGGTCAGAAAATGATGGCAGCTGAAGCTAGAAAAGAAAAGAATGATCTTTTAACCTCACAAGTAGATGCACATCTCTGGCCAGTAATTCCCTAGATGAACCTTTCCTTAGCTCCCATGTTCTTATCAGAGACAACTATTGACAATAGAAATTACACTTAATCTAGTTTAGAAAACAAATGTTGGGGAAAAAAAAAAAAAAAAAAAAGTGTATTTTGAAGGGCCAGGATGCAGCTGAACTGGAGGCTTCTTCTGTGCAGGAAATCCTCTGGACATGGGATATCTTCTGATGAGATACCTGTGTTGCATGCTCAGCACTAGAATGGTATTGGCAAAATGGGGATATAGCCAGTGATTTTCAACACGATATATCTGGTAGTCAAGAACGCCTCCTGCTGAAAGCTCTCTAGGTACTGCAGGCACAGCACAGATGATAGCCCTATGTTCTGTATTCTACTTCCTTTACTGCCAAGTGTCCCATATACTCTGCGTTCTGCACAGGGGAGATAGTCTAATGCATATTTGCAACCTTGATCATAGGGGAGAAGATTTAGTTCTACTTTTCCTGTTCTCCTACTTGCACTTTTGGGGAAAAGATGCTTTTTGCATCTTTTCCCAACCTGACGAGAAAAGACATTCACTATAGCCATCATATCCAGAAGCTCATGGTGGGTGCACTTTGACTGATTCAAGACCAGAATCTTACAGAATCTGTATTTACAGACATCACAGTAGCCCTGAGTCTAATCTACACCACATATCTATCACAGCACTCAGCAATTATTATGACTTGCACACATTTAATGAAAAAAAAATCATAAAGGAAAATACAGCAATGGAATTTAATTTGCTATAGTAATATAAACGAACAACATCTGAACTGTAGTCCCGCCCTATGTCATAGGTATATATTTGTACTTCTTGTCTAGTGATACCAGAATCAGTTTCTGCCTGGCTTTCTAAATGGATTTCAGTCACGCCCACGCCGGACTCAGTACTCCTTTAATGGTTGCTTTGAGGAGGCAGCTGCGTACTTTGTATACAGTGCAAAAATGCACCAAAGTTAACAGTTCAGCATACACTCCTAGCTTACTGAAAATTTTTAAATGCTTTGCCATTTATGCTGGTAAAGTGCTTGTTAACGTCTTCTTCATCCCTTCTTGAGAGTTCAAACACGTTAATGAATATGTTATTTACTATAATAAAGCCAGATTCTGCTGTTCAATTAATAGGGCAACTCAACCAAGAATCCTTGAAAGCTGTTTATTCCTGTTCTCCATGCAACTGAACTCCTGCTGCTGTGGCTTTGGCCATTTGAATTCCACACTGTCCCATGGAAAAATGCATGAATACTGTTCAATTACAGATGGTTATCATATTAAAGTTAATTTGATTTTTGCCCTTCTTCAGCCAATCATTTAAAGCAGCAATTGGTAATTAGATCTCTATGTTGATTTCATTCTTTGTCTTCTTTTCCTTTAAATAATCATTTTCAATTTCTTCCTACTGATGGAAGATATGTCAGCATGTCTTGAGCAACAATCTATACTACCTTATCACAAAGATTAATAATTTCCCCATTGCTAAAGAAGTTTAAAATTGGGCTTTCCTGGATCTGGGGAGGCATAAAGCACCCATGAATGCTTTCTCCAAAACTGCACTTACACATGAAGGCTAGATTGACTTTCAAAAACCTAAGAAAGATTTTCAAGCTCAAATCTATTTTTCTATGCTATTTTGCATCTCGGGAAAAGAGGCATAAGAAAGGCATTGGAGTCCCTGAGGTTTTCTTTACATGGAGAAGTAGAGAACGGATCTCACTATCCTCACTGTATTAGCAGCCAGAGTTTGATCACAAAACACACCCTTGTCAGATGGGACATCTAAATTCAGGTATGAATGACTAAGCAAGTTTATTCTCAGAAGTGCCCAGTATTGTCTCTGGAGTGACTATTCATGATTTTAGCCTTCTGGGTAAAATACTTAGGTGGTATAAACTGACATTATGTCATTGAAACTAATGGAGCCAAACCGAGTTATATGAGCTGAGTATCTGAATGTCTGTCACAGTTTGCTGAGCCTGGTTCTTTGTACTAAAAATTGCCTCTTTATTTTGAGACTTTACTTCCCAAAAAAAGATGTCATGTCTGGCAGGAAATCTGAATTCTGGTGCCGGAGACTCTGAGAGTGTTTCTCAGGTATCTCCTGTCTTGCTGGGCTTGGATGATGCTTTGTTAAACAGTGCGTGAAACTGGTTGGACATGTGAGCACAGTGAGCACAGGGGAGAATTTTCATTTGTCAGATGGTCACAGCTTGCTTGCTTTCTAACATAATAAACTCCACACTTCCTAGACCAGCTTCCTCAGAGAACTCCACATCCAAAAGCTTTTGTACATCCGAAATTGAAGGGAGGAAAAATAAGCTATTTAGCCTTAGAAATGATGGGCCCAGTAGAGTTGCTCCCAAAAGTTTGGATCTCCATCTACTAGCTGAAAAATAAAGCAGCTGATATATCTGTGAATGGGTGTGTAGTCCACATCTCCCTAAAACTGTCATGTTACTATTGTGCCAAGGAAAATCCTTATTAAGGATTCTGCAGGTCTTTCAGAATGAATGTAAAGATGTCAGCAAGATGGCTGAGTGACCCCAAGCAGAGCAGGGTTGTTATTTTTCTTTTTCTTTTTGTCGTTGTTGTTGTTGTTTTGTTTTTTGTTTTTTTACAATGGCTGAATGTGCCTGAACAGTAGTTTAGGTGGAGCAGGAAGAAAAGCATTACCAGCTTTTGTTATTTTGTAATGAAACATATAAATGTTAGTTTCACCAAAATATCTAAATGCAACAATTACTTGAGACTATCAATCACATCTTTATCTTTTGATTTTTGTTTCATTGTCTTTGCAGACAAAAATCCAGGGAAAAAAAAAAAAAAAAGTATTCCAAATGAACTTGAAGTCTCAAAAACATAATCTAAAGAGAATCATAAAGACATTATTATTTAAAATTTCTTTTTAAAACATAACCTCTATTCCATTTATTCAATAATAAATAAATTAATAAATAAATACATGATTAAGAAGGCTTAACCTGTGACATTTGAATTCTTGTTTTTGACGCTTCTTTTCATCCCAGATTAAAGGGTATTCCTTCAGCACTATATAATGATGGGGCTTTTATGCTGCTCTCAGAGTTTCTAGGGCAAAGTTTTTTAAAAGGCTCCATGGCCAAAATACATTTGCACTATTCTGATCTTCCAGTGTACTTTGATTTCTTGTGACACTTTGTAGTTAGCAGAATTCATCAGCTAAAACTCAGAGCAAGGTGAGAGGGCACTGGATCAGCTTTTAGAAAAACAGAGTGCAAAGATGAATTTTAAGTCCATTTCTACAGACACCGTCCAGTTCTGCTTATGTCATACACACCCTAGAAACTGAGCAATGAATCCTACAGAGCATAAAAATGCAAGTGGAATCTATTTGCTGTGGTTTCCAATGTGAAAACTGAATCTGTTTAACAGGAGAAAATAGTAGCAATTTGAATTGCTTTTTTTTTTTTTTTTTTTTTTTTTTTTGATAGATCCCTAGGAAGTGCATCAGATTTAGTTTTACAGTTCACCATGAGAACTTTGGCTTTGACAGCTCAGCTTGGTCTAAGCAGTGCTCTTGATACAGTCATTTATAGGTAGCACGTCTCTGCTGATTTCCTGAGCAGATGTCAGCCACACAGCCCATCAATCACAGTTGGGAAGACAACTTGCTCAAACAGAAAAAGAAAAGAGAAAATGAAAACACATGTGGGCATTTCTAATTTTCCAGTCACTGGGTCTCTCATACGAAATCTTAAATCCCAACTCCTTTGAAGCACCTTTCCCCTGTCCCCAGACACCACCACTTGTAGAGCAGTTGCTAAGTACTGGCCATAATGCCAGTACACTGCACATTTTCAGGTATAAAAGACAGACAGATGGGAAGGCACTGTTCTCTTTTTCCCTTGTTAAAAGTCATGAAACCTAACAGACTGGCTTCATAATCCGCTCACTGTAACTATCCCTTATCTCATTTTTAAAAAGATGCGGGTGTGTTCTGCTGCGTGAACTCTTATCACACGCTGTGACCCCTGTCGCAGGATAATTGCTTGTTGCTATGTGAGCATTAAAAATCAGATTGTGTGGATGGGGCTTAGATCTTCCTGCAAGGGAAGAGCTGGCCTCTGTTACTGTGGATTAAGGTGCATATCAGTTTTTAGGAACATAGAGGCAATGAAATAGAAAGCTGTTCTCAATTTTTCCAGGAGAACATAATGATATTACTCATCAGCTAATAATGACAGTATTTAAGCTTCCTTTTTGTACATAGAAGAGAAGCATTTACTCAAACTAGCAATTAGTTCTAATGTTAAAGAACTAAACTAACTATAAAGGATGAGTTTGAGGTGGAAAGCCCTAAAGAACTAGAAGGCTGCACCTTGAACAGAATCAGTGAGCCAGTCTTTTCCTGCTTTATGAAACCATTAATAGTTCAATAATTTGTTTGTTTCTTGACAGTATTTCAGAAGAATGAATTATAGTGGAGTAGCCAGATGTTACTTTCATCTGTCAGCAAAAACTACCTAGAGAAACTGTGTATCTTCTGACAGTCACCTGAGACAAAAGTATTTTAAATACATTTTCAGAAGACTATTCATACATGAGGAGAATATCTGTGCTTTATTACTAACTGTTTGTATTTCTCATTATTTGTTATCCTATCCTTTCAGAAGCTCTACTTATCTGAGCACAGATTGGAATTGGCATCTTGTGAGTTGATGGCCAGTCTCCTAATTCAAACCGCAAAAGATGAACTGCAAGAGCCTGGCAAACTGAAAATTATTTATCCAGTGACTTTTACTTCTTTTAAAATCCTCCCAGTCGTTCAAGAAAGAACTGCAGAAACTGAAGCCATTCTTCCCTGCAGCACAGAAATGGGTAATTTGGTAGCTTTCAACATGCAAAACAACTAAACTGATACAGAGAAATGGAGAGGTGCTAAATAAGAGCAGACATACCAATATACTTAGAAGACCAATAACCCAACCAGAATTAAATGAATTCAAGAATAAACTGAAGAAGTTGGAAGAAACAAACAGAGTAATAAGGATGTTATATTTACTAATAGATGTGATTGTTCTTATAAGAAACATAATAAACCTTTATTTTATTTTTTTTTTCTCTACCAACTATTCTTGAATAAAGTAATTTACTTCAAATCTCTTTTGTTCAGTCGGACGAACACCAAAGTACCTCTAACTGGAATTCTTTTAGAGGGCAAATACATACTTTCTATGAAGTTTGGTTATATCAGAATGTTTTCAAATAGTTCTCCAGTAACATGCTCATAAGCAACACATTTATAAAACTTGCTCATAAGCAAAACATTTATAAACACTCTGGAATAAAACTACAGTTACATTACGTAAGTGATCCCTACAATGACATCTGGAAAAAAAAAAGTCAAACCCTCAACTGACAACAAAGCCACTTCTGCAGGCACTTAATGACTTATCTACTAAGTATCCAGAAGACCAGAGGTTATTTCTTCTAGGAGCTGATATAGATTTCTATCTTCTGTGCTGAGAATAATTCAATATTGTTGAAAGTATCAAAAAAGAGAAATTCAGTTAAAGAAGAAATACAATTCTATATACTGCCTTTCAGCACGGCTCTCAGTTGCAGGTTTGATTCAAAGTTAGTGGGATCAGTGATAGCAGTCCATTGACCTCATGCTCCATGGGAACAGACAGCGGACCATGCAAACACTGTTATTTCTTCTCCACATTTCCTTTTTTGCAGTTTGCCATTTTTGGCACTGTTTATGGTAACAAGGACAGGTTTTGCTTTCAAGCCTTATTTTTGTCCTTTCTTTCAGATTAGCACCCCATGAAGTACAGTCCTGACCACTGAAAGGGGCTGTATTTATCTCTCGCTGAGGTCAGGCTTCATTTTCCCATTTCTGTTCCTTATCCACCAACAGAAAGACAGAAAATAATCTTCTCTGTAACTCCGTAAGTGACACATGCAATAAGCTGTAAAGCAGGGACCATACCTATGAAATGATTGCTGGATTGCCAGGGAAATTATGCTATTTAAGCATCTTTGACAGATGGATACCTACAAGTCCTGAATTGTCACAACTGTAGGGCACTCAGCCATCTCCTCACAGCCCTTTATAGGAACAGATCATTTGTAAATAAAACAAGTTTGCTCAAAAGTACCCCCTTTTTATTTTTTTATTTTTTGCAAAATATATGGAAGAGATTTATTATTTTTTAAATGCATTCTGCAAAGGCATGTCCATTTACAGATCATTTCCAATCAAATGAGTGTGAATGTTTGATATGCAAAATGTGAGCAGTGTCACTTGGCTCTGGATTCACATAACACATTGGTGCAATCTTTCTGAGTCAGTTCCATAATGGTCATATTAATATTGATTTCAAAATGAAGCTTTTGAAAATTCTTCAATATCTTCTTTCCTACTGCTGGTTGCACTCAATCTAGTAATCTCAGACTGTTGGATTTATGGAAAGCAACAGTGAAGGGAAGCTACTAGGGAAAAAAAGAGCAAAAATCATGACACACTTCACAGAAAAATATTTGCAACTTTATCTAGCATTGATTTTCAGCAATGAAATGAAGCCTACCAAGGTCAACCTGAATTTCTCATGAAGTTATTCAACTTTTGCTGCTTCCCTTTGTTTCACTAACAAAATGTTTAATTTCTGGAGAATTCAGGGCTAAACCCAAGGCTCTTTTGTTCCTTCAGACCCACAGCTGACATTAAGCAGTAAAGGAAGAAAAGCTGTGATTGACACATGGGGATCTCAGCTTGACCATGGTGGTTAGCAACATAGCTGTCAAGAAATCCATCTCAGAGGTTACTGTGGCCACTGCAGGGATAACTTCACTGTTTATGGAGGCCAGCAGACCTTTTACATGCTCCCTACCAACCAGTTCTAATAAGGCAGAATCTACCTCTCTTTTCCTCAACGTGTAATTTGCAGCAGCTTAATTGCTGTGATTTGCAGCAGTTTAGTAGCCTGGCAGCTGAGCCACCTATCCAGTAGAGTGGGCATGAATAGTTGATGGTTGGACCTACAACCAAGAAACCATTTTCTCTCATCACATCCCTCTGATTCACAAAGCTGACAGAAAACAAAGCAACTGTAATTTTAAATAGATAACAATGCTGTGTTCCAATGATTCTGTGTTCCTTTAAAGGAAAAAAAAAAAAAGTCCTTCCAGATCTAAGTTTTTGCACATTTTTTGTCACTTCAAGCATTTTTCTGTGCTGAGTCAAACCACTTAAATGCAACTCTAAAGAGTGGGCTCAGTCCACAGAAGAGTATAGTAAAATTATTTTATTTTAACTATTCATAAGGAGTAACCAACTGAGGGAATATAGGAGCAAGAATAAAATAAGATTTCTTGTGCATTGCCGTAGTCACTGCTTGTAGGAGACAGTTATGACAGTGTACAGGCACATTCCATTTACGAGGATTTAATTACACCCAGATCAGCTAATTTAGCTTACAAGTTACCACCAACCAGCTGATGGAATATTAATTAAGAAATGCTTTCAATGAGGTTAGGTTCATATTCACAGAAAGTATTGCTTCCTGGCTTTCTAATCCTAATGGCTTCCAATATGAATATTCAAGTGCTTAGCATCATCTAAAAAGTGAAGATTCATACATGAATACATTGAACAGCACTATTTACCATACCTAATTTTTCTGTTTATATAAACAAACAGTAGGAAAAAAAGATATACTGAAGATATTTCACAACTGTCTCAGATCAACTGTAAATCATGTAATGTAACACAATATTTTTATGTGCAGCACATGGACCATGCATAGGCAAGTTGCAATGAACTGAACAGTAAAGTGTTGTTTCTCTTGCTTTCTACAGATAGCTAAATTATATGATATGCATTCCTAATTCTACTTTTTTATATAATTTTATTTGACCACTGATAGAAGAAGGGGTGTTTTAGAGCTGGCTATATAGAAGTGCTATGTACAAGAAAAATAATTGCAGGTGAGATGTTCACTGCCAAAACATATTTGATTTCCCAGAAGAAGGAAAAAAATAT
This sequence comes from Aythya ferina, assembly GCF_964211825.1. Taxonomy (NCBI): domain Eukaryota; kingdom Metazoa; phylum Chordata; class Aves; order Anseriformes; family Anatidae; genus Aythya; species Aythya ferina. Next base: position 15,780,649 of record NC_140301.1, on the reverse strand, counting down.
TAAATCTTATTATTTAAGAGACAACATAGATGACAACATTTCTCCTTAACACTGTTCAAACTAAGGGAAATATTAACCTTAAAAGTTTAGAAGCTAAAAGGCAGATACTGAGAAGAAAGGACAAAACAGGGATCCTGTGAATTGCAGTCACTAGCATACTGTTTTAAATTAACTCACTTCATGATGGTTTCAGGGGAGATGTATTTAGCAAGCAGTCTGGATAGGAAAGACTACTTTTAGAGCTGGCATGAATATTGCACTGTGCAGACTCACAGACTCATTGACAAATGGGCATTTGGTGCAGCAAGGCACATGGAAAAGCAGCGTGTTCCCTGAAAACTCAGCTCTTTAGCCTGCCCTTGGTCTGTCCATGGCATCTACTGCATAGTTGGAGGTTGTAACAAAGCTCTCAGTCATGTCTACATTCCTCTTCATTTGCAGTCAGAATGTAGTTAGGCCTCTGCTGTGGAGCCTGTATCTCACAGTTTGGCCTCTTCTCTGGGCCCATCCTCACTCTAAGTTGTCACCATGAAACTTTGTCTAATACTTTGTTACTCATTGTTCAAAACTGCTGAAAGATCCAGCCCATTCCCTTTATCTGTAGTTCACCTTCTGATTGCATCTTTGCATTTTGGGTGACAAATGCAGCCATACCCTATATGTCTTCATTCAGGGTGCTGATACTGAATTATCCTCCTGTTCAATCCCTTTGACAATGCCTTGACCCTTTTTGTATTTTTCCGTCTCGTTTTCCTGTCTCCATTGCTTTCAACGTGGCTACTTGTCCATATCTTTCTTCCCTGTTCAGCACCAGGATGATGTTACCTCTTGCTAGCATCAGTTAGGTTTCTACAGAAGGGCTCCTCTTGAGCCCTGCTCTAGGTTAGGACTTCTGGGCACAGTGATCATACAGAGAGGAATTACCAGAAACAGGTCTACTGAAAGTGTGTGCCATCTCTCCCTTTCACAGTCCCAGCTTTTCTTGACTGATCTCTCCTTGTGTGCATCTCAAACCCCAAATCTGTGCCTGTCCTGTGTCTGGGTTGGACCTTTCACCTCACTGCAATGCTCATCTGACAGTTTAATTCCAAACGGAGGAGTACCTCTTTTAATACAGTGGCTGATCAATAGATTAATCAGCTATTTTGTTTCTAGTTCTCTCTGTGTGGCTGTTCTGTTTCTCTACTTTTGAATACTGCAGCTCCAGAGTCAGACTGGGGTCAGGCTGAGATGTGGGGGCTATAAGAAAAGAAAGAATATGTGCCTGGCTGTTGGATGTCTTTGGAGCTGCCAGAGAAGAGCAAACAGGATATGCAAATCCACATACCTGTCCCGACTCCTTGCCTTGCCACAGAAACAGTTTATTCTTATGTAAAGATCACAATACTGTTTTAATGAGTAGGAAGCTTTCAGAAAAGGAAGCAAGAAGAGTGGCAATGTTAAGGCAATTTAAAAATGTATCTTTTCAGTCCCTCAGAATGAAAAAACGATACTTTGTTTTTCACTGAGGTGCTGTGATTTACAGAATAGAATCTTGGAGGTGTTTAAAGTGTTTTTTTTTTTTGTTTTTTTTTTTTTTTGTTTTTTTTTTTTTGATTACTGTGAGCTACTAAAATATCTCTACATCAATCTTATTTCTGCAGATGCATTTGTTGATATTTACCAGGTAATTTATGCTAATACAGACAGCATTCCCAACTGGTCACTTCCAGTACTAGCACTTACAGGCATTTTGTTAAGCACTTAAAAACACAAGCTGTACAACTGGATTACTTAAACTTTTTAATTAGTACTGTTGCCAAGAAACAATTGTGAACAACAGAATGTATTTTTGAATGCTTAATCATAATAAATCTGTCAATAAACAAGAAGCACATTTCTAGCTGAAGTGATATGAGGGAAATGATCATCCTCAATATATCTGTAATGATTTTCACCAGGCTGGGATCTGATATACAATATGGTGTCTCTAATGAAAGAACTGAACGCAACGCAAGATTTCTCTCTGAAATGTTCTGTATGGGAGAAAGACAAAGTTCCAGATCTTGTCATCTCAAAAAATAATCAGCATTCATTTTGTAGCGTTGTTTCTGCCCGTAGAAGAAACAAATGCATTTTTGCACTAGTCACAGACATTTTTCCTCTACTTTATTTTGGCTGTCTTTTTAGACCTAATGAGACCACTTGCATGTCAGAACTAATCAGTAGTGAATGAACTACAAACATGGATTTAGTAATTGCTTCTTTGCTCGAATTTAATATTTGCCTTCCAGTAATCTAGCAAGGGAGTTAGTGCTGTTCAGTGCAGTTCCAAGGGATTAAGAAGAGTTTCCTAACTACAATATTTTTACTCTTTTGGATAATTTGTAATTAACTGAAGCATATAGTACAAACATCACTTCAGTAAATAAATAAATAAATAAACAGATGAATAAATAAATTCATTCTCTTGATCTGGGAGAGGCCATTCACAATTTTAGTCTGGCTGAAAAAACCTCCCTTGTTCTGCCACTACCTATCTGTTTTTGTATGCTGGTAGAGACTTGGTAGATTTATATAGATTACAAAACACAGGAGAAACTAAAAAAAAGGCAGCTAACATTTCACCTGACATGTTATTGCTTAAAGTGTTAAAACTAGATTTAACCATCCACTACTCAGGCAAGGCTGCATGTCTTTTAACTGTCATTCCATTATTGCAGATCATGGAGATCATGCAGATCTTCATAGAATCAAATATTTAGGATGGTCATTGTCTATTAATCTACACAGAAAAAAAATAAAAGATTTATTTAAAAGATTTATTTAAAATAAAAGATTTATTTAAAATTTATTTATTTTTATTTAAAAAATAAAAGATTCATGCTGAAACAGAGAGAATGGTAACATACAATCTGTGAAGTGTGAGATTTGATATTGAATTCTGTAGTTTTAAGAACGAGCACAGATGTTTCCCCAGTGAAATACATTAACTATTTTAATTGAGTAGCCTGTATCCAAAAAGGGATTTTAGAGTAGAGTTATCAAACCACTGGTCCATCAGAATTATTATTATTATTTTTTCCCTAAAGCCCATTGTTTGCAGGTTATTTTCTGTTACACATACGAATTATATATTTCTATACATTCTAATTTTAATATTTAAATCTAATTCCTCCTAAGGAAGAAAACAGTAGGGATATTAGAACCAAGAAGAACAAAACCCAGGAACTTGCTATTGCATCAGAAAGGCACCCACCTGCTTTTGCAGTAGAATGTTCAGGAACAAACAAAACAAAACAAAACCACCACCACCAACAAAAAACAACAAACAACACATTTGAGAACAGTGATTTTGTACAATTAAGAAACAAAGAAAAGAAAGATGAATGTTATAATTCCTGCTATTTGCTTGTCTGTTGTAATATTAACTGATGGATGGCATTAAAAATGTCTGTTTGGCCATGAATGACATTGGCCAACAGTATGGTGGCTGACTGAACAAAAATGTAGTCAAGATACAAATTGGGCCAGATACAAATCAGGCAGCTGTAGCTACAGTAACATCTGCCACCTGAATGTTGTGCCCAGTATCTTGATTGGATTGAAATCAAATAAATATCTCTAATTAAATTTAATAGAGGTCCTTTCCTTTTGTTTATGAACGTAACCAGTAACAGACCAAATTCGACGGAAAATTTTGTTTAGAATAGGGAAAATATAAGCGCTATAATATTACTTAGCAGAAAGGTCTTCATATTAAATGCGTGTTTCTGACATAGAGAAGTGCTGGAGAATTAAAGTAGGCTACTGATAATACCAGTTTAATGATTTTAAATAACCATTGAGTATATTCAAATAGTTGGAGTGGATGTTCCTCCATTGGCTGCCCAAGAAAAGAGGAGGAATATGTGCTTAATTTTAGATGGTTACTCTTAGATGATGCATTCCAACTTAAATGCATACTTTTTAGGTCCAACTGACGTTTTATTTTTTATTTTATTTATTTAAAAAACAGAAAAAAAATATATATTTCTTTCATTTTTGAAATTCCCCTCTACTGCAATTCTGAGAGACACACATCAAAAGAGAAATGGCTGAGATGGTCCAAAATACAGCAGGGCTGGCTAACCTGGATTCATGCAATCATAGCATGAAGTTCACATGCTTGAAATCTTATAAGATGTTTTTTTTGACATTTATGTCCAAACTTTTAGCTTGGAGATTATGATTATTCTATTGCTATTTTCATGATATTTGCCCCATATTTTATTGCCATTTACAATTTTACACACTAGAAGATCAGAAAAAGTCATTGAATATTGTGAAATACAGCTTCATGAGTGGAAATGAATTATAATGTCCTATTAAAAAGCTTAAATTAAATAGTTTATGTGTGGTAAATTATGAAAGAAACGTCTCACTGTTCTGATGGCAGGGCTCACAACAGCTCTGAAGCCCACTAAGATGTATGACTGGAGTTTCTGTCCACAGGTGAAAAGATGTTGTTGTTTCAGAAGAACATCAAGGCAGAGGAGATTTCTCTCTGACCGATTATCCTGCCTTATTCATTTATAGCAGTTGTTATTGTCTGTGGCTTGTAAGGAGTTTAGGATAGCTGTGTTTTCTCTGAGTATTTCTATGCTCCATTGTTGATGTAACCAAATGATTTTGAATCATGGTAGTCTTTATCTAACGCGACAGCTACTGTGCCTTTGTGGCTGGGAAATTGTAGCTATATTACCCAATCTTCAACATTCTTTCAGGAGGGTGATAAATTTCACTCTCTTGAAAATGTGCTTTCTTTTCTGTTCTGTTCTGTCCCTATCACTGAACTATTCAGGACCTCCTCTATATGTAGAAAATGTGGCACAAATCTCTTCTCCTATCTTTTTCCTTTCTGTGCAAGATCTTGGCTTGACTTTTTGTTTGTTTGGTCTGACCTTTTAAAATATCAATCTAAGCATGAAAATAAGGGTTGCTTGTGGCTGACTGATACTGTGGGAGACAGAAAATAAGTCAAGTCCTGATTTAAATATATTAACAATTTCAAAATTTTTCCTGATACTTCAGGTAACTTTTCAACTCTGGCATGATTATTAGTGGCTTTTCATCTATTTAGTGCTTACTGATGACTCCCAGCTGGCATTCCTGGCATTCTGCCAGTAGTATTTTACACTTACTTTGTTGCTTTTCATGTAAGGACCTCAAAGCACTTCAGAAAATAAAATTACGTACATTTCGCAGGTAAGAAAATGGAAAGAGAGAGAGAATGGATGATTGTCTCAAGGCCTCCAAGCAATTCAATAGCAAAGTTAAAGAGACAATTCAAGAATCCTGCTCCTACTGTATTTAAAAAGTAAAGCACAAGGGTAATGCAGAGACTGTGGGGAAGCTCAGAACAAAATGGACATGGTAGACAATGGTAAATTGCACAAGACCCACAAATATCTCCTGAAATCTATTGCTTTGAATGCAACAAATTCACTTTGAATGATATCAAAAATATCTGATCAATTCCACTAAATACCAAAATCTTATTTGTCTGGGGCTTTTTGGAAGGGCATGTTTTGTTTTGTTTGGAATTTCATATCTGATGTAATGAAGAAACAGTATTGCTGACTTGTCTGATCTCTGATGATTTTCTCAAAAAATGTAAATCAGATAACACATCTAATCTCATTTTGAAGTTCCTTGATCTCTAGCTACTGTGCTAATCTCTTTGTTTCTTCCATTTGCTTTATTTGCTCAGACTGCCATCCAATTTCTCAATGTCTGTTATCCGAAAGTCAATGCAGGAGTGTCAGTGCATCTACTGCTCCTCCAAGATCCTGACAGCAGCTGGTGGATTCTGTCGAGCACCTGCAGACCTGCAAGTGATGCAGGCAGGGCTGCTGTCCTGCTTCTGCTGAGCAAGGGCAGCAGGGGATAACCACGTGCAAGTAAATGACATCTGCTGTAAAATGACAGCTTTACCCCAGACATCCATTAGCTGCTACCAATACAGTTCAGCTGCACAAGGCTGGCACTTTATATAGCAGCAGGATTTTCAGGTGATAACATAATAACAGAAACAATTAATCAGCCACATAATAAATAAAATTGTGTGCTGTGAAGTTCTGCCATTTGAAATACACACATCTCTGTGCTGACAGCAACCCCTTCCTGCCAAGGCTCAGGTCCTTGTGTGCACTGATCAGCTCAACATGTCTTTATCATTCCAGCATTAGGATACATTATCCCCATTAAAATAAGCGTTTGAACATATATACGTGCTGTTAGAAATTTTCATAGCTCAATGGATATTAGAAGACTTGCTACCATATCCCTTTTATTCCAGTCTTTGATTCACTGAAAACACATTACTTGAGTGCACTTACCTTTTAATGCTTTTTAATCAACTAGGCCAGGAAAATGGACCCTTCCTTGTTCAGCGTTCAAAACCTACGCAATCTGTCCTTATAACACACATTCCTGAAACATTGCCATGTACTTGAACAGCTCTGTGTACCTCAAGCAAGTTAGGACACTTGATGGCCCAAAATCCTGCACCTGAAAGTGGTGGCATCCATTTCTTCCTCTCCTGCTATGGGCTTGCCACAGGTCAAATATTCCCTGGAGCTAATTCAGCGCCCACTGGTGCCACCCGGTGGATATCAACGCAAACACATCGGTGGCATTCAAAAGGAGAGGTGGTACGGCAGTGGTAGAGGTGAGACCCTAAAACTCATACCTGCTTCTCCTTTAGAATTTTTATTTATTTATTTACTTTTACAATTACAGTAACAATTTATGTCTTGCAGTAAAGCAAGTCTTCAGACTTCTATGCAGTCTGAAATATGGTTATAATGAGTGGAATGTGATTCATTTCTTACTTTACACCATGTTAAGTTCTATTGGCTTCACTAAGGTTGCTTATGTGAGCATATATTTCTATCTGCATACATAAAGTGCTAATAACTATCATTTATTTGTGTTTTTAAAAAAAAATGGAGGCACAGAAAGGTTAAACGAGTTGAGAGGAACAGATATCTCAAAAAATGAATTCCCCTTACTTAAAATTCTGCTCTGTTTTTGCCTCTTTCCTTCTTGGTGAAATATTCAAGCTAACCATAAGACAAGCATATTCTTTAGTTTGTTCAAATTCAAAACACTGGGAGGAAACACAATTTTACTGCTATTTATTTGTGCCCTCCTATCAAAATAACCCTCTCCATGCTTGATTACCAGTATCCGAGGAGTCTTGGCTTGCATACTGCTATCCAGCCCCATGCCTGATTGCCAGTATCCAGGACTGCTGGCTTGCACTCTCTGGATCTCCAGAACAGATGCTAAGCCATCTTCCTTTGTGTGTGCTGGGATGTGCTGATGATATCCCATGGCAGTGCTCTGGGAACACTTTCCATACCCTAAGAACTCCCTTATGTTTTCCCAACAGCCTCACAAAATATAAAAAGATGCTCTACACCAGCTCCTGCCAGCTGCTTCCTTTTGCCTCAAGAAACAACCTTGTAGGCAGACTCCGAAATGGCCTCATCAAACAGAAGGTGGCTCTTCTGGTGTCAGTGTCTCATCCTGAAACAACTTTCAAAGTGTTTCCCATATCAGGCATAGCTCTTTATACAACAGTTTATAGAGATTCTGCCTTCAAAGAACATAAATAATAGCCAAAAGGCTACGGGCTCCCGATGCCCAGCAAGCACTAGAGCTTTGCTCTCATCTCACAAACACATACCATCACACACAGCGTTGGAGTTAACACCAGACCTGCACTGGAGTGCAGCTGGGTGCCTGGGGCCAGAGAAGACCATTACATCCATTCTGTTTGATCTCTTACTCAGCGTCAGCCATAACATCTCCTGCGATTACTTTTGTATGAATACAAAGTCTTGTTTTAAACTTGATAATTTTTTTCTCCTGTTAATGCTTCTGAAGCTAAATATGAGGTGAAAACTGAAAAGAATGTGATTGACATGTGGATGGATGTACTTAATGAAAAGACAATTAAGGTAATTAACAGGTAGTGCATATGCAAGAAATCTTGCCTGAGTTCACATCAAAATGTCAGAAGCTGATTCTTCTCACCTACAATTTTTCAACTACCATAACTTCACTTTGCTTAGAATAAAAGTACTTCTGATTTACATGAGCAAGAAACGGCTCATGTCTTCACTGCAAAATAGCTTGTGCACCTAAAATGCTCAACTTGTTTTGGAAGGATCAGCAATGCACTTAAACTGGAATTCAAGGAATTTATTATCTGCTTATTGCAAGGAAGCTTTAGTTTTGCTCCAGTGTGGATGGAGTATTAGGCAAGATGCCCCATTTTTCTTGCTGCCAATCCCTACTCCCTTCTGAATGCTATTCTGACTTATCAGCTGAGTACAACAATCTGTTGCCCTCTCCCCATTTCCCTTAGGTTCTTGTGGGTTTGCAGCCTCATGAGGTTTGGGTCTCATTTTTATTTTTGCAGTTACTTGCACAAAAAGCTGTTTCCTTCAAACCTCAACAGTCAAACGACTGAAAGCATTTCCATAACCCAGAGTCTACATCAAAATTTGGAGTCGGTGCTGTATGTTTGCCTCATGCTCCCATTCAAGTGAGACTGGAAATCTACCTTTAATTCCCTTCATTAAGGAGAATCGACATCCTGCAACAGGGAAAGGTACAGACACATCCAAGAAGCCGAGCATGGGCAGCTGATACAATGTGCTTTTTGTGACAAGGTGGAGGCTTGGAAGGGCGGCAACCCCCCAAGCAACACGGGATGGTACACGCACACAGCAGTGCTAGAGAGGTACATGTCTAAGGATGGCATTAGTCAGAATTGCTTGCAGTGAATAATTTCTGCCTTAATGTGCCGTCATCAGTCAGTATCCTGAGAAACTGGACAGTTTAATTGGATAGCTGTTAATGAAGGTAGAGTTCTTCATGTTCACCCAGGTTTAATTCTGCATTCCAGCAAATGAGAATGCTGCCATAGAATTAGCGATTTAAAAGTTCTCGTTCATGCAAAGAACAAAGATACTGTTAAAATAGTATACTGAACTTCAAATACAGCACCTCAAACATGACCCTTGTTTCACTATCCTTAGTAGTCTAATTCCATTTGGTTTAAATTAAGAAAAATGTAAAATGTTTATAATTCAGGATAGCCTAGTTAACTTTTTTTATCATTTAATTTGGGACAGAACTTGATATTCACAATGCCAGTGTGAAAATGAATTGTCATTGTAATTTTTCTAAAGCATTTACTTGCATTAGTTTGAAAAATGAAGTCATTGTGATAGGGGTATATCATCTGATTATTTGAATGTTTAAAAGTTTTTATATTAAGGAACATTGTTCAGTATGTTCTTTAATTTAAGAAGAATAAATAATTTCAAAATTTTGTTTTTAAGCATAAAGTGTATTAAAGGCCAAGGGGCATTTTGGTCCTTATCCAGCTTAAATATATGTTTAGCTATAAGTACCAGAGCATCGCACTGAAACCACTGAAATATTGTTCACACATGCTGTCATATTGTTACTTGGACTAGTAAAACATTCTAGAATCAGTTTTTAATTTCAGGGAAGATTTTTGCTAAACATCAATGTTTATAAACGGATTCATTTAAATTGCCTGGATTTGTTTTTTATGTTCAGTGATTCACATCATATATTGTTTGCACATTAGTTCAACTACCTACAATGTTGAAACAGCTAAATAGTTGTAGTTCTGCTTCAATGTATAGATTTATATCCATTTTATTTCAAAGATAACAGAATTGCTATTTCACCCCCTCCTATTTCTCTGCCATAGCATTTTATGGCCAGAATGAAAGGAAAAACAATCAAGGCTAGGTCTGGCAACAACCATGTTTGTCATTTGGAGGAAAAAACAGTATTTTGATAGGCTGCAGAGTGTGTAATCAGAGATTTTTCAAAGCTGCATAGCCAAACAATGCTTTGTTGTCCTCAAACTACTGAAATCATTTGGAATGAGAACAGTGATAGAATAACCAGTATATTTGAAAGTTAAATATGGAAGTCCTTTGAATTTGTTTCTTTCTCCAGCTATATTTCATTCAGGACAGGACTGCTGAAACATCTCTGTATTGCAGCATCCAAGAAGGACTCTGAGGAGACATTCTTTAGCTTGTAAAGAGGAATAGGTTACATATGTTTACTGCATCATTTCTCATTCTTGCTGTGATAGTTGCCAAGGAATGGATTAATGTTGCTCCATTTCACAGCAGCAATGCAGCTGTAATTCACAAGTATAAAATGCATTCTCTTTGGATAACTGCTTCCTACTATTTAGAGAGAAAAAAAAAAAAAAGTGTTATGTTATTAGAACAAAAACTTTGTGTGTGGTAGTATTTTATGGCAGAAGGTAAAGGTCAGCCAAAAAAATCCAATATGAAGATTGGAAAAAAAAAATGATATCTGTTTCTTTGGCCAATTTCACACCAGCATCACTGAAAGAAATGTGTTAGCTTAAAAATGGAGCAAAAGACTCTGAGGAATAATTCCCCTAATGCTTCTTCAGCTGCTGCTTTTCTTCTATGTTTACAGTCTGTCCATGCCAATATAAGCAGATTTATGGTGGATAGTCGGCTGAATATGAGCCAGCAGTGTGCTCAGGTGGCCAAGAAGGCCAACGGCATCCTGGCTTGTATCAGGAACAGTGTGACCAGCAGGGATAGGGAGGTGATCGTCCCCCTGTACTCAGCTCTGGTGAGGCCGCACCTCGAGTACTGTGTCCAGTTTTGGGCCCCTCGCTACAAGAAGGACATGAAGATGCTTGAGCGGGTCCAGAGAAGGGCGACGAAGCTGGTGAGGGGCCTGGAGAACAAGTCCTACGAGGAGCGGCTGAGGGAGCTGGGCTTGTTCAGCCTGGAGAAGAGGAGGCTCAGGGGTGACCTTATCGCTTTCTATGGGTACCTCAAGGGAGGCTGTAGTGAGGTGGGGGTTGGCCTGTTCTCCCACGTGCCTGGTGACAGGACGAGGGGGAATGGGCTTAAATTGAGCCAGGGGAGTTTTAGGTTAGATGTTAGGAAGAACTTCTTCACTGAAAGGGTTGTGAGGCACTGGAACAGGCTGCCCAGGGAAGTGGTGGAGTCACCCTCCCTGGAAGTCTTCAAAAGACGTTTAGATGTAGAGCTTAGGGAAATGGTTTAGTGGGGACTGTTAGTGTTAGGTCAGAGGTTGGACTCGATGATCTTGAGGTCTCTTCCAACCTAGAAATTCTGTGATTCTGTGATTTCAGTCTTCTGTATGTATATTTGGGGTTAATCCATTGCCAGCTATTTATGAATTTATTTTTTTAGGGACAAAAATAACCATGATGGAAAACAGTTTCTTGGTAGCCAACTTGTTTTACAGATCTTCCCTGGATGTTTTTCCATTTGCTAATGTGTAGTCTACCTGCTTGACCCTGCATCTCTGCACTTCTGACCTAACTCAAAGGTATAGGATGGGATCCAACTTTGCTTAAGGTATGGGCAAGCTCTCCAGTTCAAAATGCAGACTGCAAAGGTCATTCTTTGCCTAAGGCATAAAAGCAATATTTCACTCTTCCTTTGCATTGCTTAGCTATGCCATTCTTGGAAGAGGAAAATGCTGTGTAAGGTCTATTCCCAATGATATATGATTCATCGTTCTCTTTCCAAGTCATTTAGATACTTGGAGACAGCCACAGGAATGTTAGGATTCTCATGCCAACTCAGATGAATCTGTATGGCCTGTTCATACAATGTTCATCTGGACTCTTATCCGCCCTCAGTTTTTGTGCTATAAAAATACCACCGATGATCTGCAACAAAACCTCCGCTCCATTTCAGATATTTAAGTGTAAAAAAGCATAGGAAAAGTTATCTTAAGATTATTACACCTTACACCTTAGTTATCTTAAGAAGATTGCACCTTATGGGTATATGTGCATACCATCTATGTGGTGTATATACACCACTTCTATAGAATAAGTACTATATATGTATGTATATGGCAGTCTCCTTTAGAGAACTATCTCTATGCACTATGGCTGTGAACCAGTTTGGGCCATTTGGCTTCAGCACCAGGAACTGCCCCATGGTCACCTTTCCCTCAGCAGTATAGATACAGCCTCAGATGATTTAAGTACTCCCCCTCCTAGGTCATTTCCAACATCAGAAACAGCCAGTAAGTGATAAAGAAGCTGATCCTTGAAATCAATGTGAAGATTCCCATTACATTTTGCAGACCTTAATAAAGGCCCAGATGACCTGTTTATCTGTGAAATTGCTGCTGTCACCAGATGGATGAATTCCTGTGCATGAAGAAAGATAATAAGGGTGATGAGTTTGATTTAGGACCGATATACAGCATCTGTCTGGCTCAAGGATATTCTGTGGAAATCCTGCCTGAAAATACAGAAATCTAGCCTCTACATTTCCTTGTACTGAATGAAATTAAATTCCTTGTAAAGCTAAGATGTATTTACCAGTTGCTGTTAAAATTTAACAGTGGCCCAGTACAACATAAAGCAGAACAACAGTGCAAAGGGGGTCTTTCTCTGCAAAGCCAAACGTTCACCAGAGCATTACCTGGAAATTCACAGTTAGATCTTGGAAATGGATTTAATCTTGCATTTCTGAGACAGGAGCAAAGACAGGAGAGCTGAACAGAACACACAACCCCACACTGCTTTGTCATTTTTCTCAAGTCACAAGGTGGTGGTGAGAAGGCGAAACACTTTGCTGGCGTTGTGGAAGCTCAGATAACCCCTGCTGCCCCATACAAGGGCAGTGTGCAGCTGGGCAGCAGCCATGGGAGAGCTCTTCTACACGAACAGGAAAACTGCTTTTAAAAGATTCTTCAAATGGGAAAACAGCAAAAGTCTTGGTATGGATTTGATAGGAAAAGAGGAAGATTTTTCTCTGCTCTTGGAACTTTATCTGCTTCCAGCACCAGTTTGGGGACAAATCTTATAGCCCAGACTGCCCGAATCTGCAATCTGCCTGGACACTGGTTCTTTGCTGACAGGACTCTCTTGGCCTCACTGTTATCCTTCTGAATGCAAGTGAAAGAAGAATCAAGTTTGACATCTCTGAAGAAACAGGTTTCTCCCACAAGACCTTGCACAGGGTACCACTGCACATACAAAGCTGCAGAAAACTGCCTGGAAACCCTGGAAGTTTAGCTGCGTGGGAATTGATCTAGAAGAGTTATTTCTTGCTACAGAAGGTAGGAAGCAAGCATGCAGGCGTGTTTAGCATAAACAGTGTCATGACAAGCTAACAAGGATGGAAAAAAAGAAATTTCCATATGGGTAAGCAAATAAATAGAACTGGCATATGGTGTAATACTACAGCCTAGTGTAAAAAAAGGCAGTATCCAGACCCCGTAAGGCCTAATTCCTGCTGGCAGACCCTGACTCCATTATCTATTGCAGTATTTCAAATCCCTCTCTAAATGTGAAGTAGTTCATGCATACACATCACTGAAAACAAACGAACTTGTATTTAAAATGCAAATTCATCAAGAGCATCACTCATCACTGATATTTACAGTTTGCATATCTGTTATGCCCAAAAACCCTGTCAAGAACTGATGCTGCCTTGTGCTCGATTGCTGGTCATGGTAGAACTGCTCCTCCCTGTATAGTCCTGATACAGGATGAAATGTATCAGGACTCTAGCAATAGAACTAGAAAATCAAACGTTCTCACAGATATTTCTCTACTTTTACTGCAGAAATACTCATATTAGTGTATTCATTGTTCATGATAGCACGAGATATGATTTTAGAAAGTTCTCTACTATTAAATGACAAAATTTGCTTAATAGGTCTATCGGTAACCTAAGCAGCAGGAACATGGGTGAATTCTGAATTGGGATGGCCTAAAATAAGTAGATGCTATTGAAAAATGTTTTAATTGATCCTTCCAGGTTTCTCTGATGTTTGACTTAGTGCAGCAAGTGTGGCTAAAGCTGTGTTTTGTTTATATCTTCTCTGAAATGTATTAATACGAACGATTATTATAATTCCTTGTTTTATCTGCATTTACAAAACTTGCGCCTATTGTCTGAGCCTCTGGGCATGTTTACAATTGTTTTAAAGACACTTGCTAATATTGAATTGCTAAGAATGGGTAGCATGCAGACAACACCCATATGAATCAGATGCAGTCTATAATAGCATTTGACTATTAACCAAATGCTGCACATTTAGTCCATAAATAAGTACACTAAAACTCCCCAAATTGAGATGGATATAGCAGTTAGTTTTCCCACACCCTGTTTTTCCATCATGGTCTTGATTATAAATCTTATGAGCTGTCTTTTCATCACTACTAAAGATTAATATTTACACATCATAAATGTCCTGTACTTCCATGTGATTGGCACCTTTCACTTTCTTCTCTGGGACAGGAAAACACTGCCTAATGGAAAAGACATTCTCATGTAAGGCCACCTTTAACAGAGGTCTACAGTGTCCTTCCATTCCCTTACGTGACTGATGATTACACGATTAGAAGGTAGATTACATTCAAAATTCTAAAATAATTACTTTCTGCTGCCTGCCCGAAATGTATTTATTTTTATGGAAGAAATAATTCTGGAAGTTCAGTATTTCTGTATTATGGTAACCTTTATGCTAACCTTTTCCTGATAAGGCATAAAAATGCAGGTTTAGACTTTTTTTTTTTTTTTTTTTTTGGAGCTGTCATTCACATAGACTGCTAAAATTCACAGATTTCATTAGAGAAAGAGGAAGAACAGAAGAGAAACAGAGCAGGGTTTAAGCACAGACTTACACTAAGAACTAGCAAAGCACTTCTCATAAGAAATACCCATTGAAAACTTGTATCTTAAAGTTACTAGCAGGAAGTAAAGGGCCACTTCAGTCTAACCGAATTGCAGCATTCAAAGACCAAAAGACAACAAAAATTAGGTTGATTTTAGGCTATGGCTTGCTCTATTATAATCACAGAATCAGAGAATTGAAGGGGTTGGAAGGGACCTCAAAAGATCATCGGGTCCAACCCCCCCTGCCAAAGCAGGTTCCTTAGAGCAGGCTGCCCAGGTAGGCGTCCAGACAGGCCTTGAATATCTCCAGAGAAGGAGACTCCACAACCTCCCTGGGCAGCCTGTCTCAATTTAATGGCCTTTTGAGACTTCAGTTCCATTTACCTTGGTTTTCCAAGCTTTTCTCTGCAGCTAGAAGCCCTGGAAAAAATAAAATAAAAACAAAGGCGGGTCTCTAGGAGCTGTGACTATAGCAGGAATATCTACAAGCATAATAACTGGTATGACCAGGATGCAGAGAGATGATCCTGAATGGAAAAAACCAGCTCATTTCTCTAGTAAGGATATCAGTGGTCAGAGAAAAGGAAAACATATTAATGACTTCTGCTCACGGTAAAAGGCCTACTGCTTGGATCAATTTTTTAGTGCAATGTTCTGTCTACTTTAAAAGTTGCAAGTGACGGCTGTTAGAAGTGGAGAACCAATCTATATGAACTGCATTCACTCATGTACTTGCACAATATTTTCCTGTATATTACCCTTAGAACAGCACACTTTCAGCTGTTTTTCTGGAGATCCATAGATCATGACTGACACTTTTGAAAAAGATAAGTAAGGATGCAAGCATGCCCTGTATTTTGTGTTACACTCTAAAGCTTTTCTGAGAAAACGCTGTCTGAAAATCATGTCTCTGAGAGGTCTCATAACAAATAGCCACTTTTGAAAGTGTTAATCACTGATGTTAAAGATACCTTCTTTCTATTTAATATTATACTTTTTATCCTTATAAAGGGAAGGGAACAGGCACTAAATATAATAATATAATAGAAAGATTTATTGCGAGTATATTCATGTAAAGAAAATGAATGCAAAGGTCTTTAGACTTTCATTCCATGGGGGACTACAGCAATTTTATCAGTATACTTTTTACTTAAACAAGATCTCATAAGTAGTTTAAATAGAAGACTTCATCTGAAAAATATTGCAAAATATCTGTTAATCACTCCCTTCAAAAAATAGCTGTATTCCCATCTGAGGTCATCTCTTATAGTAATACTTGACTTCAAATTTTAGGATTTTATACTTGACAACTGAAATTAGTAAATTTCACCTCTCTAGATCTTGAATTTCCCATATACAGAAGAATTAAGCTATTTAGACCATATATTTCTTATAATCAGAACTAACTGGTAGAACAATGTTTGTACAGGCTGTAATATGAATTTCAAGAGCAGCTGTTTGACTACCCTGGAGCGTATGTCCAAGAGAAGCACAGATATGCTTTGCTTGGTCAAATGGTGCTTTTTCTTCCATAGGCTGATGTACTAATAAGTAACTTCCAGCAGGTGAAAAAAAAAAAAATTGCAAAGCAATAGTTAGCTTCAGTTGTTTAACTTAAACATTAAATATTTCGCTTGCTTTATCACTGTAATTTTCACATTTAAATTTCCAATTCTCTTGTCAAGCACAAAGTTGTGTTCATGCTTTCAACACTGCAAGAAAAAGTTTTACACCCACCTCCTCTTGGTTATTATTTCGAAAGCAATTTAAAACAATCTCACAAAAACATGATTTCTCATATTATACTTAGTGAAACAGAATACTCAGTAAATTAATGTTATCATTGGTGTCTCAGGATAATGTTGAGGAATGTCTTAAGCATTTTTCTTGGCTTACTAGCTTGTAAAGCATTGTGTACCATGCACAGATTATCATTTTCAAGGGGCAAACACATTTTACATGCTTACCCATATCTCCATCCAGACATAAGATTGAAAAGCACTCGATATCTACCACTTTTTTCTTTTTTTTTTTTTTTTTTTTTTTTTTGATCATTCATCAAATGTGCAGAACAGCTAGTCTAGCACAAGGTAAAAAGAGTATCATTTGCTGTTACTGACTACTGCAAATTACCAGCCAGATTTAAGGGGTAGGAGAAAAGTAATTGCATGTTCCCATTAACTTTCTCAAACAGGTAGTACATTCTTTAAAGCAATTATTTAAGATGCATTTCTCTGTTTCCAGAGAACTCCAGCCACATTTAAGAAAAGGATGGATAACAGAAGTCTACTTATGCAAACTTATGTGGGTAAAGGTTAGCACATGCAGGGAAGAAAGAAAGAATGAGAGAGAGCAGTCACAGTGGCTACCTGACATACTGTAAGCATAGAGGTATTTGGTGAGGGATTTTTTGCATGAGGAGAGACAAGAATGATTTTTTTTTTTCACTCGGATAACACTTAGAAACTACATGTTTGCTTCCTAGATTGTGAATCCAAGTTGCAATCCAGAGATACATGATATGACAGAGGTTAAAAACAGAGTGCAGGGAAAGACCGACCTTTCATTTTCATTCGCAGTCATGATCATCATAAACATTACTGCAAACAGGCCCCGAAGCACAATCAGCTTAATATTTGTCATTTCAGAACAGTCAGCTTCTTTTCTATTGAAATGAATCACATAAATACAAACAGGTTCTCCTTCCCCTGTTTATGTCCTTCACATGTCCACTAATAGTTTGTGCACAGCATTTCCCATTCCCCGATTTTTTAAAAAGACAATTAAAACCAGAAGTATGGTTTAGTTCTGGAATGGAAGTAAAATTAAAGGTGAAAAGTCAAGACAATCAACTATTTTCCAAGAAACTATACATTCTGAAAGAAAGATGTACTCTCTCCAGACAACTGTTACTGCTGCTCAGGTTTAACTAGCAGAAATCCATGAAAAATTAGAAAACAGAGAAATGTTCAACTTGTAGCAAGTAAAAAGTATGATCTAACTGGGGAGAAAATGACACACAGTGTTTGTGATAGAAGAGTTGAACTCTAAAAAACAAAGAGAAAAGGAGAAACAAATGCATAAAAAAAAAAAAAAAGCCAAAATCTACTCAAGCTTTTCATTTGCATGGAAAACAAAGGTGGTCACTTTGGATTAGCAGGGTCCTTTGTGATACTCCAGGTACATTGCTGAAGCACTGGCATGCTGCAGTGATTCAAATTAAGCTACAGGGATCCAGTTTCCTCTTTCACGTGATCGAAATTGCTGCTGTACTGGTAGATCTTTATTTATTTATTTATTATTATTTTTTTCCAGAAAAGGTGTGGAGTATCAACCACAGGAAAGACAGTTAGATAGAACGAGCATGAATTATACTTATGGAAGGGAAGGCAGTTTTTGCTGGTACTACTTCTCAGAGTTTGTATCACTGCAGGATTCCACTGATGAACCACTGATCCAACCTCCTTTTGACTGAATAACCTCCCATATCCATTTATGCTCCCCCACAACCATTTGAGCATTTAAGTATACTACCGGGTGCTTTTTAACTGGGCAAATGTTTTATAATTCTGTTTTATGACTTAATCACACCTAATATATAAGCTATGTTACTGTTTGTACCATTGCAGTATTTAAGCTATAAAAGACAAATTCTCTTCAAGGCTTTATTGGAGTATATCTAGAATAAGTCCACAGAAATTTGTGTCATATTTTGGATAGAATGGGCCCAGACAAAGTAGGTTGATTTATATTGCTATTACTGGAAGCAGTATTTGGCTCAGCCTCTCTGGACAGCACTAACTTTAAGCATGAGAGTAGTGAGTATGTCATTACCAATGGCTACAGCCTCAGTAGACGAATTAAAATCTGGAAAGTTAAATGACTAGGAAAAAAACAGTACAGAGATAAAAATGTTTCATTTCCCTGCTTTATTTCATTCTTACATCTTTCATCAGGGAAAAATAAGCCTACAAAGATTCAGGATGAATACTATCTTCATGGACACCATTGATCATAAGTAGAGCCCAGAAATGCGGTAGCATATAGGAGGCCAAATTCCATGTAATAAGCCATTCCATATGCTGCGCATGTAATACAATCAATAGGCTATTACCTTAGTCTTATCCACAAACTAAAGCAACAAAATTAACAGATCACAATCTCCAACCCAAGTCTGAAGCAAGCAAAGTTTGGACCTTGAGTCACACAGTATGAGTTATGGCCCAGAACACTGTTCCTGTGTAAAGTTTAGACCTGTCTTGAAATCATCAGTACAATGAAATTCAAAGACTTGGGTTTTAGGGAAATATATTCTTGAGGGCTGTGAATACTATATTGCTGAGATGTGGTTTATGATAGATAAATTATCATTATTGGATTTATTGTTTAATGCCAAGAAGCAAGAATAAAATGTTTGCAAATATATTGTTCTTGTAATTGATGTAACAAGCATGAAGAACAGTGGTAATGGTACCTCACCAACATTTCTTACTTTTCATGTAACACTGTCTCTGAAGATGGCTTGTTACCCAAATGAGATTTGGACAGAACTGATCCAAATTCCCTCCTTCTCAGCCTCTTGCCCATTAAATAGCAGGCTCCAGTTGGTGCATATTTTTTCAAAAGCTAACACCCTAAGCACCAGCTGCCAAAATATTGATCATTTTTCCTTTATTAGGGACATACCTGCATGGACAATTTAAGGGAAGAAAAAAAGAAAAAAAGAAAAAAGAAAAAGTCCAAAACATTTATATTATGGTCTGAGGCAGCTGGAATTATTATTGTGGTGATCATCAAATGAAGTATGGTCATTTCATTCGGTTACCCTTTATTCTTCCAGGACACTCTTTCATGCCACATGTCAAATAAATACCATCAGAGACAGGATTCAATTTTGCTTTCCCTGGAAGGTATGGCTCATCCTCATACACCATCAAATGGTCCATGCACAAATATCAATATCTCTCACTCCTTTCATTTGTAAAGCGCTATTCACTCTGGAAACAGACAGGTATCATCTATTGACAGAAAATGTGCAGTAATCATAACAGGGGAAAGGTCAAAGTAGTCACTTGGTGCTCCCAACATCACAGAAAGCATAAAGAATCACCTACAAGACAGGACTGATGATGTTTGGTTGGCCTTTTAACAAAGAGAAAGGAAATCAGGGTGATTTTTGGTCAAAGTAGAAATAACTGACCATCTGTGGTTTGTGCAATCAGCATTGCTGTGACTGATTTGTGTCCAACTAATTCAGCTAATACTCAGCTAGTAAATAAATGAAATACATATTCTCCCTTACCAGAACTGACTGGACATCATGAGTAACAGAGGTGTTACATGTATTTATAATAATTAACGACTAACCAGTATCTCCAAACTTTATATAGTTTACCTATGAATATATTAAATAATATTTACCTTGTTCGCTATGGAAATTGAAAAAAAATATGCAAATGCTGTAAAATATTTAGAAAATTTAAAGGAAACTTAATATATAGTTATGAGCATTTGTTCCAGAAACCTAGTTCCAGTAATTATATACATCCAAACTGCAAACAGAAACACATGCTGTGACCTTCTGGTACAGGTCCAGTGAACACTGCTTAAATTTCAAATGTTTGACTGATCTCTGTGCAAACAAACTGCAGGACAAAAATTATCTCTTCTCCCCCCCCCCCCCAGGAAATTATAAATAGAAGGAAGTCATGCTCTCTTTGTTGAGAAATGCCAGGTAGATAAAAAGAACTGAAAGATAAAAATAAACATATTTGTTAATGATTAATTCCTGAGATAAATATCTTCTACTGACTACTGACAGATCTCTTGAAGGTTTTTTTTTTTTTTTTTTTTTTTTTCTTTTGGGGGGGGGGGTTGGTTGGGAGGAGAGTGATGGGGTGGAGGATGATGGTGGTGGTGTGAGAGTCCTAGCTGTCTACAGATGACAGGACTCAAAAATCAGATGTTCGTTCATACAGATAAACTTATGTTGATATCCTTTGGTTGTTCTAGCTGAATAATTCAGTGCATTAAATATAGACTGAGTGTGAATTTCTGTTAGATATATATGGCACAAGAAGCTGTATTTGTTTAAGGCAGGTATATGGAAGCAAAGGGTGTGGACCAAAACACTGGCAAATTTGAGAAAGATACTGGGGAAAGTTTTATCTGGTACATTTAGAACTGCTTCAGATCATTTGTTCCCATCTGGTCTCAGTCCTAATCATTTGTTCTTTTTTTATTCTAGCAAAACAAGTAAATACAGTAGCTACCACACTGCAGGCTACTGATGGTTTTCACTGGTGGCATGACTGACTGTCTGGGACACAGCTGTATCCCCTCTGCACACTGCTGTCTGCCTCCATGGAATACACGGAGGTTGAAGCATACGCGTTTGTGGCAACAGATTAAGGAAGAATAATCTTGTGATTTTGTGAGAGTGTAGGGGTCAAATCGCTCAGTTATACCTTAGCAGTGTAGTGGGAGATGCTAAATAAAATGTAGGAAAGAGCTTTTGCTTCCAAGAGAGTCTCTTGGTCTTGAACAAATGCAATACTCTTGGCTAGGCTGAGTCAACAAATCAATCCATATTTCCTCATGTGAGATTGCATTTGAAACAGCTCCATTGTGCCTTCCTCCTTGCTTGGAAATGTTTCCCCTTGGCTAACTGTTCTAGAGGGCTGGTGATAAGGTACTTAGAAGGGGCAAGGTCATGACCCTATGTATTTATTTCAACAATCAGCTTCAAAGCAGCTTTATCAACACTTCAAATCCAGACAACATTAGAGAATCTGTGCTATTGCATGCCATTGACTTCAGTCACTTTTCTTTGAATTTCCCATTTACAGCATCCAGTTAATGGAACCTATCCACTCTTTGAGAGGCTTTTTTTTAAACAGAATTAACTGTTGAAAGATATCAAGCATTTTACATGCAGCTACGCATGGAGAGATGCACACTATCACTGTCAATACTTCCACATCTTTAGCAAAGGCCAGAAACAGATGAGACGTGGGTGCCCTAATGTTTCACTTAGTCTCTCCTTGTAGCAGCTGTGATGCTGTAACCATGAAGATATGAGGTCTGTAAACAGGCACAGTGCTTGGTCTAAGCTGGTCTAAGAAAAAATACCACATCTTCCTAAAAATGTCATGCACCTTACACAATTTAACTATCTTTTAAAACAAGTCTGAAGATATATTTCAAGTATCTTCACAGAAAAAGATACTGATGATAATTTAAGCTATTCAAATTGAAAAAAGTAACAGTCTATAAATTGGTCAGCGTGCACATTTTTGACACTCAGAAAATTATTAGTGGGTTAATGTCAAATTACTGTTAGCACAATGTATAAGGATTTATATCATGCAGAGGATTCCTAACAGATTGTAGACATCTTCAAAACATGCTTCAGGAGGTAAAAACCTGTTTTTGATGGTGTTTTTTGCCAGTACACAGCAGATGCTCAGTTGGACTAAATCTGTGCAACTACAGAGTGGTGACCTGACTGTAACTCAGCCGAAGTCCAGGATCTGCCTTAGTAACTAATAAGAACTGTAAAATGTCGCCAAACTTGCTTTCTCTCCTTGTTTCTTCTATTTATTTGTGCATTTAATTATTTATTTATTGTTTAAGAAAAGAAGCAACAAAAAGATCAATCTGTATCAGCTAACCCAATTAGAATACATAACAAAAATGTGCAAGCTAGTTTCACTACATACAGAAACCAACGAAGGAAAAAATTATAATAATTATATAATTATATGATAATTATAATTATTAAAATTATAATAATGTGATTTTAAGCTTGGATTGCTTTTTTACCTTTAAGAAGTAGGTGCACGCAAGATACTGTGCAAAGAAAAGCTGATGTTATTTTTATTTTCCAAGTGCTAATGTTTTTTCTTCTTATAAAATCCTCTTACGAGAAAAATACCTTCAGCATAAACATCACCAGTCTTGACATAGTGTATTAAAAAACCAAAAGTGATACTGTGTTTCTGCTTTATACACTCAAGAAGTAGCCCTGAACTGCACAATGCACAGTTCAGCATGTTTTGCCACATTCTGCCTATTATGGCTGAGTACTTCAGAAAATAAGCCCTACTTCCCTTGCAGTGAGTGTAAGGTTTCCCACTACTTTTCACACAGAATTTCAAGTTACCTTTAATTGGCAATTGATAGGAATCCATGCAACTCTTACTTCTACCACGTAAAATAAACAAATTGGGCACTATGCTGCTGTTGTATTACTCAATACATGAAAGGATGAAGATGGGCTACCAAGCGCTCTAGAAATTTCTCAGAATTTTCCAAAAGTTTAGTGCATTTCCAAAAGTTTAGTGATTGTTTCATCTTCATATTCAGATTGGGATGTGCCTTTTTGCTGCTTCTTTACCTGTTTTAAATGTTTCAGTCATTCAGATAAAATAACCAATTACACAGCAAACAAATTGAACAGTTCACAAATGCCCCCCGGTCTGACATTTGTTCATGTAAATTACTGGACAAATACTTATGAGCAACAAACATGTTGTCAGAAACCTGAGTCGGATTATAGATACGTCTTGACCAGTAAATATCCCAAAAGCTCAGTCCCTGGTTTGTTAGTTCTGATATTGCTTCCCCAATCTTACTGCAAAGATGAGTCACTTTTGACTGAGCTGCTGACAGCAATGGTTTTAATGTTTAATTTTTCTAGCTGGAAAGAAAACCTTTTTTAGCTATGAACATGCTCAGCCGACCAGATGGACATAATACCTCCACAAATATGTGAAAGTTACCTTTAAAAAGGACTGCAGTGAGCTTTAAAACAAATTCTGAATGTTGCATCATATTATTTCTGAGATAAAATAAAATGCATCTATTCTGTCTTTAAAAAATATGATGAAAACAAGAAACATAGGGTTAAGCAATTTTTTCTTATGTCAGAACAAGGAAAAATGCTCTAACTGCTATCCAAATGGCACAATCATAAGCAATCCATGTTACTTCTAGGTCAGTACACTGTTTCCTATTAGTGCCGTTCACGTGTTCTTATGCACTAGACAACAGGTATCGGGTAGGACATCCTACACTAAAATATATCTAAATAATACACTTTTAGTTACTGATAAGCCTAAAATTCTAACCACAGCATTTGCACTGACTCATGACCAAATAGCATATCCACTGTCACGATGCACATCATGCAAAACAGACTCAGGCATTTTGGAAATGTGTTTGTTTTCATGTTTTCCTGTTCCACTGACTACAACTATTATATCTGGAATTACTCCATTTTTTCATCCTGGCTTACCCACATGTATTGCTATTGCACAATTACCTCAGGACAGCCCTCTGCACTATTAACCATCAAAGACAAAAGAAACTGAAAGGAGAGGAAAAAAAAAATATTGCTTTTCTCTATGTAAAATGCTCCTGTTATTTTTCTGCAATCAAACTACATGATCAAAATAGGCATGTGAACAGCATACTCTCAATTTTTAAAAACATTTGAATAATATGACTCTACAAATATAGAGTAATAAAAAATACTTTTCAAATATTTTATGTATAGAAGACATCAAGATATTTAAAAGGTTGAGTCCATTTCAGGCCATAGTTTGATTACAATTTAGAATAGCAGTCTTTATGACAAATTGATTAATAGCATGAAAATGTAACTATAAAAAAAAAAAAAGCCACAACAGACCATTCATAACCATACTGTGGTCATGGCCTTACACCTTTGAAAACGCTTACCAATGACTTTTCAGCAAGTCTACACCATAATGTTGGTTAAATAAAGAAATAGTTCACAGAACAGGCATAGGTATTTATGCAGAGAAAGGCTTCAAGGAATGAAGCCTTACGACTGGAAGGCCTGTAAGCAAGACTGGCCATTTGTTTCTGTTATGCTGGAACTTGAACAGGATTTAACTCAAGGACATACAGTCCATATCAGACTACTCGGTGAACACTCCGGTCCTCCTTGGCTTTTCATCTTGGGAATCCGTGTAACATCAGGGCTCCATCTTTCTTTGCACAGGGCTGGGCAACCAGCCATCAGAAAATCCTAGCCCTAGGCAGTTTGCCTAGCGCTTCGGCTGCAAGTTTTCCTTGCTCATGCTGGGCTGCTGTTTTTTTTCTGCTCTCAGTTTGTAACTCCCACAAATCTGTCTTGGAGTACACTTGTGTGAGGACTGCTGCTTCTACCCAAGTGCTTTTGATCAGCAACAAAGAGTCCTATGCTGTTTGCATTGTTACTATGTGTGAAGTTTTGTGCTTCAGTCCATTAATGGGGAACGTCTCACATTTCTCTCTGATTTTTTAATTTTATTTTAGGATAGCAATTTATTTCATTTTGAACTTTTCATGCTGCTTAATGGGCCTCTTCATGTCAGTCTAGAAAACTCACAAAAAGGAATAAATCTTGCTTTGATTTGTCCTTTTGAGAAGATGGGTTTCCTCCTCATAAAGGAAAGGGGTGTCTCAAAGCCCAAGGATCTTAAAAACCCAGGGAGGCCACAGTTGCTTGATATCAGCAGCCTTCCCTCCAGGTAGTAGAGCTCTACGTGAAGCCATGCGTACACGCAGTTTCTCATTACTGCCTGACTCATCCCTTCACAGAGAAAGACAGGGGATTTTACTGTTTGGGAACAGAGTTAAAGATGTGAATATAAATATCTGTTTATCATTTAAAATGTGCAGAAGAGAGACAGATTGCAATTACTGTGGTGTAAATTTGAAGTAACATTACGGAAATTTAGATCAGGATATATGCTCAAACTCATAACGAAACTACTAGTCAGAGAAATTATTTCATTGATAATGGGGCCCAAGAAATGGAGAGAAATTGTATTGTAATGGTAGCTTTTTTTTTTTTTTTTTTTTTTTTTTTTTTTTTTTTTTTTTTGACAGAACCAACTTGAACTTGTTTCAGCTTTTTGAAATAGAGCATAATAATTGCATTCACAGGATCTGGCTGAAACCAGGCAGCCAATTCACAGGTGGAAGGAACATCTGACAAAATCCCTTTTAGCAGGGAAGCTGCCAGTGCATGCACCTGGCTTTTTGTTGGAGTCATTTCCATCTGACAAAAGCATTGTTGTGAAATGATGGGGAAAAATAAACAAGGAACAAGGCATGCTGGAATTTAAACTGAAAGAGAATCTTGCCTGAGTTTAGGAAAGGCTAAGGGAAGCACTGGAGGACCTAGCACTTTCCCACCAGCAAAACAGAGGAAAATGAAGATTTGTGGGAACCTTATCTGCATTTCTCATGTTTTTCTTTCTTTCCTTTTTTTTTTTTTTTTTTTCCCCCCAAGCAGTCCTGAGAACCATATTGTTGGACAAGAGACCCATTCTTTAGGGATTTTAACAATGAAAATAGAATTCTGGGTCTTGTTCCAAGGGGATAATATACAGTGGTTTGTAAACATTCACAAATGATGCCAAGCTCTTGCTAATGATATTTAAGAGTTGACAACTTTCAGTGTACAGGCTGAGCTCACAGGTGAGGTATGTCACTGCTGGGTGTGGTGTACCAGGAATTGCTGGCCTTCCTAATTGCCATAATTAAGAGTCCAGAATGCAACTTAAGTGCTCAGGAACAAAGCGTTAGAGTTTGTGGTGAGGACTGACTAGGTTTAGAATAAAGAAAAAAAATATAAAACTATGTCATATGCTATAATCACTTCTTTAACCAGACTCCATTAACTAATTTTTCTACTTAAAAATTACAATAGAAATAATAGAAATTATAAACCAAACTGAGTGTGAAAGAGAACTGTGTCCTCTGGGCTTGATCCAAATTGAATCTCTTAAAAATCTCACAAAATCTTTACAGTCTTAGAATGGCCAGCACAGCTGGCTCACTGCCACCCAATAAGGTTTCTGCATAGGGGCCATGCCAGGCAGATTCCTGGTTCCTGTCCTGTTGGGTCATTTTTCACGTTCCATGTATTTCTTACTGCTGAAATAGGCTGTTGACAGCCAGAAGCAGCCACTGTGCCGAATTCCTTAGTCCTTTTGCCAGATTCATCACTGGCAAGATGTGAATCCAGCTCTGAGCCTATAAACTAAAGCAAAACACTATAACTTACACCAATTTGCTGACATTACTGTCAGACTTCTCCAAGTTCTGCATTGTACATTTTATGGTTTATCCCATTCTGCTTTTTTTTTTTTTTTTTTTTTTTTTTTTTTGTATTGTAATTCTCTGTATGTGGAATGGAAGGCAGTTAATTGTCACTAATAAAAAGACTTTCCAGACAATCTTTTTTACTATTCTTCTTTCTGTCATTCTACTCAAAAGAGAGAGGGAGACCTCCAACTTCTTGGATTTGAAGAGGAAGACAATATTTTACATTTCTTTTATAGGAAAAGAAGGAAGAGAAGAGAGGAAGGTCTAAGTTACTAACAGCTATTGCATACAGCAAACGTTTGCCCTTTCCTTTTACCTTCCCTTATCAATACTTAGTAATACTTGTCTGCTAACTTAAAAATTCCCTCCTTTTTGGATAAAGTAGACTATATCTGGGTGACAAAGCTCATGATTTGAGCAGCACTGGGAAGTGGACAGCAAAAATTATCCTTCACTGAAATAAGAAATAAAGAAGATATTTCTAGGGACACCAGCTATAGGTCCCTGGAGGAAGCAGTGTTAGTTGAAATTCATGTGTTGTCTCTATTTTTTAACTAATTTATTTGCTGATTTAATATCAGGGTAAAGCAAGTGCTTGGAAAAGTATATAGTAGCTATATTTAGACAGAAAGAGGCATTTATGATTTTCTTACATTCAACTTTGACCTGAGTGATTTACACAAACTTTCTACTCAAATGTTCCTGGAAAGGTTGGCCACTGATTCAGCTTCCTTTATTTCCTCTATACAACACCAGTTAGATAAATACATGTGATAAGAAAATATATGAAAAAGAATACATGAAACTCAGCCATGTTACAGCAT
This sequence comes from Aythya ferina, assembly GCF_964211825.1. Taxonomy (NCBI): domain Eukaryota; kingdom Metazoa; phylum Chordata; class Aves; order Anseriformes; family Anatidae; genus Aythya; species Aythya ferina. The sequence goes on along the minus strand of NC_140301.1, from coordinate 15,752,949 downwards.
GAAACACTTCCTGATGGAAGTATAATGGATTGGCAGATATGAAGGCGGATGTTTTAAAAACTTGCATTTCTCTTCATGTTCCTTTGACCTACAGTTATGTTCTATGTATACAAAAGCTGAATGATGAAATGGGTGAAATTATTGAATGAGTTTGGAACATGACATGAGAAATACATTTCATTAAATTCTGGCTAACTTGCCATGTCTGAAACTTTAGATGGTTATAGAAGCCTGTGTCCTGAACCAAGCAGATATCATTCAAGTGCTGGACATTCCCTTTCCCTTGTCAGTGCTTTGCTGTGGAAATCAATAGTTTAATTTCTTTTGTATTAAAGCCAGTATTTTGTATTAAGAGCTGTCAGATTATAATCATGTCCTCTCTCTGTGAGATCTTTAAAAAAGCAAATGGAAAGGAAAATAAAAAAATATGTTTTCATGCAAAGACAACTTTTGTTTTTTAAGTGGTCATCTTTTCCAGCTGCTTCTTCTTCCCTCAAAGTCATAATCCTCTGTCTGCCACATCACAATTAGCAGTGGAGAAGTGTGGGATTCAAATCCACAGGATTACGACTTTCAGAGACTAACAGGCAGCAAGACTGAGTGAAGTACGTGACATAAATCCTGTCTTCATGAAAACATATTTAGCAACAAAAACAAAGTTTCAAACATGTACAAAAGAAGTAAAATACATTTTCTTTATTCACTAAGACACCAAGTGAAGGGAGCGGGCCGTGTCCAAATCAAATGTTAGTCACTTTCTTTAGATATTTTGAAAAATATTCTGTCTGTTCTTTTTCAAGTTTTCATAAAGTTCTATGACTTCTGACAAGACACAATGAACTTCAAGAGTCACTGCAACAGACAACCAACCAGGCACAACCTCAGGTTTATTACCCGAGCAGATCTGTGAGAGCAGAAGAAATTCTCCAGCCAAACCACACGATGATTCTCTACTTCAGTGATATTTAGTGATAAATATTAGTGCCAAGGTAGAGTTTTTGCCAGCTGGATCAGTGCAATGGACCTAAATCCTGAGTAATGGCAGACCGAACCCATCTGCAGTTTTGATGATTTCTTTTAGGAAACACACTTCAACAACCAAACTCATGTCAAGCTGAAAAAAAATTATGCAGTGTTAAGTGTATTTCAGACAAAATTATAAATTCTATTGATGAAAAAGATTCTGGGCAAAACCTGATGAATAGAAAAAATATTTTCTTATTAGTCATAAAAATATTTGTCATAGCAGACCAAGAGTTTGGAACAAGTAAACATTCTTGTCCTTCTACAGTACTATTCTTGTTCATGAAAACAGTCTTCAAGATTTTCTGCAAATGCTGGCTTCTTATTTCAATTCCTGTCCCCGTGCCGAAGGAGATGACAATTTCTCAGCTTAAAAACTGCAAACTGTGATTCCAGTGCTATCCCTCCGTCTCTGTGTCAGGGTGAAGGAGAACAGAATAGGAACTGAACTGTTTGGTGCAGTGAGCTGCAGGGCAGAAGACACACATAGAAGAGGATCTACCTCTCCTTTACCCATCTCCTTGCCTTCCACTCTGACTTTATGTATCCTGCTCCTAAACTTGTAAATGAAAAGCTGAAATCTCCATGTAATATACAAGTGTAAAGTGTATAGCAGACACATGATAGAGAGTATTTAATGATAGCTATACTTGTAATCAAGTATACTTGTAATCAATTAATCCATGTTAGCCTTTTCTCTTTTTTTTCAATGAGCTATTGCAAGTTATAGTGATAAATGCAAGTATAGTGATAAATCAAGAACTTCAGCTAAATTTCCCCACCTCTGCTATGATCCGTATTCACTCTGGTGATACTGTTTAATTAACATTGCAGACATCGTAGACTATTCCATATTAGATAGAGACTGATCTGGAGTTTACAGGAAAATTTGCCCTGTATTTCTTTCTTTAGAAAACTTGTAAACATAAAATTAGTACTATTTAATATAATTACTGCAGTTGCTTTCAAACTATAAAGAAAAAATGCTCAGATAAACCTTCTGAAGAGAACTAATCTACAGCTAATCTTACCCTAATCTACAGTGAAATTCTGTTTTTAATGACTACTAGCATTTTACTCTGAAAATTTCTAAAATCCAAGCGGATTCCCCTTGGAAACATTTTACAGTGACGTTACTCTTACTGTTACTCAAATAGTTGGGAACTGCAGGCGCTAAATCAGTACTTCATATGGTGCAGACTGGGTAGCTGATTAAACATGTATAATTTCTCTGAATAATTTCACAGTTACACTGAACTCTAGATCAGCAAAATGCTGCTGATCTGTCATTAACAGAATAAAAATAAATTTTGCACTTTTCAAGACCAGCTCATATCTTTAAACAAATAAACCAGCTTTGTATATATTGGTATATTAAACAAAAATCCTCATGCTTTACTAATGAGCTTACTGGGAGAGCTTAATTACAATATAAACAGAAATGGACATTAACAATAAAGAAATAGAGAGGGAAATCAGTAATCCTTCATTTAATCGGCATTAGGAATGAGCTTCATCCAATCACCCATTTTATTCCTTCATAACACCAAGGGATAAGCTGGTGAGGTTTTGTTCTTTGCAACTTAGACACATGACTTCAATTAGCTATCTATATAGGAGTTTTAGAGTAGAACAGACACCCAAACAGCAGAATTACTTGTGTTTACAAGTAGAAGTTGGTTTTCTATCAAAAATGAGAAATTACATTTCAAAATCATTTTAAAGTCATGCTTGAATCTCTAAATGACTGCTACACTAAATACCCTTTGGTCCACTATCTCAAGCTGATACAATGTGGGAATAATTGTCAAGCCCTCCAACCATCCATAGGGTATAGAAAGAACACTGAATTATCTTCTTAATTTTCAGTAGAAGATATAATATGAATACTTGAGAAAAGATACCTGTTTGTCACAACAATCAAAACAGTACCCTAAAAAGTCAATCCATATTAACAGGGTCTTTCTAAGGGTCTCTGTGGCACAGAAACACTAATCCTTTTAAAACTGGGATAAACTGAGAAAAATAAAGATGCTGCAAGTAATGAACCATGACTAACCATATGAGAAAAATAAATCCTGAAAACAAATTCAAAGTCCTACACTAACTGTCCACCTTTAAAGTAGACATTCCAAGTGAACGAATGGTTGCAAGTCACTTTTTCCCAGGATGAAATTCAAAAAGCAGCCAAAAGAAAACAAAGAAATTGAGAATATCAACAAAGCAACTGTACAAGTAATCTGCTGGAAATGGTAATCAATTAAGCCAAACCATGGCTTTCTAATTGCAGTTTGAAGCTTGGTATGATCTCCAGAAATGCTGGGTTAGCAATCTTCAAACTATTCCAATTGCTTGGTTGCTCATTATGCCTGTAAGCATATTATACGAGCTGTTGACGAAACGTAGAAAGCCGTGAAAATTCATCTCTACATCTAGCGTATCTAAGACAGACATCAAGACTATGAAGCTAACACTGCAATTATAGTGAACACTTCCCTGATAATTGTATATAATTTTTCACAACTGAAACATGATTAGTAAATCATCAACACCTGGTGCTGCATTACCTATCAACAACAAGGCTAGGCAAAATGACTGGTTTGCCTGAATGCATTCTTGCCTTTTCTATTGCTCTGTGTTCTTGCTTCTTGTCAGTGTAAAGCACAATTTCCCTCATTTCTCAGTGGCTCTTATTTCACCCAGAAATGTCTACTTGAGCCTTACAAGGAAAGCATCTGTTTTTATTTCCATATCATATGTTCATGTAAGAAGGTAGCCTGAAGGATGAAGAATCAAGAGTTAAAGTCTTAAGCTTGTCCCATAAGGGCTGAATGGCTTTATTTTCCTGCAAATTATCTGGAAAAAATATATTGATGAGTAATGATCCTTGAAAACAAAACTATTTTGTTAGAACTGGCACACATCAAAAACAAACTCTTAGAAAATAGATTTATTTTATAGGCTACACCTATAATTTTCATGAGTCTGATAAGGAGATAATGGTACAGAAGGTTCATATTTAATATTTTTAAGCTTTTTAATTTAACCCTTTCCGTTTAATTGCTAAGGTATGAAAGCAGCAGTCCTGATCTGGTGAACAATGAGGGTTGATAGGTGACAGGAGGTTTGCTTTGCTTAACTTATTTCATTTCTAACTATTGAGTCAAAAAGATCAGGTGCCACTATAGGAAGTTTCTTCCAATCTAAGTTGAAGCTGCAGCAGCAAATAAAAATTGAAGAACTTCCTAGCCTCTCATTATAATTATGAATATGGCCCCCAGATTATACTTGCTACAAAGCCGATTTCTCTGATTCACCTTGTGGCAATTAGTAAAATAAGCAAATGGAGTCTTTGTTTGGATAAATTGTCTGGATGCTGTATTTAGCAACAACTGAAGTTGAGTCTTCTTTGATAAACTAAAATAATGCAATGTATACATCAGTGTTTTAGTGAGGATCAGGGTGCAGTTTTGAAACAAACCTGTTTGTGCCTGGTCACAGAGCTTTGGCTTCCCTCACAGAACAGTCTCAGAGCATATGAACTGTATTTCTTTTGGGTGAAACAAAACTGAAAGATGTGCATACAGTACTCACTTGATGCACTCCAGTAATTAATCCATGCTCAGTCTCTGGGACCAGAGTAAAACTAGTCCAAAGCAGCTCACCTCCTCTCCCATAAAGCATATTACAGATATCCAATCCTCCTTAATAACACTCTACAGATTTTCTCCTTTTATGCCATACTACTTGCTAATATAGCCATAGACAATGGTGACATAAATGTCCCCCTGCTCATTGCAAATTTTATTCCTCTGAATTTACTCTAGGAACATTTGGAATATCAGTATTGGCATGAAATCTGTTATCAGAAAATGACCCCAATTAGAATCTAAGGGATGATAAGATAACTCAGCATTACGAGCCTTTCAGCCAACAGTGTTATCAGAAATGTTTTACTGTGCAGCTCACATTCAAGGTTAGCTATATTCATATCACCTTACATATCAAAACATAGAGTATACCTAAACCCTCGTGGAGATGCATTAAAACATTTTCACTGAGGACTCAAAAATTGCTATATATTTGTATGTAAAATTTTATGGCTTAGGATAAAGGCACTAAATGGTGCTCCTTTTATCTAATATATATATATATATATTCCAGTTCTGAACTGCAGATGATATCGAATGGTTAGAGATGAGCAGATTTTTTGTCATTCTTTTTCTTTTAAATCCAATGTTCCCATTCATGTTCCTTTCACACAGAAAACTGATAAAACACTTTTTGTTTGACTGGCATTCTCTAAATTTAATAAAAAGCTGCAGCCTGCTTTAGCAGTCTAATCAACACAAAACAGAAAGGCAGAAATCAAAGTGCTGGTAGTATATTAAATATAGATGTCCTCTAAATTTGCCTTTGATAATCAATGCAGTCAGATAATTTTAATGCATGTGGAAAATTATTTGTCTAGAGACTTTTATAATTGCAGATGTCGTGTATAGGAAAAGGCTCATGACACATTGTTGCTGAACGTGCCATCATGGCCAGTAGGTGGAGGTCCCATCCTGACCAGGAGAGTGTACCCGGGCAGAGGCCTTGTGGTCTTGTTTCTCACATTCCTCTAGATCCTACGGGCTTTTGACAACTGGCTTTCTTTTCAAGCTTGAGATCATTGGATGAAATGAACAGCTTGCTTAAAGAAAAGACTTGTTTACCAGCTGGATCAAAGCATGCAAAAACAAAATTCAAAGCTCAACCAGGCAATAGCCTACTCAAATTCTTAGGCAAGAGACTTATATTTGTATAAATTTACCCCTTTTTAAGTGCCTTGTTAGTAAAAACACAGCTTAACGGGCATACAAATGATAACAGCACACAGCAAAAAGCTCCTCAGTCCTCACATTTTATGTAACCTCAATTGAACTCTTCAAATTAAAAACTGTCCTGACCAAGAGGCTAAGCCTATTCCAATTCCTGGTAAGAGCTGAAACAGTTAGTGACTGGCGCTATATTCAGAAGATGCAAAAAAGAAGCATAGTAATCTCTTCTTCCCTCAACACCAGGTTTACTGAACACACCAGAAATCTATTTTGATGAAAGGGTTTTATTTTAATGATCCAGACTGCAGTACAGTGGAATTGATTTAATACAGATGAATATTAAGCAGCAGCCTGACTCCTCAGCTGTTAATCACCATGTTTCCTAAATGATCATTTTTCTGAGTAGCTAAAGCGATGTGTAATATCAGAAATGGCTAATAAACCTATGATTGCTGCACTAACTCTCCATCTTTTTTTCTGTTCCCTGGAAATATGCACCTGTGTGTGCTAAGACCCTGTGGCAGAAACAAGGGATGAAAAACATCCTAGCGAATAAACATTTTTGTTTTTCCCTGGGCCATTAATAAACCATTTTTCATAATAAAACTCTGGCTGCTGAGACTACCTCTAAGGGTATTTTCAAAACTAGCTCTGGAGCCAGGACTACACTGACTTTAGAAATTGGGTTTGAGAAACAAGTCATGCCCGCATAGGCAGTTTATGACATTAGTTGGCACTCCTACACAGAGTTCCATAGGCATTCATGTTACGTATTCTGAATGAAACTGAAGCGAGCTAGCAGGTCTCAAGGACTTCTGTAAGATCTGCAATGTTAATGTGGGAACATAACATCTACTGTACTTTGGATATTGCTTGTAGCAGCAATGCGGAGGCCATTGCCTACTTAGGAACCACTGTTATTGGTTTCTTGAGCACGTTAAGTCTCATAATGAACCAATAAAGCCATTTTTGTATTTGAACCTTGCAACATAATTCTTCAAAGGGAAAAAAAGTGTCCTTTTAGTGATGGCAAATGTGTATCTCTTCTCCTATCTAGATGAATTCCACTGACTGTGGGGTAAACGGCATTTGTAAGGCTAGGAAGAAGTTCCCTTGAACAAATTCAGCCAAATGAGCCAAAGAAAACACTCCCAGAAGAGCTAGGAGAAGTGTTTCAGAGACAACTATGAAAATCAATCTATAAGTGTGTTCTACACCCACATCATCAGGAGAGTACTTCAGAAAAGTTAACGGGCTGTATATGACACTATTCAAAGAAATTATCCTTGCCAAAAATACTATCCTAGTATTTCCAGTAGATTTGAGATCAACCCAATAGAGTAATACTAAAAAGACTAATTATTAAACAGATCTCTTCAAGTATATCACCAAAAACAACAGAGTTAGTCAGATCTGTTTGATACAGGGATGTTTTGAGTAGATATAACCTCTAAATATGAAGAATGGCATGCATTTAGTAGGACAGATTTCCTGTTCCTGATGAAATTTCTGCATGTGTGACAGAGCCTATGGTGAACCTTGTGCTACCTATAGTATTACCACTACTTGTGAAGACAAAGTATTTTGTTCACCAGTTGCATGTGTATCATCATTATTTTACTCAGGATCATCAGCCATCATGGTCTGCTATTCTATGAACTCAGTGGCATTAAGGACTAGGAATCGGTATTCCAGTATTGATTTCTGTGTTGTGCTATTATTCAGTTCATTTATTAAGGGTAAAACGTGGTTACTGAACTGGTAGAGGAGCTCTGCAGCTGTTCACAGATAATATGAATGCAGATCCCCACAGAGAATAACTGTTTCTTAGAAGCAGCAAATATGTCTCTGTCCAGCAGCAGCCTACACTTTTACAGCTGTACATTCAACAGAGGCCCACCCATAATGTTTATACCTGAGAATTACATTAATCAGGGTAGAAACAATATTAGCTTGCCTTGAACCCAAGCATACTAAAATACTGTAACCAAATGTATTTTGTTAGTGCAGGCCCACTGTGTTTTGCATAAACATGTGGGCAATGTGACCTCCAAAGAAGGCAAAGACTTGTACAGCTGCATTCAGATAGCATAAGAAAACATGTAAACAGCAACACAAATAATTTGCAAGATCAAGAATAAAGAACAAGCTGAACACAGGGGACTGCAAATGAGCAGATCAGCATCTTGCTGAACATGCAAGAAGGACAACTGGCAAAACCATAAACAAGATACGATCCACTGGGAACAGATGAGATCCTCCTTCTGGTTGGGCAAGCAACCAGAACACCACACTCAAGCAAAAATAGATGGGAGAAAAAAAGTCACTCTTCAGTTTTGGCTGTCCTCACAGAAGAGCTCTGTAGCTTGCTCATCTTGACCTCAGGGACTGAGGGACATGAAAGACTTCAGCTATCAGTTCTTACTTCCTAGCATCACCTCTGTGGTAGGGTGTAGTTACAGCTAATTAAAGATTCAAATGTTAAGATTTGACTGTATAGGAACTAACCATTAGCACAAAGTGAGTTAATGAATGCCAGCCTAGCTCAGTCCTGTTTTGAAGTTTAAAATTGGCTTAATCTAGCAGTCTAAATTTTACCTTTACAGAAATGTCTAACCCCATTATTGATATGTATACTTTTATTTACATGTAGACACATTTATTCACTTTTAGCATCTGTATTTTTGTTCAGTGTTATTTCACTTGTTGAAATGGAGGAGTCCAGAGGTACCAGAGTATTATTTCTTTGTTACTTTAAATGAGGGAGAGGCAGAGGAATTATTTTCTTGCAAAACATGAAAATAATTAGCAGAAGTTAAGAGGCTGTAGTTTTCAGACAGTCAATTCTCTACCTTTGCAATAGCAGGGATAGCAGTTTTTTTTTTTTTTTTTATAAATTTAAAACCACTATTATCCAACAGCAGCATGTACATTTCTCTTCAGTATAGCTGAAAACATTCTCAGTAGCAGACACATGGTGAGACTCACCCGGAGTACAAGAGTTTCTGGTAGAGCTATTACTGGTACAGGCTAGCCCAGGCCACTCCTTGGGAAATATAAACCTCAGTTGCCCCCACAGTCATACACAATTCTTGTTTCAACTCTAATATCTTGATGATTAATACTTAGTATCACATTCTGTGCAGCATTTACTGATTCCATTTGTTTTTGTTGCTGTTTATTTTTTAATGTAACTGCCACATACGAACAGTTCTTTCATAAAAAAAAAGTGGCTTATGATGTCATTTCTAGAATTGCTGCTAATGATACATAGCAACAGCAGTTGTTTCTGCTCTCCATTTAGAGGAAATGAATTATTTTAGCAAATGGAAATACTTTGTTTAATCTAAATTATATCTTAGTTCCTCGCAATCAGATCTTATACATGATGCTCAGACCATTAGCTACGAAACTGAATTTACTTTCTAAAAGTTATATATTCTTACTGCCAAGCTTAAATGATGCAGCTGGGATCTCACACTTTGCAGCATAACTGAAGACCTTTGTTTTTTTTCTTTGATACAGTCTCTAAGTATATCTAGACTTTTTTCCTTTTTTTTTTTTTTTTTAAAAAAAAAAAAAGGAAAAAGCTTGCAATGCTGGGATAATGTTTGTCTTTTACAGTTGACCCAGGCCTACAATAAAGTTCTTATGGAAACTGGTGTTTTTTTTTTGTTGTTTGCTTGTTTAGACTTTCAATAGTACTAATTAATAAGAATGTCAGGATTAGGAAACAATACTGAGATTCCCTCCATAAAGCGAAACAATGAAAACTGCACTAAGTTTTTGACTGAAATATTGCTGTAGATAAACTCAGTTGTAGTGTAACTAATGACTCATGAACTGGGGACTTCCATTTAAATTACACGTGCTGGACAGATACAAATAAGGGCTATTTTGCTAAAACCGATAGCTGTCAAATGAGTCTGACCTTAAAACTCTTGTGAGCTGTTTATTTCAGAAATCATTGTCTCTCTACCTAAAATTCCTGAATTTCAACTGAATTTCAATTTTTTTTTTTTTTCATTTGAACACTACCACCAAATAATGTATTTTTGCAGTTACCAAAGATATGCCTAACGACTGCACTTCTATAGTGACATTTAAAACTATATCTTTTTTCATGTACTTCTGAAAATAACTGCTCCGGAAAAGATTCCATACCCATCTTATTAGATGCTTGCAGTTTTGAATCCATAACATAATTGCTCTCAGAATGTTCCATATGTTTTTAATCTTATGTATACATCAAAGGAACAGCTTGAACTCAGTGAACCTATACATATATACATAGATGGCAATTTAGGATTAAGTTTCAGTTCAAGTTAGAGTTGGACCTGTCTTAAAATACAGAGTAACAAATGTGACTTAGTTATGCTAATGAAATCTTTAATTATATTATCAGTACAGTATATACTGAAGAGTGTTGAGAGAAAACAAGAATCTCACATTTGCAGAACACTATATATTGCAGGACGGAAAGGAAACATGGGAATCTTTTATTTGGGATGACATAACCCAACTACATATAGAATTGTGCAAGAGCTTAAAGTTGCTTACAGTTGGTTACAGGGTAGACAGTTGTCATAGTCATCAGCAACAAGAACAAAAAACACATGAGCTGTGCTTGTGCCACATAGAAATTCATGTGTGAAAAATTAATTACTTTAGCATCCAGTCTCTGTATGTTTACCTGTGAAGCATTATTTTACTATTATTAAAGTAAAATATGTTTTTAGTATCTGCATTTTGTCTTGTGTTCTGTTGCTTGTGTTCGGGAAGGCAGCCTATTGCTTCTTCATATCTGATACCTCCTGCCCAGGAGGCTTGGCTGTACTTCAGGTACAGCAGAAGAACTCAAGAGAAGTTAACACAAAGAGATTGAATAGTTAACTATTTTCTGATAAGAAAAAAAACAACTTTTACAAATGAAACAGGCCGTATTTAAATCAATTGGTACACATAACATTTATCTGTGTACGTAAAAGAAGTGACCAGAGTAGGAGGTGCCCTACCACTGAACATCTGACTGACAGCACAAAACAGCAGATGTCAACTGAAGCACTCAGTATGTCAGCATGAAAGCAAAGACTGTAAACCGTTGCTTTTGTGCAGTTACATGAATCTGTATGGATGAACTAGAAATGAAAATAGAACTATCAAAAACTGTTGGGTACCAAATAACAGTAGATAGAATCAGACACTGTGGACCGCCTAATAAATCACAGCAATCCCTCTAGTAGGCATGTTTAAGTTCTTTAAGTTCTACATTTTATGACTGACAAGAACAAACTTTGAAGGTATGACTGAAAGAGCTTGTACACTATGTCTTTTTGGTTTCAGTTGCTCTTTGTTCATGTTGCCATCATCCAAAGATTAAGAACATCAGCAAAAAGAAAGTCTATTCCAAGTACTGACTAAAGTACAAATTATCATTGATATAATGAAAATCTGTAACACATTCAGGATTGTCTTTTGTTATCTATCAGTTTTGACTGTAGAAGCACTTATGCGTAGTTTGTTCAGTTTTGCTTTCTTGAGGGAATTTTATTGAGGTCAAAACTAACTATATTTTTGGTCTAAATAACATCATAGATACCACAGAAACAACAACAAACAACAGAAAATGCTTGTGAAGGAAGACTTGTGTCATTAATACTCTCAAAATAAAACTAGTACTGGCAGAACAAACAAAGTGTGTGTATATATAATGTTTTTCCAGTATAAGCCAGTAATTTGATATAAAAAAAAAAACTTTCTATTCTTTTTAAGCGAGTAATTCTTCAGAGTTCCCTTTGTGAGATTCTTTCAGATTTATCACTAGGAAATTGGAGGCTGGAGGGTTGAAAAGGGTGTTCAGAGGTCATTAGTCACCCTCATGGTCCAAGGCAAAAAAAAAAAAAAAAAAAAAAAGGTAGAAGATAACAAAAACATTTCTGGAAGATATCAGCCTAATCTATAGCTAGAAGTCTCCAAATAGGAGATATCCCTAGCCCTTGTAGGCAGTAAACTCTGTTGCTCCTTTACTTTTATAATTAAAAAGATCTTGCTTACCACAACACTGCTGCAGTTTAAAGATATCCCTTCTTATCCTAATCTTAGTGAGTCTTCTCTTTCTTTAAACTCAAGAAATCTATTTTTTATTAGGTCAAGAATGGAAGGTGGCCTGAAAATGGACTTATTTTGTGCTCAAAAGGGACACAGTACTTCTGATGAAGCAAGATATTTACTTCACATGACTTATAAAATAGTTATAAGTGCAGAAATGATACATGCAACTATATACTATGCTTGCCATTCATTGATCCACTTCAAGCATAGAGTTTTTCTATATTGATTTAAAAGATTTTTTCAACCATGTTTCCAGTTTATCAAGACTGCTTTCTATCCTAATCCTGTCCTGCTGTTTTTTTTTTCAATTTTGATTGTTTAGCATCATTTGCAAGTTTAATACTCCTATTCTTGATTCTGGAAGTTCTTGGAGTTTTATTTTATATTAGGCTCCTCTGCTCTGATTTTAGCTACTGCATTTGTAAAACTCACAGATCCCAAGCCACAAACTCCATTTCCTTCTCTTTTTCCTATTATCTTAGGAGAGACACAATGCTCTTCATACAGAAGAGGCAAAAAGTCACTCTCAAACATAGGGGCAGCCTTGCAGAAATCCACCATTTACATCCTCCTGGTCTGACAGTGCTCCATTGGTAGTTGCGGGTAACGTAACTCAAAACTCTCATACCAGCGTTACCTAGTTCATAACTGCTTAGGTTGCTCACCTAAGATCATTATAGGAGGCCATACTAAAGTCCTGCTGAAGTCAGGATTATTGCTATGCTTACCTATAGGAATTGCAAGCTTGTCAGGAAAAAGCTGATTTTGATGCAGTATATTTCAGTCAAACATCTGAGGATAATTATTTGTTTTCCTGAGGGCATTTAAAAATGGATTAGTTTTGTTTCATTCTGAAAAATGAAGCTATGTGAATTAACCTGTAATTCCTCAGATCTTTTGTAAGACAGGTATATTTCTTTTCATACCAGTCATTTGAAGTGGTTTTCACATAGTATTTTTTATTTCAGAAATAAAACTGCTAAGAATCCTAGGAGTAGAGGTCAGAGTAAAAAAAGGAATACTAAAGGTTAAATTTCACTTGGTGATTTTAGAGCATCTGACTTAACATTGTCTAACTGGCTATTCATGATGCATGTAAGAAAAGATAAGTTTCCTACTTGATTTCTTAAAAACAATTAGCTTATTTCCTCCTAAGTTAGTTTTAAGGTTGGTGAAATATTGTCATAAGAGGACAATGAGAAGTCAAGATCATACTGTCAGAAAAAACATTTCTGAAGAAAAGATTATTACTATTATAGGTTAATCAGGCTAAAGCCTGCTTACCTCTTTGATCAAGCTAAGACAATATTCTTCAAAATACTTTAGTAATAAACTAGTCTACCTCTAATGTAATTTAGCGCATCTGAAGACTGGCAGTTTACTTCCTTTCTTAGACATAATGAAAAAACAATCCCTGAACTCTAAGCACAAGCTAATGAAGACCAACAAACCCTACCTGTAACATTGATTTGACTTTAAACAATGAAAAGTCTTTTTTCTAAATCAGCCTATTTAAACCTGTTAATCTAACTCAACTGCATCTGATTTCCACCAATATAGTGCCACTCTAATAATAAAAGAGAATCAGAAATACCAAAAATATATACAAAGAGCAAAGGACATTTTTCACCTGCTTCATCCCCCCTCAATACATTATACAGTAACAGTGAAATCCAGAGTTTGTGTATTTCATTTTGGAGAAATATATCCTTTTCAGACTTTCTATTAGTATCTCCATAGCCATGTTATTCATATCAGTGACTTTTCTTAAAGTCAAGGTAGCTGAAGTTGAAAGAAGTCTGTGCAGAGGACACTGGGCATGCATGACAGACCATTTAATATGAATTAAGATTTAGGACAAGACTGCTTGCAGCAATCTGATTACCTTTAGTCAGAAAGATGATTAAGGGTGATAAATTAAAACCTTAAAATTTTCTCTTTAGTGGCTGCTCCTCCACAGTAGCAATTTGGACTTCAGTAGCACCAACTACCTTAAAGATGTCCACTAACACCACATGTTTTCCTCTGTCCGCAAAAAACCACATACCGTTCTTTAACTTTTATCATTATGTTGTGCAGGAGATGAATGACTGTGTAGCTTGGAGTAAAAAAGTAATTATAATAATACCAACTAACTTAATCTATCATAGGCATGATATGGGTTTTGTTTTTGCACTGTATTTGAACTTTTGAATAGTTTATTTTACATTCTGCAAGTTAACACTATGTTCTCTTAGCACCAAAGTGAATTGACACAAAGCATCTTAAAATGCATAAGCAAACATTTTAAAGTGGAATTTATTTTAGTAACAGCATTCTCCCCTAAGGAAGTAAGTGATTGCTTCTGTAAGGATGTTTATTAACAGATAAAATAACTTTGATAAGAACCAAATGCTACTGTTGTTTAGAGCTGCATTATCCTAATGAATGAGTACTATTTACCAACAGTTTGAAACAACAAAACAAGATGCAGATTCCCTTATTTTTCCACTTGAACATGCAAATAAGACAAGATGAAATTACACATTTGTTTAGTAAGTGGTTACCAACATAAATATTCTCAGTGATATGTTCCACATCCTAATTACCTAATGAGCAATGACATTCTCAAGTCCCAAATTCATACATTATCTAAGGAGAAATGGCACCCCCTTCATGGCTTTTTTTTCCCCTTTCTCTCAAGTTTTAGGCAAAAAGCTAGATGTATTATATTGCAAACGGATAGGAAACAAAGAAGATCAGCCTACCAGCTGCCCCTCTGTGTTTGCCACTGTGAGGATGGCAACTGCTAGTGATATTAGTTTTTTCTAGTTTCTGAAAGGAAGAGGTGATGTACTGCTCAGAAACATATTGAATTCATGCGTTATTGCTGATAATAGAACATGAAATGAACCTGAAGAAAAAATATCACTGATTGAGGATACTGATAAAAATAGATGTATTAAGATTTAAAATCTTTTAGAACCTCTGCCATCTTCAAGTTTCAAACAGCAATCCAATAATCAATTGCAGGTTATCTTTCATAAAAAAAATAATTAGCAAATGCTAAGCTTTGATTTTGTTTGTCAGAAACAGCTTTTCATAAAACCATAGAGGAATTAAGTTAGAGGAAGTACCAACAGATAACTACTTACTGTACAGAAGTGAAGAACTGGAGCGAGTAAGCACTTGGATCATACAAAGTCCATGACATGCTCATGATGCTCTCCATTGCCTTAAAAAAAAAAAAGAGTTCTGTCATATTAAGATTCATTAAAAAAGAAAGTGCTTTAGAGTTGTAGATATATATTTTTTTCTATTTAAAGCTATGTTGCATTTTACCTTGGAGTTCTTCAATCCTTCTTTAAAAAAGTTCTTCACTGCTGTGTGGACTTAGTTCCTAGAAGCAAAATAATTTAAATTAATTTAGATATTTTTGCATTGTCATGGGATACATAAAAACTTAATACCTTTTTCTGTAAGAATTTTAAATTGAAAAAGTAGTCATAAAGCGGATAAAGAGATAGTTATAGAGAACATCTGTAAAGTGATTTACTGATAGATTCAAAGAATATGCAATTCTGTTTGAGAAAGCAAGGTATTCAAGAAAGCAATAGAAATTGCTATGCTGAGAAAAAAAGTCAAAACGCATTCTTCCTTCTCAATTCACAGAAGGATATCTATTAACAAGTTAAAAGACAACAGTATATAGATACTAATTGTGGTGGGGAGCATGTAGCAGCCCTACTCACCAACAAGGAATTAGCTATTCCATAAAGATACAAAGCAATCTATGTAAATGAACCATTTGGACATCACTAGTCATAAAACTGTATACTTCTCCAGAGAAATCTACATTTCATTCTTTCAAGAACAGCTTCCTTGCTCCCCTGCCACATACCTACTTTTATGGTGTTCTTGTTAGGCTGGACACAAGACTTCTAATACCTTTCATAAAGCTGTTGGCTAGCTAGGAAATCCTTCTATACGTTAGTTTTATGAGAAGGGAAATTAAAAGGTCAATGCCTCCTACAATATTTTGGAAATTCTTTTTACTTTTGTCTTTAAGATTAAAGAATTCTAAGCATCCATAATACTGTAAAGTTGTCAATTCCTTACCTGCAACATTCACAATCATAACTAAGTCAAAAAGGAATTAACTGATTACTTTCATTAACTCTTGTTGGTGAACACAAAAATGCAACTCTTTACTATTGGACAGAGTAAAAACTTATGCAGCTGTTAACTGTGATAGCAAAAAGTGATAGAAAGAGGAAAGAAATATACACTTCAGGATATTACTTCCTTTTTCACTATCCCCAAAACACAATGGAAGGAAAAACTATAAGAAGATGACTTAAAGGAATTAGTAGGTAGACTATAAAACATTATACACAGCTTCCTTTTTCCTCATATATACTTCTGGCTTCCAAGCAACCATGTGTAAACTTCCAGAATGGTTTAAATCTTTGGTAGAGAAAAAATTGAACTCAGTAGCACAGTAATTACTTGCCTGTGGTAGAAGAAATTAACATTTACAGTCTTGCATAAAAGCTGTAGAATTGATAGCAAAGCTTCATGGAGGTAATTAAACTTTAAGAACCTCAATTGCTGAGTAGCTACTTTATCAAATAGCAAACAATAACTGAAAGTGGCTAAGTTCTTTTTTTTTTTTTTTTTTTTTTTTTTTTAAATGACTAGTGATAAACAATATCTCAATTTGCCCATTGCTAACATGGGAAACTTCAGAATTGAAGATTCATTCTTTTGAAGGTAAGAGTAACTTTATAAGTGCATACTGGTTACTTTGAAACACCAAACAAGTATGTAACAGTGACTAAGTTCAGGGCAAATTTAACACCAGTCATAAAACACTCATCACTTATTGTATTGATATATTTACTTAGTGCCTGAAAACAGTTTTATCCAAAAAACCTTGGGATATGTACATCAGATCCTGCAAGACTGATCTTCAGTAGTTTTAAGGACAGGAAACCTAACAGATGGGATCAGACCAAAGCCCCTAGTGTCCACAGAGACAATTAGGTTCCAGTAATGGCAAACAGAATTATTAAGGTAAATGGAGGAAAGAATTTACAAATTCAGGACATGTTGAAAGTCATCTTTTTCCTTCTATAGACTTCCAAGTTCCATCAACCAGTTTTATTTTTTGCTCATTGCACCCTCCCCCCAAAGATTATATGACTCTTCAGCCTCAAAGAGATTATGACAAACATTCTGACATTGAGTTCACTGAATATGGCAGCAGAAGAGAAGACCTAGACTGGGAACAATAGTTACCTGACTAGCATAGGGTAGAGGAACCTCACATGAGCCTACATACCAAGAGGCTCATATAGAGCCTACAAACCAAAAGCGCCAAAAAAGGTTTACTTCCAAGATGTAACACAGTTTACTTGGTAAGGAGACTACCATCACAAAAGAAGTGTTCCTGTTCCTTTCTGAGACTTTTTACATAGATTTCCTGCATTCCAAATTGATTTCTGTCAAGAGGCAATTTTTAAGAAGTTTGAACATCAGGGGCATTTCAAGAGCTAGAGTATATGGTGAAAAGCAATACTTTCACGCCACAGTGCTACAACAAAACCTATTTGGAATAAGGAAAAATTTAGTAAATACAAGGTGAACAAGACCTTCGTTTCAACCAATAACTGTTAGCACTGAAGTAATGACAAGTATCTAAAAGAAATAGATGTGAAAGAGAAAAGTAAAGTTAGAAACGTCAAATTTACAAGTTTATCTGCCACAAATGTTTTGTTTTTATAAACAACTTGGGAAAACAAGCCACTGGAAAGCCTATAATAAGAAAAAAAAACACATCCCAAGAGTTTTTTCCTCTTTGTTCAAGAGAGAGAGAGCAGAAGCAAAGCCTGTTGAAAGCATGACTTGAAGGAAACACTAGAGGAATAGAGAGCTATTACAATTACCCAGGCAAGTTATGCACAAAGAGCAAACAATACAGCAATAGAAAGAGAAGTACTTCAGTTACAGGGGAAACAAAATTAAAAATTCAACAACAGGAGACTAACAACACAGAGAAGGCATCAGTCGAAACAGAGTAAGTTCTAGAATGGTGGCAGAAACAGTGAAGAATTTAACTCATTTAGGGAAGCAATACACACCATATTTCTAGCATTTTGGTGGCTTCACCCCCATGAGCAGCTGAATGCCACCATAACTGCTTCCTCTACCCCTTCTTAAAGGAAGAGGGGAAAAAAAGATGATAGAAGAGTGCTCAAAGGTTGAGATATGGACAGGGAGACTGCTCACCAATTACAGACACAGGCCAAACAGACAACATAACGAGATTTATATAGCTTATTGCCTATCAGATACAAACAGTAAGAAACAAAAAGCAAACTAAAAATACCTCTTATCTAGACACTATCTTCCATGTCCTCCCCCTGAGCAGGGCAGGGGGACGGGGGCTGCAGCCAGACCCCAACTCTGTCTCTGGCACTTCTTCATGGTCACTCTCTATCCGCACTCCATGTGGGCTCCTCTCCACAGGCCGCAGCTTCAGCCTGGGGCCTGCTCCTGCGGGGGCTCTCCATGGGCTGCAGCCTCCTCCAGGCCACATCCACCTGCTCCACTGGGGGATCCTCCACAGGCTGCAGCGCGGAGAGCTGCTCCATGTGGGACCCATTGGCTACAGGAGGACAGCCTGCTCCACCAGGAGCCTCTCTAGGGCCTCCCATGGGCTGCAGCAGAACTTCTGCTCTGGCACCAGCAGCACCTCCTTCTCCACTGACCCTGGTTTCTGCAGGGCTGGTTCTCTTTTTACTTTTTCTCACCCCTCTCTCCAAGCTGCTGTTCCACAGAAGTTCCCCCACACTCCCTTTCTCCAGTGTGCTCTCTCAGAAGTACACCACACGGCACTCACTCAGCTCTGGCCAGCAGCAGGTCTCTCTTGGAGCTGGTTCTATTCTAACATAGGGCAACTGCTGGCCTCTGCTCACAGAAACCACCCCTGTAGCCTTCCGCTACCAAACCATTGCCACATAAATCCAACACAAGCATACCCAGTGAAAGAACAGCTGTAGACAACACACTGTTTTTTCTCCTACTAAAAAGAAAGTGGAGCACAACCTAACTTATAAAGCAGCTGCAGGAACATGTAATCACAATCAGAGTCTCATTTCATTCATCTGTGGTCATTAACAGTGTTACTTCCATCTCATTAGCTCATCTGCTGCATCCAATTTTGTTGTGCAGAGGACTGCAAAGACCAAAGAGAAGTGTCTCTGGGCTAGAGGCTCCTTTTAACCGTTTGAATAATGTATCATGTTCTACTTGGTTTCTTTAGAGTGGTTTATAATGCAGATGCTTGCAAGAGGAAGATGTAGTGCAATATGACTAGAGTAATTGCACCAAGACAAAATGGTTAATACACATTTTCTAGTTTATAAAGGAGTTTAAATTGTCATATGGTCCTGTGTTGAAACAGCTTCAAAATAGTCTGCTAGCACACAAGGAAACCTGTGTGTATGGTTCTTCTAAAACTTACTCTGGTTAAATTCTATTATGATTTAAGGAAAAGGGGAAGGGAGCACACCATGATGGCAGAGACATAAGGCTTCAACTTGGTTCAAACATGGGCCACATTCTGTGAAGATTTTCAGGGCTATTTGGCTTATTAAATCCACCTAAATACTTAAATAATTGCTGTGTGGATTATAAACTAATGTTCCGAAACTGATCCTGTCGTGTTGCACGTTAACCCATTTCTTCGACTTCATTGAGCAAACTCCGTGTCTAAATGGCTGATGACTTTTACAGAATATAAAGGTCTATTATGCATACAAAATGCATTAATACTAAAAATTAGTTCAATTGTTTTTCTGAAATTTGAATCTAACTATATTTGCATAAATATAACTATTTATCCAAACTTACAGGATTTCACGTCTAAAGTGAGGTAAAATAACTACTAAACAAAATTTATTCTAAACTTTAAAAACAGCCTAAAGACCTCCTCTAAGTTTTGCAGTGGACTATCTTCAGGATTGTCATTCATGAAATAATGAAGTATTAAATTCTTTTTTTTTGTTGTTTTTCGATTACTTTTTTTTTTTTTTTTTTTTCTTCTCTGTGTTTGTCTTCTATTTTGTGTCATGGGGTTTGTCTCTTATTTCTGTCCCAACTTTTGTCACAATTCTGTCATCTAGTTATAAACTACAGGCAGTAACATGTACTTGTAAGTGTGTGATGCACATCCATAGGTCTATTTAAAAAACTCAGAAATTAAGTTCATAAAACAAACAGTAGGACTTAAAAACAAACATCAAGTCACCAAACATGTAGTCAACAAGAGATGCTTGGCTAAAATTTTCCTCCATTTTTTTTCATTTTGTTTTGAATCTGCTAAGTGGGCTTCTCAGATGCATTTATGAGGCGAGGTTTGAATATTCAAGCCTGAAAATTGTAATCCTCTCATTAAAATTGATAGAAACCGATACTGAAAAAGTATGAGTCTACCATAGCATTAAAATATTCAAGATATTTTAAAAAATGAACTTAATTCAGAAAAGTCTAAAGATTGACAATCTGTGGGGATTTGTCTGTGATGCTCTTATGCAAAAGATTGAAGATTGATAATCTGCAGGGATTAGTCTGTGATGCGTTTATGCTTGTTCCCCAAACCTTCCTTGGGGTAAAATTATCTGAAAAATTCAGACTTTACACTGAAAGGATCAAGAAATTCTAAAGTGATGAGGACTGGATTGTCTGATTACTGTAACCTGGAATAACAGTAAATATTTCTGTTAGACTGATTAATTCTTTACTGGCTATATGTTTAGGATAATAAAGAATGGGACTATACAATATGCCATCATGAATTACTATAGCATGTTTGGAAGTTTTACATAGTGACCAGTTAGGAAAAACAAACAAACCAAAACAAAATACACATGAAATGTACATGAAATCCATGTACAGTTCATAAAGAAATTTTTTCCTGGACCACCAAGGCTTGCTCATCAAGCATATCTGCTATGGGAGGAAGGGATGGAGAATGAAAATAAAAATAAATTTAAAAAAAGAGGCTGAAAAGGTAGGCTTTAGCATATCTTCCTTTGTTTTATTTTATTGTTGTTGTTGTTGTTCTGCCTGTAAATCAGAATTTCTAATCAACTAAATGTGCAGCACTGTATCCAAAATTCTTAGAATAACAACTAAGAACTTTGCCAGTGAAAGACAAACAAGGTAATAGCTGTGAGATATAGCTAAGATTTGGTATTGTTTTAGAGACGAGAATCCATAACTTCAAATCAGGAAGTATTTAATATCAAGCCTGATATGAAATGAAAAATTATTCTATCTAGCTGTTTTTGTGCATTGCTTGAGCACCAACAGTAAGCTTACACACAAAGTCTACTGCCCTTAAAAAGACACTCATCATGTCATGATCTGTGTTTGTGGTTTTCATCACTAAAGTTGAAAACTGAAAAATTATTCTTGAGAGGAAAGGTTACATGAATTTGGTTGACTGCATAGAGAAGTACAGAATGAAATGGAAAAGAAAAAAAAAAGTAAATCTAAATATGTCAGGGCATATTTTATTGTCAGTCAAGAGGAAGGAGCCTTGACTTCTGTTTGAGAGCTGCACTGTAAAGAGTGCTGTCTGACCTGCTGTTACAAAACATGTCACTGTAGAGCTAGGACTAAATGTTTAAACTCATCTTTCCCACTCCTGGAAAGCATCGTCCTATCATCTTTTTATTAGAGGTGTAATTTTTCACGGGCTCCAGCTGATGTCCTACACTTTCAGCTCAATCTAGCAGAAAATATGCTTTGAGAAAATGTGGTCTTAAATCTCCATTTCCTGTTGGAGTTAGTCTTAGGCAATAATAAGTGTTGGGTGCTTCTGGTTTCTGTCTGGGTTTAAGACCTTTTCATTGGAATTATCTTTATTTAATAATACTTGGCATGGAGTAGGCTAGCATCATAAAAGTACTCCTTTCTCAGACTGACAATCAAATTAATTTCAATCCCAATTCTCCACTTTTCTGTTCTCTGTTCTCTTCTCCCTGCACTATCATTTGTTCAACTGTCTTCTGGCACAGACAGCTGGTGTAAAGAAGAAGAATTAATTTTCCAAATTTGGCACTGATGTGAAGAGGTTGGAAGTATAGACATCGTTTTTGAAGTCATTAGTGAAATTCCAGCTCATTGCCAACCCTAATAAAGGATTATAATTTACAGACATGGAGAATGAACTTGAAAAGACATAAATGACACCGAATACTTCATAACTGAATGGACAAATCATGATAACCAAGTGACAATAGAAAAAAACCTTAGGTACATTATAAGAAATCAAAACTACGTGACAAATGTCATATCAAATCAATTCTAAAGCTTCCAAAAATCTTGGAAACCAATTATTCTAACTCTTTTTTTCAAATGATGGACTTGTGGGTTTATATGTCTGTACTGCTATATTTATTTCAGTAATCTAAATACATTTTTTTTTTCCCCTTACTTAAGAAGCATGAGGATTTTGTTAGCCCTTGGACTCAAAGGAGGGTAAGATATATTATGGGACATATGTTATGGGACAGGAAAACCACCTTTCGGATCCTGGGGACAGGCAGTCAGCTTCATGGGAAGAATTTCACCAGGACCATTACTTTCACTGAGCTTCCATGCAAACTCACCAAGAAGTCAAAATATACTATGTATTAATCATATAACTCCACTAAAGCTTCAGATGAGTACTTTCTTACTTTTTCTGACATTTCACTGCTTGGGAGAAGCTCTTTTAAAAACAACAACAACAAAAAACAAACATATTGCACTGTGGTTTTATTTTGGTGCTCAGAAAAAATAATAATTGTGAGAGCTGTGAGTGATGCTTATCGTGCAAGATATAGTATTGTATCTTTGTTATCTTACTCTTTTTTCTCCATTTATATTTTGTGTTCACTTTTTTTTTTTTTCTTTCTCATTTTGCGGATCACCATGAAGGAGGTGGGACCAAGAGCTTGCCTCCTCCCCATGCTGCTCACCTCCATCAAACCCCAGCTGCGCTGACCCCACTCCCAACCTGCTGACTTGACTCCTTGGCTGGACCAGGGACCTGCCTCACTGCAGCTGTCTTGAATGCTCGGCTGAGGCTGACCTTGAGCACTGCCCCAGTCAGGGTCCTGACCCTGACCAGCCTCCCAGCTCCTCTTGGAGGACCCCTAGTCTCCAGCTCACCTGCCATGGCCAAGCAGCCTGACTGTGCTGTTCACATGTGCTGATACAGGGCTTGCTTTCCCTGCTCAGATAGAAGGGCCTGCAACAAAAGTGCAGGGTTAGTACTCTTGCTTTGATTTTTCCACCAGTCACTATCTAAACTGAAAATCATCTGATTCCTTGGCTTAGATAATAAATGCCTCCCCATGTAGTTCCCTCTTTTCCCTGACCTAAATCATCCTTTTTTACAATCACTTTCCAAGAAGCAACACTCTGTTTTTTATCTTCACCTAAATTGTCTTAGTTACTACTTTCAAGAAACACAGAGAACTTTCCCAATAAAAAGAAAAAAAAAACAAAACAGACAAAAAAAAAAAAAAAAAAAAAAGAGAGAGAGAGAGAGAAAATATCCAAATAAAGTGAACAAAAAGAAATGATTGATAAAGGCATTCTTCCAAATGCCATCAGTAACGGGACTAGTGACAATATATGCCTGGAATACCTTATCATAAAAGGATGCAAATCAAAATCCGTTTCCCTTTACTTTTTTTGTTGACAGCAGATGTTAGGAACATTAAAAACAGACAGTGAATGTGTGGAGAGATGTATTAAATGAGTCTCTGGGATGACTGGCACTTCGGAGTTGCAGAGAATTCACTGATGAAGAGATGATGAAGTTTACTGACTTTGAGGCTATCGCAGAGTTATCTTTGTGGAGTTCATAAAATGGAAATGCTGACTCAGAGTTTGATTAATAGTTTTATCTAGGAGCTAAATTATTCAACAATTAAAAACACACTTTAAGAAGGAGAGATTCATTTTTTTTAGTCTCTTAAAAAGCTTAGAATGCTGATTAGATAGGCTATAAAATTCAAATCAGCATTCATGTGATTTGTTTGCTTGTTTGTTTTGATAAAATGGTATTTTATCTGAAATCAAACAAACTAAAAGCCAATAATGAAGATGGATCCCGGTGGTCTGTTTCACCTTTGGGAATTTCTTAGCATAGCTTTGCCAAGACTTGTTTTGTTGTTTTTAAGACCGTTTATGTAATGTTCACATAAATGTGAACCACAAGGACAGAATCACTTCATGTTTAACAGATGTCAGTGTTTCAGCATTAAATCCTGTTTATTTACAGGAGATAATAACATATCTTGTAATCTGTCTCCAACTGATGATCTACACTAGTGACTTCAGCTGTCTGATGAATATTTAACGTTGTCTTTGCTATCATACCATGCTATCACATCTGCATGAAATTCAAGCTGTTATGTTAACCTTTGTTTTTAAAAACAAATATATTTTTCATTCAGGTTCTGGTATTGGAAAAGTTGCAAAGACACCAGACAGGAGCTTTCATGGGACATGTTTTTTGCCAAAGAGTGGGAACAGCTGCTCTTTTGTGCTGCCAGGGAAGCGTTAGGAGATGTGTCACTGTGCTGTGCTAAAGGCACAGCATTTGTGTCAAGCTGGTCAGTTATGGGCTGATGTTATTCTCTCACACCAGAGCTGACCCACTGACTTGGATAGAGCGATGTTGCAGGATCAAGTCTGCATGAAAGGCATGCAATTCCACAGAAAGAAGCTATACTCAAATAGCTATATTCATGTTTTTTCTAACACTATAAATAAATTAATTAGTATAAAGCAGAAATTCATGGAGGTGCAGGATATTAAAATTCATGGCTACTGACTGCCATAATGCAGATAAATTCATGCCTATTTATAACAATGTGAAGTAATCTACTATTTTATTTTATTTTATTTTATTTTATTTTATTTTATTTTATTTTATTTTATTTATATTTTATTTTATTTTATTTTATCTTTGTCTGTTTTGAATCCTGGCATCATCCTTTGGCTTACAGTTCTATCAGTGCTGGTGGAGGCCATGTTAGCACAGGTGAGACACCTCCTGATGCACTATATTAATGAGGATATTTGCAATCTTTTAGCTAAGAATGCTCTATCATTGAGCAGCAAGGAACATCTACTTCTTCCATAAAAGAAGAAGAAAAGTTGAATGGAGAATTTGAATTTGGTTCCATGCATTTGTCATGACAATATGAACTGATGCCCTGTCTGACAGCCAGTAAGACAGCCCATAACCCTTGTCTATCCCTTCTTTGCCTTACCTTATCCCTATGACTCCCATCCAGTATCAGCAAGAGGTCTCTCCTTGGCCATGCATTACAGTACATTGCATCCCCATTCTGGAGAGGTCCTGAGAGCATGTAGCTAACAACACAGGGTGAAAACAATGTTCAGTCTTGTTGGTGGCAGATTGCCTTTGATTTTCTAAGAAATGTGTCTGCTGGACTGAATCAAGGCACAAATCTAGTTCCCAAGAGAGATGGTGATCTGGGAACAGTCTTGTTTGCCCTCCTTGTGACTGAGGGTGCAGCTATGCCTCTGCTATCTGTGCAGGTTACTCCTGCTGATTTCTGAGTCTAACGTTTTGCAAAGGCCTTGTTGAGACACAGACGTGTATGAGTCTCCAAGCTCTTTCAAAAGTAGTATGCAGTGAGAGTTATAAGGTAGGAGCAACACTATTTTCTGTAGAGCTACAAAGAAGGAGATTAAGGGATGGTGTTTCATGTCTGCTCTGGAAACACCTCTTTCACACTGGTACAGTGGCATAAAAAGGTCTGCAGGAAGGTGATTTCTCCATCTGACATCCCAGATACCTAGGGTTCTTTCTTCTCTGTAAGCAGGCGAGAAGGACACTTGTCTTTTGAGCAGCTGAATGGTGACTAAAACCAGGCATCTAGTCTGGACAAGGTGTCTCACCCAATTTCAGATTACTGCTTTCAGTCAGAAAAATTGTAGCCATAGTTGAAAAGGAAATAAAATCTGGGAGCCTTCTGAGATTTCCTTGTCACAACTCTGCATGCTAAACAAAGCACAAGTAAAAGCAGATGGTGGGTATTTTAATGCCTTCACATGTCTGTGTATCTAGGGAAGAGAGCAGCTTATTCTCTTACATTCCGAGTAAGTTTAATAATTTCTATTAAAGTTCTCACAGCAAATTGATTATTTTTTTTTTGGTGCAACACATTTTTTAGGGGAAAGACAAAGTTCCTTGAAAAGAAAAGTTGCAGCTTTTATATTTTTCCCTGAAAGCATCTATTAAATTAAATTGTCAAAATATGCCAATCTCTTGACAGCTAGAAATTATGTGGGTGTTTCAATATAAGGAAAACTATTTTGTTTTTAATTGTGGCAGCATCTGGAGGAGTGTCCGATCTTATAAGTAGCTCATGCCTATCTAATTTAAAGAGCTGCCAGCTGGTTCAAACTACACACATGGGTTTCATTTTCTTTACTGCAGGAAACTGAAGAATTCCACTGGAGCAAGTCATGTCTGAACAGTGCTTAGTGTTACTCGCTGGGGTATGGTGACAGCTTCATGTTGTTATAATACGATGCACTTCACTGAGAGCTCTGATTAATAGTACTAGGCTGATTTTTTGAAGGTATTTGACCAGGCAGCTGTTGCCTCATGTATTCAGATCAGTCTTTCAGAAAATCAAGAACAGAATTAGTGTTGTTGCTTCACTGCATGTATCATTCATCCTGAACTCTTTCATTATAAATGTTGAATACTTGTAATTTATGTCATCAATATGTTGCGGTCTTTTGCTTAATGCATAAAAGAGCACATTATTACTCTCTATAGACTCTCTAGCCATGGTAAAGCTAAACTGCAGTCATTTGAAAATCAGCTAAGCTCCTAAGAAAGTACTTAGGGGCCAAAGCCTACTAGAGAAAACTTTCAGAATAAATAGGATGATTTACATTTGTAAATCCTAATACAGAAAATCAATGAAAAAGAAAAGCAGCTTTAAAATATGCACATGAGAAAGTAACAATGAAAAAAAACTTGTTTTATATAGGTATGAAATCCTGAGCTGCTACTTTCTTTAATGCACTGGTTTTTGGGATAGAGACTTGTCCTAACTTAATAAACACGTCGTCCAGGAAAAGCATATCTTGAAGTTTGTTAAGTAGCAATTTGAAAGTTCAATAAAAAAATATTGTCCATTGGGGAAGGGAGGAAGCAAAGCTTTGCTTTTGACATGTTTGGATTAGTTTTTAGTATTAAAAAGGTCAGGTTTTATATCATTGAAATGTATTTCAATTCTGTTTTTCCCAAATATTGTTCATTCATAGATCTATCTTCATTCAGACCTTTTATGTTTTGTAATTTAAAGTTGTCTTAAAATGACTTAAAATTATTTTTATAACCTTTTAATTTGTGTTCTTGTGCTTTTTTGTTTGTTTATTTTCCCTGACTGTAAAAAAAAACAGCTCTCAAGTGTTGTTGTGGACATGCGAGTTTTTAAGAAATGCATTCACAAAGATTTAGACTTTTAGGGCTCTGAAGGTTTAAGAATCTGTTTTCTTTCTTAAACTCGAAACCTGAATTCAAACTATCTGAATCTGCAAGCATCTTTGGACAGAGAATAGCCTGCTTAGCTCACCATTTCTATCTTTCTAGCATAGTTTCCACAAGACATTTTCTCATGTTTTAGTGCAGATGAGATTTAGAAGCCTCCAGAGACAGAACTCAAACCATCCCCAGGGGGGAAATTATCCCACAGGCTGACAGACCTCTTGGTAGGGGGCAAAGTGAAACTGGGCCTCCCTGTGGGAATCCTGCAGTGACAAATTCTTGGCATGACTGTACTGTCAGAGCCTTCTCTCTCCCACTCAGCACCTCCGCTTCTGAATGCACATTAACCAGGGAGTTCAGTAATAAGCAATAGGACTGGAAACTCACTTGAACCTAAGAACAAGTTGCAACATGAGTTAAAGATGCTCTAAACCTCTTAGGATCACATCCCTGCTTCCAGATGTCTTTCTAGGGTGTCCCAGTGTGGGCAGAAAATAAATTATACTCATGTTTGGGATGTTTCATTAAAACACAGTTACATATTTGCAAAGGCAGACAATAACCTTGCACATAGATGATGATTTTGCAAACCTTGGAAGCGGTGGGCAGCTTTAAAAACATGACTTGTGGCAGTACCCCACTCAAGCCTTAAATCTAGCCATGCTTCAACAATTCTTATTTAAAGGTGCTGTAAAATCACCAATTTGCATTCTGACCTCTGTTCTTCCTTACAATATAACATCAAAAAATATATTACAGTACATACTTCCTCTATGAGTAGTAATATATGCTACTTATTTTTGTGGTAACAAAAGGAAAAGATAGTACTGTAAGTACAGTAGATGCATACAAATTGTTTCCTGCATGGTAATAATGTGTGCATGAGCAGTTTCTCTTGCTGTGCTTGAATGATCAGAATATCATACTTTAAGAAACATAATTTATTCTCACTTCTATTTGTTTTTAAAAAACACAAGCAATTATACTTGCTTTAACAACCAGGACTGTGTAATCTCTTTCTTTATATTTCTCTGCTTGCAAATACTGCATGAAGGGATGAGACTCACATATTTCATCTGAAGCCTCATTAAATGTGTTCTGGATGAAGCACCAACAATAAATGTGAAAAAGGAGGCTATGCTACTCTCCCCACCCCTACCCCATCTTCATGCCAAATATATATCACCATGCTGTTAAAACATTTAGCACGTGATTGAGAAAATCAGAGTGATGCACAAACAGCACAGCAGTAGGAAGTAGGAAATCCAACCTCAGTGACAAAGAGAACAGCATGCAAAGTAGCTAGTTCTTGAGGAACCTCAGCAGAATGAGAAACAGCTAATATTCTTGTGGCTCTCAATGGTGACTCTGTGAACTTCGTGGGGGGCCACACACTAAATCACAACCTGGGATCAATTTTCAGACTGGTTTAGGACTGTAGATGATAGACAATATTTGGGTAATGTATTTCACAGTCTTTGGGCAAAACCCACTGCTCTGCTTCTTTCTTTTTACGTTGCAGAGGATGTTTGGCATGCCATGCCCCTCACACTGTGCATCTGGTATAGGTGGTTCTTCACCCACAGTGCCCACTGATAAAGGGAAGTGCCAGTGTTGGACTATAACAAACTCATTTTCTTTATTTCAACTTACTCTTCGTAGCTTTCAATGTAAGAACAATCTTTCTCTTTGATTAATATAATACTCAGCTGTGAACACTTTTTTTTTTTTTTTTTTTTTTTTTCATATTCATTTCTACCAACAGATTAGCTAGTTCATGTCAAATCAAGAGGGGTCAGACTTATTTTTCAGTCTTTTCAAACTGAAGGGCTAAGAAGCCTACAGCATGAGTTCGCATTTAGTTAGGTTAGCTTCTAAAAATTATTAATGAGAAATTAGGTTTCTGCAAGAGAATGTCAATTTTGAAAAGTATCAAGTTAGTAGAAAGGAAAAAATAAGCTTTCTCTTTTTTTTCCTTAATGTCAATACAATATAGATGGTTGTATTATAAGTTCATTCTGTCTATCCCAGACTCCTGATTTCTTTTGGAGAGACTGATTTATGATCAAAGTTGAGTTCAGTTTTGATGGTATTATATGCTGCCCACAACAGTATATTCAGGAGACAGACCACAGAGACATCAAAGGGACTGTGTTGCTGGTGCATTTTATGATAAAACATAACTTTCTCCTGGAAAATAAGCTGATACAATCCATTCACATCACACTGGCAACAGAACAGCCATCAAACAAAAATACTCTTATTGTCCTGAAATGGTATTTTTCTAACACAAAACAAGTCTCCTATGAACACTCACTTAGGAAACATTTTGCTAGAATTTTTATATTGTCATATGAATTCTTCTTGACTATCCTTCACCTGTTTATAAACTCTTAATCCTCCAGATAAGACACAAAAGTAGTATGAAATGATATGGAACCAGTAAAGAAGAAGAATAAATTATAAAAAATAAAATAAAAAAGATAAAAAATGAAGTAACAGAAGCACTAAATTGCCTACAAGCCACGTAAAACCCCATAAGCTCAAGCTGTCTCCTGTTTTGTGTTTGCATAAAATTTTCATTCTGTTTGAGGTTTTCATTTATGGAATTCAAAGTCATTGCAGATAATTCATAATCGGAAACAAGCATTCAATGAATTTCTAAGATAACTTTCTCCAGCTAGAGTAGTTAGCTTGATGGATAAAAAGTGTGGGAAGAACCAAAGGACTAGCAGTAAATCCATATTCTCTTTTGTAATTCCCTCAAAGGCTGGAATCCAACATTTGTTCCAAAATGAAATTAAACAATTTAACAATTACCTTCAAATGCTTGTCATTTAAATGCTTGAACATTTCATAAGACAAATTATCCATGTCTGGGGGAAGAAATTCTGAAAACCAGGTTATACTTCTTCAGGTTCATTAACTCTGAGTCCAACATTGTAATATAAATCATTTCCAACCCAATTTTCAAGAATAGAATTAAATATTAAAAAAAATTAATTCTTATGCTGCAAAAAGTCAGGTCCAGAGTTACTACCACTGCTATTAATAGCAAAACCCATCTATCTTCCATAATCTCAAATCACTTTTAATTAATCCATATATTGCAAGATAAATTCCATTACAGCTGACCCTTTCTATTTTATCCCATGTCTTATATAAAATATTTTCATTAATAATATCACAGACATCGCCAGTGTTGCCTTAAGTGGAAGGGTGCTTTGCTTCTGTGGTCTAGATCAGCTCATTCTGCTCATTATAAGCAGAATTGTCATATTACTAAAATCTTTTTCCAATTGCCATATCAATACTAGTGTTGAAGGGAATGACTGAAAATTGTTTAATGACAGATTTGGTCTTATGGAAAATCAGATGGATTTTCTTATGGAGTGACAAAGACACACAAAGTAGGATGCATGTCACCTTATTTTAGCTATGCCTAATAAACGGAAAGAGGTGCTTCCACAAGCCTTATCCTACTCACTTTAGACAAAGCCTTAAAATGGAGATAGCTGTCTGGACATGTCTTTGTCCATTGACTAAAAAGAAAACTTAGGAGACATATAAACTGTATACTGGCTTTTACACAGCTAGAGTTGGAAGAGATGAACAATACCTGCAGTTTCTGAACAAATGCTAACAATGATAAATCTCAGAGTGAGGAACTATCCACCAACTACATAAAAACCTGGAATGTAAGTCTAGCACCGATCTGTTGCAAGGATTTTCTCTTGCCATTGTGGCCAATGATTGCCCCATGCAATTCTGAGCAACCCATTTCTCTTTTCTTCTTGTTAAAAAAAGTAAGCCATCCTAATTGTTAAATTAAACATTCAAGTACCCATGCTGATTTGAATGATTAAAATGTGCCTCCTATGTGCCTGCATTAGGAAAAACAAAAACAAAAACAAAAACAGAAACAAAAAAAAAAAACAAAAAAAAACTTGACTTGAGAATACTTAGAATGTACCTCTACTTGGAAAAAAAAAAAAGGCATAGATGAGTGATTCAAAATACTGAAGTTTTCTGAGCCTTGAAAAGAGATTTCACATGAGTGAGCTGAGTATTGTAGATACAGAAGATGTATTTTCTTCTGTCATTATTGACATTGCAC
Source organism: Aythya ferina (assembly GCF_964211825.1). Classification (NCBI taxonomy): domain Eukaryota; kingdom Metazoa; phylum Chordata; class Aves; order Anseriformes; family Anatidae; genus Aythya; species Aythya ferina. Next base: position 15,721,295 of record NC_140301.1, on the reverse strand, counting down.
TAATCACCTACATGTCACCAACCTGTGATGTAAGGAATACTATTCAGACCAATGAAGGCTGCACCTACTCTTTTTCCAATTCGATTTTAAAGGGTGTCCAGAGTTGGTTACCACTGCACAGAATATTCATCTCACTAAGGTCTGGTTTATTATCCTGATTTACAGATCAATCTCTAAAATCTTGCAAGAACGTTAGAATAAGATGACAAAGCTCTAAGCAAACATGAAATAAAAGAAGACAATAAAGTAAATAAAAATGAGTAATAAAATGCTGTATATCTCCTCACTAGTATTTTCCACATTGTGTTATGGAATGAAATATTTTTCATTTAATTTACCAATCAATAGAAAAAAATATCAGACCTCAGTAGAGCAGAGGTAAATTGGTTTTCAAGGAAGAATAAAGCAGCGAACTACTCTAGTTGTAAGTTTTGAGGAATAACTAAATTAATAGCTTTCAGTCAGACTTCAGAAGGATAAGACTGCCCTCCTAACAGAAGGATAGTAATAAAAGCCTTCAAAAAAATTTCAGCTGTCTATACTTCCAGGCATAGATTTACAGTAACGTTTAGATCGTTACTTAAGCAGGGAATAAAGAAGGTCCAGATAGTGAATTGTCAGCATTATGTACTGTTCTTTCATCTTCACATTAAAAATTCATTGCATTTACAAGCCGTGTGTTTTGAAAGTACGTTTTCTTGGCTGATTAATTTTTATTTATGCTAACAGGGATAAGCTCAGTGTCCAGTGGCTCACTGAAAATTAACTAACTTAATAATTTCAGTAAGAGGGAATCTAGAGATATGTTAATTGCCAAAATAAAAATGCACTGATCCTAAAGCTGACACTGTTAACTGGAACTCGTACTGCTGCTCTGGCAGGAGAGCAAAGGGGGTATCCCCTTCTCCTCCCTTCTCTTCCCATTGTCCCAGTGGGGCAGAAGCCCAGGGAGCCTGGAGGAGCATGCTTGTTTGTATGCTCCTAGGAATAACAATCTGCACCCTCCACTTCCTCCCAGTCTGTGCAGCAGGCTGCCCTCAGGGACAGGAGCACCCTTCTGTGGAGCCTCCACAAATCTCACAGATTATCCATGGCTTCACGGACTGTTTCCACCTCCCCCTTTCCTGAGCTCTGCACATGGCAAGTCTCTGCTTCTGGTGTTCTTGCCACACTGAAGACTGTCTTGATTTAACAGATTAGATACGGATTCTAGAAAGTACGTGTGCGTACAAGTATTTTGCTGAAATAGAGCTTAGATATCATTATTTGTTCCCTGGGGATATGCTGTTGTGATTTCTGGCTGCATTATTTGTTATTTATACTGCACCATCAGCGTGTAATAGTCAGCAAACAAATGTTTCAGTCTTATTTGAACATCTGCTTAACCTCTTCCATTATTCTAAACCTTGATTGTTGCAATGAAACAGAGGAAAACAAAAAATGAGAAGTAGATAACATCTTGGGGCTAGTGATTCTGCAGCACTGAATATAGATTAGAGCTCTTGATACATCCTGCTAAGTACCACATCAGTATCGATAAAAATAAATGAGAGGTAAGACTGATGTATGGACTGGCATCACCGAGTCACCCCTCCCAGGCAGCCCTTGAAAAAATTATTTGTGCTGTCCTCTGAGATGGAAACTGCTTTTCTTCTAGCACTGCAGTCCTCTAACCCCTTTTCAAGTGAAACTGCCCAGTTGGTTCCAAAAGGAGCTGGGAACTCATCTTCACCCCAAAATCTCAGGTGTGAGCCCTGGCAAACTTGCAGCAATTTATCACTGAATATTTTTATAAAAGAAAGTTTTAAAGTATTATACTAGCCTTCTTTATCTTTAGTCATATCTTTACTCAGAGGTATACAAATGGCTGAATGGAAGACTGGGAGCAGACCCAGCCAAGTAGCAGTAACTGGTAAAGTGTGAGCATCATTACATGCATATACATGGGTGACCATCTCATGGTTATCGGAACGAGAAAACACAAGTTTTTGTTTAATAATTACATTCTTCTGAAATATTTTTACACATGACTGTTATTTCACCCTGAAAAGCAGTGAAACACCAAGTGATTACCCACACCTACACATGCCTATTTTTGGCAAAGCATACAGCATAGGCAGAAGAAAATAACCATGAAATTAAACCACAGCCTTCAATCATTAGCAGTCAGAGCAGAGGTACCATGTTGCTTTAATGATCTCTGAAGACCAAAGCTTTTCTTTCCACAAGGAGGAAAAGCTTTGGCAGGCAGAAGCCACCACCTTTTCCTTGCTTTGTGTGATCTGGTACAGGGCTATCTGTACTAATACTAAAATGGATTAATACATGTAGGATCTAAGGAAAGGTGTAGATTAATAGGAGTGAGTGATTTAAATGAAGAACCAACCTGTTCTCTGCTTCAAGGTAGGGAGACCAAACTTAGTGTGAAAAGGGGAGAAAGAGGCAAGAAATACTAGAAATGGTGTGTTTTCTCCATGGTTTGGTCTTGGGTATCATTTTTACTTGTGTTCCATTTAAACGAAACCTTACAGCCCCATAACCATCCTGGACAATGGGAAAGGCTATCACAGATGTCAAACTTCCTTCAAAATCACACCTTTCTGAAAAGCAAATGACTTGAATTCAGATGAGTTCCTGATTTCATTTTCCATGGTGTGTGTGTATATATACATATACTCACATACATGTATATATACGTACCATGTTCAGGCCACATAAATAGTTTTATTCCTACATGAAGATTCGAAACATATTTACAAAGTAAAATGTGCATAATTAATTAGAGGAAAATACATAATACTCAAAGACCAAATCTCCCACCCACTTAGAATAGTAATGTTCCTATGCAGGAGTCAATAAAACTTTAATTTTCTGCTGATAACTCAATAAAATGTATACTGTGTGCTTTCTACTGAAAAATTAAAAGACCCTGTAGAAACTCCTGTCCCAAATGCAAGTGTGTATTTGACTACAAATGGTACCATGTCATTTATCAAATAATAAATCTCTGCAGAGAACAAACACATTACAGTCAACAATGTCATGCTGTTGTGAAAAAGCATCATACTGGGAAGTATAAACAGGCATACAGACTGCAAGACACATACAGTAATTACGGCTTTCAGTGTGGGTGATGCCTTAGGTGATGTACTGTGTTCATTTTGGGCACCACAATTCAAAAATGAACTGGACCATTTGGACAGCAAAAAGATTGATCAACCCTCTAAAAGTTATGACTTTTGGAGAAGGAGAGAACACACTAGAGTTATTAAGCTTACAAAAAAGAAAATTTAGGGGGGACACTGTAACCGTCTTCAAATATGTTCTGCTTTCTGCCAAAGATGAATAATCTACTTTACTGTCCCTGGTGAACAGAGCAGGAAATAGTGGCCTCAATTGCAGAAAGGAAGAGACAGATTAGACGCTGGCGGGGGAGTGAGGGGAGGAACGAATCTTAAGCACACAGAAGTACCATATTAAAGTTTGCAATGGCTAAGAAGCTTTAACCAGTGACAATTTGCAGGGAGCAGATTAGATGAATATTTTTCAGGAGTGACACAGATGTGTGTGAAGTTGTTTTGAAGGCAAGGACCAACTTAGTATTGCTTCTCCGCTGTTTTTTTTTTTTTTTTTTTTTTTTGTTTGTTTGTTTGTTTGTTTTCCCCCTAGGATTCTGAGATTCTGAGACCTCTGAAAAGTGCATTTGGGTCAATTTCAAGTCTGAAATAAGAGGAGACTACAATATTCTTTTCTCTGATTTGAAGCACAGGGTGCTTGGCTTAGGCCAAAAATTAATTTAGCCAAATATTCTGTATCTGGCAATAGAATTTAGGAGAAGTGTGGCAAAAAGAACAGCAAATATACAGAGAAATTTGTATACTTACTCAGTTTCCAGCTAGTAATTATTATATCAGTTTCTAGTTAGGCTCGCTGAGCCTAATAGTACGCATGGGTAATTGTGTTTAACAACACACAGCTGGATTTATCCTCCTTGTATTCATTTAATTACTTTAGAACAGTCAAACCTGAATGCTAAAACTTGTGCACCAGTCTAGGACTCAAAGAAACAGAAGCTTTCATGCTGAAATAGAGTGGGGAAAAACAACAACAACAACAGCCCCCTCCCCCCAAACAACAACAACAACAACAACAACAACAACAACAACAACAGTATTAACTGAAAATGTTTAATCAAACTGTACTGAGCTTTGAAAAGTAGCTGTAAGTATGAACAGTTTTCCTTCTCCCTTCAGAAAGCTAATGATCTCTATTATAATTTATTTTGCTTAACTACTTCACAGATCAATAAAATCAAAATGAGGCAGACCACAAAAATATGCTATGAGAGTCTTTTCATTTTGGCCCTGCACATGGGTGATCATGGAGTTACTATCCTGTAGTAATACTCATTGTTCTGAATGTCAAAAAGGACATGCAAAAAAACCCTGCAAATCTGTTTATGAGCATGTGTGCAGATGACCAATCTTCAGCATTAGTAAATTGATACAGAATTGGTGAAGATGATAGAAATGTGCCATTTCACATCAGACAGCTGTCTAAAAATATATGTGTACAGGAAGACTTTATTTAAAATGGAGTGAAAGCATCTTAAATTTATTCCCCTAGAACCTCAGAAGTCAAACATGAATTGACCATCATTGTAAATCTGAAGAAGGACTTGCCCAACAAGAGGTAATGTTTGGTTTCTCAGGAAAATATTTTCAGACAGTACATAATGTAAAAAATTCAAAGTGATTGCGTCATTGAAAATTGCAGGCATTTTCTGAGGTGTTCATAGGTTTGTCCTTTCTTTTATTTGCTTGAGAAGAACAATTGATTACTTTAATTCTGAGTGTCCGAAATGGAATCACGGACTTCTGAGTGTCAGTGGAGAGAAGCAGAATTCAGAACTGAAGTGTAAATATAATCTGCTTTGAGGCAGTTTCATGAAAAATGTTAATTTTGTAGACTTGAGTCTCATTGTCAGAAAGAAACCAATTTGCTCAACTGATCCTTCATGTTATTAATTGTCCTAAAACCTCTGACCACATCTTTGCTTTTGGAAGTCAGAGGAAAGTGAAATTCAGAAGCAATTTTCTCATGAAATTTATTCTGCCTTGAAAAACCTCTGCAAAATATAAGGTAAATCATAAGGCTAAACTTAAATGCTAACAATCCTTTCAAAAGAAAACATCTTTACTGACTTCTGCAACTTCTACCTGAAAATGCTGTTCTTTAATATGTAACCCATACACTACCTATTACTTCATTATAAAATGTGAATGGTTGATATGATGTTCAAAAATGGATCATTGTTATCTTTTCTTTTCAAAGTCAGGAAAAATCCTTAACCACATTCATATACAGCCCAGAGTTGCATAAATTGTTACTGCACTTTATCCTACCCTCCTTATAAGCTGTTCTCATCTTATCTGATTAGTTCTGCAGTTACAATCTGCTGTAAACATCTGGCTGATTTTTTTTTTTTGACTATATGATTATGTATCTTGAATACAAATAAAAATGTAAAAAGAGTGCAATCGAAAGAAAGAGGTGCCCTCAACAGTGTGTAAAGTGGGTTCTAAATATGACTTTACTCTTATAATAGATTAATATATGGCTTTATAAGGTCACTTTTCAATTTTATATGCTGTGGACTACAGAGATGCGGAGTCCCAGCACTAAAGCTGGAAGCGTGCTTAGACTACAGGCAGAGCTCCCACAGAGAGACATAGGAGGTCTAGCATGAATGATGGAGGTAATGGCTTTCAGACAAAGAAACTGCATGGAAAGACACAGGGAGGTTATGTTTCTGCTGTCCTACAAAAGGATTCACTAAAATGACTACTTCCAAAGTCTTTCTGAAGATAATGAGAGTAAATGGGTGCATGCCTGTATATCAGAATAGAAAAAACAGTTTTGCCCTGTTCTAGTTGACGAACAATATTCCAAGCAAGGGCAAAAGTTCATATTGTTTTTGCATTGTCCTTCTCTTGTTTCAGGGTTTAGTCATTGTATAATTGCTGCTCACCTTCCTTTTACATTAAAAAGAAGTAGATGAACAGCAAGGGGAATTAACTTTTTTTTTTTTTTTTTTTTTTTTTTTTTTTTTAATGGAAAAATGTGCATTATTGAACTAAGCACAAAAATACTAGTTGATTTAAATAGTCAAATCATAACTCCAGTGGAAGTGTAAAGGCACCTAGGCTGAACGGCAACAGCTAAATATTCTGTTCTAATAATGCCTTTGGCTAAGTAAAAATTGTGAAATCTGCCTGGATATATTAGTGACAGATATATTTTATTATAGGGCTGAATCATATAATAAAGATCAATCATTTGTTCTCTTTTATTGTTTAAGCCAGCAAGGCTTGAATGCTTGTGAAGAGTCTAAAGGAAAGGGAGTCATTTATGTCAGTAACTCAACATTGCATTTTGTGAGTAAGGATAAATGCAGCATTTATTTTTGAAAACAAGACACAAAGGCCAGATTGCTCCAATGTATACCAGTTTTGCTCCTGTTCCATCACTGAATCCAGGATGTACTACTTTCTACAGAACCACTGAAGAGCCTGATAATTTTCTTTCTATCATGTTACATTAACAGTGTGTCCTTCCCTGTATCTTCGACCTTGATGGATGTACATTGGCATCCTTAATATTTTTGGTTTGACAACACAATTCCAGGATGTGTAGGATTATGGCGTACATCTCTGAGTTCTCTGGTTTAAATAGATTTATTGTGTTACCTAGTGACATCATACACAGAGTTTCAAAAAAAATAACAGAATCCTGTTGTGATGTAATAACCTTCCCAAGATCGTTGTTTTTGACACACTTCCTGGCATCAATTAGACATCAAAATGATGGCATCCTCTGGACTTTTTAATTCCACCTACAAGCATTAATTATGCACTTGAAACATTGCAAAGCAGCTTTGATTTCCATCTTGTAGCAACAGTTGAAATTAGAAAAGTGTTAGTCTAAGTATGAAGGAGGGAGAAAGAGAGAAATGCTTTGCCTTTGGATAAAATCAGGTAGGAGAAGTAGCAGAGAAAAAGCAAAAATAAACTGGGATCTTAAGGAGTTTTTTTTTTTTTTTCCCTTAATTTTCTTTAACAAGATATTAATTACTGAGTTCAGCTAAAATTCCCACTCCCTTGTTGTACAGAGTAGTGGTATTATTACTTTTCTCTTACAGTCTGGAAGATTAGATGAAAGTAATAAGAATTAAAGCCATGTAAAAAATTTACAAGTAGCAATCTCTGTGCTAAATGTCTCCTTGGGGTTTAAATAAGACTGTATTCACAAATACATTCATAAGTTCCTTCTCAGTGTGAATTTTAACTCTTTTAAAATTTGTTAACTCTGAATATTCATGCTCTGTATGTTAGATTGGTAGCTGTGATCATAATTTGGTGCTGTTTTTTAATCTGAATACAATAATACCAAGAAGAAACATAAACAAGGCTTAGGGGTAGGAAAATATGCACACAAATTAAAAGAGAGCTCCTTCTTAAATAATGTCACACTGATGTGATGATACAAGATAGAATATGTGAATGTAATATTGTATTTAATATTATGTCCCTATGCCACACATTCTTGAGTTTTCCAAACTATAACTTGATTTCACAAGAGCTTAAGATATACCCTTCCAGTTGTCAGCAAAGCCTTAGGATTTATGATATCACTGAGCGATAGGAGTTTCCTTTAAACTGTAAACACTGCCACTGTTCCAGATTGATCCCACAGATTTAATAACAACAACAGCATAGACAGTGTTACTATTATTAAGACACCACAATTGTTGTGCATGGATTCTATACATGGGAAGATGAGTCAGAAAGTTTTTGAGGTTTTATTAAAGTCATTGTGAGCATTGCAAATAGACTCCCAAAGCTGTTTTCCCACGTCTCTTTAGCTAGGCATTAGAAACTTACATTTGTTCATGGACTGCCAGACAGATGTAGACAAATGTAGTGATGGTTTTACATGGCAAGTGTTTGGTAGCTAGGGCGCTGCAGGGATGGCCTCTGTGAGCAGAGCCCAGCAGCTGCCCCATATCAGGCCAGAGCCAGCTCCAGCCGTCTACAAAAGGGACCCACCGCTGGCCTGAGCCAAGGCAATGAGCAATGCTGGTTCGGCATCTGTGAGAGCACACTGGAGAAAAAAAAAAAAAAAAAAAAAAAAAAAAAAAAAGCTGCACAATTGCAGGTAGGAGAGGGGAGTGAGAAGCAGCCCTGCAGCCCCCAAGGCCAGTGCAGAAGGAGGGCAGGAGGTGCTCTAGGCCTCAGAGCACCATCTAGTTCTGCTGCAGCCTGTGGAGAGGCCCCTGGTGGAGCAGGCTGTCCCCCTGCAGCCCATGGGTCCCACATGGAGCAGATCTCCACACTGCAGCCCGTGGAGGAGCTCCTGGTGGTGCAGGTGGACATGGCCTGCACGAGGCTGCGGCCCATGGAGAGCCCCCACAGGAGCCGGCCCCGGGCTGGAGCTGCAGCCTGTGGAGAGGAGCAGGAGCAGGAGCTGCTGCCTGTGGGGGACCCGTGCTGGAGCGGTTTGCTCCTAGGGGATGGACCCTGTGGTACAGAGCTACGTGGGAGCAATTCTTGAAGAGCTGCTGCCTGTGGGTAGTCCCTGCAGGCTCAGTTCAGGAAGGACAACATCCCATGGGAAGGACCCCACGTGGAGCAGGGGCAGAGAGTGACCGTGAAGGAGCAGCAGAGATGAATTGTTAGGGACTGACCACAGCTCCCATTACCTATTCTCCTGCACTGCTCAGGGGAAGAATGGAGAAGAGGGTGTCTGGGTCGGAGGCATTTTGAGTTTGCTTTTTGTTTCTTATTGCTACAGTCTGTAGTAAGAGGCAATATTTATATTAATCTCCCTATGATGAGTCTGCGTGGCCCACATTTGTAATTGGTGAGCAATCTCCCTGTCCATATCTCAACCCTTGAGCCCTTTTCCATCATCTTTTCTTCCCCTCTTCTTCTGAGAAGGGGTAGAGGGAGTGGTTGTGGTGGAGTTAGCTGCTCATCAGGGTGAAACCACCACAAGTAACCAGACAGCTTGACCAAGGTTTCCAGCTTCATATGAGCTTTTTCAGTGTGAGTCTCTGAAATGAATTTTGAGGGAAATTTGGAGAAATGTATCTAGACAATTTGGTGTATGAATTCAGAGCCTTAGTAACATGGCTGCTTTCTGTTCAGCTGTCGTTCTTTTTCTCAGAAATAATTTAGGAAGCAATTCAGTCTCTTGCATTCAAATTTCAATGAAGTCAACTTGGTGGCCAAATTAATCTGCACAAAAAGTATATGGAAGATGTGGGCAGCCTCACTATTGCTGCGATAGGGACATTCAAACCCCAGAGAAATGTTTCCTGCTTGCATTTCTCCAGTTTCCAGTCTTAGTAAAAAGAAGTTGTATGAGAATTTACCCTTAAATATTTAATGTCACTATTGTATCTGAATTAGTATAATACAGAAATTATATTTTGAAGTAATAACTAAGTAACATACATGTGACAATGAAAAAAAAAAGCTTTTTTTTTTTTTTTTTTTTTTTTTTTTTAAATCTTAAAATTGGTTCTTGATTAAGTCTTATGGTATGTATCAGTCACAACTTATGTGAACCAGCAGGTGCTCAGGTGAAGCTCTTCTCTCAGGAGTGCATAGAAATTTATGGGGTAGTGCTAAATGTGTAAATCAGATTCATTTGCTCAGTTTCATAGCATATGTGGTATCTGTCCAATGATTATATTTATACTACCAAATGGACATACTGTATACATACGCTGAGTGGGCTGATAGTGCATTGAAAATAACACAAATGGCTTTCTCATGTCTAGGCCCTCCCTCTGATATGCAAAATATTATGTGACCTTAAATCCAAAGTGAAAACAACAGAGTGAAATCTGATTAAAACATATGAAGTAACTAAAACACGAACATTTTGATATGAGGGAAACTGATATTTTGCTAGGTTTTCATTTGCTTATTATTTGGAAGATAAAGAAAAAAAAATAGCACCCTAGATAAAGGGTATGTAAAAGAGGAAAAGAAAATGAAAGGATGATTAGAGGAAGCAAAAAACACCCATAGCCAAGGGCCCTTCTCAAGCAAAAGTCCTATGAAAATGAATGGATTTGTTTACCTATTTCCCATAAGCTCTTAAGTAGTCATTTATTTGACTGCAGAGCATTAACTAAGTACAATATGGGTTTTCATTGCTACCAGCTCAGCAAAACATCACATAATACTGACTTTACCATCACTTTGCACTCTGACTACATTGAAAGCAACATATTTGGGACAAAATGCTCATCATTATAAACCTTTCTCAAAATGGTGAATAAACAAGTTCTATACTGAAAACAATAACTAAAGCAAAAACCCTATCAATATTAGAACACTTTCATTTTAAAATATGAAATACCTCAGTTATTTCATTGTACTCCCTTGGAGAGAAATGTTTAAATGACAAAATCCTTCGTGGATTTCAAAATTAACTGACTCTCCTGTTGGCAGTCAAAGCCCACAAGCCAGCTATTCTTTTCCATGAAAATAATCCCTCCATGTCCTGGAAGGAGAATGGTTGTACTGATGGAGATGAGTGTCAAAAGCCACTGGTGACTTCATTCCCCCTGTTAATTGATTGTAGTTAATCTTCTGAGAACTGTCCTACTTTCTCAGTTTCATAATAATTAGCTTCTGTATTACCTACTAGTATACACCAGTGACAGCAAGAACAAATAAAGTTTTTATGAACCTTGCATTAAATTTGAAAATCAGGCTGGGATGACTTTCTAGAAGGTATGGTGCAGACAATAAAAATTAAGTGGTGCTAATATAGCACTAACTAACTAACTAACTAACTAACTGTGTCTTCTGACAGAGAAGGAAATCATAGAACCTTAAAATTCTGCTAATCAAACAAACATTGTCAAAACTGAACAGAAAATGTAATAGTGAACTACTAGTGCAGAGAAGAAAAAAAAAAAAAAAAGAGAGAGAGAAAAAGTACCTTATATTAGTGAAACCAAGGGAAAACACCAGTAAAAATAAAGGTAAGCACAAGTAGTGAATCATAGCTGATGTCTGTGAAAACATCATACACTATTCATACTATTGACAATCATCCCAAATCATTTCAAAAGCAACTGTCATAAAGCTCCACTGCATGATGATTTCACATGACACTCACTTGAGGATAAATTAAAAATTATTAATTCATAACTTTTATACATCATACACAGTGTTTTTGACTTTTAGAAGTCCATCGGTTTACTGCTTTAACTTTATACTGGAAAGGACGATAGAAGAAACTAACACGGCTGACAAAGCCAAGACTCTGAGGCCTGATTGTGTTTGTGCTTTCCTGAAGACTGTAGCAAGTGATTTCCCTTTCATAGGTCCCTGAAATGTAACAGGTAGAGAACTTCTCAGAGACCAAATTTTGTTAATGGCAATATGGAAGTGAGAAAATGTCAAAGATGAATGGAGATAATATTAAAAGTTGTCTCTCGTCTTTCAGTTAGATTGTATATGAAGATTTGTTTTTCTTATCAAAGCTTCAGCAGGAAATGGTCTGTCAGTGTGCTTTTAAACCAGCTAAGAAGGTGTTCATACATGGAAGAAAACATTTAATTTATGTGACAGATGAATACATTCTCTTTCATAAATTCTTTGTATGCCATTTATTTCCTTATTATAGTTCATATTTTGCCAATCTCTAATAGCTTCACTTCAGGAAAGGTTTTCATTTCTCTCATCTTAATCAAAAGAGATGGTATTTTTTTTTAAGTCCTGTATTACAAAAAATTGTTCGTTGCACTTAAAACAGAAATAATGGAAAATATGTTAAATGCTATGTTGAGCAGACTGTTACCATATTTTTTCTGCGTAGAGTAGCAATGCTCAGATCTATTGACTCTCAGCACATAAACCAAAACCCATGTGAGCTTTTAATCTTCTCTTAGTTCATCTGGAAAGGATCATTATACCAATATGGGGAAAAAATGTATTTCTTGGACAACTTCTTTTGGACTTAACATAATATGTGTAAATTTCTAATAAGGCATTCATAACTCAATCCCATAATATAGGAATCCAGCTGCACACTTGAATTGCTATTGAATTGTCTGAAGCTAATTTTCATTTGTCTTAAGTATGACAGGAAAAGCAGGCTTCAAAGTTTTAGAAGCAGAGTAAGTTGAATCAAAATTCCATTCTCAAGTGTTTCTGATTTGAAGATTAGATCAAACACGTATCTGTGTATCATATTCAGTCAGACCAATATCTTCTTACAGGTCTAGAAACTGAGATCATTTTGTAGTGTCGATTAAAATCTTTATGTGTGACAAAGTCTTTTCCTAAGTGATCTCTGTGATCAATTTAAAGAATCTCCCACTGAAAGTTGCAAAGGCACACCAAGAGATATGCGTCTCCATGGATGCTACTTGGTAAATTTAAGTAAAATATGATTTTTCATCCCAGTATGATCATTCCATACAAGTAATGGGTCCTGGGAAGTCAAGACAGAGATTTGCAATAGTAACCAGTTAAATGCCAAGAATGCCATATATAGCATCATTACATTCTCTAACATCACAAAAAATCAGAATGATAATACAAAAATGTTTCTATTGGAGTAGCATTTCACAGGATAACTTTTTTCATACTATATTGAATCATGGAAAGACACTGCACTTCTGTGAGTCAACCATCTCTGGAATTTGGTTTTAAGACCCTCTGCCTCCAGTAAACAACCATGTATTCACATATATTTACCAGGAACCTTATACCTGCTTCTATTCAAAGAACAATTAGAAAAATCTTCTAGCAATGTTCAGAGAGTTCAAAGCATTATGACTGGCAGACCAAGAAATTCTTAGAAGTGGTCAAATAGCATGCAAGATCATTTCCAATTCTTCATCTGTAACACATCCTGTGGAGTCTAGGCTAGTCTCTTTGGATTTAAAAGTCCTGGTTTAGCTGCACACTTGCATTAATTCCCTGTGTCTGAATTTTGCAAGGCAGGTAGGAGATGTGAGGCAGTCTTCTTTTCAGCTTTTGCTTAGAATATGCTTAGACTGCTGAAACATCTATTGCTCCATCTGTGCCAAGGAGATAGGAAAGGAAAAACAAAAAACAACAAAAAAAAAAAAAAAAAAAAAAAAAAAAAAAAACAGCTAGCAAGGAAGTGGATACGCTATAGTCCAGATTGTTCAGCCTGGTTTTATGTATGTTTCTGCACAGATGTAACTTTGTAGTAAATCTGGGCACTTGAAACCTGCAGCAAAACATGCCCTGAATTTCACAGGGTAAGAAACCATGATTGTTTGTATTCTGACAAACTTAAACTAGTTCTGAAGTGGGAGTAGTGTCCGTTGTTATGAACAGGACACTGCCCTGAGTGGACCATTCACTTCCAACAGGATTGCACCCTTCAACATCTTGCTTTAAAACTTGGTCTCACATTTTCATTTCCGGCTTTTGCATACTGTGTTCACAAGGGACAGAGCGGTGAAAAATAAGATCACTCACTCTGCTGAATATGGTTTTAGTGGCAAATTCAGACATTTTCTTTCACACCATCTTTAACCAGAGTGTAATCAGAACCAACTGCAAGTCTTGTTTTTCTCCGCCAATGTAAACAGGCTTCTGAGTTTAGAAAGCTGGACTGGGTGCTGGGGCAGCAGCCTTGCCCTTTGCCAGTTCTAGAGATTTGAAATTATCCTGAGCTGCAACTGGAGTGAGAAGAAACATAAGGCATGCTGAAAACCCATGGACCACAATCACAGAGAAAACCTACCATAAAAGGTTTAGCTTAGGAGAAAATCATAAAATCCCTGGATCTTCTACACAGCGCAGATTGGCACCATCACTGTTTGCTGTCATTTCACCACTGAGTCCAGCAGTGTTACTCAGCTTCCAACAGTCTTTTGAGAGAGAGTAATATTATGGCCTTGAGCACTTCTGGCTCTGAAGTGGAATGCAAATTTTGATAACCTTCTGGCAATGGACATAACATGCCCTTTCCCATGTGGGCAGTGAGAGCTTCGTACAGTTTGAGCTGTAGACACTTCCAGATGGCAAATCTTCAGATGCTCCTGATTTCTAAGATAAACTGGATCAGTGTGCTGCTATGACAATTGTGGCTTGCATGACTGTGAAACTGGAGAGTGCATCTAGCTTATCATCCAGTGGTCAATGTGTAACACAGATGTGTTTTAGCCCACCAGTTCACCAGCAGAAAGACCAGCAGTGCTTGTGAAATGCACATCTTCAGCTGGCTTCTGGCCAGCAAGTCTGAGCTGACCTGCTCAGTATTACTGAGGGAAGGTGAGGACCTTCAAGTCTCCGCTCTGCTTGTGCTGTTGTGACTGTGCCCTTTGCCTTGAACGCTCTGCTAGTGAGGGATTTATGGATCCTGATAAACAGCAACAGAAACTGATGAAAATAGGTAGAACAGAAGCATATAGAGAAGGGCAATATGGGCAATGCATTTGATTTTCAGTCCAAGGGACAAAAGGAGGACATTGACTAGGAGCTGACCTCTCCATAAAAATGTAATTGGTGTCCCTGGCAGCCTGGGTGAAGGGTCTCTGCTTGCTGTCACCTCCACTGCTGGTGGGACAGTCCTGCAGCCAAATGCAGACACCTCCTCTAGCATGTCCTCAGGAGGGTCATGTCAATGGGAGTTTATCAGCTGGTCAAACTTGCTCTTTTCTACTACCAGCTAGAGCTATATAAATGTTTTCAACTCTTTTCTAGAAAAACAGATGAGAATTATTACAGAATAGAAGAAAACTAATAGAGAATAGAAGAGGCACTGCACAGACCCTCTTTTCATCGTGGTTGTTCACTAAAATACCAGTCACCCTTTTTATTTGTGGGTGGGGAAAGGAGGAAAGAAAATAAGTGTTTTTTTTGTTTTGTTTTGTTTTTTTGCATTAAGATGTTTAAAATATTAAAGATCCTTCACTATCCCCATTATTTCTCAACATTAACATTCAATGTTGTTTTAAAAAAAAAAAAGAAAAGCCCAAATGGAAACTCTTCAAAGGGAAAGAGAATGTAAAAACAAATACATTGATGCAGGTTCCTCTCTTATCAGTTTTGAATTACAGTGACATGCTAGTAAGCACTGTTGAAATATTGAAGAAAACTGCATACCTCATTTGAAGTCTAAGCAGATGTTTTAATCAAGTATGGTGGAATTTTTAATACTATCATTCATTAATAGGGTGTCAGTTTTATGTCTCACATCCGAACGACAGCCGGCTCAGTGCAGAGCACTGTTACTCATGTGCCAGGGCTGCTCTCTGGCCTAGCCTTCTGATCTGTGCTGTGTCTGTGCCTGCTGATTTCCAAAAGCGCAGAAGGCAATTCATGAGGAAACAAAGCGGCATGGTTTTAATGAAAGGGGATTAAAGATTCTGGGTCAGGCAATCAGAGCAAAAAGGGGTCCCTCCTGATTTTGATGAAGTTTCTGGGAGCTAAGTGGTGCAATAAAGAATGACTTCTGCAATTGCCTCTCTCTCTTATCATTAGATTAATGTTGAAAAAAGTGACACTTTAAAAGGTTTATTGCCATGCTTAGAGCTGTAGTGCTGCTGCTAAGTGGATGCTTTTCTTGCTGAATGAGCAATGCAACATGGAAACTCATGTTGCTTCCTTTCCAAATTGCAGGTTTATATCCATTTATAGTTCTAATTCTAGACCATTATTGGAAATAGAGGATTGTCTTTCCTCCTCCTCCCTGCCACATTTCATTTTCCGTGACTTCTATGACATTAACAGTTCTGAGTCAAAAATTGAGTCTTCTTATACTTAATGTAAAGAAGTCTTTTCAGATTGCATCTGCATTTCATTGTCTCACTATAGGGATGGATCTTGTTCACACACATTTAAACGGAGAGATATGCTGCATGTTTTCTCTTTATAAACCCTCCCTTCCTGATTATTCATCTAAAAAAGATGAATCCCATTTCAGTTCTCTCTCCCAAGAAGCATGAGGTTTAATAAACTCTTTTCTAATGTTTTTATGCTTCAGAAGTATATCTTTCACATCACATTTCTAGAGAGATTTTTATTCAAGCAACTTTTGCATTGAAAGGTTGACGAGAAGAATTTTGGTTCAAAGCAGTTCTGTCTTGTGATCACAATTCTCTTTAATGTTGGCAGCAAAATTTTACTGCTCATGTCTTAAACCTATATGAAATATGGGCAGTAAGTGTTAAAAAATGACTACGCTTGGAGCCCAGCTCAACAGTGACTATGAATGAAGCACAGGATTGAAAAAAAATCCAAACTATGCAATATCATAATTGCAAAATCTATAATTAGATATAAGACAGATATCCTCCAGGCAATATAATATGCTGGCAGAATGCAATTGTTCTTCTAGGGCTGTTAAAACACATTTCAAAAACAGTTCAATTTCTATTCCATATGTAAAATGTACTTCTATTTCTTAACTATACCCATAGTTGTAGAAAGTTGGTTTATACCATCTTTGTCTCCTATTCAGCAAGGTCTGAGTTTTCTTGGAGGGTGGAAACAGGGAGGAGTATTGGTAGTGACAGGAGGAGAATCAGTGGAAATCTCCATGTTGAACTCAATAGAGATAAAGAAGTTATATTCAAGAGAAGAAAAAAAATGTTTTTGGTAACTCTCATATCTAAGAGCAAGTGTGTAACTTCAAGCAAGCAAGTTTTATTTTAAGCTTAGGGAAACAACTTATTTTCATAGTAAGGAGCATAATTACATGCTTAATAACACTGGAGCAGAAATAGCACTTAATAGTTCTGAAGCAGAAAACAACAATAAACACAAAACCACATCTGTCTCCCAGTGATTCATTCAGGTGAGTAGGTAGAGTCCTGTATGGTTTAAAAATGCTACTCACAAAACAGAATGACAGTACCTCTCTCAGTTCTATAGCTTCGTGTACCAAACAGGTTGGTTAAAGAAAAGACAGAAAAAATTACTGTTATCATTTTGAGATGAAGAAGAAATGGGCCAAATTTTTTTCTTTTTTTTTTTTTTGGTAACACTTTGTTCTTCCTGTGCTGTACAGGAAAAAAAGATGCCCCTATCTCTTTCAAGTTTTGATTTTTTTTTTTTTCCCTCTGATTTATTCATGTTACTCCCTCCCATGTTTTCTCATGGGAATATAGGAATCTAATTCAGGATCCTACCATTTCAGGGCAGTAAATGCACACACATACTTGAGAATAAGCATGATAACATTTCCAGTGATGAAGATATGCAGTCCTTATATCTACATCTGGCCAGCCCCTGTCTCACATGCTGTAGAAACCTATTCTTCGACTCTTAATGGCATTGACACAGCTTGAAAACTTTGATGGCTTGCAGGGAATGATAAAAACCCCACAGAGAGAAAACAGCTCTCACAAGGCATTAACATCAAAAATCTTTTACATAGTTCAAATGTATTCACTTAAGTCAATCAGCTATGGACATGTTAAAGACAGTTTACTGATAACTCATAAAACAAAACAAAACAAAACATGGGGTTAATATATGCAAATTATCACTAAAAGTTTTTGGGTTTAATTTTTTTTAACGATGCTTAGGTATCTTACAAAAATCATTGAAGTCAGTGCAAAGTCCTTTCCTAAGTAATGCATCTTACCTAATTCATTCAATCTAAGTGAAATCCCTCCTCCCCCAGTAACATTTTGGACCTCATTCAAGTTTAGCATAGGAGTAAGCATAGTATGGATGCAGTGAGTTTATGAAAAGCACAGATTTTTTCTTTCTTTTTGAAAGCAGTCACAAAATCCAACAAAAGTTAAGTGTTAAGTTTGGGATATTAAAAGCCAGTTTACACCACCAGCTGTCTTTCTAATCTTGCTGAAATTAAGCTTCCTCAGTTTATTTTATGCTGGGTTCCCTCCCCACACCTGTGAAGTATGAGGGATATTCTCCTAGCAGTACCGCTGCAATCCATTAAGTAGCTTGAGGTGCTCAATGGTGACTGTCCACAGTGGAATAGAGCTCCAGTAACAAGACAAGTAGTTTTCTCCATTCTTAAAATGAGGGAAAGGAAATAGCACAGCTGATAAGGTCTTAAAACACCATCACTCCCTCCCCTCCAAAAAGGTGAGAACTAACTTGTCTGAAATTAGAGTTCTCCATTAGTGATGGGGTAAGTGGATCTCATACCCTGTGTTCACTGTAACCTGATGAGGTGCCATCTCTATGTGTACGTCTTTCTGCCAATTCCCCTCACAGCTCAAAGCTTAATGGGCCATTCAGGAGCTAGACTGCTCTTCACTGGTCCTACAAATAATAATTTCTAAAAGCCTGGTACTTTTATCCACAGGTATTCCCCTCTCTATAGCCTGATAATTCACCTCTAATTACTGCTGCATGAACACCACCATTCTCTTAGGCTCAATTCTATATCCTTTCTCCTTTGTGTTATTCTGTACATCAGAAAATCAATAGATGGCTAAGGCAAGCTCTCCCACAGCTCTGCCTCCCCAGTTTTATCCCTCCTTAGCAATTCTAATGCTAGCTTCTCCCTCCTTTCCCCACTTTTTGAAAGTAACCATTTTTGTTCCCTGTACCTGATCTCATTTCAGGTGTTTAGTGAATGCCCTTGAATTTAACTCCTCTGTGGTCATGCAGAATTTCAAAATCCTGCCACAGATTTTAAAGTCCCAATTGCTGCAGAAATGGTGATGTTATCGCACCATTTGCCTCCTGTTACATTGTGTCAGTTCTCACAAATGAAAATGAGATTTATACTGATGTAATTCAGTGTATAGCTTGTCTATGATTTTCATTACAATACTAGAAATAGATGGCAAAAATGACCAGCAAAATTGTGATTGTAAAATGTCTAGTTATAGATAAAAAGGACATTTCAGACAATGAGATATTTCTTATTAATCCTTAATAAGAGGGGGAAAGGTAAAAATGAAATCAGATGTATAAATTCATTGTAAAGTAATACTGATTGTTTATTTTGAAAAGTCAAATGGTTCTTTTATGCATACTAATTTTTAGCAGCCATGGGTTAAGGCCAACAGCCCTAAAAATAAGCTGTTGACAATGTCAATTTTGAAAAATGTAAATTTCTAAAAAAATCCGCCAAATAAACCAAGCTCACCTTTTCATATTGGGGAGCCTTAAATTAACAAATAACTAACATACATTATTCAAGCAATAAAGCTCAAGTTCTGGTCAATGGTCTTATGATGTTTGTCTTTTGTGTGTGTGTGTGTGCAATTTTTCCTAGGATGTGTTTGTGTGTCTTCTGCTAATAACTATTAATAGATTGGATAATGAAGAAACAATTCTGATATGTTTGTATATGGATAAAGCAAGCTTTATCTTACTGCTAGAACATCTTGGATAAGGCTTTCTATGTAAGACTAGTACAAGGAGTAATTACCCGCTTGAGAGAATATCTGAAATCAGGTTTCCAGCACACCGGCTGTATCCCATTATTTCCTCTAGCACTTTGCAGACATGTCTTTTGTGTCAATGCACTCTGCTCAAACAAGTAAGATTGCACTGAAGCTTGGCATCTTGCCTGAAAGGTCAAGATCTTGGCACCGTGAGATGGGCAAGCCCAGATCAAGCTGTAAACATCCTCTGTCAGCTCTGTAGGGGGAGCAGCCTAACACCTTGCAGATGGAGTCTTCATCAAGACACTGGTGTTGGTCAAGACACTGGACTTGGTGTCATTAAGAAACTGGAGTTGGTGTCCTCAAGACACCTCTTGGTCCTAGCTGTGAATAAACAGCTTGAAAAGTGTCTCTCTCCCCCAGGCTGTTAGCTGCAGATGACAGTGACCACTTCATTTCCAGCTAGTTTACCAGTTCTCAGGGAGAAAACACATTTCTATTTTTTAGCTGGGCAGATAAATTAAAATAGTATTTGTAGAGTTGGGGTTTTAAAGTTATTATAAGAAAATATAAAAAGCATAATAATAATAGAAGAAAAAATACCCAAGAAGAAATCCTACACAATAGAGAACAAGAGAGAAACTGTGAAGAGAAAAACATCAGTCAATACTGAAATAATAAATGTAACTAAATCAAATAAAAACTGTAAAAGTGCAGTCTCAGTAATGAATAGCAGAGATACTTTGCAATACTGAGGATGAAACAACAGTATTATTTGGAACTGATCTATTCTTCATCCTGGTAAAATGTTAGGGTGTTTTATTGAAGTGGGAAGTCTGTTATTTTTCTGATCACAGCCAGATATTAGATTCCTGACCAAGAGCTTCCAAACTCATGGTAAGTGCTGGATGTCTCATTTCTGGATATCCAACTTTAGACACATCCTTTGGACTGTTTTAATAAAATTACAGAGTAAACATATTTTGAAAATAAATTCTTTTCAAGAACCTCCATTTTTGAACACAGAAATTAAAGTGGCTGAAAACACCAAATATTTGTTCTGAAATGTGTCCCAAGCCTTAAGGGGCAGTTCATCGCTTGTCAACTGCATGCAACTTACAGCTGGGAAACCAAGTCCTTTCTGCTACTGAAATCAAAGCAAACTAAAAAGCCAAGCACCAGTTGTTCATTTATGTGTTCTTACTGTAAATACTTAACCAAGTTTTTTTTTTTTCCTTACACCTAAATGGATATTCTTTAGCTATGATGACAGTTATGACCCAGATAAAATAAATAAATGTTTCCTCATCACCCAGAGAAGATTTGCTGTTTTAATAATGGAAGCTCCTATTCTATAAAATTAGCATTTTAAGTATACATCCTAGTGTATTCTTACATGGGTCACTAAAATGTCAAACACTGAAAGTAATAAACTTTGGTATATTAACTTTTACTGTTAAGAATAAGGACACTAATTTGTCAAAACAGTCTTTAATGAGAGAGAAAGGTAGTCTCTGCTTTTTTTTTTTTTTTTTTTTTTTTTTTTTTTTTAACATTAAACATCTTACGAGCATTTCATTTCGGAAGAATAGGGATGTTATTTTGCTAACTTGTCCTCAGCTTTCCATCTACCTCAAATTCTACCTGTAGGTTCAGCTGGGCGGAAGACAGCAGCTGCTCTTCACTTGCCCTTTCCAACACCAAAGAAAAAACATTTCTGCATACGTTATATGGCAAAGAATATTTTGTGAACTACTCAGAAGTGGCCGCATTATCACTGGCAGTGAATAATCTTTATATGGCTGAAATCTGAAAAGCAATTTCTATCTGTAGCCATTTTTATTTTTAGCTCTGCACCTTTTGCTGGGTTTTGAGTACATTGCAGTCTTTTAGAATTACAGTTCTTATAAAACTGCATTTTCATTTTAATGTCCTTTCTTCTTAAGACCGATGAAAGGAAATGCTAGCAAGAGCCAATTTGTCCCACAAAGAGAGCCTATAGTCTTGATTAAATTCATCAGATGAATATTAAATACAAGGTGGAGTGGATACTTGTCTGAAGGCTTCCACAAAAACCTTACTGCAGCATCTAGTCCTGTTTTATAGTATGGTCTGCCTCCCATTTCAGTAAGCAACTGTTCAAAGTACTGCTCATAGATCCTGCCACACCGCTGTTTCAGACTGGGTGCAGCTTTGGTTTCAGAAGGTGACACAAGGCCCAAAGCCACCAGCTGTCTCTGTGTGGTCTACCCAGGTCCTGATACAGCAGGCCTAGGCCAGACACAGACCTGGGAGCACCCTGGGAGCACATTCACGGCACCCCAGGCTACTCACATCCAGCCCACAATATCCCATAGAAATGGCTGTAAGAAAAGCCAATGTCACCCAGAGTGGCAGCCCCAAACCAGGGATGGGGACAGGCATGGCTTCTGGGCTACTTTCACCTCTGGGTTGTTACAAGAGGAAAGTGAAGGTCACTCTTTCCACTTGAGTCTTTAAAGGTATGGATGAACCGACATTGCATATTTTGAGATAGCAGCTGAGGAAAGAGGATAGACTGGTAGAAGAGAAAACAATTGTAGTACAATGGATAATGAGCAGCTGATATGGCTTTAAATTTCCTCCTTATCTAGAAAATGATCACTAAAACATAATTCTGGAAATGTGAGTTAAAGAAAATCATGCACATATTTTCTTTTTTAGGGTAGAAATTGTATTGTGGAGTACTTTGCATAGGAAACATGGTCATATGCAGAGATGCAGTTTTAAGATATCATTTTGTCCAGAGATGGAGATTTAATGGAAGAAGAAAAATTCTCAGATTCTGCTAACGTTATTCTACAGTTTCAGGGTTGAAGAAATACTGAAATACAAAGTAATACTCTGAAATACTTCACAGAGTTCCTTGTGCCATCAAGGGAATCTATAGTGTTCAAAAGTGTATATTTTAAATCGTATATGTAATATAGTGCTATAGTAATTGAGTATACAATATAATACACTATTTTAATTCTACTGTGATTTTGCTAAACTTGATATTGTAATTCTATTAGTATTGTAATTCCATTAAACATTGCATCTATAATGCTACATTTTGAGAAGGCTTTTTTTTCTTTTTTCTTTTTCTTTTTTTTTTTTTTTTTCTGTGCCAGAGCTATTAATATCCTGTTCTTATGTTAAAAAACAAAATATTCAAAGATGCCAAAAGCAAGATTCGCCAAAAAAAATTGACTTGTCCAGTTCTCGTTATAAAATAATAAAATAAACATGAAATAAGACCAAATCCTTTTATAAAATACTCATAAGAGACTTCATATCCTGAAGTTGCTCAGTTTCTGTAGGGGGTGACTTTCCTTTTAACATCTGCCAGCCTTCATTGTCATATTGCAGAAACACATCTTTATGTATAAGCAGGGAAAAAGACTGACAAGGTCTATGCCAGTATGAAAATCTCTTCTTTGATCTTTTTGCCCACAAAGGGTGATGAAAAAACAACACTAATTTGCCTTTTGTACTTTCTGGTTGATGAAACATTACCAGTTGTCAAAGGATTTTTAAGTATTCATGAATACCAGTGCTCTACAACATGGGTAATACAAGTGCCCTCGATTATTTATAACCTGAGACGTCAGATTGGAGGCTCTGAGCCAGCCAAGTGTTTAGTTTACATTCTGGCTCTTTATTCTGTTTTGCTTTTTGCTTATTTGTTTCTCCAGAAGAGATTGCCTTCTGTTCCTGAAACGAATTCATTGCTGAGAAGCATTTGTAAATCAAAAAGCAGTCTTGCTTCCTTGCTGTCTTTTTCTTGCAGTGTGTCATTCTAGACGGACTATGCTCTGTTCACATGAATTTGAAGTTTCTCTTCAGTCATACCAACTCAAGGGGATGTCATTTTGTTCATTAACTAGTGTGTCTGTGTTTTCTTAACCTGCCAATTAGTAAGGGAACAGTGTCACACTTACAAATTTTTAATTTTCCTTTATTAATAGTGGGCAAAACTGTTCACAAGATCCTTAAAACTATTTTTATGGGGTTAGATATAATTTGAAATTTAATCCCCAGACTATATAAAAATATTGTGAAAGTCACCAGTTAGATCACAAAATGCAGGACATGCTTAGTTGGGTTACAGCCCTGCCTGTAACTGAGTATCATGGCATGTGGTGTTGCTGTCCTGATCTTTCTCCCCGTGCCACTTACAGATGCCTCTCACCTTTAGCATTTTTCTAGTTCCCTTATATGTCTTTGTATGACATCTTAAAACTGAGGTTCATAACTCTGATCCTTAGACCTATTTCCTTATTTTTTTGTGCTGCCTGCAGCTCCATTATTGATCACCACAGATACTTACTACTACTATAACAATCCCAGAATATTTCTTCTACTTGCTCAGTTCATGTATCTTCCAATCTTAATTTTTGTTTTGTGTAGTTGGTAATTAAGACTCTCAATTTCCTTATTTCCACTGATGCAACACCAATGGCTTCCTTTGTCTTTTTCTGACAACCTTGTCTGAATGTGGAATTTGCTTAACTACTCTGATATCATTCATGTGTGCCTTGTGGTTTCTTGGTAGGTCCCTCTAAAGCTTTTTCCATAATTAGAGTATTTACAAGTTCTCTCCCTCTCTCCACTGTGTACTCTCCAGTGCTTAATACTGCATGAATTTGCAGGGCAATTATTTTATTTTATTTTATTTTATTTTATTTTATTTTATTTTATTTTATTTTATTTTATTATTTTATTTTAATTGTTGTATTTCAGGCATTTCCGTTAGGAAATCAAAGTAACCAATTTATATCCATAGATCTATTTCAGGAAACACAAGTGATTGACTTATCTTTGGAGAACCTTATTGCTATACCAGATTTGCTCAACATTTGTTAATGGGTGTGAAAGTTATTGGAATGGGAGGCAGGGGAACAGGACAGAGAAGAAAATTGTATGCAGCACGATAGAAGCCTGCATCGTGACTAAATATCTCTCATTTTAAAAACAAACAGGATTTGTTTCAGGTTATTCTGTAATACTCATTAAAATCTTTTCATATTTTTTGTCAAGTTTTAATATTTCATTTGTATTTACTAACTTGCCATGTTCTATTATGCTTTGCTTCATTTGCAGACTGCTTTGTTTCAGGCCTTTTTATACATTATTTTCATCTTGCAGTGCCTGAAGGCAGTCTGTTCTACAATCATTCCAGAAAACAACTGCTTAATTAGTTGGCTGTATCTCTTCATCCTCTTCTTTCATCTCTTGGCTTTCTCTCTGATAAACCTGATGAATCTCAACACAAAGCATAATTTTGATGGTGTGTATGATTTGATTGTGTTCCATGTCACATGCAGCATTGTGAATCACATTGGGATCTTCTACTTGCTATTCAGTCCTTTTTAAATCGAGGAAACATTGCTATACAGGCAAATGCTGAAAAAGCTGAAGACAGTGGGGGTGAAAGGCAAATGTGAAAGAGCAGTCCAGCTGGGAGGTGGTAGTAAGGAGACAGGTAGGGAAGTCATTACAGCAAGTGACTGGCCAACCACGAATAAGACTTAGTGCTATTGTACTCCTGCATCTGCAAGAGTGAAAGAGCCCTGAGGAGCTAAGCAGGGGAAGGAGTGAGAGATTCAGCTCTGGGGAAGCCTTCCTGCATATCAATTTGTTGCGGCATGGTAGGCACTTGGAGTCCATGGCTGTTTCAATTATACACATAGGTGAGCCTTTTAAATTCCTGAACCTTAATTGAGATACCACATAGATGAGCATAAAAAGGATATGTGAAGTCTCTCTGAGTGTGCTGTGTGTTATGATTTGCAGGGCACTTCTCTCAGTGGCAGTGTGTGAGCTGAGAAACTGCCTGGAGTAGATACCGATATGAACAATGGTCCAATAACATCCAGAGCCATGGGAAAAAAAATAGCTGTATAGGAAGGATTACTGTGGTAGCAGCTGGTGGTGTAGCCAAGGGCTACAGTAAAGCTTATGGAGTAGAGCTGCACTGCCTGCATATTGATGGCTTAGCTTGCATATATATCCACATACCCTGGGGCTGCAGAAATCAGGATCCTTATAGAGATGTGTAGGACAAAGAGATTTACTGACCATATCTGAGCCATCTGAATAAACACACTTCTCTAAAAAAAAATCAGATTCCTCTCTGGCATGCACAGCATCAAATATGACAGGGGAATTGCATTTCTAGGGAGTTTCATTCTTCTGACTTCTTTACTCATGGTGAGGAATCACGAGATTGTTCTTAAGCCATTGGATCTGCAGAGCCCCAGACTCACAGAACACAGCTTTCAACTTGCCTGACTCCACCACTGCTTTGCACACAGGAAAGCTGGTGAGGGGCCTCTGCCCTGCCTTTCACCTTCTCTTTCTCTTCCCCTTACCCTTCCTTTTCCTGTATGGCAGTAAATAAAGCTGTGGATGTGTTCCCACCTCAGGGAGAGACTTAATCTCCTGCAGAGATCCCAGCTAAGCCCTATTACTCTGAGATTTGCACGGGGAAGCAGTATGCAACTGGGTATGTTTTTGTTTTTATAAACGAGGACATGTTTGCTGCAAATGGGTTTGGAGAGATACTGTGTTGGCCTGGGTCACCATCTAAAGAGGGAGGAAAAGGAGGCTGTTTCAGAAGTTTTTTACCTCTTTCTTTTTAAGTAGGTGTGCTAAGCTTTCCAAGAGGATTAGTCAATCCTAATAAAATGTGAAAAAAGGCAGGATATGTACACAGTGTCAGAAGGAAATGGAGTCTAGTGTGTTTACCACAGCACAATTTATACACTTAATAAAGCCATATATTTCTGTTTGGAGAAACAAGGAGAAAAGCACTTGGAGTAGAGACGTGTTTGGGTTTATTAGATTGCAAATATTCAGGGCACTAGCTTGCACTTACAGACACAAGTTTTTACATCCTGCTTTGAGCTACAAAATTGTGCAGCATCATATTTTATTGCCAGAGACAATGGCAAACATTAAAGCGCTTGACAGCTTTCATCCTAGTCATGGTGTCTGATTTAACTTTGAAAAAATATATCTGTCCAGTGGAGATGAAAATTGTTGTTTTATTAAACCTGTAATTTGATGATGCTTACAATTCAACCTCTACTGGTTATAAATAAGATATTAAATGGTCAAGTAACTACATGCAGAGACTACATAATGTTGATGCCCTGTAATTTTAATGTTCTGCCATTGTTCCTTCAATAAAAACTTTTTAAAATGTTCTGTTTTCAAAACAGAGCTGTTTTAACACAGTTTATTCTGTTTCAATTGCACATTATAATCTGATATCTCAAAATTGTATGGGAAATTTTAGAAGATACTAAGCCTAGTTAGGTACCTTGAAAGGTGCTAGGCCAAGTTTTGTCTCAGCATAAGTCAGTTCAACTCAAAATAGTAAAACACTGCTGATAAAAAGGGGCAAAAGTATTTCACATTGGTAGAATTGTTCTGTCTCCTAAAAGAATATTTCCACAGGAAAACAGGTCATATCTCAGTTATCATGGCGGAAAACAAGAAGACATCCTTTCATGGAAGTGCTAAACACAAAAAATGAACAACAATAACAAAAAAAATCAACAAAAAGAAGAGAAAAAGAAAGAAAGAGGCAATGTGAGCTCCAAGGATTCTTTGCAGTCCTTGGAGCCAGAAATGCTGTCTGAGTACCTTGCCATTGCTGTGCAGATCTCTGGGTCTGACAAGGAATGAATGATAGCTTTGAATGCTAGCCAGTTTGTGTTTCAGTCTGTGTAGTCCAGTTTAGCTTCTTCAGTAATGGAAACTGGGGATAAGAAATTGTGTGGCTTAGCTTCTGTGAGGCTACAACAAGCTGCTACAATACTGAAAAAGGAGAGAGGGATGGAGGTTGTCATTCATAATTATTCATAATGTTATTTATGTGATTGGCTACTGAAAAGACAATACAATAAATACCTCATAAAGAGCCTTGAAAGAAGATGTGAATACTGTTTTGGATGGGAAAAAAGATCCTTACTGTGCTTACCTGTCTCTTACTAGTGCTCCTGATGTGCCAGTGTCAGGGGCTGTGTACACTGAAGAGTGAATGTATCCTGCTGGAAATGTCTAATTTTCACAGTAGCTGGGAGCTCTAAGTAAACTTGGGTACCTCTTCTAGTGCCAAGTCCCCATGTAGTAATCTATGTGAAAAGTTATGAACTATCTTCAATTCACAAGACTGTTTGCCCTATTATCTCATAGGTGAAGAGGTCACCTATGAGTGACCTTGTGAAGAGGAACCTGAAATATTTTTTTTCAAAAAAAAAAAACGAGGTATGAAATGTAATAGTGAAGGAGAAAGTTTGTGTAGGTGTTAAGATGGAGTACTGGGCATTTTCATCTTCTTTCAGAACAAATACAGGTACTGTTTCCTAAGAGCCTGCTTTATTGTTGTTGAACAGCTCATGAGATAGAGTGCAGATTGCTTTGAATCAAAGCTGCATGAAACCAGAACACAGGATGAGTGGTCACAAGAAAGCAGGATGCTGAGCTGCTTGGAAGCCTTTCATGTGACAGTCTGCAGTTGCTGAAGCCACCGCAGGTGGGACCCTCTGCAGAGCCATATGTTTCCTGTAGGAGAACACCTTTCACAGCTGGACCCTTCCAGTCTGTTCAGATAATAATTATGTGCTGGGATAGGGATGTGTGCTGATGACACTGCTGGAAAGGGGTTGGCTGCAGGGGAGAAGACAAAATGGGTCTTTGGCTGTGATAAGTTGACAAACACTTTTTCATGTGAACAGCAATGACAAAGTGTTCGGTTTAGTTGTACCCTTTCACTAGAGATGCTGTGTGTAATGCAGTGAACTGAATTACACTGGCCAAGACATTTCTTAACGAAGCCAAGTGACCAGCAGTTTTGAAACACAGATTCTGAAACTACACGCAAAGTGAGAGCAGACATTTCTGCTCTTCTGGAGACCACATAATTTAACTGTAGAGCTCATATAGTTTAATTGCTGTGCAGCTAAGTAATACAACTTACTGAATCTTCAAAGTGCCACAAATGAAGGACCATTTCTAGAATAGGTATGCATACACAATATGAAACAGAGTACTGCAAAAGTAAGAGGAACCACTGTGTCATATGGCTTTATGAGGCCATCCAGAATCACTGGAAACATTTCCATTTATTCCATTAAATGCTGAATTTAAGCAGAGCTCACATAAAAGTTGTCTGCCGAGTTACTGTGCCTAGATATTTTTTAACTCTTGATATCTGGCAGTACCAAAGAAATTTATGACGTTAGGAAATTATGATAGCCAGGGAAGCATTTATTTTGCAAAAAATATTCTCTAGGAACCACATACATTCAAACCTTCACAAATAAAATAAAATAAAATAAAATAAAATAAAATAAAATAAAATAAAATAAAATAAAATAAAATAAAATAAAATAAAATAAAATAAAATAAAATGGTAGATATATCACCAGAATTGAAAGAAACCGATCTTCAGAACAGAAACCTTAGGTGTGTATTTTCCAATCTGAAATTGTGCAATCATCTATTTGTTAATTTCAACAATTATTTGATCAACAGGTACACAAATGATTTTTCTAGTTGTGGTATCCAGAAACTCACTATGGGGTCTGGAAGTCAGTGTGCTGATAGAAATGGTTTTATAACTGCAGCTGTGTCCTATGTAAAGAAAGAATATAGATATTACTAACAGCTAAAAGTGTGTTTAATCTTAAACAGGTACTTACTTGGATTTCTGTAACATACTAAAACTTCTAGCTAACACTGCTTAGTCAGAAAATTTTCCACTACCTACAAATCTGTCCACGTGGATTTTAATTCTAACTCCTGTTGCTGGAGCCATGCTCCTGGTTAGATGCTCAGATCAGCTCTTCTAACTTCTGAAATACTTTGAATTCAGGCTTGTTTCTCTGCTTAACATTAGATAATATGCTTCAAATGAAATATATTCTATATAAGGAAAAAATAATTCATACAAAGGAAAAAATAATTCATACAGAGATGGAAAATAACACCTGTAGCTATTCTATGAAGTTAAACAAACACTTCTGTATGCCTAGCAAAAATGATATTTGCTGAATAAGAATAGAGAAACTTAAAGTTAAAGCTTAAAAGGAAGCTTTATTCTTTTTTTTTTTTTTTTTCTTTCTAGCTAATGAAATTTTAATATAGTGAGGAGGGTTTAGGCAAACTAATAGGGCAGCTTATGAAAGATGAGAGAGCAATAAAGAGTCAATTTACTAAATAGTTTTGTGTTACAGTTGGAAACTTATCTCAGTTTGATTTGAAGAAAATTTCTACCTGCAATATATATTTCATGTAGTTAATAAACTTGCAAGATAGCTTCTTTCATGAGGTAGAAAAAAGATTATTGGCATCCTCAGCGCATATTTGGCTATTCAAGAAGAACTTTAGAAAATATGACCTTTTTTCTTCTTTGTAATTATAACTTTCTTGTAGAACTCTTATGCCCCAAAAGAGCAATCAGACCACCTGTTTGCAAAATGTTTATCATCTCTAGAAAAGACATTAGGCTGCTATTCCTACCGCAACTGTCAGGTCAGAGAGGGTTTATTGATCCTGATAGTATAAGTGAGGTCAATGAACACTGAAATAATTTAGGCGGGGAACATCTTCCCTCAGAAAATGCTTGCTATTTACCACAATTAAAACACATTATTACAAGCAAAATATTTAATCTGTAAGTCAATGAATGTATCTGTTACACATAAACAGTGTTTTCAATTTCTCCTTACCTTCCTAACTAAAAACCTTCTTTTCCTTTAAAGGTACCCTGAAGCATGCATTTAGATTAGTTTTAATAACAAGATCATTAGTCAGGTATCAGGGTTTCAAGACACTTTGTTGATCAGCAATTCTTTAAACAAATTAGGAAGTCTGTAAAGAAGATGCTGAACTTAATATAAAGCATCCTATGCAATAGCTTGTTGGCTTGGTCAGTTTCATAGACAATATGATGATGTAGCAATATTTTCAACACTTTGAACAACAAAAACACATTACCTTTTCTGGCCTTTTTCTGGTCAGTGGATAGCTTGGTATGAGTACAACATACCCAGGCAAATCTCTCCAAGTGAGTGCACTGAGTACTGTGTCCAAAGTAAACATTAGTGTAGTAGCTCTCTAACTAAATTGTGGGTACAGGAGGAAGCAGAAAGAGAGAAGGGAATCAAAGAGGAAAGAAGGAAGTAATAAGAAGAAAATAAAGAAGTTCTGAATAATGGGCCTCAGTTACCATTCATTTCATCAGTCTTTAGAATCAGATTTTTTATTATCATTATTAACTATTATTATTGTTGTTGTTGTTGTTCTGAAGAAGAAAGAAACAAAACAGAACCCAGACTTGAGATGAATTACACATGGAGAAACATTATGGGAATATTTAATGCTATTAATGCAACACAAATATTATCTTATCCATTTAGCCGTCAATTTTGCCGTTAATCCCACTCTGCATTTCTCGCAGGAAAGTAGGACATCTGTTATGACTCTGTTGGCTGCTTTGATTTCCCATTATTTGGAATCTGATAAATCATCAGACAGGTTTGTTTTCCCACTTGTTTTGGCTTTCTGATCACAGAATACCATATTGAAATTTGTCATTTACCACAGGTGTTACAGAACCCCCAAATTAAGAGAGAGTAAACTCTTGCAGACAAATTTGGGATTACCCTTCCTCTAAAATGATTCTGAAGATTATAGAATTTTATTCCAAAGTCAATCATAAAACCAGCTTTCTGAAGCTATTTAGCACATCTTGAGTGAAGCTCTCCAACAGTAGAGTAGAAATGCTTTATGATGAAAAAGTGCTAATGATGAAAATGCTAAATGATGAAAAAGTGTTGATTGCTTATCCTGCTAAAGAAGATGTATGGTTTGGAATTCCTACTTATGCATGTGTTTGTAGATCTCAAGAAAATGAATATCATTTAACACAATTTTTGGCAGGGTAAGAATAGAAAAGATTCAGGATAAAAATTAGTGGTCTTACAATAAACCATTGTGTCAGAGACAGGGTTTAAATTCACCTGTCCTGAATCCTGAACACAAGTAAATGTGTTTGGATTAAATGGAATGAAAGATAAACTAGCTATCTCATCAATTTTATAAGCACTGGATTCCGCACTGAAACTGTTCTAAGCACAAGATCAAAGCACAGGTGATAAATGCAAGATTCAAATACTATAGATAATATTAAGCATTATTTTTCAAATAGGAATATATTAGTTTCAGTCTTTCTATGTAATAGAACTGGAGGAAGGCAATATAGCATTTAAATACTTAAAAATATAGTTCTGCTGGCTCTAGGTTTTGAAAAATATGAATAGTTTGCTGATAGTTAATGAAGAAAAAAAAAATCCTAACCTTCTAAGACAATTTTTCAAAACATTGCGTAATATTCGTTATAGTATATTAATATTGTGGTCTATGGCTTTTAAAAAACAAAACAAAACAAAACAAAACAAAACAAAAAACAACAACTCAATCATCAGGGATAGCCCTTCTCCAATTATCTTTGTCTCATTCACCCCCAGAAGGCTGACTGAAATAACTACATGGGTTGGACAATAGAAGTCAGAATGCAGAATCTAATCATGCTTCCTAAATAATGTATGCACATCATTACATTACTGCAGTAGGTTTCTCACAATAGAGCTTTGCTATTGAGGGAGTGAGTTGCTATTGAGTGAGGGAGAAGACACGTACATTGTCATTAGAATTAAATGTTAGGGTTCCCAGAAGAACTTCATTACCATTCTTAACCAGATGTGACAATCACCATTTATAGCACTTATCAGCAGAACAATTAACGGCATTTGATAATCAGCTGATCTGGCAGGGGAAAAAAAAAAAAAAAAAAAGTTTTCTATTGATACCTGACTAAGAGCCTTGATGCATATTTTTTTCTGCATGTGGAAGTGTACTAACAAATAAGCTAGGGGGGCTGCCCAGTGCAACCTGTAAAAGATGAGAATGATTGTAATATTTGCTCCTAATGACAATCATTAGTCCTGGAGAGACATGAGAATTTCAGTGTCATTGTCAGTGTAATTAATGTATCAATTCTTAACGCTTCAATTACAATCAGGCAAGGTTTCACACTGATGAGAGTGAGGGTCATACATGAAGAAAAAATGAGGGTGGAAAAGATAAGATTTTCAGGCATTATATCCATTAGCAATATAATAATTTATTCATAGAAATCTTCCTGCAACACAAATGAGTGAGCAAGGCCCTCAGATACTCCTCCTCAGTATCCTTCCTTTCTGAGAGATGTACACAAGGGGTATCATATGCACATTTCTCCTTCATGACAAAGGTCCTTGCATGCAGTAAGAACACTGCCTTTGGTAGCAAATGGTGAAGACATACAAGAAGAGATATGATTATCTCCCTTTAGCAAGTCTTTTCACTTCAAGACAGGACTATGCCATTTTTACTGGCCTGATCTTTCATTAGATGCAATATGTCTTTATGTGAAGATTTACAGAAAGCTACTCCAGTTATTTGAATACAACTTTCTATTGTACTCCAAGTTACTTGAAGATCCACTCTAAATTTATATATTTTTTTTCTAAATTTATAGTTGATGATTTATTAATTGATGAAAATTGTAGCAGTTTGAGATCTGTTATAAAACAAACAAAAACAGAACAACAAACAAAACTCAAAACACTGACTAGTATTAGTTTTCTACAGTATTTCCATATAGAAAATAGTCTCCATACACTGTCATTCTAGAGTAGGAATAGAATACCATATTTTATAATACCATATATGATTACAGTATAATACTGTATTTTAATTCATACCATTAAAATTAATGGTTTTGTAACTGCTTGTTAAAAGAGTGTGCTTGTTTTTATATATATGTATGTGCATGCAAAGATGATATCATATATTTAATCATGCGTACTCAGAAACAGCATCATTCTGACTATGGCTTTATAAAATGGAAATAAAGCTAACTAGGATGGAAATTAAGGTTGTCTGACAGACATTTTTATTGTCCAAAAGTTTTGAAGTGTTGACAGTAAATAAGATGAAGCAATATGAAAACTTGCCATTTCATGGCTTGATGAATAAATTATGAAGCTGGTTTACAACTAAGAACATTTGAAAGTAAGTACATTTTCAGATTATTTCAGTTTCCTTTGAGCTTCTGAATATTTGGGTGTAGCTTTTGACATGCTTTAAACTTCTGTCCTTAATTACGAAGGTTAGAAGTTTGCAGAAAATGTAAAATAAGTCTTTTGAACAATCACTTGCTACTAGGAACAATGGCTTTGAGGAAAACAACAAATCTAGGCATACAGAAAGTTGGTACCAGATAAAAAATGGAAATAGCATTTCATGTTAATTAGTAATAGGTAAGACTAGTAAAAGTTTATTAAAAATACCCAGAACAAAATATACTGGCCAATGTCAGAGGAAATACAGTTACTCACAAACCTTTATAACAATAACTTTATAATGATGTATAAACCTTGAAGAAACTTGAAAATAAATAAAAAGGGATTGAGATCGCTGCCTTTGTTCCAGCATGTAGAAACTCCTTGAAGATTGCAGGGAATAGGGGCCCAGTAGCTAAAGCTTCTCTGCTTGTCTCCTTTTTTACCTTATGCTTGGTTGTGTCACTCTCACGATATAAGGTCCAAGGAGCCCAGGGGAAGATAAATGGCTCTGCCATCTACTGACTGGCTACAACATTCATATCTTACTCTATGAGTATGCCAGCACTGGATATGCAGTCAGGTTAACAGAATGATAAATGGAGAATACTTAAACAAATTCAAGAGGGGCAAATTTTCATCTTTTATTTGTTGCAGTCGAATTATTTGTGTCTCTGGTTTTGGACCCCAGGAACACTTCGGTTCAAATTTCATGATCAAAACTCTTGTAAAGGCCCTACAGATTTCCTGTTTTAAATTTTAGCCAGTCTGCCAAACTAATTGTATTAAAATTGTTTCCTATTGTCATCTTTGGATTTATATTTGGAGCTCATGAGATGAGAATTTCTCATTTAGTTATGAAGTGTGAGGTGTTTAGCTATGGACATTGATGTTACCATTAGGCCTGGCAAGAGAAGAAGAGCTTATTAAGTGATAAGAGTGTGTTTAGAATTCAAGGTATGATAATAAACATCAATGTGAAAGACGCATAGTGCAAGTAGGTGACAATATAACATGAATTTAGCAAGTCACTGTGATTTCTAAAGTTTGCTCAGGCATGACAGGACTCGTATGAACATTTTAGTTAAAATTACAGCACATATTTAATATGAGAAAGCAATATTACATCCTGTGTGTTACACCAAATGCAATATAATTCACATTCGAAATAAATTGTATTTTTTTTGCTGCCTCAGCAAATGTCTGTTTGTATCTACAGCTTTGTCAAAAGGCAATAAAGCAAAAAGCTTATTCATTTCACTAAGGGGATATAGGTTCTATTTACCTAAAATCAAATTCTAAGACATGCTGCTTCTGTTTTTATACACAGTTTATTGCTGTCATTTACAAGGAGTGTATCTTCACCCTTGGTAAAACTGCCTTCCAGATGAAAAAATATGATGTTTACTTAGTGATAAACAATTTTCAGATGAGAGGGGATATTAGTCTTGAGATGAGTCGTGTGAATTTTGAAAATTAAAAGTACTAGCAGCATGTATATATTAGGGATGTATTTAATAAAAAAAGTATTCAAAGTCTGTGGGAATACAAACATTTCCTAGAGTGCAACAGTCAGACTTCTCAGTACTGGCTTTTCAATTAAAAAAAGGAGAAAACATTTTATATTGAATACCAGCCACCTCAAATCTCCACATAAACCTCAAGAGGATTCTTATTCACACTTGTTTAAAGGTATTAAGGAAGAGTGCATGGGAACAGACTCATGTGATGAAGTGGGAAATACTAGGATGAGGGTGTGTTGATTACATGAATGCACTGAATCAGAAAGGTTGATGACCGAGGACTGGCTATAGTATTAAACTGAAAGCGTAGGATGAAACCACAAAGCAGAAAATTTGTAAATGTTCTGGATATATTTAAAGCAAGAAAACTGAGGAATCAGCACCGGTTATCAACGAGTCCCGTGGCTACGATGTCAACAGTGCAACTGCATTTTTGGCCAGAGAATGAAGTTAGATGGATTGAGAAAGCTAGTAAGGAAAATTAAAATCTAAGAGCAAGCACATAGATTTTAGTTGCTTTTGATTTTTGCAATCCATGCTTCACAACTCAGAGAAAAGAAATAAAACTTCTCTGTTTTGAAGATTCTGTTCTTGAGTCGCTTTAATCAACACAGGTCTCAGCAAAGAAAGGCTTGATAGATCCCAGTAGTGCAGGGCCTGTCTCCTTAGTATAATTTAGAAATACCAAGAGCCTTAAGTGAAAAACATGCCTCTGAGGGAAACAGCTCCCAGTCAAGTCCAGAGGGTTATGTAAGTAGGGTTGTAAGGATCATGTCATTCGAGAACTGTGACAACAGCTGTGATGTGCAGCTATATTCAGTATCCGAAATCTTTGTTACTGTGTATTGTACCTAACAGCCTCTTGATTTCAGCCTCTTTGATATTCTCTCTGTCTTCTATTTGTCTCAACACATGAGTTTCAAGACAGGAATGCCATGTGCAACTCAGACATGGGAGAAAGCACATCACATCCTGAGGTCATGCAAGTCTGATGTCTCCACTGCAGTATCCACCAGGTCTGGTGGAAAGGGCAGCAAAAGTCACCAAAGAAGGAACTCCATCTAGTCTGACCCCTTCCCTTACCCGTGAATCAGAAATCTATTTGCCACATGACAAAAATCCAGGTTTTTCCTGTTTTCAGATGGGTGCACATCTGCTAATATTATGGGGGATGTCTATATCTAGGTCAGGGCATAGACATTGGGAGCATGTAAGCAGTGCCACATTACAGAGCACTGAAAATGTTCTTATCCTATCATTCAGTGAAAATCAAAATCCTGGAAATGGAACTGTGTGCTCCTATTCTCTTGCAATTTCATAAGACAGTGAAAAAGGAGTTAAAGACCATAGTAATTCTTATACAGATTTTATGTAAGTATAAGTATTCAGTACATTTCAGCTGACATAATCATTCATTGGTTTAAAATCACAATCTTCCTCTTGCAAAAGAGGCTGGCCTCCCTCAGCCTAAAATTAACTAATACGTATGTATTTTTCAAAATAGAATAGAAGATTTCTTCAGTTACAAGAGTTGTTTCTTTTTTTTTTTTATTATTTTTTTCCTGCCATAGGTGTGCTACACAATGGCTACAGGAGGACAAGCATTAATAGTAGTTAAGATCCCTGACTGCTGTAGTATTAGTGGTATTATAGAGGTATTCAATTACTGACAGATTAAATAAAATAAGGTAATGAAGCAATACATGTTACATATCAGATAAGTAACCTCTTTTTACTGTTTTTTCTGGCTAGAGTCTGGGTTACAAGCCAAGAATAATTCCTATAAATATAGAGAGGTTTTTCAGTCTGCAAATGTTACCTCAATTGTGCTCAGATTCTCTTTTTATCAGGTTTTTGCCTCCAAACTAAAGTATTATTAACATTCAATTTACTATATTTAAACAATTTAGTCACTGATACTCTCTCTTCTGTTTGCCATAATATAACTTGTACCTTTATTTTACATTGTGTCACACCTTTGTATTTTTTGCATGCTTTTGGCAATACTCAAAGGTTTGACTGAATTTACATCTCTGTATTGCTATCAAAGAAATAAGAAAGAATGTGTTATATGACTTGCTCAATTTAGCCAAAACAGATTCTAAATACATAAATGTCCATATTTGTTTGCATATAATAAAAAATAAATTATTTGCATTTACATTTCTGTTTGCTTGTTTACCGTACCTTCAAGGACATGTCCAGTGGAGTGCAATCTCCAACTTAGTGGAAAATGAGCTCTGAAATTTCTGATCTTCATCCTTTATTACTCACCCGCTGACTAGACATCAAATAAATTGACAAACTGTTATACAAACGAGCAAATCCTTCTGCAATTATTCTGTCTCTTCTGAAATTTTCACCTGTTATTTCTTGAATTGCCCCTAGTTGCAGTGGCTCATAGGATTTCTAAACAGAGGTATACTGAAGAAAGCTTCACAAGAAAATTATTTGTTAAAATGTTTTCCCCCTACGGTATATCTAATGTAAAATTTGTTTCCTTACTTTCAGTTCTGATTTTGCTATAGTCTATCATACAGTGTCCTGTCTCTTTCTTTGCAGAAGGGAAGCAGTCTGGACCACCTTACTTTTACACCAGTCATTCTGGCATTTCTGGAAACAGAGACTTTTCAACTAAGCTCAAGATCATCCAGTCATCAACGTTTGAAAAAACTGACTATAAACTGCTAAATATTGATTGTAGTTAAATTCGGCCACTGTACTACTAGTGTTGAGACACAAAAATGGACCTTCAAGTGATGGACGCTGTGTTGTACCTGCAAGCCTGACTTTTGTGGAAGAAAATAGTCCAATGTTTTAAGTGCAAAACAAATACATGAGATAAATCACTTGGGGACAATGCAAGTAGCATCTGTAATGTCATTTTAATTCCTTTTTATATTAACACAACTGAATAATCATACAAACATGAATTTTATAAATACACAAAATGAAGTCTTTAAGGAGATAGAAATCATCTGCCACCTGCTACTGTGTAGACCAAACCCAGGTGCTATGAGCATCTGGGTTAGGTGACAGAAAAGCTAGCAAACATTTTCTTTAAGGAAGAGAGCAGGAATTTCACTGGAGTTTGGATTGAGGGTTGAAAAAATATCTGTGTTTTCCAAGCCTAAAGACATACACGAGAGCATGATCAGGGTCAGACAGAAGTCATGAATGGTGGATCAAGGCTGGGTGAGCTGATTTGTAATCAGCAAATGCAGGATCAAGAGCCAGGATTGAGACAGCCTCAAAGGAAAGACCGCAGCTTGAGGCAGTTTAGAGGGAAAGTTTTTCCAGCTGATGCTTAAAATATATGTACTAGGTGGGAAAGGAGAGGTCTGTGCAAGCAGCAGCCACCGATGGGCTGTCTGACAAATGACTCTTCCCCCTTCTGTTTGATGGATGACTCAGGATAAATCCACTGTTTATTATTTGTTGCTAAGTATTTGTAATATGGGTGTCATAAACTGATATGAAGTAGATGGCAAAATCATAATTTTTGTACTGAGCAACCTTTCTTCATATCTTCTCATTAAGGAACTAGGCCATTAAAAATGATACAGAAAAATGTCCTCTGATGATTTTTTTTTATTCTTCCCACACAAAACAGGCACAAGAAAAAATCTTACTCTAACACTCAGCCACATCACTTTTAAAAGCTTACTTGCTTTTAGTTACACATCAGTGCTAATGCTTCATAAGTTTAATGTGTGAAATAGCTTTGTTATAAATCAGTGCCTCCATTTTGTCTTTTACTTCATTTAAACTTTTTCTTCAAGAGCTCTGTTTGTAAATAATGATAGCATATTTGTGACAAAATTTTTTCAATACTTTCATATCTCTGGAATAAATTATGGAACATTATGCTAGACAGGGAGCAAAGAAAAAATAGGTTTGATATAAATTTATTTCAGTCTTACAGTGTGTGTAGTGCAGTGGGTAAAACATATTTGTAGCTGGTGGTAAATTCCTGATATATGGAGCCTGGTGCAAGCAGCAGTTTGGCTGTAAGGGATGCACATGTTCTGGTGATTCAGCCTCTTACCTCAATGCTTGTGAGAATGAGCTAACAACAGCCCCTCTTCTGCCCAAATCAGACACAAAATTGACTGAGAGAAAAGTTGCCTGTCATTAATGAAAAAGTATTTTTAGCTGAATATCAGATAAGAAGAGAAATGTGGTGATGTCTGACCATAAGCTTTAGGAATTTCTGATATTCTTTGTATTGCAGCATACTGCTTGCTATTTGGTCCCCATAGATACCTGTTATAGATACCTGTTATGCCTGGTAGGTATAGAACTAGAAAGCTTAAAGTATCTCTATATTTTATTTAGACTGACTAGTGAGTAAGAGTATGACTCAATACTTCACTGACACAAGTTACAAATTTTCTGTTTGGCATGCTTTGAAAGATGCCTAAGTGCAACATGTAGGTCTACCTCAGACTTATCCCATGAGTGTTTGCAAGGTGCATAGACTATCTCCTGCTTTAAAGTGAAGGTATTATTTTATTACCTAGGAGAACAGTTGCAAACTGATGCAAACACAAATTATTGTGAGGTACTGGGATACTAACCTGATGAAAACCAGTACATGTTCAGTCAAGGGGTAAGAAGTCTTAAAACACATTAAAGTATTCGATGCTTTTGGAAGTTACTAGATAAATAGCCAAAACCATGCAAGTTCCTAAATTGACCTGAAGAATAAATACAGTGTGTCAGTCAGACAAACACATTGTCATCATGTTGTCTGCTCTACGTTTTAAAAGGGTACATCCTATAAATGAAGAAAGGTTCCACAGAAGGAGAAAATACAGTATATTTGTAATTCAGCAATTGTAATATTAGTAATTACATCTCTTAAGAATTATTTTTTTTTCTTTGACTCTTAAAAAGAATTTTCAGTAATTTCCCCTAATGATGATGCCATGCTTTAAGAATCAATTGAATGTTAATGCTATTATTGTATATATACAAGCAATATGAACACGGTTTTTGACATGTGGTGTGATGCAGCTGTATGATTTTGTAGCTGTATATCCTTTTAATTTACAGCCAAATGGCTGTAAATTTTAATTTACATATCTTGGTTCTCTCACTTGGTCTGCTGTTACTTCAACAATCACAAGGTGTCCTGGTTTCAGTCAGGACAGAGTTAATTTTCCTCCTAGTAGCTGGTAGGGTGCTGTGTTTTGGATTAGGATGAGAAGAATGCTGATAACATGCTGATGTTTTAATTGTTGCAGAGCAGCGCTTACACCAAGCCAAGGATGTTTTAA
This sequence comes from Aythya ferina, assembly GCF_964211825.1. NCBI lineage: Eukaryota > Metazoa > Chordata > Aves > Anseriformes > Anatidae > Aythya > Aythya ferina. The sequence goes on along the minus strand of NC_140301.1, from coordinate 15,680,902 downwards.
CTTCTCACTCTGTCCTGCCAGTGGGCAGACTGGGGGTGCAGCAAGAGCTGGGAAGGGGCAGACGCAGGACAGCTGACCCAAAGAGGCCAAAAGGGTATTCCATACCATCTGACAACATGCTGAACAATTTATAGGGGTGGCTAGCCGGGGTGGGGAGGCCAGACTGCTTGGGGTTAGGTTGGGCATCAATCACCAGGTGGTGAGCAATTGCATCGTGTGTCACTTTTTTTGTACACATTGTTATTAGTAGTACTATTATCATCATTATTGTTATTAATATTGTTATTATTATTTTTCTGTCTTAACAAACTGTCTTTATCTCAACTCACAGGCTTCACCTTCCTGTTCTCTCCCCCATCCCAGAGAGGGAGGGGGGCGAGCAAATGGCTGTGTGGTGTTTAGCTGCCGGCCGGGTTAAACCACAACAGAAGGCCATAAGAAAAAATAATTTTTACTGTGGGTTTTCCAAAGTATGGGTGTTTGTCCCACTTTCCCAGTTGGACAAATTAAGCAGTGTATTGTTAACAGCTTATTTTCTGTATTTGGAATTGGATATCCTATCTGTAGCTCACAAGCCACGAAATAAAATGCCTGTTGAAACAAACATGCCAACGTGACAGGGATTTAAACTGCAGAAGCCAACATCGAAGAAGCAGTACAAAATATTCCCTCCTGTTTTTTTTTGTTTGTTTGTTTGTTTGTTTTTTTAACTGTAAAAGGTTATAAACTGATGACATTTTTATGTGTACAAAATATAGCACTACTTACTAAAAGACAATGACTGTCAGCACTAGATGTCAGATAATTGCAATATGTCTTTAGCTGAAAGCATGAATGACTGTTTTTTTAATTGCTTAGTGGACTTGAAAATAAATATAATCTTCCAGTACAACAACACAATGCCTTTTCACATCCACATTAGTAAGAAATGGCAGGTTTGTTTAGCACCTGTAGAAATCCCAAGCAATGCCTCGGGAAGTCATATTCAAGCCATTAAGCACACTACAGTTTTCAGCACAAGTCTGGCATTTGATATTAGCACTTAAGATGAATACTTAATCTCTGCTATCCATTTTGTGGATTTGGAAGGGAATTTGGCAAACATTGCTAGCAATTAAACAAGTAGCTGGCATTTTCATACAACAACTTCTCAGGTGAAATGTGTTTGTCTGCAGCCTTGGCAGCACAAGGCTTTGCATCGTTTCTGACACTGTCCTATTGCTGAAGAAGTCAAATACCTTGTGGTAGTTCCTTTGATTTCTGTATGAAAACAGAGCTACATACACAGATCCTTAGATTTTCCCTCTGATCCAAGATATTCTTAGAGACTGATCCAAAGCCAACTTAGTTCAACAAAACCTTTCATCCACTCTCTGTTTCTTGGATCATGTGCTTAACTAGTGTAGTCTATGAATTTTTCCAGCTTTTTATCAATATTTATTATGATAACTTCGTTGCCCTTAGATTCATTGACTTCCAGCTCATACTTTATTTTATATCTGAATTAGACCCCTTGTGTTTTACAATGTAAAACCAAAGTATAAATTCCACTCAATATTACCACTAACAGCTACCAACACTTTTGTGTGTACTAAAATGCATTCCTCGCAGTGCTTGACTCCAATGAATGACATATATATATATAGGGAACAGGCTGTACATGAGTGCTGGCTGACAAATAGGTTTCCAGTCTGGAACAGCTACAGCAGTTTCCCAGAGGCTTATGTTTGCCACAGAGGAATGAGCAAGCAGCTGGGCCATCCAGGCAGTGGCCGTGCCATGACATGCAATGAATCAAGGGTGCTGACACATCGGGTGTGGGCAGCACATTTCCTTTGTGGACAGGGAAAGGAGAATTTGTGTTGTAATGCCAAGAGATTTATGTCACCAAGAGGTGAATTACAGTTTCATTTCTGTTATGAAACAACTGCCAAATGGGTTGATAAAAAAAAATATAGTAACCTAACAAAATTAAGAGTCTCTTTTCTCTGCAAAGTTTTATTAATATTTGGAAAATCAGCCAGCTGGGTGCACTCAGTGCAGGTAGAGAAGGTTATAAAAAAATGGAAAGAAACCTGCAGGTGCAAACAGACCCCACTATTTACTACTAACTGTGAGAGCCATTATTCTACAATCACAGGCATTTAAGATCTGGCATGCCATTCATTTAATATTTAAACTTCCAGCCATTGGGTTGGGACAGAAAGAACCTGTGGAGTTGCAAAGGGAAGCCACCGGCACCAAAGTAGACCTCCAGCCAAACAAGACCTTTGCAAAACTACAGCAGTGTGCTGTGTAAATTATTCAAGGGCAGCAAATCACTAGCAAAATAAATAAATAAGTATCCATGCACCAGCATGTAGCATAGCACTATTATGAGTACAGTGAAGGAAAAATGTAGACCAGGAGGAGTAAAAGGGAAGAACAGAAGAGAAGGACTAACAGTTACATGCCACTGAAGCTTAAGTGGATGGATTACATAGCTACATTACATCTATTCTCTATATATTTTAAATGTTCGGAGTCACAATCAGTGGGGGCTACAGTAGAAAGATCATTATATTATACAGATGACAGCATCTGCCACCTGCCTCAAGCAGGGCCATTTGTTTGGTTGAACAAATCTATGACCACAGGGAATTTTTCCCAGCAAATTTACCAAGGCTGCCACTTGTGTTACAGGAGTAAAACTGAGGATCAACTTATCACATGATACAGATGGCTGCTGAAGGAATACACCATAATAGCTTCTTTGATATGAATTACCTGAACTACTGGCATAGGCTCTGAAGTGACAACAACTCTGGAAGTGATAATTGAATTGAATTTTGTAAGGATTGTGCTGCTCCATTATGCATAATGTATCAGCTTTCCCAAAATATTTCAAAAGTGCACTTCCTTCTAGGCCATCCAAAAATCTAATATTTGATCATTTTTTAATGGTACATGTTAGCACAAACTACTCTTCAGCAATCCAGATATGGAAATTTATGTGTGCTGGTAAATTACATCAATTTATTTACCGTGGTTTAATTTCATTAACACACACGATAAGAGAGATTGAGCTCAACATCTCTCCTTTTATGTACAAATAACCCCCTGGGTGACATATCACATGAAACCCAATTACTGCACATAATAAAATGACACCACAAATAAAAATGTATTTCCTAATTTGGTTATACTCAGAGAGGAACAGTTAGTAAACATGCATTTGGCACGGCATCAATAATCAGCACAACTTTGGTTAGGGAATAATCTAAAGCATATGATCCCTGGTAGCAGCAGAAGAGGGTGAGGAGCCCATGCTGGTTTCCTGGCCCATTTGCTCCTTGCTTCTGGCCCACTGGTTGCAGCGGGTAAAGTGAGGGCTGCTGTGGAGCAGCTCCTCAGGGCACTCCTGTGACAGGTCTGGGCTCTACACCAGCTCTCCATAGGATAAATTTCCAGCACTCCTCCAAAACTGCAGCCAACTGATTTGTGAACCCATCTGTTTGCGACATGCAGATGCAGGTTTGGCATCTGTAAAATAAATGTGCCTCCATTTATTAGTAGCACTTGTCATTTCTATTGTAAAGCAGGATAGGTTAGTGATTTCTTGTCTACAGACGAGGAACTGATTTAGGAAGAGCTACTCCCTGTTCCAATACATGTATTTTACAGCTGCATTTTAGAGCCCCTTTAAAGGACTGACATTGGTATAAAATGGACATTCAAACTATGGAAGAACTGAACTTTGTATGGAGATGTGCCACAGCGTGACTGCTACATCTCAAGTAGCAGAGACAGTCAGAAAGCCTGGCTGATGGATATTCAGCAGCCTTGACACAAGACCTTATAGGGAGTCGGAATGGTTGGAATACGTTTTCTTATGACTTTGAAATAATGCTCTGTTTGCCATTTACTTCAGCTTCACCTGACATGCATTATCAATTTAGCTGTTTTTGTGTGTGAGACAGAACTGAGAAATGCAGTTAAATGAAAATTGTTTCAAAGGCTACTGCAAGCAGTCCAGTCTTTACACTCCCTGAAGCTCATCTTCTGATTCCTTACATAACCACCAAGATACTTGTCCCAGCTGAAATTAAGCTTAAACAGAAATCTGCAACATAAAAGTAAGCAAGACAGAAAGCTTATATTTACTTTCTGTGCTTTCAGTGCTCTCTCCTGATACTATAAGCAACATTTGTCTTCCATATTTGCTTCCAGAAACAAGTATGTTATTTTACACTAATTAAAATTACAGGGCAAATGTATATATGTGTATATACATATATATATTTAGCTTGCATGACAGTAATCTTTATCCTTCTCTGGAAATTTTTGTACTGCGTCTTGTCATTATTAGAAATACACCATCTCAGGTCTAAAGAACTTGATGACAAGAGATCATACACCAGCAATTGTCCCCTAAGGGTTAACTGATATAATAGCCTTTGCTTGTTGTTGCAGTTGCTGTTTCAGAATGTCATGATTTCATAAACTTATATATAGGATCCAAATAAATACATTCCCTTCTACATGAAAGCAAGACCATTTATCAACCCTGAGGATATTGTCAGGAGAAAATAAGGAAAGTCAAGTGCAGTAATGCTCTTGATATACTGGTTGATGACACAACAAGATGTAAAACACAACTAGGAAAAAAACAAAACCAACAAACAGATACAACAAAGGGGTCGTTTTTCCTCAAGGCTTAGCCCCCTCAGGGATATGTGAAATAGCCCTTGAGACCTTTGGAAAGGAGAGAGCAAAATTACACACAGACTTAAATGAGATAGAGTTCCTTCATTCTTTTCCCTGAAATATTTTTGGGTATCAAACATTGGCACTGCAGGAAATGTCAAGTACATATTGTGCAAGTAAAGCAATTATTTATAGAAGAGTTGGAACCAATACTAAAAGATTTTGAGTTTGGACTTGGTTCACAGAGAATTTGAAAGTTTGGGAACTTAACTGCAGCTTTTGGGCAAAATCAAGTGTGTATGTACATACCACTAACGTGCCTTTGCAATGGGACAGAGACAGAATAAAGAAAATTTTGAGATTATGGCTAACTCTTACACCCAGAAAAAGGGTATGGTCAGTGATTTAATATGCTCTCTTTACTTGATAATGCCCTACCATGACTAGGGACTGCAAAGAAAAGTATGAAAGTAAGATGTGTTGAAGATAAGAAGTGTTGGTGTAAGGAGTGCCACAGGAAAACTGGATACAATTTACCATCTGTAGCATGACATTTTCAGCAACGGTTTTTATTTTGGCTAGAGTTATATTTTTTATTCTATATCCTAGCCAGAAAAAAGGTTTTCAAGTATTCTAAAAGAATTAATGATAAAAACATGCTGCAAATATTTTATGCAGCAGCCAAAAGAGGCTTCAGGTGAATGTCCTTTAATAAAGAAAGTCTGAGAAATGTATTCGTGTTGAAGCAAACTGCTTATTTGTTATTAAATTAAATAAATATAGCTCATGATATGCATCAGTATGTGCCTTATAAATATGTATCACCTAGATAAATTTACATTATTTTCTTTAGTGTTTAAGCAATTCTGTCCTTGTTAATACAATCACTATATTAATATGACATGTACATAAGTTTACACAAACTTCCCCCTTAAAAGCAACAATTTACATTATTTTGCAAAGCACATTGGCTTGCAAATGTCAGTATGCAAAATATATACTGTGTCTGCCATGCAAAGAAAAGTAATCTGCTGCTCTATTTTATACACACTTTTCTTTTTTCTTTTTTCTTTTTTTCTTTTTTCTTTTTTTTTTTTTTTTTTTCACTCGATGAAAATAATGGATTTAGGTGAAATGAACGGTGTGTGAAAAAGTGACTCATGTTCAGCAGAACTAGTTTCAAATCAGGTAGAATTTTGTTGGCTGAAAGAGATGATTCTAGCACATAACAGAAAAGAAATGTAGTAGATCAACTGGTTCAACAGTAATTCAGAAAATTTGTGCTATTTTGCTTTTATGAAAAGAAAACCCGTATCTTTCTTGAAAGATTTGTCACTGTAGTTAAATAGTTGTATCCTACAGAAGTACTTTCACAATCGCCTTCTCTACCATTGCATCTTATAAAAATATTTTAATGTTTTCCATCATTATCGTTGTTAACGAGTTTTCTATACTCTTCTGAGAGCTTGTTTTGACTTTCCAAAGCCAGGGTTTTTTTTACTGCACCACTGAGAAGGCAGTTAACCCCCAATTTCCTGTAAGGCATACTGTGCACATAGGAATCAAATAATTTTAGAACTCACAAATTCCATACATTCCCAAATTCCATAAAAAAAAATAAACATATTGTTAAGAAACAATTGAATCTCTTCAGCAGAATTTAAAAATACTTTATCTAACAACGTTGTGCTACAGCTAAAGTGATACTTTTGAATCTTCAGTACTGTGAAAGAGAACCTCGTGGCATTCTGCACCATATTGCAAGCATAGCCCTGCCTAGACACATGATGATTCTCCATTTTCAAGAATCTATATTATTATATGGAGAGTAAGAAAGAAGCACACATTAAAGTAAAACTGATATTGAAATCTCTCAAAGTGTGTTAGAAAAAATATTGGGGTCATGGTGTTTGTTTTTCAACTGGATTATATCATGGGTAATAAAATAAATAGGGAAGAACTACTTTCCTTACTTCTTTATTTCACAGAATTTGAATTCACTAATACCTCTAGCTGATGACATTTAGGTACTGCCCATCAGCAGTACCTCAATCAGCTTTAAGTTGAGTGAAATAATAGACTTATCAACTGTCATTATTATTTATTTTATTGCATCTCTTTAGCATTTTTTCCAAATAAGATTATATAGCAATTCTAAAGGAAGAAGAGGGATGATCAGGGTATCTCAACATTACTGTCAAAGTAGCTAATGACAATTACTAAATTTATCTCATTATTTATTCTGCTTTAGTAATATATCAGCCACTTATTCTAATAGGTAAATGCACAGTGAAGTGCGTGGATTATTTGATCTATCCAGTATGTTAAATGATGTTCAACATATATATATGCATAACACATTAACTATAGGGTTATAATTGTAACAATGTAAAATACTATCTAACACCTTATGCTAGAAAATATAAGGGAAATTGGTAAAATTTACTTGAAATAAGAAATATAACATAGATGTCCAATTTTTAACTAAACATCGTAAAGATGAAATTTAAAAAGAATGTTAGTTCTCTAGACAGACAAAATCAATTCCCTAGGAAGACCATACTACTAAATTCCCCAGTCATTACTGTGGACTTCTCAAGAAATAAGCATGTGTGAGGGAAATGACTACAGCATAGAAGCAACTATGCTTAAATAAACTGAAATATATTCTATTTAAATAACAATTTTGTTTTCACCTTGTCCATCTAATGGACTCTCTTTTGAACAATCTAATGGACCATCTAATGATCCCTCTTTTCTGTCTGTTGATTGGGTTCAGGACACCAAATCCATGGGTGTAAATGCCAATGATTTATTTGGGAGCACCATAAGACAGCTAACAGAAAATGGAATCTCTGTGTTTTCTGTGTGATGTCAGAATAACTGAATACTAAATCTCTGAATCCCACAGTAGATGAGTGGAAATCTAAGCTACCATTTCATTCTGAATGACTTTGTAACTGAAGGACAGAGTAGGAGACTGCCAAAACAGAAAATTAATCCCAGTTTTGGAGGAATATTTATACAAGTTTTCAAATCTATTTCTATTAAACCTTATAAATGGGATTAAAAGATTGTACTTGTGTGGTCCAGAAGTTTTATTTAATCCTTCTGTGACAAATTTAATTTCAACAAACAAACAAACAAACAAAAATACCATTAACTACTGTGTACTGGGAAAACAGGAGTATCTAGTCCCTTATAGAGAGCCCTTTTTTAACTTCTACTGAAAACAGATCAGTAGTAGCTGGGTTCTTCCAGCTCTAAGCAACATTTGGTTTAACAAAACAGCTTTCCAGGCATTTCCATTAAAATGAGTTTTATACAAGACTAACAAGTCCTGACATAGATATTTAATTTCTGAATAAGAAAAGGATAATTACAGATCTTGGACAAATTCTTAATAGACATGATGAATAGATGTTTTTCAAAGATTCCTAAACTGGCCACCCAAAAATAATTATAAACAACTGACAAATAGCCTCAGAGGCTGGGATCTTACTTCATCCATGGGCACAAACCCTTATATTGAAACCTTCAGTGGTACACAAGACTTGGAAAAAAAATCTTGAAATGGGATGAATTTTGACCTAGCAAAATTATAGCAGTAATAAAATGGCATTGAAGAATTAGGCAATTTTAAGAACTGTGAATATGCTGTACAGATAAATGGGACCTTGATAGCAGGTCTGATAGACAAATCTGACAAATGCTGTAAAGAAATCTAAAATGAGATTGTATCAATACACATGAGTATAAATCATTTAAATAGCTGTTCCAAGTAATGTAGCAGGATTACTTATGCTTTCAAGTTACAGATACATAATGGGGCACAAAGCCTAAAAGACTGCTGAAGTGAACAGCTTTATCTTCAAAGATGTGAACAAAATATGTATCTTCTAGTGGTAACTGGTTTATTGTAAAAGGCTAGTGATATGGCTGTAATATGAAAAAGCTAAAACCTGAAGACAAATTAAGAAAAAAATAAAAAGATATATTCATTTCTCTGGTTCAAGAAGCTTGTATTTGGAAACAATTGTCATCTAATCAGAGCCTTTCTGTTTGAGCAATCCTTAAATTTGACACACTTACTCCTCTACTCAGCTCAACAAATTGGTTTCACATGACTCTTGCATGGCTGAAGATTATCTGTCAGAAAGGGATCCGCCTTCATACGAAGCCATCGAGTTAAAGAATCAATGTTTTCTTTCCACTGTGTGGTTAATTATTTGCACTATTAAAAATAATTGAATTTTACTTTAAACTTGTGATTTGAACAGGAATTTAGCCCTTAATAATTGTTACCTATTAAATGAAAAGTAGCTTTGCGGTGTTTTTTTTTGCCTTGTTTGTATTCTTCCATCAGTATGTCTTTGTTGAATAGGTAATCAAATTGCACTGTTTACTTTTCCCATAGCTGCACTACAATTATTTCCCTGGTTATCTGTAGAGTTTTGAGAAGTTCGGGGTAGCAAGCCATACGTAGATATTTACAAATATTAAAAATGTATATGAAAACATTCAATGCTACATAGAGGACAGGCTGACATTTATAAAGCTCACTGCAGCTGAGATTTTGTTTTGGTTTGAACCCTGCTAAACTTTCAAGGCTGTTTTGTTGAACAAAAGATTCTGAAAATCAGAATTCTGTGCTTTCACAAAACGGTATCTTCAGAACATTTTTTTAATTGTCTTCATATGAATTTAATTCTTCTATCTTTCCTTAAAATCGATTTCTTCTAAAATTTTTGACTTCAATTGCAGTTTGTGACTTTGAACAGGAGCTTCAATATATGTCCCATCATCAGGAAAAAATAATAATCCTTGGCAAGTATCCTCAAAAAAGAGAAAGTTCTGTACCCCATATTTTGAACGGATCACTCTACCTTTTTTCCAGCACCAATTACAGTATTAAAGAGTGGATGGACAGCATTTTAGGAAGACATTTCCCTGGGAGTCACCTTTTCTTTTCATGTAGGCAGCTCCTTGCCTGGTTTCCAGGACCAGAAAATTAGCACACCAACTTGGAGACTGCTTGGAATTACATAAAAGTGAGTCCTCTGCAAACAGTAATATATTTGGTAACAAATCATATAGTGTAATTAGGACTGGGAGGGAAACATGTTTTATCAGTGTGTTTCTGAAGTTACCTTTAAATTTGTGGTACTATGCAAATGTTTTGCAATGAATTAAACAGCAAAAAATGCAATGAAAGTAGTTATCAGTATATTTTCCTGACAGTTCCTTTAAATGAAAACAATAACTGGTTAGCAGAATTGAAACATTTCTGGATATCTCTTGAGTTATGGCAAATCCTTTGGATGAAGTAGGAATAGTACACATGCACAATTTCTTTCCTTGCATTTCTATACAATTACTTTTGATTATTATTATTATTTTTAGTTATTTTAAAATGCTTTACATAGTTTTATTTTTAAAGGCTTCCAGCAAAGTTCCATTTCATGACATAATGCAGATCATATCAGAGATCTTCTGTATCACACAAATACATTTACTTCAGATGTGCTGTCACAGTGGTTCATTTTAACTTCTTCTACAAGTTGGTTAGGAATCATGGATGGTTATTCTGACTAACAAGAAGCCAACCCAACCACACAGCAGTCATTTCAAAAGGTAATGTTAAGTAACCACCAGCTTTTAAAAACTAGTAATTTTTTTTATTTTTTTTTTTTTTAATTCACTAGAAACCTAGAGTGTTAAGTTGATGATTATGATTTTTCTTTCTTTCTTTTTTTTTTTTTTTTTTTTGGTTTTATTTTGTACTGTAATAATATCTTACACTCAAATATGTGCCTAATTGGAAACTTCTGATAATAAAAACAATTTATATGAGTAAGTAAAACCTAAGATATGAATTGAAGTTAAGCAGTCTATAATTGTTAAGTCATGGATTTTTTTATTTTTAAGACTAAAAGGAATTTCTCCAAATTTATCTGAAACAATGGAATGTTCTTTAACTGTTATCAACTTCTCTGCCCATTTCAAACATTTTAAACAATAATTAACATTATAATTTGTTCCAGCTGAAATAATTATTCTAAATCTTATTGTCTAAACTTTAAAAGATAAAAGTTTTAGCATAATTAGTCTTTAGATTTGGAAAAAAAATATTTTTTAAGATCTTACATGTTTTAGTATGAAACATCCATTTTCTCACACTTGATTTTTTATTAAAAATCTGGTTTTCATACATACAAGAGACTAGAAATTAATGCAAAATGTTTATAACTGTGATAACCATTTAAGATTACTTTTATCTTTTGCTTTATGATCCAGGGAAATTTAATCAGATGTCTTAAAACGAATATTGGCCGCATGAGTATTGCTCATTTTACACCACTGGTTAACTGCATATTCATTTCAGAAAGTCGTTGAGAGTAACAGCATGCTCTTCACATAGAATTGGTGATGATTGCCAGTACATCAGTTACACTTTCAAAAGAAAAGTGGGATGTTGTTGAAAGAAACACCTTATTTAATTTATGTGCTGAACTTGTAAAGTCAACATTTTCATGCCATCGGTAGGAACTCCTGGCTCTCTGAGCACAGCGCTATAAATTCTGGTCAGTCCCTGCTGGGGGGTTCACCCTCACTCCTTGCTAGTGTATTAGATGTTAGTACACTGCTTTCTTCCTTCTTCCGAGGTATTTTCCACAAATGTGTGTATAGTGCTGAGATTAAAGAGGACTGAAAATCCAATTTTGTTGACTTGCAGGGGCAGAGGAGAAAGCAGAGACCTTAGTCCTTGGCTGTTGCAGGGCGCCCCTTCGACCCCACAAGATCCAGCCCCAAGTGTACCCCTTCTCTCTGAGCCAGTAACATCCTACAACAGGCTTCATGTCCTTAAACACCTGTGGCTGAACACTTCAGATTTTTGTAGTGATGGATTTGAAGCTGTTCTTGGTCTGTTTTTGCTTTGGTTTGAAAGCAGTAGTTAAGAAGCGGACAAAAGAAAGTTGGTGTTTTTTTCCTCTTTGATAAGATTTAAAAGAAGCATCAATAATAATCAAGAAGCTATTAGAAAGTGTGTATATAATGTGATGATCAAAATTAAGAATGGATTCTGACCACCAATTAGCTTAGTTCTGAATTTTAATTATTGTTGTCTTTCTAATGTGGAATAATCTCTCTCTCTCCCTCTCTCTCTCTTTTTTTTTTTTTTTTCTAGCACAAAATTGTGTGTTCTTCAGTGTTTCCTATATTCTTATTCTTACATACAAAAAATAAAAGCTTTTATTGTTTCAGTTTTTTCTGTTGACACTGATGGCTATATAAAAATCAATTACAAGCCAATTTTAAAGACAGTGTGGAATGCCATACAGAGATACTGGGCATAAGGAAAATAAGCAGGACAGTATATATATTTTTATATATATAAAAAGTATATATATTATATATATATTTCTTAATATATATATATATATTAAGAAAATCCTCTGGAAGCAAATATAGCCTGTTAACATTGCTTAATGTCAAAGCAAGACTAATGCTTTTCTTGTAGAAGAGCAGGTCTTTGGGAGGGAAAGCTCTTCACACAGAAATAGTTCTCATTCTGAAGAGCATCATGTGCCAAGAAAGTTGTGAACAATTAAAGTTCCTTCACTCAGTTTTCACATTCTCTTTGAATTCCTTAGCTTTTGATTTTAGACTTTATAAATCTCAGCTAAGCATAAACTTTTAACTAACCTGCAAATATATTCCTGATGGACAGGAAATCAGAGAAGAAATCTGCTAAAAATATTTATGTTAGATCTGAATGGGACAGTAGGTCTGGAAACTAGCCCTACACTTCTGTACTTATGAAAGAAGACTGGTGAGAACAGCTTTTTGCCATCCTCTCTTTGGACTTGCGGCGTGATAGACTCACGAAGAGCTAGCCTGGTTAGGATTGAAATTACAATTTTAATTTCAGTGCTAAAGATTGGAAAAGAGTTACGGGCACTAGAGTTGACAGACTAATAGTAGAAGGCTCCATGTTAATATTTATTAATGTCAAGCTTGATATAAAATTGCAAAATAAATATATACTTGGTCACTTTTCTTTCTTTTTTTTTTTTTTTCTTTTCTTTTTTCCTTTTTATTTTTTTTTCCCCAGAACAGTTATTATCCAAGCATTCATATTATAATAGAAATTGCATAAACCTAATGATTTCCTCAAGAATTTCCACTGTTGTTTAAAAGGCTTGAAATCTGATATTAATATATTTTAGATTTTTCATCAGAAAATCTGTGAAAATAAAAACAAAACAAAAACAACCTGAAGATTTAAATAGGAGGGCGACATATTTAATAACACCCAGGTACATTATCCCTGAATTTTTATAATACTCTCTAGAAAGTAAAGATAACAAAATTCAGGCTGCTTTGAGAAAGAAAGGGAAACAAAAACAAAACAAAACAAAACAAAAACAAACAAGCAAACAAAAAACAACAACAAACCACTCTCTACCATGTGAATTAATTACTTCATCATTAAATTAAGATTCACTATAGATCTGTATCCATTTGAAGATCACAGTCCTTAGCTATAAAACCTTAAACAGGCTAAACTTCCTTTATGCCAAAGACCTCTGCATTTCTGTTAGGCGTCTGTATTTAATGGGGATTCAGCAGCCTCTTTTTTCACGTGGGTGAGCAGCAGTTGATTCTCACTGCAGTGACCCTGGCTGTAAACTTGTTACCACAAAGAATTATACAGCACTCAGATATGAGAATTTGGAGGAAGAACTTCATTTTCACTGAATTCATTCAGCTGAGCTACGAGTACAGCTCTTACTACTGTGATATTTAAATCTTTGATTATTGAACCCCTGATCCTCATACTCTGTGTTGCAATTGCATTGCTTCATAAGAATGTGAGGTTGCATTGGGAAATAAAAACCTTTTCTTGAAAACTGAAAATAAACACTTTCAACACAATGAAAACAGTCACAATTGTGTTGTCTGATGAAACAGAGAAACAGTATATTGTGTATCTTTCAGAAAACAAAACAAAACAAACTAGATTATCTCCTGTCTTACGGCATTGACTGGTGCCATTGTATCTGACACCTGCAGAATGTTCTGTTCTGGAGTAGTTGTGATTTGTACTGTCATTGCATTTCTTTTGTACAATTAAGTGGTTAATATAAGGTCAAAGCTGTTTACAAACTCCTCCACGTCTTAAGAACAAACAATGTATATATGAATTTTCTCAGAAGCCTACACATCTTATTTCCTTTCAAGCAAGAAGATTCTTGAGAACAAAGACTGGTTTTGATTCTCAAGTAAATGAAGGTGAACTTAGCTTTGAACTCCCTAGGCTTTTCCTAGAATGCAACACCTTACTCACATAACACTGAATGCAGTGCTCAGTATTCACTGAAATCTTCCTAAGTAGCTGCAAGCACAGCCTTCTGAGGAACAGAGAGAGGAACATCCTGAAATGCACTCAGAAGAGTCCTGTAGCTACACTCTTAACAAGTATACACTTGATTTCTGTGCATGTTATAAAGAATGCTGAATTGCTTAGTACGTTGTATGGAGGAGACTAAATTGAATGGTTATAGCTTGTAGAGAAATCAGAAACACGAAACCAGGAAGCTACAAGAAAGAGGATGAAGAAGAAAATGGAAAACTCTTGGCATGCAGGAGAAAATACAAATACAGGAAGTAGCATGGTGAAGTGCCAAATGAGTGGAGTGGATAGAAATGAGAGTGTGATGGGCTGAGGTGACGTGAGAAAAAATTAAGGCAGAAGCTTTTGCAGAAAAAACACTGTGAAAGGACTTAAAAACCCCTGACACTATGAAGTCAATTACTTCCCCAGCTAATAGAGAACTGTTCAAAGACAGCCAAGAGTGCAGAATTCTCAAACGACTTTGACTACTGCCAAAGCAGTAATAATAGAAAGCAAATACTATTTGTTATGCTTATTTTCCACTGTATGTATTTTTTCACTTCTCCCATCTCTTCCCCTCTATCTGACCACATTCAGGTTAAATATTCTCTTCTATGGCAAAGTTTATGGAAAAAACAAATAATGAACTTCAAAGGCCAGTACTCACATGGGAAGGGATTCACTTCATGAGACCTGAAACAGGCACTGGCCTCCTACTTTCACCCTTAGTTCTTTCATACCCTGACGCCTCTGTTTTGAATGACTTTTCCCACAGCAACTCTTGAGAGTCTTTAAAGAAACCATGAAGTGATGGGGCAAAAGAGAAAGACCTGTCATAGGCAAATAACTGCTTCAAACACAGAAGATACAGGAAACAAGAACAGTTAGTCACCTGTTGGGTTGGAAGGGGGTCCCTGGTGCAGTTCTGCAGGGTGCTCTCTCACTGTCTGTGCTGCTTAACACATTTGTAAAGGATGTGGAATAGGAGGTGAGCAGGAAGGTAACAGAGGTTGCTTCTGATATGAATTTACTCTAGATACAAAGGATAAGGGCAGAGAGTGAAGCACTGCTAAAGTACTATAGAAGACTGGCTGAGTAATGAAAATAGCATATGAAATTTAGTGTAAGGAATTGTGAAGCACATGGGAAAAAGGCATTCTAGTTTCACATATAAAATGATGGGTTCTGGGCTGAGCATTTGCACTGAGGAACAGAGTCCTTATGTTATGATAAATAGCTGCAGGAAAAACCCACTTTCTTCTGGTGGCTCTCTATGGACAATGAAAGGACCAGCCTTTTATTTTAATTATTTCGTTTTGCTTAAAAATGATGTTGCCAGAGGTACTCCAAGGGTTATCTCTAGATAATGGACATTTCAAAGCACTATCTATTTTTCCAGTCTGTTAAGGCTGCAATGTTTGCCTTGTGCCACATTAATCTAATTCCATTTGTTCTATTGATAATTAGCAAAGGACACTTGTGGTGGCTCCTTAGTGTTGTGAAATGCTTTTTTACACTTGTGACACCATTTTGGGTACTCACGGCATTTTCTATTAAGCTTCTGAGATGATACAAATGTCAGGATTTATAGTGGAAGCTGACAAGTGCACTTTAAAAAAGCCTTAAATGTGAAGCCTATGGCCCAGTGAGTAACAAAATGGTCAGTGACTGAGGACAAAGGTTAACAAGGTGGAAGCAATAAATCTGATTTAAGTGAAGGGCTCTTCAAATCTATCTCAATATCACATCTTAATTTAACAGTGTTTTCCACACCACATGGGATTTTTTTTTCCTTCCTTTTCAATAATTGGATAGATACTTGAAAGCACAATCAAGAAAACAGAGTGGTATAATAGAGCACGGAATTGCAGTCTGTATATTATTGTTCTGTCTTTTCAAGGCATCGTAAGACATTTTTGCTTTAAAGATTGAGCTTCAGACTGAGCTTGTGTGGAAATTACACTGATTTAAAGATGGGTCTTTGGAGAGTTACATTTATGGACAGTTCTACCAAGTGTCCAATGTCTTCAAAATAAACCTGCTACCTCTTAGATACAGAAGAATTTCAAACTCAGACTTCATTACAGCTTGTACTGGAACATAAGCTTTTCAATATTTCTTGTCTGCAGGCAGTCAGAGAAAAAAAAGCATTAGAAGTAACCCTATTTCACTCAACAGGTTGGCTTTGGTGTAAATGAATCCAATTGCACTGCTTACTGACAAGAAAAAAAAAAAAAAAAGGATGAGAATTTGAATAATTCAAATTCAAACAGAAACAAAACAAAATGAAACAAAAAAAAAAGCTTCATTTTGTCTATATGGGACTGAGAGTTAATTGAATGTGATTTATAGTACTTGAATGAGCTGGTTCACGTCAGTTATAAATTGTGAAAAACAAGCTTTTGTGTTCACAAATGGGTATAAATGCAGATATATGAATATTTTAGTATAAACTTAGGCACCTGTGATGACTTACTTTCATATCATACATTCACTGTTCAAATATTCGTAGTCTGAACAGCTCCATGTTTTTTTTATTCACTTAGAATGAAGCAATATTAAATAATAATGAAACCTAATGTTGAACACCAAGCATGAAAAACCTTCAACATAAAATAAGGATAGGAAAAAGAGACACAAAAAAATGAGAAGCAAAAAGCAACAGAAAACTTCTGGAGAAAAAAGAATGAAAGCCTAAGTACATATTTATCAACATAAATGAAGAAAGAAGATACATAAATGTCTTCAAGATCACCTGTCCATTTCCACAAACCAGCTGCTGAGAAATTATCAAAAAATCCTACCCACTGAGAATTTTACAGAATTGTAGCACAATCCAGTCAGAAGGGCTCAGGTTTCACTACCGCATAACTAGCAGTAAAAATCAGTTACTTCTTGGTAGTTAACCACCTTGCACAGGTAGTTAGGCTTTAGACAAAGAAAAAAAGAACAAACAAAAAATTCACCAAGAAAAACAACCCTGCAACAAAATAAGCTAATTTGCAATGAATTATTGCCAATGTTGGACCTACGATACAGCTAAGTTGTTCTGATTATGTCTAATACCTAAAGAATAATTTTCGCTGCATATACACAACATTACAAGTGCTAAAATACTGTTAGAATTTTAAAGAAAAATGCACTATCAGCACATTTTTGTTTGTTTCTGTTCAAGAACAGCATCAGCCCACTGTTACTGTGTTATACGCTTATCTATAGCAAAAAATTTGAGACCTGCTCTGAGGCAAGTAGATTACAGTAGAGTCAACTAAAGTTAAAAAGACTAAGAAGGCAGATTTCAGCTGACAAAGTAAAGGATGAAATATCAAGAAACACAGAGAACTGTCCCAAGATTCATTCAAAATATTATATTTCCTTTGAAAGCAACATAGAACTTGTGATAGATTGACAGGCTGATTGAAGTCTGAACTCTGTCGTCCTCTAATTATTGCCCAGAACAAAGTCCTCATTGCATGATATTTTGGGAGGTTTTTGGGAGGTGCAGCTTATTTTCCAGTTAACAGTCAAAGAATGACTTCAGCTAGAGATTAGAAAAACTAGGATTTCCTAGTGTCAGGTTTCTTTTGCATTGTGTGCATGTGCTCTGAATATGTAGTGTTTTGTTGTTGTTGTTGTTGTTTTTTCTTAAAAAAAATATATATTATCACTATTATTTTCCAGCTGTTCTACTTCAAAGCCTGTACATTTTCTCCCCTGCCCCCATCACACAATAATCTCATTGGTATATGAACCTGAAAAGTGAAAAATTAAAAACTACAAGAAGAAATGCAAATTCTTTAGGGAAAATTTTCACTAAGGTGACACTGGCCTTTTGATAAATGGATTCATTTGTTTTCAGAACTGGAGTCAGAATATTGTTACACTGCAATCTCTCTTTCTCGCTCACCCTTACCAACCTCTTCCCTAGCCATTTTTACTATAGTTTTTGGTTGTTGTTGTTGAGGCTAACATCAAAAGCATTTTGAAGGAATAATACCAAAAAGTAATGTCAGAGCCTCAATGGAAAGATAAAAGAGAGTCTATCAACAGCTGGTCCTGTGAGTGCTCAAGAATTCAAGAAGTGTGACAATTGCTTTGTGGAAAAAGCACAGCAGCCAAGGCTTTTCAAATTGTCATCAAAGCATCAAAACAGAACAAAAGCATTACCAAAGACAATTGCAATCTGTAGGTTTATACTGTGTGTGTGTGTGTGTGTGTGTGTGTTTTTAATTTTATTTATTTATTTATTTATTTTTATTTAAAGACAGATGATCTTCACATGCTAAAAATCATGACCCAGTCTCTGTGCTAGACAATGGATAAATAACCATGTCTACACTTTATGGTATCTATAATGAATGCTACTATAAGAAACCTACAGATGATCTCTACTTGGCAAAAAAGCTAGTTTTAAGTATTTTTATGTATTCTTCTGCTGAAGGCCTGAGTGACTGAGCTTTACATATCTGAGTGCTCGCATGAAATACCTGTTTATTTGCAAAGGAAGCAATCTTTCAGGATGAACCACAGCCTGGCAGAACAGGAGAGGGCACTGTTCCACACGGATGCTGGTCCACCTCTGCCTTCCCCGTAATTAAATGAGCTGCAGAGAAATTTGGCTGCAATTTGCACAATGAACACGGTTACTATCTGCAAACAGCCTGTGATAACAAATGGACATGAAATTTGCTTGCTGCAGTTTGGGCATCTTTGCACAGCGCCTATGTGAATGTACCAAGTTTTCGGAGCAGGGAGCGTGTGTACTGTGCATTTTTATAGACATTATGTATACTTTGTTTAGAATGTTTAGGGTAGTTCAAAGTTCTGGATAAGAAGAATGCTGACTTGTATGAAATTATCTGTAATGTGTATGCATCACTTATAACACTGACTGTTTTCTGCCTAGAAAATTCATACTGCTTTTCATGTGGAACCTCTACAGTATTTATCACAGGAATTCAGAAGCAAACAGATAAACAAACAAACGAACAAAACCTTGTAATAGTATTAATTAAAGAAGACCTAATAAGAGGTGGGTAGGAAGAGATTAAAAATGACAAATTTAGAATAACAGGCAAATCAGATGTACATATATTTTTCTTAATTGTGAAGAAATAATTATCATAGTGGGAAAAATTATTTGCATTTGGAACACATAAATTTTATTTTTTGATAGATAGGAAGCAAGGTTAAGAGGTTAGATTTGTACTGCATCTTTTTGCCAATTGCCTATGTCTTACTGGAACTCAGAAATTCCAGTTTACTTAAAATCAGGGCACAACCGCAGAACCTCTAGCCATGCCAGTGCCCACGCACCTTCTTGTCTGGGGTCTTTGGTGTCATTACTGTCATATGATAACGTGCTACACCAGCAGCTAAGCAGCATGAGAGAAGTAGACCTGCTTAAATTCAAAGATGTGCAAGATGTTCAAGTTATATTAGTACATTAATATGAATGATTCATTGTCTGTTTTGAACATATGATATTTCAGAATGATATAGAATAACATAAGATACTGCACTGCGAAATACACACCTGAGAAAAAAAATGATATCAAAATATGGGGTAAAAAGCCATATACTCTGTGCACAAATCAAAGAACAGGTGTTTTACAGATAAGCTTTTATCATTGAAAATTTCAAAACTAATATAACTTCTCACATTCTCATCATGTTGTAAGGAAATTGAGGATGGAACTTCTGATAAAAAAAGTAAAACAGAAAGATGGAAATCCGTCTTTGCATATAGTAAAGCTGCTACTACATCTTTGTTTTCTGAAGAAGAAACAAGAAATAAGTTTGACAGTACTGAAATATCTTACTTTGAAAAATATCTTACTTAGAACAAGTATTAAAAACTCATCTTGTTCCCACTGAAAAATGGTTCCTTAAGGTTTTTAATTATAGCATAGAATACATAATAAATTTGAGCAACTTTAAAAAATGTTAATATAAAAAATAAATTTCGTGTTACCATAAATTCCTATATTCCTTAAATTATACTTTAAACTGTACAACATTTCTTTTGATTCCAAATAAAATGAGTTTTTAAAAACTTTATGCTCTTTTTTTCAACAAGCCTAAGTGCAAGGTGCTGCATCTGGCTTGGGGCAATCCCAAACACGAGCACAGGCTCTTTGAGAGCAGCCCTTCAGAGAAGGATCTGGGCATTCTGGTGGACAAAAAGTTCAACATGACCCAGCGGTGTCTGCTTGCAGCCCAGAAGGCCAACTGCGTCCTGGGTTGTACCAAGAATTGTGACCAGCAGGTCAAGGGAGGTGACTGTGTCCCTCTGCTCTGCCCTTGTGAAGCCCCACTTGCAGTGCTGCATCCAGGTCTGGGGCCCCCCATCCAAAAGAAGGATGAGGACCTGTTAGAGTTGGCCCAGAGGAGGTTATGAAGATGATCAAGGGGCTGGAGCACCTCTCCTATAAAGAAAGGCAGAGAGAGCTGGGGTTGTTCAGCCTGAAGAAGAGAAGGCTCCAGGGTCACCTCACTGCAGCTTTTCAGTACTTAAAGGGGGCTTATAAAAAAGATTGAGAGTGACTTTTTGCTCAGGCAGATAACTATAGGACAAGGGGTAATGGTTTTAAATTAAAAGAAGGGAGATTTAGATTAGAGGTTAGGAGAAACTTCTTTGCTCAGAGGGTGGTGAGGCTCTGGAACAGGTTGTCTAGAGAAGCTGTGGATGCCCCATCCCTGGAGATGTTGAAGACCAGGTTTGATGAGACCTTGGGCAACCTGATCTAGTGGGCGGCATCCCTGCCAATGGAAGGGGTGTTGGAACTATATGATCTTTAAGGTCCCTTCCAATCTGAGACATGCTACGATTCTATAAATGTAGTCATACACAGCATGTTTTGGATACAATACTACATATTTCTGGTTTATAGTGACTGTCTTGAAGAATCTAAATTACAAACTCTATCTAATCTCTTATGAGAAGAGCTGTATGTTGCATTCATTCTTATTAAGTTCACTTTCTGTAATTTTATGGAATATTCCTTCGTTTTCATTGCAGCAAATGTTAAATAAAGAAAATACTTAGAAATGTGAAATTGAAAAAAAACATTTTTTTGTGAACTCAGTACATTGAAAAGTTCTCCTAAGTCAGTGAAACTATTCAAAGGATTAGAAGTCTTTCAGCTCCAATTCAGGAAATCCTTAACAAACTGCTTTCCTGAATAAGACCACATATTACACATAGAATCAAGGTCTACAGGTAGCTGAGAATTTAAAATGTTAGGAAACAAGTCACCAATCCTTTTAAAGTCTAAACAAAGTCCATTTCTTTAGACACAGTGGCACATATCAAAATGGTTGATAGGTGTGACAATTACGACTATGCATGTCTCATTTCACTAGAAATGACATCACTACTTTTGCTGCACAATTTATGGTTTGCTCTTTAATGATACTCTTGGGAGATATTCTGAAGAGAAAATAAGATACTGGCTTTGGTAATTTAGTGTATGTCTTAATATCTGGGAGCAAATACCTGGATTTATTTGATCCTTTTTGACAGTGACATATTTTTCTGGGTAATAATGGGGAAAAAAGAGAAAAAAACATTGGTGCGATGTTTATATTCATTATAACCACTTTCTTTCTATTGGATGTGGAAGATGACATCAACTACAATCAAAGTGAAGGCTTAACAGAGACAGTAAAGTGGGCCTGGGCCAAGACAAGGCCCTGTGGTGGCTAGTGCCATGTAACCTACCAAGCTGAGAGATTGGCAAGGACAATCCTTTCCTGGCATCCCATCTGGGAATGACTAAACTTGTATTTTTAACAATATTGCTCTATTATTATTTTTTTTTTTCCATAGATCAACAGAAGCCCTCAGTGTTCACTATATCCATTACATGGTCTTATAAGGAGTTAGAGGAGAACCACTGCTGAAAACATACTTGCCTTGATGTTCAGCCCAAGCAAGGGCAGGCAGCTACTGCTATGTGTAATTTATGTATCAATAGAGATGTGCTGCTTGTTTCAACTGCCTATTTTATCAAGAGATTTGCTGATTAAACTAGAAATCCAAGTTAATATCTGACTCGTTACCACTGCAAAAATGAGGTCATGAACCTCATTTTTTTGGGGATGAAGGTCAGCTAGCCAGTGAAGGAGCAAGCTGAACAGTTGCACAAAGGAACACTCTGTAGTTGTATCACAGCATGTTTTATCAGAAGGGTTGAATCCAGTTGATTACAGACCATTACAAAATATCATAGATCTAATTCTGTAATACAGTACAATTGCTTTCACTCCAAAAAAAAGCAAAACAAAAACAAAACAAAAAACAACAACAACAACAACAACAACAACAAAAAAACGCCCTACATTTTGAACAATTCATACAATTAAGCTTGGGAACTATAATTAAGTTTTGTAAGAGTATTTGTACCAAACATTTCCTGATCTTATCTTTTTGATAAATGGAGGTCAACAATTCACCAGTAAAAGTCTGCTCCATTAAGCAGACTAAGACATTTGTCAAAAATTGCAAGCATCATCCTGACAAGTTTCATAGACTTTTATAATATTTGTAAAAACATCACCAAAAACCATGTCACCATTTCTATATTCAGGCGCACATAATAATGTGCTCTCCATTCTCTGGATATGTTTTTTTCTGAAATGACTTTTGTCACTGGAATCTATGTGATTGATGATGTAGGAAGGTATGTCCACACAAAAGGCATCAGTGCAGTTAAAACCTGAAGGAACATTTAACACTTCCCGAAATGGATAAAGGTTGTTGTAGATGACCTTAAGGGATTTTTCAGTATGTTGATTTCTACTGAACACTTGTCATAATGGTTGGCTTTTGGATCAAGATGATCTTTCTTCTGGGATTTAAAAATCTGTAAGTTTATTCTTGGCTGTTTGTTAACATTAATGAAACCCTATTTCA
This sequence comes from Aythya ferina, assembly GCF_964211825.1. NCBI lineage: Eukaryota > Metazoa > Chordata > Aves > Anseriformes > Anatidae > Aythya > Aythya ferina. Next base: position 15,657,899 of record NC_140301.1, on the reverse strand, counting down.
TATTTCTAGTGATGTTACTCCCTTGGTGTTTCTACAAATAAGTTTTTGGTCCTCTCAGTGGATCCAAGAATAATCTTCACATCCACCATATGATACAGCCACCAGGAGACAAGAACAAAATCCCCTTTTGCTTCCCCAAAATACAACATTTGTACTCTGATATAGATATATGTCTTGTAAGAAAATTACAAATTATGTCAAATTATATTCAGCCATGAATTTATACTATGGTAAACTAGATATGAGGATAATAGGTTGAAGGCTAGTGCATGTGTACCATACAGCAGAACCATTTAATTTTCAAAAAATATGAAGATCCTTAAAGCATAAGTGGGAAATAAAAGAAAACATATATTGAGATCTCTATCAAACTGGCTTATCTACTATCTAAATTTTAAACATAGATATGAAGAACATATCTTAACACTGTTCATAGATATTAGATACTATCACGTGCAGCATTTCTAACACTAAACTGTTGTATATTTTATTTCATTCTTACAGAAGTTGGCATACCCAGAAGCTTTTTGTTTTGTAAATGCATATACTTTGAAACCATTATATGTATATTTGACTAATATTTCAAACTCCTAGAAAGTCTATCTGACTTTGCATTTTATATGCTGTATAACATTTCACATTTTTTATTTGCTTTCAGATGCACAAGTTCTTGTAAGTTTAATTTATGTATACGTAAGATGAAAAATAAAGAGTTAGTAGGATGACGAGGAGGCAGACTTTAAGGAATAGTTACACTTAGTTAGCCATAACCAACTCAGATTACTAAAATCCTCAGTAGTTTCATAAATAATGTCAGGATATTCAATAAGACATATCTATTGATGAAAGAACATGGACTAGTATATTTTTACTAATGATTTTTTTTCTTAGGTTTGGGCTGCGATCCAACAATCATCATTTACTCCCCAAAGGCCATCTCAGCATATCAAAGTCCATAAGAGATCGTTAGATTCAATAATATGCAATTTCTCATTTTTTCCCTGTTAAATCCCTGCAAAGCTCCCTGTTCTGCCTTTTTTTTTTTTTTTTTTTTTTTTTTTTTTGCCTCTGAAAAAAAATATTCCATCTTCTTGATCATGCAGGAGGCCATATGTCACTTTGTCGCAGAACTGGAGTTTCTTTCCAGTAACAGATTGGGCAAACATGGAAAAAACACCCACTGAACTCAAATCTAATGGTATCTGCAGGAGTTGGATGATCCTTGTAGGTCCATTCCAACTCAGATATTCTATGATTCTATGATCTGGTTGAAGGGAGCATAACCATCCAAATGTAACAACATAGTGGCATTTTTCAATCCCACAAGCCATGTTAGATTTGCAGATTGTCTCTGTGAGCATTGTATGGTAGCAACTGGACAGCTGGTGTGGATTTTCTTTCTTTTTACTCATTATCGTCAAGGGGCCAGAATGGTGTGCTGTTTCGATTCCAAAAATGTAAGCTGATACATGGGCTTGCATGTCGAGGTAGGCATTGAAACACAGCTGAGCAGCCTGTTATTGCCTCCTCAGAGATCCAGGCGACCAATTCCAGCCTGGGTCACAATGGTGATTTCATTTCTGAGCTTTAGGTAGGCCTTTCTTTGCATAATGGTGACAGAAACTCGCCAAGTCTCTTTGTGGGGTAGGTTTCTGACAGCTATCTTGCTGCCATTTCACAGATTGGCATCTCTTCTTCTCCACATTGTAATTTCTTTAATAAATCCTGATTCTAAGCCTTAATGAAAACACAGTAAATTCTCCTGGGTGAAATGGAGGTGAATCTGTGGGTTAAAACTCCCAAATTATGAAAATGCATAAGTTTGTTGGGCAGGAAATTCTATGATCTATTAAACAATTTCAGTTTCTCAGTTTCATGTGCAAGTTTTGTTATTCACTGTCAAATCCATTTCTATTTTTCTCTGGATTACTTGCCTTAGGATGCAATTAATGTAATAATCTTAGGTATTGCCAATAGGAAAAATGCATTTGGTAACAGGATTGCTCATAAAATCTCTCTTAAAATTCTAGACAAAATTTCCCTTTAAACACTCTTTTCCTCTCCCTTTGCCTCTATATGATGCAGAGATAGGACATAAACACCTATCCTGCATATGCTGAAGACAGTAAAAGTACAAATAAAGTCTATGAATATTCACAGAAACAAACATTAGTAACGCTCATTCCCTATTGCTAGGTAAACCAAGGATTGCATTTAGCCTGGCCCCTCCTGTTGAACTCTAGGGAGAGAATGTATGAACATAGTAATGTTTTCTTTACAATGATTTGAACAAAATATCATTTGTATGGCTTTTAGTTTTAAGTTGTAGATATAGATGTTTTCTCCATATACTATTATGAGAGGGTATTACACCTACTGGAAATGTATTACAAACATTTTCTTTTAGGCTGTCACATATAGCTCAAAAAGTTTACGTGGAATTTCACCAAATTTCCCTAGCTATTACTTTAAGAATATACCTGGTTATATACGAAGTTGAAAAAAAGAGATACACAATTAGCCCTGAATTCAAAAAAGAAATTATATTAACAGATATAAGAAAATGTTCCTGTAACAAGTTGGTTTTCACGCTTTCCAGATGAATGTGTTTTTCCTATTTCTAAATCTGCAAGTTTTCATTTTTCTTGCATGGGTCTTTTTGTACTCTCTGCAATAGCAAGGCATATCTTGTAGACTTTCTTGTATTTAGTTTCTCCATCCAAAGTCTACTGGCAACGTGTAAATGAGGTTCAAGCCTGTATACCACTCCATGTAACTCACTGTCTTCTCTTGGGAAGAGATGGAGAATTGATGTGAGACCAGTGAGTGGTGTCCAGGCAACTAACATGGCTGCTGTTACTGCCTCACAGAAGCAGAAAAGGAGGCAGCAGGATCAAGGGAAGGCTTAAAATATGTCCTCTGGCTTATACCACCCTCTTAGCTTGCCTCTCCTGGAAGACTGGAAAGAGACGTTGGACTTGGGCTAGTTCTGGGATTGGGCCACCCAATATGGAATAGCTCAGTTAGCTCAGATTTTAAATATATTGTTTCAGAAAGTTTTTCTTCCACATTGTTTAAGCTTCTGCTGTTTCAACATGTTGAATTTATTTTTTAAATTGTTTTAGTAGTTATTTTTGTTATCATGTTTTTATTTATTTATGTTCTGCTATCATGGTGTATCAATTCCTGGTGGTATTACTAATAGGGATCTGCCACATAGTCCTTATCTTTTTTTTTTTTTTTTTCCTAGATTGATATTTTATTTTTTTTTAAATTTACTTGAATTGTTGTTACTAATTTTTTGTCTTGCTCTGATTTACAGCAAATGCTAATTGCACACATGTTCACAGAGCTGTGCAGTATCTACAGTACAAGAATGTCTGCCTTGAAGACACAGTTTATCAGATGTGTTTTGCCCTGCTTTGGAAAGTTACAGCAAGACCTTGAAAATCCCCTGCTTTTCCTCAACAGTTTCAGCTATGGCATATGAACTGCACTGTTTCAGTATTTATCTGCCTGAGGGTCTTATTCATTTAACATGTAAAATGAAAATAAAGGGAGACTTTTCATGAACTGTATCGATTTCGTCACTGTGAGATTGCTAGTGGGTGTATTTGACACAGCTTCTAAAAAGCCATAAAGTAATTAACACTTCTTCGAAGTGCTTTAAGGGCATATTCTGTCTTTAGCTCTATGAAAAGTTCCCCAGAGTCTTCACAACTCATCTGGTTTCTGTCTCTTAAAAAGAAAAAGGAAAAGTTAGTAAGTATACAGCTGTATGTATTTATGGAGGATGGAGTCGATTGATATGACAGCCCATATGCTGTTTTTGGTAAAAGCCAAACAGGGTTAGGAATAAAATTTGTAACATGAGTTTTAAGATTTTAATGGTGTTTATATATTTTATTTTTTTTAAGAGAACTAAGTGAAAACTAGTGAGGATGCTGCTGAGAAGGGTAGATTATATTGTGAAAGTTGTCTGGTTCTGATTTTAAAAACTGCATGGATTGATATACATATACATATCAACATACATGTATATATATATATCAACATATATCAACACACACATATATAAATGTGAAAAGGATGGAAAAACTCGATTTCCCATCCCTCCAAACCAGTGGAGTCTCTATTCAGGAGAAATGTCTTCAGGTAACCTCCACTTTCAAAGCTGAATAGGAGGTGTCAATGATTAAACTATATAAATATATTGCTGAAAAACAGATTCAATTTGTATGATGCACATTATTTCTTGATAAAAGAATAATAGAAAATATGAAAATAAAAAGAAAAAATTATTTAAAAGCCTTTTTTTTCCATTTATATTCTTTCTGTATTTGCCAGTCTTGAATAGTTGTGTGTCAGCTCTCAAGCTGTGGAAATGAAAGGCGTTGGCATGTCTTGTGCTTAGAACTCTTTTGTGGTAGGTGTTTTTTATATTTACAAACTGAATAAGCGGAAAAAAACAGAAGTTCATAGCATAATGTTTTTGCTCAAATAAGGATCATTGTAAGACAATATATTTGTGAAAACTGGCTAGAGAACTTAAATTTTTTCATTATGTGGCTAAAATTATCAAATTGTCTGTGCTGCTGCTGCACTGAAATGATGTTTTGGCTTTACAAGGTAGACTCTCCACCGTGTTATATATAACTGTGCAGAATGTCAAAACTCTGACACTAACGATAACTCTGTAGACTTGTCAAAAACAAAACTGTTTGTTCTTTGAATTGTCTGTCTTATTCCAGAATATGATAATTAACCATCTGATTTCACACTGATACAGGGTATATCATTTGCACTCAGATCTCTGTACATTCATCCCCTCTACTGATAAAGCATTGTCATGAAAGGAGGTGCTGACATTTATATAAAAGCTGAACTAAGAAATTAATAGATGAATGCTGTAATCAGGGCTTTTTGAAGACTTATGTGCATTTGGCATCAATAATCAGAGGAGACCCAGAAAGGCCTGTTAAACAATTGTTAAAGTGTTTATTTTCTATCTGTATAACAACAGTTGAAGTCTTTATTATTCAGCTATAAAACATGGGTTGGTTGCTTTAAAACCACATTTCAGTTGCAAAGTAGTAGATGTCTTTTAGGAGTCTGCTTGTTTAAGAAACAAGGTGTCATCTTTTATTGAATTAGAAAGTTAAATGTAGTAAAAACTGCATGCTTCAACTGCAAAACCACTTAACCAAGAGATTCAATTGTCTCAAATATCTTAACAAATACCTATTATTAAAAATAAGCTAATAGATATGATTGAGATTTAAATGAGTGAGCAGAAACAGTCTTCTAACTCCTGCCTTAGTTTTAAGACTGATTCCCACTTCTCAAAACATTTGAGGATTGGTTTACTTGAAACCTGCAACATTGCCACTGAAGACGGCAACTTTCATCCTTTAATGTAAATAAAAATACTGTGTGCTGCAAGTGAGAGCTTTTGGAACTCCTACTTTCTGATATTCAAGCTGATATGTCATTCAAGAAAGATTAGTTTGGAAAAGGACACCCACAAAAGAACACTACAAAGATAAACAGGTAATTGGAGAGTCTAACTTAGGATACTAAAAATGTTTGGCCTGTATAGTCTGGAAAGAGAGTGGTGTTTATTGTTCTCTCTCAGTTCATCAAGGGAATAAACACCAGGGAAAGGGAAAAGCTATTAAAACTTAAGGACAATTTTGGCAAAAGAATAAATGAGTATAAATAGACTATGAATAAATAAGGTAGATACTGGAAGTAAGTTTCTAACCATTAAGGGAATGATGTTCTAGAAAAAAAAAGCCTTTGAACAAGAGAAAACGAGGAAAAAAAAAAAAGTAATTAGTTTTACGAAGGAGCTACTTCTGTTTGCAATCAGCAGTTCCACTGTTGCCTGCAGTTTCCAAGGACTGTAATAATGAATCAGAATTTCTTGTCTAGCTCCATGCCCCAATCTTCTCTGTGTGATACAGAAAATGTGCAGTCCATATGCACTGCTAGCCCTACTCACATGCAGGTCTCAGACCTTTGCTTAAACTATTAAGAAAGATATGTAGATGCAGAGAAACCTGAGAATACCATGCATTTTTATGTAGCCGTAGGAGTCTTTGCTTCTTAGTCTTTGTATATGAATAGCTACACGTTTACAGTAACATGCCTATATCTTATCTATGAATTCTATAGCTGATAAACTAGTATATTCACAACAAGCACTTTTAAAGTTTGTGCTTTTCATCTAACAAAGGGAAATTACCTTAAAAAATTGGGTATGACATACAGTTTAGCCTGTAGACTACTGCTAACTCTACCATCAGAACCCTGAGCTTGTCTGTACCATGTCCTTTTTTCTCATAAAAAAGTTATAGGACAAAACAGTCACTCACCTAAAAGCTTCCAGCTCAGCAAAGAAAGAGTTGGAAATTACAGTTAACATCCTTCTCATAGGGAAACTCCAGAGGCACTCTGTGTTGCAGACAGAACTAAACAATGTGTGAATTCAGGTTTGGGGAGAAAACTGCACAGACTGAACCCAGACTAAGCCAGGGGCCTTTGAATCCTAACACTTTCCCCTCTGCCTAAGAACTGAATACTGAAGGAAGGTGGTACAGCTGAATGTAAGAAATGGTAAGACAAATTATTTCTGCAGTGCCAGAAAAGAAGTTTGCAAGACTACGAACCAAGCAAATAGCATAATTAACTTAGTAGAAAAAAATAAATAAATAAGGAACATATGAATACAAAGATATTAAATTCTTTGCTACAATACATTTTTTAAATATGAAGCTTTAGAAATCTGTTCTTATTTCTTCTTATTTAAGTGAAAGTTCTTCAGCTGACTCTGGGGACAATCACTTATTTTCCTGTGTCAAGAGCACTGAAAATACAAAGTCTGGAATCCTGCATACAGGTTTCTTTTTCGCCAGTAGCCCAATACAAGTTCATGTTAGAACAAAGCTGGTAGATGAAGAGCTGTGACTACCCATGTAACTCTTGAGAGAATAACTGATTGTGCCCAGTGTCAGTTATGCACTTTGGGTCATTTGAAATAGATATTCCCTCCAGGCTTGTCATCTCTTTGTGTTACCCTCTTCAACAGAGCACAGCAAGAGCAATTCAATTATGTTCAGAGACTTGAGGAAAATTAAGTATATATGGAGTGCCAAAACGCAGTGCAACATGACATAGACGAAGCTAAACCTCCATGTAGCACATGCAGGACTTGCTCTCCAGTGGAGATCTCTATGCACAGAAGCAGTGTGCAGCCTTAGCCTTGATGCACGCGTGCCTTTCTGTTGCTTCTCAGTAATGACTTCTGTTTTAAGAGTATAAAACACTGAACTTTGTTTTCGGTTCACCAGGGAACGGAGTCCTTTGCTTTCAGATGAGCCATGCTTCTGAGTTTGTCTCACTTTTAAGTGTGATTTGAAGCTTAACGCTCTGTGCCTGGAGGTAGGCTGCAAGTGAAGCTGTTGCTAGTGCATAGTAATACCAGTGTCACATAATGACATCAGTGAGAAACCAAGCACAGAGCTTGGCAAGGATCACCTGATTCTAACTAGAATAATCTGTTTATATCTTCCAAATGAACTCTGTAATAACTAAATTGGGACCGCTCTCGAAGTATCTTTTAATTTAAGTGTAAAAGGCATTTAATAATGCAAAAAAATGTACACATATACTCCCTAGATCAGCAATAATACATGTTTCCCTGTATTCATTAAATCACCACCAGGAGCCTAAGATTTTCACTTAGCTTTCTTGTATAGGGAAATTAAATCAGACCATTATTTTTGATTACTTTCTCTCTCTAATCCATGGATACCCTTCCCTCTGCCTGCTTCCAGCTTCCTGTGCACCAAGGACCAAAGGCCCAGCTCTGATGCTGCACAGATGCATAGCTTTCACTCTGATTGCTGAGGAATAGCTGTGAGGAAGTTCATAGATTAGAAATTAGACAGAGACAGGGCCATTAGGATAAAATCATTGTATCAAGCAGGTAAAGGGAAAACTCCATCATGGGAAGGTATAAATATCTATTGGAGAAAAAAATGGGAGCCTGACTGGGGCTGTGATATTGGGTCATCACATCAAGTTATCAACATCACCTATGTCGACAAGGTGCTGAAAAATTACATCTCAACAACATGGAGGAGCAAATTCACGAGAGCTTTCCCCACTTGACTGGGGCTGCCTGGCCAGCAAAGACTTTTCAGGCATTGTAGCAGAAGACATGAACAATAAATAATTGCTTGGTATCTTTAAGTTTGGTATATTCTGCTTGCAAAGTCTCCCTGCACCCTGCTGAAGAAGACCAAACAAACTAATCCACTGTAAAGCTTCCTTGAGACCTGTCACTTCTGTTACATTTGTGAAAAAAATAAAACCAAAAATCTAACAGCCATAACTCAGCTGTATCTGTACTCCTGAAACACTAAAGAGTATTTGGAACTGGGTGGAAGATGGCAGATGTTTAATACCTCCTACGACTTGCATCAGTGAGCACATTTGGAGAGGAAGTGAAGAAGATTATTACACCCAGTTGGAGTTTCAAGGAGAATTTAGTATAAAGCATAAGTAAGTATCCTCATCAGAATTTGTTCAAGAGGACACAGTAGTTAATAACACTTTTATTCTTTTGAAGAGCACCAATTTTTTCTCCATTTATTTTCACTACTTTGCAGAAGAGAATTTCTGTTTTGAGATTGAGAATTGATTATAAGATGCTCAGAAGTACTGAGACAAAGAAGAATGCCATCACATTATTGGTTCAGCAAACAAAGCCCTTTACCCATTACTATCACCTCATTTTCCTACTGCCACAAAGGACAAAAAATAAATTAAAAAAAAATATCAAAAAGCAGGCAAAAAGGCTTTGAAATTTTAGCAATGCCTCTCCCCCCACTTTCCTGTTTGTTTGTTTTTTGTTTTTGTTGTAGAAAAACATTTTAAACAACACACAAATTCATATTTCCAACTATGCTGTTTCCAACTGCTCAAAAGAAAAGTAGTTTAAATGTTTGGCTAGGCTAGCTAATAGAAATGCATTCCAGCTCATGATTAAATTCCATGGTGTTTACTGAAATGTAAATATTTACCAGTACTGTCACTCACATCCTAACATTGCACCTATTGAAATTCCACTGCAGCAGGTGGCTAGTATTGTTTCTTATAGACTACAGAATATCTAAGGTCTACCTGACAGACAGAAGAAGATGACATACATAAGTTAATGGAGTTTATTTCAGCAGCATAACAAATAATAACAGAAAGATGGGTAAAAAGAAGGAAAGTAGATATGCTATTTGCAACATTTTCATGCAGAAGAAAGATATATATATAGAAGAAGGACCCATATGCTACTTTTTTTCAAAAACTATATTGCTCATTTCAAAAATAAAAAAAAATAATAAAAAATCTCTTCTTCTGTTAGAGTCACTATAGACCTAATAGCTCACTGTTCTTTTCTTATAACAATTATAATAGTCATTTCTTCTTTTGAGAGAGAAACTTACTGTCTTCTCTTTTTTGTGTTTGTTTTGTTTTTAAAACATTTTAACTTACTTAATTGTATCTGTTTTGAACACTCTACTATTATACTATATACGCTAAGTAAACAACAATTCTTCATGAAAAGCACTTTATATGTTCAAAATGCTATGTAAACATTCACTACTGAAATTATAGAGATTAGAGTTGGAAGGAGCACTCTGGACTTTTTCCATAGCTCTATTCAATTAGGTACCATTTGAACCTATTTAAAAAACTTGCCTCCTTCTGACAATCAGTCTCAGCAGCCTCTCAAAATGAACCAAACTAACATAAAATAAGTCTGTTTAACACCCAACCTTGCTACATGGATATCATATTTTCTTTCAACAATCTTATTCCTTTAAATTGGCAGCTGCCAATGACATTATGGAATAGATTTGCAGATGGGCAGGAGGTGTTCTTACTATTTTTTTTCAGCTAGGCAACTTTCAGTTGCTTTTCACTTCAAAACAATGAAAAGCTAGGTTGTTGTTGGTTTTTTTTTTTTTTTTTTTTTTTGTTTAATAGATGAAACATTGTAATTTGCACTGTGTACATTACATATCGAGGGCTTTTTATATGTTTTTGCCATTGTAATGATACATCTTTCACTTGATGTGTGTATTCCTTTTTTAAGCTAAGAAGACATTTTGTGGTGGTAAAAAGTAGTTGAGAATAAAGTGATCTGGCAGAAAAGAGGCCATTTCATATGTGCAGGTATGGGTACAACACAGTTAATGGCAATTTGTAGGTCTTTCTATATTCACTGTGGAAGTTGTTCACAGTGCTGTGACAGAATCCTTCAGGAGAAGAGCCTAGTCCTGCCTCTGTACATTGTCACACCTTCCTAATTGGAAGCCTCCAGTACAAGTAGCACTAAAAGAGGACAGTTGTGTAGACCCCTTTCTGTTGAGAAGTTATACATAAAAGTGCTAGTGTTGAATGAAACTTGCTCATAGGGTTCTTCCAGCTCTGGATCAGACACAAAACTGTCAGGATAACGCTGATTTCAGGGCTAGTATTTGACTTTCCCTCTATCTGAATTCTAAAAGACTCTTCTGTCAGTTATTAATGGGCACAAGCATGAGATGATAGCTGTTTCTGGGCACTGTCAGCAGTCTCTGTCTACCACACAAAAAGAGTTCGTGTTCTGGAAGTACAGAAATGACATTACCACTTTGATAACTCATTCAGTGCCATCAACAGAAACTTCTACCCAGTGTATTTTAGTATTATGAGATTTCAATAATAACAATCTTAAGTTGGGATCCCTTCAAAGGAAATTGATGAATTACTCAGAAGGTACGTTACTGAAAAACTACAAAAAGGTCAACAAAAAAATTGACGTACTTCTCTTTCAAAAATGAAATGAAAACTGCTGCATTGAGACACCCTTGTGCCACCAAGTAGCTACTTAAATCAAACAAAAATGAATGAATGAAAACTTCTTCTCAGTCACTCTCTGTGAAGAACACAGAGTGCACCGAAAATTTTATGGTGCTGTAATTACTCTGATTTGTTTTAGCAGGCTCTGTCACTTACCTGAAAACTGCCATGAACTGATGCAGCTGAGCATCACATATTCATTAGAGCTTCTTTTTTTGATTTATCTTTGTTATTTTCTCATCACTCCATAAATGACACCCAACCACTTCTGAGGACTTGCCAATCACAATTGAGGAAATGATATTTGAGGTAAATCCTTCAATGACATCCTCTCTTGTCCCAGAAGATCTAACGCATAGTTGCTTTTGACTTCTCCATGCATTGAATTTCTTGTATACAATGTACAGATAGTCTGTCACAGTGCCAATGTAACACCCAAGTAATACACTGGAATCACTCACAATTATATAAATGAAGCATGTACATAGGCGCATTTAGTTGCCTCTGAAGTCTGTTCAGTCTTCAGCATGGATACAGCACAGGCTCAGCCTGGCGGTTATCTTTAGATTCATTTCACAGTGCTACCTGCTCCTGTTGCAGTATGTGCAGCCACAAGAACATCAAAATGTTCCCTCTCAAGGAATCAGAACCTACTGCAATGAGATTGCCTTTCTACTTTTTCATATAATTGTCCAAATGCTGACTTTTTTATGAGCCTGTATAACTCTAGACCATTGTTCTAAGATTTAAATACTAACATGTATCTTCCAGTTTGCATAGGCTAGAACTGCAGTTGCTAGCACTAGCACAAGCCAATTTGTTTGACAAATGTTCTAAGGTGAAGTGGTATTATTTTTAGAAATCAGGTCAGTGGATAATTATGGAGCAGAAAAAGCCAGTCTCATCTGTGTTAGCTTACTTCAGATGTTTTCCTACAGCTGGCTGCAAAATATTTAAAAGACTAATAGGAAATCAACACTTTGATAAATAAATTAAATGGAAAAAAGAAAAAGAAACATCAAAAGGAAGGAAGTGTGAGCTCTTTTGCTTCAAGGGATTTTATATTTTAGCCTTTTCCATTGTGATAGGTAATTCTCTAATCTTTTGTACCAGCATCCAAATTACATTTCTTATACACCTATATATGTTAATTCTACTAGGAAACCAAGATAATGAACAGTACTTAAGAGGAGCTTTAGAGATCTCAGTAAATGAAAAAAAAAAAAGATTTTCTTTAACTGAGGAAATCCACACTTCTTCACTGAGTACAAAATCTGACAATCTGTTGTGAAAGAATTAGTATATATATAGGCCAGCACTGAGGTACAATAACTGTTTCTTGAGATTGTTGTTCAGAGGGCTGCAGTATTTCTTGCCCCATTTAGAGAAATCCATGTCTCTATTTCTTGATTGATCAGCTGTGATAAACATATGCAGATAAGGAGCTGACGTGTTTTATTAGTCTTCAAACATATTGTCAGGAGAACTGTCATTATGTCTGATGCAAGAATAGGGTATATTTTATATATATATATTTAGGCACACATATGCACAATCATATATAAGTATATATGTGTGTATGTATATAAGTATATATATTTACATATACAAGGTATGTTCATAACTCTTGCACCTGCCCAATGGTGCACTGATTTAAGGGGATACTGCTGCATGGAGTACCTATCACAGTCAGGCTTAGATGATGCATATCAGCTCTTGAAGTGTAAGTCTTTGGAGTTATCCCCACTGATAGATCTATATTCATCACTTTTCAGCCTAATACAAGGATAGTTTACCTCTCTCTCTCTCTCTTTTTTTTTTTTTTTCCTAATTCTAAACACTTCATAAAACGTTACCCTCTTTTAATCTTTACATATCTTTAAAAGTCCAGGCGAGGTCTTTGTGAATTTAAAACAATTTCACATTACTCTGGCAGAATAGAAAGATGTGAAAGAGGAGGTAGATGAAACCCACTTCGCCTTTATGCTTCCAGAACAAGGTGAAGTGCCTGTGGCCTTAATGAGAGCCCGAGCCTTCAGTGCCTGTGGCCATAATGAGAGCCTAAGCCTTCAGACTTTCTTCATTATTTTTTTTTACTGTGATGATGTGAAAATTAGAAATACCTTATATGTGCCCTGAAAAGCCTTCTAGGAAGTAGGCTGAGACCACTGGCATATTAACAAGGGTAAATGAACATCCATGTTCCTATCATCTGCTTCAGCTTTCTTCCTTTTGGCTAGCTGCCCAAGGTTACCCACTTCACTAGCCTGATTCCACTTAAAAGGATGTTGAACCAAATGGAAATTTAAGGAGAAGCCTAAAAGTGAAGGCAATCATTAACCATTACACTTTAGTTCAGGGACAAGTATGTTCTGCAACAGTGCAATGTTCTCTTATCACTGTGCAAGTGACTTGTTGCTGATAAAGCTCTGTCAGAACATGTAACCATGTAGAAATAGGAAACAAAGGCCAGCGGGACTAGAGAAAATCATATTAAAGAGTCAAGGTTTGAAATTTACGTTTAAGTTCTCCCTTCAGTCTTGGAAGACACTGGAAATAAAGTCACAATGAAGAGAAACCTTGGTGGAAGTATGATATTACTTCATAAGATTTGTATAAATACACTCTTTTCATAAATATTGCACCTGTTGTATTTCCATGGTAACCGTTTCAGAAAAAAAGTATAATATTGTTACTGCAATAGTTTTAAACTTTGCTCGTAACCTTGTGTTTTGGCCCTATGCAGGGAATTTTAACAACCTGCTTTTTTCGGCTATGTTGTATCTACATTATAGCTTTAGGGTGAAAAATGTGGTTTTTAAGGCAATCTCAGAGTTGTCGTCACATTGCATGCTATGATTTGCATCACGTAATAGTCTGAGCTTGGTTATTTTTCATGAAAACAGATATGCACCAGCTGCTAGTGGATTTTCAGTCTGAGAGACAAGCACAATGGTGGTCAAAATAAATTCCCAGCATCCTGTCCTCTGCTTGAGTGTGCATGTCAGGTCCTCAGCTCCAATTCTTTCACTCTGCAGATCCTTGCTGTTGTACCAGACTACTTGTTAATGCAGACATTGCCTTAGTTATCTCTAGTGAACACCAGGGTTTAAGACTACAGGTTCAAAGACGCTATTACGGAGAAGTAAGCTTGAGGAATATATTTGTTACTTCGGTCTTCCTCCTGAGGAAATATTGGCTGATGGCTTCCTTTAGTGTTACATCAAACACTGACCTGAAAGTTATTTGGATATCAAATTGCCTTCTGCAACAGTCAGAATGTTTTTATCCGGGAGATTAAAAGAGTCAAAATCAAATAACTGATTTTCTGGTAGTGAAGAAGAGATGTATTATTTCAGAACTGATTAAACTTACAAAGTCACATCATACATAAGGCAGTATAAATCCTGCCAGAGATCCTTTGGAGAAACTCTTCTCTGGTTGTTTCCAAACTCTAAAAAGAAGTTTGCAAAGATACTGAGTGATACTGCAATAATCATGGTGGAAATAACCCATCCAAGATACATTAAAGAAAAAGCATGATAGTCAGCAGGAAAATTTGTTGTCTGTCACAGATACCTTTGCAGTAGATCCATAACCTTTTTTTCTGCTTGTTGCATTATATGCAAAGCTGGCATATTCAGCCATCTGCTAGGTGGGAATCCCAGCCTAGTTTTAAAGTTTGTTCTGAGATTATTATGTAGAGGGTGATATGGAAGGTATTCCTACATAAGAAAAAACTTGAAATTAGAAAATTCATTGCCTACTTTAAATTATTATCTCATGTTCACATTCTCATACAGATAAGTAGAATAAAACCGAAAGTACCCATTACTTCTAAAGATAGTCAGGATCCAATGGGGGAAAGAAAAGATAGATGGTGACCAGTCCCACTCACCTTTTCTAATTTTCCCTACTGTACAGGTTACTTAAAAGCACACCAAATATATTTGGCATCCCAGTTGAGTGAAAGGACTATTTGTATATGACTGGAGAAAGCAGGTGGTTTATTTCATTTCTGAAAACCCCTTTTCACTCCCAGCTGGAAACACTGAAAAGTGGGAAAAAAGTGTCAGTTTCGCTTTTGGTACAAAAAAATCTCATTGCTCTTGGCAGTGACCTCAGCTTCCAAGAAGAGGTGTTAGTTTTGCATCATTTCACAGCACTGGCTGATCAGGAGTGGCATTAACCTAACTTTAGCAGAAGCTCGTTTTAGCTCTCTCAGCCAGAAGAGAGTCAAAGTGACATGACACATATGAATGGTACAACAATGGAGAGATTACATTAAAGAAAAAAAAAAGCTTGACGTTTATGAAGGCTCGGGTCAGAATATATATAGATGGAATATTAACCCTGCACTGCAAATTGTGTGCCAGCTCCAGATCTTGTTGAAACTGACGCAGCTTTAGATCCTAACAATATAATACAGAGATACCATCATGGACACATAAGTGATTAATAATCATAGCTTTCTTCAACACAATAATAAGCAACATTATACATTGGCTAGGAATTGTTTTCACAGAACATTTTAGGATTTTCTGTCTAGGCCAAAGAAAAGGGAAACACTCTGGTGTGGCAGTAGATTTGTAAAATTTGAAGAATATTTTTTTCTTCATGAATGTTGCATTGTTGAAAAGCAGTTTCATTATACATTTTTTCAAGCACATAGAGTTTTACATTGTCTGATCTTTTGAGTTCAATAGTTGCATGTATAATTAAATAACCTGAACAAATATGTCAACATTTATATGGTTCCTAGTTTGTAACTCATGTTCCAAAAAGTATTTGACACAATTTAAAATACTGTAGTTTGAAGTATACACTCATTTTATATTCAAAAATATATTTGAATGTGAAATTCTAAATGAAATATTGGAATGCAACACCATGAAATCACTTTTTTCCCCAAAAAAATTTATGTCTCAGGTTAAAAAAATACACAACCATCACTAATCATTCTGAATCAGAGCAAAATAAATGTTGGTATTTATCAGCAGATTCCCTTGAAGAACAGAGATGCAATGGCACTACACACAACACAAAGGAGTGCACAGACAGATCTATCTTATATGAATATCAGTGGCAAAATAATTGTGCATAGACATGAAATATCACTGCAAATATCTATGTGGTGTGTATAATGATGCATTTGTTAGCGTCTTTATATGTATTATATTGGTATAGCAGGCATTAGGTGGAGGCATGGCACTATGCTACCTACTTATATTGTTCAAACTACATAGGTATCAAAGTTCATAGAATCTACAGAACAAGAGAGGTGGTGAGAAGCTTTCAGAGAAAAAAGCAGGTCAGTTGCATACTGAGGTGACCAAAAACAATTCAAGCCTTCACTGGATATCTTATTCCACCAGGTTTTATTCACTACCCAGGTTTTGCAATTTACTACACACCCCTTTGTATTTCTAGCAAAGAATAAGGCAGGCTTAAATCTCTATTTTATCTAGTTTATACTTTTTATCTTCCTATTTTACTTACTATTTCAGCACAGCCAGTATTGTACTTTAATTTCACATTTAAAAATTTAATTTTTACTGAATTCCTTCTTTAATATCTTGTTAAAATAGCTGCATTATTACAGTATACAGATTAAACTAGAGATAGAAAGCCTCTTCCTTGATATTTAATGAGATAAAGTTTCTATTCATTACATTAAAGATTGGTGGTAGCACAGATAATGTACTGACTCTCTTAATGCTCTTAACTCATGAATAGCAGATGTTTCAGCTCTTGCTAATTCCTCTTTTAATCCCCTTTCTTCCTTACACAGTTGTGAAAAAAAACTTTGCATGTAGTCTTGCCATGTCTGTTAATATTGTCTTTACGTAAGAATTCTTTCTTGTGTAAGAACTCTCTATTTCTACAAATAATTACAGATTCATTGCTGCCATTACCCTCTCCTCTCCTCTGCTTTCACTGCTTTCTCTGAAAACAGCCATTTGTTGAATTTCATTAGCATTAATAAACACAGGACAAAGCTTAAGAATTTCCGTTAACCCAAGTAGGACTAGCACATTACACTCTGCATGAGGTCAGAAAGGACAAGTTTCTTTAGCAGAATTTTCCATTAATAAAATGAATGTGATAATTCACTGGAAAAAGTATTCACTGCTGCTGAAAGCTTATTCTATGTACGTTGCATAGGCAACAATCACTAGGTAAAGGAAGTGTGTAGGTGTAGCACTTTGCTTTTCCAGAGTAAAGCTCTGATTTCAGAAATGTTGAATGTGAACTACTGAGTGATTCCTGTTGGATTTCAGCAGGAGCTGTCAGTACCAGTGGTGAAAACATTATACTAAATTTGGTAGGCTCTCAGTAATAAGCACAAACTGGGAATTAGTAATAAGCACAAACTGGGATCTTTGCAAGTAGCACTGGACAAATACCAGTGGATAGTAAATTCCCTAGAAGTATTATTGTAGTTGTTCTGAAAATTATTCACAGGATTGACCTGAATTTAGTTCTGGCTGAAAGAAACCTCTCAAAATATGAAGGCTCACAACAGCTAATTCTAACCATTGAGAAGGTACTTAGAGCACTTGGAGATTATTTTTAAAGAATTCCTTCATCTACTTCAAGTTCGAACAATATTTTGAAAGAGAAGCACAAGACTACAAAAGGTTTCCAGTGTCTATTACTCTCACAAAGGAAGTCAGATACGAATAAAATCTACACTGATGCTAGAAATGCACAGCCCCCACTAGGTTGGTATGTTGTATCAGGTAAGAAAGACAACCTCAATGACCTTTTTTGAGTAATAAGTACAAAATAGTGCACTTTCTCCAAAACCATCCTCAAAGAACTGGCTTCATAATATGCTTCAGAGGTAGTATTCACGTTCAAATACCCGTATACATTGGAAAGAAGAGCCAACTGTGAGTGATAATTTTAGTAGTCTCATTACTGAACTTCTAGGCCACAAAGGGCATGGTCAGCTGATTTTGAGATATTTACTGATCTCAGCAAATCCCACTTTTGCATTTTGCATATCTGACAAAGTAGAGCTATTTAGCTTGGGCTCATGTCAGACTCTGAGCTAAAACCAAAGAGAGGTCCAGTAGTTACTAAGCCACATAAACACAAATTAGAATGAAGGCTGGCATGAAATTGATGAACATTCACAGCATTTTGTGTTTAACCCTGTGTAAAGTCAGCCGTTGAACAGCCAGGGGAAAGCTCTTGTTTCTGCAAGTTTGTACAGAGGTCTGCGGTTTATTAGGAGGGATGACAGTGGCTTTGTTAGGGACCAATTTCCATTTATTTACTTTCCTGTCACTGAGTTCAAAAGGGTTTGTCCTGGCATGGAAAGCTGGCAGAGGAAAAGCAAAGTAAATGCACTGTTTGGCACTTTGACTACTGCTTGCTTCTGCCTGTGAATAAAATTACTGTAAGAGACATGTGTTAGTGACTATACAGTCCTTGTGAGATGAAATTGAGACAATCAGACATAATTCAATGATGTTTATAAAGGTGTATGTCATGTCAGACTTTTTCTTTTCCCAATACTGGCCTTGTTATAGATGTTCTCAAACAAAACTTATTACTGACCTCTAAAAATGAGGCTAAAAGATTCCCCAGCTTTTCAGTGGGGCTTGATGACCCTGGAGAATTACTTCTGTCAGCATGTCTTGTGTACCGACAGAAAATGACAAGTAATCCTGTGCTTAATTCACATCTCTCTTTCATCGCTGAAGCTTTTTGTTAGTTACTGATACACTTCTGTGTGCACTGCAAGCAAGGGGTGAACAGTGATGGGCAAAATTTTGAGGCTTTCTCTTAAACTACATGATTTCATGGAGAACAGTCACTTCCCATTTTCTTCATTTAACAGTATGGATGCTTGAACATCAACACTTTCAAACAAGATTCCCTGTAGAGTTACAATCCTTAGTCAATTGTAAATGTTACTCCTACAGTGGTAGGGTCTCCTCGACTTGGACGATGACAAAAAACCTAACTAGAGTTATCTGCATCATCATGCAGAATGTTAATCATCACAGGCATATCAAAGAGTCTTTTCTTTCTTGGTTATGATGTTCTTGAGAATCACCTCTTTAGTGGTATTTGTAAATATATTGTAAAGTTTAATGATCCAGGCTCTGCCGAGAGCTTGTCACTGTGCTCCTTCTCTCAGATAATAAAAGTAGATTAGAGCTAATAGATTTATGATTGCATCTGATGTACAATAAAAAACATGTTGTATTTAACAGTGCATATTCTCTCACTCTTCCCTCTGGTATCTTTGCTGGTAAATTGTGACCGTTCCCACCTGAGACAATGTTGGGATTTGTAACTGGAAACAATTTTGGTTTTCCAGTTCAGTAGTTCAAACAACTACTTCAGATTCATAAATTGGCATGTGTCTTGGCAATCCAAAAAGAAAGACAGATTTACTATTAACAGATGGTAATCTCTGCTTCAGCAGTATCACCTGGCCTCCAAAAGACCTCAGCAAAGGTCGATAAGCACCAGAGCCACAAGCTCCTGTAGGTCTGTGAGAGGGAAGGTTCATCTCAAAAGCAGAAGTCAACAAGCAGCCTGCCCTGCAGAAGCTGTTCTGCATGGATGAATTATAGTAGCATAACCTTTATCAAGATTCCTTCCTGCTTTGGGTTGACTTGGAACACTATCATATATACTTTGACATCTAGTGTAAATCAGGCAACAAATAAAAGGTGCCGCCTTCACTTCTTCCTTCCAGCATGTTTTAAATGCTGATGACTTGATCTAGAGGTTTAGTTTAGTCTCTAGTGGTACATAGCTTCTACTGAAACTGGGCCCCTTTCCAATGGTTTCACTACCCTGTTTTTCAGAAGTTATGAAGCTTTCCAAACTCAAAAAACTATGCATTATTCTTTGCATTTTTACAGAAAATAATTGAATCATGTTTATAGAGTCATTACATGTACACGTATGTAGAACAAAGGCACAAAGACACTAAGCTGAATGGTAAAAGGTTTGAACTACCACAGTGAAAGAGTAAAAACCTAAATATGAGCCAAACATGATCCTACTTGCAGGGAAGTGTGCTAAAATAATTGAAGGGGGAAGGAAATGTTTTAAGAAGTGATAAGGAATCGGAACTGTTATTCAGCTGAACAATATTCATTGTTTCCCATGAGTTGTGGAGTACTCTTTAATTTATCATCTTAGCCCGGGTGTATGACACGACTTAAAAATTTAGAGGAAATGTACTTAGAGAGATGTCATTTTATTACTGTTATAAATAGAACATCATTTGGAAGTTTCTGCATTTATAAATATTTCATGGGGTTTGATGGTGTGCTAGAATGAAAACAGAATAAAGCCTTAGGGTCACAGGCAACCCCAAAGGCATCTCTTTGCATTAGCAAAGGATATTCACCCCAGGGAGATACTCCTTTCAGAAATCCAGACTGAGAAAGCTGCGATAAGCTTGGCTTTCTGAAGGGTACTGCTGACAGAGGTGATAGCTGCATTTCAATCTTCTGATTGCTTCCAGTTGCAGTTGTAAACTGCTTGCTAACCTGTATCAGCTCATGTCACTCACCTTTTGGGACAAAGTCCACCCTTTCTCTTGACAGACAGCAGTGTATAGGCAGTTTGTATCCTTGCTGTCACACCTGCCATAGCCTTTAAAAGCCAAGGCCCATAAACTACAGTATTTGCAAAATACTGGCCACACTGCCCCTTGAAAGAACATAGCCTGTATTAAACTCAAGGGCTAACCTTTAGCATGAAGTCCTTTAAGGGTGAATCCTTCTGAACAAACCTTCTGTACTGAAACAACAGCAACAGGTATTCAGTGCTCCACTTTCTAATAGACTTTCTCACAAATGACTCATTTAATATGGATGCTGTTGCGCTCATTAAATCCCCTATGTTAGAGAAGTTCATTTTCCCTATTTTTTCTAGATAGCTCATAACATACTTTAAACTTACACAGTACAAGATGTAGGGTTGTTTCGTTTTGTTTTCCTTTTCTTTTTCTTCCTCATGCTTTTAGGAAAGTGGTGAACCCTCATTCTCTTTTCATTTCCTATGGCAAGGAAGAAACCTAGTTTGTAATCACTGCGGAGAAATGACTAACCTATTGCAGAGATCCTTTGTGGCTTTTTAATTCCAATTATTTTATATCAGCAGTGAATAATTCTCAACCTGGCAAGTATGTATTATGATACTCAAGGTGTACTTCAGATGTGCTTGATTTTGCCCTGAAAACACATTGAGAGTTTATTTTGCACCTCTTTCTGATATGCTTAATCTTACTAAAAGAACAGTTAAAAGTAGACCAAGGTTGGATTAATCTTGCTGTGAGATGTTCTTGAAAGCTAAGAACAGCTTGAGCTCAAGAAGAAACTCAGCTTGACAGAGTTACTGGAGGAACCCAGAACAGCAATCAAATGGACTTTAGTCTACTGGGCATGGCAATGGCTCAGGATTCAGGACACCTTTCTGTGCATTCAGAGATACAATTCACTTGCTCTTTGGTGTAAGACAAAGTACGTAATTTATTTAAAATCAGCAATTTCCTGTCATGAGTAGGTGTATCAAATACTAGAATGTATCTGTCCTCAAACCTAATAATCTTCACCTATTCATTGTGTGTGTATACACTGATTCATAGCATGTGACTGAGCAATTCACTATATGTTGCTGATTACTCTTGCACAAGTGAGTCCATGAGGATTTATTGACCTATCTGAGTTTTAAGCATGAAAGAGTTGAAAGCTGTATGTTTAGAATGACCTTTCATGGACATGGCGTGGCTTAATTATTGAAAATTTACAAACTGCAACTGAATCCATGGTTAAGAAAAGATATGGCAACAAAAATAGTCATTTTGTTCTCTCTTAAAACTTTTTGATAACTTCTGCTAGATAGGATTAAAGGTTAGAAAAGAAAGAAAACTTTAAGAAAACACAGTGTTCACTGGAGTAGTGATCACTACAAACTAGAAAGAGCAGGTGAAAATAGGGGGGACTCACTGCCAAATTTTGGGTCATCTGATCCAAAGTAGCTCTTCTGCTTTTAATACTCAAATCCAGGCCACCCAGTATTACAGAATGAAATTGCCTGATTGTGATGTAGTAATAACTTCTGGAAGCAGAAAAACAGTCTTCTTTAAAGGAGTTATAGATTTGACAGAGTGCTATCTGGAGTGCCACCCCTGCCCACATCACTGATTCATGAGTTCATCTCTGATAAGACAGCAACAGAATTACTTTGCCACGGAGAAGTGCTAACATACTGGGGGAGAAGAGGGTCACCCTGTCACTTGGTGAATATCATACAACATAAAACTCAAACACTATAACCCTGTAAAAACTCATCAGGTATCTCAGAAAACAAGGGTCTTGCTGCTGGGATTCTGTCAGGCAGCAATTTTTACTTTGATTACCTAAAGTCACTTCATCTGTCTCTCAGCATTACACCACCTGTAGACTCTCCCTCTTTCTCAAAAGGTTGTTGAATAAAGTGTCAATCTTTCTCCATGAATTGACATCTCTTACTCTATGCATAACCTTAAAAAATGAGCTCTTTGTCCCTTTACTTTGCAACACAAGTTCTAGTAAACTTTTCTAGGCGAAAAAAAAAAAAACACTCCAAAACATTCAGACACATATATTAATCTGTTTCCAAAAATAATGCTATTGACCTTTGCATATACCCGTGATAAGTTCCTGTGTTAAGGACAACATTCTTATGTCTTCATCATTTCTCACAGGAAGGACAGACAACTATCTGAAACAGCTATGTGGTTTCATGCAGGAAAAGAATAAAGGAAAAGCAGGGCTAGAGCTGCAAAAGATCTTTCAAGAGAGTACATGTAAATGTGATCCTGTCTTTCAAAATGTAGGTATATACATAATCCAGGAAACTTTGTTTAACAGTATTGACAACAATTAGCATTTCTTTGTACCAGGCAAGAGACTATTTTATTTTACATTACTGAATTCATTTCTCTGTTGCTGGAAAATGGTTTCTAATGCTGTATACATGCACCGATTTAGCACCAATCAGTTGACCACTAATATTCTGGTGTTTAATAAAGCTGCTAGGTATTTTATTTTATTTTTCCATATTTAAATTCATGCACTGGCAGTAACCACTTACACAATACAATACTTGCAATGTTCCTACTCCCATTTTACAGGTAGAGAAACAGATACGAAGTACAAGGGGTACGTCCAAGGCTGATTTGGCAGCAATACTGGTGTTAGTGGTTTTAATACATAAACCACTTTAAAAGATTTAAGAGTGAGAAAGCTTAAACATGTGGCATTTAAGAAACAAAGCCATTTTTATCTCCTTAAAGATGTTTGTGCATAAATTGCTTTACGGATTAAAAGGTGCTTAAGTACTAAAGCCCCTTTAAAACCTTAAGCTTTTAAAGTGTCTTATGAACATAGAAATGATAGGTCACCCTAAGAATACAGAAATTGACTTTGTTTTTGATGGAGCTTGGTTTTCTAAAGAGAGAACTTGTGCCAAAAATGGTCAAAGCTGATATTAATAAAGACAAAAATCTGACCTGTGGCTTTGTGATTTTTGGTCTGGATGTGCTAACTCTAGTTTTGTGAAAGGGCCTACAAAGAGGTCTTTTCAGACTGATGGTTTCCATGGAGGCACCAGTTAGACTGGTCGAGGAACCATCAGTGGTGGAACCAAAGCAGAGAGGA
The DNA here is from genome assembly GCF_964211825.1 of Aythya ferina. Lineage (NCBI taxonomy): Eukaryota > Metazoa > Chordata > Aves > Anseriformes > Anatidae > Aythya > Aythya ferina. Next base: position 15,634,308 of record NC_140301.1, on the reverse strand, counting down.
AAATGGTTGAAGTCAGATAGAAATTGCTATTGATAGCACCAGTGAAGAACAGTTTTATGAGGATGGCTCTGTTCGGGACAGGGATTTTGTTGAGTGGAATTCCTCCAGAATCAGGATTTTGGATGTGCACCAGACTGGGATTTGGAGGACGATGCCTGAATTAATTTTGGATTCCTTCATACAGCAATGCCTTTCACTTAGCCCAGATCACGTTGCTGTTACCACTACCTGATTTATACCTGGGGAACTACCCTCAGAGCTTCCTTAGCAGCTGAGAGGGCTTCAGATCTTTGAGGTCAGTTGGCACACACTTCCCATGTAAACTCAAAGCAGCAGTTTGCATACTGTATTTGAAGACAGCTTAGCAAATGCACATACAGAGGAAGTTTACTCTTTTCTCTGCTACAGACCCCCTCTCCCCCATCTGTGAAAGATGTATGCATTTGTCCTTTTTTTGAACTTCCCTTGTTAGTCTGTCCATATAACGCTGTGCTAGCAAACCCAGCTCTTTGTACCTGCTTATTAACTCCACTATTCAGAACAGTCTTTTCCACTAAAAATAAATAAAATAAATAAATAAAACCTGCAGCAGAAATTATTTTCTGTGATGTTTACAATGAAGCATTTCGAGATAATATTTCAATACCCTAATCCCACTAAAACATAATACACATCATTACCTTTGCCTGCATCAGTATTTTTAGCCCTCTTTTCAAGGTCTTTTTACAGATTTTATTTATTTTTATTTTTTACCTTTCCATTAAATAAAAATTAGGGAGAGACCCCAGCCTTTGACATATTGTTTAGTCCCCTAGGTAGCCACCCCGTATTTGATTCAAGAAGGATAATGCACTTACAGAAATTATTTTTGTACTTTGCTGTTTTCATTAGATTTAAGATAAATATTTAGTTGAGAGTCTATCCTTGCTGCCATCTGAGACTGCTTAAGACTGCATTAATAAATAACGATTTCTAACTAATGAGAAAGTAGTCTAATCTTTTTTAAAGATCTTGACCGTAACAGCTAAACAGATGATTCCATCTGCATTTTTGAATAAATAGACGACAAGGGTAAGAGGGAAGGAAAGACAGTACCATTTGAAACCGTAAGAGTTTCCTTATCTCTCTTACACAAAACGAAACACACTACTTCTCATTAAAACATTAAAAACATCTAAAACCAAAACCAAGTTCTCAAAGATACGAAATACTTAATGGACAATTTTTTGCTGTCAACCTAAACAACATAGTTTTCCTCAGGAAAACAAACAAACAAACTTGTATGTATATATAATGCACTGACAAATTAGAGAAATATATGCACTTGAATGCCTTCTAGTATGCTATTTAAATTGCTTTTGCAGCAGGATAACTACCTTTCACATTTTCTGAAATTGCATATTTTGGATAGCTAAACTGATGATATTTTAGAAGGATTTCAAATTAATTCTTTTTGTCATTACCTCTTTGTACATAGTCTGTTTCAAGGAAAAAAGAAACCTTTCAAGCTGTTGAAAGATTACCTTCATTTTAAATTGTCTTACAGTGCTTCCAAAGGTGGTGTCAAACTCTGCTGCATGTGAAGAATTAAGTAGGCTATCCCATCTTCAAAACGCCATTGTCTGATAGGAATGTTTTCTCCTGCCCAATTGAGCCCATAAACTCTGCAGAAATGTGTGTTTGTGCATGTGTGATGGCAGGAAAACAATTAGCACTTATGATACTGTTAAAAAGAGATTTTTTTTTTTTTTTTTTTTGCAGACAACACAGAAGAATTGCCATCCCTTTGGCAAAGCAATGTCACTTCTACTAGTGCTATTAATCATTTAAAATTATTTTGTAGGCTTGTCTGCAGCTAGAAGAGATGTTACATATTTACTGGAATGGGCTTAAGGCAAACAGCATTCTCATCATAGAAAGGTCCTTAGCTACTTGAATAAACATCAAGAAGTCAGCATGGTCCAGTGGACAATGTAAAGGACTGAATAACAAGAAAACTGTTTACTGGGTTTGTTGCTGATTCACTTTCAAGGAATTTTAGCATCTGTGCATACAAATACAGTTCTGTGAATGACAATATGATATGAACTTAGGATGTGCTATCTATTACGTTTGCTTGTACATGTGAGATGTATAAGGAAAATAGTATTCTGGATGTCCCATTTCATACCATTGTTTTGTATATCTTTCAAAATTTCCACTTTAAAACAAATATTTTACTCATTTTTGTTGCTTGTCTGTCTGATTTTTTTTTCTAATGGTTAGAAAGAAGTTAAGTTAGGTAACCCTAACTTCACTTTTAGGGTACATATGTGTATATGCAGTAACACTGTCAGAGCTCACCACTAGATTTCCAGATTCCAGTAAGAACATATTAGAGATCCATAGAGCTATATTTTAATATTCTCCAGCTTATAAATTGTTGAATCCTAACACTCTTTGCTTTTCCTAAAATGAAGACATTTTTTCAATCTTTCCATATTTAGGTGAAGACATTTATATTCACAACAAGGAAATAACTTGCAAAATGTGCAAGGCATTGAAACATGGAGAGACTGAAGCAGAAAAGGATGTAAACTTAGAGATGGAGTGATGTATGATGTAGGGACGAACACTAGAATAAATGAGAGCAACAGATTTATCAATTCAGCCTCTCTGTGCAGGCTTTTGGACAAGTTTGAAGTATGAATCCTCTAATGCAGTAACAGCATGACAGTCATACTAAGATGTTCTTCAGTAATGTTTTGTGTTTTCTGAATGTCACTTAGAATCTCAGCAACAGTACAGGTTCATGATCATGACTGCTTAATGAATACCAGTCGTTTTTTGCCATGAAGGCCTTTCTACTTACCAAGGCAGGTAGTCTGACAACAGCAGCAACAATAACAGCAGCAGGCTGTTCAAGGTATAGCTTGCACTGCTCACTCCTCCTTGAGACACGGCACTTCATCTTGTCTTTGCAGTGATGCTGAAAGCATAATCTTCTTTCTCTAGACAAAAACAGAGCAAGACAGAGGTCATGTCTCTGCTTGTTACAGGACAAAAGAGCTTTTGGCTGAGGCCCATGAGAAACTAGCTAATTTTGAAAAAAAAAAAAAAAAAAAAAAAAAAAAAACTGCTGTCAAATCTGACTATAGATGTTTCCCACTTCAGTGCTCTCTCTCCCTCTAACAAGGTAAGATGCATTCCCTCTAGAACTGGGCTTGTCACTGAAACTCCTGCTGCTTGGGGACAACAGAGAAGTCCGCCATCTTAATATTCCCCTAGCCAAAAGAGCTTTTGTCATGGTGCCTGTTGAACCACATTATGTATTATCTACTAAATACTTACCTACCAGCTAATTTCAGACAGGCTTGGAGTGAGAAAGCACTTTTTAGTTAGAAAGAAGTGGGAAACTAAAGGAGATTAAGTATTTGAAAGAAAGACAAAGTTCAGAAATTAAGGATTCAAATTACTGTTTCCATTTACTAACAAAGTCAGACTTAAGTTATAGATCAATTTTAGCATCCACATACTGTGTTGCTTGTATGGTTGGACTGTGAAAACCACATTTTTAGGCTCAATATTTATTGGTTTTGTCTCTGTTGCACAGTCTCAATTTCTTTCTCCTCATTAGTCTGCTTTTTTTTTTTTTCTTTCTTTTTTTCTTCCATGCTTTTGCCTTCTTACACTCCTCTGTATCCATCTTAGGCTCATTCCAGCAATAACAAATGGCAGTAAGCTGAAGATGTACATAGATAGATAGCCCAGAAGGGACAAAATTATTGGAATTGGGGAATGAATTCCCAATGAATTTTCCCACACACCTTATTCCCTCAAATATTTAACATGAGAACTGACAATAGGAACAGCAAGTGCCTGTCTCAGTAGAGAATATGTTTCAAAATAAAGCTCCTGTGATATTGAGAGACAGGAAGAGTGGCTGAATTTTCTGAAAAGTGGCTGCTCCAATTAGGACAGGCAAAACAGTGAGACATTCTCAGCAGTTTCTGAACTGCTGCAATTTTTGCAGTGCATCTTCAGAATCAGAGAACGTTTTCTCTTTTCTGAAGCAGGAGAGGTCAACCAACCCAGTATATTTACAGTAAAGTATTTCATAGTGCTACAAGCAAAGCATTTATAGACATTGCTCTCTACTTGCACGGTTTACAAACATTTAGCTAAAAGTAAGCCCCCAGTGCAGTGTGTTTTGTAGTATGTAGACAACTTCCAACTAGTTTCTATCAGTTAGTAAAAAAAAAAAAAAAAAAAAAAAAAAAAAAACTTATTCAACTTCCTGTTGTTTGAATAACCTTCCCCAAGTCCAAGGAAATGGATTGCAACAGCACTGGAGTCTGAGAAGCCATGATGTATTTCTGTTGGAGGCACTCAAAAACCATGATCAAAAAGGACTATTTAAATGGCAACAATAAGAACAGAAAGCTTGTTCACTTGCTAAAGAAGCTAATTATGTTGAGTTTATTTAGTAATTAATCATAAAGGCCAGTAGAAACAAACAAATAAACAAAACAAACAAAAACCACCAACCACATTTCAGCAGTGGTTTTCAAACCCTCAATAATTTAAGCAAATCATTAGGAAACACCAAAACTGCTGTACTTTCAGCACTCTTTCAATTTATAAGTTTCAAAAAGAATTCGATCAATTTATGCAGATTTTTTTTATTAGACAGAAGGGATGTTCTATTAGGCACTATATACTGTGAGACCCTGTAACACCAGCAAATAATATTTGATCATTAATTTCAAGCCAGATTTATCACTCCTTGAAAGAAGTCAGTAAATGCCACTGACATTATAAAAGATTAAAATTTCAGGTGATCACTGCACATGTCTAAATTTAATCTAACAATTGTTAATGCCAGAGAATACTTTTCATATGCTGAACACCTTGTTTAAAATCACAGGTTTCAGGCAGCCTATTCGACTGCAGGAAGAGTTCAGAAATACCCTTTTATTTCCTGGTTCATTTGCACATACCTGAACAGTTTAGGATTTTGCCTAAAAAATATGTAGACATTTGTACACACGTAGCACAGGTGTAAAGTTTTCATTGTATCTGGTTCAAATATCGACTATTAAAATATCGACTAAATGATTTTGTTTCCAGTTTAAATTTCTGAAATTAATTTCTCAATGTATTTCCTCATATATTCTCTAACATTATTCTCTCTCTCTTTTTTTTTTTTTTTTTTTTTTTTTTTTTTTACCCAGATCACCCTTCTTTGTTTGGAATTTCAAATTTTCTTTTGCATCTTTGGACTAATCTAAAATTCTACATAGTGACTGGGCTGTTAATGTCTCTTTAAATCTCTCAGGCTGGAGACAATTTATGTATTACCAAGCACTCCTGGCAGGAGCCTCTGCAGCTGCAGCCCAGTACAAATTCACTGTGACTTTTTTGCATTTCTAGGATGGAATAAAGTCTCATTTGTTTTCCTATGATGTAAAAATGCTTCCACAGTATTAAAACAGGAGAGAATTATGCAAAGACACTGAGAATGTGAACTTCACCGTGCTTATATTCAGCCTCATTATTGACCCACTGGAGGAATCTGATTGTATCAGCCTCATGTAAAAATATTTTACTGCATATGAAAATATTTATTTGACTCAGTAGAATGTTGTTAAGCTTAATTAATGTGCTGTGAATTTCTGAGATAACAAGTTCTACACAAAAGTGCAAAAATATTTGCTAGAGACTTGTTGCAGGAATACTAGTATTTTTTAAAGATTTTCTGAAATTGTGTGCTGCAGAATTTAAAATACACTGTAATAAGCCATGAGTATTCAAACCATCTTTTTCTTAAAACATTTTCATCACAGACAGTACTGTAAAGTACTGTAGAGATAGCCATAGAGATTCATGGACTTAATCAAGAAGAGATGTAAAGATGAGAAATCTAATAATTCTAATTTATAAGTATCAAAAAATGATTACACCTTGAGCCATTAGCCCAGAGCAGCACTTTCTAGTTAGACTTCTATCTTATTTCCTCTCTGATATGATTCAAACGTAATAATCAAATTCCCCTAAACTCCACGAAGAGTCTGTAGAGATGTATTTGGCATAAAAACGACCTACAGGTTCTTCAGAGCTATATAATAATACTGCAAAATGTGAAATGTCAAAAGTAATAGCCATAGTGAAGAATCTAATTGCATCACAGAGGAATTCTCTACATGAAGTGGAAACATAGAAAACTGTTACATACTTTCCAAACTGTTTAATTCCCCTTTTTTAGTTTTTCCAGCTGAAATCTAAGATATTGTTTGACTTTCCACATTTGTGTGCATTACACAGCAGCATGCAAAGAAGGTGCATGGATTCAAGATGTTGATTTCTTCTTCTGATTTATGTTAAGATTTTCCCCAAAACAGATCATAAACTTCATTTTCTACACAAAGATATCCTGTTGATAAATTAAGATCCTTCTGGTAGACTTGCTCACTCTTAAGGATAAGTCCTGTGCTGCACCACTTCAGAGATATTTGGTGACATTACTTCAGAGTATTTCCTAAGCACTGTGGTGCCTTCAAATTAAAGGTTTTCATCCTAAAAGGCTAAGCAATATAGGAGACTGAACACTTCAGACATTTCTGCTTCCTTTCATTTGCCCTCTGTGCAGTTGAAATGACTCTGAGGTTCCCAACTTTAATTTATTTTTTCTGATACCAAAAAATTCTGTACCTACTTGCATAAAGGACACATTTTTAGGAAGCTAATTGCAATAATTAGTTCAGAAGCATACTATAACAGAGTTACTGTTCTAGTTGATTTAGAGCATGGTAGGATTCACTCATGCAAATTAATTTTGCTGCCATTCAGGTAATTAGGAGATAAAGACTAATGAATAAATGTGGGAAGATGTCATCTGACAAGAGTCTACAATAAGTAATTGACTTTATAGACATAGGAATAATGATCCTGGGTAGAAAGCATTCTGGAACTCTTTCATATCTGTGCTCTGTTTCTGTGATTAATTTCTAGCAATTGTTTTGAAGTCTGAATTTAATAAACGTGCACAGAAAAACATTCTATGGCTTACACTGCTCATTTTTTTTTACAAGTTAGGAAAACAGCTCAGTCACCACTGTGTCATTATCTTATAGTAAACAGGAAATTATAACTTTAATTTTGTGTGTGATTTTATCTTCTTTTTGGCCTGAATCTTTCAGAATCATCTAAATCTATAGAACAGAAGATCAGAAAGTTCAGAGTTCAGGATTCAGAATTTGCCTCCAGTTAATTTTTCTACCTCAGTAGCTTTTGCAAAATAAACTTGAAAATGTCATAAATACAAACTTTTACTGCATCATCTATAGCTCTGGGCTTATCTCTAAACAGTAATTTACAGTTATAGAAGTAAAGGAAGAGGGAAATTTCAACGTGCAGAACTGAGAAGGTATCATAGGTCTTTTGGAAGGATGATGCAAACTTAAGGTTTTCATTTGTATTTAATCTTTACTGTCCTGAATGAATGATAAATAAATACACTTAAGACCAATACTTGGTTTGAATGCTTGCATTAAATCTTACCTATAATTAGTCTTACAAGCATCGTGAATTACAACTGAGATTATTCTCTTCTGGTTTTGGACTAGCATAAGCTGACAATTTAAATATTTCAGAGAATCCTCTTTCAAACTGAAAAGTGGAAAAACAAAAACAAAAACAAACAGCCTGCTCCAAAATGTTAACCTTGAGATTTCTTCACAGTTTCAAGATTGTGTGAATAGTGTATTCTGCAGAACTTTTCCAATTTGAACAGAAGATGAGTTAGGGTTTCAAACAGTGACTTGAATATGTATTTAAAGATAACCTCTTATGGACTGAGGTCTTTGGTCATGAAGATTCAAGAGAAGAAACAATGACGATAAAAAAACAATTTAGAGTACCAATAGAGCAGTTGACTGTACAAATCTCTTGAAGTCAAGACTGATCAAGCAAAAGATTTGTTGTATACCGTTCATCGCATCCTCCATGAGGAAATAAAAGCTGCTTCAATCCCACAATCGTCCCTCACACTAACTTAACAAATCAGCCAACTGGTAATTGTGACAAGAACAAGGAACAAATTGAGTATTATATGGAAAATAATGAAGAACATTGCATTACTATTACTGAACACTTCAGATACAAATGTAGAAAACAGGAAATTATTAGTATTTACTCTATGTAACAGACACCTCCTGCTAATATTATCTTCATTTCACTTAACAGATACACATAAATTACAGTGGAGAAAATGTACAAGTGAGAAGAATGAGATATGTTCAACTATCTCCACTCTGGAATGCTGCGTAGAATACAGAGTTTTTCTCTGAACTGAACTTGTTCGTATTGACAGAACTAAGATTTTCCATGTGCATTCTCCATGCACAGACTAAGATTCTGATTTGTCAAAGCATTTAAGTTAATGCCTAACTCTAAAAACATGCCATGTATTATAGGACATGACAGCTATTTATAAGATAGTAAAAAAGAAGATAATGTGATCTTAAGTATTACAGTGGTGAAATATGAAAAGTGCTAAAAGCCCTTAGTTAGGCTCAGTTATTTCATGTCACTCAGGCTATGTTTGACAGACTGTGTTAATCTTTATGCCCTCAACATACTTTTATTTCTCAAGTTTAACTATATCAAATAAATTTATGGATTTTTAGACAACTGGTCCATAACCATAAAATACTTTAAAATACTGATATGAAATATATCTAAACAAGGTTTATGTAAGACATAATTAAAGAAAAAGAAGAAAAGAAAGAAAAAGAAAAAACAACCTGCCCTGCTCCCCTCCTCCCTCCCCCTGAAAATAAAACCAAAAAGAAAGCAAGCTGAAGAGACTAATTGCAACTGCAGGTATTTTTTTTTTTCCTATGCATATGGGGCACTGTACAGATTTGAAGCCACAAGTGTTTTTAGTACTTGTTCCTATCTGTACTTAGAAGAGATAACTGTCTGCATGTTTTTGTTTTGTTTTGTTTTTTTTGGTAGTCTTACTATAGACCCAAAATAGGAAAATGAATTGAATTGACTTCTTTAAAAGTCACCTTTACAATACACATGCTCAGATACCGGAGAGAAGAGTTTTATACGGCACATAGAATAGATAATCTCCAAGATTTTAAAATTAATTTGTCATCCATCTGTGGAATATATCCCAGATGAGTGAGACAAAAAATACTTAATTGGCATTGGTAATCTATATTTTCACCACGTCTTTAGCCATTTGAGATGAATGGTTCAATTGGCTGCTTAAAATTATATTAGTAGAAGTAATGTGACAAGAGACTACTAACAAGGCTTATTAATTGTCCCTAAGATTAAGCTTATTGTTGAATAGATTGCAAGAAAAATGACCACCACCTGAGGCAAGCATTACTCTGAACCAATGACTGATCATTTAAGTCAAGGAAGAAGCCATAAAAAAACATCAAGCTTGTCTGCAATAACTTAAGCTAAAGGCTTTAAGGCTTAATATCATGTATTCAATAGCTTTGGTATTTGTACCTGTGGTGAAGTTTTTCAGGGATAGAAAGCATCCACGTTCCTGTGTCATTGCATATATGATGAAGCAATGCTGTTATCTACAGAAAGACTCAAACAAGCAGATGACTTAGCGAGACTGAAGTCGGGCTGTAGGCCTGAGAACAACAGTTGTGTTGGCTCACACCCTTCCTTTTCCTGTGAGGAAGCATGCCATAATGTTCTGTACTAACTGGAGTCCTTGCTCAAATTTGAGCCTTTTGTGGTTCCTTTTCTCTACTGCAAAGACATGACTGTAGTGGGTTTACATGGCAAAGTTTTGGTAGCAGGGGGCCATAGGGGAGGTTTCTGTGAGAAGAATCTAGAAGCTGCCCCATGGGCCCCGGGGGGCAAGGGCCCCACTGCTGACCAGAGCTGAGCCAATAAGCAATGTTGTTTGTACCTCTGTGAGAACATATTTAAGATGGGGGAGGAACGAGAAACAGCTTTGCAGGTTCCAAGTTCAATGAAGAATGAGGGGGAGAGGTGCTCCAGGTACAGGAGCAGAAGTCACCTGTGGCCTGTGGTGAGGACCATAGTGAAGCAGGTTGTCCCCATGGAGTACCACGGTGGAGCAGGGTTCCACACTGCAGCCCATGGAGGAGACAACGGTGGAGCCAGTGGACCTGCACCGACAGAGGCTGCGGCCTGTGGGGGACCCTTGCTGGAGCAGATTCCGGGCCGGACCTGTAGCCCATGGAGAGGAGACCACGCAGGAGCAGCTGACCTGGCAGGAGCTGCTGCCCATAGGGGAGCCAGGTTGGAGCAGTTTGCTCCTGAGGGATGGACCCTGTGGTATGGACCCATATCTGGAGCAGTTCTTGAAGAGAACTGTGTCTGTGGGAAGCCCACGATGGATCAGTTCATCAAGGACTGCATCCCATGAGGGACCCTACAGCACAGGGGACAAGAGTGACGGAGAAGGAGCACTATAGACTGGCCATAACTCCCATTCCCCTGTGCCGCTTGGGGGGAGGAGGTGGAAGAGGGTGGATGGGGGGGAAGGTGCTTTTGGTTTCTTTCATTTGTTTCTCACTTCTCTAGCTTGTTAATAATAGGCAATAAATCTTACTATCTCCCTATGCTGAGTCTGTTTTGCCTGTCATGATAATTGTTGAGTGATCTCCCTGTCCTTATCTCAACCCTTGAGCCCTTTGTGTTGTATTTTCTCCCCCTTTCTCTTTGAGGAGGGGTAGTGAGAGAGCAGTTGTGGTGGAGCTCGGCTGCCCACCTGAGTAAAACCACCACAGTGACAAAAGCATGTACAGCCACCAATGATACACTATTGATATATAATGTCAGCCACAAGCAGAGCTTTCACGCCACTGTGGAAGCCGGTAATGTTCCTAAACATGAATCTGACATGACCTGCGGTGAGCATGTTTTTTTTGGCAACAGGAAACAGCACCAAGACTGTGGTCCCTTGAACTACTGCTCCTAGCCTACTGACAAGATATTTTTTTTCTATCTTTAAGTTCCAGACATTGCTAGCAATTCAATCACTGGTTCAGGAAATCAAACATCAGATTATTCCAATGAGGCAAATTGTGAAAGAAACCAAAGATGAAAAAATTAAGTAATTAAAATGTAGAATTGATCAGTTGATTTAAATGCTGTCCTGTAAGTAGGATTTTATACCCTTTCAAGGGGAAATTTATACTCCTCTGTGAAATTAATATAATTATATCATTCCTCAGATCAGCCGAGAATATTGCTGGCTGATCTAGGACAGCTGCCTTTCACTTCTTCTCTCAGCTGTGACATGGTAGCCTTATTAAATTAGAGACACTAAGGAGCAGTCTCAGAAAACTGGTCACATAACCCCCCATGAAATAAAATTATTTCATTAGTTAAGGCCTGACTCTCAATTTTCTGAAATCACTCCAAATTCTTCCATTGACTTCAGTACCTATTAAAAGTTTTTGGGAAGTACTAATCTAAATGCAGTTCTTAGTTCAAAATAAACATCTCTATAATACTAAAACATCAATTACAATGATTATTCATAGAGAAATGCAAAATTACTCTTTGTAATTTTGTTTTTACAGGGCAAGAGTTAGAAAAAGTGAAAAAGACAGGGTCAGAAAATCTGTATCAAACTGTCCAACTGTTTTGTCATTAATTTTCATCTGACATGCAGGAAACAACTTCTCCACTTTTGTTTTTGCAACTGAGTTTTTTGTGAAGATAGAGCGCAGCACCAAGAAAGAATATTGCTCCAAATATTCGCTCTTTTTTTTTGCAAGAAACAGGTACTGTATCAGTGAGAATTCTTTGACTCAAGCTCTGCCTAAATCACCAAAGTGCAGATTTATGATGAATGATTTACAACACTTCTTTCTAGGGAGAAATAAAATGGTGTACAACTCATGCTGCCGCAACATATTCTTTGAACATAGAAAATGAGTTTCTCAAAAGGTATCAAGATGATTTTATCTTCACATGTGCTAGGAAATGTAAAGAACAAGAATAGCATTCAGAGACCATGTCACTTTTGAACAAAGAGTAGAAAAGTTTGACTGACATGTGGACCTCCCACTTACTAACCAAACAAAATGATTTTTGTGCAGTTAATGCTCTTATCTTTTTTTCAATGCAAAGACAAGAAAGAACTGAGATAAGAACCTGAGACAGGAAGTAATTAGAGGTGGTAGAGACCCAGGAGTTTGACTTGATGATGCTTCCGTGATGATGAGTCCATTCCAACTTGGGAAGGATATTTGGAATCATATTCTATGATTTTATGATAATGAGATCCAAAGAAAGACAATGCATACGAAATAAATCAGTGTTTTGATAGGAGCCAAATGCATGGAGAATGCACAAAGTATCAGAGGGGAAGAAAAAAAAAACAAAAAGGAAGGGTAATCTGTAGCTTGATAGTGAAATGAATAGAAGGTAATGAACTTGTCTGAGGCATTGGGTCACATAGCTGTTGAAAGAGTAATGGCTTTTTGCATTTAAATTTTATTTTATTTCTGTGCTATAAATGTAATCCTTAGCTGAGCTTATAGAGTAGCTTCAATATTTGATCTAAAGATTTTGGCACTAACAGAAAAGAAATGTTCACTTTCACTCATGTGGACTTATTTTATGGACTTTACAGACATTTAAATTGGTGAGAAAGTAATTTCTGCCAGGACATGATACATTATAAGCTATGTATTCCTTGCTATGGGGCTGAAAGGAGCTCCCAAATAAATTTCTAGGTCATCCTTTTACTTTTACGGGCTTTGAGACAGGCTTAATATAACTAAACCATGACTGAAAGGATGTTTGTAAAATTTGTCTTTTTAAAATCTCTGCGAGGTGTGGGTTACAGTGTTTTGAAACAGTTTTAAGAAGCAGAAATGCTTTCCTCAAATCTAATCTAAATTCCACTTTTTATAAATGAAGTCAACTTCCATTTGTTATACTCAAGTTTGAAAACAGGTGATTGGAGTTCTCTTTGTGAAAAGGCTTTTAACATTATGTTCAAGAAACAGAAAACAACAGCAGGATTCAAAGCATGAAACAGTTCCCATTGAAGGAGAAAGCAAGTTACTTAAGAGTGACAAACGATTCGGGGAAGATGCCCTGACACTTAGGAATGCTCTTTTTAGAGATTGGAGGAAGACCTGCTCTCTTCCTCTTCTCTTTGATGTTACAGCAGTCTTTCTCATGGGCTAGAGGCAGCTGCTCACTGAAACTCAGCCTTGCTCTAAAATAAAGCCATTTTGTGGACTAACCAAGAATAAATATCTTCATTTACCATTAGGAGCACTCTGTTTTAATTTGTAACTGACACATTGTCAGCTGATCCTTTTAGAAATTTTTAGAAATGAGAAAATCAGTTTTGAAAAATGGTAACAAGCAATAGCATATTTTACTCTTTCACTCATAAAAGTGGCAATTACAGATCTGCCTATATCTCTTCAGGTCCAAGTAGCTTCCAAAAGATCTGTTGAAACCTTAACCTCCTCAACTATATTAAAAGGTGTATTAAAGTTACTAGCATTCTTAAAATTAGCAATAAGCAAGATCAGTCCATGAGGATCAAGCATTCACTTAGAAGTTAAATCACCTTAAAATGCATGGAACATTTTATCTACAGAAGGAGTTCCAGGAAAAGATGATATTGAAAAAAAAATAAAAAGCTCCTTAGGAAATCCTGAAACAATCACATTTTCTAGGTTTCCTCTAAACAGTTAAAAAGCACAACATAATATAAGACTTCACCTCCTGATATACATGTCTGAATCAGAAAATAAAATTTATAGACCTTGACGGCTACTAAGCTTGTTTGTACATAAAGACAATCCTGACCTGTATGATATACCATTTTACCACATGGCATATTTATCCAATTTTGTTTAAATCAATGACTCTCAGCTCTTGTAGTAAACATAACCTTACTTCTTTTTCTAAAAAGCTAATTAGGTGACAATCTTAATCCATCTTAAAAGTACCTTCATTATCTCAAGTCAATTACTGGTTGATTTATCAATTACTTTTGTCACTGATGGTTCCAAAAGCATTCTGCATTGCAATGTGGTTCAATTTAATCACATCAGAGTCTATTAGTGCTTTAAGGCACTCAGAGGAATCTCTGCTGGCTAATAGTAATAAACTATATTCAGGTTAGGAATTTTGAAAAAATTAGGAATTTCAAAAGTCAATACTACAAAGCACAAGAGTATAGTGAAATATATATCCTGATGTTGATATACTTATGTTTCAGTTCTTATTTAATGCATTTTGATATGCTTTTCACTCTTTTAATACTCTGCAGTGTTGTATATTGTTGAGCATCAAACAACATGAAACTACATAATAAAACTGAGTTTTCAAAAAAAGTTTGCACTCGTAAAAATACTAGGGAAAAAAATATATGGGATACATTTATTAACATCATACATTCCTTTAATTAAAGAAAAATCATGCTTAAATAAATTTCAGACAGCCTGATTGTTTACACAACAATATCATTGCTTCCCTCTCCCAAAACACGAGTTTATCAACATACAAAACTGAATATCTCATGGCTAATTCCAGAAGAACCTAGTAGGTATAAAAAACCTGGTATTGTTCTATGAGTTTCATCTGCACAGATCATTTTGGTAGGTTTCTCAAAGCAAGCTTGACTGAAAAACCAACCTATTCAAGTGAATGTCCATGCATGTTACTTAGAGATTCCTGCTATCCAGCTCCAGGTGGGTCTAGTGGTTTTACACTTGGATCTCAACTAAAGAATTTGCAGAAGCAATTCAGAGGCTCAGCTCAGTAGTGGAGTGTCTGAAGCATTCTCAAGGGGTATCTTCCTTTTTCTGAATTACAGATCTTATCCACAGCTTCCAAGTTCACATTTTCTTAATTGTTTTATGTATGGTCTCCAAGAATAAGAAATGTTCTTGGCAATGGTTCATTGTTGAGTGAACATGGATTTCTCTTTATTTGAACGGATGAAGATTATGTTGAAATATGCAAACACTAAGATTTCTGGTGTTTTAAATTTTGTAGTTAAGGTCTAGAACTACGAATTCAGCTCTTAGTAACACAGCTTGGAATAGGCCTCACTGTGGGACAAATTAAGACCCATCTCCACTTCAATCTTACTTGTAAGAACGCAGATGTCCTCTCATCACTTCTTCCTGAGCCCTGCACTTAAATTTGGTTCTTTTACAAGCTAATCCATTCTTTTGTGAAGAACTCTGTATGGCTTTTAGTAATAACAAGATTGGAGTCAGCTAAGAGGAAAAGAAATGGGAAAAGCAGAGGCAAGAGATCCATCTTGCTTTCCACAGTTTTCTGCTGTTAACATGTTTCCATAAACTGATTAATCATAAATTATTAATGTCAGCCTCACTGAGATAGAGTGTATCTCCTTTATTGAAATCTGTCTCCCAGGCATTCTGGCAGTGTTTTTGACTGATAAGCCAATAGTACCGCTATTTGCATAATTGTGCTGGCACCTGGCTGCATAGCTAACTTACTGTAGTGTTGACACAATGGCATATGATATATTTGTGCCTGGCATAATCTTGATGGCCCACAAACAGTACTTTTGGATGAGAAGATTATAAATAAATCACAGTTTTAAGTTATAACTCTTTTTTGTTGTTAACACTTAGTTTTCATGATATGCCATCTAGAAGGATGAAAGTTCCTTTTGGTGCATGTGAAACAGGTGCAGAATGTGTTATGCTAGGAAAGTAGCTGCAGAGAAGACTAAATACAGCAAAACAAACCACTCTGTTTTTATCATACCAGGATATTACTGCCTTTTTTTTTTAAAAAAAAAAAAAAAGTTCATAGATACAAGCACTGTAGAAACACTAGTTAAATTCTTGGCAACACTGAATCATTATTATTTGAATTCTGTCTGAAGACCGTTACTTCATTTTGCTTGAGTTTTCATATAAATTGAAGGTGCTCTTACAATAGCCAGAGCTTTACAGAAGATGGATCCTTCCTATTTCTCATGTAGACAGGCTGTCTTAGATAGAAAGATTCTTAAAGATGAAATAGTAGAGCTAGTCATAACTAAGTAATATTTTTGGCCAGAAAGTGAGATTTTAATGAAAATCTTTAAA
The DNA here is from genome assembly GCF_964211825.1 of Aythya ferina. NCBI lineage: Eukaryota > Metazoa > Chordata > Aves > Anseriformes > Anatidae > Aythya > Aythya ferina. Next base: position 15,618,208 of record NC_140301.1, on the reverse strand, counting down.
AATCTATTAGATGGTGGAAGTTATGACAAAAATGCTTGCAAAGGTTAAGAATGACTCAAAGCCAGTATATTTTTTGGCATTAACTTCTATTTATTTATTTCTAGTAATTCTTCCAGAGCTTGTCTCTCTATTTTATCCTGCTGTGTATATTCTAATTGTCCAAGGGATGGTATTTCAGTTTAGTCATTTACCTATTCTCTCCTAGGATAGGACACATTTTATATATGTTCAGCAGATCAAAACCAGATGACTTGCATCAGAAATTTTAACAAGGTCTCTTAAACATGAGGCATGGAAACTATTGTTCTTCTCCACTTCCTACACTAATTTCACACTGCTTATCACCTCAGCATCTTGTAGCTGTGAAGCCTGTATGTTCCTCCCCTGCTGCAAAATGAAAGTGGTACTGTAGAACTGTGACTCCTATGCCCTGTCCCTGTCCCTTTCATTTAGCTATAACTTGGTCAAGCGTCTGAGAAAATTTCAAAGCTATGATCTCCCCCAGGAACTAGATGGGGCAATTCAGCAGTGCAAAAAAGAACCTAGAAAGGTTTAAATAGAAAGAAGCCTTGCAGCATAAAGAGCCTGAAATGAAAGTCAGGAAACAAAATGAAAACCATTTTACATGGTGCAGGGAAATTGTCTTCAAATGAATATTACTTGCATCTGTTTACTCTCCCAGGTAACACCAGTGGTGGTAAGAACATGGCAAGAGCTGTATCTGCTAATAACCCAAGAAGCTTTGTAGAAGTAGACTACTGCCTAGACCTGTAGACTCCTTCAATGACTTGTTTCACTATTTCATTTCTAGAAAGTCCATCACTAGCACTGATACACAAAATATCCTCTCTCTAGAAAACTGTCTCCAATTATTTGGATAATTTTTAAGACATTAAACTGACTTTGCAAAATATTCTAGTCAGCTAGGGAGAAGTGACACAATGTTTGAAGTTCTACTGCTATTGGCTTCAGACTTTGACTCAAAATGCTCAAAAAAAAAAAAAGCTCTCGACATTCTACCATTAATTGGAAACAAGCATCAGGTGAGTCTGCATTACTGTTTATGCCTGTCCAAGCTATTGTTTTGTAGTGAAAAGACATGACATTTGGGAATCATCTATAAACTTTAAAAAGGGAGCTATTAATGGGTACTAGGCTTTCCAGGGTAGATTAAGAATAAGTTAAATTAACAGAAAACAAAGAATCATACATACATTATTGACTCTTGTAGGTGAATTTAATTTACAAACATACAACGCACCTGAATAAATGCATTGACACACTATGAATTCCATCAATATCTCATTGCTGTGACCATTGAAGATTACATAGAGGCAATATTATTCCCCTAGTAACCATTTAAATGCATATTAGTCCTTTCTCTCTTTTGTGTTGGCAATGAAGTAGCAGAAATGCAGCTACTGAAAGGCCAAAGAGGAAAAATGAACAATTTTAAACAAGCAAGTTTTACTAGATACCTCATTGGTTGATTTTTTTTTTTTCAGGATTTGCACTTGAAATAGGTATTTGTAAGTATATACACCTATTCCAACTTGTACATATGAATTGCCTATATATACACACGCAAAATTCAAATATAAAAGTCTTTTCTGTCAACATAAATGCATGCTAGTATTTTGATCTTGTCTTATAGGACAGATGCTCAGAAGAATAAGTACCAGCTGTTCATGGAGATCATATATTTATATCTTAGTGTAATAAAGTTATTCAAATATGCTGTCATTTTTTAAACTATTATTCTTTTTAACCTCTTTTAAACATTAGGCCCATGCATTCCTTCTCTTCTACAACATATAAAGCCTATTAATTCTGTCCTTCACTGACAAATCTCTTTGATTCCAACTGCTTCTCTGTTATGACTTTGGTCTTATCTATGCTCATTTTTAGACCAACCCTTAAGCTTTCTCATGGAAATATTTTAATCATGATCTTCCCTGCCTGTGAGACATGAAACCTTCACAGCACAGATTTTATATTCCTCAGTAGGCATTGAGAAAACTCAAAATTTTATTTTCATTTAAACTATGGTTAATTCTACTGCTTTTGAAGGTGCTTGCAGACTCAAATTTCTCATACACATGAACAGCTATTTGTGTAGAGTGAGACAACTCTTGGTAGAATTGCTTCCTGGCAAAACTTTTCAGCATATAGCTATTCTCTTTTGAAGAAGTTATTTTGTAATATATAGGAAGGATGATGAAATGAAGAAAGCAACATCATTTGGACTGAAGTCTTTCACAAAACAAATACAAAGTAAACATTTTTCTTATGCCTCCTATCAAAGGTATGAAGTGAGATTTCTTTTGTGTGCGTCAATTTCCAAATGTAAGAGTAGGTAGGTAAGGTTGTTTTCTGTTGAGCACTTCTCAGGTTTTCTACTGAGACTTAGCAAAATCTTGACTATATTTGACACAGATATCTGTCAACCAGGAAGTGCTCTAACATTGACTCCCTTTCTGCAAGGCCAAGAACAGACTTCTGCAAAGTAGAAAAGCCAACATCAATTTGAGATACTTATAGTTCATTCATCTAAATAGAAGAGCAAGAAGATAAAAAAAAAAAAAAAAAAAAAGAACTTGAAATCATTTAACACTTTAAGGACAACTTGGACAAAAATCATGTGCTTAAATCTCAGAGATGAATAAGTGAAATTTCTGTCTTTTTAGTGTCTGAGAGATTATGGTCATTTTCAGTTTTTTTGCAGTAACAATCAGGAAGGATATAGCCTTCTATTCCTTTACACGTCCAGAAGCACTTCCACTTTAACAAAGCTGGATATCTTAGCACCTAACTCATGCTTAAATCCAATTCAGACAAACAGAACAGGTCCTGCCCTGTACCTAAGCCTGAAGTTCCTCTATGAAAGATGCATGGTTTCAACACAATCAATATATACTGTCAGCATTAATCAGACAAAAACATATCAGCTTTACATCATAGGTCATAGCATTTTCTCCTTAACCAACTAGAATGCAAGCTCAGAAGATGGGATACATTTGTGCACACCATATCTTGACGACTTCAAAACAGTGTCCATTACCCTGGAGATGCCCTGGAGCACTCTCTACCCTTCTGCTTCAAGTACATCCTTGAACAGTTGTAATAGTCTGATTCCCGCAAGGCCAGAATCCACCTGAATTTTAATATACAGTCAGCTGGTTTTAAACATAGCTTCATGACGATGTGGCATGAGTATATCTACATGATAGAAAAATAAAGCTTCCAAGCACTAAGACTTGCTTTACTGAAAGTTACACAAAGTACTGTTACTTTATACAAGGTTGAACAGCATCTTATTATGAGAAATGAATGACATCAATTCACATGCAGTTAACAGCATTTCATTTTATGTTTAAAGAGATTTTCTTTATCATTACTTTCAATTTCCAAATGACAAAACTGGGAAATCACATCAAGTGAATCTCAAGATCTGCTGAAGAAACATTCCTGATAATCCTTAATTGAGACAAAGCCAATATATTCTATGTGAAGTTGTTCTGGGACAGTTAAAAATTGAAGTTATAGGCTCTTAGGAATGACCCTCAGAAACAAAGAAATCCTTTTAAAACTTTTATTCTTAGCACAGTGTACAAAATGATTACAGAGGTGAATGTTTTCCTTTAGGACACCTGGGAGTCTGATGGGAAGTGAAAAGCCATTTACTTGCTATTCCAGATGCAGAGGTAAGATAGCAGGGTGGTAGGATCCTCAGACAAGAGACCACAAAACTATGAGTCTAGAAATTACATGATATCGACTTTTAGTTTTAGCACTTTCATCAAGTGCTTCAGCTTTACACTAGCTGTAAAACACAATCTCTGAATTCTGTGTAAACAGAATATGAATAATGATCAGACCATTATTGAAACTAAAAATAGGCCTATGAAGGCCTGTTTGCTCGTAAGTCCATACCTAATATTGTAGAAAAAAACTTGGGAAGTAGTTTTTAGAAATTAAAAGACAAAGCTAGCTACAGACCTTTGAGTCAAGTGTTGATATTAAAATCCTTATTCTCAGCAGAGGGACTACTTAAACAAGAGAGAGATGTTACTTTGAAACAGAAAGTTGACAGAAAGAAACTGAAATTTCAAATGAAAGTGAAAAGGACTGCGAAAATGGAAAGGTTATGAGCCAAGTGTGTATGCTTTGGAAACAGAAAATCAAAACTAATACAATTATCATGCTCAGCCACAGTCATCCTACCTACGAAAATACATGCCTCATTGTGTCTTAGGATACCTTGAAAAATGAAGGTTAGCCTAGCAATATTTACATTTAGTTAAAGACATTTAGCTTGATTCCTATAAGAAAACGGCAATTGTCAGTAATACTTCTTTAATAGTAGAGGCTATTAAAATCAAAGAGAAAAACACATGCTGCATATCTGGTTTGTAGAAATTTACCACAAAATGAGATTGAGGGCAATGGTTAAAATGCATATAAATAAAGAAGGAAATCATTATTTCAAGGGAATTGGCAAAAATATGCATTTCAAAACACGTAAGGAATTAAACCCACTGCTTCTTAACACTGAGTTCCTTGATACTTCCTCTTCAGAATAAAGATACTATCCATACTATATTGTTTTATTGTATCAGAAGAAATAAAAGTTTAAATATTTGCTGTTCCCCGTTGGATTTTGACTACGATGAAAGAAATACTGGAATTACAAAGGAAATTAGTGTACTGTATTAAAAGGACATAAGAGCATGAAGGCTGATATCACTGCATAGGGAGGAGACACCTTGATCTACAATAAAGCTACTCAGTAGGATAAATAAAAAATATAACATACTTGTATACCATGAAAAATGCATTGGAGATTTTAAAATAATGGAACGGAACTTCAATCAAACATTAAATGTTCCTTTTAATCACAACAAATCCAGTGTTTGAACAATGGTTTTGTCTTTGCTTGAATATATGATAGCTATTTAAAAGACTCACACTGAATATCATTAGTCTACTTTGCATTCTAGTTTTTAAATGTTTTTCAGAAAAACAAAAAAATCCAGCTGTGCTGAACAAAAATGTAATGTCAAAAACATAGCAGCCTATTCACATCATAACTTGCTTGATTCTCACTTTTAATGGGTACACCACACCACAATCTAAAAAAATTGATTACAAAATGACTCTTAATGTGCTTGCTTCTTTTTAGAAAACTATTTTCAAAGTCAAAGTGAAAAGAGACTGGTCCCATTTACATATGATAAAATAAGGCAGATAGGGTGCATGCTGGGTCCTGTATCATATAATGCATAAAAATGAGATAGCATAATACAAACATTAAAATGTTCTTCATGTCCTCCTCTGTGTGCTCTGACCAGGGACAACCAGAGATTTAGGCATTAAAATCCCACTATGAGACAAGAATTCAGAATTTTTGTTCTCGTTTTCTTTACACAAATCAATAAAAAATGACTAGGTTGGATGGCTGCAAGGAAATTCTTGGAATTACAAATGAACTTCATCAAACATGCTACCACTGGGGTAAAGGCAATGTCAAGGTCAGAATGGGAAGAAAATAAGCGTGTAGCAGCAGATTGTCTGTCACAGCATCACACTCAAGAGGATATATACTTGGCTACCATGTCAGAGAAAAACGATAGGACTTTGCACTGATGAATGTGTTCCTTTAAACCACAGATTACTGATTGTCTGCACCACTTTTATGAACCAAAATTCATGGGATAAAGACCCTAACAGAACGCAAAACAAAAGACAACAGTTAGGTTCATCACTGTCTGCTGTTTGCCCTTGTTGGTGTTTCCTGACAATTTCTTATCTGTAAGAAAGCTTTACTTATTTCTTTGGATTTTGCTTTTCCTGCAAGTTTTGGTATGTTTTCCAGATGAACTAAAATGGCAGCTGCACTAAAGTGAGAAGAACAGTACATTTAAAATAAATGTTATTTAAAGAATACTTCAGTTCAAAATTAAAATCCACTGTAATGTGACTATTTGTAGCAGGGATTTATGGGATTATGCCCACTTGTTAAAACAAACAAAAAGAGGATGCACAACTCCAGAAAGTCCTTCAGTCTCAAAGAAGTTTCTTCCAGCTCTTAGTATAATGGGATGGTAGCAGCACTAAACGTTATTATCTGGACTTCAAAGATAAAAAAAAAATCGTGCTCAAAGTTTAAGCTAACCAGTCTAGGAAGTTGTGTTGCTACTCCTATTTCCTATTCTATAAGGCAAAATTTGTTGCAGGCTGTACAACAGAAGAGTTCATTTTTTCTTATTACCTGCCAACATTTGCCTTAGTGGGAGATGTATGAAGAAACATCTCAGATTTCATAAAGAAATTTTACATGGGAGAAGCTTCTCTAGTAGCCAGCATGCTACAGGATGGACAGTAATCTCCTGTGATTAGGAGCTTCACTCCAAAGGTCTGTATAGGCACTGTTGGGATATACCTCACAAACCTATCTAACTAAAGTACTGGGACTGCTCTTTCAACCTGATAAGACAATAACACAATATCCAGAAAGCTCTTAATCTCCAGCAATATTTTTTGCCAGACATTGTTTCACAGACACTTCTTTTCCAACCCATTACCTGCAGGCAAATATTGACAGCCAAGCATGGTACCTGCAGTTTGACTGAAAACAAACCACACAGGCATTATCTGTACTCCCTTTCCACTGCTCAAGCTTTAGAGCCAAGTTGCTTTTCACGTGCACCCATTAACTAAGCAAAGGCTTCTGCTGGTCTTGTGCAGATCTCCGCTTTCTAGCTTTGCAACTTTCTAGTAGACTACAGGAAGTTATCTATATTTATAAATATAGATATTTAGAAGGGATTTAATTTAGTCTCTGCTTTTAAACTATGGGAAGCCTTTTTATGTACACTGATATTCATACACCACATTGCAGGTGTGTTGGTGGAAGATAACACACAAGGAAAATACATATCCAAAGAGAAAAATATTTGCTCTCAGTGATGAAAATTAAAGTTTTTCCTTTCTTCCCAGTATCAAATTATTATTTTAAATTACCTGCTAAATTAGATTCCATACTAATATTCTATATGCAGTGGTATTTAATTCTATGCTGAGAAAAAATAACAAATTTAAATGTGATTTAACATTGAAAATCTGAGGTTTATTTCAAAATTATTACACTTGACACTATTATAATATGTTATAATCTACGCATTGTTGTAAAGATTTCTGTTCTCAATGTTAGATTTTGTGTCTTGTCTTCACAAAGTAGAGAAGGGCATCATATGGGGATATGAAATGTTATTCTCCCTTCAATTCTGTAATGGCACCTTTTGAAATGGAAAGGGTTCATATATATTTTGAAAATAGGGGATTTATCAGAAGATACACTGAGCAGCTTTGTGCAAATGAATTATAAAGATATTTTCCAAAGTAGTTTCATTCATATATTGAAACTAATGCAGGGAATAATGCTTCATACTACTTTTTAGGGAATACAAACCAATGGAAGAAGATCATGAGACTGACCTTGGAAAAAGGAGTGGACATGTAAGGATACTCTGATGAAACTTGGTAACACAACAAGAAGAAAGATGGATTAAACACTTTAGGCAGAGAAGTAAATAATATTGACAAGTTTTATTTTCCCATCCTGCCCGACTAAACCAAAATAGTTTAAAAAAAAAAAAAAGTCTTCTCTCATAGATACCAAGAATTTGATCTTTACCAGGAATTCATATTCTTTTGTATTTCATGAACTTAGAAGAATCAGTTTTGCAGAAGCACAAACTCACTTCTGTATTTTTTCCACAATTATAATCATAACCAAGTGGTGAGGTGAACACTAGGACTAATGGAGTTTAATACTTTATACTCATACATAGGCCACATGGAGAGTGAATGGAGACATACAGTGACCTGTTCTGCATGCTTGGAGTGGCCTCACACTGATCATACTCTTCACTGGGGTACCCTTCTCTTGATCTGCCACATTAGGAACACTGTATGTGAAGTCAGTGAGATGTTATCTGAGCAACACTGGCCTAGTGTTCACTCAGGATGGATTCATCTTTGTTCATTCGCAATACAAAACACAGATCTTATTTTAAAAGTTCTGTTACATTATGGTGTTAATAAAGTTATTTTTATATTACCTCCCTCATCGTGTTCTCCTTGTTCCATTGAGCACAGAACATCCTCTATATCACATCAAACTGATATATCCCTATAAACTATTTCTGATGGAGTAAATACCAATTTCTACAAAACCTCAAAAAAAAAAAAAAGAAAAATCCAGTTTGATCCACTCACTAAAATTAAGTACGCCAGTTTCTATATAGAAGACTTATTTTTTTAAAGCTGAAACCGTGCAAGTTGCAATGCTGCTGGTTGAACATGCTATTTATTTTTCTTACTTATTATCAGAGCAGTTGCAGAAACTGCAGGCTCTAAAAACATCATTATGTGGTTTTACTTGGTGCAGTAGAATGATATCAGAAGGATATTTGGAGGAAAAAAACACCTCTCTACCTTGAACTCTTTTCCAATATTCCTACCGAGATTTATACACTAGGAAGCAAGGACTCTCATCTACAGTGATATTACTCATCCTTCTTAGTCTACATTAGAAGTAGAGTTCTGATTTTAAGATTTTTATTTCCTTCTCACTTTTCCAAGGAGAAATTTCTTATTTCTAACAGTTTGTATGCTAGTCAAGAAACATAAAAGGTTCCATGAGTGACTTGTAACTTTTCTATTTCAATAGTTCCTGTACACCGCATGTCAAGGACAAAAAAGCTTTCACATATACATTACATCTGAATCTCATCTAAAGCACCTAAAATATACTGAACTCTTGGAAGGTGCTGACAACAGTTAATAAACCATATACAAAGCTTTATGCGTTTTTGTTTTAGTTAAATCTCTATGATGGTTTTAATTCGTTAGATTTATACATTGGAGAAACAAAAGTAAGAATTATCAAATTGAAAACAGATTTTCAGGCGTATCAATCATTCTCAGAATGATTTGTTTTCATTTGATCTGCAGCAAGCAGGTATTGCTAAAGAAGATTCAAAAACTGGCACAGAAGAAAACCTGGAATATTTTTCTTTTGGTCTTAAGATAAAATTGCAATGTTATCTGATGAGCAGCCTGTGACACTTTCCTGAAAGTGAATTATCTCCAAAGCATGCTTTAAATTTGGATATGTAAATACTCAAGGAAATTGGAATTCCAAAATGTTCAGGTGGGAATCTGATCTTGAGATATACTTTTATTCTGCTTTTTAAAAATCTAATTGTATTGTAAACCCCAAGAGTATGGCGGTAAAAGTAAAAGGGTATCCAGAAGTTTACTTGCCAAAAGATGCCTTTGTGTTAGTTTCCATTTTTATTCCAACTTTTCTTTGCCAAGGTACTCTTTCTAGACACTTTTAAGTCCCTGTTCAGTGCATAGTCAAAGGAATATATTTAACAGTGGGAGGTATGAGAGAAAGAATGAAAAGAGATGTATTCATAGTAGTCTGATAACTTTGAAAATGTTTTAGCAAGGAAAAGATCTTTCACACATTTTTGATTTGACGCAGTTGCTACGAAAACTATTTACTATGTAAAAGACCATTCATCTGTAAACTTTCTTGTATGAAGGGAAATGTCAGATCCATATACTTCTCCAGTCTGTAAGTCAAAAATACTGAACTGCTTTTTCCACTTTGAACAGAATGAAGGAAGGGCAGTCTTGGTGATGTACCACAGGCCAATATTTAAATTGGAAGTACAAGGTAGGAATGCTCAAAGTAGAAAAATATACATGGAACAAGTGAGGTATAAAATACTAATTTAAATAACTTCTGGCTGGATTTTTCAGTACAGCTACTGGGAAAGTTATCCAAGTGTAAATGCAGAAGCTGCCTAAGAGCTAGGTGGTTTTTTTCCCCCTCTAAATTTTGTACCACCCATCTCACCTGATCAATACTAAGTCTAATTGTGAGATGCAATCTGATTAGCAAAGTAATCAAAATTAGGAGACTATGATGAATGCTTTACTCCAGAGATTCTCAACTATTAAAACTAAGGGTTTACTTAACCTTTTGAAAAAATCCTTGTGCTATGTACTGCTCCATATATCGGCTTTTATTCAAAACAGACTGATGGGGCAACTTAGCTAAACTTTGTCTTTTACCACTGCTTTCTACTCCCCCCCCCCCTTTTTTTTTTGTCTGAATTTTTTCTTGCTTGTATATGAAAAAAATATTACTGAAACTCTTTTGCAGATCCTCTGTCAAAGTCTCATGGACCACAGTTGGAGAAACATTGCTCTAGGTGTACTAGAGAGACTATCTGATACTCTTACCTAAGAAGGGCAAAAACAGTTTTGTAACCTTCATTAGAACAACCTCAGGAAAAAGAAATATAGGAAGAGAGGGAAATACTTCTAAAAACATCACTGATTATTGACTAAAATATTTCAGATGAAACGCTACTACACAAATAACTGAAAATAAAACAAAGGTTAATAAAGAAGTAATTCTTTCCCAGTAAACTCTCAGTTTTTCACCTCAGGCTTAAAGACACAGACTAGAGTGGGGAACGGAAATATTATTTGCTCAGATATCCTCCAGTAATAAATGCCTCAGATATCTTGAGTTGTATTCTACTACCAGATGTTGTGAATTAAAGTTACATGCATCAAAAATAAATTACAGTCCATGGTTCTTCTGAATGATGGTCTTTGGATGCCTAAGTGTTAACATATTAATAATTTTTAAAATAGGAAACAACTGCAACAGACCTAAAAAGATCCATCCTCACTTCAGTCTAGAACTGCTGTCAGGATATTTGTTTAAGATGTCATGATATGAACAGAAGAGATAAACTTAGCTGTCAACAGACCCAGTATTATGCAGGAGAATTTGCTTTGAACAACTTTCTGGCAGACAACAGAGAACAGGACCCGGAGAGTGTATTTTAGCAACATCTGTCCCTGCTGTGTAAGTTTGCATAAATCAATAGTTAAGGCATTACCAATGCCTTAAGAAACTGATAGTACCTGAGTATTTTTCTTCATTTCTCCTTTTTAACTTCAGGTCACTTTCCTAAGTTTTCTCAAGTTCTAAATTCCTTTGGAGGATCATAGTGTAATTTATGATAATTTTAAAATGCTTCTCTAAAGAAGTCTGTTAGGTTCCAAACAATTTTACTCTCTTACCTAATAAATGGTTAAACCTTGAAAAATCAGACTAGACAATCTGTAAATGTAAAAATGAAGAGAAGAGACAGTAAGAGGGGAGTAATTCCTCCCTAGATATTTATTAAAATCTCATAATACAAACTATTCTGATATTTGTGTGTAAAAAGGACTTCGTTTCATATGAACAACAAATGTAATCACAAGTCTAGAAGAAGCTTAGACAAGCAACACATTCCTGCCTTTAGCCAAATTACATGTTCTACCCACCTCAATCCAATTCACATGTAAGAGACTTATGTTGCTGGTCACAATGTTTGCTGCACACCTTACTGGAAACAAACTGACAGAGCACTGTGCACAAAAGTCAGTCTGTTGGTACCACACACTACTTTTCACATCTATATAGCATAATGTTCCATCTTGCAAATCACAGAGTAAAGGAAATGAAGCAGTGAAATCTTTTTATGCTTTTCACATTTTACTTACTCATCTGTCTAGATTTGCTGAAAGAACTTGCCTTTTAGGAATTCAATTCATGAAAGTACAATTTTAATAATATATATATATGCAAGAGATGCAACAGGACCATGAATCTGATTGGAGATTTTAAACTCCCCTAGAAAAATAATTCTATTACTGAAATTTTCCTGTCTATGGCTACAAGAAGGTTCTGTAGCAATTCTGAAGACAAAAAACACAAGTTAGGGAAAAAAAAAATCTAAAAATTCTCCCAGTTGGCTAAAGATGGTAAGGAAGGGAACACTTGATGCAATTAAAATAACAGACAGTCTCCCCCAAACATCTGTAAGTTTCCATTAATTCTTTTTAACTTAATTAAAATCCTTAACAAAAAAAGTTTAAATGAGATCTAAGTGTTCCCAGTGTGAATGATAGAAAGCTGGGGGAAGAACTTATTCACCTAGAAAGAGAAGGTTACCAGCACTATAAGAAAAACAAAAGCCCAGAGGAAAAAAAAATATCAAAAATGGGAGTTATCCTGATCTTGAAAGAGCCTTTACTTTGAATACACTGAGATCATTAAGTTGTCTCAAAAATATTTGAAAAAATGACATGCAGAGATGTCTGTTTCAAGGAAAATGTTCTTAGGGAAATAAGATGACCTGATTTCCATCTCAACAAGTTTACCCTTGTCCCTACTCAATACTTTAAAGCTTTTTTGAGCTTGTTAAAGATGCAGTGAACCATCCAGGGTTCTCAATTAGGATACATTTCAGAAAGCTCCATGTAAAAGATAATAGGTCTATCTTGTGTTCTTAGAACATTAAATTTAGATTGAGATGCTCTATCAGTAGATCACCCTTTGAAAAAAAGGAAACATTACCATTTTAGATCAGAATTATATAGAAGTGATTTATGCTTTTGTTGATTCCATCTTCAGGAACATTATTTCCCCGAACCTGTCATAATGGAAGTATTGCTGCATGCATTTCATTATAGTCCAGATAAAAGGAAATTCTGTAATGATTTCATAAATTTATTTCCAGTCTCAAATGCCTACAAAAAGGATTAGAACCTGTCACATTTCTGTGAAAAATGTTATTATAAAATGGTATAAACAATTTGAGGTGGCATAGCACATAGAATGGGGTTAGTATTTTCTAACTTTTCCAACTATACATTTTTGGATGTAAGCTAGGAGGAGACAGTTGTATACCCACTTAAGACTTATTTTTCTCTACATTGATAAAACTATGTGACTAGTGTTTGGACAACTAATATTAAGATTCATGACAATCCTAAATCATAATCTGGGTATCTCTGTGACAAAACAAATCAGAACAGAGCTTCAGCGGGTCAATAACCATCTTGTATGTAAACCCTGTTCTGTGCTTTGATTTGATGGTAAACACTTAATGTAACCAACATAGATGTCATCTTATGTTTTAGTTTTTAAGTCCTAAGAAAATGGTGATATGAAAGAAGCCACTAGTAAATGCACACAAACAGAAAAATCAGCAAACTTAAAAAAATCCAACGTAATCTTTTTCTTGTCAGTTTTCACACATTCATGATTTCTCCACTCTCAGCAGGCACTAAGCAGTTAATAGCAAGTCAAATGGTGTTCTCCCACTGAAGTGACCAGGTTTAACATCCAAGTGGGACAAGTATTGAAATAATGGATTTTGTACAGCATTGTTGCACTCAATACAAAAAAAAAGTGAACCTTTTTCTCTTCTTAATTTTTAACAGATTGAGGATTCTTAGCAAATACTCTGTAATTTTGTGTTACGGAGCATCACTATATGGATCACCACAAAAGGAGTGGAAGTTGAGTTCTGACCTGCCTTTGACAAACACACAGGCGTCCAGTGATGAAATTTAAAGGGACTCTCTTATCTGTCTATGCTCAACATGCAAAAAACAACTGAGTGAACCTCTGTCAGTCCAGCAGAAAGCAGGAAACACATTTCAGATCAAGCCTGCTGACTTGTCTGTAGGCTCCTGTTTGTGTGTCCTCCCATGTTCCACAGTGGTTGTGTTTTTCTTTCTCTAGACTTTATACCCCTAACTTTACACAAGTTTAATTCTGATTGTGTAATCTTACTTCTTCATTAACTTAATTTGGGTCTAGCCTGTGACCACATGCATTTTCTTTCAGTTGAGATATAAAACAAACATCAACAATGCACTTTACACCTCTTTTAAGGTCCATCTGCCTTGGTTAAGCATCAACCTACATTTCCTTGAAAGTTTCAATTAGACACACTTAACCTCTCCAGTTGTTATCCCCTAAACTAATACTGTTTAAAGACTGTCACTTTACATGGCAAAATTGGAGCTGCATTTCAGTAATGGAAGAAGTTGTCATTTTCATTCAGGTAACATTGTTTGATGTGAAATTTGAAGATCATGTATTTATACCAATTCAAAGGTCAACCAGCAAACAATTTTAAACAAAAGGTATCTTTTTATTACCTCAAGTCCGTAGATGACCCAGTAGCAAACGTCAAAAATGATGTTTCTTAAAATCCTTTTCCTTCACTCTGTGAAATGGTATGGGCAGGTAATTATAATGGTGTGAGTACACACACAGAAATAAGAATTGATCAATTCATTAAGAAAATAGGTTAAATGATTTGTTCAGCAGATCAATAGATTTTTTTTATGGAAAATTTTCTTTAAGTTGTTCATACTCCAGAGATCCTGACTTTACAGCAAACAAAATACATGCACTACAATTAAACAAGTTTTTAAACCCTTTTTGTCATGAAAAATGTATTTCAAAGTTATATATTAGACCTGTAGGCTTAATTACAATTCTAAACAGGAGAGAAAAATCTGAAATGTGAATGCACATTAGCATTTTAGTTTGGAGAAGGAATGTGCTTTTGAAGTGAATGTCCCAATCATCTCCATTTACTATGCTTCAGTTCACATTGTGGAGAAGTCTTTGAGTGCATGAACTGAATTTCTTTGAGGAAAAAGTAAACTAAAAAATGCAGTCCCACATCACAGATGGTGTTCTAGCCACTAACAAGCAATCAGTAGGCAAAGCGTCTGTGGTCTTTTCACAGCAAAAGAGATACCATGTTTTGTAATATTTGAAGAATGTACAGGATGACATATTTATATGATTTAATGACAGCAATGATACTGATATATTGGATTGTATTGGCTGCAAGAGGACTCCAGATAATACTGCAAGGCTTTTACTCCTATTACAAACCTTCACAGATCTCTCATGCCAATAGATCATTTCTACTTAGAAATAGTGATCTTCCAAATGTTCTTAGTATTTAGGGGATTAAAGTGCCCCGAAGCAATATGACCTTCCTGGTTGTGGTTTGGAGCATTATGAATATCTGGTAATGTTTCTACATTCACTGAATAGAACAGTTCAATTGAAAGGGACCAAAGATCAAGTCCAACTGCCTGACCACTTCAAGACTAACCAAAAGGTAAAGCATGCTATTGACAGCATTGTCCAACTGCCTCTTGAACAGGCATGGACATCAACCACCTCGCTAGGAAGCCTGTTCCAGTGACTGATCACCCTCACAGTAAAAAGTTTTCCTTGAATCTAATCTGAACAACCCCCTGCCCCCCCTTGTTCAGCTTTATGTTATTCCCAAGTCTCCTGTCATCAGTAAATCAGTAACCAGGGGGGAAAAAAAAAAAAAAAGCACCTTCTGCACTTCAATGTCTCTACACCTTCCTGAGGAGGGGAAGTATACTTTGGCTTTGGATGGATTTTGGAAATAGGTCCTCTCCTGTTGTTGATCACTGAATCGTTTTCTGATCACCGTTGTCTGAGCTGCACATTTGGGCACTGAGACACTGAATTGGGCATTTTTACAGAGAATTATATATATGAAATTCCTAATGGCCACATATAGACAGAAGCAAAGTGTTTTGTAAGATGTAGTACCTGTAATTAAAGTCTAATTCTTTACTTGCCAAGGAGCAGTGTTAGAATCAAAGGCAAGCAATATGGGATTTAAGAGTGTGTTCTGCTGAAAATAGATATCCTGCAGAACAGAAGTCTGAAAGAGAAATGAGTAGCTTTGTAGACATCTATGACAAATATCCTTAAAGGACAAACTGGAAAGGGTCCTTTCTCCTGCCTGTAGGCAAGATTAATTATGCCTGCATCATTTCTGCTTAGTAGTCTGAACTTTTCTTAAAAGTCTCCCATGATATCTGAGAAATATATCCTCTTCCAATCCTCCCTTGTAGGTCGTATTTTCTAGTTCTATAATTGTTCCAACTTTCTAATAAAATCTCTGGAATCTTTTCTATCAGTCCACAGTCTTCTCAAATTCTAGCAGAATCTATACACAGTACTTCAATTTAGGGACATACTAGTATGCATAGTAGAAAAGATACCTTGCCTATGTGATGATTTTCCTGCTTGTTACTTCACTTATTTCCTGAAATTTTAAAGCTCATAAACAAAGTGAACGAGGTGAAAACAAAACAGTATGTTTATCTGGATCAAGTAGTATGAGAATAAGTAGAAGCAGCTCTGGTAGATTTGTTTGTTTCACTAAAGCAAAAAGAATATTTTACTTTGTTTTTTGCTTCATTTGAGGAATATGGCTAAATATTTTGTACTCTATTTGACACAATAGCACTTCATTTTAAATCCTGACAGTGGTACTTCCCTGCTTGTCCATTCCTGAAGCCTTACCCTAGGAGCAAGAGGTCTTTTATCACTTCATTTATGAACGCAGAGTATTCTTCTTCCAGATGATACCTGTACCTAAGCATATCAAGAAATCTTATTTCATGAGTACATAAGCATATCTATATTACTTGCTGTAATCTGCCGTTTATTTCCTTACATGCTATTTCCCATATAGTAACTGCGTATTTTATATCCTCATATATAGTACAGCAATTAGCATAAAAAAAATAACCCGTTACAGTAGTGTATTTGGTATTTCTTTCCTTTTTCATCTTAAGGATAAGAAACCTTGGTTCATATGTAAAACCAAATGCCACTTCAGCTTAGGACTCAATGAACAAGATAAATTTTGCAAGAGAGAATTTACACAGATAAAGGGAAAGGAAGTACAGAGAACATTGGCTGCCAATGTATAGACAGCAAAGAAACAAGGGCTTTGATATTGAAAATCTATATTTTGTAAGAGAAGAGTATTGTGCTTATGGCATGAAAGCAGATTGGAATGCTAAACAAAAGATGAAAACTGCCAAAAATGTATGAGATTTCCATGGCAACAGGAGAGGCTAGCACAAAAAGCTGTTCTACAAACACCCAAGTCCAGGTCCTGAGCTGCATCCTGGAGGCATAATAATAATAAAATGGATAAAGTACTTAAGCCACAGGAATCTTCAGTTCTCCTGCACAGGCCTGAAGTAAGAAACCCTTCTTAAGATCATTCCAGTAGATGGGACTTCCCTGGATGAAACTGGGACAACACTACCATCAGAAATAAGGACCGAAGTAATATCATAGAACATCCTGAGTTGGAAGGGACCCATAAGGATCATCAAGTCCAACTCCTGGCACTGCACAGGTCTGCCCAAAAGTTTAGACCATGTGACTAAGTGCACAGTCCTATCGCTTTTTAAGTTCAGACAGGCTTGGTGCAGGGACTACGTCCCTGGGGAGCCTGTTCCAGTGTGCAACCACTTTCTCAGTGAAGAACCTCTTCCTGATGTCCAGCTTAAACTTCCCCTGCCTCAGCTTAACACCATTCCTACAGGTCCTATCACTGGTGTTTACAGAGAATAGGTCACCTGCCTCCCTGCTCCCCCTCACAAGGAAGTTGTAGACCGTAATGAGGTCCCCCCTCAGCCTACTCTTCACTAGGCTGAACAGGCCCACCACCCACAGCCTCTCCTCATACATCTTTCCCTCTAGGCCCTGCACCATTTTCATTGCCCTCCTCTGGACACTCTCCAACAGTTTAATGTCCTTCTTGTATTTTGTTGCCCAGAACTGCACACAGTGCTCAAGGTGAGGCTGCACCAGCACAGAGCAGAGCAGGACAATCACCTCCCTCAACTGACAAGCAATGCTGTGCTTGATGCATCCCAGGATACGGTTGGCCTCATATATGCAAAAGATTATCAACTCTGCCAGCATTAAGCATTGCTTCATTAGGACATCGCTTTAGCTCTTCTGTTTCATTCATAACCATATTTAAAACCTAACTTCCTGAGAGCTCAGAATTGTAATGTTTCGGACAAGGTGGCAGTGTTGTGAGAAGACACTACATAATTTCACATAATTCTTGGAAGTAATAAATAAGGTAACAGCAATATTCTGTAGAGATCAATGAGATTTTTGCATAATACTAAGGTGTTCTAACATTGCCCTGGCACAGAGACAGGCTACTGCCAATTCAAGCTGAACAAGTGTAGAACAGGAGTCACTGAAATGACTGTAAACATCTTCTGTGGCATGGCTAGCTGTGTTCTCTACCACATGTCACTGTCACTTCTCTTACACTGCTTCAGTGATGTTTTCTACTCCTTATAATAGACACCAAAGTTAAGAAGGCAACAGTTTTTGCTGAGGAGAAAATTTCTGAATCAAATCCAGTAATCTCATTATATTTTCTGCTGCAGAAATATGTTACAACAAGACAAAAATCTCATGACAAATAGTTGAAAGGCAGTTTTGTATCTATCAGAAATGATGTTTAGTGACAGCTTTGTATAAAATATTTTAGTTTTATAAGACTTGAAATGAAAGTCTGAGTATGAGATGAAGCATTTAATTTTAACTTTTATTTTAAGTTAATTTTAATTACGTTAAGGTAAAACTTCTAATTAAATGTAGTTTAATAAATGTTTTTATTTTAAAAAAGCATGCAATGTTTGAATTATTTCAGCAGATTCAATTAAATGAGAATAATGTTGCCCTTTCCACCAGCTCTTCCCATAAATTCTTAAATATTTACTGTTTGTTGAAAGCATTTTATGCAATTTTGTTATTAACCGTCTATCGAAGTAAGTAGTTGTTCTACATAATAAGTTTAATTTGAAGTCCTTGAGTTGGATACCAGAGTCCTCTAGGGCAAAAGCAGCCAGTCTTACAGATGTTCACTTTCACCATGTTTCACTGACTTCATACTTGTTCTTTGGTACCAAACCTGCCAACTTTTCTGATTTGGAAAATTAGTACTTGAACATCACCAGATCAGTCCATTGCCACAAAGTATTTTCACCATGCTATAATTACTCGTATTAAGTAACACAACTATTAACCTTCCTTATGAATACCAGAAAGTAATGATTGTGTTTGATTAATTTGTTTGTAGTATTAAAATACCAACCTCAGCCAAGATCAAGAATAATTCCTCAGTTTGAAGTTAAACAGAATGTATCACAGGTTTATAAGGAAATATTCAATCCAAAACTGATTTCATCATGTATAGATAGGAGGCAGTTAACATTTTCTGTAATACAATGACTAAAAGGCAAAGCACTACTGATAAATACCAGGAAGTTGCAGACATTCAGTACTCAGCTGACCTGATCTATTTTGCGATAATCTCACTGTAAGGGAAAAGTGGGATGGGATGATCTTTATAAGCAACTTCTCCATGAATCTGTGGCCAACCAAACAACTCAAATACTCACAGATTATTATTAATGTATTGCCAGATGTGGAAATCTGTACTGTTTTCATTCCTATTATACACTCAATATCCTGTTTCTCCTCAGAAATTGGATAATAGATTTGTGCTTTGGTATTTTTGTACCAAGGGTGTTCCACGACATAGTCTCTTGCTAAATTGATCTCAAATTCTGAATCTTTGGTCTGAATTAAAACTCCCCATTTCCATGACCTAAATGTCCTTCCTGTAGAGCTGATAGCAATGTACTACAGTAACCCATCGATTTTTGCCAGACAACTTTGCTATCTGTAATACATGTTGCTATTATGCTATCAATGAAAAATAGAACTGTCAAGGATTATGAATTGTAACCAAATTGTAACCTTGTCATAGAAAAAGCAAAGTTTGCATTGTTGTATATGAAAAGCAGAATATACATGAAGAGAAGAATAATCATTCCTACCTTCTATCTGCATACTGTCTCTTCATGTTTGAAGGTCCTTCATACTATTTCATTATGAACTAAATCATCTTCTTTCAACTTTTGTAGATTCTTTCTGTAGAGATACCTATACTGCTGTTATACTATATAACAACAGACAACATGATCCTTATTCTAAAAACAACAGTTGCCTTTTATTCCATACCACAAGAAGCAGACTTTTTTTTTAAACCAGTTCCAGTTAGGCTATAAGACAGAAGCATGAGCCTGTAGTTCCTCCTAATACATAAAATGAAATAGGTCCCTTTCTTAAGGAAAATTCTGTGATAAAAGTAATGAAATTTACCTTTAAAATAATTATTTTTAAATTTCAAAAATAATGAAATTGAATGAATTTGTTCACTCCAAGGAAGAGTGGAAGGTTTTGTGTTAATTTATAAGGGTCCATATGTCTTAGAGATATATCCTGTCTACTCTCCATTCAGTTGTGGTCATCATCAAAGCCTTCACTGTAGCAAACAGCTACGTGGACTTTTTAGTTGGTATTTGAAGCATCAGAATGAAAAGACAAACTTGTGTAGGACTACTGGATAACAATTTGGTTGATACTTAAGTATCTGTGCTTCCAGACATTTCTCCAGATATAGATATATATCTGGATAATATATTTTTTATATATATAATTGCTAGTAATTGCTAACAATTTTAAAACAGAGAAAAGACCTGCAACTCATCACAACAAAGTTCCATAAAGCTAAGAAAACTGCTATGAATTTTTAAAAGTTAATCACTACAGTAAATGATGACTCCCTAAACTAAATTTGCATTTGTGTTGACAAAGCAGGAAATCTTGAAAATCATTGAATTAAGCCAGATTGTTAATGTACTTTTTAAGCTGCCTGGAGAATTTGCTTACAAAGTTATTCTGTGCTGAAATACATGGTAATCCTTAGCCTTCAGGAGTCATTGTTGCTCCTCACTATATAATATGGCATCCAATAGCCTTTCAAAACAAATACAATAACCCATTCTCTGCTTATACCAACTTTTCTAGTTTTTCAGTCTTGAAAAAAAAAAAAAAAAACAAAACACATTTTGAAATACTTTCTCTTGACTATTTTACATCTACATGGATTAAAACTTGCTAAAGATAAACTCCATAAAAAAAAAAAAATCAATGATCAAGTCTCTAATTGCTCACAAGAAAACAAATGACAGCCTGTACCATGACTTTCTAGAGAAAGAATAGGTACTTAATTTTCAGTTGCTCAGATGTGCACATATCACAGAATCACAGAATCACAGAATTTTCTAGGTTGGAAGAGACCTCAAGGTCATCGAGTCCAACCTCCCACCTAACGCTAACAGCCCTCCACTAAACCATATCCCTAAGCTCTACATCTAAGCGTCTTTTGAAGACTTCCAGGGATGGTGACTCCACCACTTCCCTGGGCAGCCTGTTCCAATGCCTCACAACCCTTTCTGTAAAGAAGTTCTTCCTAACATCTAACCTAAAACTCCCCTGGCTCAACTTAAGCCCATTCCCCCTCGTCCTGTCACCAGGCACATGGGAGAACAGGCCAACCCCCACCTCTCTACAGCCTCCTTTAAGGTATCTGTAAAGAGCAATAAGGTCACCCCTGAGCCTCCTCTTCTCCAGGCTGAACAAGCCCAGCTCCCTCAGCCGCTCCTCGTAGGACTTGTTCTCCAGGCCCCTCACCAGCTTCGTCGCCCTTCTCTGCACCCGCTCAAGCACCTCGATGTCCTTCTTGTAGCGAGGGGCCCAAAACTGAACACAGTACTCGAGGTGCGGCCTCACCAGAGCTGAGTACAGGGGGACGATCACCTCCCTAGCCCTGCTGGTCACGCTGTTCCTGATACAAGCCAGGATGCCGTTGGCCTTCTTGGCCACCTGAGCACACTGCTGGCTCATATTCAGCCGACTGTCCACCATCACTCCCAGGTCCTTCTCTGCCTGGCAGCTTTCCAACCATTCCTCTCCCAGCCTGTAGCTCTGCTTGGGGTTATTGCGCCCCAGGTGCAGGACCCGGCACTTGGCCTTGTTAAACTTCATGCAGTTGACCTCAGCCCATCGGTGCAGCCTATCCAGATCCTCCTGCAGAGCTTTCCTACCCTCAAGCAGATCGACACACGCACCTAACTTGGTGTCATCTGCGAACTTACTGAGGGTGCACTCGATGCCCTCGTCCAGATCATCGATGAAGATATTAAAGAGGACCGGCCCCAGCACCGAGCCCTGGGGGACGCCACTAGTGACTGGCCTCCAACTGGACTTGGCTCCATTCACCACGACTCTTTGGGCCCGGCTATCCAGCCAGTGGTACTATGGCATAGTTACAGCCATTATAGATGAACTGGATTTCACTCATGGCCTGCAAGGTAGAAAGATTTTCCATACTGCATGGCAGATGCTATTGCAGGGCTGCTACAGCAAGCTTTACCTGTATCTGTATTCACATTTACAACTCCAGGCCTCATCTCTCTTAGGGACTGAACTAGTTTGCACAGTTACAGATTCAAGGACCCTGACTGTCTCTGAATTCAGCTGTTGATAAGGATTCTACCTCGGTCATTGTACCAGCATGACCTCCCTAGAAGAAGGAACAGGATCAAATGCCTGACAGAAAATGCGTATTTCCTTTTGGATCCTCCTGTTATGCTCCTACATATTTCAAAAAAATGGCAAATGGGTACACTGCTGGTGGAGTCTCATAAGTGGACGGACTCCCTGTCTCACTGGTTGCCTTCATACAGATAGATTTAAGACTAAGTGGGTATAGGTCAGGTTTTACGTTAGGGCTATTCATATCACTACCTTTACCCAAAAAAAAAAAAAAAAAAAAGGTATATTTTCAGATGATTTATCCTGATCCCTGAGACACCCAGGCAACTCATCTTCAAACAGAAGTTACACACAGAAAGCCAGAAAAATAGAATTGAAAGAGACATCTGAAAAGTAGCTTCTGTCAAATGTTAGCCAAAAATACATCTCATCTCAAGATGCAGCTACAGATTGGTATTTGTTAGTGGAAGTTGCCAGTTTTCTGTCAGTTTTAAAACCTACAGAATATACAAACTTTATGTAGTCAAGAAGAACTTTCACCTTTTTTATTGAGAATTTTTGCAAGTGTCTGACCTTACTAACACAAAGGTATTCAAGGTGTCTGAGCTAGAACTCTAAGAATAGATTTAAAGAACAGCATTAGGCACAGAAGAACATGACACATCACTACAGATTAACGTTTTTTTCCTTTTTTTCTCCCCCAACAGTAAATATATGTCAGACAGAACTAAAAGGTTAAGACAATATAGTCAGTTTGCTTAGGGAAAAAAGAAACTAAGCCTTTTGGTAGTCTGCTCCCTTCAAATAAATATATATATTTGCAATAGATGATACTTGTAACTCTTGTGATCTTGTTTTCTGCATACTGAACCTGTGAAATATCTACAGGTTTGTCTGCAGATGAGGCAGGTGACCTTCTGTGATGCAGAAATGGCTGCTTGAAATCTCCCATTTTTTCTTGCTCTGAATTATAAGAGTCACTAAAATAATAAATAAGTCTGTTCTTCACAAAAGAATAAATATTCTTTAAAAGAAAAAAAGAGAATTGGAAGAATTTGAAAGGATGAACATGATGAAAGGTGAGGTTTAAAAGAAAAATACAAAAGTTCGAGAAATAAAAGATAGTGTTTGAGTAAAGAGGGAAATTTGAATGATTATGCTGTCTGATAAATATAAAAAAAATAGAGAACATGCTAAAATATTATCTGTTTTGCCTTGTGTTTATTCTGAAACTTATGTTTTGATACAGCCTAGTTTTTGTATTAGAAGATGCAGTTAACAAAAGCTCTATTCTTACTCTTTAATTTTTACTCAGGATGTTATAGACTTCCAGCAATGTATCTCCCTTTAATTGTCTTTCCCAGCCTGAAAAGTCTCTGTGCAATTACTCTATGCAATTGTTCCTTATATATAATTTATTCTGTATCTTTGACCACATTTATTGACCTTTTCTGAAACTTTTCTTCTTATTTATCCTTTTTGAGATGTGATAACAGATACTGCAGATTGTATCAGAAGAGCAGACACTAAGTATTTATAGCATCCTAATGATTGTCTGTATGTCATCTTTCCTGCTGCTCTCCTTATGTGATTGGTTACTGGCCACTAAACACCAAACTAACATTTTCCTAGCATTGTGTGCTACAGACTCTACATTTCATTCTGCATTGAAAAATTATTACTTTTCCCTGCATTAATCACTTAGTATTAACCTGTTGAATTACATCTACCATTTTTAAGCTCAGCCACAGTCTTTAAAGCCTCCAAAATTCTTTATGCTTAGATTTTGTCTTCACTATTCTGAATGTCTTAGTAATATTTCCTTCTGATATTTCCCTTGCTACTCCTTTTCCAGACTGTTTATGAGTATGTTGATATGCACAGTTCCCTCAGGAATTTCTACTGATGACTACCCTATACTAACTCTTTACTTCTGCTATTTCTTAACTTCAACCAATATTTCAAACATAGAACCTTTCTTCTTACACCGTAATTGTTTTGCTATGCTTTTTAATGAGATTTCAGTGAGAAGTATTGTAAAAGACATTTTTGAAATCAAGGTGACCATTATGCTACTCATTTTATTTCAGTTGTATAAATTTCTGGGGACCTTATGCTTTGCAGATAACTTCTACTGGTAGCTCCTTACAGCACAGATAAAGCTTTAAGGAGCAGCAGCTTCTGACCCTGCCACCACTTTTTCTCAATAATTGATCCTGCCTATTACATAATCATCACAAACACTCTCCTACAAGCAAAGCTGTGTGGTCCTGACATGAAAAATACAATATAAGCAATCCATGTAAAGCTGGAATGTGCACCAGAGACAAAAAACACTTTGACTAAATGAGAGAAGACCTGTTGTAGCTGGAGGCTTTTCAGAAGTTGGGAAAAGATGAAGAGGGAAATCTTAAAAGATTAGTTTTATTCTGCTATAGATTTTACACATCTATATATATATATATTTTATTTTGTTTGCGGGGGGGGGGGGGGGGGGGGGGGGGGAGGGGAACAACACAATTATCCTGATAATTCTACTGAAAAAAATATGTCTTTTAGGCAATCTCCTCATTTTCACTAACACACAGCCAACTGAAGAATAGCACACTATATACCAAAGAATTTCAAATTGCTACTAGTAAGGAAAATTTCCCAACTGAAATTTGAACATTACACTGAGAAGCAATGCACTTCTCATATATAAACGCCGAGGGAACAAAGGGAACATGAGATAAGTAACTGTCAGGACAGCAATCTTGCTGTTTATGCTAGCCATTTTGTCTGTATTTTTTAATAGTAATTGCTTCCTCGTATTTGTGCAATGTCCTCTGAAGTACACATACTAGCATCATTTTCCAGAAGTAACTGAGAATAATGAACCTGCACTAGAGAAAAAAAAAATCTGTTCACATTTATTATTGTTGTGAACAATATACAATTGATAGATTATTGTGAGGTAAATTATTACTATTGTGTTGGCTATAAAACAAAAGTGAATTGAGTTGATAAGCAGGCTAGAAGTTAAATCAACACTGCTCTCAACTCGCTAATTGTAGTCTTAAAAAGCACCATGCTAGTGCAATTCCCAAATATCGTGACCATGCATCCTAATGACGAATAGAAGGCAATGATAATAGAAAACACAACAGATGTATTCTGCTTTTACTCATGTTTAAGTATTCTCCCCCTTCTTTGTAAATGCAAAATTTGCTTAAAAGTTCTCACATGCTAAGGCATTTGTTGAACTTGGAGATCTTTTTGAGTGATAGAGCTCCCTAATATTATACCACACAAGTTAGAAAGTTTGAATGAGCAGACTAGGTTTCCTATGGCATGAAAATGTCTGAAACATTCTAGTTCAGTTAAATTATACTTATGAAGATCTCAGGAGGTATTAGAAGCTTCTAAGCTGCTCTTTCTAAAGAGACTTGTCTGAGACAAGGTTTTGTTAGCCCTTTATTTTTATAGTAAATTATTTTTCCAATTTCTACATTTATCACAAATGAATTAGAAGAGACAACAGAAAATCCACAAGGTATTCAGCTAAAATCAGTGTCTTAGGAGGATATTTACTTAGAGTCTTGTTTCCTCAACACAGGACATAGAAGTCCTCTATCCTTTCTATTAGATATTCCTAGCAATTTTAGGATAGATATTCTGAAGAAAAATTCTTGCTTGCATCCACTGTATTTAAAGTTAGGCTTCAGATATTAAATGGTACTGTAAAAACAGTAAATGGATATAGCTAAATGCAAATTATTCATATTTTGATATAGTGAGTTAAGAGTTTAAGCACTTGTGTGAGCATATAATTTTTTTTTTAGAACACAAGGGTAACTGAATGAACTGCAATAGCCTATAGTATGCAAGGGTAAGGCTGGATGTTGACATGACTACTTCTGGCCCCATGCACAGTGGGCATATAAACTTCATCATATATTATAAACTTCATCATATATTATAAACTTCAACAGTTTATAAGTCACTGCCAGACTTAATAGGGTTTCAGGGTAACAAGAGTGTGGTGAGCATCCTCTCAAACCAACACAAAAACCTACTTTCATCACCTTTGCTATCCTCATACAGAGGCATATGGCTCTTTTATACTGGAGATGTACATGGAGACTGGGAGGTGGACCTTTGCTGCTGACAGACCGGGACAAAGCAGTAAACACAGTTTTGTAAGAAGCATTTATTTCCAACCTGAAGAAGAGGTCAAAATAACTATTCAGTGAGCAGCAGCAAAATTACTGTCCTCTTATGTACTTGAATACTGCTATAAGCTGAGAGGGACATAGGTGAGGAACAAAACACATGAATATGAAAAATGCCTACTTGCTTTGGACATTTGGAGAATGAAGCACAAATCCTTCAACATAAGATAAAACTATCTGATGCAATTATAATTTCAGCATTATTGTATTGTAGCAAAACTTGACAACTGAAAGTCGGTGATAACAAGCAGCCTAATGAAGAGTCTGCAAAACATTCTCAGAATTACTGACATTATCACAGAAGTAGTGATAAAATGTCAAAGAAAACTGGACAAATATCTGCTGCTTCCAAACTTAGAAGATAACTTAAAATGAGCTTGGCCTTGTGCTGATACATGAATCAATTTCCCCAGAAAACAAGGGAGAGGGTAGCTAGAAAACAGAAGGAAAAGACTGAGACAATCTCAGTGTTCCAGCAGAGCTAACTGCCTAAAAATGACTTCCTTGCATCTACTCACATGGAAGGAATGAAAGGATACCTAAGACAGCCCAGTGTTCTGTAATTATATGGGATGATCCATGACCAAGATATTATATAGATTGTTGAATGTGTCTTGTGTGGTTTATTCAGGAAAAAAAAAAGACACTTAGGGAGCATTTAATGACTTTTGGCAATGCTTATTCAAGCAGACAATCTCTCATTAAACCTTGATGTGCCAAGGGAATGAAAAATAACATTCTTTGGCTATATGACAGCAGAAACTAATTAATATGAGTTTTAATTTAAAGGCATGCTGTCAATTTATACATGAAAATTACTGAAGCTTGTTTTTGTTTTACATCTACTTGCAATAGTCAAAAGTTACTGGCATGATAGTAGCCAAAAGATTAGAGCAAAATGTATTTTGCCTGCTTTAATTTTTCCATTATTCCTGCTGCTTGTATGGGTGTTTCACACAGCAGCATAGGATAACGTGCCTGAAAATGGGAGCAAAACACATACGCACAGACAAGGATACTAAGAGATAGATAGGGAATCTGAAATGGAATTTAACATTACTTAGAAATTAACCAATTTTCCCATTTGACAGTTCACTTCAAACCTTTATAATATAGGTCATATACTATACTTCAGTCATAAAAGTAACAGGAGGAACACTACAACTGATGGGTAAGTAGTCTCTGAAAAAAATTGCTAATCAGTAGTATGAACAATAAAGAAAAAGTGTGGTTTTCATATTTGCATAGCTAGTTTTCATACCACAATGCTACCATCTTGTCTTTCATAGGCATGTGGACACTTGGAGAACAAAAAAAAAAAAAAAAAAAAAACAGCTTTCTTGAGTGGTGTTTTTAAAAAATCCTTCTTTGCAAACTCAGTGCTTGTGTTGTGTGTGAAGTCTGGAAACGATTCATTAGAGAATTATGTACACATATGCTCAATAATTTTATGCTTTAGTTACACATAGTATGACTTAACCAGTCAATTACTCCTGTTTCCAAGAGTAGGAGCTTCTGAATTCCATGTAGATTTCCCGTTAAATTTGAAGTGAAGTTGAAATACATATTCTTTGTTTAAACTACATAAGCAGATGTTTTCCCTTTTTGCATTTAGATTGTTGCATGTCCTTGGTGAGAAGAGAATACTGTATGTATTACCAGTATGAAATGAAGATCCAAACTGATAGCATTTTAATATGCAGCTTGAATGCTGATCTCATTTCTGAGACAGATTTATACCATTATTATACCATTACCAACTTCCTAAGAATACATTTTTATTCAAATAAGAACACACCAGACTTTTAGGTGATCTTTTTTACCCTCAATATAACGATATACACTGCACTTTCCAGAAGCATGCCAAGTTTTGTATCAGTAACTTGATACAAGAGATGAGTCTATTCAGATCTGTAACAAGAATTTCAAGGTGAATAAAATATTTCTGGGTAAAATATATCACACCAGAATGGAATCAACTACTATCCTTAAGAGACCAAATGTCACCTGTACCTCAAGCCGGTAAAAAATCCATATAATCATGGATGGCAGATTGGTAAAGTAAGAGAGAAATCTGAGCTAAAATTGAACAGAACAGAGAATGAGAGAAAGAGGAAAAAATCTTTCTTATTTTCTGTGACATTAAAAAAAAAAAAAAACATATTACTTGGATAATGGAAGAAAGTCACTTTTTCCAGTTTAGAATGAGTTAGATGATTTTTTTGCATCCAAATTAGAGCAGGTGACTTTTGAAAGTAGTAAAAGTAAGGTTTAAATTAATGAAAATGTAAGTCACTGAATTACTCAGATTTGGAGTTTAATACAGCTATCTTATAGCTTAAGTAGCCAAGAATAGTATATAAAGTTTCAGCAGTACCAACACCACCAAAATTATCTTCTTGCCATAATAAGAACACCAAAAGCATTATATGCAACTCTGTACTATCAAGATTGCTGATAAATGTAGGAATCTTGAAGTAAAAAAAAAATACAGATTTCCATCCGCTGGGTTCTGCTACACTAAAATCACATATAAGTTTTCTTTTGATTTCAAGAGGCAGATGATCCTCACCTGGTCAGTTCATCAACTGTGGTGTTTAAAGGTTAATATGGCCCCATAAACAACAACAACAAGAATCCTCACCACTGAGTTGTGACAATACAATGAAGGAATCATGCATTAGTATTGCATTTTGCATTGTAAAGATGAACACAAACACTGCCTACTTGGCAGACTAAAATGTTACTATCACTGTTAACTCAAGGACTTCTTAACTAGAAGTCATCGGAATGTGCCCCCCACCCCCCCCCCTTTTTTTTTTTTCTTTAAGTGCTTATATAGAAGATTCTAAATTAAGAAGCAGAAAAATGGAAGAGAAAACCTATATTGTTTTTTTTCAGAAAATGGGAGGACCAAATGCAATTAGGCACATAAGCCTTGGGAAAAAAAGGGGGTGGGGGAGGGGTGGAGTTCTTGAGTCAGCTCTTACCACTAGAAGCAACTGCATTAGAGATAACACAGCATTCTCAGTTTCTGAAAGGTACCATAATGTGAGGGTGTTATTTTTTTTTTTAAATAACCCTTTGGAATACTGTTTCATTGCCTTATTACTAAAGACTGGAATTTTTCTTTTACTTTCAAGCTTTTGATAATTCTTGAACACTCTAAAACTTTGTTTTTCTACTGATAATGTTATATTTTGTGATGGGATCCCATTTTCATCCTACTCCTCCATAGCGTACATAAGTACCACATTTGAAATGGCGTATGGGTACAACTACCTTGCTAAATTAAATAACACTCATAAAAAATCACAGGTGTAGACCCCCTGGGCCTTACTTTGTCATAAAGGTTGTTGGTAGAATCAGTCCAAAACCCTATGAAGCTTTAGGAGAAAATCAGTTAGCATTCTATGTCCTATAGCCAGTATGACCAAGCAGCTATCAGGTTCCCCTTGTTCTGCCAGGTATAGTCCTCAAACTATATGTTTTATATCATTATACTCCCTTGTGTGTCCTCACACTATGCCCCTGGGCATGCCAAATGCAGCTTCAGTGTTGTGCTTCAAATATATAGCTGTCAGCAGGTTTTTTTTTTTTTTTTAATGCATCATGTTCCAGCCACAGAGTAGGCCAGTGTACAGGCCAAAGAGATCAGGAACATAAACACAAAATGGCTTGGGAATGAGGAAGCTTCACCTATGCCTTGGTCAGGCTGACTACATACACAGAAGTAAAAAAGTAATAACAACATTAGCTAAAAAAAGTCATCATGTCTTCCATGCCTACAGACATCCTGGTACAGTTCAAATTGGTTTTGCCATGTCAAGCTACACTGCAGGGAAGATAAATCCCAGCCAGACTCACTACAACTTCACCTTGCGGGCAATTCTGAGAACCCTAAGTGTTCACAGCTCCTAACTCCTTGCATCCAGGCATCTGCTTTCTAGGAAGAATTTATCAATACAACCTTGTCTACCCTACCTGCTCCTATGCCATCTTCTGGGACCAAGGATACAGGGAGGTCACCTTCTGCCCAGCTCCCAACCACCCCTTCCCTTCCAAGTGGAGTCATCTCTATGCCAAGATGTTCTTTGTGCTGGGAGATATGGCAAAAATCAGTAAAAAACTTAGACACAAAGAACATAGAAAGTTATCTCAATATCTTTGAAACGGATGTATGAAACTCTAATTTGGTGATATGTTAGGCTGCAACCATCTCAGGCTCAATTCTCTAGGACTCCTATTTTCCACCATACATTGGAATGCATATTGGAAACACATATTATCATAAAAATTGAAAATTACAGAAAGATCAAGCATTTTGAAGCTAGACTAACTAGATAACATCAAGAACTTCTGAAAGTTTTTCCATTAGCCCCAAATATTCTTTCTATATCCTCTCTGCCTACCAGTAATCAACCCCTTTCTTTAACGTTAGCTGTTCAACTAGGGGGAAGCTAATTAAGGTAGTGGGCTTCAGAAAGCCACAGGTCATTGTTGATAACCAGAGCTTATGGACACTGAGGTAATAAGAGTTTATAATAATGTAAACAAAAAGACACATTATCATCTTTTTTGCCCCTCCTGTTTTCAATGTGGCATCCAGAATTCCTTTAAAATTAGCTGTTTTGTGAATACTATGCAGAGTGCTCTGCATTGAGTTATGAAACAGATTTTGCAAGAACTGTTTATCAGCACGAATAGATCTAACAGAAGAAAATATAAATATTACAGTCACTGAGCAATTATGGAGCAATTATGATGTAATAAGCTACAAAGTGTATACACATGTAAATAAAAGAAACAATTTCTTCATATTTATGAATATTTGTAGTCATTATATATGCCAAAATTGAATAATTCACTTCAAGAATCTTTATTTACTGTTGTAAATTGCTCATACATCTACTTATTTATCACAATTATTCATCATATGAATGAGATTTAAAGATGAATCAGTAATCTAAATGAACAGTTGGAGCAATCTGAGTGCTGCCATGAAAAATAAGAGGGGTTGTAATATTAAGGACAGAGCTTTTCATTACACAAGTATTGTAGATTGATTGCACTCGATTTTAAGAAGGTCAATGTAAATCAAATAATTCATGAAGTCTAAAAGTACAGATCTTTAATTGATCTGTGTTATGTTAAGGACTACCAGCAATAAACTTTTGTTGATAGACAACTGAATGTACATTGCCTCTGTGTAAATTACAGTTCAACACCAAATCTAGAAGTATGATGGACAAAAAGTGAAAAAATAGCTGAACAGTATTTTGCTCTCTGCTGAAATTGTGCAATTCTAGATTTTAAAACTTTTTTTTTTTTTAATTGTATGTATTGGTCTGTAGTCCCTCTTTTTCTACTTCTAATGTTAAGTAGAATTCAGTCTTACCTTGAATGATATTTCCCCTTTTTTGCAACATCCTAATACTGGGAGCTGGTATGTTTCTGTTGTTTTCCATTCCCTAGCTGTGTTTTTCCTTATATTTGTGCAAACCATTGTTTCCTCCTATTCCTAAGCATAAAACCCTGCACTTTTTTTTTTTTAAGTTATATTCTGATCTGTAAAGCCCTTATTCTAATTTTATTAGAGTATTTTATATTCCAACCCTGTACAAGTCTTACAGATCTCAATAGTTTAATATCACTCACATCTGCACCAAATACAGGACATCCATCCTCTCTATTCCATCATCTAGACTATCAATGAAATTACTGAATGGCACTCAATCCACAGCCATCTGCAAAATTTAACAAAAACATCCTTCTCTTTTGATAGCCTCTGTACTACCCTGCATTGTGACAATCTCTTCAAAAACTACAATGAAGAACAGTTCTTAAATAATTGTATCACTGAGCCGACATTCTACTTAAGATTTATAGATGACATCTTTATTATCTGGATTGGAAATTTGGACTCCCTTATTGATTTTCACCACAAATTCAATAATCACCACTCTCCATCAAACTGTCACTGTGACTGCAACACTCATACACTAGCACCACCCTCCCACAGCAACATCAGCAGTGGTAACTTGCAAGTGTGATAAATAGAAAACTGAAGGCCACCACAGCTGAAGACATCAGAAGTAGCCCTCCAGAAGCCTTTATATTGGGTGTGAAGCATAGGCTTCACATACCCAACTGCATAGGAGCATACTCATGGTGTTTACTTTAGCAAGATGACACTTCCCCTCGTCACTGAACATGCACCTTCTATTGTCACTTCCCGTCCTACCCCAGGATATCATGCAGAATGTCATTAAATAATTATAGCTTGTATTACAAGAAATGTCTTGCTCTTCAAACAGCCCTGCAGCCTCACTAAATTTGTTTTGAAAAGGAATTCCTGGTGCTCTCAAGCATGCTAAGTGAATACAGATATTGCTTAAGAATGGATCTACCAACATATCTCTGTCATACCACAATAAATGTTCTCAACAGCAAAACAATTAGTACTCAGTAAATATTACAACCACCCTTCCTGGATGCTCCATCCACATTCTTCATAATTCCATTCTTCATACACCACATTCACAGAATTGTGGAGGTGAAGTTAAGCAACTTCCCCAATACAAGAATAATAGCTTATACAAAATCTGCATAGGACCACAAGCTTCCAGAGAAACATTTACTGTGAAATTCACAGTCCATGATGTCTTTAGTCTTGAGCCCTAAGGAGATACTGCAAAGCTTTTGAAAAAAGCCTGCAACTTAAAATTCATTTGTTATTTTCATATCTAGAAAACTAATTTGTGTTCGATACATTATAATCTTCCTCTCCTCCTACCTTTTCCATTTTGCATGTCATAAACTTCCTGTTGTCTACTTGCTTCAATTATTTATAACTTCTAACCTCTCCCCACTCATTCTGCTCCATATGCACCAGCCACCTTTATTTCAAAAACCCCAAGATCTGAGCAAGTATGCAGTTTTTCCTCAATTTGTGCTGAGTTTTGAAATCATTCCTTCTGTTTCAGACCTAAAAAAGTATGTATGTTTGCCCCAAAGGCTGTTTAATTATTCTATCAACTGGTCTAAAGAGATACTTACTCTACTTTCAAATCTCATCTGCCTGTCCTCCAACCCTCATAGCATTAAAACAACATTTATCTTCAAGTTGGTATCTAGTGTTAACTTCACAAAAAGTGTTTTCCTCTGGTTTACTTTTGAGGCTGCTCTCTGAAACTATTTCAAAGCCTCAGTAAACCCAAAGTATCAGAGATGACATTGAGGATCAATGATTCTCTGCAGATAGTTGGTTTTCACCCCACAGAAGAGAGACATGGCAGGCACCTCTTAGAATCACTTCCCTAGATTCTATCATTTGAAGAGAGATTATTATTTCTGGAGAATGGACACCCTGACATCATTCCTTGCCTGAACTAAATTGTTTTATTCTTGAAACCAAGGATTTTGTTCTGTTTTACTTCTTCTCAATGTTAGTGAATGGCCAGCGTAAGGAAGGTTGCCTTATATGTTACAAACTATGTTCCACCAATTATACTTTGAAGGCCCCTTCCTGAAGCTTTAAACTAAGCTCTGCATCTTTTGAGGCTCACTTATTAAACTTAAGCCTATCCACTTCTCAAATATTCACTAGCTGCAAATACATAGCTTGCGGATGTCAGCAATATCAAAACAGTCCTCTGGATTTTGAGGGTCAGATTCAATTTGTTTCACACAAATAGACTCTTGCTTTCTTTGTAGCCAGCTTTTATAAATTAGTCTTTTGGATTCCCTGTCCAGGGAATGTGTCTGACAGGATTGCACATTATGCAAATTTGCTGCTGAAGCAACAAAAACGTTACTGCATCTTTGGGTTGAGTTTTTAACCTTTGTTCCCTTACATTATTCTCCAGTACTACATCAGAATCTTAATGCAAGATCTATGCACATAAACTCCTATGTTTTCATAAATTAAGCTGGCAAGATATGCTGCACTCCCCAGCCAACAATTTTGAACAGTGTTTTTGTTTTATCTGAGTAGAATATGGGAAAGAGACCTTAAGAGCAATAGATCCCAGATCTTGACTTTCATGCCTGCTACCTTTTCAAACGGTTCCACCTTCTTCCTGATATTCCAAGGTTTTATGGAAAATAGAGTAGAGAAATGCAGAGAAAAAAGCTGATTAACTCATTTTGAGTCAGGGCTATAGCCTACAGTCACAAAGAAGAGACTAGTGCATTAAAGTAAATCACCTCATGGGCATCCAAATCCAACATGGGGGTGTCTTTTTTTTTTTTTTTTTTAATTTTATTAAATAAAAATGAAAAGAAATTTAACTGTGTAGGATGCCTCCTCTGCTTGCCTCTTCTCAAATTGCATCCATACTTCGATTTCCAAGGATGCTTTTATTTCTAAGGTAATGACTTGCAAAAGAGTAAGGTTGCTGGAAGTTCTATCTTCATATTAATTCTTTATGAAACACACTACAAAGATGAAGTGTTTTTTTATGATTATTTTTGTAATCAACATTGAATTAGTATATCCCTATGTAGAATAGCACCATGACCAGTTTCTGAGAGCAATCTTAACAGACTTTTGTTTCATTTGCGCAGTGGAAGTCTATGTACCTTATTTATAATAAGGTACCTTATTTATAATACATAAGACTTATGCTAAACCTTTAGGTCATTTGCAGTTAGACTGCTAAAAATAGTAGACCATTTTGCATGATAACAAGATACTGTTCAAAAATCAGAAGCTGCATGTTGAGAAAATCTTTTGTTAATATATTCAATAGCATATTGAAAATGAGAAGTGTCAAATGTTTCCAAAATGCAAACACAGACTCTGTTCCTTTGGCTATGAACTTTCTTCATGCACATTTCCTCTGAATTTTTCCACACAAACTTTTGGTTTCTTGGTACACATACACATATATTTCAGAAGCCACTTTAAGTGCTGTCCTACAATCTAGGATAGGCAATCTTCTAGCTTAGGCAGCCAGTGAAACATTTAGCCACTTCCTAGTGAGTTAATAAAATAAGGTAATATGCTTCAAACCAAGGTTTTTAAAGTTGTAAGATAGAGTTGAGACAATTTTGTTGAAGGATGGCATGTACTGCCTTCCTGATCCGTACCCTCATGTTTATGTTTCTCTTTGCCACTCTAAGGTATCTCTCAGAAATTCGCTCTTTGCAGTAAATAGTGAATTGCTGCATCAGAGGAAAGACTGTTACCCTGAAACTCACATGATATTAAGTTGCTGTAGTGGACATAGTCTACTTCCTTGTCCCAAGACATGCATTAAAATCCAGTTTCACCAACTTCCCAGAAATGTATACACAACCATTCTGATGAAATCAAAGAGCCCATTACAAGACAACGGCCTTTCTCCCCTAGGCTCAGAGACTTCTACAAAGGCAGCTCTCCAAAGAGTCAGAAGTACATAAAATAACATATCTACTTGGGGGTGAATTTAAACTCAAGTCAAGCACCCGCTGGGGACAGAATGGCTTCAAGGGTATTATGAAACAGTCTTTTTACAGTGGCAGAGGAGATTGAAGAGAGAATTATAAAGCAAAGACCTCCCGACAGAAAAGGAAAGGACAATTCCTTCAAGCTATGTAAAGGAAGAAAGAGCCAGCTGCATAACAAAGATTAATAATGTGGTTCAAAGGGTTTTCTGGTATCTTCGGTCCAACTTTACTGTTTTAGAAGAACCACCTCATCTTCAATCTTTTGCATATTTCTGATGCATATTTGCAGTTTTATGAGAAGAGGTAATAGCAGAGGGAAAAACAAAAAAAAAAAGTGTAGCCTGTAGAAACTGTATTTGGCAACACACTGTGCCAGCGCATGTGGCAGTGCTGGGAAGTAACATGCTCTCAATAGGAGCCTGCAAAGACACCAGGGGCTCAGTGGCTCTCCAGAGCAGTCCAGAAGGCTCATTGGGGAAACATTAAACCACAAGGATGGGCTCCATCTTCACCTCCCTAATCCAATCCTGCTTCTCTTCATGCTGTAGACAAGCCCTTGTGACTAGGCACAACACCAAGAGTGCTGCCACCCACTCATAACAACTTCTGGAAACCCATTATGATCCAGTTTCTCCCAAGAAGTACTCTGCAGAGAAATAAAGCATTCCCCCACAGCTATTGCTGCAGACAGCAGTTTGTGATGCAGGTGCCTGCACAGAAGACAGGTAGAGGCAAGCATGCCGTGCTGTGCAGGCTCTGTGAAGGAGCAGCTAACTCTTTCTGAAGAAACAAGGCCAGGATGGATGGGGCTTTGAGCAACCTGCTCTACTGGAAGGTGTCCCTGCTCAAGGCAGGGGGTTCAAGCTAGATCTTTAAAGTCTCTTCTAATCCAAGCCATTCTACGAAAGAAGCTTATACTAGCTGACAAAGGCAAGGAAGGTGTTTTTACCCCCCTATGAACCTAGCAAAAGATGCAAACAAATGGCATTCTTGTATTCGAGATCTTGATGTTAAATAGTAGCTATCAGCACTGAGCACTCAGATTGCCAGTCTCAGAAGGAAGCACATATTGGTGTCACTTGAAGTGACTACAGATTCATTGGGACAAAAAAGAAAGCATGTGCTGCTGGCAAGGTGTTGGAGCACAAAAAGGCCTATGGGATCATGTTCCTTGCCAGATAACACTCCAACCACTTTACACTTGAGGAACATTTGCATTGTTTTAGAGGATAGCAAGTTTATTAGCACTGGTACAGGTCCATTTTGTGCCAGATTTTTTCTACACCATAGCAATTCCCAGAGCTCTAATTTACTCATGTGCCAAAATAAGGCTACGTATAAGTTTGCCTTGAAACTTATGGTTTAAATCAATTACTTACATATGTAATAGAAATATACCTACATACATGTGTACATACACAGAACTACACAGTCTGTATTTGCCCTCTACCCATGGTGATTAAGGAGTTGAGTAAGGAGTTTCTGCCTCCCCACCATGTTTCACTCAGATATTCTTCACTGCAGTGACTGACACCAGAAACAAGTTATTTTCCTGGACAACATTGAAGTTTCTAAGTGCTTAGGTGAAAAAGCAATAAGTTTGCTGAAAAGGCAACTGCTCATCTTAAGACCACACAATGCCCAGACAGAACTGTGACAGAACCTGAGAAACACAGCTACAGCATCCTATTTTTTCCATGCTTAAGGCACATGCTGTATCTAATATTTTCACCAGCTCTTTGCTTGCTTGTTGATAAGAAACTCGGGTTTCTGCCCTAGAGGCAACCTGAAGATATGCAGTGGATCCCCAGAGAAGGAGATCTTCTCAAGCAGGATCTTAAGAAATTGAAAAGTTAAAGGATTTGTTTCTTACTGTTTTGTTTTTTTTTACTTGTGGTTTTTGTCTTCATTACTTGACTGTAGGGCAGAGTTGCATTCCCCTTTGATAGACGTGCTTATGCAGTACACATGTAAACAGCAATTAAAAGGTAAATTAGATAGACTTGAGAGGTTTTAGATTTCATTGTACATATCTAGCTCAAGGATTTCTAGAAATGCTGCAAGAGAGGCTAGATGGTATGAGATTTTATATAGTAAAGAGCAAAATTTTGTAATATTTATTGAATTGAAATTACAGAGTTGAAATGAATTAAATCACTTACTGGCTTAAATGAAAAGTCTTATTGACATATAACTGAAAAACTTTCCAGACTGTATTGTTTACTCACTGAAGTAGCTGCTTTTCAAACAATGCCTCCTAAACCACCAAAGAAAAGCATTTTTTTTTTTTCCCCTCTAAGTTTCAAATGCCACTTGGGGCTCAGTCTTAGACTTCCTGTACATCTTAGGTACTATTCAGTTTTTCTAGCTGAGCAGTCAGGTGCAGTAAAGAGGCTGACCTGCACATCACCCAGGTTGCAGGGCAGAACAATCAGCTGGCACCATCCAGGAGATTTCAGAACATCTGATGTTCTTAACTGCCAGTGAGGGAATTTCTGAAGAAAGAGCAGAGGCAGCAAGCTCATAATTCCCCCCTGACCTCTTCCTCCTCCTTCTTTCAAAATCCGTTTAGATTCTCAGGCTTTGCAACATGATTGCTGTATTGCAAATCCTGTAGTTTGTAATAAGGAAATATAAGAACTGTTATTGTAGGTCAACCTCTACAACTAAGATGTGTAACAAATTAGATGGTCTCTACTGTGGATGTTTGGGAAACATACAGCACACAAAGTTTACTACTTTAAAGGTTCTCCGCAACAAAAGAGTTGTTTCTTAAAGAACTGATGCACAGAGAAGTTTGGTTTGAAGATGCTAATCGCTGCTGTTTAATATTGAGCTGAAACAAGGATTCAGGTGTAGTGACATCGGTGATTACCTTTGGTAATACAAGGACAAATAAAAGGCTGCTGTAAATGATAAAATGTTTGTTGAAACTATTGATTTCAGAGTTTAAGACAAAAATAAACTGACTCAATTAACTAGCTATGATATGCAGAGGATAAGATCTCACCTGTTCACCCCTGTTTCAACTTAAATTTTAACTAAGAACACCAGTCCTCGAATAAATACAGCTTCAGGCAGGCAGATTAAGACACTAAAATGCCTAACAATGACTGGATTAAATGAAATGCACACAGAAGCAGCGAGGTGGTGAAACACCTACACACCTACAAATGGCAACACCTAAACACCTACAAATGGCAAATGTGTTCCTTATCTCAAATCTGAAGATCAGTTTAACTCTGATGAAGGCAGAAAGATGTACTATTAGATAAACAAGAAACAGATTACTGTGTCTTCCCATAAACTTGATTTATTGCATCTAACAGGTCATTGACAGTCACCAGTGTTCAAAGGAAAAAAACATTCCCTGAATATATTTGGCCAGGTCTACATCACCAACACCACTGTCTTTCTGGGTTATCCTGGGGCTGACTGAAGCCCTGAAGCCAACTCTTCAGAACTCTAGGTGTATGAACACACCAAAAGGAACATCTTCGCTATAGACATCTGTTGTACTGATTACTTCACCTTCTCTTACTGGTTACTTGTTTTAGAACGTTAATACTCATCCAAGCTTCCTTGCTCTCCACAAACTTTTTGGTAATCGTTATGACTAGCATGTTTATCAGCACTATTTTTAGTGTTTAAGAAAACAATTTCATCCCAGCAGCATACTGACAAAATTACATTTCTCTACATCATATAGCTGTTATTTGCATTTAAATTAACTGAAAATATTACTGATGAAATATAGAACAAAATCTTGCTTCTGATAAGCAACTAAGTACAAATGGAGTTAAGCTGCTGCTACCTTGAAGTCGCCACTAACGAAACAGTGCCTCTTCTTGCAAAAAGCCATGACACTTCAGGGACTCATGAAATAATTCAGATTGGGAGCAATGGAGAGCATACAGTCCAACACCAAGCTCAAAGCAGAGCTGGCTCCCTCCTATATCACAACACAGAGAAGCACTGCTCCTAAATTATTTCTTCGAAAAATCTTTGAAATGAAAGATTCTACACCAACAGAAATTACAACTGTAACTGAAAGCCACTTTGAAGCTG
This sequence comes from Aythya ferina, assembly GCF_964211825.1. Lineage (NCBI taxonomy): Eukaryota > Metazoa > Chordata > Aves > Anseriformes > Anatidae > Aythya > Aythya ferina. Next base: position 15,578,254 of record NC_140301.1, on the reverse strand, counting down.
ACAAGTGTGCAACTGTTTAGAGTTCTCTACTTTTGGTCTGTTTTTGTATTTACTTTGTTTACTTTGGGGGGGGGGGACATCTATCTTTGATTTTGCAATTTCAACATTTAAACATTCTAATTAACTAGGCGTACATTACACTGCAGTAAAATATTAACCAATGTGATTTTCTCACCTAATGGTACCAGAATGTTATTTGCAAGCTATCTGCTAGGCATCCACTGCCCTTGTTAAAAAATAAATATTAAATTATGATTATGTTAAAGAGCTGCAATATTAGCCGATTTGGCATACTTAACATGGGCATAGCAATTACAAATTATTTACAATATAACAGTTCCTTACAGCTGTAGCTTCTGTCATTCCTTTATAAGAACTATGCAATTCTCATGTTGTACAAATCAGATATCTACCTCTAATCAAAACTCATGAATTTTGAATACGTACTGAAAATTAAAACAAGATATAATTCTCCATTTAGTATTTAAATGATTTGTGACATGAAAGTGAGGAAGGATTAAAAATCATGCATTTCACATATGTAACAGATTTCACCCCTCTTGTTCCAGAGCATATTCTGTCTTCTGTTCACGTTGCTTTACTGATCTACTCAGGTTTCTGCATAGGAAGTGGGAAAGGGGGATTTGTATTTGGTGATTATTGCATGGATTCTTTTTTTTTTTTTTTTAATATCATTTTAAAGTGCATGAATTTCTGCCTTAAAGGGTCAAGATAGATATGCAAATCTTTTATATTAACAATGTACCTTTAAGTTAAGAATCTATAAATGCAAAGTCAGACAAATATATTATAAATGTTAGGATAGATTTCACCTGAAGAGCTAGTAAATGTATTAAAGAACTGTGAATGTTCTCCACCCACCCTACCCCTTTTATGGTCATTAAAGCTATACAGAACTCTTCCATATCACAATACTACTACGGAAAAAAAAAAAAAAAGAAAAAATTAAAAAAAATTACTGTCAAAATAGTTTAATTTTATAGAAAGAAAAGATATTCTGATCTGCACACACTAGTAGTAAAAAATTAAGCTCTTTGCATGATTATATCTACAGGGGGCTGCTCTCTTTCTCAAGGGAGTCAAAGATGTTTAGAATCCCAATCCAGTAATAGTTGTGTCAACATTTAGATGTTTCTGAATATTATCCAAATATTGCCAATTTAGACATGTCCAAGTTCACAGGTAACCCAAAACGATAATTCCCCATATACTTTTTATCTTAAAGAAATGTTAAGTCTCAGACCAGTTAATCAAGGAGAAGCCTGAGAAGGGCAGTTTTACCAGTTCACTGTAGCTTCACTAACCAAACACTGGTATGCATCTCCATAGGATCTGAGTGAAAACTATGCTCTCCTCCTCTGACAGCACTGCTTTTACATCTCGTTGTAGCCCTATAATAAGAGTTCATTCAACTAAACAGATACAGTTTTTGAAATCTCTAGACGTCAGAAGTATAGTTCCCTAAGACTGTAAAGCCATACTAATATGTATCCCTATAGAAGGTTTTAGAGGATGTAAGCAGTAGTTTTTAGCACTTTCTTCTGGAGTTTCATTAGAGAATCATAAAATAGAGATAAAATACACTGAAGAATATCCTGCAAATGGCTCTATAAAAGCAAAACAAATCCACCTACACAAATATACAAATAAACTCTGGTACAGATAATATCTATATCTACTATTCATTCTAGTTTTATAACTTCCAGCATTTTTCACTGTAATTCCCTTTTCCAGATAAAGAGCATGGAAAATCTTGTTAAATGAATTAGGAGTTTGCATAATCTAGAAAAGTGCAACTGATCATCCAGAAGGAAACACATTTTTTCCACATAAAAATGTTTCTTGTGTATTCAAACCTGCATTTGTTTTGTACTTTTATTATTCACTAAGTACAAATGGAACATATTCATGTCTCTGCAAGTGAGAGCACTTTGTCCAAGACAAAAACAATCCACTGGGCCATAAAGTAGCTTTTTACTCTTCATTCATCTTTCTAAAGGTATATAATGCCCTGTATAGTTGGGCTTTGTTGGCTCTAGCAAGTGCAGCTGCAGAGATACTCTGTGGGTAGGTTTTCATTAGAGAAGAATTGGTCCTTGCCCTCTATCTTTTAGTTCCATAAATTAGGTCCTGAATCCTCCCTACCAGGTAAAAATTTAAGTCATGGGAACTGCAACTGAATTCATGAATAGCTGCTGATTTTAAAAACCAAATTCAACAGTGAACTCCCCAAATAACGACACATTATATCTGCTGAGCCACAGCATGTTCCATCCATTCAATTACACCTTGAAACTTGGCAGAAACTGAGCGGCAATTCCACTATGAAAGGAGAGTGGATGCTACCAGCATCCTGCCAAGCCACATTGCTATCAGCCTTATATATGGCTTACCCTTAATATAGTTTCTATAAATACAACTAATATATATACACACAAGCAGATAAATGTATGTATACAAATATATGTACATGCATAGAGGTAAATAAAGAGATTAACAATGCCAGTTGAATGCAAGTATGGCAAATTTATGTTGAAAAAGCTTTCCTAATCTAATGTCTTCTAATATTTAGTAATGTGTATTACACTAGCTACTGTAGTTTTAACTGATCAAATAGTGGAAAAAAGTTAATATTCTTTAGAGAACTGGCTTAAGTGTAATAAAACTAAATTTCACTGTTTTTGCTGCTTTTCTTTTTCTTCTGTATATATGGAATTTTTTTTTTTTTTACTGATGATTATCTAAAAGGTACAGCTGTAAGTGAAGTCATTTATACAAATAAATTCATGATATTCTGCCAGAAGCATGGTCATCTAGCTGGAGTTCTTATTATCACTGAACTCTGGCCTAGATTACTACTGGTAAGTAAACAAAGAGGATCATTTTATAAAGCTGTGCTAAAAACAAACTTAACACTCATTTGGGATGAATAAGATAAATCACATATCTAATCAGTAAAAGGAAAGTTCATTCACTTCCTTATGTATTTTTAACGCAGCTCTATTTATCAGGGATAAAACTGAATCATATCTTCTGGAGTCTTAAAAGGAAAAAGGTGTTATTTGTGTGTGCACAATTTAGTAATGGAAATTTTGCATTTAGAAAGTTTCTAACTATTTGGTTCCACTTTTTTTTTTTTTAATTCTGACTTTTCAAGGTTTCTTCTCAAGCACTTAATATGAAACTCCTCCATAGCAGCAACAATTCCAGCTGAACATATTGACATCTAGGACTGGAAAAAACACAAGAAGGTACCAAGATTACTCCTTGACTTGGCTGAAAAGTCTGATAACTAGAAGTATTCTTCCATCAGTAGTTTCTCAGAATGTTACATAAATATTATTCTACACTTGCAAGTATTACAGGATAGTATGAGTATACCAGATATACCACAGTTTCCAAAAGTCAAAATTAACTAAGGTTGTAGAAAGGCCATCAAGCTCAGAACTTTAACAATCTTCTTGGATTCTTCTTACTGATGCATGGACTTCTGATTTTAACCTCAAATAACTACAGTTAAAGAATTTCTGGATAATTAAGTATTTCCTAAAATGATTTGTACATTCAAATGCATAGTGTGGTTCCTTAGCCTACAACCAGAAATGGAGATATTATTATGTACTCTAAATTAATAGTTTTGCTATGAGTGAACTTTGCTACATTCACTTACCTAGCTAGCTATTAAGTAAGGACAATAAAATAATCAGTGGAAGGGCTGATTGGGAATATACTGTTGACAACATGTGAGAACATGAGTATTTTAAAAGGGAAAGAAAAAGTAGAAAACTGCTGATTTTGCAGGCATCGTGCAATTTCCTGTCAGAAATTTCCCCTTAGTTGAACTACAATTAAGGAAAAAACATCAGTTCTGAGATGGATTGCATGATATCGTTACCTGTATTGAACAGAACTGGAGTTGACAAATTAAACCGTCCCTGCCATTTCTGACATACTTTGGCCATGCTATCTATGTCATCATGACTAATACCTAAGTACAGAATTACCTTGCCCAACTTCCCTGAAGTAACAGGATCATCCATTCACTAAGCAACAATGTAAATTGAGAACCTCAGTAATAACCTAATGATTTTGTATGTACACAAAGAAATTCAACCCAAAATTGAAAACAAAACCAGGTTATTCAGTCTCAGGAATATCTTCTGATTGCCTCTTGAAGCCAGTTTATTAGAACACTTTTGTATGTATTGTCAATGTTGTCAACCTTTATGGAAAAGTTAAGCTGCTTTTTCTTTCCCCCCTTCACTACCTTATGCTTTAGTCAGGGCAATATAGTAAAGACTTTCCATGAGCAAAACCAAATGCATTTTTGTGGGATGAAAGGAAAATATTTACCACAAGCAGCTAACTTAACTAGGCAAAATTAAAGGATTTCTTTCTGCTTATGTTAATTCAACCTGCCATAACTCCTTCCTGAATTGTGCATCTTTCAGCAGACTGTAAAATAAAGCAAGAAAGGGACTTGGGGACAGTTTAACAGCATGTGATTCTGATCTGCAGCTTGCACTACTAGCCATGCTCTGCAGACTAATTTTCCAGCTCCATCTGCCCTTTTGCTATGCAGACAACTTTCTTCAGCCATCAGGAAACTGAGCAGAAATACACAAAATAAGTAAATTTTTCTTTCTGTATTTTTTGGCCTTGGTAAAATATTAGAAATAAGACAAATTAATATACCTTTTACTTATGTACATTTTGCTTACTATTGTAGATTGCAGGTAATAACAAAGCAAGTATCAAAGGAATTGTTACACAAAATATTATTTGTATAAGCAGGTTATTTTTTTCATTGTTATATGTGCATATTCTGAAGACAGATATAAGGTAACTTATTTAAATCTGTACTGATCCCTAACATAGCTGTTATAAACCCTGATACACTTAAAATTGAATTCTACTCCACCCACAGAAACTAACATTTAGAGAAACAAAAGACATCTGGAAAATATTTGAATATATCTAAGTAAACTAATCTGCACAGCATCAAGACTTGCCTCTTAATCTTCTATCTCAAGCTCTGTGTTAGCCAATCAATATAGTATCAACTCTAAAAAGAATAATGGACTAACACATGGTAGAACCACGATTCAGAGGTATGCCTGCATCAAAGCCTCACTGAGTCTGAAAGTCAAGAAGAATTCTTTAATAATTCTGATTCAGTAGTAAATGGAAATAGTTGTCTATCAAAGGAAAAGTAAAAAGACTAATGGCTGCAATGTAGGTAAAGAACATAAGAGAAATAAAAAGCAAAAATATACAATTCCTGAAAATGAAGGAAAGCAGAAGCGCATTCTTTCTGTCCATGTTTGGTTATATACATAACAGACAATATATGAACAGAGCCAACTTTCTTAGTTTAACTTTCATAGAAATAAAGTAATCAGATAGCAAAATTAATTTTCAGGAAAAGGCAAGTTAATAGAGTAAAATAACATTTCAGACATATGAACATGAATTGTATTTGGTACAGCTTGCTAAAATTCCTGTTTAGAGTCATTAACAAACTTTCAGAAGTGGTATTTGAACCATTACTAAATTAATGCAAGGTAACATTCAAGAGAAATAAAGAGTAAACAGTCATATATACTTCAGAAAAGTTATAAACCTATCGCTAACCTTGATGCCTGAAGAAAGTACTAAAACATGAGCTATTTTACTCAAACATGAATAAGATCAGAAGAGTGTTGTTTTTGTTTTTGTTTTTTTTTTTTTTCCTCTTATATAGAATAGCACTCTACTATTATGCTCTGGTGTCCATAAGATGCTGAGCACTCAGTGAAATTTCTCCAAGGTCAGGGAATTCGTAACATCTTCCGTATATGGATTCTCTAGTCTCTGGATGAGTTGAATCTTCAGTTTTTATCTTATAAAAGGCACTTTTCATTTACCTAGCTGCCTACTTCCCTGCAGTGCACAGAGATTTAATTATATTCGAGATTTCTATCCCTCTGGTCAATGTCAAATTTGGTTGAAAAGAGGTTATTAATCAGGAAGAACAGACACAGTGTGATTGCAGAAGCCTAATTTCCTTTGAAATTAAGCTAAGAAGTAACTGAAAAAGATTTCTCAAGGACAAATCCAGTCAAATCAATCTGATATTTGACATTGTCTCATATGACATTTTTCTAAGTGAAGGGAAGAAATATAACTAGGTGAAATAAGGTATGCACAGCTGGCTGGAAATCTAGATTCAAACTGTAGCTAGTAACTGTTAGAGGAGCTAGGAAGGCTTTTCAAGTGGGATCCATTACAGTTTTGTTTCTAGTTGAATTCTTTTATATTCCGAATAACAGTTTTGCAGAACAGAACAGGAAGTTGTGAATGTCATCCACCTGAGAAACAGCTTCAGCACTTCCAAGAAGAGTGATAAGAATTCAAAATGAACTTGAAAAAATAATCTATAAGGAAAAGAAAATATAATAAGGTAAATATAGAATGCTGTCCATTAAAAGACAACTCCAAAGCAGAAATATAGAAAAATTATCTGATCATAGATAGTGTGAATAAAAGGCTTACAGATTTCAGTGGATTTCAGCCAATTCAACTCATGAGTGGTTTGCCTCAAAGGGGAAAAAAAAAAAAAAAAAAAAAGAGGTAAGATTAGTTCATGGACATCAAGTTACTCAAGGGACTTATTTCACCCACTCAGCATTATTACAGCCTCAATGGGTTTACTAAGGTTTTCCTACCATACCAAGGTATAAATATACAGAAGTGGAAAAGCAACAAAAACCATGCAGGGTGTTTCTCCCATGCATAGAAAGGTGGTTATAGCAGCTCTAATTTGATTTTGTCTTACCACAGTTTTGTAATAGTAATCTTGAAGAACATTAAGTACACACATTAGGAAAAAGCATTTTTACTGAGAAGTCATTAACCATGGGTGGGTGAATTTAGGATATTTGGACAATGTATATTATTAGAATATAAGAACAATTCCAGGAAAAAAATAACCACAGAATAACAGCATCAGTAGCATGGAGATCTAGCTAGATCTTCCTGTTCCCTTCTGTCTAAGCATTTGTATGACTTTACAATGAGAAAACACTGCAAATATTAAAAAATGTAGGTAACATTTTCTGTAACTATGGTGCATCAGACTTCAACAGATGTTCATTCATCAGGAGAAGCTAGAACTTTTATAGTCACTAACTTGGATAACTCCTATTAAAATCTAACATGTTGAACATTTTGATGTGCAAGTCAGTAGTGCATTGTGCATTCTTCAGTCTAATTTGGTTCTGAGATCTGCATTAGGAATTTTCTTTCTGTTGTGGTCAAAGATGCATGCATTAGCCATGTTAATTATGTCCATCATTGTTAATTATTCATTAATTAACAATGATGGACATTAATTAATTAATGTCCATCATTGTTAATTATTCATTTATCTTGAATATAAAATCATGATATGTAGTATTAAATGGCATTTCCTTTATATCCCTGTCATCTGAGTATGTGAGGCCTTTCAAATCCTGCATAATTATTACAGCTCTCTTGTCATTTTGTATTATTGTTTAATGCCTATTTTCACTGATAAAGGGTTTGTTATTGCATGAAGAATCAAGAGAGGAGCACACAGTAGCCAAAACAGTTTTTTTCCGATTTCCACTTTAGTACCTCTCTCATGCATGTTATTTCCTCTAGATTTCATATGAAATAAACAAAATCCATTGTATTTATGGATATTTAAAGGAATACAGTAGAAAAAAATTAGCTTATGTGTAAAGTATCCTTCCATTTTTCCTATTGAATAGTACTTCAGTTTTATAATTAATGTTCACATTGAAATAATATTAAAATTCCTCAAAGATAATCTTCTATTAGTTTATGTGGATTATTTATCACCATGTTTAACAGTTTCTATCACAGTAAGACACTACATTTCCTCTCCAAAGTTTAGTCAATCAGAGGCAATGTTCTTTAACCATAGCTTAAGTTTTGTATTTGAAAAGGCTTTCTTACTGCTGTCCAAACCAATGTCACTATCCTAGCACAGCAGTGAGCTCCCATCAAAAACCTAATTTAATAAACAGCTTGTTGGGATATGGGTTACATCCCTCTCTAGTAAAACCCAAGCAAGCTTCATTGTATTTCTAAGATAAACCTACTGTGCATCACTTAAGGGCCTCTGCCTTGATATCCAAAGTAAAGGACAAATCAACACTTCTTTATCACTCAGTCTCCTTGATGAGTTTACACAGTAGTAAAGATAAGAGGAAAGTGATTGTTCCTTTAACACTAGTATGTATAGAAGAATTGTATGGATTAGCCTTGTCAACTACAGAAAACAGCAGGAGTTCAGGACCTCAGCAAATCAGCATTGCGAGACTACACAGAAAAACACCGAAGGAAAAAATAAAATAAAATCAAACAGTGTACATAAAAAAGAATTTGTCACTTTGGACTGAATACTAGGCTCCAACTGACATACAAGTAACAGATAAAAGTGAGGTAGTACAACTGAATTGTACATTTATTATTCTGTATATCTTTGACTCTGAAGCATGATTGCTAAGGTTCCTATTTGTGCTTCAGAATAAGAAGTGACTGCTCCAAGTTTCAAGAAAACTCATTCCTTCTCAGAACACAAAACAGTTTGAGGAAAGTGGTTTTGCTTTAATTTTTAAATATCTAGGAATTTGCTAGTAATGTCTGTGATAGAAGTATGAACTTCATGTACCAGAGCTCTTCCCTGATTTTTCTATTTTTAAGAACACTTTAGTATTTCCTTGTTCACGAAAACTGAACTTTGATCCTAGAAGACAAAAGCAAAGCATAGTTACAGCAGTAGTAGATTAAAATAATGGACATAGAGGAGAGAGCAATTGAGTCTCACAGCATTATGGGAAAAATAAAACACACTGACAAAGAAGAGATTAAACCATGGTTATGCAGTTATTTGTCAGATAACACATACTGTCTAGTAAGACACTGATCAGAAGAAAAGGTGTCCCTGTGCTCTGATTTTGCAGCACTTGTGAGACAGAATGGAATTGCTTACTGGGGAGTACATTTTAAACAAAATAAGTAAATCAGTACAAAACACCGAAGAGTGAGCCAGAAACCTTAACAAAAATTAGGTTTTATAGAGGCACCCTGCACAGTGGTTTTCCATTATGCATCAATCTTAAATCAAAAGACCCATTTATACAGATAAGATTGCTGTTCTGAGCCCACAAAATCCACTTAGTCAGTAGTGTCCCTCATGAGTCTATCTTGAGCTCTGCTCCTCACTGAGATATACTACCTTTTATTTAAATGGAGTGAGAGTCTCATGAAAAGTATTTCCTGTGGGGTATTTTTTTTTTTTTTTAAACCATGCTCAATCCCAGATTTGATGTTTACACTATTTTTTTCAGGAGTAATGTAATTATAGAGAAAGACATCAAAAATGTCTTTTTGATTAGAGAGCAATTATATTTCCAATCTATGTTTATAGCACATTCTTTATATTGCTCTATATCACCTCAGGCAGAGCTCCTTTCTGTACAGCTGTAGGACATTGGTAACAAAGATAAAAATGATGTATTATTGCTGCCAGAGATTTGAATTTTCCTCCAAATTTATGTACACCAATGAATAAAAAGAAAAAGGTCTGCTTTTACTTAAGCACATTTGCAGCCAATTTGTTACTTATGTATTAGTTACATAATTTTATTGAGTGGATTGCAGCATTTGTCTCTGTCCTTCCAACCCTAACATAAGTAGTAGCAGTATCAATCAGCTTGAAAATAAGAAATGTTCCAAGTGCATTGCCAATCATTTTATTCCCTTTTTCTACTCAAAGTCTAATAACGAGAAAACAGAGGAACACACTGACTATAACATTACTTGTTGTGTTTCTAAGTTCTTATGAAGCTCATCACTAATTAAAGAAGGGCAAGGGAAGAAAAATCTGTTTTCCTGGTATCAGTCACATTAGAGATGGTATAGTAAAACAGTCCAGTAAATAGTATGTTACACCAGTATTCTCTTTTAGTTCAAATTACATTGCAAATGTGAGTGGAAAGCCATGTTCAGTCAAGGAAAATATTTAACACAGTTTGCTAGCTAGAATCAGACAAAAACCCTCCTACTGTTATCTCATTTTGAATGCAGGAGAATGTAAGATACAACCTTAAAGTACTGTTCTACCTTCAAGAAGAGGTTGGTGAAATTGTTGTGTATTTACTGACTGATTCATAATCAACTGAAAGAATCAGTTATTTATGAACAGGCAGGTAAGGGGTACTAAAATATTTTATTCTTATTTTTCTTGTGTTATACATCAGCTCCTATTGTAAAACCATTTTGTTCTTTTTGTGGAGTGATCCTAACAAGTTTTAGTACTGATTTTCCACAAGTTAAAAAACTTAAAGGTGGATGTAGATAGAAACTGTAAAGATACTGTTGGTATTTTTCACCTAGCTCATTAAGATGTTTGACACCTTAGGTAAGATAACATATGGAACAGAGAAAAATGCAGGCCAATTAAATCTTCAGGTTAAAAAGTTCAAATAAGTCTTGCAAAGCATTGTTTTTGAGTAGAGAGAGGCTGCAGAAATGAAAGTTCATGGCAGAGATTTTCTCATCCATATCAGGACAACTTTATTAAAAGTCTGATTGGTTACAATTCAAAATGCAGTGGAAGTTGTATCCACTTAGGAGAAAGACTATGCCTCCACAATGCAAATTTTTAAATTATGGAATGTAACTGGAGGATAAAGTAATACATATTAGCAGTGCACTTTGTTTTAAAATTCATCATTATGCACAGAGCCTGGAAAGACTTTTGTTTCCAGGGACAAATGATAATTCAACAATATCAGTTACTAACGCTCTCCACTTTGCAAGTTAGAGACATAAATGCCTCTTGATACATGGAATGGTAGTCTTCAGAGATACCCATGTAAATTTTAATTGGACTGTACCATTAATATGTGTATACAGAGATGAGCAAAGGACTGTCTGTACCCTCATCATTTGGGAAGCTTTACACATTTATCACTTATAGACAGAGCACAACAGACCTGCTTTATTAATGAGGTGTTGCACAGCTGCTGATTTTTATTCATTCTCTGATAGCCATTCACCTCAAAGAGGAAGCCAAAATCTTGGTAAATAACCTACATCCACGGAAGGGGCTGAGATGGGCAGAGAAGACTTATTTCTGTTGAAACCATTTCAGTAAAGCTGTAATTACCACTAAACACTAATGCAGTCAGGGTCCAGTTGCTATGCAACCAAGAGGAAGTTATAGTTACCTGCTGCAAAAAAAAAAAAAAAAAAAAATTAAAAAAAATCAAGAGAACAACAGGCAACTGACTGACAGGAGATAGGTCCTTACTTTATCAAACGAAGGAATGACCCTTTCACTATCTGTTATGTTATGCCAGACATGTTTACTTTATCGTTTTTAAGAACTTGCATGAATACCTTGGCCTGCAATACTTAGCAGCCCCACCAGCCCAGCACAGGGTGCTTTGCCCTCCCAGGTGTAAATGTGGGCCTGCAGTAACCAAACAGCAGCACCCAAGCTATTCTTATGACAGCCAACCTCTATTCTGAAGCTTTAAGCTTTTGTTTTCTGACTCCATCGTCCCAAATCTCACCCTAAACAACATTTAGGAGTTGATCCACTAATTATGTTTCTTTTCTGCCTTACTATTCTCATGATGAAAATAAGCAAAAACCCTCATCTACCAGTTCACAATAGAAGTTCAGAACAGATAAACCACACTTCTGTTAGCACAGACCACGTTTTTCCACCAAAGCTTCATAAGCAAAAAACTTACATTCTTTTGTGCAGTACAGCTTCTGCAGTAATTCCTGGATACAGTCTTAAAAAAAGCAGCTGCTAGACAAGAAGGGAGGGAGAAAGGAAAACCTTCTATTTCCTCAAGCTCCCTTTATACTGTCCGTTAATGAGCTCATTACTACTAGGTGGGCTTGGCTGATCCCTAGAAGGGCTCAGCTGTGCCCATAATGTCCTGCACAGGTTGGGACAAATGCTTGCAAACCCTAGCAAGGCTGTAGCTTTCTGAGCTGGAATCTTGATTCCTCAAACGCTGTCACTGCCAGGCTGCTGGCACAAATGCACTACAGTGCAAATGTATCACCAGCACAGACACACCTGTCAGCTGCTCTTGAGAATTCATTTATAAGTTACTGAAAGTTTTGTCGTTTGTTGTATTATTTCAGTTTCCTCCTGCAAACTAAAAAGCAGCAGCTTACTACAGAGTAAGCAGCAAAACCATCTTTGTAATTTTCAAGTTTTTCACACATGCATCTATCAAAAATGAAGTTAAAAATAAAAGTGCGTAATGATTGCCAAGTTTCTAACACTAAATGAGGTAGAAAAAGTAATTTCACAATAGAAAGGACCAGTATTGATGTGAAACTGGATTTTTTTTTTTAAACCCTAACTCTTAATGACTATGTTCAGCTACATCTGGTAGAAACCTTCACTTAGCTGAATAAGAAAAATCAGAGAAAGAAAAAAACACTTCAATCTGTATTTCAGGTATCCCTGATTCGTGTGAATTTATTGAATGTGTTTTTTCCCTCTGAAATAAAACAGAATATATATATTAAAAAACAAAATATGCAAGCATTCAAAAATACAAACCAGCATATTTTTTTTCTCAGCAAGAATTGGCTTCAGTAGAAATGTGAGACTGTGTCTAGGCAGAATACATATTAAAATTTAATTTGGAATTTGGCGAATACTGAATGTTTTAAAAAGAGATATAAGATTTAAAACAGAATTATTGGACCTCAAGAGCTTCTGGATTACATATTTAATATGACTTCTACCTTGGTAAGTCTTTGAAGAATAAAGGTCCTTTTATCTGTTATTGAAAAATGCCATCAATTACAATCCATCTCATGATGGAAAAATGTCCACTGCACTTAGAAGTAGTCAGATGACACAGTATTTTTTCATTGTGCTTGGAGTCACTGTGAGACTGTTAAGCATTTACTTAAATCTCATGAGCCCCGTGTTACTTACCTGTGCAGTTAGGATAATGGTTCAAATATCTAGAGGATTTATAACTTCTCCGGGGAAAAAAAAAAAAAAAAAAAAAGTATATTTTGAATAAATAACAGCTAAATAGTTTACCGTGTCCTAATGTGTAAATTATGACAATAGTCCTGGATTAAGAGAGTTCATATAATTCCACTTCTATGCCACTTACATAATTCCCTGTGCCACTTCTAACAGCTATATGGTGACTTTTCTATGACCATCAGTCGTATCAGAAATAACTCACATGAAAAAAAGTCATGTTTCTTGTCATCAGACTTGAGAATTTCAGGATAATGGCTAACTCTTGAAAAGATATGAGTACAAAATAACAACCCTCCTATTCTAATTTAGAAACTAAATAACACTGAGGGTCAAGATTGAGTTACAGTGAGGTGGTGTACAGCAAGAATCGTTTAATGTGCTTTTTAATATTCTTTTGTTTGGAGAGTGTAGTAGGGGACTTGATATTCTAATAGCTTTTGAAGGCAGTCGAATTCAATCAAAAAAAGAAAATGCACATTAATTACAGTACGCAATAGACCAGAACAGCACTAAAAATGTACAATGCAGCTGAATATGTGTTTAGGATGTGAATTATGTATACTCCAAGAGGTAATGTAAAATGACTCTATATAAACTCTGGTTGCTGATTTTTCTAACTAACTAGATTGTTCATTGTTTAAAAATACACCAATTAAGTGGTATTTGACAAATTTGCCTTCTTTTCCTATTTACAGATTACTTAAAAAAATCAGTTTCCTACAAATTAGGTTAGAGAATGGTTTATGCATATTCACTATACATGATAATTCATAATTTGTATGCCATACGCATTATTATTTTCAACATTTCACCTTGTCATAAATGCACAAGCAAATCAATTCTTTTATTTCAAAATTGTTTGTAAGGAGGGAAAAGGCAGCAAATCTCATGAAAATAAATCACATGCAGTGATGTGATTCAGCCATCTAATGGCTGAAGCCATTTGTTCAGGCCTGGCCAGTGCTGAGGTAGAGAAAATTTGCAGCTATTTTAAAACTATTTTTACATTTCCAGACAGACTTAAAAATAAAATATGTAAACAAATAAAAACCCCGCCAATAATGCCAACAACAAAAAAAACAAGGTCAGAAAACCAAAAGTTATATGGAGTTCCTGTCCAAAACTGAGGTACAGTGGAAGTAGCAGCCATATGTACATTTTTTCTTTCAATTCAAGATGAAAAACATTTGCAAGAGTGCAAAAGGATTTTTCCTCTTTTTGACCGTATGACGTTTGAGATATTAAGCCTTTGTCTAGGGACAGATCTGTTTCTCTTGTTTTCTTTATGTTTCTTTACCACTAAGAAGAATTATCCTGCTTCTTATAAACCCCTAGCTATTTTCTAGCTGCAATAGCAGCAGCCTGCAACATGAACTACATCCATCTGCACCCTCTGCATTGTGCTTAGCACTCTTATGAAGGGATGCAAGACACAGACTCGTGACGGCTCTTGAACAGGAGACATTTATTGCCCTTTTTCACTACTACATATACTTTTCCCCGTAGCCCCACGCGCTGTCCACGTGCCCAAACTTATCATACAATTGGTTAGAGACCCTCAGACACGCGCCTGGAGCCAGCCAGCCACTGCCCAAAGCTCATCTTTAACACGGTAGCAAATATACTTTATCTCAACCTTGCTCAAGTTTTTGTTTCTACCGCTTGTTTCCTCATTATCTCTAATTCAGGGATGTGTGAAACAGTGTGAATCCACCTGCAAATTCCTTTCCCACACCCCTACATACAGCTCAGGTGAGCTCTAGTGAAGCTACATCCATTTACACCAGGTGACTATTCAGGTGTTCCTACTGTCCAAAGGACAATATCCAGCATATACATTTTGTTTTACTACTTTTCTTTAAAAGTCTCAATCAGTAAACAGATCCTTTAAAGCAGCATATATTAAAGAGAATAAAATATTTCAGTTTCATAGAGGTATTTTTTTCCCCACCTTTCCCAGTCCTTTCAGCACAAACATTGCACACACTATGCTGCTGAAGTCAGTGCATTTTTCTTGCAATTTATCTGCTGTATTTTTACAAACCATAAATTGTCGCTTTGTCACTCTGTTGACTGGCAGCCCATCCACATTGAGCTGCAATATCCAGGTTTTTAAACTGACAGTATATTACTGTCTAGCATCAGCAAGTCCCAATTGATTTGAGTTGTAAATTAAATGCCCTGATGGTTGTAATATGGTGATTTATTACTAGAGTCAGTGGAGGTTTTTCTTTGCAGTGGATATGAGTGCGTGCACAAAAATACAAGTCTCTAGAGTCACACTCAGAGTGTGAATATTCCATAATTTTCAAGCAAACCACAGCGTGAAACCTGGTCAACAGGGACTTTCAGGCAAATAAAGTTATGGAACCAGAGGACATCAGCTGTGAAAAGCAGACAGTGAAAATGCTTTGTGTTCACATTTCTCTCTCTCTCTTTTTTTTTTTTTTTTTTTGTCATGAGACAAAAGTTCTCATGAACCTGTTAGTAACAAATCTCCTAAACTTGTTTGCAAGAGGAGCTGAAACAGAGAATACAGAGGAAAAACAAGCAAAAGTTCTTTTTTTTTTTTTTTTTTTTTTTTTTTTTCATGTTAAGAGGCTTATTTATTATTTAATCGTCATAAAAAAAAAAAAAAAAGACGAAACCCTAATCTCTTGGAATTTTCTAAAATCCTCCATTTATTTTCTGCATCGGTATTAGTATTTATTTTCTTTTTTTATTTTTACATATTGGAAGTGAAATGACAAATTAATTTTCACTATTAATTTTCACATTTATTTTCTATGATAGTTATATTTTTAAAAAATCAAAATCAGTATATTTTGATCTTTGGACTTAGCAAAGGATTTTTTCTTTTTCTCTCTGTTTACTTACAGAAAACATTTGGTTTAGGCTTCACTGTACCTGATATCATCCTATAAAGCAGAAAAGTAGTTTTTAACAGGGTGACACACATAACGAGCATGCTTTTATCACCTTTCTCTGCAAGGCTAAACAGTTCAGTTGAATACTTTTCCAGACTACTTGTGGCTCACACTTTGTTTGCCATCCTAAATTACAATACTATCACTTTGGCTGGAAAGGATTGAGAGTGCAATATTCCACAGAGTATTTCCTAGGGCCAACAACCTCCTATGTTAGCTCCAGTAATTTCCCCATTAAAAACAACAACAACTAAAAGAACACCACGAAAGCCTGTAAGTGTCACTTGGATTGCTGGGAAGAGAAGACAAGTGCCTCTCAAAGAAGATAAGGAGGATAGGCAAGGAGTCAGAAATTCCTGCTAATGATCTGATTTTGTGTTAATGAGCCCAGGATGCTCACAAAAATCATTAATTCTGATACCCAATGTTCACTTTGATTTCGCTAGAGATTCAGACTATTTCACACAGTTCTTGTGACTGTATAATTTATAATATTTTACTAAAATCTTTTGCGATGCCCACAGGGTTCTGCAAGCTTTCCTTCCCATTCCTGCAGTGCTTGAATGCGTACCCGTTGTGAAAGACAATTTGTTGTAACTATTCATATCAAAGAGACAGACAGATAAGACTCTTCATCTGGTTGAGGGAAAGCTTTAAAATTTTTAGAAGACTACGCAACTTGAATCAATGTATAAATGCAATACAGATATTCACTCATTATTTATGAGAATAACCTTGTTGTTCCAAAAAATGACATCTTGTTTTTTAATTAAATTATGCTCTTCTTTTGCCTGAACCTTTTCAGGTAAATAAACAGCATCAAGCAGCACTGTAACACATCTTTAATAAAGAAAGCTGGAACTGGGGAGATACATGCTTAACTGTATACAAAACTGGGCACTCTAGATGGCATTGATTACCTTTAATGTAAGGAAGTCAAAGGCAGAAAAACATGCAACAGATCATCTGGATCCCATCCAGTCAAAGGAGGGAACAAGCACACCAGAGAGACTGTATTGCATCTTCTGTACAGTGTGACAAGTCATCATGTAGAAACATCCATCTATCGTACAGATTGTAACTGGAGGATATGTGATCAACTGAGACCAAAACCCTACTTTTAGATGAGATAATAATAATAATAATAATAATAATAATAATAATAATAATAATAATATAATTCTAGTATTAGATTGTGCTAAAGAATGATATTAGAAAAACTGGACCTTTTTTCACTGGAAAAATTCTTAGCAGTTTTTTAATACTGAAAGCAGATTAAGATATATTTTTTAGTGAACAACAATCTGCTTGATTAATTGGAGGAAAATCTGTAAACTGTCAAATTTTCAGTGTTTAAGATAGCTACGTCTGGCCACTTATGTCACCAAGTCACTTAACGAAACAAAGCCACTTAAACAGTATCTTTTCCTCAAGTCAGGTAAATATTTCTTAGCTGTTCGTTAGATCCTGCAAAGTTTGTTTCAGATTCTGTAGACACACACGTTTATCTAAAAAAAATCACTTCTAGTGATTATTCATACTAGTCATTCAAAAGGAACTAAGCTGTTCCCTACCTTCTGTGTCTGTTTGCTTTGGGGCTCCCATGCTGAGCCTGCCAACAGAGGTGGCTCATCACAGTAATCCTGTCACAGGCCACCTGATGTTCACTCTGTTGCTACTGCCCTTCACCACAAGCCCTGAGACCCAGCTTCTGTCTTTAAAGGCACATAAGAACTATACAATAACAACAGCGTTAAATTTAGTTACTTGAACCACACCTGACCTGAGATTCAGCTCTGTGTGCATGACAATATTTCATTTACCTTTCAGGGTAAGGCTGGAAATATTCCTGTATGAGTAGATATCCTCCCCAGGAGAAAATGATCATTAGGAGTAATTGAATGTTTTCTTTAGCATTACCACTTCAGAGATGGCACACCAATAAACAACTGCATAATGTATCTATTCAGTCCTTCATTCTAGGATGCAGATTTTGTCTGGAGACAAGATAATGTCAGAACATCGAGAGGTCTGTATGAGACCACTCTCTATTTTGCACTTCCCTTACCTGCCTGCCACAGTATGTTATAAAGGAAGCCAAAAGAAAAGGGCCTTCTAAGACAGATTTCATGGTTATGGATTTCACTCACTTGTGAACAACCTGGATCTCAAAATGAGGACAGCATAAGGATTCAGTTGGAATTAAGGCCAAAGCTTGAAACACTGAAACGTTCATCATTTCTAAAGGTCTGAACACAATTTCTGTTTCCATGGAGATTTTAAAACCGCTGTAGATTTTTTTCTTATGCAAGTTTTTTTTTCTTCTTTTTTTTTTTTTTTTTCTTTCTTTTCTTTATACTCTTTTTAATCATCTCTTGCACTAAGGAAAACTATGCACATGGATGTTTCAGAAGATCTCTGAACCTGACCTGTAGATAATAAAACCAGTTCTAGCCCTCATACTCTAGGAACATACAAGTCCCATGATTTTGTTTTGTGGATATAAATTCCTTGTGCATTAACAAAGGCAGAAACTGCTTTGTAGAAAAGATAGGAGGTGACTTATAAATGTTGGATTTACAGCCCTGGCTGCAACAAAGGCAACTTTTTCAAAATTAAAAAATGCATATTTGGTATGATGGAACATTTGCAGAAATCTTGACAATAATAAGGCTACAGAATAGGATCATCAGAACAGACTAAGCTTATCTCACCAGAGAAACAAGCATGCTAACATACAAAACTAACAGTTTGAATAAGGTTGTGAATGGTCATTCCTGTATTATTCTGTGTTTACTACCAATGATTGTACACCACTTGTGGGAAAGAAAAGCATAAGGTAGCTTTAGTTTCTGTTACTATTCATTTTGGACTAATATGTAGTAATGGCTGCTAATGCTCAATAGACTTGTTTTTCCTTAATGTGTGAACAAAAATCCTATTAATGCCAATGAAAGTAACCTGAATGCTTGAGGGTTGAAGAGATCACATTTTGGTTAGCACTTCATCAGCATTTCCACTGTTGATTATACAATCCTTTCCTTTTATTCTAGGTGGGTTTGCATTCACTAGAAACTCATCTAAAATTAATCTGCTTTCATAAGACACAGTAGTCTTAGCTGCAGTTTTGGCTTCTGCTACATATGCAAGCCATTTTCCATTCCAGCTTAAAATTAAAGTAGAAAAGTATTGCAAATAGACTGGGTAGATTTCCAAGAAAAGGAAGGGGAGAACCATTTCAGGATTGAAAGACAGAAAATACTGAATAACGAAACCATTTTCCTGGGATATTATACATGCATGTAAGGAATTTACAGAGCTTATTCAAGACAAAATCGTGAGTACCCTCAGGATGGTGTTAAGATTACCAAGTAAATAGGTTAGAAGTATTTCATATAACTTCCATTATAGTTTGATTGTAGATACCATTAGTATCAAAGAAAAAATTACTATGCAAAGATCTGGAAAGATAGCAATGCATAAAGAAGTATTAGGTGTTTATACAGATAGATAATTTACATGAAACCAACACTCACACGTAAAGTCTCAGTGAGATGGGCTTATCTAATTTTGATCTAATCAACTAGATTAATAGAAGACCATTACTGGGAAAATCAGTAATGAACAAAAAGGCTCACAAAGTTCCTGATGGTTGTCTGGACAAACCCCATCATTTTTTGCTTTTTCTGAATTTAACACACTAATACAAAAAGCTGAGAAATCAGGCTCTGGCTTTGTTTTACAACAATACCTGTCTCAGCTCACAGTGGAAGAACTGATACTGTCACTGTAAGAGTTTTAAAAATAACAGGCTCGCCCCTTGACTAGCTGAAATGTCAGTGTATTGGCAAACTAGTGGTCAGTGTTTTGCATTGTCCCAGATGTTTGCAGGAAAGGTCTTCTAACTCGACCCTGAGACCTGAGAGCATGTGTCAGGGGTAGAGGCTGCTTGACTTTTTGCAGTTTGGGAAAGTTTTGCAGAGTGCAGTATCTATCATATTTTTTCTATTGTTGTTCCAAGTGCTTATCTGCTCATTCTTGAAGGTGGCTATCACAAATATAATTGCTCTAAATCCAAAGAAGAGCATTTGTGCCTGAAAACCTGATTTATTTTATTTTTTTTTCTTTTAAGTATCTCAGGAAATGCAGTGAAATATTTCTTCTCCCTAAGAACATTGCCTTTTTAAAAGTAATGTGTGGTTTAAATAATAACCACATTTGTGAAGGAACATATTCACTGGGGAGCAGCACAGAACAGAACATCTTAGTACCTTGGATAAACTACCACTCCTCTTTAAGAGGACAGTCACTGAGGGTGAATACTGGGGCTTCTGTGAAGCCACTGCTTTTACTGCC
Organism: Aythya ferina; assembly: GCF_964211825.1. Lineage (NCBI taxonomy): Eukaryota > Metazoa > Chordata > Aves > Anseriformes > Anatidae > Aythya > Aythya ferina. Next base: position 15,557,878 of record NC_140301.1, on the reverse strand, counting down.
AGGGCTGAAAAACACATGAGCAAATGAGAGCACTGAAAACTGCTAACCAGACTTTGGGAAATTTTGGTTCCTATAAATACAATGATGATCAATAACAGCTTTTCAGATCAGTTTATCTTAAAAATGTAAAATTTCCATGCTACTTATATGCTGAATGGTAAAAGCCAAGCACCCACAATCAGTCCTCCTGTGAGTTCTAGGTACACTTCGTTTACCGTCCAGCTTGAGGCACTTTTTTCATCTGTGTGGCTAGTAGTAATATCATGGTAATATATCACATGTGCAAGTCAATTTTTTGCCCAATCATTAGGTTTCTGGCTTGGGTCTTGATTATTATTATTTATTTATTTCCCAAATGGAATGCATTTCCTTAAACCTACTTTTAAATTTCTTTTATTAAAAAAAAAATAAAAAAATTAACCCTCCCTCTTGCATTGTCTGGTTACTTATACATGGATTGCTGAGTTGTTCTACAGGGGAAACACATTTAAGAAAACTCTCTTCTTACCAAAGAAAAAAAAAAAAAAGCATATTTCTCTCTATAACTGCAGAAGAAAAAAAAATAAAAAAAAATAATAAAAAAAAAACACTTTATTGTTAATACCACATACTTTCCTGCCAATGACTGTCATAACAGAGAGTTTTTCCATTGTAATCCTCACTCACACAGGCACATGCTTGTGCAAGTGTTGTTACCAGAGGTTGTCTGAATATCTGATCATTTTTCTAAATCTTTGAAATTGTTATTTCTCTGTGATTATTTTTATCTAGAAGAGGGCACCTGGGTCATAAAGAAGAAAAAAAAAAAAAAAACAGGCAAGGTTTAAATGAGTTAATTAGTGCCTGAACACTATTATATTCTCTCATACTCCAAAGCAAGAAAGAGTATGCACTCATACAGCTTTGTACAAGATGCCAGCTGGCTACAGGAAATATTTTTCCCTGTCAATGGTAGCAGGCTTTTCTAAAGAGTAATGTAGTAATTTGTCCACCTCCAATGCAGGAATAAAAAGTAAGAATATTTTTTAAATTGCACATGGTAGAATGGTGTGATATTCACTATCTCATCTGATATACATTATATGCAGCAATAAGATCGTATCTTTGTTTGCTGGCATTTGTCTGAAACAGTGCATCTAGGAGATGTCCTAGAGTCACTGTTATGTATTATATCCCATTTTAATCCAAGGTAAATACATCCTTGTTTAATAGGATTTGCTCATAATTCAAGACATCCTTGTTGGCATTACTATTACAGCTTGAATTATGCTTGAACTATGATTTTGATTATTTCTTAATCATTTAAGATGAAGAGATAAATTTTTGCTTAAGAAACATTCTGTTAAATTATTGTTGCTTAAACCAGAGATGGTTTGAACCTGGTATGTGGATTAGAAGTCTTTTGCCGTGAGAAAATTATTCATTTTCAGGCAGTGAACTGCATAGATAAGAGACCTGAATGGCCTATCCCTTGTGTCATCTTCCTTTGACAATGAAGTTACTCTGTACAACATATTATTTAATACTATTCTACTACACTGTTGATTCAAATGATAGTGTACAGCAATTCTGTCTGCATACGAACATATACCTTGCTATGACCATATATTTTCTTGACATTCATTCTATAATTTCCTGTTCTTAATTTCATCTTGTTACTGCTTTTTACAGCTCTGTGCATTAATCTATTAATATAAATCACCTCCGTCCATATACACCTATTTAATTTTCATAAGCCATACTAATGATGATACATATTTACTTGGAAGGCAATCAATGACTGCGCTCTATATATTGCACTTTTTTTTTTTTTTTTTTTTTAATTCCACCAAAACAAATCTGAAAACCTGAGGAAGAAAAAGTGATAACTAAGTATAAATTAGCATGGTTAAAACTATAAGATGGACAGTAACGGTTTATGAGATCTGAAGAACAATAATAAAAAGAGAAGGTATAAATAATTTAAAATTATATAGGGTATTTGCAGAAATAATGGGATTAATTCAAGAGATTAAGAAATCTCTTGCTTAATCTTCAAGAGTTCAATTGCCATTATAGTTTTGATGAGTAAAGATAAAATAAGTCTGTTATTCAAGAAATAAAGATTAAAAATTTGTGTTAAAACGTTATGTCATAAACAATAATTACTGAAGTTTTAATATTTTCTCTATTACTCATTCAGGAAGTTGAACCCACCTCTGCGAATGAGTTCAGCCATGGAAGTGTTCTCTTTTTCAAGTAATTAAGAACAAAATAATAGACCAAAATTAGAGTAAAACTGAAAAGACAACCAAAAGATAGCTGAGACTGTCTTCAAGGCTATAATAACAATAGTAACAGTAGTTTTCATTATTACATTAAAAATCAAATTAATCACAAATCCAACGTAGATGCATTTTAAGTTTTTCAAGAGGATTGACCAAACATCAGATACAGCAATTTATATAATTTTATTAATAGCCATTGTTGCAACATTGAATATTATCTCAATAGGTGGTTCAAATGAACTTTGAAGTTCTGAATTTTCTTGAGACTATCTCTATTACTACAATTTAGGACTACAAAGTACAAAACCTTAGGAGTAATTTCTTACTTCATGTGGTGTTGTCTGCTAAACGTAACAATATGGTGTTGTTTATTGGTCATGACTGACTGTATGGGCATCAGGAAAAGTAAAATTGAATTTCATTGAGACAAGACAAAGGGTCACTCCATTTATGCTATAAGCTAAAGAACAAACAAAAAGCAAACAGCTGCATTTATGATTCCCAAAGTCTGATTGAAAAATCTCCGCCTCCTAGTGCACATTTGAGATAAACTTACCCATCACATTTTATTTTCACATGCCTATTAAAATGAAAGTAAGAGTACTCAACCCACTGATTTACTGCTATTTAATCTCTCAACCATTCCTACATCATATATCTGATGCAGTTACATTTTTCCTTTTTTTTTTTTTTTTTTTCTTTTATTATTCTTGATCATTTCCCACTTACATTTGTAAAATAGGATATTAAGGTGTGAAGACAATCAAGTATTAGTCTCACTTCTCTTTGGAATACACTAGCAAAACACAGAGGTTAATAATGTATATTTGTGTTTTCTCTTATAACACCATGTAACTCTGAATTCAGGCCCAAATTCTGAGTACAATAGGATCAAATTTGTGTCTGTAATCCTTACCTAAGGCAGCTAGATACTAATATATTAATATAATTAATTTATCCTAAGGCCTATCTTACATTAAACAAGTGATTCAGAAATTAGACATTATCATGCCAAAATCATAGTAAAAGCATTACTCATACATTGAGTCATCACATATTTACAGAGACAAAGAAAAATCCTCTATATCTGTAGATTGCTAGATAAGCAGAGAATAAAAACATAATTAAGAACAAACAATAATTTTAAAGCAGTGACTTCCAATAAATTGTACTAAATATCCTTGCTGTAAGAAGATAGAAGAAACTAAAACCCATGAGAATAATATGACTTCCTGTTCCCTTGCTGAATACTGATGTATTCAGGTAATACAGGTAGGTATTTGGCTATCTTGATTTCATGTTCCTATACACTAAGTTCATTGTAAGTGTCAAATATTATAATCATCATAGTCCTAATTGACATGACCTGTGTAAAATGTACAGCACTCAATAAGCACCATGCACAGGCCATCCATCACTCAAACTCAGGGATGATACTAGTGATGGACTGAGTTGTGAAAACTAAAGGCAAAGTAAAATGGTATTGTGATAATGGGAAGGATGTTTACAACAAGAAAAAACACAGGTGAATGAAAGGCAAAGCTCTCACATCACAGACATTATTTCCCTTTCTTCTTTACTTAGAGCATCCTTCCACTCCTTCAAAAACTTTGCACAGCTTTAAAAGAGCTTTCAACATAAAGCAAACATGGAGTTAATAGGACACAGAGTTCCATATATCCATAGCAAAAATGTCAAAAAATACAAAACTGCTTCTTGACAATGAATCAATCAAGGTCTTGACATGCTAGTATTTGACAACAACAGATATGGTCTTCTTATGCTAACCTAAGTCCATTCATATCAGTTTGATGCGTTTCTAATACAGAAAATCATGATTTTCTTTATTTTTTTGGGGACTGGAGTTCTTTTATGTGCCTCAAATAATTTATTTTCAGTATGCTCACATCAACATCTATAGAAACAATAGACTAACTTTATGTAAATATTTGAGTATATAAAGCAGCTCTTAAGATTTATCTGCTATATTTGTAAAAGACAAGCATGCAGAAACAGGTTTTGCATTTTTCCTTGGTTTATTGCAGGAATCTCAAATATCGTACTGGCTACTGTTTCTATGGGAGCTCATGTCCAAATACCTTTTAACTTCCCTGGGAGCAGGATGAGCTCCATTGGGTAATACTGTAACTCTTGCCTATGGCATTAGCTTACTAATGTGTTCAAATAACTGACTCCCCTGAGGGTTTATCTTAAATGATGGAGACAAAGTAAAGAATTATGAATATATATAGATAATACTTTTTCTCCTGAATATTTGCACTCTAGCCTAGTACAGCAATGGATCAAACTGAGCTTTGACTTCAAATGCTTCAGGAGCTTCATTTTTACATGTAACAATATCCAATACTTTCCAGGTTTGTTTCTAAATGTAGAAGTGCCAGGAGGCAATAATACTTTAAATCTGACTTAGTAATCTTTGAATTTTCTGAGATGTAAAAAGCAGGAAGAATCCCACACACATAACAGGGAAAAAAATCATTTTTGCATACTGAGAGAGGTAGAAATTAAGAATGGGAACCGAAGAATGTCTGCTTATCTAACATTATGAAAGGTCATGAATACCTTTTAGTTAATTTCATTTTTCATTAATTAAAATGATTTCATTCTTTTATAATTAGGAACTTCAAATATTTATCATGCTGCAGCTAAAAGATACCCTGCAGGAAGCAAGAAAGATAAGTAATCTTAATGGTTTTAGCAATGTTTTCTAAAACGTGTTTTTCTTTCCACAACAACAAAGTCATTAGAAAGGTCTCAAACCTTAGTCATATTTTTGATTAGTCAAAAAATTACCAAAAATTAAAATATTTTCAGGACATATCAACCACAAGAATTTTGTAGGACCACTTTTTTCTTTTCCAAAACCAAAAACAGTATTGTCTTTACTGCATTCAGAGATTGCTTGGCAAAGTCTCCCTGAAGTATTTGGTTATTTTTACTTAGTTGCATTCTTTTCTTATCTAAAAAGCAAAAATGTTCTATAGTTACGCAATACTTGGTAAAATTTATTTTCCTATAAGCACAGAGCTCTTCGGTCATATACAAGGCAGTCCCATCAAGGCCCAGAGAAAATTTGTTGTTGGAACACAGTGAAATTTATTTTACCAATCTTCTTCAAAGCAACAGTCTCAGGCATGACCACAACTATATCAAGATGAGATCAAGAGAAGTTGGTTTACCACATTTACATTTCCTCTCTCTCATAGCGAAAGAATGAAAATGCCTCAGACTCTTAAGGGGGAGGAAGATGAGACTTAGGTACCAACACGTCTTACTACAGTTCTAAATGTCTTTGCTGTTTGAATGTTAGCGCTATAGTCCTGTTCATCTTCAGTGATGCAATAATTAAAAGTTTTCCAATTATAACATTGCTTGACCAAAATTAACAGCAATGATAGAATGTATCATGGAAGTTACCAATGTGGACAAAGTACTTCTGGTTATTTTTTTTTTCATACAACTCATCAATATTCAGTGGTAGAATTGCCTCCAATCTACCCAGAAGAGACAACAAACACCTTAGGGAGATGAATGTCAAAGACAAATTTGGGGATCTTCCAAGGTGACATCTGAGGCTGTTTAGCTGTGGAAACACCAATATTCTCAAATGGCAAGACTTTCACTATCGAGTAGCACACAAGGAAGAGAATATATGTCAGTTACTGTTCTTCTGATTTATGTTTCTCACTCTCTCAGTATCTTTCTGTGCTCTAGACTACATGATCTTGTTGATCATGGGAATGAATGCAGTGATATGGCATTTTATACTGAGCCCTGCCTTGCCATATGTTTCTCTTACTTTTGATTTCCATCAAAAAGGTTCTTAATACACACAGAAAAGATTCAAAGCCTATGTGAAATCTTATATAAAATACCCTGCTTATCTAACATGTATTCTTTGGGGTAATTTATACCTGAAAGTTTAAATGCTGTCTTATTAGCATCTCAGACAAAACAGAACTAATTTTTGTATGTATGAACACAGTCCTATGGATTTTCCTTTATCTGTACATGTCAAATTATTTTCTTCCCCCTCATCCCACCTATACTTTGTGCAAGTGATCTGTTTTTATACAGTCTCCATCAGGTTTGCCCTTATGCAGAATTTATTAATCAGAAAAAGTGCAAGTCAATCAAATTAGGTCTAGCATGCTCCAGCTGTCAAAAATCACCCAGCTGTGATTGATTAATAGAAGAATGCATCTGATTTTGTGGTGCAAGCCCTTTCCTCAAAAATAAAAAAATAAAAAAAAACAAACAAACAAACAAACAGTTGTTTAACATGTTTCTGTCAGCAAACCTTCTCAGCTGGCAATCTTTATGGAACAGCCATCTGTTTTTGAGGATTATAAATACTTTATCAAAATATTTATGACATGTTTCTCCTGAAAGATGATATCTTCTCCTTTTCGATAGATTAATGTCTTAGGGGTAGCTGCAAAAGCTAAGTATACAGTCAGAAAATAAACTTTAAGATTTATCTAATTCACCAGCAAATGACATAGCCCATAGCCTCAGTCCATTTTTTACTGTCATAAGGGATATTAAACTAACATCAACACTCTCAGAGATACTGTCATTTTATTAACAGATTTAAAGGTCATGCTAAATCAAAAAGAAGTAGAATTTAAAATGGTTAATTTTAAATTATTTGATGTTGTATCTTCCCTCTTAGCCCTCCTCCTGATTTACTACTCATTTGTCTATTTCCTGTCTTGACATTTTTCTGTCATTTCAAGAAGAATTAGAATACAGAGCTTTAAAGCATTCATCTTATAGATGGGGGAGTATTGCAGTCTCTGTTGCAGTCTCTGTTTCCCTTTGCTGTCATGCAATTGTCCATATGAATAAAACAATTATTACTTAATATTTATCTTTTATTTTTCTGCACTGACCAGAAGCATTAGCTTCAGGAAGATTTCCCTAGACACAAAGCAAATATTAATTCTTGGCTATGGGGTTTTATAGGCTTGAAGAGAAGACAGGATGTGTAAACAATCAAGTATCAATAAAGCATGAGAAAAGAGGATGAAGGAAAAAGAATGATTTTGCATTGAATAACTCCACGTGCAGTTTGAATCAGTTTTGAGTTCTGAGCAGATCAGGAGAAGTAATATTTAGCTGCTATCCACCCCCCACCCCCTGTCAGGTGGATATTTTTTGTAGGAAAAATCTTGACAGTGAGGTTAACTCATTTTTTTAAAAAATGAGTCTTAGGTTAACTTTGTTAAAAGGCTTTACTTGCTTCCAGCTGTTTTGTACCACAGTGACTTTGATTTTGTCCTCCTGTGTAATATATATTTCAAGAGATGCACATATCTAGGAGAAAATACTTTTTTTTTTTTTTTTTTTTTTTTTTTCCCAATTGTGACTAGAAGAAATATAAAAATACTGCTATAAAACACTGGAAAGCTACTTCATATTGCCAAAATATCTTGTGTTTTTAACTGTGTTATTTCTAACTGAACACCATTTCTTAATTTATTTGATTTTCTTTTTATCTTTTTCTTCTCAAGGTTTTCAGGATGGAATGTTGAGGCCTTTCACACTGGTGAAATGCCTTTATTTTTTAATTTCTTTTTTTTTTTTTTTTTTTTTTTTGTCAAAAAAGAATCTATTTGTAAATAATAAAATGATATCTTAAACTTTCCAGTCTTTCATAATCTTTTCAGTTGTAAAAAATAAAGATTTTTGCCATTATTATCTGCTCAGTAAACACTATAGCTGTCTTTCAGATAAATTGCATTATGAACACACATATTCATTGAATGGCCACTCCATATCCTGCCTCCCTGACATTCAGTCATTTTTGTCCTGTGCTAATGGATATGACCCAATCCTGTGAACAAGATAACATTGAACCTCTCATTACTCACAAGAATAATACTTGGTGCATAAAGAAATATTTGGAAAACTAAGATCTATGAAAGAAGATTTTAAAAAGAATATGCGAGAAGTGTATCAGAGGGCAAATTGAGCTGTTATGTATACAGTGCTGATTGCCCCCCAGCAATGTTGATACCACCTCTGGATGTCAGTAGTTGCTTGTAATGCAGCTCTGACCTCCAGGTGATGGGCAGAAACCCAAACTATCTAAATTTAAGCCTCATAACCACCAACGTTTAACTCTTACTAATCTTAATCCTACAGTTAAGTTGAGGTGCTGGGGAAGGAGAGGAGAAGTTTGCTACAGCTTTTTGTAGAGATCAGCATTACCTTACACTGAAAACAAGTGTACAATTGATGGAGCCCTGCTAACAAAGTAAAATACCGATGCCTGAAGAAGAACAAAAATAACTATTTTTTTTTTTCTTTAAACTATAATAAAACTATGGGTGAGAATAAACTATGAAAATAGATTTTGTGAACATATTACATTCCTGAAAGAAAAGTCTATATTAAAGAAATCTAAGTGTAATTTTGACTTCATGAAGTCAATGAAAAAATCTATCAGATACAAAGAGACCACGACTTCCTCTCTCTTTTTATTATCAACCCTACCAGATGCTTGTGTTTAACTTCAGCCGTACACACTCCTGTGTCACCCCACATCCTGTTGTTCTAACCAACCCTCTTGTTGGTCTCTGAGATCTAAGTGTGCAGTGCTCCAAACATCCTATACCCTGATACATTCCTATAATGGGACAGGGATACAACAGAGCTTTTGGACCCGTCAAGTTATTTCTCCACAGAGAGGGTGGTCAAACATTGGAACAGGCTGTCCAGGAAAGTGATGGGATCCCCATCCCTTGAGGTATTTAGGAGATGTGGCACTTAGGGACATGATTTAGTGGTGGGACTTGGGTAGGTCAGGTTGATGGTTTGACTCAATGATCTTGAAAGTCTTTTCCAACCTAAATGATTGTATAATTCTATGATTTTATTGCTATGAGATTCCATTTCTGATTGAACACCTTTTTCTTTCACTCACAGCCCACCTTCCATAGAGAAGGAGATTTGTGGAGATTTGCCAGTGCTTTTTATATGCACATTCCTATGAATTCAATGTACCTCCAGGTTGCAAATCTGAAATTTCTGAAACTGAGCAGTTTCTCTATCATAAATTGCCTTCTAAACTTCTGAGCTTACATTTAAACAACTCCGGCCCAAAATATCTGTTATTGAAATCTCATAAAAATAAATGTTTCTTTTGTGAGGCTGGGTACCATGGTTGTACACACAGGACGCATCAGGGGAGTGCATCTTATACTACTGTATTTTTCATACAATCTTTGCATATGAATTGGATAAGTAGCTCAACACCATTAGCGGGCAAAGTTTACAGTTTTGACATACAAAGGTAAGATGGCCAGAGGCAAATTTGTCCCTCTTTTGTTTCAGTACAGCAGTGATGACTAACTGAAAAACAAGATTAACTTAGGGGAAAAAATGACATAACTCAGCAAATTCTTGGAAAGGCTACCAGGAGATATATATTTAAATAAATCTGCAACATTTCAGTTCTGGTTACTGTATGCAATGGAGCATTACTTTATTAATAAGAGAATGACTGCAACTTTGTGAAACAAGTACGTTTGTATCAATACATACTACTAATTTTAAACTACATCCATACTCTGTGCATATGACCAGTTCATAACCCAGACAAATCCTAGCAAGAAAGTTGCCCAATAATAGACAGTAGGAAATGAAGACCAGAGAGGAATAAAGGAAATCAATTTTCTTCCATATAATTGACACCAGATAAGTTAGATTTCAATTCTTGGAGTTTCAGCCATCTCTTGGTATTTGTATTACAAGTAAGATTAAAAAGAATAAAGACTTTGGGAAGAGTTTGGAATCAGACAAGGAACCAAATGACAGAATAAATGAGAAATGAAATCATTGTTAGGATTTTAATACTACTGAAAGTAGTATTTTAATACTACTGCAAGTCTTATCTTGGACTAACCTTTGTTCTGTGATCCTCAGGCAGTATTCTAAATCTAGAATTCTTAACCAGATATTTCTTATTTTATCTTTGACAGAAATAGTTTTAAATAAGAATTTAAAACAGAGAGAGAAGAAAGAAAACCAAATTTACTAGCGCTCTTATGAAAAACTGAAGATCATAGCACATAATAAATTTCTTAAGTCTAAAATGGGATTGTAGATGAAAAAAAAAAAAAAGCAAAATACTGTAATGGGATATGGTAACAGTAACATCACTCACAAAATAAACAAGGTAATTATGCTTTTCCATGCAATACTAAGTAGGTTTCATGTGAAGTATTATAGCAAGGTTTGGTCTTTATGTTTCAAAATCTTTATCAATAAAATGGAGTAATTGTTTGGAGGAGATAAACAGGATTAAGATTTGAAAAATGTAATCTGTGAAGAAAGAGTAGATAGAAACAAGACTAATACAATCAAGAAAAAGAAAAGATGAGCTGACAGGAAATTACTGTCCAGAACCATCAACACAACATAAATTACGTTATGAAGATAAATAATATCATGACTGAAACATGACAGAATAAGAAACAGAACTCAGTGAGCCATGAGAATTCCTGAGCCATGAAAATGGAAATTTATGCAACAGAACTAAAAAGTTATGCTATACAAGCCCTGCCAGAGACTGTATTTCATCATTGCATCTCATTTTACTGGAATTCAGCAAGGCCACACTCACAGTGCAATTATATCATGATTGGGAGTGGGGTTCTATGACATAATCAACTGCTTTCTGTTGTGACATCAGCAGATAACCCATGTTGGAGCCCGAAACACTTTCTAAATGTTTGAACATGTTACCACATGTTGGGTGTTTTGGGAAGGTCTACAATGTAAGAATTGCTTGTGACCTTTAATTTGTGACCGTATCACTTTCTAAATGATAAGATGAGGAGAAATGGCCTCATGTAGTGCCAGGGGCAGTTTAGGTTGAATATTAGGAGAAACTTATTTACTGAAAGGGTTGCGTGGCATTGGAATAAGCTGCTCAGGGAAGTGATGAGTCACCATTCCAGGAGATCTTCAAGGAATGTGTAGATTTGGAACTTTGTAGCATGGTTTAGTGGTGGACTTATCAGTACTAGGTTAAAGGTTGGACTAGATAATCTTAGAAGTCTTTTCCAACCTGAATGATTCTACAATTAAAAAGGTCACAAGGTGAAAAATAGCATTTTACCAGCACTACTAATGGCAGAAAAAAAGGATAAACTCTCATCTAATCTTCATGGTTGAAATGTATCTCTGATATATATATTTATTTTTTTTTCTTAGCATTAAGTTCAACAGAATAAAGAACCATAAAACACATTTTATTTTAAAAGACTTAGTTGGCTAGGACATATTACCCTAAAATATAGGTTAAATCTATGCTAATAAAATTAAAATTTTGATAGGATATTAATTTAAATTATAGTAAATGGAATCCAGGATGACCTCAGTTAAGTCCATGCTGTCTACACATTTAGGGAGATACCTACCTAGGTAAATAGTCATTAGAAATTGAAAAGACATGAAAAGATATGTTCAAAAGACAAATCCAGAATTGTACCTGCATGCATGAGACATATCTGAAACAGTTTATTGTTATTTCATCTTCTAAAGTGAACACATTTAGAAATTACCAAACCGTAGGAGCAGGCAATTATTTTGGCTTAAGAATAAAAAGTATTTTAGCAATATTTAAGAACTTTTTAAAATAGTATATGCAGTGCTGATACTTTAGTCTAATCTATAATACAATTACAGTATTCCAATAGATTAAGAAAAATATTTAAAAGACTGCATGTAACAGGTCAGGAAAGATCATAATTTTACTCATATCTTTACTCATATAAATGTACTTACATATTTTCTCAACAACCAGTGATTATGTGTTGCTGCTGACTCAAGCCTTCAAAGTTTTCCATGATTATGAAAGTAGTAAATAAAAACACAGAAGACAGAGGAAGGAAAAGTAAATGTAAAATCTCTAAGGACAAGAAATACCACATGAATGGTTACCTTTCTTGCTCAGAGCAACTCTTCAGATCATGGTCAGAAACACTGATTATCGATCGTCCTGGATTCATCAGCCTCATAGCATGGATATCACTTCTAGTTAGAAATATTGATTTCTGGTTGATTTCCTTGATTTCTTTTTCTTTTTTTTTTTTTTTTTTTTTGTAACTTCCATGTGATGCAGCTTGCCAGCTCAAATGTTGACATGTCTATTCTCTTCATGCGTACTGTGGATACACCTACTTCTGCTATTAACTGTTCTTCACTCATACTACTTTAATGCTCTTGGCCTTTAACTCAGAGCTACACAATCAATATGTAACTCTTAAATATGTGTTACTTCTCAACCACAGAAAGCAATGACAATGCAAAGTACCTTCTACTTGCTGGTATCTTTTATAAGGAATTACAATAGCTGTGTTTCCTGTTAGATATTTCTGTCTTGGTTCCTCATCACGTATGGTAGCACTTAAACTTCCTTATTATGTAATCTGACAAAACTGAATGGGCCAAACTTATAGCGCCCTATTTCAAGCTCCCTAAATAATAGCATTGGTGGCAGAGAGAGAAGAAGCAGACTTATTGGTTTGTTTTGTTAAGGAGTTCTGTTCTTGTACATTGCTGAAAAATACCATTCTCTGGCAATGTTAATATTTATGGAATACTTATGCCAATAGAAATAAAGATATATTTGCCATGTAAATAGAAAAGTTAAAGAATGAAAAAATGAAAAAAGAAGAAAAAAAAAAGGAGGAAAAAAATGTTTACAGTCATATGAAGAAGAAAAAAGCAAAATTGTAAATATATTTTGTAGCAACATGAAGATGAGAAACAAAAAGGAAACATTGCTGTTGCAGCTATGTTGATGTCACCTTTTATCAAGCAATTTAAGTGCTTATCAAGGCTATAAATCACACTCTGAAATAGTAGCAGCTGTAATTGGACCTGACAATGTATATATTAAGAGTGCTCCCTTTCAATGATAATTTTTTTGATCCTCTGAAAGGACATTATCTGAATGTATGAAGTCTGATTTTTCTCTTTTTGCTAGTATACTTGTAAATTTGCTGTCTTTGCTGTCTGCACGAGAAAAGCAAAGGAGTAGGTTGCTTTAAAGAACAGTTTTCACAGAAAGGAGAGAACTGTGAAAGTAGAATCAATCAGATGCCACATTTTTTTCTAATTTGCCCCCCTGCCCCTCTCAATCCACTAAAATGACAACTATGATATGCACTTTCCTTTGTATCATATTGGAGGTTTACTATCAATATTCTTAGCATAACATCTTAAAAGACAACTTTTCTATAATACTAACAAATTAATTATGTTTTGTTATTCTGTTAATAAGGCCTTTGAACACTATTTACTCAATCAGGAAAAGGTTATGTAATTTAATGTGAGGCTATCTGCTTACTAGAGGTAAACTATGTCATCCCCACGTTACATTGTCCAAGGTTCCCTGGTTCTATATATCACATTTTCACATAGTAAAAAAATCCCATCATGTTTATTCATATATAATCATTGTTCTATGCTGAACTAAAATGGTTTTTCTGAGGCTGACGATAATACATTTGCCTTTTACCCTCTTTCTTTCTCTGTTTTGAAAAAGGATCGTTTTATGGCAATAAAAGCCAATTACTGAGGCCATGGATCTGTGTAATTCTATTAAATATTTTACTTCCTTATCTCTAAAGATCTCAAAAGCCTTTCAAATGGAATGAGCTATTTCATTGCTTCTACGGTATGAAATTAAAGGCTGATTCTAACACAATGCTTATATAAAGATGTGTGCTTGCTAGGATGTCCACACATGCCCATGCTTCATACACAGAAACACATATATGAACACACACACACAAACACAGAAGTGACCCAAATGCAAGTTTCAAACATGTAAGTTTTAAAAAGAATAAAATAGACTTTAAAGAGAATATTTCTGTTACAGCCATTTGATACAAACCATTTTTACCAAACCTTTTAAAAGAACCATTTAAAAATAAGCTCAAAGGTGTTAAATATAAATTAGGGCCAAAGTGCAACCACAGAAGTCAGACTACTGCATGTATTCTGCAAACTTCTCCAATCACAGCAAGAATTGTTCTCATTTCCAATAATATTTCTCAAGAGAGATAAGTTCACTAAAGTCATGTACAGTAGTATTTCTGCCTACAAAGAAATCAGAGAGCTATTTGAGCTTCCAGGACAAAGTATCCTAAAGATAGCGCCTGTCACAAAATATTATTGCCTGCAGAGCAGGCAAAGCTGTTGGCAATCTGAGTGCTTAGCTGCTTTTCTTTATATGATGGCTTTGAATGTACTACCAAAGATGAGATACCTTCATGTCCACTGTATTTAGTGAAGCATCTTGCTTTCTACAAATATTGTAAGAATGTATCCTAACCTTGGAAGGAAAAAAATAAGCAAAGCTAGTAAGTCCAAATAAGGTAAACTGGAAGTTTACAATATTTGAAAATTTAGTCCAAATTCCACCTTGCAACTTCACAGATCTCTAACAAAACTTACTTTTCTCCATGTGCTCTTATATTTGAGTTTGATAACTTGATGAAGTAAGACAAGGCATAAGAAAACCAGAAAGATGAGAAGGAGGACATGACAGCTAGCACTGGTGAAAAGAAAAAAAAAAAAGAACTGAGATAATATTGGCTTTTTTTTTGACTATGGAGTGTGCTAATTGTTGAAAACTGGATGTACTACATTGGAATAGTGACAGACTGTATGAAACAGCCACTCTTCAGGAGATGGACACTACAGGAAAGGTAGATTGTTTTCTGATTAGGTTAGATTTGCTGTGTAGCTGGAAGACAGAAATACCATCAATGCAAAGAGTATAATGGAAAGAAGGAGAATTAGGAGGGCCAGGAGATTTCTGCTTCTTAAGGTTGAATTTCTTGCAGTTTCAAATGAATTACTGCTCCAAAATGGATTAAGCATGGGTAAACAAACATAGGCTATGAAAAGACAAGACTTCAGTAATCCAAAGGTCTCCTTCAGGACATGTTCCTGCAGCTGTATGCAGAATTCTGAACTAAACACTTCAATGCTTCCCTGTGTTACCCCAGTGCAGGCTCAAGATCATCAAGTGTATGTAAAATTACAGCTGCTGACATTTCAAGATCTGCTTCCCAGTTTTTCAGAAGAGCTCTAGTGACTTTTACATAACTGTAATCAGAAAGTAGTAGAAGCAGTTCGATGCAATTTGCCTTTTCATGGTCAGTTGACTCTCTCAAAAATTAGAACATTATATTACTTAAGATCACCTGATTGTTGAGCTATTTTTCTTTTTATCTTCCTGTTGTCTTCCAGGCTAATGATATGGAGGGAGAGTGAAGAGCTATCATGTAGAAAAGAATTGGTATTTATTTTATCCTTATTTAAAATTCAGAATATTTCCTATATTTTGACTGACAACCTGCAGAAGAGAACAAAACAAAATAAAACAAAATATTTTGCACAATTGAAGTAGATTTGAAGTAAATCTCTGTAATTAATTTATACCCTCTAAGAAGTCTGAAGCTTATAAATATATTAGATTATATGAAATCCATATTTCTTTCACTGTATTCATCAGAACACTTTATTAAAGGCTTTTTCTCTTTAATATAAAACTCAATGAACTTTTCACTACTTCTTCATAGACACCACTTCATTCTTTAGCAGTTTTCAGCAACAAGAGATCTTTTTCCAATAAGAGACTACTCTTGTGCAATTCAGAGTACATTTCTTCTTACATCTTTCCCTCCTTTAACTATGATTGTCATTCCCTAAAATATTGCACTGAAGAATTCTGTGGTAGTTATCCACTTAAGTGCTCAAGGGTATTTACATTTTCTTCTAAAGGTGTGTCCTTAGAGTTGGTAAATATTAAACTGTTTGCTTCAAGCTTCTTTTCACTTATCTTTTAGAGGCTACTTCACTTCTAGTGATCCATTCTGGGTAAATGGGTCATAAGATAGTAGAAGCGGTGAAAAAGGCATAATTGCAGTGGTCTTGGTGGGCTTTTCTCCCTGAGTTCAACCTCTGCTTTTTACCAACAGACAGAAAATTGTGGCAGCAAGCCAAGTGTTATTACTCCAGATGTTCACGTTCATATACAATGTGAACACTAGTAATTGATAATGAGACATACGAAAAATAATTGATAATGAGACATAGGAAAAGTTAGTGAATTTAGTGTTCAACACACAAAAATAACAGTACAAAAATAATGAAGATGATATATACACTTTCTTGCTACATTTTCTTTAGTTAAAGAATGTGACAGAATGAAAGAAAAAAGAAAAAAAAAAAAAAAAAAAAAAAAACAAAAAAGGAGCACTGAAGAGCATGTAGAAGTACAGTCCTGCCACAAATTAAAAATCTGCATATTTGCAGATCAGGCTCTTCACTGCCCAGCTAAATCCCAGCCAAATCCTCATCTCATAACTAGCATTAAAAGGAGACTTAGCTATTTTCTGAGCAGTGATTTGCAGTCTCCGGACTACTAGGAAAACAGTATGGTATGACTATGCTATCCAGAGTTTCCTGAACATTTCCTTTTCTGTGCTTAGAATTCATAGTTTCCTTGGAAGTGTCAGTGGGCAGTGAAGCACAGCAATATACACCCTACTGGGAAAAAATGCTGTGGGGGAAGGGAATACAAGAAACCGTTTTTATCCTACAGAGATTTCAGTTTTTTTTTTCTGTTTGCAGTGTGAATTGCAGAAGACAAACACTCAGCATTTTTGCCTCTGAAAGCTGCATGTGATACAGACACTTTGGAAATGACTTGTGCTCCCTAAACATGAGATATAAGCTCTACACACTTAAAAAAAATAATTAAAAACTACATAAGAAAATGGATACTATGGGTCATTGTGTCAAAAAGACTTCTTAAATGACTATACTCTCCACTTACTCTGTTTGGTTATATTGCACTATGTACCTGGGACTTTTCTATGGTGCCTTTTGTCATTGACTGACAGCTTTGACAATATTCACTCACAGTCAGAGTATTTTTGGCTCTTGGTTACTGAGTGTTGATGGGTTCAAGTCAGAAGCTAAGAAAATAATTGGGAGGGTCTTTTGTTTCACTGAGAGGGAGAGGAATACAGATACTAGTCAAACACGTACAGGCTGCTATGTGGTAAGTCATTGTGATTCTTTGTGATTTCATCCAGAGGGCCAGGAGAAAATGGTTCCATGCAGTTTATTTTCCTAATTGTGGCATAGTAGGGAAAATCATTTGAGGCTATATCATACTCAGTTGCTTTGGTGACTTAAGATTAGACTGAAAAATTAATATGTGGGGGACACTGGATGGTATGAATATGATTATGACAATTACGATATTATTTTTTTCTCTCTAGTGTTGTCTTTTCTGGTAGTTTTTATTCCTTTCTTTTCCAATAGAAAAACAAACACATTTCAAGGGAGGAAATCACAACTCAAGCTGCTATTTCTGAATTCAGATCCTTAGGCTGCCTAGAAAATTCACTGTATGGAGAGGTGAGGCTGGCTTTAAATGCACACCAGTGTTGAATTATGCTCACAGCAAAAAACTTGAGAATTTTTAACGACACCCTTCTGTAAGTGTATTGGATCCTTGCATACACAGCTGTTAAGGTTACTCTTTCATTTTTCACACCCAGACGATATTTTGGAAAGGAAAATTTTCAGCTTTATCTATGTACCATGAACTGCAGTTTTGCTTAGGAGCTGTTGAGGCTGGCAAAAGTCACCTTACAACCTGAGTAAAGTTGAAAAAATCTTTGTTTCCCCAAAAAAATAAGTCTGATACCTTACCTTCAAGTAGAATTTAGGGAGTATTTCAAATATACTGTTGGTCTGGATTTTTTTTTTATTCTTTTTTTTTTTTTTTCAATCTTTTTTGACCATTCTCAGAGAAGGAAAGAAACTTTACACACTATTGGTAGCTCACTCTCTACTCTACTATTTTATTTTTCTAAGGCAACCCTTCAAGGTTTGCATGTTGTAGCCCTACTGCTTCCTTAGGTTAATCCAAGTCATGTATACTGATGCAAACAGGGGTTTTTAGTGGAAATTTTAATGTAATATTTAGGTTTATTTATATTATTAAGAAAAACACATGAGAGTTCATAACAGCTAATGCATATTTATCCCTAATGGTACAAGAATATATCAACCAGAAACACAAAGAAAAAAAGAAGAAAAAAAAAAAAAAGAAAATGGTAAATATACTATAGGCTAGAGGTGTAAAGAATAACAATTCTGTGCTGAAGACACAGAAGACTAAGCCAATGCATGCACTGAAGGTAGAACCTAAAATAATTTCCCAATATAAAATACAGTTGGATTAAGAAAGTCTCTGCTAAGGGAAAAAAAAAAAAAAAAAAAAAAAAGCAGATGGAATCTTTCACAGAGGCTGCCAGATCTGGGCTTCCCAGAATGCTTAAAAAAATGATAGAAAGCAAGCTACACAATTTCATTTCTGCTAAATGGAAAGTCAGAAATAAATGGTTACGGTTGTTTGGAAATCTCTTCTAAGTGTGAAATTGATTTAATTTGTTCTACAAACTCCTGTTTTGACCTACTTAGCACAGGAATAAAAAAAAGAAAAAGAAAATAAAGTGTTTAACCTAAGCCATAGTATTCAATGTGAGAGGTACCAGCTGTGCTGTTATACCAACTGCTTGCCACAGGAACTTCAGGATAATGGACTTCCTGAAATAGACTAAAATAAAATAAACTAAGGTATAATTACTAGGGCTGCATATGCACTTGTGCTCCAGAAGTCTCAGGTACTAAAAGTTGCCTGAGTTGCAAAATAATAAATCAAGAATTGTGCCTAAAATCTTTGTTTAATCAACATAAACATGGAAAGAAAACAATTCAGAGATTCTGATATCTTACCAATCAACCAGAAATTATTTTTTATAGTAGGACAGTATTCAGTTTTGTACATGTGCAACAACATTTTCATGTGCCCTTGTGGCCAAGAAGGCCAATGGTATCCTGGGGTGCATTTGGAAGAGTGCTGCTTTCTGGCCAAGGGAGGTGATCCTCCCCCTCTACTCAGCCCTGGAGAGGCCACACCTGGAGTATTGTGTCCAGTTCTGGGCTCCCAGTACAAGAGGGACAGGGAACTACTGGAGCAAGTCCATAGGAGGGCTACTAGGGGACTGGAGTATCTGTTCTATGAGAGGCTGAGAGAGCTGGAGAAGACCAAGAAGGGATCTTATTGACGTGTATAATAAATATCTGAAGAGAAGGTGTCAAGAGGATGGGGCCTAACTTTTTTCAGTGGTGCCCTGCAACAGGACAAGACAGACTGAACCATGGGAAGTTCCATCTGAATATGAGAAAACATTTTACTGTGAGGGTGACAGTTCACTGGAACAGGTTCCCCAGAGAGGTTGTGGAGTCTCCCTCTCTGGAAATATTGAAAACCCACCTGGATGACATCCTGCTCAATGTGCTCTAGGTGATCCTGCTCAGCTGGGGGTTGGACTAGATGATCTTCAGAGGTCCCTTCCAACCGCAACCATGCTGTGATCCTGTGATCTTTAATCACAATAACTAACAGATGTAATAAAAACAAAAATGATGTGAAATTATACTCTCCTAGACCATCCTAACAGAAAATATGGGAGAAAAGGGATTTCAAGGGCACAGAACTATTCCCTAATTAACACTTCAAATTACTGCGCTGAAATCTGAGCTTCCCTTCCTCCTAGGCTGTCAGAATTGCTGGGGGTAAGAAGGCAAAAAAAAACTGTCAAAGGAGTCATCTGACCTTGGATATCATTGAAAATGCAAATTCATTCAAAAGTGTTCAGAAGGAGGAAGACATTTTATCTGAAACTAAGATTGGTGATTATTTATTTATTTTGTTGTTGTTTTCAACACAAAAGTATAAAAGCCAGGCTCTGGGGACATAATAGAAAGCATCATCTGTGAAAAGTAACAACTGAAATAAGAGAGAATTCAGCAAAACCAATAGCAACTTCCAATAACTGTTGTAAAGTACCTGGGATTTCAGTTCATCTACAAACTATAAAAACTATAATCTGAGAGGACAGTAGTTTGTGATTGAAAAATGAAGTCGCTAAATTAATTTGACTTCCTTCTGAATTTTAGTGTCAAAAAGAGTGTATTTGTGTGATGCATTCATATCACAAACACTGCTCTGTTTATTTCAAATGTTTGTCATTTGAGAAGATCAACAGATGATGTCATACTCTACAAAATACTGAAAAATTAAAAAATCCCGTGTTAGTTGGAGGACAGACTAGGTGACCTAATATTTTTGCTTTTTCTCTGAACTGGTAATTCTGTATTCAGTGATTCCATAATGTTTTTATTCCACCACATGCCTTACTGAAAGGAATAGCCTAGTGGCAATTTCTGGGTGCCAGTGAGCTTGGCTTCTATTGTAATTCCATGACTGACTAGCAAGGTCATAAGCTCTTTGAAATTTTGCAAGTCACTCCAAGGTATCTAAGCCTCAGGTATTTTATCACTTTCAGAAAAAAAAAAAAAAAAAAAAAAAAAAAAAAAAAAAAAATCAGCTTATTCAGCTTTGTAAATCACTTTGAGATCTATTTGAGTTTGAGCAGAGAAAGAAGGAAACACATTTTAAATGTCCAGCTCTAGCCCAACTGTGTTGCATTTACAAGCATATGGTACCATATGAGCTGCTTTTGAGGGTGTAGATGAATGAAACCGATTAAATGCTTTTGTTTTATCCTGTAATATTTTTGAGATTTTTAAAATACGCATGGTGTTCCTAAGGACAGACCGTTCATATCAAAACAAGACAATAATTAGTTCTGCTTTGCTTTGGGCAGGGATTAGATGACCTCAAGGAAAGCACTTAATCTGTCTTAATACAACAACAGATCATATACACTGACAGTAACATTTTTACACTGCTTTTTAGACAATACCTTCCAGTCTTTCTTTAGAATTAGTTTAGTTATTCCCAAATGGCACTCTACTGTGGTATGTTGAAATATTTCATGTTTCATTTTAACTGTAAACTCGTAAAAGTTAGGCCAACTGGCATCACACCCTTCAAGCTCCATTTAAAAAAGGTTCTATAAGTGCTTTGCAAAATAGTCAGAATAAACCAACAAACTACGTAATTTTTCTAACACTGAAAATCTAATCTAGAATTATATACAAATCAATAAGGATCATGAAGCTGAGATTTGTTTCACAAGAACAAGGCCTTGTTTGTGGTTTGTAAAGAAAGTAGTAATTGCTAGCTTAAATTAAACAAGGATCTTCCAGAAATACTGCTTGATGAAAGCATCATCATTTGTATTGCTCCAGTAATGAACTTCTGATACTGAGCTTCATGAGGCATAGTGAAATTTGGCTTTCTAACATACGTAAATCACTCCCTAATTCCACAGATGAAAGCTGCTACAAGTGTATAAGATTACATGAGCTGAAAATCAAACATTTAGTCATATGGCAGAGGTAAAGGTTAATGTGACAGGACCACACATGCTTTGAAAGTAACAAAGTTACAGCCTAATTTGCTAATTTGCTCTTTTCATTCACTCCTATTTGGAAATCAAATTTGTATGATTTCTTCTTAAAAAATAAATAAAATAATAATAATAAAAAAAAAAAAAGTCAAATTCAACTGTTACTAGATTCATAGATTCACAAATATTATTCTGTTTCTCCATGTAATGGAAGCAGCCAAAAGATGATCTGGCTATAACAGGAAAAATACTGACAGAAAATGCCTGCTGAAACACTGTCAGAGGAAAATACCTGCCAGTCTGAGAACTAGACCAGCAGCTTCCTTGAAATGCGCAGCTGGCATCTCTGAAGTGCAGTTGAATACCTAAGAACTGGAGACATCTTAAAAGTACCATCAGTAAGGGCAAAACCAAGGAACTGTAACAGCAACTTATCATCTGAGAAGGAGAAAATAGCCTGGAAAAGAAATTATTTTTTTTCTGAGAGAATAGGAAACATCATCATCTATTGATTGTTTCAGCTGAAACAGAAATTAACAGCATCTACTGGCTGCTAAAAGGTGGTGTCCTACGTCTTTTTATGTCTCTATGATATAAAAATGACTCATTTATGATCCATAATGGCACTCCTCTCTCTGACAACTTCCAGTGCTGCAAGATTCTTTTTTTTTCTCTTACCACATTTCCTAAACAAATTGAAACCTCACTAGTGCTGCCTGGCTGACTCCAAACTTGACATGGATCATTTTAGAAATGAGACCTTGCTTGT
Source organism: Aythya ferina (assembly GCF_964211825.1). Lineage (NCBI taxonomy): Eukaryota > Metazoa > Chordata > Aves > Anseriformes > Anatidae > Aythya > Aythya ferina. The sequence goes on along the minus strand of NC_140301.1, from coordinate 15,535,391 downwards.
TATTTATTTGGTTCCACTGCTGGGCCCACTTCTGGAGATCTGTCTCTTCTGAGACCAGTTTTCATAAATAGACCTTTCTGAGGTTGGTTTGACCTCCACTTCTGGGGTCAGTGTGATGCACTTGGTACTGGTAATTTAATGAAATATATACATATATACATAATCTGTCATAAGCATTATCTTGATAAGCATGAACTATGATAAGTATTTTCATTGTTACAGTATCAATAAGTTTGTTTAACCATAATAAGTATATTCACTGCTGGAATATCGATAAATTTGTTGAACCTATAATACTAATCTATATTTGCTGCTATATTACTGAGTTTTACTACATCTAATTGCTTCCCTACTACCTCTAATTGCCTCTATTAGTCAATGGTATTCATTCAGTATCTACATATATATATTTGCTTCCTGGTAATATCTATAATAGTTTGTTATCTACATACATGTTACTGGTGATTTGTGGTAATCTGCAACAAATAGAAATCTTTGAAAATAAAGCCTCTGTGTCCTAGTGTGGAACAGAATTGCATAAGTTCACTGTTGTCATCTCTACACGTGCACAGGCCTGGTAACTATTCAGATCATGACACCATACTGCCTGATTTTTAACATATCATTATTGCAGCTTGAAAGGAAAGACCATGGAGAACAGCTTTTGCTGCACTATTTTTCTTTGTGATGCTGAAGATGTTAAACTCTTACTAGCTTTTTTCAATGTTTTTTAATCCCTTATAGTCTTATCATTTTTATTCTTTTTTTTTAATTTCCATACCGATATAAAAACCTAAACTGATGTATCCTGCACCTGCTGGATGTGTCATTAAATACGAAGTTGAATAACAAGTAATAACAAAAGGGATTTACTTTCACACCTGGGAATGATTTGACTTGGTCATGATGAAGAGCAAACACAAATTTCAAACTAAAAATTCTTGACTTTTTTTTCCCCCCTAGCACTCCTGTGTCCTCTGTAGACTATTTATTTAAATTTTCCAAGGGTTCTTCAAAAAAGTTTTTGAAATAGATTGCCCCAGAAGTAGCTCACAAGAAGCCTTAGCTAAGCAGTTCAAGAACTTCAGAACACTGGTGACTTGAAGAGATATCCCAGCATGATTTCTGTTAATTAATTTTTACAACTCTTACAATGCAGAAGATTCAAGATTATGCTTTCTTTACCTTTTAAACTTCTATCTCCCTGTAATTTCTTTGGAAATGTATTTTCAGATTCCACATTACTCTTTAGTTTGTGCTTTTTCCAAACACACAACATGGTGCCTATAGAAATGGTAAAATACAGTTAATGTAAAGTATTGTTTATTTGTAATAGGAATTAAAATTAAAATTAAAATTAAAATTAAAATTAAAATTAAAATTAAAATTAAAATTAAAATTAGCAGAGTAATCAACTACATTCAAGGATCTTCCAAACAGTGATCAGAATTCATGGGCAAGTTTCATGCCCTAAATGATAAATAAAATGTAACATCCTTCTAACCACTAGTTGCTTCTGGTAGTTGCTTCTTAAAACTTCTCTGCCAACTGACTGTAAAAATCTTGTTTTGGTCTGCCCTAAAATCTATGCTGCATCTCAGAAATAGATGGCTGATATATAGAGAGGCTTTCAGAGAATGCACTACTCTATAACGCTTTATAGTCTTTACATCAGCTCATCATCCTGAGAAAGATGATTTATGGCTCTTATAACTGGTTACTAGCTGGATCTTACTGTCATAATTAGATCTTTCTAAAAATTGTATTAAAAGGGTTTTCTCCAGGCTATGAATTGTCTTGGAATAGAAGCCAATCACATGATATGGAAATCTGAATAAACTTAAAACAAAATAAGTGACATGGAGTAAAAAGGATTTATAACTTCAAACATGAAACTAGATAATAGTATTTATAAGCCTATAAATTTTAAAGCTCCCAGACTAATTTAAAAGCAGTTCAGTGATACTGCCAGATGAGAAGTGCATAAACAGAAGGTTCCTTTGATTATCAGAGTGTTTGCTTCTGAAAATTAGAACACAGCCATTTATCAGAGGGTGTCTCGAGGCTATAATCAGTTAAAGATATTCAAGAACTGAGGTAATTTAGTATGCTGAATGTCAATCAAGCCAGGGCAAAACATGAAGTAATGTGCTAATGTAAATGTGAAATATGCATATGCTAAGGTGACATGATGAAGCAGTAAGTGATAGTCACGTTCCAGATGTGTTACAGCATTTCTAATAGCCACAAACGTGTGAATTCAAAGTATGTACTTGTAAGGATTCAAAATGCAGGTCTGTATAGCCTAAATGATAAATTTCAACAGCAAATGACTATTATTCTGTGATGACAGGTATCAGATAGTATCCTCATTTATGTACTAGTTAGAAAGAATATGTAGAAAGAAGGCAGGACACTTCCTTCCACTGTCTTTTTGAATTCCATACCAACATCACTAGAGATCTTGATGTAGAAGCTTTGTTACATGAAAAACTCAGCTTATAGGGAAGACTTGGAATGAAACTGAAAGGTTAAGCACCAGGATAATAAAATTATGTTGTTATAGAGGCAAAAAGAAGCAGACAATGCAGTTCTCCACATGGACACACCTCACCAATACCAGTTTACTAAGGCAAAGCCTTGTCATTTCCGTCAAAGAAAAAAAAAAAAAAAAAAAAGAAAAAGTGTTTCTACACTTCTACACAGGCTAATATTCGCTTTTCCCTGTATATAGTTTTCCATGCAGCCATCATGCTGCAACTTGATGGATTGAGAAATAAATACTACTAGGTCTTGTCCTACGTCTTGGGTTATAATTGCAGGAACTATAGTTTTTGACTAGCCCTATTTTTGTCAAGGAAAACTTGTTTTGTTATATTTGTTAATTGAACAGTTGGATATGAGTTGTTTGGATTGGCTTATTTGTATTTTTTCATTCTAAGTAAAAGATGTTGTAGATGCTGAAAGTTTACATGGACACAGAGGGCACTAAACAGAACTGAACCAAGGTTTCTCCACCCCATGCTGTAATAGCTGAGATTTAACTTGTCATTCAGTTAAGTCTTTTTACAACTTTCTCCTCAGTCACCTGAGTAGCTATCACCCATATGTTACTGTTGTGCAAACAGTCATCTGGGGAAAGAGTGCAAATTTTTCTCAGTACTGTTATTCAAAGTGCCTGTATTTGCCTACAAACAAGGACATTTGTGCATGAATAAACAGTTTGTATTCTGTATTGCCGTTAGTTACACCTTCACCAAAGAATCCCATTTGCTCATTCATAGAACAGAAGCAATACGGTGTACCCTAAGTGACTTAATCAATAACAGAAATTCAAATTAATATTTCTTTGATAATTGTACTAATTACAGTGAATAAAGACAATGATACTGTGTTCTATTTACTGGTAAATTCCAAAGACAGTAGGGTGCTATAACTGTCAAACTATTCATTACAAATAGTTCATGTAGCTCTACCAGTAATGATGGCAGTTGGGTGCTTCCTATCTCACAGCAGAATGTTGTTTCAGTTGCAATGAAGTGTCAGCAGCAATATAGCTTTACTTAGTTTTCTATGAAATATCTCTAAGAGATTATATTGCTCTTACAAACTATATAATACTGGCATGGAATATGCACTTGTTTATATTATTTGAAGGAAATGAAATGGACTCATATTGCTCAACAATCTCTCAGTTAAAATTCTGATTTTGCCTTAATTCCACAAGGAGAATATTTGTTTTCTGACTGAAGAGAAGCAAAACCAAAAAAAAAAAAAAAAAAAAAAAAAAAAAAAGTGTTTCTACACTTCTACACAGGCTAATATTTTTTTTTTAAAAAAAGGCTTTGAAAGACTATTCCTTCAAAAGGCAATAAGGAGAAAATTTCACGACTAGTATTGTTCTTATGCTGTCATGAAAGAATAACATGATCAAACATAATATTCAACATTGTTGACAGTCTTAAAGGCTAACAAGGGTTTGGCCTTGACGGTATCTGAATAGGAGATTCCACAAGAACATGTAATTGCTCTGACATAGCAACATAATTCAGTAGTAGAGGACAGTCTTTGAGTATTCATTGATCATATATTTATGAAATATAGGAAATACAGAAAAATAAGTTCAAAGACTACATTTAAAATGCATTGTCATTCAAGAACTACTGGGATTCAGTGTAAATGTTGGAATCTTCTACTTTTCAGCCAAACTCTAACTTGAGTGATAACTTTCAACTTCCTGAACAAATTGCATTTGAAATTTCTAAAATGATGGCAATATAAGTTTATTCCTAACTAGTTATTTTATGCTACTTTGTACCACAAAAATTTTACCCTGTCTATGATTTTGAGATGTTTGAAGTTACCCGTCTGTGGGAGTAGGACTTTGTGCTCTCTCTATTGAGACTTAAATGACTGCAGAATCAGGACAACAGTTTAAAACCTTTGGGATTGTAGGGGTTAAAAGGTGCTCTTGTAAGAGGAAGTCATTATTATTTACTCATGGTGAGCTGAGGTATATGACGAGTCACAGGAAGCTTCCACACATATTACTTTTGCAAGATGTCTTAGTTGAAGTTCAGTAGGTTCAGGTAGTTATCATGAAACCATGGATTAACAAAAGAGTCGGAACATACCTGAGAATCTCATTAAACTTCACTGGCAGGAAGTGTCTTACAAAGTCTTTCTCAGAGATCAAAACAGGAAAAACACTTAGAAATACACAGCGTGAGGAAAGACTGATGGCCTCTAAGAAAGGAAAGGCAGGCTTCACCATGTGGTTGGGTTTCTTTGAAGACAAGACTACCGTAGGAGACAAAAAATGGGATTCAATGGACATGTCATGTTCAGATTTCCAGAAAGGATTTGACAAAAGTCCAGCTCATGTGTTGCTCTCTTTTACTGCAAAGTGGCTCAAAAGCACATGGGCTAGCTGCCTGTTAGCGGTGTCTTACTGTTCAAAGTGCAGTGGAGAATGGAGGAGGAACGAGCTGGGCTCTGGGGGCATCTGGGCGCGCTAACTGCTGTGAAATGTCATGCATTGATGTTTCACATAGCAACATCAACTGTACTTAACTCTGTCTCTGCTGATTCCTATTGAAATGGCCAACTTTCCTTCTGGAGCTCTGATTTTCTACTGAAATTCTTATTTTGATCTGCAGGGCTTTTTGACTTAGGTACACTGGAAAATTTTTCAGCCATTACCTTTAAGATCTACTATAAATGGCTGAAATATGGCTACTATAAATTTACAGAATCTATGTACAGAAGCTGATGCTTCACAGCATCTTTTGCAAGCTTGTGTATTTCAGCAGATAAGAGGCTATTGTTGAACTGGGACCCTATCCAAAATTCAACAAAGTCAGTTGACAGACTCCTATTGATATTTAATAGATCATGAGAGTGACTGTTACAATGTGACCTCCAAGTTATTCTTCTTTTGTAGCAAGAATAAAATAAAGCCTAGCCAGATTTATAGATTAAAGCTCCTATGTCCTCAAACATCCTACATTTTTGTGTATACTTGTTCATTTAACTCCCAAGTTCTGCAGGTTAACAGACCAGACTTGTTCATGACTTTCCTCCAGAAGGAATGCTTTCACCAGTGCTTCAACTTGCTTCTCCTTCCACATAGCTTCAAATAGGAATGAGCAATATCCAGCCTTCTGACAGAAACAGCCCACAGATGTTAGCAATCCAGTCTAGTGCTTGTATATTTGCTAGTCTATTGAATATTAACTACTAGAGCTGGATATGATGTGGTCCATAAATCTAGACAGTGTAACATCAGGTTGCGAACACCCCTTTAGGACATTTTTTAGAGTCCTAAATATTGGAGTTTGCTTCTGGAGATGGCTTTCAAGATCCTTTTCATCACACATTCTTAAAAAGCTATATTAGGTCCATGAATTCTGTTAACTTATTTAGATTTTCCTTCCTCCAAGGAGTTACTGTTTATTATATTGATACAAAAATTCTATCAAATGCTTTCATTTAGTCTGATGAGAAATTGAATTTTTTACTGACAACAATATGTATTGTACAGATTGGGCCTTATCTCCAGAAGTAAAATTCTTTCTGTCAAGACAGTTCCTTCTCATCTTCTGTGAATGTACTCCTTAACTGCAGCCATTATCATGAGATAATCAAAAGTATAACTTCATAAACCTTCCTTAAAGGACAATTGAAAAGAAAAAGTCCATGTAAAAAAAAATAAATAAATAAAAATAGAAAGCTTTGATTGTTTAGGGCCGAAGAGATCTATCAGATCCTGGAAATCAACAGCAATTTGCATCAGTCAAATGACACCAGTCGTATTTGACAGATGGCATAAAAAGTCCTATGAGCAATTTAGATTAAATATATTTTTTCTTTCTTCATTCGCCCTCCTTTTTCACCATCCACAGCTATTTTATTGAATTACACATTCCTATCTAGTTGCTTCTCAAAAATACCTAAGTCATCATTAAAAATCTGTAGACCTTTTTAGAATTCATGTACTAAGATAATGAAATAGTTCTAAGGGCTTTTGTGTCTTGTTCTTTAGTGTTATGAAACACTAAAACAGTTATGTGAGTAAATAATGAACACAATTTACTGACTGCAATTTGCAATATTTTAAAGGGTTCAGTACCTTCAGTTACTAAATTATCTCCATTGTGGGCCACACGTACAGGCATAGAAGGAGATCTTGATTTTAAACATAAAAGTAATTTTCTTTAAAGCTGATGCTCCTGCTCACACAGCTAAAGTTAGACACATATGTGATCAGTTTGCTCTGTAAGATCTATTTCCTTTATTACATTTTTGTGCAGTAGCCAATAAAGGGAGAGTAAGACATGACTTTGATTGCAAACACTGGCAATAAAACAAGATTTTTCATAATATTATCACCATTCTCATATTCTTATGAAAGGTTCATATGTGGAAGGGGAAGGCAAAATGCCTCAATGCCTTTGCACATTAGTCAACCTCATGCCTGTTGTCATTCGGAGCAATCCCTAACACATTCTGGCTCAAAGCATCAATTAGTGGAGCTAATTTTATCAGCTGATGGCCTGGTCCAGAATTTTTTATTTAAAATCACCCACTAATGAAATGAATGGCACTGGAATGGCCATGTTACTCAAGGCTACCATTTTTCTTAGCTATCATTACTCTTTTTTCAGGCAATGACTATAGTAAAAAGCCTACATCTTCATAATGAAAATCTATTAAAACATAAAATATGCAATGCACAACTATGTATTGCTCTTTGGACCTGAAATTTTGAACAAATGGTGTTAACATAAATCGTATATACTGATTTTTCAAAGGCACTTAGAGAATCTAAGCAGTTTTTTTAAAAGTGCTTCTAATGTGTGTATTCACAATTGTCACTACAATAATATCCACCCAAGAAAGTGAGAAAATGCTTTAGCAGGTCACTTGTGAGGTCATAAAGTGAGACTGTACTGAACCATAAAAAAAGTGTCTCTTTATACAAATAGAAGTCCATTTTCAAAACTGAATTTAGATTTTACATTTCCTAACTATTCTCAGAAGTACAGTCTCTCAAATCTGAAGTATACTGAGAATAAAAATACTTTTGAAAGTTGGTTTTAGAGATTTTAATTGAAAACTACACTGAAAGTATACAGATTTGTTAAATTAATTTCTACAGCAATCAGAAGTAATACTAAAATATATTTCACCAGAAATACTGTTGGTGATTTGGCATCTCTATTAGTCAAATATATGTGGATATACTCCTTTTGTTGAACTGCCTGTTGCAGGTTCTTTTTTTTTTCTCTCTTTTTTTTTTTTTTTTCTCAAATGTTACACAAATGGATATGTGTAAGCTCAGTGGATTTATCATATCTGAGCTATATATAGATGATGTTAATTTGTGACTGAACAAGATTTTGCAAAAATCTGCATACTAAGGTGATTACCCTCCTCCTGATGAACTAAATGAATGTTTTTCCTTATGAATATACATATGCTATTACTGAGTCTCCTCAAAAAGCTATAGTTGGCCATATGAATCCATCTTTCCTACTTCAGTCTCAAGATACTGAACAGTTTTAAAGAAGAAAATGAAAATCTTGATGGACCTTTTTTTCTTTTTTTTTTTTTTTTCCCTTCATTTTTCCTTCCTTAATTTTTCATGACTGAAAATATTTCTAGGAAAATTGCTTCTAAAATGTTTCTAATGTTTATTTTATTGAGTTTACTTTGGTGAGATAATCAAACTTAGAAAACATTAAAATCCACAAGGTGATTGGATACTAGTAACACAGTTCTTGGAAATGTTGAAGAGAAAGGGAAAAGATTGAATAGATAATTTGTAAATATCTGCAGACTGACAGTTATAAATTGAAACTTCTGGTGAATCAAGATTTTCTGAGTGTCTTCTGAGCATAATATTCTATCAGCTACAAACATACAGGTTTTAGATGACTGCAGTGAAAGTCCCATAAATAATAATATTGAAATGACAGAAAATATAGTAATGATTATGATTTCACACTCTTTCATCCACTTCAGCTGTAATCATTCCAGTTTAAAACTCTTCTTAAATTCTGCTTTGTTTTGAATTATTTATCTGCTACACATTATGCTTTCCACACCAGTTGCACAAAAACATGAAAAACTAGACCATGAATATTCTTTTCCTTCTTCTCTACTGATTGTAATGGTGTAACAACATAGCTGTATGTGTGAAGAAGCAGCCACTTCGTAACATGATACATTACACTGCTTTTCTTACTTGGCTTGATAGTGCTTTTCCCACCTGACATTGCACACTTCTCTCTTAGCAGCTTGTTCAGCAGGTCTCACACTGCTCCTCTCCTCATTTTATATCAAGCTGTGCCATATATGAAAATGTATGGCACTACATTAAGATGGCAATGTATTCTTCACTCCAAGTTTAAGTCCAATATCATAACTGACAGAAGCAGTGGTTCCATTAACAGCTTCACAGCACTCTTGGAAACTTGGAGAGGTTGGTTATTTCTCTTTAGAGGTTCCTATTTAGCAGATAATTATCTGTACCTCACCCGAAAAGAAACACTTCAGAATTCAACAGCAATTGCTCAAGTGGCAAAGTAGCCCTAGTGTATATCTAATAACAAACTGTGAAGATGAAGCACATCTCTGTTGCTATTAGGGAAGTAACAGTCAAGAGTGGCAGGCATGTGGCAGCAATCACATAACGTTATAGTAATGTTAGAGCAGAGAATTAGAAGCAATGAAATGGTGAGGCCCAGATCCTCAAAGACATTCAGATAGGTAACTGTCATTGAGATCTACCTCTGAATAATTCTTAAATCTTTAGGAAAGTCAGTTTATCTTCTCTGTGTGTCAGTTACCTAACAGTAAAATACATAGAGTGAATTAAATGTTTGTAAATCTCAATAAGATAACAGACACCGCATAAATATTAGATACGAGATTGATGAACATGCCTTGTTTACTCTAAAGACAGTAAAGACAGTAAATACACACACTATGTGTATATATATATATATATATATATAATGGGCTATATATTTTGTATTATATATATATATATACATATATATAAATATAGGGGCTCTCCATACTTAACTCCCTGAATTATGATGTGCTGTAGCTAGGCCACCTATGACCTTTTATATATTTAACATGAGTTTTGAACTGTAAAATTAACCAGCCAATACATTCAGTGTCTTATGTATGAGCTGCCAAATGCTGCCGTTTTTTTTTGTTGTTGTTGTTCTTTTTTTTTTTTTTTTTTTTTTTCCTGTGGGTTTCCGCATACTGAGACAAATCTATCTCAAGACACTTACAAGGCCGTTAACCTAATCAACATGTACAGCAACATAATGAGGCCATCTTGATACAAGGTCATGACTGAACCCTATCATTTGGCTTCTTTTCAAAAAAGCCAAATCTCAGGAAAACAACATACAAAAGTAACACCTGGAGCACAGGACCCTTGTTATTAGAACATGGTCTTACCTATTTTTTTCTCCTTTAGAGATGCTTGGTACTCCAAGGGTCTTATGGGCAAAATCTTGTCATTACAGAAGTTAACTTTGTGATAGCAGCTCATCTGATACTAAACTAGATGCATACATTTGTTCAGAAGAGTCATTCCCTAAGTTCCGTAAATTATGTTGACCATATTTCTGTTGAATGTATTAGGAACTTAGATGATTAACTGAGAATGAGGAACCTTAACCAGAGAAAGCTAATGTGAAGTGAGATCAAACCCACTATAGAAATTAATTCCTTTGCTTTATTCTTTAATTAAATTATAAGGATTGCAGTACAAATTGTCATCTCAAGTATCTGTAAAAGCTCATGTTTTAGAAAAGTAACACAAGTTGTTTCACTTGTCCTGCATATTTAAATAACATATCTTTAAGTTACTTGGTGGCTTAAATCACACTGCTAAATCAAATTAAGGATGGTCCTTGGAAAAAGAATATCTGAATATCATAATGAGTTTGTTGATTTTTATCTTCATATAGTCCATTTACAATGAAAAAGAAAAATCTACAAAAAGGGTATAACAAAGTATCAAAGTATCACTCATAAGTTCAAAGTTCAAAGTATCATTAATATACTCAGTCTTTACTGAATATAAAATGCAATGAGGTAGATGACATTAGATTCTTCTTGAACTACCTGAGTTCCTATAACCAGATAATGCATTTCAGATGTACTGTGAGATTCTATCATTTCTTTTCATCATTTCTTTTAAACATTTTAACAAAGGAATTATTGAAAGATGCTCCTGATGCTTACTGACTTCCAAGTTCTGATCTCTCTATATTTTGTTTGAAAAAACATTTATTTTTTGTCTAATCTGTACGTGAAACAAACAAACAAACAAAATCACACACATAAAAACAAACAAACAAACAAAAAATAAACAAACAGCAATGAGACCTTATTGTTCTCTACAACTACCTGAAAGGAAGAAGCTGGGGGAAGTTGGGGGTCAGCCTCTTCTCACAGATAACCAGTGATGGGACTAGAGGCAATGGCCTCAAGTTGTGCCAGGGGATGTTCAGGTTGGAAATTAGGAGACATTTCTTCTCAGAAAGAGTGGTTAGGCATTGGAACAGAATTGCCCAGGGAAGTGGTGGAGTCACTGTCCCTGGGGGTGTTTAAGGAAAGGTTGGACCTGGTGCTTAGGGACATGGTTTAGTGGGTGACATTGGTAGCAGGATGATGGTTGGACCAGATGATCTCAGAGATCTTTTCCAGTCTTAATGATTCTATGAATCTATGTATGATAACAGTTAAAAATGAGCAAAACAAATACCTCCTAAGAGAGGATTCCTCCTGAGAGGAAGGTGTTATTCTGACATCACTCCCTGAGTGCTGGGTGGTTCCCACAATGCTTCAAGACAAGGACAGGAGAGACTGCACTGCACTGTCACCTATCCATTCTTAATTGTCAGGGCTTAATTTGAACAAGTGTGAAATTGAATAGAAAAGTGATCATCAAAAAAATATTATCTTAAAACTGCTAACAAAACGATGTAGAAACATTTAATTTTGCTTGATTTACTTAGAGTGATCAAGAATGATCATTGAGACATTTATAATGGATTGGCTTTTACATTTCCAGCTTTGGTTGCATTATCTGCCAATTACCCTTTGCACAGCACACTGTCCTCAGTGAAGGGCACTTTCAAAGCTCTGCTGGAGGTTTATAGTAGGAAACCGAGAGTGTAATTCAAGCCTCCATGTCAATTAGCATTTCCACTCTGAGAACATGTTTACCATGATTCTGTCTCTGCTGCTAACACCCAGTTGCCAGTGGACTGGTCTACTGACCATGCAGCTCTCCCAAATACTGAAGCTAAGCTACATTGCAGCTGCTTGTCAGTGGCACTGGTTTGCTAACTACATATCCCTCATTTCTGCAATTAGCTCTTTCTTCAGTATCCCCTGCAACAGTTAGATAAAATGTGCAGAGGAAAATCCATTGTACAAACATTAGAAACCAGTCACTACTTGCTCAGATAAATGGTTGGCTATTTCCCGAATGCTACTGCAAAATCATGTAATAGACTCACCTGGGATAATCTCAGAAGTAAAAGCAAAGCTAGTATGGTCCAAAATATTCATTACATTGGAGCTTTCACAATGTTTATTACAGTAATAGTCTATTTACTGTATTTGCCAATTCTGATGCATTGTCGCCTGCCACCTGCCTTTTTCTCTATTTCCTTTCCTAATTTAAACTGTCTTTCAAATCATTGCATTTATAAATTCTCATTGATAGATGAAGAAAAGAGGGAGAGAAAAAGAGTTGACATTATCCTTCTTACAGAGATCAAAGTGCGATTTATTGCTTCAAGTATTCAATCTATTTCCTTAGGCTGTGTTATAAATGCAGCTGCATTACCTGCTGCATGTCATCAAAGATCACAAGCAATTTGTTCTACAATAAAACTGGAAAAGTACAATCACTGTTAAATAACATCTGCAGAAATCAAGGTGATGCTGGTAATTTTGGAGAAGACCTTTTTACTATCAATGCGTTTTGGATAATGGAATGTAATTGGGAATGGATGTATAACCAGCTCCTAAATCAGTCAAGAGTTTTTGATGATATGATAAGAAAAGAGAGAAAAACTTGACTAATACAGGATCCCATCAGAAGTCACAATGAACAACTGGCAGTAAATCCTTTGTATATCTCATTATCCTGTGTCTCCTCATATCAAAGAATAGGAAAAGGAAAACTTACTGAGGAATTTGAATAATAATTTAGTAAATTGGATCAAGTATACCAAACAATTATTTACAAGTAACAGAATTTACCAACACTTTGACAAATAATAAAATAATTGGCCTAGTCTGAAATAGATTAGATATTTTTCTAAAACAAGACTGTATTCAAAGATCACAGATCCTGTTAGGCTCATCAATAATGAACTAGATTACTGCCACTCTTTTATATGTTTTTCTAATTTAATAATCTGATGAAGATGATAATGCCAAGCAGATTCAAGAAAAAGAAATATATTGTGTTCATATATTTTCTAGAAAAAAGGAGGAGGATGTTTAATTGCTCAGCTTAGCACAAATCACTGATAAAGAACAGTTAGGCTACAGATGACCAGCTGCCCTTGAAATAGCTGGTAAGAACCAGGACTGGCGCTGAGTCTATTACAGGAGAATACTTGCTCTTGTTTGAAATAGTGGAAGTGGAAAAAAACAACATTCAGAACCCAGGTCTTTTGATCCTTGGAATGTGTTCAGTGCACTTTTGAGATAAACCTTAAGGGCTTTAGCAAATCAGATTCTTGAGGAGAGTCCACGAAAAATCAAAGTGCGTATGTGCATGTATATGTGCATGAGTGTCTGTGTCTTCTTCCATTTATACAAAAACCTGAAGGCCTTTTTTAAAACTTAGAGTATTTTGAAGCAAGATAAAAGGAAAAGAAAAGCAAAGGTAATAGTTTTTATCTGTAGGGATTATCTCTGTAAAGTCATATAGAGTTTTGAAAGTCAAGGTTATAAACAATTTTTAGAACTAGAAAATGCAGTTTTACTGAGACATGCTTATTTATACTGCATACTGTCTTAGTGCACAGAGAACTATGCACATTAGGCTTGGGGAATGTGTGTATTTATGGGTAAATTAGTCTTCAGAGGATACAAAGCATTTGTTTTATGAGGTAAACATTGCTAACTACAACCATTTAAAGGAATGAATTTATAAAAGATTTTCAGCAATGATGTAAACAATGCCTAATTCTTTCCAACCCAAGGGTGTGATTTAGGGGGTCAGGGAAACAAAAAAAGAATGTGTTAGTTCTCAATGAGATTTATGTAGAAAAGCTTTAAAAATGCATTTGGAAAACATTAATGAAATAATAGGATACAACTTGAAACAGGGTTCCAAATATGGGCTATTACTAATGTTAAAAGACTATTACACTCATTCTAACATGCAGGTTGCCACCTGTTATGTACAATACCCCTGACAGATAATTCAGTATGTCAGGTAGATGACCAGCTATGTAAGCACATAAAAAATAGGGTCTGTGTGGTTTAGCCATAAGCAGTTCCTTACTCTTTCTCATGTTCTGGCAGCAATACTTGAATAGGACTGACAGCTGTGAAATGTCTACAAACACTTTGAACTGAAAGACAGCACAGCTCTTCTTCAGGAATATACAAGCAGCTATTGCTTTTGGCATTCACATCCCCAGACATAGCTTTCCATACCCTCTCCTAGAGCTGCAGATTCAGCCATGACTCAGGCTAGAATGTGCCACAATTTTTTGCTGATGTCTTTTTGAAACACCAGGATGTTTGTTTATTTTCATCTCCTTTCATCTCCTTTATGCTACCTGAAATTTAACAGCTAAGAAACAAAACAAAAGAAAAGCAAACAAAAAACATAATGGCCTGATTTTGTTTCAACATAGTAACTCTTTGCTTTCTAAATATACTTCTGTGGGTAGAAGCAAGCAATGCATTGCACATTCATGTAAACCATCCCAAGGGACACTCTCTCATGGTGATGTTTTTATCTAATATCCTTTTAGGTCAAAAGTGTACTGTAAAATATTAAATTCGGTATATTTTTCTAAACAACAAAACTGGAAATGTGCAAAGATATGCATAAGCTTCCACATATGTAATTACTGAAGACAGATTCTCTTTTAAAATGTTTAACAATCACTAGGTAATGAAAAGTACCCCAGCACATGGAGGCATATATTATTTTTTCAGAACCATGATGTATCATTCATTCTGTATGCTTAATATCAGCATCCAACTACTGCTATGCCTTCAATCCCTTCTTTTATAAATGACTTTCTTTTTAGAAACCCACCATTCTAGGACCTGAGTTTCAGCATCAAACATTTTTTGGTGGAACACGTCCCACAGTCCATCATCTCCTTCCCTTCTCATCTCCTAAATACTCTCTAGCCTCTGCTGCAAATTGATTCCTCTCATGTCTGTCTGATCCATGGACCATGCCAAATTCTTCTGAGGCTTTAAAGTTGGATTTAAGGGCACAGAATTAAACTGAAGTGCCAGCTGAGAAAAAATGAATAAGCAAATTGAAAATTTTAAATCTCTGATGAGCTAGTTTCAAATGCTTTAGTCTTTTCAAGCATTATATTTGCATCAAAATCTCTATCGTATAAACAGAATTAAACATACTTCTACTTTCCTTTTTTTTTTTTTTTATAAATAAAAGACCTGACAAACAGTAAAAGATCCAAGCATTTGCTTTCCTATGGTCAATCTTGGTCTCTGTAAATCTCAGATGAGGCTGAGAAATTACTTTCTTGCTTCTATTTTTTGAAGAGAAAAATCTTTTTAACTTGAAAGTAATAGAATGTATGGAAACAGAAATGGGCTAATGAAAAATGTGTGAGCATATACACTCAAAACATGTCACCTGGAATTAAAGACAGTGAGGTACAGTATGATTGAAGCAGAAGACAACTGCATTTTTAAACTTTCTGGCAAATTTCACCCTTGTTGACTTGGTAAGTATAAGTAAGAAAATATTATTTACAGTTTCATTTAATTTAGATAGACAGTTATCTCTGAAAAGAGTGAAACCTTCAAAGAGGAGCACTTAAGATAGCTGTCTATCAAGACAACTCAAGGGATAATTTTTCCCATTCATCAAACCAAACTTGCTGGCAGAATTCTTCATCTGACTTCAAAGATGTTATTATTCAGCAAGGTATTTGACTTTTTTTTTTTTTTTTTCTTAGTATACCCATTGGAAATAATAACTAGGCTATTAATGAAGAAAAGTGATGTCAAATGTCATTAGAAAACAGATGAGGGAATGTTTACTTTTTAAACCAGATATAAAGCAAGATAATTCATTATTTGGATAAAAATTTGAGATCTTTTATTACATTGAGCCAGGAATATTTTCCTGCTTGAAAGGGAGAATATATGAGTTCAAAAAAATAACTGAATGACAAAAAAGTTATTTCCAGTTCAAAAGTTTGAAACTGACTGGGCAATATTGATTTATATAAGAGTTTTATCATCCCTTTCTTATAATGTATCCACATATGTGACTGTTCATTACTTGAACTAATGTTATTGCTGAATCAAACTACTATGAACCACCATGGATATACTTTGATATTACATTCTGAATTACAGCTTCAGTCTCAGCTGTAGCTAGTAAACTTGCCTGGTATTAAGTTTTCAGAAAATTAACATGTAATGTAAGAAATGCAACCTTGAAAGTATGAGGAAAAATTTTGACTGATAATATGCAAATGGTCAAGAGTTCAAAACCTTAACAGAGAGATGCCCAAAGCTGTCATACAGGTCCATATGCCACAAGCTCTGGCAAAATGATTTAGAAAAATGTTTACTGATTACAAGTCAAATCCAAGTTACTCCCGTATTATTTTGCAGTCCTGAAACTTTCTAATTCTATCTGTGCTTCATACATGTATATCTCAGAGTTCTATATAGGCTGCCCTATCTGCCCTATGGACAAGACTTCCTTGTGCAATACTGCCACATCTTCTTTGTGACTTACTGTTCTGGAATTATTCTTTGATAATACTATTCCTGAAATTTCACTATACTGGAGAATTAGAGAAGCTGTTCGGGAATATAAATTGTTGGGGTTGTTTGCTTGTTTTACACCTTAAGGAGTGTATGAAATACATAAAATTAAGGATTTTCCTTTCCTTCACTCCAGTCCCAACAATTTCCCAATCAGAAAGTCTGTCTTTCCCAAACAACACTAAGAGGTAACTCATTTGGTGAAGGCAACAGAATATCTCCGTAGAATAAAATTTGTACTTCTGTCCTTCTAACCCCATCTCCCAGGAGTTCATTTTGTTGAGGTTAGGACAGGGGCAGAGTGGCAGCACAATATGAGGAAACCTCACACTGCCTTTTGAATAAAATGAAAAGAATAAAATGAAGGCTCCAACTGCAGGGCTCTTGTTCCAGCACTTTTGCAAAAGCAAAATGTTTTTATCAAAGAAAGATTGAGTTTCCCAGTTGACTTGCAGCCCTACAAACCTTCACATACATGGCATGCTTTATTCATGAGCTGTGGACTCAAGTCACAGACAAAGTTGCTCTCTACTGAGATAGAAAGACTCAAGGCAGCATTTAAATGGTGACTTAAGCAGTAGACCTTTTGAAATGCATTATTATAAGCGAGCAAAGTTTTAGTAGCCTGCATCATGCACTCAGAGTAACTGCTGAAAAAATATTTCTCCAAAGTTTAACTTAATTCAATGAAGAATCCATTATAAAGAGTCATAAAATAATCATTTCTACTGTTCTTCTAAGCACCCTCTGTTTTTTACACAATCACATTCAGAATATGAACATTAATTTAAAAATCATTCCAGTCTGCCATGCGGACTATTTAAAGGAGCTGCAATAAAGTGCTCTTAATTTTAAATTTCACAGAGACCAATATTATTGCAAATATTTCAATTCAGTGCTCAAGGATGTTACAGGAGGCTACCTCCACATCTGTGCCATCTCTATTGTTGGGGTCGCATGGATATTTTTAAACTAAGAGCAAAACTAGGAAAAGCAAGCTGAAATCATTAATGAAATGACTACAATGATTATCATACCCAGTAAAAGTGAACCTAAAGTTAAGGTAATACTCAAATTTTAAAGGAAAGCAAAAACAAACAAGCAAACAAACAAACAAAAAGCTGAAAAAAGTACCATTGTTTATATGAAAGAACATTTTTTATCCAGGATCACTTTCTCTGTGCAACTCTTCTTAGGTATCTCATCAACTGGGTATAACAGGAAACTCTAAATCCAAGATACAAATCTCAATAAGAAAATAACACATAGGATTCCTTAAAAATAGCAGAGACTTCCAATTTAGCAGCAAGTTAATGGTTTAAGTATTAGTCATCAGTGTAGCTGCATCAAGCCTGTTCACTTCTTTCACAGTTCATAAACCTAACAGGAAAAGATGGAGGTTTACATATCAGCATTATCAAAATACATTTGGAAAAAATACATTGTTTAGGAGTAAGAAAATAAATAGATGACACATCCATATGTACATTAGTTCCATTCCCTCATGGAAACATGCCATGTACATACTGTTGTAACATGTATTTCTGATATCTATAAGTGTATTAACATGGAATAAAAGGCTGGCAGAACTTTAAAAGATTTTTTTTTAAATCATATATAGAAAAAAAATCATACAGAGCCTTATATTCTGTTATTATAGTTTTTTTTTGACACTTGTTCCTCCATCAGAAGAGCTTAAAACACATAAGTTCAATTGAAAATGATACTTACTACTACAGACATGCTAAGTATTTTTCAAAATCATGTTTAGCAAGCTCATACACACAAGACAAAAATAAATTAAAATATTCTTAGCCTGGTGTTCAGCCAGCATGATTTTATACAGGTCCAGAAAAGTTGGTCCATTTAGTTTAGCTTATTTAAAATACACAGAAAATATCTACCACCATTTTTACAGCTGTAGTAATGACAGAGCTTAAATAGCTAGGATGATTTTGACTTCAGGTGCTAGAAAGCAAAGATGCATTGCTATATAGCTTGGAACATGAGATACAGTTACCACAAATAGAAAGGTATAGTGTTTGGATCACCCCCAGTTGCATGTTCATACTAATATATTTCCCAGAAGTTTACTCCAACTGTAAACACTGAGAGAGGAGTATTTGCCCAGAAATGTGGAAGAATGTGGGAATACCTTTTTCAGAACAATAAATTTCCTTGTAACATCATATGACCTATTTTCTAAATAATACATATTTTACTGCATTATGTTTACAGCAAAACAAACAAACAAATAAATAAATAAATCAGAGCACTCTCAAAATTAATCTGAATTCTAAATTGGAGTCAAGAATTGGAGTCACTAATACTGGAGATGTGTTCCTATTTTAGTTATGTGTTTAACCAGAGCTTTTAATCAAAACGTTACAAAACTATGTGGAAGTTTAAGTACAATTATAAATCTCAAATGTGAAATTCCAGCCTAGCTTTAAATGATGGGTTCCTCACCCATCTCATTCTCTTTTACACTATCCTTTTTCACCTTCATATGTTTGCTACTAATTAATACTGTCATATCGCTACCCTCTTCCACAACATTCAGTCAATGTCAGCAACTAACCTTATGCTCTGTTGCTGCTTATAGATTAATCTACTGAGCCATCTGTCTGTTTTTTTTTTTTTTTTTTTTTTTCTAGTCTAAGTATTTCCACATTGTGTGATATTGTAATAAGCCAAAGCTATTTAATCTAAAATATTATTTTAATCTGTGAAAGATGGAATGATTTGTGTGGAAACTGTAGATGGCTTCATGCAAATATCAGTGGTGCCACAATGATAGAAGAGACTAATCCTCTTTTTATTATCCTTATTTATACTTTTATTCTCATTTTCATTATTATATTACTTTCTATTTTTCAGTCATGCAATCTCTTTCTGCCTCTCTTTCTGCATAGCCTGACATATTATATGAGAATTCTATTTATACTATATTAAGAAAGAATCAAGTTGTCTTAAGAATAAAATAAAAATAAAAATAAATAATAGTAAAAAAATCTAATATAGGAATGGGCAGCTAACAAAATAAACAAGTATTATCAGACTCTGCTGGAGAAAATTGTGTAGCCCAGTTACTTAGAGTGCTCTGTAACAAAAGTTATGCAGGTAGCTAATCATAAAAGAGGCAGAATTCCAGATTGATGCTGTATATAAGAAGAAGATGGATACATGGTAACAATGTGACTGAATAGTACTAAGTCTTTCTCAGGAATATACGTATCTAGATAATTCCTAATGCACATCATTAATAGGTCTACTACTACTACTACTACTACTACTAATACCTCAGGTTCATGTAGTGATATGAAATATTGGTATTGCCTTTGAAACCAGGAAACTTGATCCCCATTTACTTACTCCTCATTTTTAATTGCAATTCACTTTCCTTCCAGTTGGGCTGTATGATGTTTGGTGGGACTATGTTTAAGTAAAACTATAAAAAGTGATTTCAGCTAAAAATAAGTATTCAAAAATAAATCTAAAATGGTTTGCAACAGCTTAAAATATATCCATTGGTGACTTGTTTTTGTATAAAACTGTATTGACATAGTCATACCAAACTTTTTACAGACTTCTTGGAAAATCTTGGAAAATCTACTTTTAGAAGTAGATTGTGTTTATATTAGATTATATTTATTTTAGAAAAATACAAATAAAACATTTCTTTTAGAAGTACAGCTAGAGATAAATGTCTAGATACACATTTTTTTTTTTTTTTCTAGATACAAAATGAGCAAAGCAAAAGGTTAGATATACAAAAGGACTGCAATATCCAACATGAAGGATTTTAAGAACAGGTTAGATAAATCTCTGTCAGGGTGACATGGAAAGACCTCAGGCTGTCGTGGGGCAGAGCAAGCAGATGTGGACTAGACAGAGCAGACCGAGATGGCATCAGGACCTATAATTCTATTAAGTTATCAAAATGATTCTAGTATTAAATAACATTTTGTGTTGGCCTTTTTTCTGTTCATACTCTTCTATGAATCGGAAAGAACATTTTGGAAGTAAAATGAATGTCTCAGTGGCATCAACAAGAGGAATATTAATCCAAAGACTCAATATTGCATAATATGTTTTGAGCACATGTAATAAATAAAAATAAAAACTGAAAATCTTACAGTAACAGTTGATTTCAATATTCTCTTTGCATTGCTATAATTACAATAGTAATAAGGCATAAAACAAATCTAATTTTTTTTTACTTATGTTAGTTTTGAACTGTTACAATCATACTCTTGCAACCAGAGTGGTGTAAGGATACAAGAGGCAAGATCTTCCAGGAGAAATTTCTTATTAGACTCCTCCATACAATTGGGTCAAAAAAGCTTCCAAGGTCTTTACCTCAGGTCTGACAGGAATGCGAAAAATACAAACTTCATAGAGAATAGGCCACTATTGTTCTTTATTAATTTGGTTAAGTTATATTATGAAAGGAATGAGTAGATAGCAACACTAGAAAAGAGGGGCATATTAACAGGGAGATAAGTTAACTTGTCATTAACTCATCTAGAATAGAGAGAAAAGAGCTTTCAGAGTTCACATAACAGAGATGGATCAGAAAAAGAATTGTAATGGAATATAAGAACTGATGTAATTCTATTGAAATAAAAATGTTTAGTATCCAGAATTATAAGCTTTATTTCCCAGGTTCATCTTCTGGGAGTATTTTGCCAATGTTCCTCTAAGAATCAGGACTGGAGAGGTCAGAGATGGAAGAGTTGTTCTGTGAAAAATGCCCCCCCTGTGGTTATTAGACATTCCTGTCCTTTATTGTTTGTCTGCATGGTGTACTCTAGTGCAAGGAATTAATTTCACTTGTATCACTGAAAAGGAGTCAAGCTCATGAAACCAATAATATTTTACTGTAAATACTTTGATAACAGAAATTGCTATTTTAAAATTCCTTCTTCTGCCATCTCACTGTTGTACTGATAGGATAATAAGATTGTGGAGGTAAACACAGATCTTCTATAATGTGATAAATAAAATACAAGCTGCATATTTTAGTGTCTTATTTATTTAGAACTGAACCATTAAACAAAAAGTTCAGGAGCACACCTTTATACTACTAGAGTATCTCTTCTCTGTGTTCTCATTTCAAACAAACAATGATAAAAATTTGTATGACAAAATAAAAGTGACTTTTCTGAAGATGATCAATTCCTGAGCTTCAAACCAAGTTTGAAACGTACTTTCAGTAATTTCTAACCATTTTCACCAAACCTCCTTGAACAGAATTTTCCATTCAGCAAAATCTATTCAAGAGGTTCAATGGTTTTCTTTTTCACGATTTCAAATGCAGTGTGATAGTGGGAGCATTACTTTCATGATCACTGAAATTAGCATCAAGGTAAATTCTGAACCTCTTTTTCCCCTTGCCTGTATTCTTCCTTCCAGTCTTTGTTGCAAATTTAATGGATGCAAACAAAATTCACCACTGTAGGGTAAAAAAAAAAAAAACGTTGGCAGCAAACCTTTTGAAAGGAGCTGTGCTAAGAATTTTGGCCTTTTTGGTTCACTTCCAGGTGGATTTGTGTTTGTCTCTTGTTAACATTTAAGACAAGCAGTCTGACTTTCCTTAAATAGTTTCAGTGACAGAAATCTGGATGATAAAATGTTTCAAATAAAATGGCTTGACCCTCACACATAATACGTTTCATCTTGAAAGTGTAATTATGGGACCTTAATGAGAACAAAGCTTAATTGAATTGCCTTTTTGTTATTCTTTCTGTCCTTTAGCAGGGTCTTAGTTTGATTTTAATGACATTCAGTAGGAGATTCATTACCAAGGCTTTCTGTTTGTCACTCTTCCTTTTTAAAAACATTTCATTCGGAACTTATATTTCTGTATATCACGTCTTGTTTGAAAGTATATGGAGCATAAGCTATTGCCTAAGTTTTCCCTTTTCTATTATCTCAACTTTTAATTTGCTGTCTCTGGAACAAGTAGTTGTCAAACCCTTTTCTCTGTTAACCTCTCTGATGACCCAGCAGGTGGTTCATCTGAATCTATCCAGCTTGTATCCTGTTTCTTAAGTTAAAGCAAACAGGCAGTGTGGTGCTTTGCAATTCCATAAGGATGAGTGGTAGGTGAAGTTGCTTCTAAATCCACATCTTAATCTACTACATTTACAGGACCATCAAATGCTTCTGAACTTTTAAACTTTTAAAGGCATAATTCTATTGTCTTTTTTTTTTTTTTTTTTTTTTTAAACAAACAAACAAAAAAGACATAGGAATCTGATCCATTTGGCTTTAACTTTCACTGATGTAAATTACTAGATGTTATAATTAAAATGTATTGCATTTTATATCCCCTACTGACAGAAGGTTTGCTGATGCTGTTCAGTATTTGAATTTCCTATGAACACTTCCTTATTAAGAAAACTCAGGATTTTCACTTCCATACACATATGCCTCTGAGATTAATTTATTTTTTTTTAACCTTATGTTAACCAAAATGTATAATTACTCCAGTCTGGAAGTCCAAATCCTTGGCTGTTTTCTAAGGATATTTCAATGCTTTCATTTTCACTGTAGTTGTTTTATAGGTAAAATAAGAATTGTAAAGATTCCCATGCCCTAAGCTTTATCTAATGAAATGCAAACATAGCATTTCACATTAATCACTAAGAAAATGAGATCTGGAAATGTCAAAAGATTTAACAGACATGGCATACTGTGATCATGGGCAATGATGTCTTGCCATCATTTTCAGATTTTTGTAGATTACTACTTTTTGTGGTTTTGATCTCAGCAATCTGAATCAAAGACTTTTCAAGAAATTTGTTACTCTGATCATTAATCACCTAATTTTCAGCCTTATGGTCAATTTTATCCATGTGGCCTTCCTTCAACATTGTCCATCTGTTTAAAGGACCAATTTTTTGTGTGCCTCACAGTTTACTCACATATTTAAACAGAGCAATTGGATGTATCATTCTTTAAATCATACTCTTTTATGATACTTTTGTAAGGCAGGCTTTCGATTCCTCTGATCATTGTTACATTTATTTCCTGCCTTTAGTTCATTTTGCAATTTTTATAAATTAACCTTCTGGTGCCATCAATATATTTTTTTCCCTTCTCCTCCTGTTTTTTGCAAAACTAATAGTCACAGTAAAAATGTTAGACCCAGTATCTATGTACTGGACTGAAACATTAACAAATGATTTTAAGAAATTCAGGATAAATTCACCTTGCATTTTTATCAACATTATTACCCCCTACAGTTAAATTTGTATAAATAAGCTGTGGAAAAGGTTCAATGGGTTAATAATATTATAGACTATTTCAATTATACAGGCAATTTAAACTGAAAATTATTCATGATAAACTAAAAATCTTAAAATAACTGAAGCCATGTTTGGATTTGTTTTAGATGGAAAAAATAAGTAGATAAACTATGATGAGTAAAATTGCCGACTGCATAAAACATGCCCTTAAAATGTCATTCCTTGTCATTTGGATTTATGTAACACTAAATTGGCATTAGCTAGAAAAATAGTAAGACTGTCTAGACTGAAGTATTTGAATTTCTTCTATTTAAGTCCTATTTGTGGTTTTAATTGCCATTTTCAATGCCATTTTTAAATGGCAGGAGAAATGACAGAAGCAAAGGAAGATAACCTTTATTTTTTTTTTTTTTGAGATATCGCAGTACTTAAATGTTGAAGATGTTGAAAATACTGCGAGGCATCCAGATTTCCTTAAAAAAAAAAAAGTCTTGGAATACAGGTAAGTACCAGAGAACTGAGCATTGATTGAATTATCAGGCAGGAGAACCTACATACTTTCTCATAACCAGCACACATCAGTATACCTAAAATTTAGCACTTGTACAGGTGCTTTTCTAAAACAACAACAGCAACAATATATATATATATTTATTTTTTTTTTCTTTTTTTGCTATGCAGCTACATTCACTTTGATTGCAGCATTGAGAATTACGTGCACATTTTTCTTGTAGGTCTCTTCTTATAAGGACACATATGGTAAAGACCAATAACTAGAAAAAAATATTTCTGATAAAAAATAGAAAATATTCTGTGTAGACAAGGATTATTTCATTTTACAATTATGCTTATGTTATATTTACCATAGGAGTCCCAGAGTTCACAAAGAAGTGAAGTAAAACGAATAATAGAATCAAATTCTGAAGCATAAGAATGAAATTTCTTTGAGGACTGCTGATCTTGGTGATGAGCAAACAAAAATCAAGTTGTAATAAAGTGTCAGACAAAGACACTAGTCAGAATCTCCTTGCTAATTAGGAAATAAGGTGTCTTAATTAGTCGTCCTGCATAACAGTGATAGGTGCACCCAGATTTAAGGCTTTATTCTTCCACCAGATGATTACCTTGCTAATGCATGAGTGGCTAAATTTACTGGGCTTGTGAGAAACTATAATGGAAACTTGACTGATTGTATGTTGTTATCAATGCTAAGCAAATACAATAAGCTTCCTACAACTGATATAAAAATACCTGGTTTATGACTAAAGGGTATTTGCCGCTCCTATACTTGATCATCAGTTGAATTTTGGCTTATTTTTTCATCATATTTAAATTAGCTAGCTGTATTTTCAAAGTCATCAGTATTCAGATACATGCCAAGCCAACATTGTATTGGGTTTACGTGGCAAGGGTTTGGTAGCAGGGAGGCTGCTGGATAGCCTCTGTGCAAAGCCCAGCAGCTGCCGCCATTTCAGGCCAGAGCCAGCTCCAGCCAGCTCCAAAAGGGACCTGTTGCTGGCCAGAGCTGAGCCAGGGAGCAATGCTGGGTGGGCCTCAGGGAGAGCACGCTGAAGAAAAGGGGTGTGTGGGGAGCTGATATGGTACAGTGCATCAGGAGGGCAGGAGGTGCTCCAGGCACAGAGCAGCAGTTCCCCTGCAGTCTGTGGAGAGGCCCCTGGTGGAGCAGGCTGTCCCCTTGCAGCCCATGGGTCCCACATGGAGCAGATCTCCATGCTGCAGCCTGTGGAGAAACCACCGGACGAGCAGGTGGATGTGGCCTGGTGGAGGCTGTGGCCCATGGAGAGCCCCCGAAAGAGCAGGCCCTGGGCCGGAGCTGCAGCCCATGGAGAGGAGCCCATGCAGGAACAGGGGTCTGGGGGGAGCTGCCACCCATGGGGGACCTGTGCTGGAGCAGTTTGCTCCTGGGGAATGGACCCCGTGGTACAGAGCCATGTGGGAGCAGTTCTTGAAGAGCTGCTGCCTTTGATCAGCCCCTGCAGGATCAGTTTGGGAAGGATGGCATCCCATGGGAGGGACCCCATGCGGAGCAGGGACAGAGAGTGACCATGAAGGCGCAGCGGAGATGAAGTATTAGGGACTGACTGAAGACCCCATTCCCCCTGTGCCTCTGAGGGGGAGGAGGTAGAAGAGGGTAGCTGGGGACAGAAGGTGGTTTTTGCTTTTATTTCTTGTCTGCTAGTGATAGACAATAAATTATACTAATCTCCCATTGTGTCTGTTTTGCTTGGGACAATAACTGGGAAGTGATCTCCTCATCCTTATCTCAACCCTTGAGCCCTTTCCATTTTATTTTCTCCCCCTTTTCCTTTGAGGAGGGGGAGTGAGAGCAGTTGTGCTGGAGTTCAGCTGCCCAGCTGGGTAAAACCACCACAAACAGGAGAAAGAAAAAGATCACATAAATAATGGCCTCTTCCTCTTATTAAGAAAAAGGTACCATCTTTTCAGGTGCAGAGAATAAAATGGTCTTCAGAAATTATTAGATGAGTAAATTTTATAGATGAGGCAAAGTGCTTAGTGGCTTCCACTGAGAATAAAGCTGGGTTTTGTGGTTATTAGTTTTAGGGCTGTTCAGCTTAAAATGCCTGCCAGAAGCCTGAAGGACATTTTTCCTCTCCTCTCCTCACCTCGCCTCACCTCCCCTCCCTTCCCCTCCCCTCCTCTCTTTTCTCTTCTCCTTTTTTTTTTTTTTTTTTTTTTTTTTTCCTGAAGATGCATTATCTATTCTACGATGGAAACTGAATTCTTAAGTACTTATGTTTTCCTATCTTTAACTAAAATTTACTAATTAAAATATATTCTGTTCTAACAAGAAAACAAATCCATGCTTTGGTCTTCTAACTCAGTGTGTTAGCAGGAATATCACTTTACCTCCTGCTACCTCACTTTCCTATAAGTAGAGAAAGACAATGATTACGTGAAATAGATGTTTAGAGGCCTAATTAAATACTGTTTGTATCATTCCAAGATCCTCAGAGAAAAGCAGTTAGACAGTGCTTATGAAAAGTATTACTATACTAATTAATTCATTATTGAAAAATGGCATGATTATCTGACGTATTCCAAATTTAATTGCACCCATTACTATTTTTAAGGCTTCCTTTCAACTTGCATGGATTTTCACACCTGAGACAGAAAAATGTCCTCCTAATTGAATCATCAGTTCTATAAATAATCCAGCAGTCTCACCGTGTGCACAATACATCTGTAGGTTTCACTTCTCCTGTATGTACTCTCATCCAGTAAAGTGACAGCTTAGGAAAGAAGGTTAATAATAGGACACCATGATGGTAGGAGAGAGGCTTTTCTTTCTTCTTTTATTAGTGTAACTCTTTGCTAAACCATCAAGTTTCAGAAGGAGCTTGTTAAATGAATCCTGCATTTCACTAACAAAAGTGAACCAAAAAATGCAAACTAATTTCACATCTCAGTGTTTTCTGCTGGAGAATAGAAGCCTGTTCCTTTCTTTCCTACAACTGACTTTCTACTTTTATTGCATCATATTTTCACTCAAGTTCTCTCAATATTAAGACCTTGGGCAGATGTTTTATGATATTAAACAAATAGTTTCTTTAGGGAAAAGTGTATCTCCCTTTCCTATAGCTAGAGTAGTATTGCCTGTAATCTCCTCAGTACTGTAAGATTTTTTTGCCAAGTTCTTATGAGAAGCATCATAACTACTATAAGACTTGTACAGCATTTGGCATGACTGCATCTCAGTTGTGGTAGATATCTTTGGGCAACAGCACAACGTGAACATTCAGTGGAGTAGTGTAGGTAAAGAAGTTAGTTCCACTTCTCCTTAACTCCAGCCAGAATTATGGGTGCAGGTCAACAAAGCATTCTTAAAATGATGAAAAAGACTTTTTTTCCACCATCATAGGTAATTATGTAAAGAAAGGCAATGCTTTTCCTATACAGACGTTTAAGAAAATAAAACAGTAATAGAACATTGTTGGGGAGCTGTAGGAAGAATATGCAGAACTTAAGAGGAAAAAGCTGCTTGTCAGTACTTAAGAAGAAAGAATAGCAGACAAATGCTTTGCCATCTCTATTTCCTGGTATCAGATAACAAGATAGTGACATTTCACTGTTTCTGAAAGTCAGGTCTGTGAGTTAAATATGACAAGCAATATTTGGCAGCTGTACAACCTCTCCCAGTGGTGAATATATAACCTGTTTTTTAACTGTATCAACAAAACTCACACTGTTTATATAACATTTGACATTCAGTGAGGATATTTTATGTGGCTTTAGTCTAAAGCATTGTTAAAGATGACAGCAGTACTCTTGCAAACTGTTAGAATTTTATGTTTGCCACTTAACATAAAATGTAACATCTATTCTCTAAACCACGTTCCTGTATAGTATTATAATCATTAAAAGTATACATACAGAAGTATTGCAGAAATATGAAGTTAAAAACAAATTGAATTAATGGGAACAGATGGAGTAACTGCCTTCAAATATGCTGACAGTTAAAGTACTTTTAGAAACATTAACACTGCTACATTTTCTTTTATAAATATCACCTATGGGAATAAAAGATGGCAGGCTGATCAGCAGCAGGGGTGGGAACTAATGCATTCTCCTTCTACTAAATTTCTGCTCCTACCCTAAATTTCTGCTTCCTAACCAGCATAACAGCTATCAGGGTGCTACCCATAGTCCATCTTTAAACAAAGTTTGCACACTCCTAAATATCATTGCTACTATGTACCACAGAGTTGTTGTTTGGTCAAGAAAACATGATGTGTGAGACTTTCTAGAAGAGAAATTCACCTTCTTGCTATAAGAAACAGTAATAAAAATAACAGGTGTTTGATATATATCTGCTCCTCCTGGGAAAAGTACCTTGATTTGACTTAATTTTGTTGACATTTTCCTCATCAAATTATAATCAAAAATAAAGGATAGGAAAGTAAGACTTCACATTAAAGTTTTGTAATAGCAAAAAAAAAAAAAAACAGGATAAGGATAGAGCCATCATTTGAGAAGTGTTGCTTAAAACAACACTTTTGTGAGAGTTTTCTTAATGTATACGGTTAGGACTGAAATTCTAAATTCTGCAGTTTTACTAATTCCAGTTTTATTTGGGGGTCTGGAGAAGAAGCCAATACAAGCCTGTATTCATTAGTTTCAGCCAGATACAGTTTGAGCAGGGGCAGCCTTTTCTTTACAGCAAAGAACAGAAGAAGAAATGCAGGCTCATGTCTTTGATTTTTGGGTACCATTGAGACAATTAGTACCATTATTGACTGCTACTCTCATTGTGGGAATTTGGTCAGGCCCAATGTAAAATTTTTGAGAAGCTGAAAATCCAAAATGGAAAAGTCTGCTGGAAAAAAACATGATTAATTCAAGATGTTCATATTTTCATCAAATTACAGATCAGGCTAATGAGAAATTGTTGCCCTTGAAGGGCATGAACTTTTCTGCTACGACACATTCGTTCTTTACTAACTTGGTGTCTTTATTTCCTAAGTTGTTGCTTACACACCTGTCTAAAAAATGTGGTAAAAATACAACCCAAAGAACCAAGCAGCAACACAACAATTTTACCTGCTCCAGGCACATAAATACTTTACTCAGACCTACTTTTGCAGGTGATCAGCCTATTTTAATACCTGGTGCTGTTTATTTTGACTTTATTGCAACAATTTTTGTATTAAAAAAAAATCCAACTTGATTAAACTTTATGTATAAGAAAAGCAATTATGTTGTGTAAGACTGCATACATTGAAAGAATTTTCTGGGTTTTGTCCTGCTTTCTCTCATGTTAATGAGCACCTGAGCTGCGTTTGGGCATGGACCATGAGTTTGTTTCAGCACATATACTCATTAGCTCCATTCTTCAGTCAATATGGCTGAGAGAAGTTCTTTTATGTCATGTTCACTATTTTTAAATAAAGTTCACACACACACCCTTTCCTTAAAATACTGATACATGCATTCATCTTACAGCACTTGAAATTTTGCACAAGGTAATCTCTTTGTAAATTAAAGACTGGCCTATTCGCTTCATTGTACAATCTTTTGACTCAGTCACATGCTTTCCTACCTACAACTGTATAATTCCATTCCTTAAGTAAAATTGCTATATTATAGTTGATTAACCTGAAATATAGTAGGAAAATCAATTCACATAAGTACAGAATTTTTCTACAGCATTTAACATGACTTTTCACAGATGTGGGTAATGCAAAAGAATACATAATTTTGCTTTTGGATTCTACTTTCAATACAGAATGAGTTTGTCTTATCTACAGACCTATCTATGTTTTGATAAATACAATTAATGCAAAAAGAGTAAAACATAGCAAGCTGGCATATTTGGAAAAAAGTATAGAAAGCTAAGCTGTTAATAACTGCAGTCTGGCTGGTGGATATTTCATGCTTCATTAGTGAGAACTATCTTAATTTGAACTAATGATTCTATGCTGTTGAACTCAGTAGTACAAAACCATTAAATTAAAATGATGTAGTTTAAGATTGTAAAAATTATAAAATTTCACAAAATATTATTACTGAAAGCTTCATTTCAGCAGAACCCCAAAAATCCCCTTACAGTCATAAAATTAATATTCAAGTACTTGCCCTTCAAGCAAGAATTAATCTCTCCCCAGAGGCATTTATGTTGTAAGACATGAAGTTAGATAGAATAACCTGAATGAGTTTTTTCATTAAAAAAAATAATAAAGGAATCTTTAAAATACCTGGTTATAATGTACTGTGTATTGTATGTACACTTTGTTCTTTATTGTATAAACCTATGGAATTACATTCCCGTACCTAAGAGTGGATCTGGTCCACAGAGCAAGCAAAGGGAAAACCTAAGCTGCAAATGAATTCCAGTGTTGCCAAGAACATTTTGAAGAATAAAGCTCATCATGTTACCTATAAAGCTATTTAGGGAAAAAAAATAATAAAAATAATAATAATAATAAAAAAAATAGAAGTAATTGTAGAACTAACTACAGCTATGAAAAAATAAACTGAAAAAGATAAACAGTTACTGATCTTGAGTCTCTTCAGTGAAAGATAGGAATTGAATCCACAGTAACAGTTAATCACCTCTGAAAACATATGAAATGATGCTACTGGACACTAAGACTTAAACTAGAAAAAATATAGTCAAAGATTAAATGGCTTGAAACCTGAGAAAATGTACCAGTATAGAAAATGGCTATGGTAAAATTTACCTGAAATATATAGCTAAATAAATTATACCTGCTTCAATCATAAATTCAATTAAATCTGCAGTGACAGAACATGAGCCTGAAAGAGGGGAATTGCACTGAAATTACTGCAAAATAATTCTGTGAAATAAAGAGAGAATCTTAGTGATATGGGTAACATAAACAATGGTCACTTTCAAATTTTCAACAAAATAACACAAACTGATAGGTACATACATTAAGACTATATATTCTGGCTGTTGTTTAATGTGAAATCAACAGATAAATGTAGAAAGGGACTGTTGAAAGAAAGCAACCTGCAACCTCAGGCCATCATTTCCATTCAGAGCTGTTGAAATTGATTTGGACCCAAGACAGATGGATAGAGACTGCAGAGAATAAGACTTGTGAATCCAGGATAAAAGGAAATGAACTAAAATGGGATAGTTGAATATGTAATGATGGATGCACAACTGAATTGTACTAGTTCAACTAAAGATGATGGGAACTGAAAGATTGAGCTGTAGTCAAGCACTATCTGAAACACTGCCTCAATGTGAAAGCAGCTATGCAATGAACTCTTAAAGAAAAAGATGCAGTGAAATGATGAGGATCTTTACAGAAGGGTACATTTAAGGCAGTTTAACAGCCACCTCACGAATGTTACTGAACATTACATACAATTTTGCACTGAATGTATAGCCTGGAGAATCAAATAAAGAGAACCAATAAGATTTCTAAAACGAATGAAATGTTCCTTTTAAATGTAAAGAAAAACAAATGAATTGAATATAATCTGAAGTATCATTCTGTCAGCATTCTTTCTCATTAAAAATAGTGGTTAATTGAAGCTGTAGCAATAGATAAAACCTAACCAAAATTCCAATCCTATGTAACTCTTTAAAGCCAAACTGGGCTTTACTGAAGACTGAACAATGAACACAAGCTAAGTTTAACACCACCCATCTCCAGATACACTGAATCTCAATTGCATTACTGCAAATTTACATGAGAAACTCCTCAGCAGTACAATTTAGATAAACATTGGAATTTCTTCAAACTTTACAGATACCTTAGGTCTTGGGAGGTGACTTGAGTGTCAAATAGTGCTTATGCATATAATCTGCATGCTATTGAGATATCTCCAAAAACAATGCACAAGACTACATGAATTACAAAAGCTGGGAAGCTTTTCTATTAATAGTTTAATAGTGCTTGCTACAAGTGTAGGGAGGATAAAAAATCTTTGCTTGCATTCATCTTGTGGACTGACGTGTAAGGAAAGAACCACCATCAAGGTCTTCCTTTGAAAACTGAGCTAACATGAGACTATATAAAGACTTGAAAGTTGGGCATTTGAGATGAAATTTCAGCTCCATTACAATCATTGGTAGAGTTTGCAGTAGCTTCAGTAGCACTGGATATTTAATGTTTTAAATGCTTCTTAATTTTGTGGTATTGACCAGAAAATAGCAAAGGTAGCTGTTTTCAGGGTTCTGTACTTCATATCAAAAAAAGATATATATACCTTTGTCTTTGCAACACTCCCCAGGTCCTAAAAACCCTGTCTCATAAATATCAGCTTGATTTCCAGAGGACTGTAACTAAGAATGAAAGAAATTTTATATGAATGTTTTTATGATTCATTTATTAGCTCTATAACAACAGAATTTCTTGCTATACATTTCAAAATCTCTCTAGATATACGTACATATGAATAGCTTATTTGGTCACTAGGAGTTAATAGGCAAACCCTATACAGTAATCACAACTGCATAACTAAATGTGTGTTTAATGGATTATCTATTTCATTTTTTTTTTTTTTTTCTGGAATAGTATGGCCGATATATTTCTTATGAAATGGAATAATACAGTACAAAACCTTTCATGTACATGATGTTGCTTATATTTCCTGCATAATAAATAGCAAAGATGTTGGCTGTCATCATGAGACAAATACTCAACTTTCCATCACAGTGTAAGATACGATTCTTATTCATTTTTCTGATATCAGAAAATAAAGGAAAGTGCTTCAATATAACAAATTTTCCGTGTTGCTGTACCAGTAGTTTTTACATGCTTATTGTTTGGAGATTTTAAAAAGAGATGCAGTGAAAGCCCTGTTTGATTTGTAGAGATTTCATATATGTGCACACAACATCTACCAAGAAATTGGATGAAATCATGAAAAGAATTTACAAAGGACAGCACAAACAAGCTTTCTCAAAAGCTATTATTTATATACTGCAGAATCTTGTGCTATAAACCACGGCTCAAACTATCACTAGCTATATTGATAATATGCATGAATATATGTCATCTCTGATGTAAAGGAATCCCTCAGCAACAGTTATTTCAGTAGACGAATGGGACAGTATTTACAGCACTCAGGAGTCAAGAAAACCAACAAAAAAACAGACCAAACCAACAACAACAAACCCACAATCCAAAAACAGATCAAGAAAACTTTTGCCACAGCTAAAATGTTTGCAACACTTTAGAGAGATTGTAGCTGGCTTCAGGAGAATTTTGTTAAGCTAACTATAGTCACTTCTGAAAAGGGCACAAACTCTGTATCAACATCCTAACTTAGAAAACTGATTACAGTCAAGACTTTAAAGAATGCAGTGTTCAGTCTCAAGTACCCAGTGATGGCACCCTTGTGCCTTAGGCCTTACACTAATATCTGTAGCCATATTTAGGCTCTTAGCAAGTAAAATCAACTTTCAAAGAGACAAATCAGCAATGTCAATTCTCATCTACATTAGACAGATGTACATATACTAAAGAGATCAAGAAATTAAATTCTCTTCATTTCAGTTTAAGTGACTGACTGAAAAAAAAACTGACTAGATTTGAGCTGTTCAATGTATTAAGGTAATTCACTTGCCCAGGGTCACAGAGCAAATTTGTGTTAGAATATAATACAGAAGCCAGGCCTTCGAGTTCTTATCCCTCCAGTCTCAACCACAATCAATACTAAACTGTTTCCCAGGAAGCCTGAAGTTTAATGAACTTTTCCACTCATGGATATAAAATAATTTATTTTTTCCTTTTGGGTTTCCAGATGAGGCAGAGAACCAGAGATGTAGCATGAATTTAAGAGGTCTGTAATTTACCACATTATCTCATTTCTTTCTAGATATTTTAAACACTTAAGTTCCTGTTATTGAGCAATATATGCACATTAATGCATATACAAGTTTCAAAGGCAGAACACTAATAGGAAATACTCCACTATCTTAATGGCTAAGTACTATGTATATATTCTTCTTGTGTATATATTCTTCATCTCTTGTCTATCATCTAATATATTTTTTATAGGCATATATTAGGTAACTAACCTACCACTTTGCATCATATCTTTCATTAGTATAACCAAGTTCTAACTTACTTTTTGAGTTTTGAGTTTTCCAATTACAAAATTAGAAGTGGAAAAGAAATACAAGCAAACAGCCAGAAAAAAAAAAAAAAAAAAAAAAAGTGGGAAATGGAAATACCTTTGATTTATTACCACCACAACCGTTGTTTGCTTTTGCCATAAAATATAAATTAAAGATGGAAGCCATACCATAAAGTCCAGTAGTAAGAGTAGGTACCGTCTGCTTATAAAACCTCTTCTGTTTCTCCATTCTTCATGACTCAGACAAGAGCTAGAGGTAAACTTATGTTCCAACCTGAACAAAGAAAGAAAACAAGCCTTAATGAAGTCATATGTGCCTATTTATCCCCCCTTCTTTTTCTTTATGTTTTACCCACTGGTAATTCAGGGCTAAGGAAAAAAAAAAAAATGACCTCACAAATTCAGCTCTTTCTTTGAACCACTAACAAATCAGCAAGAGATCAGGAGGAGAAGCACTTTTTATTGTTTCTTGGTACATAAAACAAAAGCTAGGCTTTAGATTGAAGGAATATATGTTAGTCAGACCTCTTGACTTCTAGTAATTTATCAAATTTCAGAGTGCAATTCCTCTGTATACTACTTTTCGCAGTTTCTTTAGATATAATAACACTAGGGAAACCTCATTTATTGTTTCTTGTGTGGTACTGGCTGAAAGTTATTCAGAGCAGTGATTGTGCAAAGTTGCCCTCAGGTTTTATTAAGTATTTCCTTTGCACCAGCTGGACAACTTTCTATCTTAAAAAAAAAAAAAAATAGCTCTTTACATACATTTTACTGTATACTTTACTTAAGAGATATATAATAATACTGCTGTGCTTCAAGGTGACTAAATCATTTGCAGAATTGATAATGAATCCAGTCAAAGTGATAAATTGAACTGCAGTTTCTTGTATCCATCATAATTGTTCTAATCACACAATTACTTGTTAAGGAGGGATACACCTCCAGAATAAGACAAAAAGATGATTTCTTTCCCTCAGCCTTAGGAAGTTTCTGATCTGTTTTCTTGAAATTTTTAGTTTTCATGAAATTTTCGTATTTATTTTTTTTAACAAATAGTCATCCAAAAAAAAAAAAAAAAAAGTAATTCAGTATGAGACTTCTTCATTGTTACATTTCATGTTGGACCAATTTTATTAAATAATGTGTTCCCAATAATTAATATTAAATATTAAAGCAAGTATGTTTATTTCATTCAGTTATTCTGACTAGGCACTTACATATCTGGTCAAAACTGTCTTATTTATCAAGTTCAGTACACAATTTAAGATCTGTTCTTGGAAGAGTGTACTTTTCTTTAGCTATTCAGTGTTCAGTCATTAATTCAAGAAGAGATTTCTGTACATTCATCCATCTGTAGTCACAAACCAAATTTCATTTTGATTACTACTAT
This sequence comes from Aythya ferina, assembly GCF_964211825.1. NCBI lineage: Eukaryota > Metazoa > Chordata > Aves > Anseriformes > Anatidae > Aythya > Aythya ferina. The sequence continues at coordinate 15,499,583 of NC_140301.1, read as the reverse complement.
ATTTAAATACTGCCATGACCAGAGCCTTAACTTCAAAAATGCATAATTTTTCCTATGTACTTTGGAAGCATAGCGATTCATCTGAAGTATTAAGTGATGTGCAAATGCTGTCTGCAAAGCACACGCCAGCAACATTAGCTCAGAAAATGGTGTTCCACATGAGTGTTAAGTAAATAGATGCTAATTTTGATAGTATAAATATAACCAATATAAACCAGTATAAAAAGTTGCATTGTAGTCTGCAGACTTTGTTGCTCCCATCTTGGTATTGTATAACAGCAATTAAGAGAAAGACGATAGAGAGGAAATGGAAAGTCAGTCATGCTCTGTGATTAGTAGCCTGAAATGCATCTGGTTCATCTCTATCGCATTATATAATGAATAGAGATAAACGGGATTTTTCTGACAAAACTGTGCTTTTGTCATAAAACACTCATCTGCCAAACTGAAGCATTTTGCAGAAAGAGATTGTTTTTGATGAATTCTGATGAAATGCAGAAAGGCTGCAAATAGCACTCTGCCTGTTTTTCTGCCTGCTCACCTGTGGGGCTGCCTGAGTCTAAGGATATTCTAGAAAAGTGAAAAACAAAAACAAAAAGCAAGCAAGCAAACAAACAAAACAACCCTTCAGGCACTTATCTTTGGAGATACTCAAATGTTTGCTACGTGTCAAGACATGGATTAAAAAAAAACTCCTCCTGAATATAGCACTATGCTACCAAAGTGGAACGTAATAAATGAACAAGAACCAGCTATATCACACATGATTACTACAGTGCTCTATGCAACCAGAACTACAAAGAGAAGAGTAGAAAAATAATATTACTCTGAATTTAGAGCTGTTAGATGATATGCTAGAAGGAGCATCTCTGTACGTTGTGAAAAGTCCTCTGAGACCTTTATAGATGATAACGAAATTGAGTTTCTTTTTATGTGACCAGACAGTATCAAGTACACATTTCAGAATCTTTCACACATAAAATATTCCACCTCCTCTCACCAATGGCATTTGTCCAAGTATTCCTGCAGGTTTCTAGGCACACAAAGTTATCTGTATACAGGTGGTCAGGACCTGAATGTTTCAACCAAGGAACATCTGCTCTATACATTACAAGCCAAGACAAAATTGTAATAAAGTAAAAAATGTAGTGGTTTTATTTTTTTTTATTTATTTTATTTTTCTGAATTGTTATTATTTGTCACAGGAAACTATAAGTAAAAAGCCTTCATATTATCATTTTAATTATTTATTTGGACTACTTAATGTGTGAGAGCTGACAAGACTGGAGCAAGTAGTGACAGCAGATAATTGCTACATAGATATTTACTTCTAGTAAAATACATGTCTCTAGGCAGTACTCAGAGTATAACAGTCTTCTGATCTATCATATATTTGCTGGAAAATACACTTTAAACCTGTCATGCCTCCTGACCGTAAGTAGGAGGCTGCCTATGGAGGACACCATGGGAGTGTTGTGCATCCAGCTAGCAATGGATGAATGCCCCAGCCATCAGATGGCGGCTTGCATGGCTAATCCCCACGCTCAGGCCTTGCAGTCTTCTATCTGCAGTGAGCAGTTTAAAAGGCAACATTGAAACAGGCCCAGCTGCTATATTGAAAAGCTGTGGAAAAGCTCAGTTCTCATTTGATCATTCAGGATCTAAAAATACAACTCAAAAGACAGAATTTCTTTGTCGGTGTTGCTTCCGCTGACACAGCTTAGAGATGGTCAAAGTTAAAATCACATGAGCAAAAATAGAAATAATCAGAGCCTGTCCCAACTAGCCAGTTCAAGCAAAAAATAGAACTAAATACTCAAAAGATGAAAAAGGCAATCTAGCTTATGCAAACCACTTCCTTTTCAGTGCCAGACTTCCTGCTGCTCTACATTTTATTTACGAAGCTAGCTAAAACGTACCAAATGCCAAATTCGCCATTTGCCAAAACATTTTATATAAGCTTCAGTTACCAGAATTTTCCTTTCTAATTTAATTCTGCTTTTCCTACCGATTTTGTAATTTGTTATGATAAAAATGCCCTTATTCAAGTCTGTACCCTGACACACATATACAGTTATCACATCATCAGCCTTCACTGCCAGCCTGGCTACAATTTCACCTTTAGTTATATTTCTTCATACTTCTGTCAACTTTTATAGTTTCCTTGTGAAATAGCTTAACTTTGCCATAGTAATTCTGAATGGGAATGAATGGCCTTAAGGCCACATGAGAGAGAAATGTACCACTCTATGTATGTTTTTTCACAGAAGTATACAAGAGAACCATTATCTTCCTTGCGTAAGTCACCTGCACATTTAAAGCTAGTTTACACTGATCCTTTTGTCTGCCTTTTTCCTACCATTACTGCTTCTCACATTTCTCTTCCTCAGAGAATCTCTCTGTGGGTGATTATTACTGTTTACGATCCCCAAGGTTTTTCTTTTACCTTTCCTAGGGAAGAGAGAAGAGGAAGGTAAAAGGGCAAAGCAGCATTCTCACGTTCAGTGAAAGGATGAAGACTCACTGCAGAGACCACACCTTCTACTTTGCTGGGGTAAATCTGGCCAGAGGTCACCCAGGAGGGAGAATGACTGCTCTCTGTGACAGAATCCTATGGAAGGGCTTCAGATTCTCCACAAAGCGACTCCATATCATTATCTTGTGTTGTGACAAGCAGTTCACATTTGCTTGTCTTAATGCTTTATTTCTGAAGCACGAAATGTGATTTCACTCAGCAGGAAACATTCTCTATATTGTTAATTATTTTAGTATTATCCACTCTAGGTAGTCCAAAGAATTCCTAAATACATATGATAGAAAGCGAGATTAAATGTGCTTTCATAATGAAGGAAAAAAAAAAAAAAAAAAAAAAAAAAAAAAGAGAGAGAGAGAGATATTATGTACTTGTTATTAATTCTGTCACAGTTTACTTAACAGTCTCAAAATGGAAAACAATATGCCGGCCACTGCAAGGAGAACTTATCGAGTGATTTTCACTAATAATTGGTGGAATTTCAATGCATCTGTCTGCTAACTGACTGTACCATACCCTTTGGCCATCCACTGAGGAGGAAGCAGAACAGATGAAGGGCTGCCTATGATCTGAGTAAGAAAGAAACACAAGCATTCAGAAAGAACCAACATTAAATCTCTCAAAGCCCTGTGGCACATAAGAGTCCATCCTACACGTAGACATTTAATATTTAACAATCAATTTAACCATTCTTCTAAAAGGCTTTTCTTTATGGGTCCCAAGAGCTACTTGCATAAGGGCTGCCAGATCTTCAGATGAAGTGTTTATAGACTTTGAAATGGGTATGGGACAGCAATAGGTATGACTTACAATTCTTGTGACTTAGCTACTCCCAGAGTTTTGTCAGATACTTTTCCTCATTTGAATTCACTAAGAGACATTTTTATGGATGACATTTCTGGAAAGATGAGGTAGCTTGTTTTAATTAATACCAAGCTTTATTATAATTTAAATTTTAATTAAATTCTTTTTTTTTTTTTTTTTTTTTTTTTTTCCATGTCATGATACTAAATATATGTGTTATGTGATTAAATAAGCATAGGTCTAGATCACAGAAGTCAATTCCTCTCACATACACTGAAGGTATCAATGGCTGTTCAGCTACAAAAAATATGAATGACCTCTTCTTGTTCTAAAGGCTTTGTGTTTGCCCAGAAATCAAAAAGATGGGTATTATAATTGTAACTTTCTAATTGTAAAATTGAACTGGGAGATGGAGTGGGATCCATCTTTCCACTAACAAAAGCACCTCTAACTCAATCACAAAATTAAAGATCTTTTATTTTAAATATTTAATCAAGTCTCCAACAGGTCAGTGGGTCCTTCAAAATACACTTAGTCCTTCAATTTTAATTGTCTGCAGCTATTGGAAGAAAAGGAAAGACATTTATAAGGAATTAAGTAACCTATATAAAATAGGCTGGCCATCATTTTTGCAGGAGTTACACAGAAGATGGACTAATAATTAGCTACTGAGGTTCCAGATGATTGACCTCAGCTACTTTTTCCTTCAAAGGCACAGACAAGTACACCTCTCTCTATGTCTAACTGTAAAATTACCTACCTATAAAAGTAGATACTCTTACTATAGTACCTCCTTTCCACAGCAGGGATTTGTGAGACTTTACATATTAAAACCTGTGAGCCTGGAAACTATAATACTCAACATTTTAGCAGTATTTGTATCATCAGATGAGAATGAAGATGAAAATCATGTGAAGTTGCAGTGCAAGGTTTTTAGATGTTCATCTTTTTGATGTTTAATTTATAAAATTAAAGCTACAGAAGGAGAATTTCACTGCACTTCTATAATCACCATATTTTATTGCTTTTATCAATTTCACATTCTTAAGAACACTAGGTTTCTGTTACTGAAAACATTAAACTTATAAATTTGTATATAGAAAGAGATTTAAACTTGATTTTACTGGCTCATTAACAAACTAGAATAAGTATGATCAGTACAACAGTAATTGCATACATAATATGTTATGTTAAAGAATTGTGTTGTACCAATAAATCTTATTGCAATATTCAGGTTTCTAACATTTCGAGCATTTATACGTGTATTCAGAAATAACAAAACTCATGCTATTAGCATCAAGTTAATGTTTGGTTTCTTTATCAGAAGAAATCCATACTTCCAATTAAAGAAGCAAGCAAGCTTTCTCCTCTAGCAAGCATTCTGTTTTTTTCTTGCTTTGTTATATCCTAAAAAGTCTATGTGGTAATCTACAAACTGTTTTGGCAAGTAAATCTAGGTTTCACTGGTGAAGCAATCCTGGAAAACTATGTCCTCTTCTTTAAGAATTTCTTAATCTTCTGATAATTTGGCATCAGAGGCTTATAACAGCTTCATTTGATATCAATAATCATTATATATATAACATTTTTAAGTCATATGCAATTTGCTTTATTTGGCATGTGCAACCCTCATTACACTTCCTATATAACAGCATTATGCAACTACAAGATAAAAAGTAGCATTCCTTCCACAAAATATTTGCAATTTCAGTACAAGAGAAGAAACAAAAGAGATGTCAAGACAAGACTGGTCAACAGAAGAAATGAATCTCAGTGCACTAATGGCCTTACTCTTTTAGATTTTGTAGACATTTTGGCAAAGAAAGGTTTAAAGTTGCGCAATTTTCATTATCTGTTATAAACTGTTAAATCTGACTGACATGGGAAGCAGTATTAGATCCTTGGATGACTAGAGAAAACAATTGATATTATAGTAGTGAGTGATGGATAACAAACAGGTTACAGCTGAGAGTCTTGAAGTTTATCTCTAATTTGACATAATAGGAGAATGACCATAGAGAGCAATCTTTGTCAAACTGCAACCAGGGTATGGCTGTGAAAGAAAGTTGTACAAATAGAAATTATATAAAACTCAGCAAAGATTTATATATATTGTATATTTGGTATTTGCACAAAAGCCACAGTCAAGACTCAGACTTCTTTTCTCTGCTCAGTCTCATTTCACTTATCCTCTGAACTGCTTTTGCAGTTCAGAGCACCTTCAAAAGATTAATGATGTATCACCCAATTTTTCTCTGCTCAATAGAATCATATATTTGATATGGACTAAGGAAGAGATGTTCAACAAAATAAGGATGTCATGATATGAACACCCCTGTGAGGTTTGTATGAGTTACATTCGGCTTACGTATTTCCTATTCATTCTACCATAATTATATTTAGCTAAATAGATATTTTATACAAATACAGTTCTATTGCAAGGAAATGACTGTCTGCCCCAGCCAGCTTTGAGACAAATCTATTTTTCATATTAATGACACCACATAACGAAATTTTTGAACTTGCTGCCATAGCAACTATCACAATTGCAACTGTTTACCTCACTCTATTTGTGTCAGTCATATCAAAATATATTTTTCATTTTTCTTTCACTCATATATCTCAGTGAGGTGCATGATGGCAGTCTGATTTCCAAAAAGCTGTAATCCTATTTATTAAACCTTCCATGATTTTGTCCTTTTTTGAAAGACAGTTCTGCTATCAACATGACTTCAAGAATACTATATTGCATATAAATATTAAAGCTGAAATTAATCAAAATCAGATTTTTCTGAAAATAGCATTAAGTGTGCTGGATTATTTAATTTTCTAATGCAAGACACCATGAGCTCATGCTTAGATTTTAAAAAGTTATCAGTGACTTTTTGGTAACACAGCTTTTGACTACACAATGCATGCCATTATCTATATAACACCTGTGCTATCTCAAAACGAACACCTCAGACTTAAGTAACTAAACAAACTACTTCAAGAAATTTATATTTTTAGGTTAGAGTACTCATTAAAAAAAAAAAACAAAACACTGTTGTGCAAATGCCTTACCCTTAAAGAATCAGTAAAAAGAATGACCATTACATTCTTTTTTTTTTTTTTTTTTTTTTCATGTTTTAACTCAAAGCTGAATTTAAATAACAAATAAGATGTTTATAGAAAAAAAAATGTCATTCAGATAACACAGATTTCTTTTTCAGTGTGACTGACATCAAAGTTAAGTCATTCCCACAGTATATACTCAATCTTTGGAGGTTGTTAAATCTGACCACCATATTTCTTTAAGTTTACCAGGAACGCATCATTCAGATCCTGAAGATGAAATTCCTGTTACAATCTCCATTATCCAACTTTGCTAGGAATACAGAAGAGTTTTCCTTAGAACCTTTCTTTCTGTTTTGTGAAAGTTCAAACTGGTGGTAGGGAAAGCATTTCACATTTAACAAAGGCACTACCTTGTGAAACTTTGTTTTGACAGGAAATTTCAAGGCAGTTTGATTTCAAATATAGAAAACATGCTTTCCCTTGAATGACACAGCAACAATACAGTAAGAGCTTATGTGCACTTTGGTTGTCTTCAGCTTTCCTGAAATTGTTTTCAACACATACAATGCCTTGCCTTTTTACAGTTGTACTCCTAAGTCCATTTGAGTTAATGGCGCAATTGTATCATGCATCACCAACGTGTTTTAGAAGTGCATATATTTAGGGTCAAATTTAAAAATACAACAGGAAAAGAAAACTGAGCTAAATCTGTTAGAATTACTGAGGATTTTGTACCATCACTAGTAATTTTGCAACATACCATCAAGCAAGCACACATATTACAAAGTTTTATTGAGACTTCCTAGATGAGGTTATTCATCTGTGAGAGTATGAAAGTAGTCCAGAGGACAAGATTTTCAGAGGTATTTTGCAACTATTTCAGTACAAACACTTCAACATTGTAGGTCAAGTTATTGAAACAGAGGTAGAATTCAAATAAAGATAGTAACCTTCTCGTTGTTATTCCCCAGCTTCTACTCAACACTGTTTAAACCACAACTGGTGGTAGAACAAATTCCCTAAATGGAATATCATTCTAGATAGGGAAACATCATTGGAAATGTAATCATTTCTTACTGTGGCTACTGTGTGAAACGGCTGAGACTTCTTGAACATAATTTTAGTTTAACCTTGATTTCCTCTTTGCCCAAAGTGCTTAAAAGAATTACTTGGTATTCAGTAACTGGTTCTAGCCACCTCTGCAAAGCAGAATTTTTAGAGGGGCCTCATCAAACCATCTCAAATATAGAGTTCTCTTAAAAAAAATAAAAAATCTGTAAGGCTTAAAATTGTAAATTCTCCACTGCTAACAAGCAAACATTAAAGTTAGTTCTTAGCAGAGAGCTGTAAGACTGCCGTTTTTGACACTCTGTGCTCTTGAAATTAAGACCCATATAAGAAGGTGAGATATTAGCAGGTGACAGAACTGCTGTTGGCTATTTCTGATCCAACCTGATGATTATAAAACAGTTGTGGATCCTCCAGTTGTTTTCCTTTTCTGATTTTTAGATTTATGATTCAACACTTTTGCAGACAACTCATTACTCACACATCAGGTTCTGTCACAGTAGATATCCCATTTCTGTTTCCCTCTAAATATATTCATAATAATATTCCCTCTTCTGTGGAATACAAATGTTTAATTAGTGAAATGCAATAATTAAATCATATTAGTTATGAACCAACATCTACTGCTACAAACTTTCTCAGTTGTTGGTGTATCCTATTTCAGTCTGTTGGACTGGAGCTAATAAGAGCTAGTTCTTCCACATCTAACTTATGTCCCTTCATAACAGCGACATACTTGGTGGTAATTCTCAGAAGGTCAGGTATACATTACCAAGCAAAGAAACAGATGCATCAATACAAAGGTCACCTCATTAGGGTAGGGAAGCAAGGAATTTTTCTCATGAGTATAGCAAAAAATCGTTATTGTGTTTTGGTAAGACTGTTTCAGAAAATGAAAATAGTAGGTTAGAATTGTAAATGTGTTCCAGTCAATTCTGCTTCCTCAGGGAAATGTGAGCCTTTTGTGTCCACTCAAGATCATCTTTAGGATAAAAAGCCCACCACGGTTGGTACACTGGATTAACTTTTCTTAGTGTAACAGCTGCTGTCCTGGCCTATCTTTGAATATGAAACCTCCAAAGTTAAAGCTAGAAACCTGTCTCTTCAGATAAAAGCAATAAATTCCCAGCCTTGTGGATTAAGCAAAAAAGCAAAGATATGATAAATTTCTCCTAGTAGATACATATATTTGCAGGTTCTGAATTTGTAAGGTAGATTAAAGCAAATGCCCAACCCACTGAAAAAGAGCATTATACTTGATATCTACATGCGGTAATACAGTAAATATTTTAAATACTCTTGAGTTCATATTTAACAATTACAAAAAGGCTTCTATTTGTTAGCCTATATTGAACAGTGACAGCAATGCACCTTCAGGTTGTTGTAACAAGTCAGTGATCGAATGGTTTTATAAGTAGAATAAAACAGGGAAAAAAATGGAAAAAAGCAGTCCCTCTCACCAATATATTTATGTATTTATTTTTTTAGAAACTGGACTTCCTACTTACAGAGCAAACCAGGACAATGACTTATACATACTTAGATTGCTCTTAGAATATACACTCATCTAACACAACTATAATTATAAGAATTATGAGAACAAGCTGAAAGATTTGCATATATTTATAGATTCCCCAGTAGTTGCATTGTGATATGTTTTTCATGCAACATAATTGCACATCATCTAGTTTGTTTTGATTTTTTTAAACAGAAGCTTTTTAATTTTATCTTTAGCTGTTCTAAATAGTTTCAGAAACCTGGCAAAAGTATACAAGGAATGTGGAAAAAAAATAAAGAGAAATAAATTTTAATATTTTTTCCATTTAGATCTACAAATCAGTTCTATAATCAGTGCCATGTAAGGCAAGTTTGAGTGAAACATGTTTATTAATTTTATTAAAGTCTTTTAAAGCATGCTAACTCTTCTACAGAAATGGCTTTTCTATGATGGTCAATGAAATAACTGAATGCTACAGTGCCCATTTGCTTTGTTTAACTGCCACTACTGATCTTGTTAATAGCATTATAAAAGGTTTCTAATTATTATTATTATTATTTATTTATTTAGAGTAAATGTAATCCTTTTGTGGCAGAGTGAAAACACGTCAAATTTACAGAGCTAAAAAGCAACTAAAAAGGCATGTGACAATCTACAAACAAACATAGTAGGTGAATCACTTCAGAAGATCTAACTGATCCAGTGTCACTTCCAGACTTTTCTGAAAGTTACTTAGATCACAAGTCACATTCTTGTCCTCCAAATCACCAAAAAAAAGGGAAGGGAAGGGAAGGGAAGGGAAGGGAAGGGAAGGGAAGGGAAGGGAAGGGAAGGGAAGGGAAGGGAAGGGAAGGGAAGGGAAGGGAAGGGAAGGGAAGGGAAGGGAAGGGAAGGGAAGGGAAGGGAAGGGAAGGGAAGGGAAGGGAAGGGAAGGGAAGGGAAGGGAAGGGAAGGGAAGGGAAGGGAAGGGAAGGGAAGGGAAGGGAAGGGAAGGGAAGGGAAGGGAAGGGAAGGGAAGGGAAGGGAAGGGAAGGGATATCAGTGATTCAGTATGACTGGAAGTGATTAAGAGTGTTTACAAAGAAAAATAACAAAAATTTGAATGATGTGTCAAAAGACCATCACTCAAGCGGACTCCTGATAAATCAAAAACATATAAGAAGATTGCGTCTTTTTTCTTTTTAAAGAAAGGTAAGTCTCTAGAAATGACAGGTTTTCAAATTACTGTTCAAGTAATACAGTGTCTACATTTGTTAATTAGTGTTACATAGAAGAAGCAGATCTGTAGAATGAAAGAGTTTCATTCAGAAAGCTAAAGATTCAGCAGTTACATTCTGAGCAATTGCAGTGGTTTTCCTGAATTCTCATTATTATGTACTGCATCTTTTAACTAAGTTACACCTGAATACTCCAGGAAAGCGCTGTGCTGAGAACCAAAGCACAAGTAGGGACTGTAGCCAAAAGTGCATTCCTGATCCAACCTGTAGCAAAACCACAGAAAGTGAAATTCGCAATACTATGGCATTATCGCCAATTGCTATCTTTTCTATAGCAAAAAGGAGACAAAGATAAATGTTGAAAAGTGTAATAATGCTAAAGCACTGGAATATTCTAAAATCATACATACCAAGGCGTGTCACCTGCTTTTTATTTTATTTGGGTTTTCATCAGAAATAATGTTTTCTTAACTGAGAATAATACCTGTCCTAGACTTAAGAGATGAGAATGCATCCATCTTTGAAGTCTCTTTGAAGACATCAGGAAAACGCTGAGCCATGAATCAATAAACAAAAGCAAAGTTTGGAAGAAATCACCTGAGTATACGTGGGCAGTTTTTGAGTGTCCAGAAATTTATTGATAGGAATATTTTTACCAAGGGAGAGTTGGAATCAACAAATACAAAGAAACTGCTATTAAAGTACATCTAATTTGAATGGCTTTGCAGATGAGAAGTGGCACTATAAGAAAAAAATAGACTGCATGTGGCCTCCTAAATCTGCAATATTCAGGAGTAGTTCAAAACAGTGTGCTCTATCTGTTCATACCATATCATTCATTTGATCGATGAACAATAATGAGAGAAAGAGTGGTTGACAAGTAATAATACTTTGTAGTGCATACGAACCTGCTTTGAGCTAAATGAATAACGGAGGTAAAACCTTTGTTACTCCTTAGTTATACAGTAAGCCAGTAACTACACTGAATGTGTTTTCTCAAGTCTATCATTTGTCTCAGTGATACAGCTACTACTTTTTTTTTTTTTTTTCCACACAAAGATTAATTTTTTCTACACTAAAGAACACCTATTTAATCATAGCAGAAATTAGACATTTGCTCTATTCACGTTTCCACTAGCATGTAAAATACTATATAAGGCCAGCTGTTCTAAAATTACTGTTTCAATGGAAACAAGTAGTGAGGAACTAATTTTCATGATCCAGTTTAGAAAGCATTCAGGTAAGATCAAGAAAGCATCCAATTATTATCCAAAGACATCGAGCCTAGCACTTAATGTCCAACACACTTACTGTTTGAAAGAACATTTAATTCATTCTTACAACATCACTTAAGAGTTCAGTAAGTGTTTTGTTTTTCCTCAAAACATTTTTATATAGTAGAAGTTATTTAAGAAAAGTTCAAAAGATGTTGTGGCCCCAGCACTAGAAAGATGTGGGTGGACCTGTTAGAGCTAGTCCAGAGGAGAGCTATTAAGGTGATCAGAGGGCTGGAACACCTCTCCTATGAAGAAAGGCTGAGAGAGCTGGGCTTATTCAGCCTGGAGACCTCACTGGGGCCTTTGAATACTTAAATGGGTCCTATAAAAAGGATGGAGAAGGACTCTTTGCTTGGGTAAATAATGACAGGACGAGGGGAAATGGCCTTAAACTAACAGAGGAGAGATTTAGATTAGATGTTAAGAGGAAATTCTTCACTGTAAGGGTAGCGAGGCACTGGAACAGGTTGCCCAGAGAAGTTGTGGATGCCCCATCTCTGGAGGCCAGGCTGGGTGGGGCCTTGGCCACCTTGGTCTAGTGGGTACCATCCCTGCTTATGGCAGAGGGGTTGGTTAGATGGTCCCTTCCAACACAAGCCATTCTGTGAGGCTGTGCACTATGACTCTGTGAAAAACAAAGCATACAATCTGATCTTTATTGCTTTCTAGTTTGCTGTATACTTCAGAGAGCTCAAACAGATCTCAAACAAATACAACTTCTAGTTTGCAGAATTGCCAATGAGCTCAAAGTTACTCACAGAAATTTCAGAATCGTGTTCACACTTGCACATTTTTACAAACAGCACAATAGTGTTGACATTATTATGTCTGCATGGATAGGGATGGAAAAATAGAATTTCATGTATACAGAACTTTTGAAAATGCAGCAAATAAGCTTACAAGAGTAAATGATGGCCATCAGCAGTTCATATGCCCTTAGGAGTTGATGCAATCTCTGCAAAGCTTATCTAAATCGACAGATGTTTTGTGATGTTCCTTAGAAATGAAGGTATATCTGCTCTGTTCTCCTACCCTACAACACTGCATGTTCTGCATTTGTAAACACGTGTGATTAAATGTTTCCTGGACAACAGATGTATTTCATAGTTTCAGACTGCGTTATGCTTTTATTAGGCATATTTTATTGAATCTATTGTTGTGAATTGTTTGAAGCATATATGTACTGTATCAATACTTAGAAGGTCTTTTTGTAGAACTTTACTCAGTCCTCAGCACAGCTAAACTTCTGTTGAGATTACTGTGTGCACAGCTGCATAAGAAATCAGTATGTCCAGGAATTTGGACCAAACCTCTGTAAAGCATTATTAATTTAAGCAATCATTTGAATACAAAAACCAAAAAATGCACCAAATAATAAATGTATTAATTTAGAAATATGATTTTTTTTCTGCATAAGATGAATTGTTCCTCTTTCTATGACTTTAATAAATTAGATTTACTAATATTTTGAGTTTAGGTAACGTTCTTTCCTTTTTTCACACTAGGTCTTCTCAATGCATATGACTTAGCTACAGCAGTGAACAGATTTGTTCTTTCTAGGCTTATTATAACTTTCTTGAAACTGCTGATCTTGGAAAACTTCCATTGATACTGTGGAACGAAAGCGTGAGGATTCAAGTATAGAACAATATATTTTGTTTTGTTTTTTTTTACACAAACAAATTGAAATCTGATTGTGATGAAGTGGTTTAATATACCATTTTGCTGGTTTATACCAGTGGCAGTGAGAACCAAATGATTTCTACAAAATACATATAAAAAGGCTGTACCATAGGTGGCAACTCCCTCCACAACTTTTGACAACATTGCAAGAACATCTTGATAAAGTTGTGGTGGGTAAAGTGTGGAAGTGATCAAAATAATGATGTAAAAGCCAGAGTCACAAGTTTGGGAGCATTTTCCAGATTTCTCTTAAAGAAAAGAAAGCAAAAATTCTGAACAAACTTAGAGTGATGTGCTCTGAAAAAATGGAACTGTTAGAGGGTCGGCATGAATGCAAGTGGTTGCAACATAGAAGAAGGAGGTTGAAATGACTCTCACACATGGTCTTAAAAGATTTCAGGTTGTTGTTCACGTGCTACATACATGTATTTCTATCCAGATAACCCCGTGGCTGTGCCAGGATGTTAAAGGTTTTCACATTTGTCTGAGCATGGTGATTCAAGTAACAATTTTAAAAAGCTGTTTTAATACAATTACAAGATACAATTATTCAGAGCCTGAAAAGAAACACCAAAAAAAAACAATTACCAAATGAGTTGGCATTAGCAATAGGTAGGGGTTTTAGGTAGCTTCTCTCACCAGTGATTCCTCCTCTCCTTTCCTTCCTTCTTCTAGTTTTCTAATGATCTATATGGTAACAAAAGTTCCTGATATAGTTGGCCAGCTTCTGGAAGGGATCTAACAGCATCTCCACACACAAGATCAGTTCTGTGACACATTTGTGATACTATTTTTCAAAACACAGACAAAAGTCAATCTGCTACTGCAGCAACCTATAAAGGGATTGAAAATTAGTAAAATTTCATCACTGATTTAGCAGCAAGCCCTCTTCTCCTCCAAGTTAGTGAAAAGGATAGTCTAGTTAGGGTGGCTGTTTCTGTTCATGGTATTAAAATACAACTTCATTTTGGAAGATCTTTAATAATCCTGTAGACTAAGTAATCTTTTCTGTCTCCCTATGTCTCCAGTACAAACACAGTTTCATGTTGTAGCAGGAAAAGACAGCACACAGAAGTGTGAGGAGCAGCAAAACAAATGAATCTCTCAAAAGGAATATGTGAAAGTACAAATGGACAGGTCTGAAATCTGAGAAAATTTTGTATTTATCTTGTACTTATGGAGATATGAGTATCAGCATAGCTCCTTTGAAATAAGATTTACTCTTGGGCAATAAATTGAGCTTTATGTCAAATTTGTTTTGATACTTACAGCATTTTCACTACCATAATATTAGAGTACAAACTGTATTGGTTTACTACATTATGTGCTGTTCATTAACAATACTCTTGGTACATGTTGCGGCATAGACTCATTTTTAAACAGTCTCGCTCTGTTCATAAGTTTATAAATATCTTTTTTCCCCTTGTATAATGTTTAGTTTTAGACTATAAACTCATGTAGGATATGTTCCTTCTCATAAAACCTAGCAAAAAACATTGCTATTACATATTCAGCATATTCTTCCTCTCCAAATCCAAACTCTTTCCAGCTCTTTGTATCAGTACAAAACACACTAAGTCTTTTTGATATGTCTGGTAATCACACAGTAGTGGCAGGAACAGTCGAGATGTGCAATGAAAATAACAATTCCTTTGCTCAAAATTTATTCTTACATCCATTTCACAATGGGTAAGGTGAGCTAGGTTTTAAGTGGCAGTGCCTAGTTTCAATTCTCTCTTTTTTTTTTTTTTTATTTTATAAAATACAGTTTGATTTAATTCTCCTAGAATAGGATATTCACAAGCACATTGATAGCAAACTATGTTATTCCATCAGCACCACAGTATTTGCTTTCTTCTAAATAGAACAAAAAACCCTGAATAAGGCACTAGCCTTTGATTCCCCAGGCAAGCTATAAAATGACCCTCCCTCTGTGTGTCTCAAAAAATTTGAAAACGTGCAAAGTATTAACAAGCAGCCTGCACAGAGCTCCAATATTGACTAATTCTCTCAAACACAGACTGAAACTTTACAACAGTTAAAGTCCAAAGAAGAATGAATAGAAAAATCACGGCTAGGCAACAGCAAATTACATTTGCAGATATTTTGTTCTGTAGATGCAATATAGACACAATATACCGCTAAAGCTATTAGTTCTAAGAAATCCTATGTCATTTCTTCCTAGAATCCTTCCCAATTTTTAAATTAACATATTTGGCCTCTACAAAATTCCCCTGCAGTTCAATGTGTTAATACTCTTTCCTCAATGTGATATACTGCATGTAACAGCACAGTTTTTTGATCGCTGTGACCAAACTAGGCATCAATGTTTACATATTTACCCATGTATAAGCCAGTATGATTATAATAATGGTTGAATAAAGTGAATGATTAAGGGTTAAATTCAAAGTTTAAGCCCCTACTGAACCAGTGAAAATACGTTTATCTTTTAACAAATTCATCAGACTTTTTGGGATATACACAGATTTTGACAACAACTAGAAGTAGCAAATACAGTCCTTTCTACAAGTGCTCAAAATACATCTTACACATCCTCCTGCACCTGCTGCAACAAGGAGCAGCAGAAGAACCTACTATGCCAGTCTGACACAAAGGCATTCCCCCAGATCTCTTCCATTCACATTACCATCCCCGGTACTGGCATTGTGGAAAGAAACCTGGATTGAGGTATAGTCCAGTCATTAAAATATCTATACTATAAAACACTTATAAACCATATTTAACCTACGCACAACACTTGCTTGATGCAAATTTCCATAAACCAGCCATTTATTTTTATGCCTTCATATTAAAACTGAAACAGTCAGATGAATATAATTTTAGATTCAAATAGGAGATTTACTAGAATGTTTTCCTCTGAGACATAAGCCTAAAATGCATTAACTGCTTTTTTTTCCTCCTCATATATTTTAGTTGATGCTCTGGACGTTTATACCTCTGTTGAAAAAAGAAAGCTAAGTAATATCTGGAGAAAAAAATAAAAATAAAAAATAAATAAATAAAAGCAACAGAAAGAACAAAACAGCTATTGAATGGAGCCAAAAGCATTTTCTAAAAGTCCTAAGAAAGCAAGCAAACCCAGGAAATATATCAGATAGAAGAGTACATCATAATAGCCTAGAAAGGATCCAATATTGCTTCATTTGCTGTTATGTGTTGGTGTTTTTTCTCATTGAACTGAGCTTTAAGATGTACCTCATGTGTTAAGCCCACTCTGTCGGTATTCTTGGCAGAAGCTAACATAAAGCAGGTGGCAAAAGCATCTTCAGAATTGCAGTGACATTTGCTAAGCACTCTCAGATCCATCCCAGGGCATTTTTCTGTCCTGAACAGAACACTTGTTAGCCTGAATCAGTAACAGGAAAGGACTGAGTAATAGTTCCCTACTCCCTTTGTCATTGTGAAATGTTGTTTAGGCATTATCTACAACTATAAGACAAAGATGACTGACTAAATATTGATTTTTACATATCGTCTCAACAAAAGCTTTTGCACATTGCCTTATTTGAATTCTTCAGCACTTGAGAAAACTGGAAAGAATAAACCTAATGACACAAAGGCCTCAGGAAATGTATGGAGCAAATCAAACACCTATTTGACAGATCAGCATCATGCTAGAACTAAAAAGACATTACTCACCAAAGTGTTACAGTATGTCCCAACTCAAAAAAAATAAATAATATATATATATATATTAAAAAACCTATAATAAGCATTTAGTAACATGAGGTAATGTTTAAAAAAAAAAAAAAAAAAAGAAAAAAAAAAAAAGAAGATTGCTGTCAAACACAAACAGCCTTTGACTGTATTTTTGAGATGTTTAGAAATTCCTCTGCTCACAAGAGCTTGCAGTCAGCAGGTCACAGAAATGACACACTAATTTTTGTCCTCCAAAATTCAGACCAATAGACCAACGCTATCACCACTGAATTCCAGCCTGCAGGAGTGCAGTTACTATTTCTTGAGTGTTACTTCCAATTCCTACTTCTGGCAAAGAAAAAGAGCTGGAAAGTTAGCAGTGAAGATCAGCTGGAGAGTTATGCAGCAAGTTGTCCCTCTGGAATCAAGGACACACACATTAATCAGCAGAGCAAATTACTGCAGCGCTCTATGCAGTGACGGACCAAAACAATGCTGAAAAGATTAGAGGAAAGTCTCTGATTTTAGAAATAGTAACGTATTCCTATATATATATATATATATATATATATATATATATACAAACACACACTAGAAATGCTATATATGCTATATTAAATATTTCTAACTTAAATACTCCATTTCACACATGAAATCATAGAACACTTTCAGGCTGAGATCTGGCAATCCTTATATCAGCCTGGTGTTGTGCGTATGTATGCTTTTGTTGTTGTTTGTTGGTTTGTTTTTGTTTTAGTTTGCTTCTGTTTTTTGTTTTTTAAACAGTAATTAGTATACAATCAATACAGAGGTTCATGGTGAGAAGCTTCTTCATTTTTAAATGTACGTAACCCTTATGTGTGTATAGTATTTTTAAAATGGTCAATATATATATGTATATCCATTTGGATTTTGGACAGAATGACTATATCCTTGATAATCTTTTAAAAACTAGTAATAATAAAAACTTACAAACACCATATTGAAGTGAAAGAGCCCACCAATAATAAATACAACTTATTTAAATTTAAACCTATCTCAAAACATTTTTAAAAAGTGGAAAAACAAAACAACAAAAAAAAACGTTCAGGAAAGCCCAAAACCTCACACTTCTATCTTTCATCTTCCATTATGCATTTCAAAATATTGTGGTGATGTTTGAGAACAGAGGAAAAAGACCACGTGCATTCCTTGCATTGCCAAGTCTTCTTTTTAATCTTTTTGAAAAGCAAGTGTCTCTCTAAAACACCTGATAGCTATCTGCTTGGGGGTGTTAGAACAGGTGCCTCCATTCATCAAGAAAATTAACCAGGATAGCTCTGGTCTTTTAGCCAGACATGTTTCTCAAGGTCTTCTAGGCTTAGCTTCAGGAAGTATGACTGTACAATGTGCTACTGAGCCTTTTGTTGCTTTCTCCAATATTATGTCAGACACCAAAAAATAATCACACCAAAATATTTTTGAAAAACATTTTGCTCCTCTCCTTCTTTAGAGAATTTCCCCTAGTCTTCTCTGGTTCTTGTCTCCTTCCCGCTCAACAGAGCAAAAGCACCCCCTTTTTGAGTGGCCTGAACCCAGTGAGGGCAGCAGCACCAGGAGGTCTCGGATTATCGGCTATTACTGGGACTGCCCCCAGAGGTGCTCCAACAGATACCCCTCACTGATACTGCTCTTGTCATGTCTTTCTCTGTCTTTATGCAGTCACCACAGGCAGGCAAATACTCCGCAATGTACCGACAATTCTTGCTCTTTGTTTTCTCTCCAGGTTTCCAGTCTCATCAAAAGCCATTCATTTTTAGAATCAAATTGATGGATGAGAGTACAAGACCTACCTGTCATCTTAGGCTGAAAAATGTATTGATATTGGCATCTCTTAGATTATTCAAAAGGTTTAATTTATACAAATACAAGTATATACAAAGACTTCACAAACATCTCTTCAAACATTTAATCACACACTTTTAACAATCTGGAGCAAGCAAACACATCACAGTCAGAGCCTCAGATATGTCAATAAGCAGCAACAGAATTATTCTAGTTTACCTTATCTGAAAGTTTTGTCTCAGCTGTATTTTTCCAGATTTTTAGCAATTTTTTCTCCTCACAATCAGCAGAGGGCAATGTTCACTCAATGTGCAAGCAAGAGTTCATACTTGTGAATGAGGCTGTGCTTAAGTTTTCTCTCTCCCCTGGTAGGCACTGATTTTCATTATGTTATCATAATCACATTTAACGTTAAACAACTATACAGTAGGTTTTTACAAAAAGTTCTGAATAGTATTTTTTTTTAGTAGTATATATCTCTGTATCACTTCTATCATACCCATTTTACAGACAAGACACATTCCTTTAAAACAAAGTGTCTGAAATCACAGTCACTGTTGAGCGAAATTACACAATATAAGGACTTGACAGTCCCTTTATTAAAAAAAAAAAAAAAAAAAAAAAAAGACTTCTATCCTGATAGGATTTTAAGAAATGTCCAACACACAGATATATAAAAAAATGGATCACATAAGCATAAACTGCAACAAAACAAAAATATTTTTCACATTGTAAGCAAGAAAATAAAAGCAGCTTTCTTCCACAGTCTGTTTACTTGGTAAACCATTTTCAGTCCCTCACAGTATTTATTTTCAATGAATATTAGCAACAAAATGAGCTGCCTGTTTTTACCATGGCAAAACACAGCTGTTCCCATGGACTGTCCCACAGGGCTCTTTCTGCCTTTGCCAAATATTTGCACTGTATTAGGTGCCCTTAGTTATTCTAAAAGCACCATCATCTGCTTTTCTCCAGAAGCCCCAAACCTAATTCACATTTATGTGCTGTACCCAGCTACACAGCTTCAGTGAATGATCACTTTCAAACAGACCACATTGTTCAGCTGAAGTTTTACATTTTGTGAAATGCAGCCCAATACTGCGGGCCTAACCTGTTAGAAATTACATCTAACTGCAGCTTCCTCTGCTGAGATGCAAAGCAAAACAGGTTTAAAAAAAAAAAAAAAAAAAAAAAAAACTTTCCCTACCAGAACTAGAAAAAGTCCATTTCCAGAAAGCCAGTTATTCAGCCATCTGTCTGTCTTTAAAAGGTACTTAGTAAACAGCCAGTTGTGCCTCCAAGATACTCTGGCCAATGAGTACATCAATGGAATGGAAGGCGATATTTTCAGGAAGCACTTTAACAGGTAACTGAGAGCTCTGAGCAAAAATAAATAGATTTAGGTGAAAAATAACCAGCTACGATACTCTACAAGATGAGATTCTTTTTATTTTTTTTTTTAACTCACCATAAATTATACCTTCAAGGTACCTTTAAATAATTTACTACTAAGAAAATAAGTTTTGGAAAATACTCCTGTGGTATTTTTTGTGGAATATACAATAAGAACAGAAAGTCCTTTCCTTGTAAAGGCATTCTGGCAGGGGAACAGGCAACTGAAGCAAATAGCTGGAGCACACAGAATATCAGCTGGTACAGTTTGGGTGACTAGGCCTCTAGCAGGTCTCACAAGAATGTCATTTTATGACAACTATCATTTGTGATTGAAGCTGGGGGCATTTGTTTATGTGAGCACACATTATTGTTGGAAATTAATCACTTCAGCACTCAGAATTTGCTGAGTTTCTGAAGTTGGTGATAAGGGCAATGGTTTCTTTAATCCTAGGTGTCCCAGCTGTAGACTCCACACCATAAACCCAAAACTTTCAAGGCCACTTTTTCCTCTGTTATGCCACTGCAGTGAGAATTCACAATATTGAACGATCTGGATTCCTAAACTACTTGTTTTAAATGAAGGGCTGAAATGCTCCCATAAGCACCTCAGTGGAAGAGATGATACAAGTTCATTTCAAAACCAACTTTTAGTCAGGTTTCTTCTCTGAAGTAGTACTAACTTTTGGACTGTTTTCTTAGACCAAACTGCTATGTTTAGCACTGACTTTGGTTTCTGAAAGACGTGTCATTATCTATTAAATCTATTTAGACATATGGTTTAATTGATATATTTAACTGTCATTTGAATGTTTATCTACTTTAAAGTGACTCTTAAGAAAAGGTATTATGAGGTTGAACATTAATCATTCCAGCAACTGCATATCACATATGCATAGCCTTAGTGGAGGACTTTTTTTTTTTTTCCTGTCTAGTCACCAGCAGCTCAGCTCAAGCCTTAAAACTGAGCTGTATTCTTCACAAATTACTATCCCTGATGGAAAAGCTGCAATTTAGGAGGTTATTTTTCTGATAATGAAGGAATCAAAGTAGAATAAAATTGCTCTTTCACAATGTGTTGGGCCTACAGAAATAAAATTTCATCCCTGGCACCAAAGTCACCAAAGAGTTTTCAAAAGCACTAAAGTTGAAATTAAACCGAATCGAAAAGTTTTTAAATGATTTGCCTTTTAACTTTGGCAGCTTCCAGTCTCTGAACACACTTGTCTCTTTCTTTCAGGGCTAGAATTAGCATTAGCTGCTGTCTGCCAGAACGCACACAGTCAGTATGAACTGGGATACCAAAATATGCCCTAACTGAACTGAAAGTGTTACTTATGTCGCTTAATATCCCTCTCAGTTTAGACACATTAGGTAAATTAGAAGTTTTAAAATACAAATCCCTGCCTTTTGGATCATGTAAATTTGTTTGAATTTGTATTAGGAGAAAAAAAAAACACATATCTGCACACATCACACTTACACTGAAAATGTGGCCCAGAATACAGTGTCAACACTTACTGTAATAAGGGCAATCGTTATGAGAGGGGAAGAAAAACAAAACAACAAAACACCACCACCACTTGGTCAGGGATTTGGTTCTCTTTTCCCAAAATAGTCAGGCTAGCTCGTATTAGTTTCATGAGGTACTTTGTAAGATTTAATCTGTTCTCTGTCAGTCAGATGTACTGCCATAACAGATAATAAACTGTTTAGGCACATACTTTTGTGCCACACCTTGTGTTACCATTCTAACATTATTTTTTTTTTTCATTATTGCTATTTTCCCTTGTATACTATGACTATACCAGCACTCCTCCATACATGTATTACAGTAACCCATTCACTCACACATTGTAAAGTGTACAGATGAACATCTTTTGCAGACATTCCCATGTTTCATGGACAATCAAAACTTCAGAAACTTAAGAGTAACTACATGTATAAACAAATTCAGTATTTTCACACAAGGCTTAAGAGCATCCTTTCCTCCTGTTTCTTATAAGCCCCAGGTATGAAATAATTATGATCTCCAAAGCAGCTAATTGTGCTGTCCACAAACAAAGGATTATACTTTCCAGTGGAGAATAAGCAGCAGGAGAAGATGAACAACTTCCTTTTCATGCAATTATCACTAATAATGAACAGCTAGGCAGTAGGACTAGATGACTCAGAGTTTTAAGTTACAATTATGTTACTAAGGACTGTAGTGACCAAACTCATTTATACATGAAAACTCAAGAAGAATGTGAAATTATTTTTTCTTCTATTTACTAGCAGAAAAATGTCCATAATTAAAGAATCAACCAACATCCCCATAAAAATATAGAGACTTGGCCCTTTTCAGCGTCCTTGAAACCTTGACGTGACCCACACATGCTAATTATAAACCCTTTAGGTAAGAACAGGTCCAAATTCATCTTGCTCTATTTGAGCCATTCTTATTTTTAGGGAAGAAATTAAAAAATAAAATAAAACCAAATGTCAGTGCCTAAAGAAGAACTGTTCTTTGAAATAACCACTAGATGTTTATGACTAGAAGTTGCCAGATTCCCATGTAAAAGTAAATATTGTTTTATTTACAGACGTTTTTTGTTTGTTTGTTTTCCCCAAAAGTCCTCTGGGCAATTTACAAGAAAAATTCAAAGGCATGAAATGATCCCTCATAGACATATGTATTCTAAGTACAATGTTGAAACATTTAGAGATCTATGCAAAAGAGCAGCAGGTTTCCAAAAATGATGTGAAAATGGTAACAACCCATGTAATTTAGTCCATTTCAGATGTATTCTGAAAGCAGAACATCACAGCTACACAAAATGTGGATGACAGCATCTGAAGAAACCAAAACAGTTATCCACATGAGTTTTAAATACACATAAGGAATTACAATAGAAAAAAAATAATGAAAAATAAAACTCAAATTTGATTAAATTTGACAGAAATAAAATCTACTGTAAGCTGGTTGAAAAACACTTTCTGAATGCCCTTTGCAATTAGATTTTTTTTTTTTTTTTTTTTTTTCTTGAATAAAGTGGACTAATTGTATGGTTTATATATGATTGCAGAATACCTGTCTTCTCACTTAAAGTGAGAATGGAAGGCATTGGAAGGGCGTAGTACCTCTTCTCCAAGATTAGGCTCAAGTTCCTGGAAATCACGTATCTTGTGATTAAAGGAAAAAATTGAGAGTCAAAATTGTCTGATGCATACCATGATGAGTAACATATAAGGAAGACTCACTATCAGCTAGAGCTGAGCAAGGAGATCCAATTTCTGATCCAGCC
This sequence comes from Aythya ferina, assembly GCF_964211825.1. Lineage (NCBI taxonomy): Eukaryota > Metazoa > Chordata > Aves > Anseriformes > Anatidae > Aythya > Aythya ferina. Next base: position 15,476,283 of record NC_140301.1, on the reverse strand, counting down.
TGACCTTTGGCTTGGCTCAAGACTTTGTTTAATGAAGTTTGCCTAAGAACATCATGGAGATGGCATATCCTGCATTGGAGATGCTATGATACAATCTATGCATTCCTTAATATATATGTTATATATAGTATATAACATATATGTTATATAATTCTTAATATATATGTTATAATGCATTCATTAATTCAGTAGGATTCTGCATTTAGAAGTGCTAGAGAAAAGGACTTTGCAATATATCACTTACGTAACTAAACTGAATGGGCCTAACATTAAATAATGTTAATGTTAATAGACCAGCAGCAGACAAGGTATTTTATCAAGCAATCCAAAATAGCTTAGTCAGTAATACAGGTCAAGAGCCATATAGATTCATATAAACACTTTTTGAGTTACTCTGGAGAACGTGCTTAACATCACAAAGCTGTTCAACAACCTATAACCCCCCTGAAGGTTAGTAACGTGTTATCCATGGTGTTTTTTGTTTGTTTGTTCGTTTTGTTTTGTTTTGTTAATGTGACAAACAGGGATTCTTTTAAGATTCTTTTAAGATTAAGACTTTTCTGAACAAAATTTTGGGCTTCTTGTGGACAGAACTCAAAGCCCCAGAGATGCCAGGGGACCACCCAGGCAGAAACACAGATGATCGGGGTCAAACTATACTGAATTAACAATTAATACAGCTTCCCTGGTCAGTGTAATTTTATTTCTCTAATTGCAAGGATTTTATAAGAATCTCTAAGGGAATAAAGCTCCCAAATCCCATTAGAAATCAATACTAGCAGAAATACTATTAGCAAGGAGGCTTTAAAAAAAAAAAAAAAAAAAAAAAAAAACACACACAACTCAGTTAAGCTTCACGGACTACATTCTCATATAAATTAGTCTCATCACAATGTACTACTGAAGTCAGAGCTATCAGTGAGAGTTGCAGAAGAATGTGGCCTGTAAGATTAACATTCAGCATCCACCCAAACTTGTCTTAATCACTCCTTAATTTAGACTGCTTTAAACTTGGTTGTTATCCCCTTCACTGCATCTGCACAGGATATAAGTGAGGAGTGGGGAGCGCGGAACGCCTGGCAAATCCATGCACATTCAGCAAGTCGATGAATATGTAATACAGTTTGTAATAATACCTAAGTAATTCTTCCATTATGAACTCAATCCAATTCTACTATTTGATTTCTGAAATGGATTTTGAACACAGGCCTGTTTGACTAATCGGATAGTCATTTTCCTATTCTTTTTTTATTTAAATGTCGAGTGACATAGTTGTGTTTGGGAAGGCAGTAATTTCATTACACCAACAGAGGGAACTGCCATTCCAGCAAAGTGACAAGAGCCAAATTGGCCAGAGGAGCGTATTCCTTCCTAGGCTGAAGAGATCCACATGAGAAGTTCAAGCGAAATGTCACCTCTCAAACAATGACGACAGGATTACAAAAATCTAATTAGCTGTTTCATTAGCCGAATCCTATCTGTGGTGACGGCAAACAACGGCTATTCGGAAGCTGTCCATCCATTTTTAATACAGGCGCTGTCATGGAGATACTGGGACTAATATATTCTCTGCGTTGCCTCTGATCACAGAGTGACTTCAAGGAGGCATTTTGTCTGGTTTGTAAGAAATGAAGACTTAAAGGCAAAATGAATCTCTAGAATCACATATTGCCTACATCCTGCTGAAACAGTCTTTGTTTTTCTCTTCCCTACATCATTTGATTGCACTTTTTGAGTCTGTTTGGACAGAAGCACCCTAAAAGCTTCAGAGCTAAATAAACATACAGAGAAATCTAATACACAAGTCTAATTAAGATTAATTGAACTGTTGGAGGTAAATGAAGATAGCATCCGCAAGAGACTACTCGTTTTTTGAAAAGAATACAAGGCAGCCCCTTCCTTCCCATTAAAAACAGTTTCATTAGTTTCATTTCCATTAAGCCATAATCAAAATAATACTGCTGGAAGCAAGCACTGAAGCTGCAGTCCGAAACAGCAGGGATATTTCACATGAATGCTAGAGGCCTATCCTCACTTTGGAGTGTGGTTATTTACCTTGGTTATTCAAGGCTCCTGAATACACCAGAACTTGCATCATCTAACATAGTTTGTGGTTGTAACAGCTCTTTACATTGACAATGCAGGCTCAAGTATTGCAGGCCAACATTTGTTGCTCTATCGGCCAATGTTATTTTCTGTTCAAAGCAGACTGGTACCAATACCAGCAGTTAAAGATAGTTCTGGGATTCTTTACAGCTTGAACCAAGGCCCATCTTTAATATCTTTAATATCTTTAGATGTGAAAGTCTGCTTATGAAAAATGTAACTAAAATTAATTTTTAATTAAATTCTTTGAGGCAGACTCAAGAATACCAGTAACCAAATAACCTCAATAACCAAAATAAACTTTTCCATGTATCCACAAACTAAAATCCGTGCTTTTCATAACAGAACAATTACACAGGAAAAGTAACCCTATTCTACTGTAGGCAGTGTCTGCTGCACTGAAAAAAAAAAAAAAAACAGTGTCTACCTGCCATGTTGTACATCCCTTGTAAAACATCATCACAGGCTACAAGTGTAATAAGATCTCATGGTATTCTAAGCAGATTCCAAAGTATACTAACTTTCTGGGGGATCTTAGTAACATAAGGTTCTTAGGACACCAATGAATCTGCGCTGGAGAACTGAGCTACAACATAATTCAATTATATGCACCTGTCAGTTTATTTGTTTTCCCTTTCATCTCTGATTCAATTTTTCCAGTTATTCCCTTGGCTTTTAATAGCCAGTACAAAAGCCCATTGTATCTTGGTGTGCAGCTCTTGAATATTTCCACCCCAGCCATCCATTTTACCCACTCAGCAAACAGTTTCAAGCATGGTATGGGAGGAAGGCAGGGAGAGGTTAAAAAAATACAGTGGAAAAAGAGAATATTGATCTACAAGAGGAAGAAAAGAAAAATCACTCCTTCAAATTCAGTCAAACCAAGCTGGAAAGTCCCAAAGCATTTACAGAGAAGCAGAACAACTAATTCAATTTCAAGTACTCGGAAGCACATAGAAATGGTCCAGCTAATAATACGGTTCCCTTTCTGCCACATAGTACTTCCCCAGCCCTGCACCAAACTAAGGTTTCCTAGAAATTCAGCCAGAGGAGGCGTAGTTGTGATTTCAGTTTTCTCATCTGTTTTCTTGTTAACAGAATAGTCAAGATCTGATGAGGTCAGAAAGGACTCCTCCCTCTGTTAAAAAGTTAAAAAAAAAAATTCCAGGGGTATCTCACAGAGTGCAAAAAGTTATCAGAGAAGTCAGGGTATTTGAAATGATGATTGCACTGGAATTAGTAGTCCCTACAAATGTTTCAATTCATAATCAAATTAGCAGCTTGAGGTTTAGGGAGTAAATTCAAATAGATACACTCACTCTATGCAGACTTCATAATTTTTCATTCCTTCCTTTTATTTAGGGGATAATAATTAAATGTGATTTGAAATTGAATGCAATAAAGTACAGCTTAGAAGTATTTCAGGATTCTTAAAAATAATTAGATCCTCTGATATTATTTGAAACCTGCCATAACCCGTTATTAAAGTTTAAAAAAGGAAAAAAAGAAATGAGGGGAGAAAGATGAATTTGTCAGTTTTATTGGAATCCAGAATGAAACTCTTTAAAGAGATACATACTATTTTTATTGCCTTAGCTATCTGGGGAAATCTCTTTCTGTGCTTCTTTCCTACTTTTCACTAAACCAAGGATTTCCACAGAAATGCTTTGCAATGGCATTTATTTGGTGACAAATATGTAACATGGAAATTAAATCTTGGGGAACAGGATGAAATTGACAGTGTCCTCAAGTAACACGGAACGGAAATGTAAGATCAGCTGATAGGACTTGGAACACCACAATGCATCTGAACAATCAAAGTGATCCTGAAAACATCCTGAGCGCAGCCGCTGCCACCGCTCTCAGGGAGCAGGAGGTCCCTGACACCAAGGAGGGAAGGAGAGTCTGGCAGCAGCCAGCTGCTACTCTGAAACCTGCAGTTGGCCATAGACACAAAACCAACGTATGTAGGCTGTCTGAGAGTATCTCATGAAATACAACTAGGAAGAAAGTAGAAAGAAACACAGAAAACCTTGTATTTATATAGAAATACATCATTTAAAAACATCCTTCAGTAGAACATTTCACTAAGATGATTAGCCAGATAGAAACCGTAGCCCATAGCCGCTGTTGAAATCCTAATTTCTTCTTCAGAGAGATTTGTATGAAGAGATCTTTTTCTTCTGGTTTGTACGAGAACAGCATGCTCTTTGATGACTTTACTGAAGCTTCCATTTCTGCTTCTTTTTCTTTAAGAAAAAAAAGAAAGAAAAAGACCACACTCCTTTATTCAACGATAACAAGGGTCACACTGGGGAAGAAACTGCCATTCAGATCTTTGCAATGAAAGTAATAGGCCTTGAAAGTGATCTTTTTAATTCATGCTGCTAAATTGAGGATTAGCCTTCATTCCTTTTCTATTTCCAATTCTTTTTCTTTTAGCTGCCATCGTATTTTTGGAAGAACATAAAGACAAAGTTACAGAGTTGGTCTTTTCAACAAAAAGAACTCTTTACTAAGTTCCTCAACCGTTAGGTTGTGAGTGCCGGTATCTATTTGTCCATCACAAGAGAACAAGCCAGACAGAATGACAGAAAGGTGCACAACACAGATGTTTATGATGGGACAGTTTTGTCGATGTGTAACTTTTTAAATTCTTTTTAAAGTTCCTCTTATTTTCACACATATTTCTTTATTTTTGTGAAGTACAAGATCACATTTCCTCTAGAAGTGTGAGAAAAATCTTGTATTTTTTGATCAGGTCTACTCAGGAGTACTTAATTGCTTAAGATATTCAGAACTTATGACATTACATTACTGTGTGCAATAGATTTTACAGCCCCCTAGAAATAATTTAGATACTGTTACGTATTTTTATGGCTACTACTCCTATCTGTAGAAGACCTATTAGCCCTTCTTATATTTACCCATAAATACATACATTATTTCTAAAATCTGGCATTGGTCAAGAATGAAGCTTCCCCTAGGATTTCTGGTCACTGACATATTAGACCTTGTAGTTTAAGAGAAAACTTAAATGAAAAAAAGATAGAGTGCAAGCTGGTCTGTGGTGGTAGGAAGTATAGTACTTCAAGCATTTAGACAATTCAGGAAGCACAATGTCCTCAGTTTATTTCTGCTAAGTGCTGCCTGGCCATCACAATTACAGTTTTGCTTGTGTACAACCAGGTGAACAGAAATAATCAACATGGTAAGACAAGGCAAAATCCTCATCTGAATAAGCTTTCCTCACAGGAATTTTGAAGTCCCTATTTTTACTCCCCAAAACTTAATTCATTTAAAATATGATGCTTAAAAGCAACATGAAACTAATATCTACAAAACACATTGTTCTTTCTGTCCAGAAAGGACTAAACCAAGCAATATACATGGTATGATACAATGTGATGTACATAACTCACACTGCTTCATCACTAGAGAGCAGCCTGTGGACCTCGTTCCCTGCTAGGCAATATCCTGCTTTAACTGTACCAGACCGCCCTGTTTATTATTCCAAATGCATTCTAATACAAACCCCAAGTCTCCTTCACTAAATTTTCCTCTTCTCTTTATTTTTTTTTCTAATCGACTGAGAAAATGTATCATTTAGAGTTTTTACCTTACATTTTTTACCTCTGCTCCTAGTATTTCCAATAGTGGTTCAACTAATAAAGCTTGGTTATTAGGATGTTTCTTTTTCTCTCAAAATTGATAGAAAACAAATAGATAAAATGAGGAGCTTATACGAGCATAAGGAGGCAATGAAGCCAAACCTAAGCCAAGAGATCTACTTGGTAACTACAGATGGAGAACTCACCATAGGAATGTAGGAATCCTTCCAAAAATCGGTTCAAAATCAGCAGAGGCAACCAATGCTGAGCCTGAATCACTTAGTACTATTCATTCAACCCATCTTCATGTGATAAAGTATCATACAGAGACACAGCCCCCCAGCCCCTACATGACTTAATGTATATTATTTGGGTCCTGACGTATCGCAGACTCCAATGACTCTGAGCTGAAGAACGGGCTGCAACTCTTGTCAAATAAAGCCTCAGCACAGTTGGTACTGGACAAAGTATAATTAAACAGCTCTAAAGCAAAGGTAAGTAAACAAGGGAATGCAAACACTATTCATGAGAATATCTCATGGAAGCAATGAGTCAGGTGGAGGGCTTGCGACAAAGATATCACGCTGGCAGGCAGGCACCCACCAGGGGGCGGACCTGTCCTCTAGGCATTGTAGAAATGCATCTGTTCCTTTCACTGCTCCTTGAGGCAGGTTAGTTCCTCCTCTAGGAGATGCAACCATGGTACATAGCTGGGCTTTTGTATCATCAAGGATGGGATTTAGGTGGAGATTTGACCAGCTTGTTTTTCAAAAGGTAGTACATGTTTTTTGAGGTTGATTTTTGTTCGATAAACTACTTGTATCTGACACTAGCAAAATAGTTAAAACAATTTTAAATAATTAATGCATTTTTCAAAGTAAAGCAGGGGAATATGGTCAAAGAGATTCCTGTTGAAATTCGTCAGCAACTTGAAGCTAGTGCTACTTTGAAAAGTTGCTCTTAAGATCTGACTCAAAAATAAAGCACGAGCAATTTGCTCGAAGGACAAAGCCTCAGTCTTTCCTATGAGCCCTATGATGTCAGTCAATGAAGACAGATTTTGACATTATTTAGGGAGAGTTCTTTGTTAAATATGCATTTTGTAATCTCCAATGGAAGAATAAATGCAGACAGATCAGTAAATATATTTTTAGGCAGTATTTAAATTACATATTTATTATGTTCCTGAGAGATTGAAATGGCTGGCTTGGAGCTGTTCCAGTCTGTTATGCAAATCTATTTTTAATGTATTTTATTATGAAATAGCAGAATCATAGGAGTAAGAGATAGAAGAGATCTATTAGGTCATCCTGCCTCTCTGCTCAGTCTGGATTGCTTAAGTGTTACTGGTCATGGGCAAAGCAAATCAAAGGATATTCAAGTCATTCCTTATCTAAACATCTAAGCAGCTTCTGACCATGATCCCTCCGCTCAAGGTCAGAAAATACTAAGTATTCAGAAAATATAATTACAAAAAATAGCCATTCTTACTCAAATAAAAAGGAATCTTGAAGATTTAAGGCACAGCAACAAATAAAACACATATCATACACTGCTATTCTAACCCCATACCACTCTATTGTCTAGCTTGTAACCTTTAATTACACAGGATTACACAGATATTTTTCAGGAAACAACTTGTGCTAAAAAAAAAAAAAAAAAAATTAAAATAAATAAATAAATAAATAAATAAAAATCCAAGCAAAAATAGCTAATAAAATCTGGAAGTAATCCATTCTGCATTCTCAGCCAACTAGGAACAGCGAGTGATAGCATGGATTAGGACCACTGACTTCCTCATTTATTTTTACTTCTCATTTGATTATTCAGAGCTTTGAAACTTAGTCAATTCTGATGATTCCTAATGATATTTATAATGCCAGTGATTAAGAGCTCACACATTTGAAGAGTGTTACATAATGACAGATTTCTATTTTCATTCTATTCAATCTAATGGTTTGGTTTTCACGGCATAGGATTATACAGTTTCTAGTTCTTCCCACAATATAGCACTTTGCAACAAAATAAGAAAAAATCAGTATGCTAACCAATATTTATCTATAAAAATAAGAACGCAGATACACAATTTATTTGGAAGTACTTGGGAGTTCAAGTTGGATGGTATAAATAATGCAAAATTGTTTAAACTATAAACAAATTCAGAAAAGATTATGTTAAAAATAAGTTCAATTACTTACGTTTAAACATTGTTTTTCCCTTAAGCCTCATTCAGGAGATGAACTCGGACAAGAAAATGCCCAGTGGTGAGGTATCTTTTGCTATAAAATAGGCAACTGAAATTTGAGTGCTTCGCTGGCACTGCCTTTGGTGCTCTGAACAGTTCGTGGTACTTAGAAATTCAGAATGAGACCAATTGTAGTGGCTACTTTATAGACAATTAAATGGAAGGCTTTTTCCTCACTGAAGTGTTCAATTCACACAACCTATTTCTACAGGCTTTTTTTTCTTCTCAGGGGTGAATAGATTTTTCTTCCTTCCTTCAGATCTGCTTTGTGAATGGAAGTTGTTTTTTAATAAATATTTCTCTGTATGGTATGACATATTTTGAAGTTGCATGAATTTTTTGCTCTGACTGCTTTATTTTACTCAATGTGTCTAAATTTAGGTGACTCTATTTAGAGTTCTTGATGACTTACCAAATCATTTGGAATAAAAAACTTGAAGTTAGATAAGACTTCCTACATTTTATAATTAGGAAATTATTATGAATATTTTGCAATTTCCACTTAGGTAAAACAACACTGAAGGTCAGTTGGCCTCATCAGAAGGTTTCATATAAGAAAGTATTGCCAGCATGCAAAAAAAATATAATTAAAAAAAAAAAGAAAAAGACTTCAGCTTTCCTTTCATTCCTATAGCTATCCTTCCATGGCTATTTTTATTATTATTATTATTATTATTTTTTAATTACAAACAGAGGAAAAATGCTGTCACTTTACTTTTAAGCAGAAATACTATAAAATAATATTCAAATTAAGAAAAAGTTAATTTTTGCAGAATGGAGCAGCTCTTATTAAGACAGAGCATTAATTATCTACAGACCTCTAAGTAGACTATAAAGCTCCATAGGCAGACAAGTATTAACAGCAGATTTCCATATAGTTAAATGTATAATTTTAATTATTTATATTCTTTATATCCTGTTGTACAATCAAAAGCATACAAGTGCATATAAAAATTGAGATCATCTACTCAAAGTTTAGACTGCGTAAGAAGATAAGTAATATAAAATATACATAAGAGGATTTCTGACCCCAAAGTAATTCACTGACAAACAATTGTAGGAATATCCAAAAATGCACTCAAGCACATTACTGTACAGAGAAAACAGGAAAAAAAATGATTTGTCAGGAGTGCCCTTGGCCTACAGAATACACAGTGTAGGGGTAGTTTCTTGGGTGTCTGGAAGCCTAAGGAGTTTGTAGAAGGCTTGGAAGGCTTCAGAGTCCATGGGCTAAGCTAAGTGGACTTACGTGGACTAACTTGACTGCTTGAATACATCGTATTTAATTCAGTCTGAACTGTAAACTTTGCCTAAGATGATGAATAACTCCTCAGGCCTTTATCCCTCACTGAATGCCTTGTTATCACAATTAAACTTTCAGGTGTATCTGAGCTAACTGGTATAGTACTCTATATTGCAGTCATTAATGTGACTTCATTTTTCCATCCCACAAGGGATGTGGTCTGGTGTCCAGTGTGAACTGGTTTGTTCTGAGGTGGATGTGTGTTGCTGGATTATGTTTAAACCTAGGGCCAGAAATCACAAGCCAGACTTTTAACATTTTTTTTTACTTTCAACCTTTTCTTCCAGCTTCCCGCTTTTCTGTAGTGCCTATTAATAACGTTGCAGAGAATATCACCAACAGTCTAGGATTTTGTTTCCCAAAGTGGATAAAATAGATTGTTTTTTCTCTTTTTATTAAAAAGGTTAACTACTGTTTGTACTACATTCCAGACTGGCTATTTCCACTTCCCCTCTCTCCTCCCCTAATTCTCTCATCTTAGTAGGGTTTATTTAATCTATTTCCATGGTCTCAGAAAACTACTGTGTGTGCGCAAATACAATGACATATACAAAACCCATGCAATACACACAATCTTCCTTCCTTCCTTGGTGTTGCTTGATGTGAGAGCTGGTAGAGGTATGAAGAACAAAATAATATATATTGCTGAAGAAAAAGTAAAGGGACTCCAACAAAAGCCTGTGAGATGACCATTCTTTCCAAAACAAGGAATAACCATAAGGAGCACCTGCCTCCTTCCCAATTTCTCCCTTTCTATTCTATTTTTCAGACAAGGCTATTTCAATCACCGTCTTTTGTGAAACAGGAAAGAGTAAGCTTAGAGTTGACTGGAAATCAGCAAAGAATTTAAAGTGTAAAAAATGCAGAAGGATAGCAGGGAACGGCATCTATTTGTCTCTCAAACACTATACACAATTGAGTTTTAATTGATTTGAGGCTTAGTTCCTTAGACAAATAAACTGGCATTTAGCCTGCTGCACCCTTGCCAGCACTTACTGCATATTACTAGTGCTCATTGCTCTTTAGTGGAAGTATGTAATATAAAGGTGTGCTGAGTAAGGTTTTTAGGGTTTACCATCAGCAGTGTCACTTTTTTATTATTAAAGTATGAGTGGAAGGCAAGGAATATTGTAACAACTCAGTAGGCTCAAGCTCAGCACTTTTTCTTGATGGAAAGTTCTCCAGTTCTATTAAGGCACCACAGAAACCAGAGAAATATTAGCAGCAGCATCACTCTTTAAAAACAGACTGACACCCTTCTATGAGCCCGAAATGATCTATGGATCAGGGAAATTCCCTATGTAAAATCCTGTATATTGGATCTCTGATTCTTGCAGGCTATATCTATACTAGTTAATTAAATCCAGAACTGTTGCAAGATCAGAATATACTGCCTCTGCCAGCAACCCCATCCTCCAGGGTTAGGTGGCTATGTGCCCTCTGCTGCAATCCCCTTCCCCTAGCCAGGAAAGGGTTCTGTAGCGTGCTCGGCAGTATGCTGGAGCCACATCAAGAATGGTTGTAGCGACCTGCTGGCATATGATCACATATCAGTGCTCAGGTAAGTTCTGTAAGACTGCTTTATCCACATGCATTCTCTACTTCCACATTCAAAATATTTCATAATAGAAACATATCCAAAATTTGATCTAATGGGATTTTTTTGTTGCTTTTTTAAAATAACCACATTAAATACTGATGTATTTTCCTTTTACCTCTTATTTCCTGATGAGTAATTTGATGGAACATTTCAACAAATAACTTCAGACCTTATCCTACTCACTGAAATCAATGCCAGAACTCTTCCTCTTCTTGAAGCCCTTATTTCTCACATCAGCATTTAAACAATCCCCTTCCGCTGGGAAATAATATGACAGCTAATGAAGTGTAACATGCCATTCTCTATTTGCTTATCATCCATTAAGCTACCTTTCACTCACCCACCAAATATACACAAAGGCCCTGCACAAAGATCTACATCATTAAAATATATTTAAAAGGCCACAATAATTACTTTAACAAAAATAGAAGAATAGCATGCTAAAAAAGTGCATAAAATAGAAGAATTGAAAGCACCATATGTGGGCACAAGGGCTTTATTGATCAAATTACATGTTCCTTTAAAGTCAACTATGAACTGTATTGCATGATTGATTAATGTAGTATTCAAGCAGTAATTAAAATAGGAACTTAATTTGAAAAAGAAAGTCTTTTACTTGGGGAAAAGATGCCCTGATGTACACATTGCTAAAAGGGACATGCTTAAAGCAAAAAGGAATACCAGTTATCTATTAAATACTGGTTTGAAGTAGTTATCTAACCAACCTTTTAGTGAGCTCTTATCTTTTCAAGCCAAGGCAAAAATCCTTAATAAAAAATAATAATAATAATAATAAATCCTTAATAGCCAGCGTGTATTCAGCATTTCCCTATAATCTGGTCCTTCCAGAATTAAAATTACTCTTTATGAATAAGGACCTTTTTTAAGCTTTACTTATGGTACCAGAGATGAATACACTGAATGCTCTTCAACACAGTTGGGCAAAAGCATGTAGTGCTCCTGTTTTTCCCCCTTTCAGCTTCAATCCATTAGTCCTACATTTCATATCTAACCTAAAATGTGTGTATATTTCCACAATTCACATCATTCTTTCCTATTTTTAACATATCTCACTTTATAACCGGGAAGATTTTACTCAGTTTGTACTGACAGATTTTAGTAGGTCTGATTCATACAAAAAAAAAAAAAAGATCTTTTTTTATAGCCAAAATAACTCAGTGTTTCACAATGTGCAAGAGAAATAGATTTTATTAGAAGGTCAAGTCTTAGTGCAGGTAATCTGACATTTAGCTATTCAAGGGTTACAACAACAGGTCCTGTCCACTTAGCACAATAGCTTGTAACTTTTCATAAGTGATATCAAAAACTTGGCTTTATTTATATAATTATATCAACCTGGTGAAATATGCTGATGCCTTCTGCATTCCTTTAAACCCCCTGCATGGTATATTATTCTTGCTTTTGCAAGTTTTCACATCTAAGTTTCATGTTACTTTGGTGTACCACATAAAAGCAGTGTTGGTTGTCACTGATATGTAAATTATATCCCTTGAGTACTTTTCGCATTTTGTGAAATTGTAATAGAGTTCAAAGAGTTCTGCTTCAAGTGCTGGTATCTCTAACCCTTCGGGGTTTTATTTATTTCTTATTTACTCATTCTTTCACAATCAATAGAATAAAATGAGCTTAGCAGGGGAGCTGTATTGTGTATTATTTCCAGGTTATTTCCAGGTTTACCAGTCACTTACTTAGGGTCATCTTATATTTTTTTTCTTGTATGATTAGGAAGAAATTATATGGTTATTAGCAACAGACTTCAATAGCATTCAAATGAATAGCAGTTTTGTATACTGCTATTTTCATAAATCTTCACACACCCACCATTATTACATGTGGGTAATAATTTGTGATTACAGTTAAAGAATCTAAAAATAGCTAATAACTCTTCTACTGCATGGAATTTCAAAGAAAACCTATCACACAACGCAATAAATCCTGTATTATAATGACATGCTTATTTCCAGAGACATAGCTAATTCCAGGATGAAATGTTGCAGGATGGTTTATACTTTAAAATTTGACTTACTTGACAAGAGAACTCAACCGTTCTTACAGCTTAAGTAATATTCTTAATTGTTTCAGTTTGATACAATCTCTAATAGTATTTCAGACTTTTTGGGAGAGTTACTGTTGCCATTATTACTTACATTAAAAAAATCTATTAATATTTATTTGTAATATGTAATTTTAACACAAAATGGGTATTATGCAACAGTTACATGAAAAATATTATCAAAACTCTGGCACATGACCCCACCTTGTGCCCTGAACTGACAAATATGGATGCTTTATAGCATCTATGGCAAGTGGCTAATCTAAAACCAGCTGAGAAAGTTCAAAACATTTGAGAGGAACTAATCAATGAGAAAAAATAGGGAAGTGTAGATGTGAAGATGGTGGGCAAAAAAGGTCTCAATTTTTCTTCCTGTCTAAGCATTTGGATTATTTTTTTTTCCTTTAGTCGGAATTCAGATTGCAAGGTCTTCTTCAAAGGTTATTTTCTCTTAAAGAGAAAAAGTAGAGACATGAATCACAGTGCATCATAATATGTCTTCACAAGACAAACAGAAGATTTTAACTTGATGTTCTCCAGCAGAGTACTTCAAAGGACCACACTATTTCCCCAGTTTGTAAGCTGCAGAACAGTTTAAATAATGGAAGCACAGACCCCTTCCATTGAAGTTGGAATGAAGCTGGAACATGGTAAAAGAAAACTCAAATCACAGGAATAGAAAAAGCAGGCAAAATATGTTATGGTTCTGCTTTTAAGGCACTGAGCTAGGAAGGAATGTTTCCCATGTCGCAATGTTTACCTATGCATTTTATTCAGCTTTACAAAGGTCAGACTATAAAGGCAAATATGGAATAAAAAAATGTCTAGGGACTTGGGTACTTCTAACTGCATCTCTGAATGAAAGACTGAAAATTCCATGCACCTTTACAGAACTTCTAAAATAAAGCCCTTACAGAGCACAAGGAAATATACATTCAGTGACAAGTAGCTTCTTCAGCTTAGTCAACTGCTGAAATATGAGCTCTTTGAATCGTGTTTCTCTCTTTCACAAAGAAAGTCTCTACATTGTGCTGTCACTGATCTTGAACATTTAATTCTCTAACTTGGCAAGCTTCTGCTGTTGCTTGGGCTTATCGGAGAGTGAATCATTGCTATTCTTATGCCATTGCTTCAAAGAAATTACTCAAAACCTTAAGAATTAGAAGTAGCTTGGACTAGAATTATGTAAGAGATGGGATGGGGATTTCAAAATGACTAAGGAAGGGCATTTGGCTGTAGTCACTCAAGTATGTAAGTGCTGGTGAGACATGCAAGAACCATGCATTTGCAGAGACTTTCTTTGCAATTTATTGCCGTGCTGACTCAACAATGTCGTCACTCTAAAGTATAGACAGATAACTAGCAAATAAAGCTCAAGCCAGTGCTCAAATCAGCCACAGTTAGGAAAGACTGAACTACTGATTATTATAAAAGAATTCAAGAGAATAAATATAGGAATACATATTCAAATATAAAGAAGTCCCAAAAACCTAGAGGAGCAGGCAAATGAAAGTATTCCTAATGTTACATTCTATAGCTATTATACAGCATGCTTTGCATGCTTTCCTTTAAGTTCTTTGCAGTTAGCAAGATAATCTGCACCTGGATTTATCACACACTGAGAAGCTCCTTAAACTTTACCTGCAGTGTTAGTCTGCTCAAAGAGCATTTTTAGAATTATGAACTTTGAAACTGGTACCACTGCCTTCAGCAGTGACAATTAACTTTTATATACATTGTAAATGAAGATTACTCAGTATTGTTTGGGAGAGAAATTGCTTTTGGGTGCCAGTAGTACAGAAGCAAAGTACACCATTTCAACTAGATTTTTTTTTTTTTTTAATAGAAACACACTTGTATATTTATAGGCAACCAAGTTCCTACAAGAAAACTTGTATGAAAGCAAGATTTCAGGAGGGAGTTAGAAACATAACACATAAAATTTTAATAGATAGAATACATACATAGTAGCTTAAGCTCATTTGGGTATTTAAAAAAATAGGAAGATAAGACTATTCAAATGTGCATATTTTTTGTTTTATTTTACACAGATTCCTTAACTGTCCTTGTTCTAATAATATTTAAATACCTTTGAATAGTACATTAAACAATGTCTAGCATCTACAGGTCATTCTGCTTTTCCTTGACGGGAGAATACTATATGGTATTTCAGTTTTGTTTTGTATTTATTAATAAATACATAATTATCTCTCAATCTCCATCTTGCCTACAAAGATGCCATACCTGTTTTCTTAAACCAGATAATTCTGCCCAGGCTTCCAGAAAAATCCCCTGTAACTTAAATGTATGGAGGGCTAAACAAGAGTGCAGTTAATAATCCCTGCGTTCACATCAATGGCAATGGGACATCCCATTGAATTGCCCCTCACTTCATGTGGTACAGTTGTTAATAGTGAAGGACATAAGGTATTGGCATCATAATACGTATATTTCTCCTATTTATAAAGAAAATTCAAAGTTAAATCAAGGATGTCACTAAGGAAATACAGTCACATATGCTAATTTGAACACCAGTAAATGGAAACTCATCAGAATGGATAAATGTCTGAGTTTTATTACAAAAGGATATATGATGTGTACATATATAAAGTGACTTTTTTCCCTAAGATGAAACTATTAAAAATAATTTTGAATGTATTAACAAGAAATTATTAAGCAATTCCAGAATTTAAGGCTCACTTACTTTAAGTTATCATTGATTTAGGTTCAATAGCACAAATGAATAGCTAAAAGTCAGGGTAAGCATTTTATCAAGGGACTAAAAGTTTAAAAATAAGATATGATTTAACTTTCAGACATTGGCATGTGACAGTTTCTCGAGCAAAGAAAGACTTGTGAGTCATAAGGTCAATGATTTTATGAATCAGGATCCTAT
Source organism: Aythya ferina (assembly GCF_964211825.1). NCBI lineage: Eukaryota > Metazoa > Chordata > Aves > Anseriformes > Anatidae > Aythya > Aythya ferina. The sequence goes on along the minus strand of NC_140301.1, from coordinate 15,460,448 downwards.
CAGCAGAGACTCTTGTGTGGTGTGACTCAGCACCCTGGATAACCAGCTCGAGACAGCACTAAATCAGGGATCACAGTAAGCAAATTTTAGAGACATCCTGTTTGTCAAGTGAATTGGTACAAGGCAACTCGAAGAAAAAAAAAAAAAAATCTTTTGCACAATGTGTTACAGTGATTGTGCTATGTTGTTTACCACATGATGCATGCAATTGTTCATGTTCATTAGAGCTTTACAAGTAAAATACAATAAGGGAAATGGAGCCCAACATATTCAGTTATCTTTGAAAGCAGGTGAAAAAATTGAGATGCTACCATTCTAGAAAAACATAGTAATGTTAACACTATGTCTTATTTCTGTGCACTGTATACCACACAGGCAACTCAGAAAAGGAAAACTCATTAGGTTTTCCCCTTCAGTGCTTATGAGAAGCTGAGGATAAACTGGACAAAAACTGGCAAATACAACTAAAAATCTAGCAAAAGTATTCTGAAAGGAAGACATGTAATTTGTCACTAAAAAAAAGACTGATCATAGAATGTTATGTAAATGCCCATTTGAGTTTGTGGTCCATCAGTATAAATCCCCTTTCAAGACAGGAAGAAGAAAGACAAATCAAGTATACAGTAGTGAGAGGAAAGGAAGAAAAATCATGGAGTGCAGTGTTGTAATGGAAGAGATGAGAAATTGGAGGCTGCACATTCTTATCTGATGTATATATATAAGCTTGCATAGGAAGTGTTGGTACTCAAGTGTGAATTCAGTGAATTTATATCTCAGAAAAAACACAATAAATTGATTCAGGTAACACAATGAACTAGGGCAATAAAAAATTTGGTATCCATATAAATTTCAGTCAAGATATACAGAAACATCTTTGACACATTTTCATGATATGCTCAGTGTGCCAGTGAAGGCCACTTTGTCTTCACTGTATTTTCTGTCACTCAAAAAAAGCAAAAAGTAGAAGGGAATATCTTCACACAGGTGATTGCAGTTATGCCAGTTAAATAAGATAATAAGATGTGTTGCAGTTTGATTAAAGTGGAAGCTGAAGAAAAGGTGGAGAAAGGTGTTTTTTTTTTTTTTTTTTTTTTTTTGCACAGCTTCGTCACCTCTACAGTACTCCAGAAAAATAATAATTAAAAAAAAATGTAATTGCAAAGATCATTCTGTGTGTAATTGCCTAATTCAATGAGGTTCCTTAGCTGTCAGTGTGGCACATTTAATAGAAATAGAAACATACTAGTTACTTTTCATAAAAAAATAAAAATTGATGTTCCTTTAAAGTCATATCAGGTAGGCACACTTCCTACCATGAATGTCAGCTATAACCCTAGTGAAGTGCTTTTGCAAGACCACAGCCTACACTCACTGTATGGACTCTCCCAAAGTATAACTGACAGACTAGGAAGAGATGCTTCATCTCCAAGAGCCTGGAATAACTTGGTCATCCCAGGCCGGTGTTGGGTATTTTGATGACCTGAAAAAGATACAAGATAAATAAGAACATTATGGATACTTGTGCACAGGCATATGTGGAAGAATGCATCTTTTATCTGGTAATAGGAGATAAAGTATTTAAATTATCTTGAAGAGTCAGGTGAGACTTAGTCAGGACTTACATCCCTAAAGTCACTGGAACTATAGGTGCAGTTATTGTGCCCCCCATGGAAACCTGCAAGACCATTGCCACAAGTGGATTGAAAGGCTAAATGACAAATAAAGAAGTACCAAGAAGTTTACTCTGTCAATGTTGCTGTAACCAAAATTCTAGGAAGAAAGAATAAAGAAATCTTGTTGGTAACCTAAAGAAAAGCAAAAAAGCCTGAGGCCTAAGGTATTTTTTGTTAAGTGTTTCATGGTATAAAAGAAAATTTCTCTCTAGATTCTCAGCCTAAATTTGTTTACTGTGGAGCATAAGCTACAACATTTAACATTTGAAAGTTAAGGATGGAACACAAAGTAAAACTCCAGCTCTTCTTTCCCAATGACATATCAGACTGCAGACATATGGTCAGGCAAATAACACATTACCACCATCTTTTTTGGGCTGAAAGGTATTATCTTAAGCCATTTCTGAACTGATGAAGAAAATGGTTTATACCATTCAGGAAGATAAAGATCAAAAAGAAAACAAAAAAAAAATCTGTAGTCTCAGAAAGGATCAGTGCTTTAGGTAAGAGTACATCCTGTTGCAACTGTTTCCAAAGATGAATTAACTGTAAATCTGTTTACATGTTCTTACAGACTAGTAATAGTATCTAGAAATGTACTGGAGATCCTGCAGATGGTTACAACTATGTTTGAGATTTCAATATAGTACTAGATGGAGATCCCTTTCCCACGCATATTGAGAAATCAGCAGGAAAGGAACAGTTTAATTGTCAAACCCAGAGACAATCTATTTCTAGGAAGGAATTCTGTGCCTCTCTCCAAGCAGAAGACTATCATAAATACATTGGCTGTTAAGTGTTACCATTATACACTATTGCATATGACAATTGAGCACTATTGATTTACTGTCAATTCCTTTATTTTCAGCTCAGCTGAGACACAAAAATTGCTGACAGATTGTGAAGTTGCCAGAGTGTTTGTTGATGGCAGAGTTCCTTAATCCACTTTACTGTGCGGCCTAAAACTGTATTAGGTAAATTGACATTGACACACAAGCTTGTAGTTTGCCGTAAGTCTGAAATCTCCTCTTGAAACATGCTTCACTTGGTCTCCGTTAATCATCTCTACTACTGGCAACCAAGTTTTCATTAATATGGAAGACACTAATAACATGAATAAGGCAGCTGCAGGAAGCCACCATTTGTGAGCTTTGTTTTTTACCTCGTTTGTGCCTTCCCTTTCTGTAGCTAGCTGAATGCCTCTCCATAAAATCGAGGCTGAGGGATGAAAGAACAAGCTGACTGCAAGAAAGGAGCCATGGCACAGGAAGCTGGAGTAGAACAAAAGGGAAGGGCAGGGAAGGATAGCAGAGGTTATTGCTGCTCTAGTATCAGCACAGGGAAAACTTACTGGGCCTAGCTAGTGCACCTGGATCAGACGGTAATCAGAAACCAAACAAAACATTCACTTATCACCAATCAGATGCTTTTTAATCCTAATTATCTGACACAGTTCATAATCAGTATGACTGCAGTTATTCTCATGTACAGATGATTAACCTGAAGTTATTTCAGATCTGCAGCCATTTTAGAGTCACTATATCGCATTTTGCTCTCATAATGCATTCATGCAGGGTTAACTCCACCATATTTCAGCATACAAACAGAAGTCATGATTCATGTTTGTGGGGTCATGCCACCTCCCCGGGAAACCTTTATTACTTATTCTACAAACTATACTTCACCTCCCAAATGAGTTATAAAAGAACACAAATTTGGCAAATTAATTTTGCCTGTGAAACATAAAGACAATTATGGAGTGTGGGCACGTTTCTAAAATATGAAGTATTCATAGATAGTATGTAGAAATACAAGCAAGCTAAGTCTCACATACTTGAAACACAGAATCCCAGTTTTACCTGTTTCAGTCACCTGCCTTTTTTTTTTTTTTTTTTTTTAAGTGAACTGTGGGAAAAAAGCATTTTGTGCAACTTCAATGTTATAGGCAACTTAAGAACCCACAGTAGAATAAAGAAATCTCCTAAATATACCTTTAGTCTCAGTGTTAGACCACTCTGTGAACCTGCTAACTGATGTGATAAAATAAGCTCTGTAGTAACTAGAGTCTAGCGACCCCAAATCAATTCATAAAGTACTCTAAGACACCATTAATAAATTTGATTTTAGTCCTCCCTGTGTTTACTCATGTAATTCACTTTATACCCTGTAAGTAATTCCATTGACCTCAAGGTGAAATCCTGGCCCTATTTAAGACACCGGCAAAATTCCCATTGATTACAGCACAGTCAGGATTTTACCTGCTACACAAGAACTACATATACAAACAAGCCTCGTCCAAGTATCTTAAACCTCAGAATACTCCACAGCATAAGCAAGTATCATAATTTCTGTTTTCACATGGACTTGATTCAAGTCATTTGCGAAATTCTTATCGATGGTCTCAGAATAGGGTTTCTGACCTGTCAAAGGTTTCTCAATCTATGTATAAAACCTTTATTCACCAATGGCAGGAAAACAGATGAGATTTGCTCTACTCCTTGATAGCTGTGTGTATAACAGACATAGAAATGCAAGTTACTGCTCCTAGAGTGAGATTCATCTGATCTCCTCATACAGCTCAAGGGGAAATGTTTAAAACAGCATTAGCTATTCAGACTCAGTGGAGAGAAATTACCATTCCTCAATGAAAGTTATTAATCCTGAGATAGGCATTCAAAGCATGGCCAGTTTGTACATCAGCTGCTTCCCAGAGGGGTCACATTCACTGCAAGACAGCACAACAGGCACTGTGCCACAACTTGTCTACTCAGGCCAGTATATGCAGAAACTTTGATCCATGATCTGGGATACATGCCCAGGTTTCCCACTTCAACATTCTCCAGTGCTTTTCTACAGAGTCACAGATGAACTTGGTCTTAGAGAGTTCAGACAATTAGACATGGCCAGTCATGACTAAGGAAATTTCACTTAATTTATTCTTAAGTAACAAAAATATCTAAGGATTGATTTAGATACCAAAAAGGGGGGAAAAGACAACAAACAAGTTAAAAAACACTAGGGAAACTCTTCTTCCCCTTTCTAGTGTCAGTATCTCTTGGTTTCAAGAGTATATAAAGCTCAGATGCTCCCAGCTCCATTGGTGAGACAAAGGTGAAACAGCAGATTGGGCTCAGTGCTTCTTTTATTCCTTCATGTCTCTTACCCTGTTCCTCCACTGCTCCTTGCTTCCTTTCTCCCACATGGGCTACAGTCCCTTCAGTGCTGTACCTGTTCCAGTACGGCTTACCTACAGGCCACATTCCCTTTGGGAGCATCCCTGCTCCCTGGGATATCCCTGCCCTAGCTTAGGAACTGCAGCCCCCTCAGAGGTACCTGCCTCTGGTATGAAGCACCCACTTTCAAAAGGGTCTTTTCTAGCTGTATGCCTAACAATATCCCCTTCCCTGTCTCCTCTACTTCTTCCTTTCTTCCAAAATTTCTTCAGGTCTCCTTACATCTTTCCTTCCATACATCACATCCTCAGATCTGTTCCTTTGTCTCCTGACCCCAACAGCTATCACCCTTTCTGAGACACATTTGAGCATCTCCATGTGCTCCTCTGATTTTGGGAAACCTTGGCTGGAACAAGCTGTGGCTGTTCACACCAGTTATAATGCCCACACTCCCCCTCCACGGTCTGGGGACACCACTACTGAAACCCTGCTATTTTTACCCAAAACAATCTACCCTTCACCTCTGTGAAACAAATTATTTTAGAACTGCTTGAACCCAAATCCATTGTTATCTCTAATTTACCGCCATGGCAACCTTAACACATATACCTTGTAAACTCATCCTGCCAGACAATGGGAACAGACATTGGCACCATGTGTGTGTACATACAAAACTCCACTCCTTGCCCTGATAAACACATTTACTCTGTATCCTATCACATTTAGTCCTCACAAACGCCACCACAAACACTTGTATACCACACACTGTTAACATTGTAAGGAGTTTTACCCCTTGCTCCTACACGCCCAAGAAGGTTAAAACAGTGGAAACTTCCATTACAATCTCCATCTCCTTATCTTCAAAGTGTGAATTATTGTGTTTGACACTGTAATTATCTTGTATTATGGAGCCCAAGGTCTTAGCCTCTGGCTGCAGTGGTTTGCAGGGACATCCCAGCAGTGTCGGTTTTTGGCTGACAAAAGGCGCACGTTTTGACCCCCCACAGGGCTGCCTCCTGCTGACTAAACCAGCAGGTTCGGTTCCCAGCTCCACGCACCCACAGCACAGAGTCTACCAGAGGTTCACACCCCAGAGTACCCATAGCAAGGCCGCCTTAAGCCACCGGCTGCACCCCTGCCTCCAGGCACGAGCGGGCGGCGGACACGACCCGCTGGCACCCCGGCCCCGTACCTCCGTCCCCGGCGCGGCGCGGCGCGGCCCGTCCTGGCCATTAGCGCCATGTTTTGGAGACGGCAGCGAGGCGATGCACGCCGCACCGATGGGCCGCCGTTTCGGGCGCCAGGGGCTCGGCCTCGCTCGCCTCAGGTGCCCGGTGAGAGACGGGCACGGCCGGGAGCGGAGCCCGAGGTGCTGCCCAAGGTCGCCCTGCCGGGCTCCCCCGGTGGCTGGGGACACGAAGAGAGCGACCCATGTCCTCAGCGCGCCTCAGTACACTGTGCGGCTTGTACCATCCCGCCAAAGTGGCAAAGAGGCAAGTTTATCATATTTTTTTTTAGCATAGATGTAGAAACAGCGAGTATTTTATCAATGTTTCTAGCAGTCAGTCATTCCCAGACTGTTTTGAAGTGTAGTTGCTAGCAGTGACACGCTATAAAAAATTTTAAAGTCGCTTTGCAAAGGGTTTGCGGAACAGTGACTTACCCAGAAACACGTATTCACACCGCCTGCTGATAATCTAGGAGAAAAGATATCAGCTAAATATTTGATCTGAAATTATTCCCTTCCCGTTTTAATCCCCCCAACTGGCTGCCGCTCAAGTTTATCTCACCACAGGGAAAAAAAAAAAGAGGGAAATAGAGAAGCCTCCTTCTGCCTCTTTAGGAAGCTGAAAGACAAATCTTTGGAACACTGCGCAGGGCTGGAGAAGAAAAGGGCAACAATTAAACTTGGATGGGTTTTGAATAAGGAGCCCAGCAAAGATGCAGGCTCTTTAGAAACCACTCATAGTTTCGTGTTCATAGCTGAAAGGAGTTTTGTCAATGCAGAGAGCTGAGACCAACACCTGTAAGTGTTCAGTTACAGTGAATGGAAGTGAATGGCTATAGGATTTGGGTAGGCATATGTCTGTGTTTCCCTTTTGAAGCACACAGGAGATTGTATTTCATGGAATAGGAAGGTGGTACACATAGTGATCAGTCTTCTACATAGCTCACAGGGGTGGCTTGGTGGCAACTTCTTTAAGAAGGTGACTATGGAACATTTTACCTCCTACTCCTCTATTACTGTGAGATACCAATAATATCATAAGCCGACAGCTTTTGTTCTGAGAAACAAAATCACATTTTCAGTAGTATTTCACCTGATGCAGTTTACGAGTTACATGTGTACCATTTTCTTCCAGAACAAAGTGTTTCATCAAATGAAAAGTCACATAGTTGTGCAAAGCAAATTTTTTATTTTAAAATTCCTTTTCCGTTTTTATTGACACTTAAAATGTAACTCTTCAGAAACCCTCATGGAAGCATGCCGAAAAGAGAAGTGCCTCTTTTAATGGTTTCTGCTGTGCCAACCACTTAAAATTAAGAACTAAAGAATGAACTGACAAGAAACTCTGCCTTAGCTCTTAGGCATGCTGCCCCTTATCTCTTGTAGCAGGGAAGAACAAAGAAGAAAAATAACATAGAGATTGGAAAGGGATTATTTACTTACTGCCAACATAGCAGGGACATCCTTTTATTTTTTTTCTTATTTTGTTTTCTTTCTCAGCAAGTCATGGGTCTAAGGCAGCTGGCCAACGGGTTAGGTTTGAGTTGCTGTAATTTAATAGATGGAACTTTCTTGTGCACGTGTGTATTTATTTCATGAGGAACTATCTCCTGGAGCTAAAATTGGTAATGAACTAAGCAAAAAAAATTGAGAAATGAGTTGAGATTGTTTATCTCTGACACAGCAAGGAGGTAAGAACACTTTCCCTGTCTCTTATATCTACATGTGGTAGAAGGGAAGGGTCCAAAAATAGGCTGACATTATCTTTCTGAAAGGTGGACCATACTTGCAGTGTATAAAATAATGCCTGGAAGTTTTCTGATAAATTGGATTAATAGATTTGCTGTCTAATTAAGCCATATTCTTGGCATTTTATCTTTCACCCATGTGTCATAGACAATGAAGTTTATTCATGGTTCTTGGGAAAGTACACAGCTTTCTATTACTACAGACAGGTTATCCAGGCAGGTAGGAGCATTCAGTTTAGATCTCATAGAACTGAAAGATAAGACAGTTTTCCTAACTAAAGAAGCTATTTAACATTCATGCTATAAGGGGTCCTTTAATGTATGGTTTTATTGTTCTGTTCAGAAAATGACGCAGTGTAGCATTTTAGTGAACAGTTACTTCTACTTGTTGTCGTGGTTCCGCTCAAGTGGGCAGCCGAGCTCCACCACAGCCGCTCTCTCACTCCCCCTCCTCAAAGAGGAATGGGGAGAAAATATGTGAAAAGGGATCAAGGGTTGAAATAAGGACGAGAAAATCATGCAATAATTATTGTAACGGGCAAAACAGACTCGGCATAAGAAGATAGTAAGATTTATTGCTCATTACTAACAAGCTAGAGAAGTGAGAAACAAAGGAAAGAAACCAAAAGCGCCTTCCCCCCCCATCCACCCTCTTCCACCTCCTCCCCCTGAGCGGCGCAGGGGAACGGGGGAATGGGGGTTATGGTCAGTCTACAGCACTTCTCTGCTGCTCCTTCTCGGTCACTCTCGTCCCCTGTGCTGTGGGGTCCCACCCACGGGATGCAGTCCTTGGTGAACTGATCCAGCGTGGGCTTCCCACAGGCAGCAGCTCTTCCAGAACTGCTCCACATATGGGTCCGTACCACGGGGTCCATCCCTCAGGAGAAAACTGCTCCAACCTGGCTCCCCTACGGGCAGCAGCTCCTGCCAGGTCACCTGCTCCTGCGTGGGCTCCTCTCCACGGGCTACAGGTCCGGCCCGGAATCTGCTCCAGCAGGGGTCTTCCACAGGCGGCAGCCTCTGTCGGTGCAGGGCCACCTGCTCCACCGTGGTCTCCTCCATGGGCTTCATCATGGATCCCTGCTCCACCGTGGTACTCCATGGGCTGCAGGGGGACATCCTGCTTCACCATGGTCCTCACCACAGGCCGCAGGGGACTTCTGCTCCGGCGCCTAGAGCACCTCTCCCCCTCCTTCTACACTGACCTTGGCACCTGCAAGGCTGTTTCTCACTCCCGGCTGCTGTCTGGTGCAGCGTTCTTTTTTCCCTGTCTTAAATATGCTCTCACAGAGGCGCAAAACAACATCACTTATTGGCTCAGCTCTGGAAAACAATGGGGCCCTTCCCAAACATGGGGCAGCTTCTAGATCTTTCTCACAGAAACCACCCCTATGGCCCCCTGCTACCAAAACCTTGCAACATAAACCTACTACACTCGTTTACATTCATCTACCAAATGTCCTCATTTCATTTCACTCTTAAATGGGTCATTTTGGATCAGAAAAGTGATTGTGTCAGAATGGTATCCAATATAGTCTTCTATGTCTTTGAAATTCTTCCCGATCGACTGACTTAACTTCTGTACTTGAAGTATGCCAAAGCCACTGCAAACCAGTGCATCCAGGGTCAAATTCTGAATGTAAATCTCCTGCTTCAGAAATCTAGTTTTGGCTATTGTATAGAATTTACAGAGCAAGCATTCAAAAAGGCCATGCAAGATAGACTAATTGTCAAACAAAAAAATCATAGTTTTCAATGCTATTTTGGAGCAAGTTAAAACCTGCTTTTTCAGTTGCATAGGTGAAACACAAAGTGTATCTTTTGTGTATGTTAGAAAACAAATTATGTAGTTGACCTTACATGACTATTTGTTAATTTAATGTGCACACAGCAAAACACTTTAAGACATCTCAGTATTTGCGGTACGTATATTTTGGTCAGATACACAATGGATTAAAAACTGTATATTCCAATTCTTCTTTATGCAAATTTGAATTTGTGCCAGCATTTGTTATCAGCAGTACATTTGCAGATAACTTACAAATGTACAATTTTCACGCACATTTTCAGGTAAAACGCACATTTTCAGGTAAAAACTTTAAAAATAAACATTTTTGAAAAGCTAATTTTCCTCAATTTTCTCAAATAACGGAATGTGTTTCCAACTATTTCAGGATAAATATCTCTTCAAAATTACTATATAATTTAACAAAATTCTAGAGTCTCACTAGAAGATATCTTTATATCATAATACTATATAAAATTAAGATTAGAATCTGGTCCATATTTTATTTTATTTTATTTTAAAAGGGATTCTCAGGAAAAATAAAAAGTTGGTCTTTGAGGACTGTACTCCAAGTCCACACGTTAACAATGTACTGTTCATTTACAGACTTAGGGAATTGACTGAAGAACAGAGACAGATTAGCTTTTAGACAAAATAATATATGGGGAAAAACAGAAGGGAGATGATCAACTCCTTTGTTATATATACACATATATATATTTAACTCTTTTGAAAACTCTGCCGTGTATGCAGTTACCAAGAGAGTAACTAGAAAGTACCAGGTGTTTTTGCTCTGCCACCTTTTTCATATTGTTTGAATTGTTTTTTCTTGAGATATTTTTCTGACATCAGGTTTCCCCCTAAAACTACATGAATCACTTTGTTCCTACTCTTTCAGTTCACTTAATACAGAGGGCAAGGCACAGCACAGTTAATAACTTAGAAACAAACTAGAGATTTTGGGACATCACAGTCTCAGCTCACTGACTGCTGAATGAAAGAGAGAAAGAGAGGTCCCTCCCATCGCTGTCAGTTTTGTTTTGTTTTGTTTTGGAAACAAACATATCATATTAGAGCTCTGGCTGGAGAAGCCTAATGTACCTTGAAATAAGTTTTATTATGATGAAGTAGTGAATTGAAGTTAGAATGCTTCTGCAGGCCAGGGAAGTTTATAGAGGTTAGTACATCATGAAGGATGACGTTTAAACTAAAGGCAGAAATCTCAGGGGATTATAAATATTGCTTCTGCTGAAACTGCAAGGATTTTATAATAATAAAAAAGCACAAACAATTAAAATAAGTCCTATCTCTGTGCTTCTAACAGCTAGAAAAGATTCCTTCAGTTTCTATGGCAATACTTCCTGTTAAGGATATATCTAATCAGCTTTTGGCTCACTAGCACAGATTCCAAACTTGATTTTGAGTCATAAACTAATTTCCCACTTCTTATTATTTAAACAGATTGCCTTGCTCTCTAAGAATGGGGACGCTGATCTTCCTATAACTCAATGGGAAGAAAAAATAAAAAATAAAAAAAATTGTGATGCATGTTAGCATCCCAAAAATTGAATAATCCTCCCTGAAGGCAATACACACAAATCCCTGGTCTCTGAGGTGCAGAAAAATATTAAGAGGAACCATTAGAGAACTCACTGTTAAATTGCCTTGCTTCCACCATAAATGGTTTAATAGTTGCTTTCTCTGCAATAATCTTGGGGAGGTTCGGGAGAACGATCTTGCGATCACACTGCAGAGCTATGTGCACGGGCACACGCTGGCAGACACCTAAACAGCAAGCATTGTGTTCGACCAGTCCACGTTTTAACAGATCTTCTGCTTTTGAATTTTACAAATCCTGATGCAATTCCAAGCACATTTTTCAAAACAAACAATTCTGTATTTTTCTTATAAAAACTGTAAGCCTCCAAAAATGCCAACCAGATGTTTTTTGTTTGTTTGTTTTAACAGCTAAGTACTTACAAATCAACATTACCATCACTTCTAAGCAGCCCTACAGTAAAAATATAGTGTACAACAAAGAGAACCAAATATTAGGAAAAAAAAAAAAAAAAGTCAATAAAGCATTGATGGGTATTAAATGATTAAAGCTTATGTTTCTTTATATACAGCAAAACTGTGCTAAGCCGCAAAAAAGTGCACTTTTTTTTTTAAGTCCTAAAAAGGACTTAGAGCTCACACAACCCCTCCCTGTATTTGTTGTCTAATTTAAGACAGCATGCCTGCCTTGCACCATCTTCCAAGCATGTTCCTCTGTGTAACCTATTCTTACTCTTTTTTGTTTTTCTTCTTCTCTCCTTCCTTCCTTTCTGTTATCCTTTTTTCCTTTTTTTTTTTTTTTTTTTTTTTTTTTTTTTTTAATTAAAACTTGAATTTATTCAGGTTATTTCTACTCAGTCTCCTGATGTGGATATTGTAGAATTTCATCTATCCCTCCAGATTTTCCCTGTTTCTCCTTTCCATGCTTAAATTTGTGTTTGTAATCAGCAAAGGCTAGTCCTGTGGATAAATTCAGAATATGACTTCCTCTCAGTTTCAGTCGTATTTTGAGGAATTATGTTGGCCACATGAGAAAACATGAGTTTACCTCCTGAGAAAGCAACAATGGACACAAATCCAAATAACATCAAGGAAATTGAAGACTAAAATATTTATGTGCTTACTAATATGGATGACTTCAATGCACTGGTTTCATCCTGCTTTGCTTTCTTTCATTATCTTAGAGTCCAGAGTTCATTTGTCATTACTTTCTATGCAGAATAGATGACCTGATTTAAATGCCCAGCACCTGCACTTGTGGCTCCAGAAGCATCATGATTACCAGCATCTTAAATCCTCCACCAAGCTGAATAGACCCCAACAAGCTGGTAAGCTGTGCACCTGCCACCCACAAGAACAACAGCTATCAGTGCTGTAGTGTTCATGCACACATGTGGCTCAGCTAGAGGGCCCCCCAGTGCCCTGATATCAAGGTTACCTGAACCATCAGCATCCCAGTTTTGACCCCACTTACATTATGGACGGTATAGTGTAAAACACTGTCCATAAGAGAGCTGGATACTGGGGTGTATTTACCAACCAACAGTATTTTTTCTCCTTGCTGATCTCATGCACTCACTCTCTTTCCCTGCTCACTAGGTCTGGGCTTCCCAGCAGGGAGATCACTGCTGGCCCAGGATGGTCAGGCAGAAAGTCATGTCAGCTCCTGCTGTACCACTGCTCACAGTTGCCTATCGCAGGCACCACCAGCCATCATCCCTGCGTAGCCCTTGGCATTTGTCTCCATACAGCTCTCTGATTTTCAGGATCTTCCCCAACTTCCAGGATTGTTCCTCCAGCCAGGATCTTTACTTTCTTTGTAGGTTATCTTCTACAGAAACCACTTAATTTATGGAACTCTTATTTTCTACCACCTGCTCTTGTTTAAAGAATGCCAAGCCCCCATTTTCACAAGCTGATTAATCTGTATGAGAAAGCGCAATGTGTGAGCAGCCTCCTAATTGACAGCTCTGTCTCATGTCTTTGTTAAATGGAGGATTCAGGACATGTCACTTTTCTTTAGATCCGGTGTTCTCAAAATTTACAAATAGCCCATACCACTTGCAGCCAGCGAGCATCAGGCTCTGCTTGAGAGTTCAACAGTTTAATTTTGGACATTCACCCCACACACACAGCTGTCAGTGTTTACAGTTTAAGTTATTTTTTCCCCTGTGACAAGTATAAGCTAGGAAGTTGTTACAGGAAAAACTCAAATGATTCAGAAGCCACGATCAAGTAAGCATCTTATTTTAGAGGATCTCTATCCAGTCTTTACACTAAATGCCAAGCTGCGTAGCACAATATAGCTTCAAGCTACAGGACAGTAATTGATCTTGAATGAACACCTTGCTTCTCTGAAGCTTTTAAACCCAGAAATCTCACTTAAAGATAAATACACATATCATTTCTAGCACTTTCTGTTCTATAATTTAGGTGTTTGTTGTTTTTTATTTATTTATTTATTTATTATCAGTTAGAGTGAAGGAATACCAGAAGGAATCCTGGTGGACATACTTTAGATACAGCTTTTTCACATTGCTTTCAGGTATCTGGTTCTGTTAAAAGTACTGTTTCTTGTGGAAGTCCTCAGCCCGACTTTCTTCAGTGGAAGCATCAAGCAAAGACTGTCTTATATCATACTTTCGCTTTAAGATTGTATTTTTTCATCCTCATTTCATTCTAAAAAGGTGTTTTACCATTACTATAGATGGGTCAAAACCTTGTCTGAACAATGTTATACAATATAACCATATGCCAACCAAAACCTTTTTCTGTAACATAAAAATCACAAACTTTGTGGAAAAAATAAAGGTTGTAAAACTGAAATTCTTCTAAGCATGTTATTGGAAGATATATCTTAGCCCAGGAGAGACTGGGGAGGTGAGCTGCCTTTTGAGTTTTGTGTTTTCAGTTCTGGCCGTAGCAACGGAGTCCAAAATATTAAGTCAAATACACTGTTTCAGTCCTTTTCTATTGACAGCTCTATCTGCAGCTTAGTCACAGCACCAAAGGGGACTAAAGGTTTTGTCTGATTTTGCCTCAACTAGTTGGACTGAACAAATTGCTAGATTCTGTTCATTGACTAACAGTTTGGTATACATCATAGCAGCTAATGGAGTCTTTTCCTAGTGACTGAACAGAAAAATATGAAAGAAAAGATCCTGCTCTGGTTGGGTGAAGTACCAATTAAGTCAATGGGAAAATAGCCATTTGGAGCAGTTTCACCACAAGCACAGTATTTCAAGAAGGCTACTGGTTCTTCAGAGCTGTAGTTCTGCTGCCTTGTATTCAACCTTTTAATGGCTGTGTCTTAGCTGTCTTTTTTCACAGAGAAAATGGATTTCTCTGAGTTATATTTCTGAAGGTAACTGAAGCTTTTTGTTTTGCAGGTGAGAGGTGAATAAGCCTGAAAAGGGGAGACAAACTATATTTCAGAGGAACATAGGCAGGGTGATAGTCATAAAGAAACATTGCCAAAATGACATGAACAAGACCTAGTGGCTAGACATGCTATTCAGCACTTCAGGATCTTCTACTAATTTAGTGTCATGCTTGAAATGAAGTATTTCTTAAACCGGTTAGGTGTCAATCTCTAAAATAACTGCTTCTGCCTTGTCTGACCATCAGAGAATGGCATCCCTTGAATTTTCTGTATGAAGTGCCCATGCTTTCTGCAGAGGGACTTAAAGAGTATTAGATGTCCAAATGCTGCTGCAGCAAAGCATAATTGCCCATGGTACAGAGAGAGCAGAAGTGCTGTCATTCCTTTGCAGTCAATGCTTGCAGTGTTCATAGGCAAAGTGTGGGTATGATTATTGGGGCAAGCCTTTTGCTTTCTACTCTAATTGGACAGACTGACCTGGTTGGGAAACAGTAAGAGCCAAGACCCTTTCATCCAGAACTGAAAACAAATATTTCTTACTATCATGATTTTGTCTACAATGAATATATTCCCCTCAGGAAGGGAAAGCAAAGTGCTGACTCCCCTCTTAGAATAGGACGTAGCCAGGAATAAAGCCACTTGCAAGTACTTAAGGAACTGCAGAATTTCTCAATGGCACGTATGCATCCTGTCCAAAGAACTGAAGGATATCTGTAAGAAAGTCATAAATCCTACAGGTTTGTGTCACACAAATATCACTGAATATAAGGGACTGATATTTACACTAATCTTATATAAATACAGCTGGACTGATTTTACTGGATTCATTTCCAACTTACTTCAGCATGATGAGAGATACGAATAAGGCATAAAAAAATTTACTTGCTCTCAGTAAATAAGCTACAAAGCAGGTGGCCCTGACTGCTGAAGCATGAATGGATTAACATCAAAATATTTTTCTTTCTTCGTTTCCAAATGAAATTGCTTTCAGCTCACAAAATTTCTAATGTATCCACTGGTGATCACTTCCTCAGTCTCCCGTTCCCTCTTTGCTCTCTCATCTGCTCAGCTCTGATGATCATACACCATGCAGAGGTATGAGCTGTATTTTTAGATACAGAGACATTATAATTGATTTTTCCCCTTCAATTGCTGCAAGGAGTAACCAGATACTTTGTCACTTTTAAGTTTAGAAATTCACTATTTCTTTACCTTCACCCCATTTCATCATACCTCAATGAGGATTGTGTTGAAGGGATATATGAATCCCTGCTGAGCCAACAGGCTACCTTTTAATTGGCTTTTATGAATAATTTTCAATGTGTTTGAAACTGTACAAAAAAGTCTAATATAATTTAATGGGGATGTTGATTCCTTTTTCATCTTATTTTTTTGAAAAATTATTTTACAAATGTACTTACCTGTGTCATAAATAGTTTTGCTTCCTCAGTCTGTTTAAATCCTCAAATTAATGTTTCCAGTTAATAAACTTGGAGAAATTATTTTGTATCAAAAGATACTACCATAGAGAGTGTAAACCTCAAATTTTTGTTAAAAGCAATATGAAAATGAGATCTAATTACTATAATGTGCTACCTAAATCTATTTTCTAGTGAAAAGAATTAATAGTCAGCTCACAAACATACTGGCAGTGCAACTGCATTTAGTAGTAGTTTTCATGCCAGAAGATATAACTTCCTTGGAAGTATACGCTGTATGTCCTGTATTCCATATTATCCAAAAGATAGTCTGGTTTCTTGCTTCATGAAGATAAAACCACTAACAGGTGCTCTGTTAAAGCACGGCAAAGAGCGGTGTTCCATGAATGCATTGCAAGGCAACAAGGCTATTCCATTCCTACCTTTTTTTCTTTCTTTCTTTTTTTTTTTTTTTAAATCATCTAAATATTTTTCTCGGCACTTCATGCTCCATAACACAATGTCTGTGCTTCTGCTCCTTTAATACAACAATACAAAAACATTATGTTGCTTTTTTTTTTTTTTTTCTTAAATTGAACAGTCATTCATTGTTAGCTAGCAAAACGATACATAGTTCACTGGAAAAAGAATTTCTGGGTGTTTTTTTCAGTGATGAAGCCATATTCTTTTTTTAACGATTTTTAACTTTCCTGATCAGTCATGTGAAAAGTCCAAATTCCTGTGATGATGTAATGTGAAACAAGTCTGAAAGTAATGAGACTGCAACTCTTATGCCCAAATTCAACACAGACAACGCAGAAAGAAATGTCATGCAGTATGAAAGCTACAGCTTACAAACTCTGATTTCTCCTGGTGTGTCTCCTGTTACATCTCTTACTTGTATTCCACAAGAACATTACATGTAAAACAACTGAGACTTGATAACCTTGAATGTTTCTATTTAATCTTCTGTTTTAAACATAAGCAGTGGAATGAAGCTGTTTGAATGAAATTGCCTGTATCTAATACAGTACATCTTTACAATAGAAGTGTCATTTCTGTTCACTTAATATGCTGAGTTTGTCACCACACCACACTTATGTATCTATCCATTACACTGGAAGGATTTCTACTTGTTTTCTCAGTCTTTCTTAGGCACAGTTTAACTCCTTTTGATTGAAAAAAAAATATATTCATAAAAGTGTCAAGCATCTTAATAGGAAAACATGTAGAAACTTAAGAGTTCACTCACATGACCTTTGAACTGCACATTTAAGCATTTTAGATTAAGAATTTACATACACTTTATACATCTGTACAATGGACAGTTACTGTTTCTTTCCTGGGATAGGCAATTTGCTTTCTAATCCGTTATTGCTATTAGTAGTATCACCTTTAGTATCACTTTCTACCAGTTAAAAGAAAAACAAACACAAAAACAATTTGAAAGCAATTGAGAAAGTAGTGGGGGAAAAAAGGACCTGCTGAATTTACTGGAACAATGGCATCTCAGATTGAGCAAAATAATGTATTTCATATTTCCCAAAATATTTTGTACAAGCCAAAACTTGTTAGTAAGTTTTCACTGGGAACTTTTTTCCTCAAAACATCGTTTGTCACTATTAAAATAAATATGTCAATTTAATTGTGTTTCTTTTTAGTTAGTGCCACTTACCACATTTACCTTGAAATTGTTTTCTTCACCTGAAACCATTTGTTAAACTACTCACTTCAAAACAAACAAAGTTACTTAAGTAAGGAGAGGCAGAGGCAGTGCTAGAAAGCTGTAAATGTTGTCTAGGAAACAGCTATAAAGGAATGTATTTCAGCCCTTTTGGAATTACATAGCAAGACCAAGTTGATATGGTCCAAAATGGTTCCAGAGAATAGGAGAAAAAAAAAGAAAAACAAGGCAGAGGACATTGTCTGCAATCATTGACTGTTCTACAGATAAAATAAATCTTTTCCATTTTTTGTTGTTACCATTTGTAATTAACAAAATGCTGGCTCAGAGCCTTACTGACTCACATAAGTGTTCATGTAAGTGAAATCAGCTGACAGAGAGGACCAAGGTCAGCCTAAATTGAAGTGAAGCAGTCTGAAGGAGTGCTATTCCAAGTTTTTGGGTACAGATTGTAACTTTTTGGATAGAGACAACTGTTTGGCTTTTGAGTAGCGTTCCTCAATAATTTCATATTTACCAAAGAGCCGTGTTTCCAGGAAAGTATGTCATAAGCCAAGGGAAAACCTGTGGTAGATTTTACTCAGCAAGTGATGGCAAATTAATGAGGAGTCTACTAAAAGAAAAGAAAAAAAAATGATTTAAAAATATATTGTTATTGTAATTTACTTGACTACATCTCTAGATTTTGAAGCTTAACAGCTAGACACCAGAAAGGCAGCTAGGTGTTTAATTATGAATAAACTGAAGGCACATTTTCACTATTCTATTTCTGTGACATAAGATGAGAACAAATGGCAGCATTAGAACTATCAAAATAATCATCAGGTATGAAATTAACTCCCAACCCAATCAGTTAAGTCAGTTAATCAAACTGACTGACGTAGCACAACAGAAATTTTAAGGAAAGACATACACATACATTATGGGTAAAGAAAAATTCAGCTAATCTCCAACCCTTTTCTTTTTCACCTGGACATAACAGAAACATAAATGTAGGAGAAGCTAGTTCAAGAGCAGCACATGCAAGAGTACGTTCATGCTAGGGAGACTGTCAGTGATCAGAGACAAAAATTAACAAAGTTAAGGATTCAGCTTAAATAAAGAAAATTTTGCACTTGTGAAATAGGACAGATAATCCCCAAATTCTTCTTCTCAGCTAGCTTTTGATTTACTGAAGGCAAATTTTCTTGTTTGAAGAAAGGTGTTATTAATAAGAATTATTTATTCTAGTAGTATAGCCCCAGACATTTTGTCAGGGACACAAACCTATTTGTGTTGTTTGTTGTTGGACATTTTCTACAAAAAAAAAAAAAAAAAAAAAAAAAAAAGGAGAGAGTGAAGCCTTTTTCTGCTATATCTGGGAATTAAACTAATAGTGTCAAGAGTGATAACCAAGTCCCTGGGACATACATTCTTCCTTTTTATCTTAATCATCCAGCAAGCAACACATTTCACAATTCAAACTAAATATGCCTAGAACAAGGCAGGACATAAAATTGAAAATAAGTAGTTAAGCACACATTCAGATGCTTTACTGAACTGCTGCCAAGCTTTAAACTGATTTTAATGCAGGATTAAACACTCTAGTTTTTTTTTTATTATTATTATTTTTAATCTTAGCCATTAATATCTGTAAATTATGTAATTTAAAAAATCATATGTTCCTGCCTTTGTGCTTTAAAGAATTTTATACAATTACATTCATCTTGCTTTCTCCTGCTGGCTTTCTGATGGTAATGATGCACATTGGATCAGTATGAAGGGTAAAAGATCCAGAAGCTATCAAAATCTCCTTTGTAAGATATAATAAATAAGTAATATGAAGGGATGTATTGGTTGCCTATATGCTATTTTTCTTACTTTTCCTCATTTGTGGCTGGGCACTGGAACTGGCTCCCCAAGGAAGGGGTCACAGCACCAAGCCTGAAGCATTTGGACATGTGGTCTGATTTTTGGGTGGCCCTGTGTGGAGCCAGGAGTTGGACTTGGTCATCTTTGTGGGCACCTTCCAACTTGGGATATTCTTTTTTTTTTTTTTTCCCCTTGTATGAATAAGTATGCTTGGGTACAACAGAGTGAAATAACTGTGGAAACTAAATCTTTTAAAAGACAGTATTGAATTCTGAGAAAACACAACTAAGCAGAGGAGCTATCTTCACATCAAGTCTGTTATTGCCAGCCAGACCAGATTTAACACAATCAGAATCTTCCAAAATCTTTTAAAAAATGCTATAGCACTTCTGATTGAGTGTTCGTTCGTGATTGGCATTGAGGAACATTGAAAACGAAGTTAATCTTCAGTAGGATTATCACAGTCAACATATTATACTTGAGGAAATTGAAATATTTCTGTCTTAATCTTGCTGTTTCATGTTCAAAGTGGGGAAGAACAGTGAAAAAGGAGCTGAAACTTATTTTTTTTTAATAGTAGTCTTACAGAATTGTTTGCATTATTACTCATTTAATTTAATGCAATACACCTTCAAGGTCCAATTACTTCTATACATTTCCTGAAAAAAAAAATAATAATTTAAAGCCACCTCTTCCAGAACGCTGCTTGACTGTTGCTGCCCAAGAACAGTTTTCCTTTTCTTTGAGATACTGACATGAGGGCAGCTTAAGTTAATACTTTTGCTGTAAAATAGTAGCCATCTTCCCAGAGCCTATTGCTTTATTGATGCCAAACTTAAAATCACACCTATTGATTTATTAGCTACTTACAGGAGGAACACCACCTTCAAGCATTTCATATGTTTCTGCATATTCCAAGACAGCCATCACACACAAAGCATTAAATTAGACAAATGAACAAAATGACAGGAATAAATACAAAACCAACTTTGCCACACATTTCCATCTTTTTTCTTTCTATCCTTTAAAAAGCAAGTAAATTTAATTGTTACTGATTGAGTTGAACTCAATCTTCCCTGGCCAGTTTGCTTAGGAGACTGCAAAATCTGTTGGTTGAAGACTTTCAGGACTGTATGTTGATCATACCACTGAATGAGATAACCTTAAAACCCTAAGAAAACAGATATTTGGACATTTTCCAAAATGTGCAATTATCCATAGATGGTAATTAATAAAAAATCCCAAGACTGAGCAGCTTGACAGCAAAAATGGAAAAGAGGATTGACTGTGCATGCTGATACCTTTAATTATGAATGGACTTCAATTTTTAACTAATCACTAAGTGTTAATAGTCTGTCGGCCTATTCTTGAATATACAAGTTGCAGAAAATTAGGAGAACTCTAACTAGTGCATCTTAGCATCTGTGGTGTTCTTTTCCCTTTTAGCTCTGTAAACAGTTTGCACCAATATGTTCCTTTACCACAGCATAAAACTGAAGATCACCTTGTTAAGAATATGAGTTTCTACATAGAAATCGTGATTCTTCTTATATTCTGACTACCGCCAAGCTAAAAGTATCCCTAGTGATTAGTCCTCATAAAAACAGATCTAAGTCTCTCTGTGGAACACATCCTAATCCCTTGGAGACCTCTTCAGCTTCGTGAGAAAATCAGCCACCTTCTTTCAGCAGGAAAAGTGCATCTAAAGAAGTTGCTCCCTTTGTGCTTTTTCTTCTTCTTCTTTTTTTTTTTTTTTTTTTTTTTTCCAGTCAGAATTTTTTCCTTCAGACGGAGGACAACAGGGTGTTACGAGGATGTCTATGCTTGTATATTCTCTCTAAAACTGTCATTTCTTTCTGTTGTTCCTGATAAAAAAAGGTCCGCAAAACTTCTGGCAGACGTCAGGGGCTTATATGACACAACAATACTTAGCTTGAAGCATGTAGCTATTTCCCACTCATCCTGATTTAATAAGCAGTCACTCACTGCCCACAGAGTTTTTCTTCTGGGATTGATTTATATCAAATTATATTTTGAATTAATGAATAAAATCTCTAATTGTTTTACAGTTTGCTCTTTTCCAATAACAAGCAATCAAGTTATTCCTCCCTGTAATAACTGACCTCTGTCCATACTCCTCTCTGTGCTCACTGTGTTAGGGCTCCAGTCCACAGTGGTGCTCTACATGGAAACAAAACAAAAGGCTTCATTTGCTGAATAATTTGTTCACACATTGACCTGTTTCAACCCAATCCCTCCTGCCATTTCCTCTACAGACACCTTCAGTGCACTTACTCTGCTCTGTTCAATCACAGTTTGATATATGGCTCAGTGTACTACTTCATTTGATACAGATTTCCTCAAGGCAGTGGCAGGAAATGACTCATGGATACTCCAGAGTCACTGCTGTATTCTGTAGCAACAGATGAAGAACCGTAGTGAATAAGAGCAGACCATTATTTACTATCCAGGTGTGCTGATTCTTTAATCTGCAAGAAAGATACAGCAAACCAGAGTAGCTTCCCCTTGCTGAAAGTCTGTGCCCTTCTCAAAGGTAATGGATGAACATCAGCCAAACCAGGAATGACAGGAAACAGAACAGGCGTATGTTTTAAAAAAGCAAAAGCAATCCATTTGCTAATCCTGAATAATTATGTCAACTGCTATCACTACTATGGGATAAAGAATATTTTTAAAACTCTGCAATAAGGGTATATTGGTGACGACACTCGTCTGGCAACAAGCCGATTTCTCTAAACATTGTTAGCTGTGTTTTTGCAGATCTGATATGAATCGAAGAAAAGCCATATAAATATCAAACTCCTAGATACCTTTCAGGATAATTCATGTTAATTTAGCCATTACTACATCGAAAGAGTTGCTAACAGTGTTAAGACAGATAATCAAATTCCTACTGCTTGCATGTCAGGTGAACTGCATTGAAAACTGTGGTAGAAACATGAACCTGCACAGTATTTGTTTTCATACCATTTCACAATCCTTAAAAATAATTAAACAGCCCCTCTTTTTTTAACTATTAATAGTAACATATTTGCATTTACCTGACATTCAAAACTAAGTACTGGAAATTTCTCACACATTTGAGAATGAGAGAATCACTCGAGGGCAGTTGTACAGATTAATCACTCAACATTTTCATATCTAGATGAGGAAAGACTATAAAATGTATCATGGAACAATACAACACACCCTCTAGGGGTAGAATGAATGAGTTTATTAATCTTTGCTTCTTTCCTTTCCCCATGAAATTTTAGGAGGGAAATTTTGTTGAAAAACTTGTGTCCCCCTAATTCTCTGATTTTTGTATAGCCTTTGAGAACACAATTCCTATCATAATGAGTATTCAAAATCTTTTCAAAAACCACATTGAGTCATCTATTTTGTAAATGCAACTGGTAAAAGAGTTTAATGTTACAATTTTTCCCTCACATTAGTGGAATAAAATATTAAATTTGTCATTTTAGAAAGCAAGTTTATTTCCATGTCATTTTACATTTATTTGATGAAAATAACTCTGCAAAAGTCTCTCATGCTGTTCTTCTGTTCACCAGAGAAGCTAAATGTAGAAGTCAACATGTATTAAGTAGCATTATATGCTAACATTAAATGACTGCAAACCACTGATATGCTTTCACTTATTATCCCTCTGGGACATCTGTCAATATTAATATGGTAAGTGGCTAAGCAATCATCCCTGGTAAGTAAGTATCAGATCTAAACCCATCACCCCTCAAGCAATTAAATGGAAGCTTAGGGATAGAAGATTAACATACCATTATTTTTAATTACATTATTTATGCCCATTTTTCTTTTATGAAAATTAGTAGGTGTTTAAAAAACAAACAGCAAGACCAGACTCGAATTCTTTAGGACACTCATAAACATCACATTACATCAACTCTTTTTACCTAGCAGCCATGGAAGAGTACCATTGGCTTCTGTTTTCCAACCTGTCACAGATTTGCTGAATTAATTTAGGTGAACCAATCAATCTCAGTATCTCATACAACTGGAAAATAAACACAAGAATCAGTAGCACAGAATAAGATAAACATTGGTAATGGAGTTCACACATTTCTTCAGAAAAACAAAACAACAACAAAAAAAGAGGTGTCACTCAAGTCTATACCAGACCCTGTAAGTTTACTTACTTTTTTATCTACTATTACACCTAAGAGAAAAAGCTGTAGGACTCTGTGCTAGAAACATCAAAGCAAACAGGGAGGATAACATGGAAGTAAGCTCTGAATCTTCTTCTTCTACTATCTTCTGCATGCTCACTGCAGACTCACAAAAAGCAAGAAAAATGCCTAAATTTTAATAGCTAGTAACAACTTGGTTTAAAAAATTAGTATATAATAGTGACAAACACATTACAATCTGATTAGAATCAAATCTAGGTGTCTGGGAAGACACTTTTTAGTACTGTCTTCTAAACAAGGGTATTTTCGGTTTCTTACAAGCACTTTATCAGGAGCTGGCATTTAAATTAATCATAATCATTTTTCCTGCTGATCACTGTTGCTGATAATCAGTCTTCCACAGTCATCCTTAATGCAGATTAGGTCCTCTGTCCCTCAGTGTAAAAGTACATCAGATCAGTGGGATGTCATGGGATCGTCACGAACTTCCCATTTCAAGATGAAGCATGCTGTGGGAAGTAACTCATAACTTGAGCCAAGTTATATCAAATATTAAAAGACAAGGCTATAAGCAGAGGTGCTTTATTATAGTCTAGGCACGTAATATCAACAAGAAGCTCTTCTGAAGAAGCTTCAGATGCAATGGTCATTTGACCAATCCTGTACAAGATTATGAGTCTAAAGGTCTGCTTGTTCTTGTTTCATATAAATTGTAAAGTAAACAGGTTGTGATTGAATTTTATAGATAACCAGTGTGTCCATTTTGGACTGGTATCATTAAATGATATCTAGTTGTTTTTAAGAACTTCTATCTGTAAGTAAAGTAGGCAGTAATAACTGCTGCATGTACCAAGTGCCTATGTGCGCATATATGAACTGATGTAGCCTCTGTCCAAGATTTCCTCTAACTTTTGTATCTAAAACAGTGGAGTTTTTCAATGAAATGCCTTATGCAATTGCCAGCTAGCACTGTGGAAATACCAAGTGTGTAGATGTTTATATGACCAGTGGGAATGTACAGCAATATATGGTTTGAGAGAACTGGGAGTACAACTTCTCTGTAACTTTAAATATTCAAGCTCTGCTGCTACAACTGTTATTTGTAATCCTCTAAGCTTTCTCATCGAGTATGCAAGATTTCTTTCTATGGCTATAGTCCCAGTAAGCTTTGTTACCATTTTGTTCATTATAGTGAGAAGCAGCAAAAATATCTATGAAGTTTATGACAAGTTTGGACAATATAAACTGCTGGATAATAGCTTAAAATAGTCTGTTTGATGAATATGGTTGTGTCTAGCAGTGTGTGACTAACATGAAGCTGTGAGAGTGGCAGAAAAATAAGATATCAGGGACAAAGAAGTGTGTATGGGGAGGGAGGGGGGCTTTCAATCATGCCTGGAAATATGACATCCCTTCTCAAACAGGCGATTTCTCATTAAATGTCTTTTGACATTCCCCAAGCATTAAGACACCTGTTAAGAAAATGGCATTTGTCCTGAGGACAAAAGAGAATGTCAGTTTTGAACAGAAAAGGATGTAAGTCTACTTAGTGCCAGTACAATAAATTTCAGAGGAGGAAAAAAAAATAAAAAAAAACTGTCAGTAAATAAGTAAATTGGGGGGGGAAGGAGGGGGGAAAAACTTATCCAAAAATATGCTGGTGCACTGATGCAGATCAGAGTTTTCCCTTTAAATAAGTTTGTTCATGTGAAATTGCTAATATTTGTAGTTCTAGTGATCTTGTTCATGCAAAGGTGTAGCAAATTTGAAGACATGGAAATTACCATGATCTGAAACGAAGGAAGGGACTTCTGATGTCATGTCATGACTAGAGAAAACTTGCAAAATTCTCTGATCCATTAAGTATCCTAACATCAAATGTAGCAATGAGTTCAGTATATCTACCTACCTTCTTTATATCTACCAGCTATCCAGGAAGAACACCACAGAGGGAAATCATTACTTATGGCAGTTTGCAATAGAAGTGCAATTGTGTGCAATTGCACAAATTAACATGCAGTGGTCTGCTTCAGGAGTTATAAACCACACGTAAAAGGTAGATTAATTTGACCACTCCGTATTGGAAAGCTAGACTAGGCACACACTGCTCATTATTTGAGCCTGCAGATCAGTCGACGCTTTCCTAATAAAAGTGGGTTTTATATTTAAAAGCACAGAATTTTTGCCCAGCCGTTATTATTCTTTTTTAATGCATAATAATGTTGTCAATCCAAAATGGAGTACATTGTTTCTGATGAATATTCAAGGTTCAAAAGTCTAATCTTAGTTAAGAACCTTTAAACTCCCATTTGGAGTAACCTCATGCTTCTTTCAAAGGGATCATTTATAAAAAGAAAGGAGAGCTATTACTTCAAATGGCAACTTTACCAAAATCAAAGCAGTACAAAAACTAAAATAAATATAACTTATGCTTAAAGCCCAAGCTGTCTCTGTTTATAGTAAACATAAGCCCAAGGCCAAGGCCAAATATGCTGCTGTCAAACTTTCTACCACTTAAATTACTTTCTTGATATTCATAGATCTGAAGGAGTAACCATCATACAAAAAAAAAAAAAAAAAAAAAAAAAAAAAAAGCTAAGTGTATGGGCATCACTGTTCTGCAAACAACACTGATGGCTAATGTCATATGGAATAACATCTCCTAAATAATGAAATTGTTCATTATGGCATTTCTAAGACTACAGTAAACTCTAAACTACATTTATCTTTTTTTTTTTTTATTTTATTTTTTTTAATTATGCAAAAGTAATCTCTTCCCTACCCAGGTAGTTTATTGTTTAGTCACATGTGTTATATTTGTATATTTATAATTAAGCAAAATAATAATTCCCATCAGAAAAGTTTCTGTTCCTAACATGCAGACACAATGGAATCTACTTATACAGCAAAACTGCAATGAAGTAATTGAAAAGCTTCTATGTCTTTAGTCTGTAGATTACAATTACAGTGAGAGAGATGGAGAAAGAAAATTAGATTTTACTCTGAGCATCTTCAGAATGGGATAGTACTACAGATTCTGGAGGAGCACAGTTTCTTACACTTTGTGCCGGATCTATAGACCTCTACATTTTGATCATTCAGAGCTGATACTACTATCAGGCTGATACTCAGCCTGAGGATTCAGCTGTGTGTGATCCAAAGTCTGCCTTTTTTAAAACACAGCTTTCTGACCTTGGCTTAGGTTTACTGACAAAATGGTCATTGAGCCGTGAGAAGGAACAAAAGCTAACTCTATGCAAGATAGAAAAGAACAGAAGCACAGATGGCAATAGTTAGTGACTTAGGGGCTTGAGAGAAGAACATCGATATGAAAAGATAGAAAAGCCTAGGAAAAAGTGTGTTCAGTTGGATGCAGCAATCCAGCAGCACTTTGAGCAACAGGGGAGACCCTCTCCCTCCTGGCTGGTAACTGCCTGCCCTGTGAGGTTGCAAGTGTTTAACCTGGTGGTATGCTACTACTGACTGCTCACTATAAGTATTCATTAATAAATAATTTCTGTGTGCTCCTCAGCTGTGCACTGTGCTAGCAGAATTTCCTTGTGCGCAGTAGAAAGTATCCAAAGAGCCCCAGCAGGAAGAAGGTTAGGCCATGGTTTAGACTTACCTCTGCATTATAAGAAGATTTTCAAAAAAACCCTTATCAGTTTAGCTGCCTATATCTATTACAGGTTAATTAACCTTGGAAACCTGACATTCCTTCATTATGTCAAAAAATAAAATAAAAAAATCAATCAAACAAACAAAAACGGGATGTGTTTTTAATTTTAACTGATATTTTAAAATTATCCTTAGGGTTGCATGTGCTCATTCAACTTTAAGTAGCACAGCTATTATACAGGTGAAGGGACTGTTACAGAAGAACAGGATTAATCCAATCTGATTTTTATTTTTTTTTTTAGCATTTCTGAGAATTAAGTCTTAAGAGACTTGGAAAAAGGTCAGAAGCTGAACTAAGAATATCAAACAGGAAATCTTTTACTTGATCATCTGCAGTCATACATAAGTCTTTCATAAACTATTACAGTCTTATTAAAAATGACTTGGATTTTGTCTTTACTGTTTCTAATTAAAATCAAATCTATTTAAGAATGCTGTGTCTATGACAATCAGAAACCTACTTTCCACCCTAGATTTATTCATAGAGAGTTTTTTCTTACACCAACATTGTTCTTTAAACTCAGTAGTGCTTTTCTCCTCTATGTTTATTTTCCTCATGAGTTGATAAAGAGAATCGGTTCCTCCTCATCTTTCATTTTCCCAGACTAAACAAGCCAATCTGTCAGATGTCTTCTGTGAAATAAACTTTACCTTCTTGGTCATCTTAGCCACCCCTTCTAGTACCAGTTCTGCTTGTAACCTTCCTTGAATATTTAGAAGCAAAATTTTGCAGAGGTGTATAACAGCATGAAGCTTTATCCATGAGTTAATTAGTTTTGCTTTCTGAGGGTCACCCTTTCTCTCGGATACTCCCAGAAAAGACATTGCATTATCAGTTCCAGGAATCTGTTAAGGCAGCTAGAGATTCATTTGGGGTATACAGCAGTTCATATATTACACCTCAGTATTGTTAAACCTATTATTTGGGAAGTTAATATGGACATGCATGCTAGTAAATGCATAGCCAAGCATCAAGCCTAAGGTAGTGACCCTCTCAAAGAATTAATAGCTTAGTTCAGCCCTATTAACTTGATCAACTGTGGAGACCAACAGTTAGGACACCATCTCCAGAATTAGGAGTATCAAGTATCTTTAAGCAGACCAAAAAATACACTAACAGCTCTACCAAGGGCCAGTATGAAGACCTTAATGTGTTCTTTAGGTGAAAGACAGCATAGCTTAATTCAGTTTCCCTATGACATTTTTCCCCTGCTAAAACCCTTTCATAAATTCCATTGTAATTATTATTTTCTTGGGTCAATAACAACTATTAATTTTTTGAAGTAATGATCCTCCAGTTATGCCTCTATGTGTTTCTGTCTAACACAGCAAATTGGTTGTTTAGTTTTGGCATCCGATCTCAAGAACTAAAATATTAAGAAAGAGATATGGTATGAAATCCACAAGTTGAACTTACAAGCATATGCATTTTAGAAGACAGAAGACTGAAGATGAGATATACAATGAAGTATAAAGGGCATGGAAAGAGTGGATAAGAATGAAATGAAAATAGCCTTTTACATTGCAAGAATTAGAAGATACCAGATGAGGATAAAATTCAAAAACACAAAAAAGGAGGTGATTTGTCACACACTTGAATGTTGAACTTTAGTACTCTATACCAAAGTGTGCTGGGATTGCTAAATATTTACATGGGTTCCAAGAGACACTGGACAATTTAATGGAATAATTAAAGATGGTTACAGAATACACACATTACACATCCAGCATGCTTGCCCAGTTCTTGCATTTTCCATAGGCATACCTTTACACTTGTCATAGACATTTGAGGGCTTCAGGGATTCAATCCTGTTTGATCTGTGGCAGTGTGTTTTATGCTGTATTCTAATTCCTAATCTATAAGAAGCTTTTGCAGATAAATTTTGAACAATAACCATAAAGATTAGAACATTTATTGTGTTTAGTGTGATAGCATGAATTAAAAACTAGGGAATCAAGAAAATGAAACTATGTCTGCCAATGAGTTGAGCAATGATTAGAAGATGCAAACATATGTCAGAGTTGCATAGAACAAGAAAATGAAGTCCAAATTTTTATATATATTATATATTCTCCTTATATTTTATATAAGGAGAACTAGGCCATCCTTGTGTCTGTCTGATTTTTGGTCAACATTGAAACTGGAGGCTCTTTAGAACATTTCATAAACAACTGTCATAGTAGCAAGTGATTAGTACACGTGAAAAGTTGATCTGTATGTCTGTGTATGTCTGCAAGCAGTACACTAGAAGTCAGGAGAAGCCACTAGCAGAGACTACATGTGTTTATAACATTAAGGGTCTTTTAAAGCAGGTGAATAGTCAGAGTCAGATGAAGGCCCATGTCAAATAATAGTCTTTTTAGTACTCACATCTATTATCTGATTTTCTTACTGTATGGGCATAGCAGCTTACATGGATATATGAGAAACACCATTAATGTTAATTTTTAAATGTTAGAGATTATATGGGATGATAGAGTGATAATCATTGGGTGTCTTCTCTGCTGTTTGCCTGGCACTTCCCAGCAAAATTAGGGAAAGAAGTCAAGTATCACAACAAGCTGCCACATAACAACAAGAAGCTACCTGTGAACTTTCAAGTCCTAGAAAGGAACGGTATCAGTCAGGCAAATAAACCATACTTAGTTATCTGGAAGTCAGCCACTATCATTTCCAAAAAAAGTTTATTCCTAACCTACTTGAAGGAGGAAATTATAGTTCTACAAGTTCAAAAGGAAAACAATATACCAGATCTTCAAATAGTTACTATATTAATGTTAAAAACAAATTGAGTGGTATAATGAGAATTAGTAATAGGTGCACTGTTTTCTAACTTTGTTTCACAAAATCTGGAAAAAAAAAAAAAACACAACACTTTCAGCTTTAGGCATCTTATAACTCTGCTAGTTATGTGTAGGTGTTGGCAGCTTTGTGTGTTGGTTTTTGCTGGAACAAAATATTTATGATTCATAAATGTATGAATCATAACATTTATATAGCACTACTGGAGCAGATGCCACAAAAAGCCTAATTAAATATAAGAGCATACAATTAAAAGACAAAGCCAAATGAATAAACCTTAAAGAATGATTTAAATCCTGCAACTAAAAGCCCAGAAATAAAGATGCACTGTAATGTGTATGCAGATGCAGTATATCACACAGGCAAGTCACAGGCAAAATATAGTCTAGAAACAGGCAGACAAAAGTGTTACACAAGCAATTATTAATATGTGACGTCTGTTTCAAAGTACTCTACAGCACTTTGCAAGTTTTCTCCGAATAGGTAGGAACCATTGCAACTTCTATTGAAATGCATGTCATAATACATGTTTTTAATTTGCCAGCTCCTTTAGTGGTAATTATTTATGATGATACTCTACAGCACACTAGTGAATGTAAACTATAATATTTTTGAAAAATGAGACATCGAGCCACCATCTGCTGTTCAATGCCTACTGTAAAGTGGAGATATACAGCCAATTATCATCACAATTACAGCATGTGCAGTTTAGTATAAGGTAGAATATCTAGGTCTTCTAATCCATTTGTTTAAAAAAAAAAGTCGGATCTGAGGAGCTGATGTGAACTGATTCAGCCTAACAGCTTCAAAGAAGTAGATTCTTAAAACCCCTAAAAAACGTGAATCAATGGAATAACTAAAAAATTTTAGTCTCTAACAGTAACAATTTCCATATTTGACCCAAACAATATGATTTTCCAGCTTTCAGTGTGGACCTGCATATTTGTATTAGATGGCCACTAGGGGGTTATGAACTCATTGAGAAAGAATAGGCCAGTCATCCGTTCAAACCTTTTCAGCAACAGCTTAGATGACTTTCACAAGCTTTGTGCAAGCTTCATCATTTCCACTTACTTGCCATTTCTGTGCAAGTAAACTTCCTTTTTACAATGTTGGCTAGGTTTCCAGGTCACTAACAAAGATCACAAAGTCTATAAGAAGGATCATACAAATATGGGGGTCTATATTTGATCTATAAACAGCTTGTGAACTTATTTAATTTGTGAACTGCAATCAGTGCAATTTTTACATATGAGTTAGAGGAAGAAACAAAAGTTTGAATGGAAGTAAGCATTAAGTGTGCCTTTCAGCCCCTCCCATTCCTAAACAGATGACTGTTGCAGTAGTTTTTTGACTCTGGCAAAGAGCTGTGGTGTCTTGAATCACAGCAAGGTTGTCTCACTGAAATACAATGGAGGGAGATGAAAGCAAAGATTTGTATTTGCTTCCTAAGAAGGATACAATACGTGTCAAGTTAAAAATGAAATTTCAGGACATTTTGCTCTAGTTCTATGTCACTATAAATATTATCTGTGTTCCAAGTGACATTTATTACTCTTTAGAGAACTAAAAACATGGAAGTATGCTTTTGTTTCTTGACTATGAGTTGTGCATGCTATGCATCATTTTCTTGACAGTTTTTTTGAAACTGATTTGGATTTACTGAAAGATTACAGCATCACAAAAGATTCCATTTTGGTGCAGTAAAAAGGGAGATGAGAAGAGGTCATGAGGCTAGACAGCAGTGGGAATGTGGATACATTTGCCAATCGGTTCAGTCATGTACAAGATGGTATGAAATGTTCCGATCCATATAGGGCTGCTCTGTATCTCTGTATTCCTCTAAGGGAAGCTCACAGCTGTACAGAGCATTAACCCCATGTTCCGTGAAGCTTTAGCAGGAGAGAACACCTGTGAAGTAAACCCAGGAGTAGTTTCCATAAAAGAACAACTCAATCTTTGTTTTCATTTTCACAGATTTACTACCATAACTTCAGAATTCAGGCACACTGTAAGGATTTATTTCTGCCCTCTTCTCCCCTTCTGTTCTAATAGGACTACTGTTAGAATAATACAATATCAGTATGAATCCAAATGGTACAATCACACCTAAATAATGAGAGATGGCATATGTACAACACAGTATGTGAAAAATTCTCTTATACTTTATAATACAACCACGTTGCCTCATTGCAATACAGTAAGACAAAGCAGGAAAAAATGAGAAATCTGCCTGCTGCACTTCTCTCCCCCTCATAAATCATACCCGGAATGATACAGAACATTAATGATTTTGTGGCTTGTCTGATGATAAAAATTGCTCTTACCCTTTCACCATTATCAGAGACATGCATGATGGCACAGAATTAGTTCTACAATATTTACCTTTATTTATGAGTTTAAAAATATATTTTAAAGACATGGCTAATGTTGACTAAACGTTTAAACACCAAATTGTGTACATGAAGTGGTGTATCAATAAATATCATTCCACGTTTACAGATAAAATAAGCTAACACTTAACTAGTGCTCAAACTAAAGCTCAAAACTACATAAAGTGACAGCTAGACTGATTTACAGCATAAAAGTCAATGATAAGAACTGTATCTGCCAACAAGGTTTTACTCAGAACAGATCTGATGAGACAAATTGTGCTATGCAGAAGAATGCCAACTACAAAGTCTCTGTTGCGCTACTTGGATTGCTAGTTGGATTGTTGAGGCTGCACAGGTCCTAGGCTTCCACAGTACGGCATACTACCAGAAGTTAATACAGAATGCTGCACAATACATGTGCAAGTATATTTTCAAAGCCATTTGTTGCCATTCCCTGGCCTCACTTAAAGAGGTGGATGTGCACTGCAAGAGAGGCACAGTGGGAATCCTGAGTAAATGCTATCAACCAAACTTGTCAGCTCTGACCATAGTCAACCAGGTATTTCTCCACCATTCTTCCAAAATTAATCAGTATGGGTAATACTAACAGACCTAGAAACTCAGTCTTACCATGACTAGTGCTACAGATGTCAGCAGAAGGAACCTGCTGTCCAAGGAGAAAACAGAGACAGAATAAAGAAACAATGAGCAGCAGCAATCTTGGGTTAGGATAAGGCAGGCTTGAAGTGAGGGTTTGAGCACAGCAAGGCAATCTAGACTGTAGCAAGGAGCTTTAGCCAGTAAGGCACAGAATTTTATCACATTCCTCCAACTGAGAAGGATCTGAGAGCAGCTACCTTACTATAAGCCCTGTAATGAGGTGCATTATTGGAGTGCCTTATGCAAACAGCTGCAACATGGTTAGTTCCAGAAGTCATTTATTTAGCAGTTTGATTATGTCAACTGAACTAAAGAAAGTACAAAAGTCAAAACAAATCTGGTGACATCTCATATTTGCATGGCAACCACATGTTTTGGCTTAAGTGCTGAAAAGAGAATAAAAAAGAAAGAGAGGGAAAGGGAAAGGGAAAGGGAAAGGGAAAGGGAAAGGGAAAGGGAAAGGGAAAGGGAAAGGGAAAGGGAAAGGGAAAGGGAAAGGGAAAGGGAAAGGGAAAGGGAAAGGGAAAGGGAAAGGGAAAGGGAAAGGGAAAGGGAAAGGGAAAGGGAAAGGGAAAGGGAAAGGGGAAGGGGAAGGGGAAGGGGAAGGGGAAGGGAAAGATAGATCAGGGCTAGTTTCACAGAAGATAAGAAGGAACAAATGAATCATCTAGTGAATCATCTCATCATCCAGAGTGAGAAACACCATGGTTCCTCTCCCTCATCCATCTCAGGATATTTGCATGCCCATGCCTTACCTGTGTAGGAAATTCTGAACATAAAAAAATGTTGGATATTTGAGATGACTAGAGAGAAAGGAAATAAGAGAAACCAGTGATTTACTGGGGAAAAATAAATAAAATATTCTAATCTACTGTCATTGACTCACTTGCTATAAAATAAAATCAAATTGGATCCAGCAGTTCCCCCATGAGAAAAGTATGCTTTTCAAGAGTTCTGAAGGACTATGGATGTCTGTAGTCTTGTAGAGATGGACTCAGAGACTCAAGAAAATCAAATGATTTCTACTCAGAAGATCAAGAAAATTAAATGATTTCCTCTAAGTCAGCAGGAAAGTGTGCAGAAGACCAGCTCTGTCATCTGCACAGTCTAACCACATCATTGTTTTAACATAGTTCATAAGGCAAAAGGAACATTGCCTATAAAATTTCCACTCAAAAAAGCCATCTAAGCATTTTTACTTACATGAAAATGCAGTGATTCCCAAAAGACTGAGGTCAATCCAGACATTCTCCCATCACTTGGGAAATTGTACTGCCAATAACCAAAAATAAGCTTTTCTATCAAGTATTTAATACACAACATGAACTGTATGCTCAGCTTTTTATGGAAAAAATAATAATAATAATTCTGCCATATTCTACATTCAGTCCTGATATTTTTCTTCTTTTGCTGCTTTCCCCTTCCTTTCTAGCTTACATCAGGGTGGGAACCTGGGAATCCAACTGTGTTACTGGCTTTATGTTAATATTTAATCATTTTACATTAGATATAACAATCAATGGCCTGTTTAGGTATTTTAAGTGTGATTAACCTTGCATACTCTAGTTGAAGATATAGGGGCTGATTCTTGTACTGACTGGTATGGAAGAAGAAAAAAAAAAAAGTGGGCATAAGTAACTACCATCCTGATTTTGTATCAAACACTACTTGCAAACATATAACTATATTCTGTCCTACACAGTACATTATGTCAAACAGTGTAAAACTGTGTCTATCTCAAGCACACTTATTAAAAAACAAACAAGATTTAAGCCAAAACTTCTGTCAAAACCAGACATAAAATGTAAACACATGCTCTGCATTACACGGAGTAAATGAAACAGGCAAAATATTTGACATAGTCTTCATTTCTAAGTTTCATATTTTGATGTAAAGAAGAGCTATAAAGCCCTACCATGGTATTTCAGTAGTGCAAGGGGAGCAGAACCATACAGAGACATCAGAGACCTTACAGGCTCCGTCCTGCCCTGAGCTCTCAGCTGTTCTGGTACTGCCAAGCCAGACGTCGTGTTACTCCATATCAAACGCCAGGCCAAGCTAGCACAACCCAGGTTTTAGGCAAAGCTCAGGAATATCTGGAGGGATTATAACAAGACTTTAATTGAACTAAATGCATAAATCATTATTTATTTATTTCAACTTCATTTGAAGTACAGAATCAAGGACTGCCTATGTCTCTTTTGTTATATAACACAAACAGGAAAAGAAAAAGAACTAGGCATTTTCCTCTGGATAAATTATATGGGAATAGTAGAAGAACCTTTACCTACACTAGACACATTAGGAGACATTACAGTAGCCTTTTATCTGTATATAAGAAGTAATGGGAATTCTAATTCCCTTTGGAATTTTGATTATTGCTTTTCTTGGTTTCTATTTCAGAGGACCCTAAAACCAAGAGAAAACATGATGGCACAAGATAACATAGGGAGTTTGCCAGTTTTAGTAACTCCTTTTAGCATGCAGAACATCCAGAAGAGTCTGGTATTTGCTATCAGAAATAAGGGCAACTTAGTTACAGGAATAAAATGAAAAATAGTAGTTCAGTGAGCAATATTTCTCTCTCCTAAGTTATTAATTGTTCATGAGTATCCTTACCTCAACCATCCCTGTTCTAAGCAGGTAGAGTTCAGAGAAGCAAATACATTATCATATAAACTGCTTCAATTACCATTTGCTTTTGATAAGCAAATGGGTAGCTAATTAGACATACTCTGTTCCCACCTATTGCAACAGAAGGAGCTTTCTAGATGCAGAACTTGCTAGAGGTGCCTCTGACTCTGAAGGATATGGTTGACCCCGTGGCTGACCCACTGCTGCCACCAGACTTGCACCTTTTCCTCATTTGGCATTCTTCCTGTTAGGTTGAACAACGAGTGGGCATCAATTCCATGCAACATTTGTTACACCCTGTTTGAGCAGAGCCATTATGCCTGTCCTTTAAAAGTGTCGTGAGTTGTCACCCCAGGAATGCAGTAATGTAACAGTTTACTTTCTGATGCTGATCTATTCATTTATGAATATATAGCTTTTAGTTCAACTAAAATACAGAAGATACAGGATACATGTCAAAAATGTGAAAACAGAATTTCAATGAGAAAAATCTTAAGATTTAACTCGATTTTATTTTTTTCCTCCACAAATTTGCAATCTGAATGAACACTTCATTTCCAATAAGCAATGCAAAAACATTGTTGAAATGGTGACAGAACTGGTAGACAGATTAAATCATGGATACTCTATAGCAGGTAAAGATCAGATAAAGATTTTCGAATAGAAATGTTTTACCTCTTAAAATGCCCGATCCTTTTTGAAAAGCTGATTAGAAGTCAAATACGTAATTATATATTAAACACTTCCAAGACAGAATATATTTGTTATTTCACATTTCACAAAGTTTTCACGTTTGTTTTTCCATTCCTTCCCTAATCCTTTTTGATTTAATCGATTTAGTTTGACTAAACTTAATTTCTTCTCTGCCACTTTTTATTTTCAGTTCCTACCCATACTGTTCTAATTTCATTAATTCTTTAACTTTTCAAAATTAGTTTATCACATGGACAAATGTGAAAAGAATGAAAAAGATAATGGTTTCAAATAAGTAACAAAAACATACAAAACTTCTCGCTTTTAAACAGTTCGATTTTATTTTATTTTATTTATTTTTTGTAAGGACACTTCAAAATTCAGATTAAACAGAACTCAGCTAGCTTTACTGGAAACTGTTCATCTTCTGTGCATGTACGAAGAACAGAGGAGTTGAAAACAATAAGGAAATTTGCCTCGACTCAACCAGGATTGAAAATTAAAAAACCTCTAGTTGTCACTCATGATAGATTATTCCAGAAACTCCATTTTTGTGAAAAGTTTTAGAAAAATTTTAATGCATATGGCAAACAGCCTTCAAAATAAATCCAAACAAAAGCAAACATCTTAGTTTTCTTTTTTATAAGCTTTTTACCCTCCTTTAGATTTCTCATTTCCTCATAATTGCTTAGTATTTTTAGTTAGTCTTTCTTAACCACACGATATTCCCCCCCCCTTTGCTTAGTATTTTTAGTTAGTCTTTCTCAATCACATGCTATTCCCCCCCCCTTTTTTTTTTTGCCAAAGGATATCCAAGTAAGATGGAGAAAAGCAACTAGATGAACAATATTTAAAAAATCTATTTACAAGAATTAACTTAAAAATAATTTTTGTACCCCTTTTATGTAGACAGCCAACCACTTAAAATTTACTAACAAAAAATGGTAATTATGAGAAGACTTAAATATCACCTGCAAAAATGGATTCATATTCTTTTGTATAAGTTTCTAACACATGGGTCTATGGCAAGGAAGAGAAACAATGAATTGAAAAAAAAAAAAAAAAAAAAGAAGCAATAGAGCTCTACACAGTATCTCCTTTTCTCTTATAGAAGTTACACGTTTTTTCTCATGGCTGTATGAAGCTTGGTAGGAGGCAGTGCATTGACAGGGAGGCTTGGTGAAGACTTAATCTGGGAGAACCTATTTTTCCCTTTGAGGGAATTGACAGTCCCAGGAGAACAGTCAAGGGAGGATAAAGAATACAGACGCACTTAAGTATGCCAAGGTTGAAGGCTTAGCCCTCTTACATACGGTTTTCATTGAAAAGAGAATGCTCATCTGTAACAAAGGTTGTAACTTCAATTAACTGGGAATGAAAGTGCTTATTAGATCAACAATGTATTTCAAGGAATAAATTTGATAAAAGCTAGGCAAGGCAATACAGATATTTATTTTCTAAAGCAAAATTGACATTAAACATTAGGTAAAGTTTCTGCCTATTTAAAATAAGCCTTATTCACTGGCTTTAGTGGTTCTTTCGAAAGAAAAATAGTTACATGAGCAGCAGAGCATCTATTCACCTACTGCATGACAAGATTCCTGTTCTAAATTTGCAAGTCACATGTTTCATCCACTTTAGGTGTCAAATTTTGGAAAAGTCTGGAAAGTGTTTCACAAGCTTTTTCCCACATGTTTTGTTGTTGCCTATATCTTTCAAAGGACAGGTCATATTTGAATTTCTACTATAATATTCACAAGAACATTGAAAGAACGGACAGATAAATAGAAATTAAATCAACAGCAGCTGGAAAGTTTTCAAGTTGTTCAAAAGTTCTAGTTGTTCTTTAGAATTGGAATAAGCAGTAAGTAAAATGTCCTGTTGGATAGTAACTAAGAATGAGAATTAGAATGAATGAAGGATTCGGACAGCAAGATTAAAAGACTACATTAAATAGATGCTTATCTAATGAGTATGGTGCCTGTCTCCCATGAGTGTGATGGGTTTCTTCAAAAAACTGTATGATAATTATATGATCAGAGTTTATATTATAATGCATACCTACAGAGTAGCCAAATTAAAATATGGTTAGTTCTGGTCTTTAACTTGAGCACCTGTCTTTTTCAGCATCAATAATTTCTGTTTTTAAGCATAATTATTACATTAGCTCATGTGCTGAAGAACAAGAAAGGACTGACAGGTGTTCTCTACTCAAGATGTGTTAAAAGTCATAACACTGCAGAAGAGTGGGAGGTATTGTCCTGTTCCCAAAACAATAATTATAAAAAATGTATATATTTTATTTCTATTTATTTTTTTAACCTGGAACTCTTATTGCCTCCACAAAAGAGTTTGGTTGCAAAACTCCTCCCTCCTACCCTACTCACTTCTTGGTATTACTACATAGTCAAATTTCACATAAAAATAGCAGTCAGGCTTTTTAGTCTCCCAGAAACCCTTCTATTGAGCTTTAATGAAGGTGCTGCCTCCTTCAGTAGAGGGGCGTGTGCTGGTATTGACCAAACAATATACATTCCCTGAGATGTTCTAGTTTTAGCCCACTCTTCACAATATACAGATTAGGTGAGTTCTGGTATTTAACTTGGTATTTAACTTGAGATAGTAAAGAAAGATGAACAATGAAACATTTATACTGTAGATGTCCCCATTCGGAATCAGTGTAAAGGGGCTTATCTATCTATTTATTTATTTTAAAGGAAACAGAATCAAAATACATTTAGGGAGCAATTCCTATAACATTTTAGAAGTCTACTTTCAAATGAGATGAACCACACCTATTTCTGTCTTCTCTAACAGAAAGTATAGATGAAGACAGTAAAAATACAAAGTTAGAAAGAATGAACCTCACTTGGAAAAAAAACATGATATTATATGTAGTATAGTTAGTTATTCCATGCATGGGACATCATACTATGCATTCAAAGAAAATTATACTTTGATCATGTAGATACAACATTTGCAGTTTCTTGTTTTTCTTTTTTGTTTATTTGTTTTTGTTGTTTTTGTTTTGTTTTGTTTTGTTTTAAATCCTAGTCTTCTTTGCTTTGATATGGGTACATTTTAGCCCAATGCCTGTCACAATGGTGTTCAGCCTATGGCTAGGCTTTAAGTATAAGCAATATTAGTTCTGTTTATTTTTATTTTTATGTTTATATTTATATTTTTCTTCCAAGAAATATCATAAAAAAAAAAAAAGAATATTAACTTGGGTGCCTGCGTATAACTCATCTTCCTTAATAAAAAAGATAATTATTCTAAAGTAAGTTTTGGAAGTGAAATACAGTTGTATATTACGAGTTTTCAAGAAACTACAGTTTGTCATAGTGCACTATTGTGTAATGCTTTGTGTGAACATTTTTGAATTTTAAGTTAAAATTGACAAAGATTACTATAGACAGATAAAGCCCAATGAGTACTGAGATAAGAAAAATATATAAAGTCTTCAAACGGAAAACTCAGTAGAATATATTAAGGCTAAGGTTCTGAAAAAAGAAGAGTGTTTTTCTATTACAAATAAAGGAACAAAAAAATGCATTAAGTACATTGCATATCTGATATCTTAAAGGCAATGTCATTTCCTGAACAGCTTTTCTGAAGAAAAGAACAATCAAGTCAATCTTGCAAAATGAGAAAATGTCTTGGATAAGTTTCTGCTTTCACTACAGGCTTACTACAGTGCACTGCAATCTCCATCTTTGTAGTCCTTTATGGAACAAGAGCATTTGACATGTCAATGTTCTGTGAACCCCAAAATCACTTTGACTTGTATGGCATGATGATTGCTGCAAGATCAGTTGAAGAAAAAAAGAAATGAGTTGACTATAGCTTAGCAGTGCAATAAGACATTCTAACTGAGATGTGGGACATATTTTTCATGCTACAATTCAAAGTGACCAATTTCCTTAGCAACACTGCAGCTTATAAAAATCACTAGTCTTTGAGAATGTGTTTTGCACAGTCTTTTAGAGGCAAGTGTTCAGGAAGAGTCTAATTTGTCAGTGTGTGGTGTCAGGCAGTGCTGCAGAGCATACTCTGTGGTGCCACAGTGAGAAACAGCTGTGTGGAACCATAAATATTGGGGGATATGCTCCTGCAACATCTAACATCACTAAACTTGTATTCCTGTGTTTGATTTCCTTTATAGTGGTTCTACTACCCACCCCCTTTAAGGACAAACTAGATGGGATGCACAACTTATATCATCCATGCCCTTTTGATTTAAAGCACATTCTTTCAGTACTTGAACCTAACAAGTCTAACCCATGCAACTCTCCTTATCTATGAGGAGTCTCAGTGACTTCAGTATTAATTCACAAAACACGGCCAATGCAAGAGTGATATAATGCTAGCATTAGCCTGCAGAATTTATTTGCCACCGTTGCATTTTTCTGACCCTTATCTGAGGCCAATTTCCATCATTCTTGCATTTTTCTGGATTCTTATATATGTCCTTTTTTTTTTTTTTTTTTTTTTTTTTTTTTTTACTGGGGGAGGGGGGAGGAGTGGTGGGGGTAATAAAATGCAAGGGTTTTCCCATATAGCTTCAGAATCCCCTCCTTCTCTCTACCAAAATATGCCAGCTGAATTACCTTTATCATCATTTTCTCACCTTGCTGCATAACCAATACATTTTCACAACTTCCAAAGGCCTGTAAAGATAAAGGAAAAATTATATGTTCTCTGTTTATCACTATCATTCTTGGCAATTAGTTAATATTGATAGTATTGTTAATGTGAACTTCAAAACAAAACTAAAAACAAACAAACAAACAAAAAAAACACATACAAAAAAAAAACACCTCGACCACAAAAAACAAACAAACAAACAAACAAACAAACAAACAAAAAAAAACACTTAATGCTGGATAGCTTTTACCTTTCCAAAATTGGTATAGAATCCACCTAACTTGAATTTCAACTGCTTGAACCCTAATGTCACCCAGAACATAGAAATGAAAGGAAAGAAAATCAAAACTTGGATGCCATATAGTTGCAGAATAAGATAATGCCCATGAGTGGAAGAACTGATTGGAACCTCATTTGTGTCTACACTAGCCAATACCAGTTTCATTTACTCTTAAAATGGGCCTTGACTGTCAATGAATACAGTTACATGAGATATATTTATAACTTTTTAAAACAGAACTTTCTGGTTAAATGCCAAATAAATCTTTGTATATTTGTAGTATGTAGACTTGCACTATTACATTATTTTTTTTAATCACCCTAAACATCATCTCAATAAATTTTAGTATGTACAAACCGGCACCTTAAAGTAATTAGGATTCTTCATCCATTGCTTATCAGCTGTTTCTGGATATTCACTAAGACTTAATAATTGTCCTTCCCCACTATCACAACTGCTATTAGGACACATTATTATAAATATCATCAAATAGATTATCAAATAGATAAGTAGCAATAGGATGGTTTAGTGGGTAATGATGGTGGTATGAGGACAGTTGGACCAGATGATCTTGGAGGTCTTTTCCAGCCTTAATGTTTCTATGATTCTATGACCTGTGCAAGTTTTTACTCCACGCAGATTGAATTGTTTTGTTGGTTTTTGTTGTTGTTGCTGTTGTTGTTAGAAACTTGGGTTTTTATGTCCAACAGCAGCTTCTCTATGTTGCTGTTCTGTGGAAGATGAGCCAAAGAAAATAGCATTCAGTAATGAAAATTGTAACTAGATCTTTTGTATCATCTTCATAGATCACTGTGGTTCACTGAATGTTGCAATGGAACAGAGGAGACTCAAACTCTGTCACTAATTCAACCAACCTATCATCAGGAAAGATAAAGACCTCTGCATTTCAGTCATGTAAACATTTGAGATCTTCCTAGAAGACTATTGGCTGAATACTGTTTTTGACAAAAAGCAGTGCACATTGAAACCAAAAATATGGATGCCATTACAGAAGTATTTGCAATTTAAGGGAAGGTTTTCTCCACAGAACACATTCTTAACCCTCTAGAAACTATATTAGTGCTGTAGGTGCATGTTCCATTTTAACTTTATCTTTTCAAGAACAGTGACTACTGATACTATGAAGCTTTGGCTTAGTCCACTTTTAAGTGGAAAAAATCTATTCTGAAGTTTCCCTTCATCCTTTTTTTACCTTTCTTCTATCAAGGATCTGGCTGACCTCTCCATCTTAAAGAGTGATACCTTTCAGAAGGCCTCTGCTCTATGGCTGAAAATAACTTTATACAAAGAGGTGTCATTGCATGCTTGCTGATGCACAGTGAAGCATGCAAGGATGGAAGAACTAAAAGTAATGCTATTATACCTACTTATGAACTACACTACAGCAGATGTAATTATTGAAAATCGTACTTTTGTGTAATATAGCACACCACTAAACCTTATAGAAAGATAGGACTTTTTACGTCAAGTCTTAAATCATCATTTCTCCGGAAGCTTTGTTGGTAAGCGCTCAGAAGGAGATCATGCATTCCCAAAATATTCCACCAATATCTTAGCAAACACTGAACTATAACTTCAATTTCAGATTATCTATCTATTTATTTATTTATTTATTTAGTAGTCAGTGAACCCTGACAATGTTTGAAATTCAGGTTAGTGTGTACTGGGTACAATCTACAATTTAAAGGCTGCAAGTCACATAACAGTCACATAAATATACATACAGTCACATAAATATACATACACACACATGATCCATAAATAGTAAGGACATTTCTATGAGTTAGCTAGTTCTGTCCCCTTCTTTATGTCTCC
The DNA here is from genome assembly GCF_964211825.1 of Aythya ferina. Classification (NCBI taxonomy): domain Eukaryota; kingdom Metazoa; phylum Chordata; class Aves; order Anseriformes; family Anatidae; genus Aythya; species Aythya ferina. Next base: position 15,417,179 of record NC_140301.1, on the reverse strand, counting down.
TGGATATGGAAATTGGAATTTTTAACATGTAAAGCTTGTTTCCTTTGCAAATGAGCATATAGTCTCCAGGAATCTCCCTTCCTACAATATGATACCCTCAGCTCACAAAGATCTTGAGTGATCACTTGAGTGAATTAACTTCTGGTTATCATAGTGAAAAAAATAATGAGTCAATAGATGGAAGGGACAGTCATAAAAGTGGATGAATTTTACAGACACAACTGACTAGTTTACTTTAGGAAGGATTAAACTTTAATGTTTAATGCAGCATTTGACCAGTCCTTAATTTGACAGCACAATCCAACCTATCTGCAATAATTCTGCCTTACCCACAATATCAGCAGTGTGCACCTAAACTGAATGCAACTCTATGACTTTGTAGAACTGAAACATATGTTCTGACAAATAAATTTAGAACACCTGTTATTAAGATTATATATTGGGGGAAATACATATACATATACACATACAAATTTCCATTAAGTGTTCTGGAAACCAAAAATCGTCACAAGTCAGACATCCAAACAACCAAGCATGTACAAACAAAGTCATTCAGTCTTTGTCTAGACTGTTATGTTTTTTCATTTGTTAGTCATCTCAGGACAATAAGAATAGCCAGTGGAAGAACACTAAGTTACCACCAGAGAGTGAGTTTGGGTTGTTCCCAAGTGTACAGCTCAGATACAAACAGGATTTCAGCTAAGAATTCTCTGTAAGGAGACAATTTAACATTGAGTCTTACAGAAAAAAATATGTTTATCCAACCATAGTATTCGGAAAATTTACTATATCCAGGAATTAGACTGGATTTATTCATGATATCACTCATTTTACAAATACCTCTCCATATGTAAGCAAGCATCTTCTCCATTCCTAGAGTTCTATTTTTAAATAAATTAGTCAAGAAATGTTCACAAATATTTAAAATAGACCAAAATCACATTTTTAATAAATGCAGATAAATGCAGATAGAAGTTTGTTTCAATGATAGTCAAAAGAGCTTTTAAGTTACTCGTACTTGTATGAAAATCTCTTCTAAAATGTACAATCAAAATCTGTCTTTTTGTATCAGTATCAGACTAAAAAGTATTCAGGGCTCACTCATTGCCTGGCATAAATTGATTGTAAGTAAAAGTGAGTAAACTGGTAAAAGCATTTGTTAGTTTACACACACAAGCGGTGCCTCTTGTAACTTATAACTGCTGGTGGCTCTTATTCTCTAACCCAGAGAATAAGAATTCAATGTAATTAAAAATAAATAAATAAATAAATCTCTTTTGCAATGTATTTTATTCATCACAGAAACTTAAAGGAAATATCAAACTGTACACGTCTGGCTGCAGTTCTAAGGGTCTTCCATATTGCTTTGTTCTTCGGGACTTACTGCAAAAGCTTGTTTCCCTTCAGCTGAGACTCTTAGGTAATTTTAAGTATTGAAGCCCTATCCCACTTCATGTCCAAGAAGGGGAGCAATAGACGATAATCCTAGAAATATGTAGGGTAACTAGTTACTGTTCTTTTGTCTCATTATAAATTTTTTCTCACTAGATAAATGGATGCTGTAGTCCTCTAAATGCTGGTGTAGTCATACGTTATCAAAATTACAAAGCTATGCAGGGATTAGCTTACACAAGGCCAAACTGCTGATGAAGATATTACCCATGACTGAAACCTTTTGGTGTTGGCATTACTTAACATTCCAATCCTTCTTTTTAAATCCAGTTATTCTTCATTTATGGTACTGCAACAATTTGAACCCTATGTACAAGGAAATAAAACTTTTCTTTTCAGAGGCTGACTAGTCTGATTGTGATCTAATTTGAGAGATATGAGGTCAGTACAATTCCAGCAAACAACTGATATCTGAATTAGGCCTTAAAGGAAAAAGATTAAATAAAATTTTAAACTTAGCTGCCTAAAATAGGTTCCTAAACAGATTAACATAAATTCATATTTTTATATTCATAGAGCTGAACTTTTTGTTCTGTTATCAGGCTTGAAGAAACTGGTCAGACCAACAGAAAGGATAAATGGTACTGACTAAAGACAAAAGTGATGACAGGCAAGGAAATATTTGCTATAGCTATCCAAACTTAAAGTAAATTTCATCATGTTTTAGAGAAAGGTGGAAGTGGAAAGATAAGGATCTAAATGGCATTCAGGAAAGCCATTTCATCGTTTTGCTCTTTGCAATGCTTTCAAACCATTTAAGACTGAATCCACTATCAATGTAAATTCCTTTTGACTACAATGCTGCAATACCAAAAAAGTCAGTTTTTAAATTATTTGCTCCATAAATCACTGCAGGACTAGTATTTATTATACTAAACAAACTGAACTTGTCCAATATTTTTGTCCATTTTGAATAAGGCAGATGCTGACAGGATTGAGGGCATAAAACCATTTAAGTGAATTACTTTTCAAGGATACTCAGTTTATTTCATCAGTTTGTTGGACATTAACCTTGGTTTCTAAGTTTAAGCTCCTTTATATCCTTTCACAGATATGTTAGAATTAGATCATTTCTGCTTTGGCTCTGAAGGTTAACAGATTAATGACAGCGGATGTATTCATGATTGTAAGCTACAACCTTACCAGACCTCAGATGCATCAGAAATAGGAAACAGAAGGTGAAGGTCCACAGCTTGCCATGCCCTAGGACTCTGTCCAGTAGTCCTTCCCTTTCTGGCCTGGACCGAAGTGCAATTGTACTAGGGAACTACCTTCATGTTAGTAAACTAGGTTATTTGCTTTAACACAAAGTTACAAACACGGTTCACTATGTTTTCTAACTTGAGCTATGCATTCCTTTTATGCTTCCTCTACCACTACTGATAATATGCATAAAGCCAACCTGGTATTATCCTAGATAGGTGGAATTTTCTCTACCTTGTTTTTCAACCATATCTGCATCAGGTGCAGATACATGAAGTCATCTAGGCTAGTAAATAGTTCTGACCTTACATCAGCCTATTCTGAACCTTGATTTTATATCAAAGCTGCTCTACCAAAAAGAATGAAGAGAAGATTGGTTCTCGGATTGGGTAATTTGTTTTATTCTTTTTAAAATGTTCTTACCTGTTTACTTCTTTTTACCTTGGCAGTAACAGCATTGACATGATGCACTACTATGTGAGAATGATATTTTTCACACTAAATCATACTTGCACTCCTCTGGGTCTCCCATTTTAGCTAGTACTTTATCAGGTCTTACAGCTATTGGATTTCTTTGTTTTCTTTCTGCGTAAGTGAATTTTATACTTTGGAAGGGTGCTATGTTGACAGCCCAAGAGAATTGAGTCCTCTGTTCATCCACAGAGCAATTTGTTTTAAACTTCAGTTAGAGGTTGAAAACAGTGTTAACACTTGCCCACTATTTTTATGAACATTAGGACTACCTAGCATAAGAACACTGCTGGTTTTGCATGGCTTGCAAATAAGTCACTCATAATAGCATTGTCAATCATTAGAACGTATACTGCATTTTAAACTGAATCCTTACCTTTCATCTTCCACAAAGGGATGGAGATCAAAAATGGATGGCACCACTTTGAACGTTTGCACCCACAACTACCTGGGTTCATTCATCTATTATACCCTTTTCTCTTGTTTCAGCTTTTCCCTTAGACTTCTTGCCATTATGAGAAGTTGTTTCACCCAGTTTTCCTTCTGCAAGTTCACCAGGAGCTTGGCTCAGCCCACAGGACCACTTCAGCCCCAGCTTCCCAAGAAAAAGGGGTACAGAACAAAAAGCCATTTCACTGAAGTGCCACTGAAAGTAGTCAGCATAATCTGAAGCTGCTTCAGCTAATAATCCGTAATAGCTAGTTAATTTATTTTGCTGGTTCATATCTATTTTCACAAAGCCAATTTCCTCTTTATAGCACAATGTGCACTTATTTCAGTGAATTTTGTTCAGAGCAAACTGACCTGAGGAGAGTTACAAGCTTGGTCACAAACGGTCTCTATTGACTCTAATACCTTAAGTTATACACAAATAGCTTAAGCTTTCCCGAAATGAGTCTTTCTGAAAAGTAAAACGTCTAGATCCCTGTAAAACCATTCTAAAAGTGTTACTCAATTTTAAGCATCTATAAGGAAAATTGTATATGTCATATATGTCATATGTATATGTCATATGTATATGTATATATCACCACTGTTTTTTAAATCTGTCTTATGTTTTCACGGGTTTAGTTAGGCAGGCCTCCATTTCATTCCTCTTCTCCTGCTCACTGCATAGACATCACTTTTATAACTCTGCTGTTCAATGGCCAAAATGTTACCAAGTTTTAAATTCATAGCTTCATTTTGGAGAAAACATTTCATGCATCAGAGCTTCTGTACTTTTGTTCAAAGATGAACTAAATCACAGTATTTTCACAGCACCATGACTTTTGCTCCAATTCGTAACCACTGAATATTATCAGGCACCAGAAATCCAGACACCTCAGTACAACAGACCAAGGTTAGAGTTTGAGAGAAAAATTTGAATGTAGTGTAAAAATCTGCACAATTTCATAATCAGTTTATATTTCAAAATAGAAATATCCTCACAGCTTAACTACAACTTTGTAAAACAACATTGCACAGAAAATTGCATGTCAAGATGATAAATTTGTCAATTTGTAAAGCTGCTTATTGTCATGGGTAAGACACCACAAATAAAATAAGAAAAACTTCATCCTGGATAAAAGAGATATATCACACCTGATCTTCACTTACTTTTGTGTGTAACTAGCTGCATTTATTCCTACTGGCCTCTTGACCAAAAAGGAAGAAAGAGAAATACAAGCATAATTTCCTGCACGAAGTTGCCTGTCTTTACAATAGGCATTCCAATTTTAATTCCAGAGCAAAGACTGTATTTATCAGTATACAACTAATATTCTAAACATTAGCCCTAGCCATCTGCAATGTCAAATGGTGACCATAACAACCCATCATCAGGAAATCTCAATCTGTGGCTAAGTAAATGAAATGTGATTGGGGCAATTGCTTTTTCTTATACTGGAAAAAAGTTGCTGAGTGGTGAATGGAATGATTTCTTGAAAAGTACTGTAAAATTCCTTGCAGCTGGATCTGCAAACTAGACTGACAACAGGTCTCGAGGAGAAGAATGGTCTGATCCTGATGCATTTCTGCATTTTCTAGTTCCACGTTCCCCATTTCAGGCATAGGTTTACAAACTGCAGGTTTAGAACAAATTTGCAAGTAACATTTTTCTTTTAGTCTTTCCGTTTGGGAAAACTCCAGTTAGAACCCTAAGGTAATCTCAAATTTACATTCAATTTCCACTGTATGTTGAAGCATTTATCAAAAACAATCTATTACAGGTCAATTATAGTGTAAATTTTCCATGTGAAATACAGCATAATAAATCAATTTTGCATGGACTGAGAGGATGTGCCTTCAGGAGCTTAGTGGATTCTGCACCAATGACTCTGGTGCATACATTATAATTTTACTTGCTAAAAAAAAGTATGAAAGGAAAGATTAATGGTCATAATATGAATGGAAATGAATAACTGATAAAATTACATAATGACTTCAAAGCATGGAAAGACTGAATTTTAGGGTGCCAGAAGCCAGTTTGTTCCATTTTATTTACTGGCTCAGAAAGAGATACCAAAGAACCATAACTCAGGGAGGAAACCTCTCTTCTTCACTTATATGAAGACTAGCATCACCAATATCAACTCTCCAAACTTTTGCAAATTTTTTTTTTTTTTTGGTTGAACTCCCCCAAACCATACACCAATTCTTTCAAAACATTACTTATCCTTTTTCAGATTCAAATCTTAAATTTCAGACACATTGTTCCTTTTTGATCCATCATTATTCCAAATACAGTATTTGTACGTTATTCTCCTCCTATTTGCACCATGCTTGATGTTAAAATATAAATTATTCCAAAGCCATTAAGCTCTGCTTAAACAACCAGCTCCGACAAACCCAACAGTAACGTTTCCATTAGGAATCAGTTGAGAGGTATGATGCATACAGTGGACACGTCTTAAACTTTGCAAAAAGTCAGAACAGATACCCCTTGTGGAAAGCAGCACAAGATATTATGCCTTCAAACTGTAGATAATCCCCATCAACACTGTTTTACATTATCATTTGAGCTTCATCCTGCCAGCTTTTGTGCATATGGTTAACTTGAGGTGCTTTAATAATTATTTCCACTAAATTATACAGAATGCTAAACTATTACAATTACCAGTAAAATAGAACTCTAAGAGCAAAAACAATACCTAGAAAACTGCCTGGTGGGGGAAAAAATAAATTAAAAAAAAATATATAAAAAAAATAGACCTCCAGCTGTATAATACTGAAAGCTACAAAATCACTCTGGACTTGTGGAAATGAAGAAAGGAGCAAGGAGCATAAGAACTGTCAATTTTGTAGTAATCTTGCAGATTTTCTCAGGAAACTTCTACTTGGAAAGAATTTCGACTTCTGTGTGTAAATGACCTTACACTGCTTATATGCTTTCATGTTCTGTTACTGCTGGTGATGTTTCTCCAAGCCACCAAAATCAGTTAAAAGGAGATTTTTATTTATACCCAGAAAGATGTAATATGTGCTTGGAATAACTGTTGACTTATTTCCTATTACAATTGTTTAGGTGGGAAAGGAGAAAGTATCAAACTAAACTTATATCTGAACATATCTTACCATTAAATTAGCTTGCATATTTACTTAAGAAAACAGGAAAAGGAATTACAGTAGTTACTCAGATCATAAGTCTGACGTGCTAAGCTCCAAGCCTAGGGACTTTTCACTTAGATTTTGACTGTGGCAAGGGATCATTCTGTGATGGCATGAGAACCCCTTGGCATCATCTAGTTTTCCAAGGATTTTAAGGTCAGATTATCCAAAGATTTTATGATTATTGTTTTAAGCAATAATGAAATACTTAGCTACATTTTTCATCCTTGGAATTTCATACATCTGCCACAAAGGCCCACTGATTTCTTCCAGAAGTGAATTTAATTCCTTGTTACATTGAAGAGCTGGAGAGAAAATGCAGTCATGAGAAGAAGGGTCTGTCCACCTTCATGCTACAGCAGAATTCATGTCATAGGGCTGACCTGAGACCAAAAGTGCACCCACATGTAAGACAGGGCTTAATGGCTCCTTTTGCATCATTGCCATGGCAATTTGCAGTCACCATTCTGCCTGAAGGATATATAAAAAATGAAAAAACCTATATAAACGGAATAAATACAACTTCTGACATGTTTTCAAGTCACTGTTCAAAAGAAAAATGGAATTATAGACAAATGAGTATAGTTTGTTTCTGTATTTCCTTTCAAAGTTGAGAATGCTTTCCCGTGTGTTAACCCCAGTAGAATCAAATCTCTCTATTTCATTATATTTATCATTAGGTTAACTAAAGCTGTGTTTTTGAAGAAACTAAAGGAAAAGGAAAAGAAAGCATAGCAAAATACAATGTTATTTTAAAAAGTTTAGGGAATGTTTTATCTGCTGAATCTAATTCATCAAAGATTATCTTGTGAATTCTTTTTTCCACAATTTCCTAACATTCCAGTGGCAAATCTAGAGACTACTGATATGGATAATTAATTGAAAAATACTTACTTAAAGCATCTTTAGCTAGCAGTTATTTTTCAGATAGGAAGATGGAAGTAAATCAAGAACAAACTGAAGAGTTAAGACCAAGCAGAATATATTAGCATAAAATAAGTAGGATTCACAGATCTCTGTTTGAAAAGCACTAATTATAAATCCTAATCAGGACTTCCTTTTACATTTTGTGAAGGTAATGAGTATATTTCTCTTCTTGCTACTAATTACACATCATGATTATCCTCTTTCTTTCTGTTTGTGGGAGGCAGTGAAGTACGCCTAGCTTTTTTTCCTTTAGATTTTATTTTGTATTATGTTACTGACTGAGATGTTAAAAATGAATTGTTTTAAATATTTTTAAACTTAATCTTTCTTAAAGTAGGATTCAGACACTGCTCAATAATTAAGTAAAAATGTTTTCTTGTAAGTATCTGATGTCTTTGGCTCTAGCACAGATGGCACTGCAATGCCATTCACAGGTTTAGCAACAATTCATCCCTCACTTCACCTGAGCAGCCACAGAAGCCCTATTCTCATATGAGCCTAATTTCAGGATACTGAGGAAATTTTTCATAATGTAATAATAATAATAATAATAATAATCAGCACTGAGCTTGTACTAGTGGTTAAAATATCACAGTAACAATACAGTTTGGAACGCGCATTATTTACTGAGTAAAATAATCTGCTTTAGCATCTTAACACACTCAGAAACGTAAATCGAGTAATGAAGACTTGTAGACTTGTGGCAAATTCTCACTTTTTATTTTTTCTCATGGCACAGTAAGCTTTTCAAAAGAACAGGAGATATTTCCAGAAGTACACAGGAGATATTTCCAGAAGTACTAATAAATCCACTTAAAATACTACAGAAGATGCATTGAGCCCCTTATTTTAGTTTGGCAAAGAATACTCTGGATGAGTTGCACAGATGTGTACAGATATATCAATAGTTTGTGCCATGAGGAGCTTGGTAGAGAAACTGTTGATGTTGAATCATTTATTTCATCTTCCCATTAATGCAGGCCTATTTTCAAAGCCTTGTCCAGTGTTATTTTAGTGAATCATTTGATGCAATACACATCAATTACTCTAGTGATACTTACATTTCCTAGCTTTCAATATTAAGACTTATTTTCTTTTCATTGCTTATAATTCTTCCATAACATTACCCTTACTTTAACATCAATAGAAGTCAAGTAGTCGTTTTTAATTTGGTATGCAGATAAATAAAAATTTGTAGATTCTTGTTCAAAAGCACTCTGCATCCTGGCAGATCAAGGGTTCCTCCTTCAGCCTCTCATGATCCATGATTTTTCTCTTGGCTGCTTTGACAGTTTGATTTCAGGTGACTCACAATCTATCTGGATACAAAAATATCACTTCTTCCAAATAGCAGAACAAGTACACAGCAATGAAATTCTCTGCCGCAGGCATCAACTTATATGTCTGTTGCTCTAAGAGCCTACCTTTTCTTCAGAGATGTCCTTACCCCAGGTGAACTCTAGGCCCTCCAGGAACTTTTTTAGAGCTCTCCACTCCCTTCTGAACAAAAGTGAGGGTGGGACAGGTCATCCTTCTGGCTTTCTGCCACATCACTACCTCACTAACATCTCTTCCTTCCTCCCTTGAACAAAGAGGGGCTGGTAGTTGTCAAGGATAATGCCTCAACATGGCACCCTCATCTCCTGGCCAGGAGTGCTCTTCAGCCATGGGAATCCATGATATGTCTTGCTTCTGAACTCCAAAGCAAACTTACCCTTTCACTGTCTTAAGATCTCTTCCTGCATGCCAACCTGATCTGTCTAGAGGGCATTTTCTTCAAGGTCTTTCCAAGAGCTTCATTTTCTTTTCTAGTACAGTCCCAGAGTTCAAAGGCTGTGCAAAATCTTTCCTTCCAGGGTTTGTCAAGGCAAGAAATTCTGATTCTGAGAATCCGTCCTGAACTCCCACTACTGAAAGGGGGCTTAGAAGGGACAAATAGTCCCACTACAGTTATCAAATTCATCAGAGCTTCTTCATTTGGACAAGCTTAAAACATTTTTGTATGTTATAATTTTATTCCTCCTGATATGTAATCATCTGCAACTGCTCTTTCCTGAATTTCTTCTCTGCTAATGTCTTTCAAAATGTTCAAAATGGAAAAGAACATTCCAGATGCTGTTTGACTAAGTACCTATTTCATGATGATTGCATTTTAAGCAGCATCCAAGAGGCATCACCATTTCAGGATGTGTTTTACAAACCTTTATATTGCCATCTGAATGTGGCAAAGGAGGTAGTTTTCAGAGGCAATTATATCTGCCACTAAATATCAACTGTGCAAAGACAGAAATTGAGTAGTTTGAATTACTTGCTGAAATGAAGCATGAAAATATTTGAAATGGCTTTGAGAAGTGTTTGACTACTCCAGCCTATAGAAACCTTTTTCTGCATTTTTTGGTACCAACTGGTGAAATTTGAATTGAAGTCACCCCATGAGCTATATACAACTTAATCTGAAACGTGCAAGAGAGCTAAAATGTAAGTCTTCAAAAGAAAATGGCTTTACGGAGTTTTAGCATCAAGAACTGAGCTAAGATAGAAGCAAAATCATCTGAATGTCTGTGTATCCATATGAACGTAAGTTTTACATAAGTAAAACTGCTTATTTGGTTGAATATGCTTTTAAAATATATAGCTCTAATTTTGATTACAGTTGATTATGCTGATAAGAAAAATCTCATTGTGATTAAATAAGCATAGAGTTTCTGCTTTTGGCAGACTTGAACACATAGTTTGAATAAATTGATAAAGAACTTATTTCCCTTAATGATCTTTAGAAATCACAACTGTTTGCATGTGACAATATAAAAGACATGATGGACTTGCTCCCACACATACCATGTACGCCCAAAATACCCATTTAAATTTTCCAAATAAACTATTTGAGTAGAATGTATTACCTCTGCATGCAGATCCTGCTTTATCTGTACCCTTATATAGCCACTACTATAACCATGTAGATATTTACTCCCTAAGAAGAATTCAAGCAATACTTAGCATATGCCACATTTGGATTCATATCTTGACAGAACTCAGTTTGAGCAATAGAATCATGGAATCATTCAGGTAGGAAAAGGCCTCTAAAGTCATCTAGTCCAACCTTTAACCTAGTACTGCACAGTACTGGCTGTGATGTGACAGGTGTCCAAAACTGTCTCTTCTGGTGAGCGTTTGATTCAAATAACTTAATTATAAATTATCAGCTTTGACACAACTGCATTTTCGGAAAACAAAAACAAACAAACCCAAAAACACAAAACCACTTCACTGAAACAGAATCTTTCTGTAGTCTACTTTAAATAAAGAGTTGCCCATACAGCCTTGTACTGAAAAACATTTGGAAGAGCTGATGAAAATCATTACTGTAAGTTCTCTATGGTGTCACTACTAATACAAGCAGAATGCATTAAAGATTTTAAAATGCATTTCCATGTACCTTCCCATCCTCACTGATGGGCTATAATACACTTATGCAGTAGAAGAGATTTCTGAAATATCTGTTCTTAATCATTTCCCAAGTTAAGACATGTTATGGAAAGAAGTCTTATAAATGATGAGGGAAAAGCCCTGTTAATCACTGCTGGAGTATTTACATCCCTATTGCTTTCCTTGAAAATATTACTGAGTCCTGAAAATTTTTAAGTAAACCACACATTTAAAGGTTGATACCTGAAATGGTCTCCATGATTAATATTTGCAAAAACACTGATGCAAGATGCAAATTATTAAGTCTGGAAGGGTACTGTAGAAAAGTATTGCTACAAACTTTTTTGGACACTATTTTCTGATTTGCTGTCAGTGGGAAAGATATGTTTTTTATGATGAATGGATATTTATTCTAATCCAGAAGAGCTGTAATTCAACAATATTGAAATTCTGCAGTCAAGTCACGGGATAGCCATTTCTCCATGACATTAGTGTCCAATCACATCAGAATGACAATGAAATTAAGACTTCTATAGTGTGAAGACTAAATTTTCCCTTTAATTGCTGATTTGCTGTTAAGAGCAATTTTTATCCTCAGCTACACTTCAAAACTGTTTTTCAGGATGACTGTTCTTGGATTTATTTTTATAGATTAAAGTAACAAAGTAACAATTAAACAGATTACTTGTAAAAAAAAATAATCAGTACTTCTCTGGTTGCAAACTGATGTGTTTGTTAGACAATTTACTCATGGTTAATTAGTTGACTAAGGGAAATTTGTCAGTCTATTCTTGCATTACACTGCAGACAGTATGCTTGCTAGTAAACATTTCCAACTCCAGCTTATCACCAGCAGTTCTATTCACAGGTTGAAAACACTGAGTACTATTCCATGAGCAGCTCTCCTTCCAAAAATAATCAATATATCTCTCAGTGTTCCACTCAGAAGGCTGAATTTATGGTCAAATAACTAAAACCTTGAATGCTAGGGCTATTTAAATGGCTTTTCATTCCATACTGATTGTTACAAAAAGCTAATAAAATATCGGGGGGAAAAAAAAAAAAAAGGTACTCTTGGCAATTATAGGTTGTAATAATTAAACTAGGACTTATGCATGTACCATTTCATACATCTAAATATTAATTAATGTGTTCAAAATATGTATGATCTTATAATGGCACCACAGCAGTCAAACAAAAGCAAGAACTACATTAAACACTTACAACAAGTGTCAGCAGGTAATTCAAGCAGTGCTGAAAGATCTAGACAACATGAAAAACCGAGTGTTTAATTAACCCTCACTGCAGTTTCAAGTCACTTTTGTGCTCTTTAAAATAGGTCATTTTTCAGGAGTAAAGACTATAGGATAAACATTGGTTTTCCCATCACCAAAACAGAGTGAATGACAGACTAACATGATTTTTATCTAGTGATCAAATAGTTGTTTCACTATTTTTCTACTGTGATGACACTTTGTTGTTCATTAGGCATTATTACCTACATATATTACATATATTACCTGAGTAATTTACCATCCCGTTCATCAGATTTACTTCTCATTTTCAGTACCGTCATGTTAAGTAAGGCAACTCACAGTAAACATGAAACATTTCAAATAAAATTGCTACTGTTCTTCTAACCTCATTTTGGTATGTAATCTTCCTAAGCACTTTTCTTCACCACTATGCCAAGCAAAATTAAAAGCAGTCTATTTCTTGCCTTCTCTTTCTGCTCCAGAAAACATACTACTTTTTCTTTGCTCAGTGAATTAACATAGATACCAGTAAAGCTACAAAATAAAAATACATTACTCTTGAAACAAGACTTTAGAAATAATGCTATGGCTTTAAAACCTAAAAAAAAAAAAAAGAAAAAGACTGAAGGGACTTTTTCTCACCAGTTTGTAAAGCATCTTGTTCTCTAAAGAATAATTTTGTGGATTTTCAGAAGTAGATTTCTTGCACAAATGCCACTTCTGTGGTATTATGTCAGGTAGAAATTATCTGGATTTATTATATAAAATGTTTCCTCAACGTGCAGTCCATCAACGCTCACTTTATTAGAGACCAGAAGTTCGCACTCAACATCCTCTTTGGTTTTCCAGACAAAAGTAGAGCAGAAGCTTTTTATAAACCTTCTAGATTACTGAATATATTACTACTCAGAGCATGACATAAATTGCCCCTAGAAGCACTCTGGCTAGGACACATAGCACCTCCATAACAATCTCCTTGTTTTGATGATTTTGAAGAGAGAAGTGAAACAAAGGGGGGTAAGCTATAAAGTGCATGCTGCTTTTTTTTTTTTTTTTTTCCTCTTTTCTTTGTCTTAAACTTATTATTGGGCATGACAGTTTGTTACCTCCTTATATAACTTTTGACCACACAAAATAAGAATTTGTCTCTAAAACCTCTTTTTCAATGAACGTTCAAGTAGTTAGCAGATTTCTGTTAAACTGTTTTTCACTGTTCAAGAAACTAGTGGGTGACAAGTCTCTTCCTAGGGAGGCCTTTTGTTCTTCAGACTTCCTTGTTAACTGTATCCTGATTTGAAATCTGCAACCCCAAACCCAAGCAGATCATTTCAAAGTAGCAATTGCTATTTCACTGTGTGTGACACTAAAATATCAGATATGACTTGAGTAGTTTGGGCTTGCTTGCCAAAAAAAGAATAAAGCACTACAAAGGTTTCTTGTCGGTCTAAGCAAGCTACATTATCCGTGCTGATGGCAACAGATTGTACAGGACTCTTAAATACCCTCCCATTTTCTTCTGCGTGTCATATGACAGCAGGAAACAGGAAGGTGTTTATCTAGCGTGCTTTTTCAGCACACATCATGTGTCAGTCACTCTAGCTGTACCATATGCTGGGAACACATGCAGTACCAATTTTAGACAGTACATAGACCTGTCTCTTGTCTGGCACAAGTTATAAGCTTATCATGGTCATACAAGTTAGAGTAGAATAGTGTAAAACTATCTCAGGTGGAATCACCAGAAAAAAAAATAATAAAAAAAAATCCAGTAGTAAAGGCTCCGTCAATGACATTGAGATAGTTTAGAACAAGCTTGGAGCTCAGGTGGGTTCTGGTGCCTCACACAGTAAGAACATCTTCTTTAACCATGTAGCCATATGTAACAGAAAGATTAATAAGTTGATGTTTCTGGGTGTAATATATCTCTCCTCCTGCCACGACATTACCCCCAGAAAAAAAGCCAGTTCTAGGAATTCATCATTAAAGGGCAACAAAACTCAAGCAGGAGTTTACATGTATGGTGAAGCTGGAAGCCAAAAGCAACAGCTAAAGCTGTAGAAACTGTCCAAGAGATAAGAGAAACCTATCCTAAAATGCTGAAAGATGGATTTTTTTTGGAAATCCGCAACTTTCAGCTGTAGAGTACAAGCTCTACAAAGCAAATGATTCAGACCTTTGCAGCAGAATGGATTTGTGCAGGTAAAACAGTGGAGTATACAGAGACACTTTAGTGGGGCATACCAACTGTTCAAACTTGGGAGAACAACTGATGGCAGTTCTGTTGGACTCTGGGACCAAGAAAAAAACACTATAGCTGAGGGCAAAAAAAATAAATAAATTTACTGGTCTATCTAGATCACTAAAAAGAATCAGTACCCAAAGGCAGATAGATGGTAAATTAATGGCCTTTACTCGGAGTGTTTGGAAAGAAAGAAATTCCTTCAGCCACACTTGTATGAAACACAATGATTTATTCTGGACCACAAAGCTAAATTAGTCTGGAGGAGTGACTTCAATCTTCTGATCTGAAAGCACTGGAATCAGACAGTAAGGCTTTCTAAAGACAAAAACAAACAACCAAACGAACAACAACAAAAAAAAACAATATCTGAGACTTCATGTAAAACAATAAAAATTTCTTATGGGCTTGAGAAAGAAGCACTGCTTTACGCAGAGAGTAGAGATATGGCCTGGATCATGCGTGTAAATAATTTGTGGGACCTGCAAAATCAACAGGTCTGGAAAAATACTTTTTCGGTTAGAAAGTACTTCTGGCACAGATATGGGGAGGTATTACTGCATATCAGAAAGCTCTTGAACAGTACATAAAAGCATCCAGGAAGTGTACTTTAAGAAGGGAACACGCCATGTATAGCCAAGACCTCTTCACGGTGGCAGGACTCCAAGTTAAAAGGCATAGACAGAGAAAAGGCATAACGTTTGTCACTGCACATCTTCTGCGATGTAGGTGATCTATTCACCTAATGCTATGCACTCAGAGCAGTTTGGCATATTGCAGGGTCAGATATTGTCTGCCTCTGCCCTCATGTCAGCTCAAGTATTTGAGGTTTCCTGAGGTAACTAAAACAGAGTCCTGAGAAAGGAACAGGTCATAAGCTGGCACTTATTTATGTTAAGTTTTTCCCTTTTTATTTTTCTATTTTACAAGAAACAGTCTTCAAGATTAAAGAAAAAAAAAAAGCAGAATTTTACAATTCTGTGTAAAGTAATCAGACTAGTAATTTTCCATAATTTTCCACAACAAGTTTTTTTTTTCCTATTTGTTTTAAGCTACAGTTTCTTCTTCAGTAGTATAGTATTCAGTGTTCCCACTGAAAATACTAATATGTATACTGGAAAAGTTGCATACATGTAAAATATAATCCCTGTAGACTCCGGAGAAAGTTTTCTTATCTTAATCAAATCAGACCTTGCATATAGTCAGAAATGTTGTAAACACTGATGTTTCCTAAGAAGTACATGCAGCAACAACAAAAAGACAAAGTGAATGAGACACATCGTCAGCCCAAAAACATATCAAGAAATGTTTACAAATACTACTTCCAATGTCAGTAAAACTCATGAACAATTAATCTGGCACAAAACCATTTTATATTTAACATTTAAAATTTATATTTTAAAAAAATATATATTTATATTTATTTGTCTAATTCATCACTGAATTTTGGAGAACAGGTAATCAAACATTAAATACATAAATATAGTGCTGAGGAGAGGTACATACACTTTAGATGCAATGGGTAGCTCAGTGAGGAAGTGACAGCTGCAATCTTAAAAAAAGAAAAAAAAAGGCATAAACCTTTTGCTATTGCACTATATTACACAGGTCTTTCTAACCCACTCAAATCACTGTTTTATTACTTTTGATCCTGAGGTAAACTGTTGAGAAATAATCAGTGTCATTGACCCCTACTTGGTTAACTCTATTCTTCAGTGGTCTCTGAGGTTAATACCAGTTTTATTACCTTTTTACTGGGTAACGTTATTGAATGTCATGGGGTACAGTACTAAAAGCCAGTGATGAAAAGAAACAACATCTGTGATAGTCTATGTGGAAGCAAAACTCCAGGAGAATCACAGAAACTTGTTTATATTTCATTTTTTCTTTTTTTATTTTTTCAAAGAAAAAAAAAATCATATCACCCTGTGCAGGGAATTTTGTTAGAGTAAAACAGAATGAGCTACCAGTATCTGCTCAGGGGTTATTAACAAAAGCATGCCATACTGCACTGACAGAGCAAATGCAAGTGGAAGAACGCATGTAGAGTTGCAAAAACAAAGCTTTCACATTGATCCTATCATGTATCTTCATGTAATAGCCAAGATTTGCTGGAAACAAAAACAAGCATTGAAAATGAACATTTCAAGGATAGTTTCAAATAGAGGAAGAGATTATTTAAGTGATAACATCAGAAAGAGGTTGCTACATCAATATTGCACTATGAAATTTATTTTTTCAATCTATCATTGTTGCACAGGAATACTAACGGGGTGGTAAAGTAGATTAGCACCTGCAGATTTCTGACCGTAAAAAAAAAACATAGGGTATTTCCTAATCTCAGTAAATGAGGGAGAGTCAAAGGAGAAGAAAGATCACCAAATAATCATTTATGTCCTTCTTACATAAGGATACAAAGTGGGACTCCATCTGGCTTGAACAAGTATCCAAAGAGTTCAACAATTTGCTTTTGCAGTTCTTTACTCTCTGAAGTGCAGGGACACACAATAGGTAGGCAGTTCAATTTAAGCCGACAGAAGCTCATCATGCCTGGCTAAATTACATTTCTTGTCTTAACAACAGAAGAATTAGCCTGTGCAGCTAACATGGCTGGCACAGTAGGATCACCGTTTTATGAGTGGAAAAAGTGTACTTGAAAGTGTATTAGCAGTGCTTAAGAGCAGTACCTGAACACCTGCTCCTTACATTGATTTTTCTGTATGTTTATGGCTTTTCACCAACTGGGAAAAAAGAGGTAGCTTTTATTTTGATGCTTGATTGTAGATTTAAAAGCCTGAACTTAAGACTGCAAGTCTTCTTTACTGAAAGGGTTGTTAGGCATTGGAACAGGCTGCCCAGGGAAGTGGTGGAGTCACCATCCCTGGAAGTCTTCAAAAGACGTTTAGATGTAGAGCTTAGGGATATGGTTTAGTGGGGACTGTTAGCGTTAGGTCAGAGGTTGGACTCGATGATCTTGAGGTCTCTTCCAACCTAGAAATTCTGTGATTCTGTGAAGTGAGTGTTGCTTTTTTCCCTCCCAACCCTTGCACATATCACACTTCCTTCAAATTCACTATCTGCTGTTTAATGAAGTAACTTCATGAAATGACACTTCATGTGTTATACACATGCATCAGTATATATATGCATATGAATTAAATGGACTATCAATAATCTTGCTGCTTTGTACACTTCTGCTTAGCACAGAGTACACAAGCAGTTTAAGTGATATAGATGACACAACAGCACTCTGCTTGAAGCAGTCCTTGCTTCTAGTAAAGTCTGTGTTTGACTCTAGAAGCGTTTATCGCTTGACAGAATTATAAAACATATATTGTCTTCTGACTTTTGTTTACTACTATATACACAGTTAAATATTGAAAATTGGAGGTGTCCTATGCAGACGTGTCCTATGGAGGTGTCCTATGGAGGTGTCCTATGCAACCTGGCTCCCCTACGGGCAGCAGCTCCTGCCAGGTCACCTGCTCCTGCGTGGGCTCCTCTCCACGGGCTACAGGTCCGGCCCGGAATCTGCTCCAGCAGGGGTCTTCAACAGGCGGCAGCCTCTGTCGGTGCAGGGCCACCTGCTCCACCGTGGTCTCCTCCATGGGCTGCAGCGTGGAACCCTGCTCCACCGTGGCACTCCATGGGCTGCAGGGGGACATCCTGCTTCACCATGGTCCTCACCACAGGCCGCAGGGGACTTCTGCTCCGGTGCCTAGAGCACCTCTCCCCCTCCTTCTACACTGACCTTGGCACCTGCAAGGCTGTTTCTCACTCCCGGCTGCTGTCTGGCACAGCGTTCTTTTTTCCCTGTCTTAAATATGCTCTCACAGAGGCGCAAAACAACATCGCTTATTGGCTCAGCTCTGGAAAACAATGGGGCCCTTCCCAAACATGGGGCAGCTTCTAGATCTTTCTCACAGAAACCACCCCATGGCCCCCTGCTACCAAAACCTTGCCACGTAAACCCACTACACTTGTGGATGAGGTAAGAAATTATTTTTGTTGCTATTGTTATTTTGCTAGAGTAATCCTAAATCTAGATTAAATTTAACTAAAGCTTAAGGAATTGGTGAGGGAAGAGAGAGGTGTTCTGCAACTTCTAATAACAGAGGAAAATGCAGTGGCAGTCTCTACTTGTGAAGCTCAATCATACCTGGATTAGCTGGCAAGCTTATGTAGCTGATTTTGAAGGGGTAATTTTCACTGCTTGACTTTAATCTTCTGATTTTGAAGCTTAGTCTTCTTGTGTTCTCTCTGAGGGGGAAATGAGCAGGTTCCTGCAGAGATGTAACAAGTACATGCATGATTTTTGAAAAATACTCCTTCTCCAGATGATTTTGGTCACACCACTATGCTGTTGCAACTTGAAACCAATGCTGATGCGATGGGGAGGGCTGTGCTCCTGTGGAGCTGTGTCATAGTCAGTAGCCCCTATTTAAGCTAACTGCTTGGAGAGCTTTTTAGAAATGTTATATATCAACAGAAGCTATTTTTCTTGTGTTTATTTGAATGAAGTAAAGTTTGTACTGATGTATTCTTCTTCGTGAAGTACTGTGAACAGCCTGAACCTTGAAGGAACACTGGGAAAGGTTGTGTGGCTGCTAATTGAAGTGTGAGCAGAATTTTGGTGTCCTTGCCAAAAGCAGGGGGTGTTTGGTTCAGCAGAGAACCTACTGTGTGTTCTGGGAAGGATTAAAGAGATACAACAATGCTTTATATGCCTTGAGTAGGAGATTCTGAGCATAGTATGGGACAACTGAAGACTAGAGAGGCCCCAGTCAGTGGATGTATATGCTGTACCACAGAGGAATCCAGGTGGCTCTGTTTCATTTGGGGTGCCTAGGTATCAAAGCAGGCAGAACAACTGTGAAAAAGCAAACAAATATATTAATGTATTTGGGAGTAGATGATAAGTGTTATTTAGCTTTACTTTATAAATGAATACATTTTCTTAGTATCTATGGCTACCATGTATGCCATTGGATTTTATTTAATATGCAAGCATAAATATTGATTGAATTTTGCTTGGAGTAAATAAGCATGTCAAAAGATTCAAATATGGTACAAAGAAGTACACTTCAGTTTACCCTGAACTTAATATCTCTGAGCTGGGTTAATAAGTATTGTATGTCAATAGTTTCTATTTTCCTACTTTGACTTAGTTTTTAACTCAGTTCAAGCCTTTTGCTTTCTGATGGCGTTGCAGACTGTATGGTACAACTACAGGTGAGAGAATTCTGGAGAGGAGGATGTAAATTCAGATTCTTCCAGGCTGCCACTTAACTGTGTGTCCTTCAGGAGCTCTCACAGCTCTAAATCCATTTGCATTCTTGTCCCTTCCTGGCTGTCACTTTTCTGACAATTCAACCATTTTATGAGTTTCTTTCAGAGACAAGGAAGTCTTTTGTCTACAATGCGTTTTACACCTGAAGCTCCTCATATAATGTATAAAATGTCAAGAACATTAGTTGCACTGAGGCGCTGGACTTTACAAGCATTTCAGCTGAGATCTTGACAAGTTGAAAGTTTAATAAAGCAAGTTTGTATATGACAAAAAGTTAACTTAAGTTGTGCTCTGCCTCATACCTTCCTTCTTCCAATGATTCCTCTCAAATGCCTGCTGAATTCCATCTTCTTGTTTACTCCCTCTCTCAAAAGCTGGAGAGCTGTTAACCTGAATTAGTAGCTAAAACTCTGGACTAATACAGCTATGTATTCTTCATGAAAAGAATTCTTCATGAGAAGAATTCTAATGAATGATGTTAGCAGTCTGCACATGCTGCAAAACATACTTTTGTTTTATTGCTTTGGAGGTCAATACACCTCAGTGCAGCCGTCCTTATGAGCTGAGATTATCCCTTCACCCTGTGGCTGGCAAAGGGGAGTAGGGGGAAGCACCTGGAGCTGGAGATGTGCAGCCCTGATGCAGGTTGCTAGCCAGGGTGATCAGAGGGTAGAGCTTTGGCTCTGGATTCAAGTGAGAGAGTAAACTAACAAGAACATAGGCTGGAGGCATATTATTTTTAAGAGAAAACGTGTGGGGACTTGTAATCTGGCTTCCGAAAGGCTTTTAGTGGCTTGAAGAAGCAAGGAGATGCATAAATAAAGAACATTATTTTAAACATTCTTCCTAACATGCCCTCTGTGAAAAATAAGCATTCTAACTGAAAAGATTATCTTGTTTCTAACACCCAAGTTACACTGGTAATAATCCCCTAAAGAAAAGTTTTTATTTTTAGTGGAAGATGTAGGTGAAAAATGTGGCTGGAGGTGTGTATCTCCTGCCATTACTACCTTTAAAAATGCTTTCAAACAAAGATAAAGTAGCATGTGTTTGAAGTAGGGTTAAAACGAGGAAAAATCCCTTATTTAATGAAATCAAATAGATGTTTACTCAAAATTTTGGGACAAGTGTACTTGAGAAGGAAAAAAATAGGCTGCCAGGAAGTGTATTATTCCTTGCTCATGAGTCTACAATTTAAGAAGTTTAAATCACTTATTCAAAACAGGAACAGCACATTAATAATTAAATTACACAAGTACACAGATTAATTTTTGCAAGATAATGTAGTGGTGCTGCTTTCATGAAATATTCCGTCAGATAATATGCAAAGTATTTTATAAATATTTGGGTAGACAGTCATAAAATAAAGGTTTATTGAATGAATTATTTGTAAACAGAAAAAGCAGCTGTTGCTTCTGAGGTAGCTGCATTATTCAAGGACTCAGCAGAACTTTTCACAACAGCAGTACTTGCAGAGTTATCTTTGGCCCAAACTTTTGCTTTTCACCCTTACACTCTAAGCTAAGAATGCCTGTGTAGTTCTTCTATGTACTAGTTTGTAGAACACTGATACCATGCAAGATGAAAAACTGTACATAGCTAAAACATTTGTTACTGTAAGCTCAAACCTTTTAGCTTCAGTGCTATAATGTCTCATGGGCTGTGCTTGTTAAATTAATGTACTCTTAATTAGGGTTGTCAAGTAAAACTTTGAATTTAGAAGTTCTGCAAGTAGATGGAGAGAATGCAACTATAGCCATGCACCTCTGTTAATCAGATTCCCTGAACAATGTAGTCTCTAAAGTAATCAAGTATTATCTTGGCACGTAGCTGAGCAATAGCTTGCTTGGCAGAGGAATGAGCTGAAAACGAGCTCCTTTTCAGCTTCACAGAGAGGTTTTGATGCAAAAATACACTCAATTTCATGTGTAGCAGAAACATGTTTAGGATCCGTGCATACAAGGAAGTGGGCAAATTAAACTGTATGTGCTGGGCTGATGCCCCAGGGCATTGCAGAAGTGACTCATCGTAGGAGCTTTGTTCTTTTCCTGGCCCTTCTACTATAATGTTGGAAGGGGTCCCCTGAAATCAAAGGTGAAAGGAGATCTCAGTTATGTACAAGCTATATAGCCAGGCTACAAGGTAACACAGGCCTTGCTAATTTATATAATGCTGAATCAATTTCAGTCAGTGCTTGAACAGGTGTTTTGCAGTTGCAATTCAGATATTACTTTCACTCCAGAATAAATCCAAAACAACAAATGTGTATCAATTATATCCATTTTGTGCACACAGTGTCAAGTTGGTGCAAGTGACTGGCATATTATTCTGTCCTGAATTTAAACTGCAGCAAGGGTTTGAGTTGAACTCAGGATAGCAAATCACACTAACTGCTAGGCTGTCAAACAAATCACACATTATTTAGTCTGCTTTTTCTGCTTTTTATTTTTTGCCAAACAACCAGAACTTCAGGGCAGGTGGAAAGTGTCTCTTGCCTTTATCTCCTGGTGTCTTCCCCCTGTATAGCCCTGCATCTGTAAGATATAGTAATTGGGACACTGTGATGGATGAAAATGGGAACAGAAAGGACTGACTGGTTGTAGGAGATGGATGGTAGAGGAAGGCCTGGGGAGGTTTAAGGTGGATATTAGGAAGAACTTCTTTACTGAAAGGGTTGTTAGGCATTGGAATAGGCTGCCCAGGGAAGTGGTGGAGTCACCATCCCTGGAGATCTTTAAAAAATGTTTAGATGTAGAGTTTAGTGATATGGTTTAGTGGAGGGCTTGTTAGTGTTAGTTCAGAGGTTGGACTCGGTGATCTTGGAGGTCTCTTCCAAGCTAGATGATTCTGTGATGAGATCCTGGTCAACCCACCTGGAGGTGTGCCCCCAGCTGGATGTCAGGCATCACCTGAAGGACACTTGTAGTTCTTGCAAGTGAATGAAACCAGTCTAGTTCCAAAATTAATCTACTTCCCTCTTTGTTTTGCTTTGCTGCAAGCTTGCTGTGGTGTTGCAATGTTATTTCTTACATAATTATAGAGTAGGCTTGTTTTCAGATAATGAAGCATGGAAGTGAGGAAGCTGACAGCGAATACCAGGAGAGGAAAAAGCTGCTTCCCCACTTCATTAGTGTAGTCCAGCAAAAAAAAAAAAAAAAAAATTAAAAAGGGGCTGGCTTACCTGCTACCTTCAAGAACACTTAGGCATTTAAAGAAGGGGGGGGAGGGGTGGAGAGTGGGAGAAGAGAAGGCAGAAGTGACACAAATGCTGCTTCCCTATCTGAATAATGCCAGTTTTCTTTTGACTCTCAGCATTTTCTGATGAACTGGCAATAGGAAGCTAACGGGTTTGTGACTGAGTTAAGCCTTCTCACTGCTCCTTCTATGGTTCCAGATGCCTTTCTGAGAGCCTCAGCAGAGCGTAGAGAGAGCTTAACAGAGGCTTTTGGGCTCCCTTTTGCTTCATCTGCCTTAAAAGGGGGTACTGGGTTTCGAAGTTGCTGGCTCTGGCCTTGAGTACTCTTGGACAGCTTATTCATACCACTTGTGACTGAAAATCTTCCAAATGGCTGGCTGGCTGGGCAGTTGCCAAGCCATTTAACCTAAATCTGTGCATTGCAGCTGCCTTCAATTTTAAATACATCACACTGATCTCCGAAGATAGTTCATCTGTAACTATTTGGTAAGGATTCTCTGAAACAGCTTCTGCATGTTGGAAATTCAACAGAAATGAAATATGACCCCCCTGAGATATTAATCCTGCTAAAATGAATCAACACATTAATAAATGGCAGGAACCTGAGAAAATAGTCTCAGAAAAAAGGCACAGTGAAGGATAAAACTTTAGAGGTTTTCCTCTTGAATAATGATTTAAGAGCAAAAGAGAATAACTTATATGGGCTTAATTATTTCCATTCCATGTCTTTATCCATTGCCAGAAAAATTTAATTAAAGCGGAATAGGACTTCCTCCTGATATGACAACTACATAACAGCTTACAATGTTACTTTTAATGGCTGGGAGATGGATGACATAACAGAGGCAAAGCTTCCTCAGCTGTACCTAACAGTGTCCTAATGATGCCTGCTAATGCTACTCCAGCTAGAAACCTTTGCCTAGTAGAAAGGGTGCATTTTTCCTGTTAAAGCAATAACTGCATGCTATGGGCATGTATAGTTTAAGCAGCATTTATAAAATTCAGTTTCAATCACTCAAAATGTGCAATGAAAGGAAGACAGGTGCATTTGGGGGTTTGAGAATGTTTTTTGCTTATTGCTCTGCCTAATTATGTCCAGATAAATGATTTGAAAACCTCAAATTTGTAATGAGAAGTATAAGTAAATGTTCTTTGTGGTACTTGATAAACTGTCTTCCTCTGTAAATCATGATTTCATAGAGTATTAGAAATAAGATATATCTTAACAATTGGAAGGGAAAGTAATTAGAAAAAGGCTTTTCTATCTATAAAACCCTCCCCTTGTTCTAGGAAAAGACTGGCAGTGTTTCAAAGATTTTGATGTTCATCCACACTTGCAAGTGAATTATTCTTACTGTGTTAACATGTCTTTCCTTTTTATTAATATTGTTTATATTTATCTTACTTGTATTACCCTGTCTGTCATAATACTTGAGTAGGTAGTACATTCTAGCAAATTTCACTGATAGAAACACTGTTGAAAAGACATCTTGAAGCAGTGAAGCAGGATGGTACATGAAGAGTAACTTAAAATTACTATTTCACATTCATACTAAAATATCACACCTATGGTGTGCATACAGGTATCTATTAGGGAAAAACAGCAAGCAGACAACTAAAAATCTGTTCCAAAATCAATGCATAAATCAGAACAGCATTATTGCATTTGTGCATTACTTATGTGTTTGACTCTTATTAGGCAGATTTCAAGCATGCATTATCCTGCAGGAGTTCATGGGTTTTTGGTTGCTGCAGTCTTCATTACAAATATGCAGAATATCTAAGGCCAATGCTGAGTTCCTTTACTTATGTATTATTATTGGAAATAATTTTACTGCTCTGAGTTCCAAGCTATTGTGAAAAATGTTTTTAAGCATGCATTTAATTAGCTATGAATAAGGAGGAAAATAAGGAGGAAAAGGAAGCAACCACCAATGTAAACTTTAAGCCAAACCATCACCTTATCAAATGTTTTCAAAGCTAGCTAAGAATATAATTCTTTACAACAAGTGCCAAGGGAAGTTCAAGCTACAGATGCCCTGGTGTTTTTAGGTATCCTTAAAATATTTAAGTAGGTATTGCACCTTGTAATTGTATGGGATGAATGCATTAAAGTTTTTGATATGGTGCTTAGAAGTTAAAACAGGCAATTAGATGCAAGGAGTGCCAGCTTTATTTTTATTACTGTCTGCTTCCACACACCCTGACTGCCTGAATTTCAAAAAACATTTTTTTGGCTTGTAGATCTGTGCTTGAGGTCCCAACCCTGCTATAACTTTCTGGACTTTGAACCCAGATCACTTTAATCTTGGTATTCCTTCATTTATTTTCCTAGTCTGTAAGGGCGATGGCAATATGTTCAGTAGTTATAAAACTCAGATGCTACAGTGCTGTGGACAGCACAACACAAAGGCTGCGAACCTCAGGAGACAAAAGGCTAAAGGGCTTAGCTTGTGTCAAGCACCCCAGTACTCCTGAGTAAAGGAGCACTTAATAAAAGGAAACTCATTAAAAGCCATGAGTGATGAGGTAAACTGATATGCAGATGTAACTTTGAGGAAATTCCTTTCATTTTTTAACAAAAAATGCTCAGATGTAGTTTTCTTGGTGTCAGACTAACATCAGTGCATTGTGACAGCATATTAGATAACCTGTTGACTTTTAGCAAGTTATTTGTGGTCAGAATGATTGACTTGAGAATCGCCATCCTGACACACCAGCACTGCTCATTGGTGTCTCACCTTGCCTCTATCCTGAATTACTGAAACTAAGCTAGATAGGCCTAATGCTTGTTGTAGTGGGTTTACGTGGCAAGGTTTTGGTAGCAGGGAGCCATAGGGGTGGTTTCTGTGAGAAAGATCTAGAAGCTGCCCCATGTTTGGGAAGGGCCCCATTGTTTTCCAGATCTGAGCCAATAAGCGATGTTGTTTTGCGCCTCTGTGAGAGCATATTTAAGACAGGGAAAAAAAATGCTGCACCACACAGCAGCCGGGAGAGTGAAGGGAGTGAGAAACAGCCTTGCAGGTGCCAAGGTCAGTGTAGAAGGAGGGGGAGAGGTGCTCTAGGCGCCGGAGCAGAAGTCCCCTGCGGCCTGTGGTGAGGACCATGGTGAAGCAGGATGTCCCCCTGCAGCCCATGGAGTACCACGGTGGAGCAGGGTTCCATGCTGCAGCCTGTGGAGGAGACCACAGTGGAGCAGGTGGCCCTGCACCGACGGAGGCTGCCGCCTGTGGAAGACCCCTGCCGGAGCAGATTCCGGGCCGGACCTGTAGCCCGTGGAGAGGAGCCCATGCAGGAGCAGGTGACCTGGCAGGAGCTGCTGCCCGTAGGGGAGCCAGGTTGGAGCAGTTTTCTCCTGAGGGATGGACCCCGTGGTACGGACCCATATCTGGAGCAGTTCTGGAAGAGCTGCTGCCTGTGGGAAGCCCACGCTGGATCAGTTCATCAAGGACTGCATCCCGTGGGTGGGACCCCACAGCACAGGGGATGAGAGTGACCGAGAAGGAGCGGCAGAGAAGAAGTGCTGTAGACTGACCATAACCCCCATTCCCCCGTTCCCCTGCGCCGCTTGGGGGGAGGAGGTGGAAGAGGGTGGATGGGGGGAGAAGGTGCTTTTGGTTTCTTTCCTTTGTTTCTCACTTCTCTAGCTTGTTAGTAATGAGCAATAAATCTTACTATCTTCTTATGCTGAGTCAGTTTTGCCAGTTACAATAATTATTGCGTGATTTTCTCGTCCTTATTTCAACCCTTGAGCCCTTTTCACATATTTTCTCCCCATTCCTCTTTGAGGAGGGGGAGTGAGAGAGCGTCTGTGGTGGAGCTCGGCTGCCCACTCGAGCGGAACCACGACACTTGTTTACCAAAAAATTAAATTACAGTTCCTCATTGTATGTCTTCATCTTCACATGCGAGCCTATATTTGAGTCACTTGTACTCACCTGACAGTAAACAATCATGTGAAACCATTTGCAAAAAGCTGTGATGTGACTTAGAAGCACAAAGTAATTCACATGAGTCACTTGAGTTCAAAGAAGAGCTCTCAACCTTCAGATTGCTGATGTTAAACTTTTAAATCAAATACTTGTGTTTTTCGCTATAAGTTTAGAGTATGTTTGTACAGCATTCAAGTTTCCTGTGTGCAGAGAACTTCTGTAAGGCCTTTGCACTGACTGAAGTCTCATTGAAGTATTTCCAGAATGGGTTTTGAAGCAGTACAAAATGCACAGTAAGCTTTGGCTGGGGCTGCCTCACTGAAGCAAATCAAACTGGAAGCAGGGAGATTTTTTTTCAGTCTCTCCCTTGTGACTCCAGCCTATAAAGAAAGGTCTAGCTTCATAAATGAAGGGCCATTCAATTAGCAGCTCCATGCTGGAAGTACCAGAAGACCATGGCTGTGACAAGTGGTGATTCTGTCTGTGCATTTCCTTATCGTCTTTTGAGAAATGTATTTTGTTCTTTCACCCCCATGCAATTAATACATGGCTGGGTGGTGTCTTGTCAGCCTGAATCAGTTGTGTTGTGTTACATGGGCAGACTGATGCTGCTGGTGTGATCTGAGGTGATTTATGAAGTGATTTCTCAGCAGAAAAGGTAAATATTTAAAAAAAAAAAAAAAGTTTTCTAATAACTGATTTTTCAGTAATTTTGTGAAAGCATTATGAAACCAACCCACAGGCACTGGTCTGTCCAAAACAACACAGAGGAACTCATCTTTTCAAATCATTAGCTAATATTTTCATTCCTCCAAAAATAAGACAACTCTTCAAATAAACTGGATAAATAGTGAGAGTTCAGTGACTTTTCATTATCAAGAAAGTGCATATAGAAAGCATAGACACTACTCTTATGGAATGTAGATTATACATATTACAGAAATACATAGAAAAACATTTTACTGTCATTTTAAAATTATGTATTCAATTTTTAAGTGATATTGTAAAAAATTATCTACCATAGATGAGAATTCCTCCATTGACATCTGACAGGGCTTTAAACCAAGCCAAATTTATTGACATCCTAAAGTACAGCCACAGGACCACAGTTGCTCGAAGTGTAAAACCACACCTACTCCTAGGTGTCACAGCAGATAAAACAGTTTAAGATTTTAAGCATGTGTATGAAAGATGTGTCCTAACTCCTAATGAATTATTAGATCCTTACCCCAGCAGGCAGAGATGGCATATTTATAAAGGCAGCTCAAGTAACAAGATGGTGTGGCTTACCTAATGTAAAGATATGATATGGTATAGCACAGTTCAGGTCTGGGTTTGAGGCAGCATATGCCCCATCTGGCAGACAAGATGCCTGGGTGCTCCTGCTGATGGTAGGCCATCCTTTCCCCAACACTTTCTCAATGCAGCTTGTGTTCAGCTATTGCCTCTTTCAA
Organism: Aythya ferina; assembly: GCF_964211825.1. Classification (NCBI taxonomy): domain Eukaryota; kingdom Metazoa; phylum Chordata; class Aves; order Anseriformes; family Anatidae; genus Aythya; species Aythya ferina. The sequence goes on along the minus strand of NC_140301.1, from coordinate 15,388,745 downwards.
TTCTGCTTACATCAAGGGGACAAATCACCAATTCAGTGTGCCAGCAGAAAATAAGGAAATATATGCAAACAACTAAACAGAAATTAGAGCAGGACAGAACTGTTTAATTAGCAATATATGCTACAGCAAGTAAGAATTAATACCAGCTGCATTGTATTAAACATATTGAAAGATGGGTGTTATGTACTGAAAATCTATTGTGTGTAGAAATCATTCAAATTAATCCCCAGCCTTTCTCCTTGAGCTTCAATATTTATTGCTTCTAACTCTACTCTTTCTACAGCAGAAGCTACAACAAAAGCAAATATTACTGCTTTTACAGAAAGTGTCAGGTTCTTTTTAATGATTAAGCATATTTTGATCTCATTCAAAAGTAATGTTAAGAGGAAACAAAATAAAATGAAGATAGAAGTAAGGAAGAATTTAAATAGATCACTAACCCCAAAGTGTCAGATGTTTCATGTCCTTTTGCAGGTAGAATAAATTAATAAATGAGCAGTCTTGGCACCAGTCCTGTAGCATTGCTCTGAGGTGCCAGGGGATGTGTATGCTCTGGGATGTACTAACAGAAATGTCTTGGGATATCTCCACTCTTCCTTGCTCTGCACTGTTCTTCATAGGGGTCATCCTCTAATCTTTCCCATTACAGGTTTCAGTTTGTGGAACCATTCTAAATCATTCCTAATATGCTTTTAATAACTTATTTGCTTACAGTGCCTCCTCTGCTGTTCAAGTTCTTCCAAACCGCAAGTAAATAAATTAACAGGAAGGGAGCTTCTTTTTGTCAAGTAAAGGGATATGTCCTTGATAATGTTTATCATGCGAACTTGCAGATAAGAGTAGTAAAGCCCAGAGTAATTATAACTGCTATTCTAATGAAAAAGTTGGTATTATAAATACTACAGTGTTTGATATAGAGTAAATAATAAAAGGCCGGAGCAAGTTATCAAAAGATGCCAGCATTTTGCACTCTTCAGATTTTTCCCTCAAGGTTTCACAGGGAGAAAGTAAATTTGTCACTCCGAGTATCAAATTATGCAGTGTATCTTCAGAGATGAGGAATACAGTAGCTCAGGTGGTCAAGTTCAATTTGAAATCTCCAGAAGGGTGATTAGTAGGAAGATCTGAAATGGAGATTATAAGTAATTTTTGGTATATTAACTCTGTTGTTGGGAGGTTTGTATATGTATTAGGAGTGGGGACTTATCAACATACATTGACTGTTTCAGTTACAAGCAGTTTGGGGAAGGCTCGACTTAGTATCCTGTTCAATACTGAGCACATTGTTAGCAGTTCAATAAATAATGAACATATTTTCACAGCCTGTTTCATGTTTCACAATGAAGTGACATTCACAACACTCACAGTGACATTGAAATGTTTTCCCACCTCTTTGTAGCAGAAGGGGCAGAGAGAAGCATTACCATTAGAAAGCAGGGTGATAGACTGTTAGAGTTAAGCATTGTGAAACTTCTGTCAGGAGCCCAGGATGAAGGACTGAAGGACTCTGGATTTGAGCGTTGTGCTTCAGCTTCAATCTGAAAAAAAAAAAAATCTATATAAAAGTACACATTTACAGTGAAGTCCTTTGAAAAACTTCTGTATCATGAATCTAAGGCAAATTTTTTCATTCCTCAATGCTTGAAAATCAAAAGGTAATCTTTGATTTACCTAGTGGTTTAATGTGTCTCAGGTTACCTTTTTAATCTGAGGTTTAATTACTCCAGATTGCCTTCCAATGATTTACTGGAGAATCTTTATTTACCAGTGGGCAATAGACTAAAAGCAATGATTCTGAGCATTAATGATTTCAGAGATTAATACCCTATGCAGTTTGTCTCCATGAATTTATTCAGACCAGGTGAGCTGAAGAGAGGGTAGAATAGAAACAGATATGACCTCAAGGTAATTTCCCTCATTTTTCTGAGAAGTCTGTGGACTGCTTGACTTTAAGCAGTTCAGTCCTGCATAGTGGCTCAGAGGTTGCACTCTGCCTCATACTTTCCAGAAGGAAAAGTAGCTTATAGAGAAACCACAGCACTTCCAGCACAATTTGCCCGTGTTTTGCTTTAAGAATAAAATGGGTTTACAATGTGTATCCATTTCTAAAACTGGGGAAAAAAAAAAAAAAAAAAAAAAACACACCATGGAGTGTACTCAAATTTGGAAGACTTTGCTGTGATTGAGACATGATATTAATGAAACACTGGCTATTTTCACACATCTAGAAACTGATAACATTGAACTTCACTTTTTATTATTTTAAGTTACTGCTTTCACTAGATGGCACTTTCTCTTCATCACAATGTTTAACTTGTTAAAACTCCTTAATTGATAAATGCTCACTATTGTCTCACCACCCTCATATGGACTTGTTCATAGCTTAGCATTTGTGTTTACAGTCCTTTAAGTAATAAACCTGATGAATAAAGCTTCTTCAAGTGAAGATGCATGGGGTGGGAAAGCTTTGCATGTGGCCTATGGGCCCTGTAAGGAATGGAGGACATTTACAAGAGCATTATATATGACAGTTGCGGGAAAGGCTTTTTTCCTCCTCTGACCCTAAAGCATGAGAAAAGTGACTGCATTGTTACCTAATGTATTTGAAGACTCATGTTTTTTCTAATAAGAGTGTAATCCAAGAGTGCAGTTAACTGTTTTAACAGCCACTACATTGTCTCGTATAAATTGAACTACAGAATGCAGCCTTCATTCAACTTGCAGTTGAAAAATGGATGTTTTGTGGGGGACATTGCCTTGTGGGATGGTCAAAGTCTCCTATTCACTGATTGATAAACACATACTTGTTGTGTTAATTGCTCCAGAAGAAGGAAGTAGGTTGTGAGCCCATATCCTCTACTTTCCTGCCCACTCCACCATTTCTCTATTCTCCCTATAGTGCCACTGACTGTTGCCCAGTGTGAATGTGTGATAAGGTTCAGTGTGGTGAGTACTTATGGTTTTTTGATTTGGGTTTAATGATTAGGTCACAAAAATTAAAGTTTGTAAAAAAAAAATCAAAACAAAAATATATAAATTGTGATGAAATTGAGTTGGAGAACCCTACAGGTAGGCATAGTGAGTCATGGCTGTTGTTATTCTAAATTATCTTCTAGCCATTGGCAGTTATAGGCTATTTTATTCTTTGATGTTTTATTTTTAGTTATGGTACTGTAAACAAGTTTCAGAGATCATATGAGTACCAGTATCAGCAGGGAGAATTTAGAGTATATAATAACATTAAGTCACAAGAGCCACACAAAAGATAGTTCCCCTTTATATAGTGATCATTCCTCAGCTTGAGGGAATTTTCTAAAATCCTAAAGAATTTCTTACTGTATACAGTATGTTTTCAATTAAAATTCCTTGGGATTTCACATATACAGGTATGAAAACCAGGAAATGAAAATAAGGAACCACTTCATCCTATTACTTATATGCTTGGGCAGGTAAAAGGTTAGGTAAAACATGTTCTAACCCACACTGCAAACAGCAGAGCATTGGCCAGTGATTATCTGTGATAGTTTGCATTCTCTTAGGCTGTATTCCTCTTTGTAAGTGTTCTTAAAGGACAGAAGTTCCTGAGGAAACATGGCTATCAGTGTCACCAGAGTTGGAATCAGTATCTGTACTTGCAGGTATTCTGAACATCTGTATATACTTAAAACATTTAAAGTATTTAAACATACTAGTTTGAGCAGAGGAGGAAGTATAATCAGAATAACAAATACCATAAGAATATGTCTTCACATGAAATAAAATACTAATTTATAATAATTTATAATCAGTGCTATGTATTTAATATAAAATCATTGTCCGCATTGCTTTTTGTCACATGGATTTCCAACTAGCTTCCACAGAAAGAATACTAACTATTTCAAAGTGTCATGTTGTAGTAAAACTGCCATATGTTGGAATCTTAAGTCAATAAAATTGTTTACCTTCTTGCTTTTTAGGCATTACTGGTTGTATGCATTTACATTTATTATGTAAAATTAATGCTATCATCCAAAATTTGTGTGCATGGAGCACTGTCAAACTTCATATGCTAAGGCTGAGACTTTTCTATAGCAAAGATCTATCTGCCAGGAAAACACTTCTTCAATCATTTTTTTCAGAACAGCTGACCACGTTGACTTTTCAGCAAGCAGATGAAGTTTAGCTTAGTCACCTTTGTGTCACGGATTTCTTTTGCAATTTCATGACAGCTTGCTCAAATGTGTTTATTTTGAAAGGTGGTCAGATGCAGCAGATACATCTTAGTGTTTAGGATCTGAAACTGGTATAAAAATATCCATTCTTATTAAGCATATCCATCTCTTCATAGATTATTGCCATGCAATTACAATTCCATACTAAATCTCCCAGAGGAGACAGTGCTGACAATAAGAATGAACAGCAGTGCAGCCCCTTGCTCATGTCCCAGATGCTTAGTCAGGAAGAGCAGGAATCTGTAGACTGTAATGCTGGTGATATCACAGATAACTCTGATATCCTGAAAACACCAAGTGTCAGGAGTTGCTGTGAATACACAGTTTTAATTCCTTTGGTTTTCAAGCCTAAGGAACTTCAGGTCATATCACAGTCCTGGTGAGAGTTCTGTGGAAAAAATATACAACTATGTAATCAAGACTTTACCATAAGGCATATTTAGAGAGGGACCAGTGAAGGTTATAGAATGAGCACTTATTCTGGCAGCTTTTGAATTATTGACATTGTAGCCTTAGTCTTTATTATGTAATGCAAACGTGTGTGTAGCTTGGTATAAAATGAATGAAAGTTGCACTTAAGGCTCTTAATTGTCCCAGGTTGACATCTACTGATTAACACGTCATGCAGTTAACATGCATGACACTTTGGAGAGAACAGCAGAGGATTTTGCTGTAAGCATTCTAGGTCCTGTTAGAGAATAAGATTCAAAGTTAGCCTAAAGAGACTGCTATTGTGAGTTAGTTTCTAACAAGAGAAACTTCTCAAAATTTATGCATGAAATTGATTTTTTCAGAGCACTGAATACAGTCCTTGACAGATTTGTGACACAGAATGAATGTTTCAGTGGAGACTATAATCTCCTTTGGGCTAAAACTAGGTTGAACGCTTATGAGGATGAGACTGGATGAATGCAACCTGGAAAACAACAAAGGGGCTGTTGATCTGTGCTTCATGAATTTGACTAGTTTTGTTTTTTAAACTCATGTATATTTTACACTATAGCATATTACAGCACACAGCTCTACTGTGCAGTTTTGTGCGATATGAAAAAAATCCTTTGGTTATTTTAAATGAGATGCTGGTAACTTAATGAGGCACCTGCCAGTTCTTTTGTGGTAAGGGACAGTGAGTAATTATTCCCAATGCAACTTCTCCATGTCATACACATCTTCTTGTATCTCTCTTCCAAAGTAAAGAATTCTAATATCCCTGGTTTGCCTCAAGTCAACGTCATTCTCTTTCTTTGGCCATTCTTGCTGTTTTTTCGTGTATATTTTATAGTTTCTTTCAAAATTGCCTTTAAGAGGTAGCAAACTTACACAGGACTTGTAATAAGCAGTACTGAAGGGATTTATATAGGGTCATCTTCTTTTTTTTTTTTTGCTCTCAGTTTCTTTCCTAGTAAGTATCAACATTCAATTTTCTTTTGACCACAAATGAATATTGAATGATACTTTCAAAGAGTTGTCCATGCCTCCCTAATCACTTTTCTGAGTATCAGTAGATTTAGAGCTATCACTGTATATATTTTTCTTCAGAACAGTACTTTCTTCATAAACACTCATTTTGCATTGGATTTTATCTGCCATTTTATCACAAAGTCTTTTAGTGTTTTGAGATATTTCTGTTATTCTTCGTAGTTCACTGTTTTTTTTTTTTTTTTTTTACTGTCTTAAACTTTAAAAAGCAGAGGTCCCGATGCAGATTTCTGTGGGCATTTTAATACTTGCCACAGATTTTCTACCTTTGTCAGTTATCAATTCATGAGGAAACAGTCCTCTTTACCCCATGACATCATGGCCTTAAAAAGGCCCTTAAATTTTCAAAGCTAACACCTTGAAAATCAAATGTACTGTATCAACTTTTTGCAAACATTTTGATAAGTTATGGAAGAGTTAACAAGGCTAAAGGTGCTCATTGAAGCTTCTGGTGTCACCAACAAATCAGAAATGTAAAGCATCCAGCAACTGTTTGGCAAGGTATTGCAAATGCTGGGGCTAGTATTTTATTGAGTATATCATTGGGAAATTGGCAATGGCATGAAGTTCAACCAAGGTAGATGATGGGTGCTGCCTCTGGGATGGAGTAATGCTGATTACAGGCACACACTGGGAGCTGAGTGGCTGGTGAGCAGCTCAGCAGGAAGGGACCTGGGGGTGCTGCTTGGCAGCATGCTCAGCATGAGCCAGGAGTGTGCCCTGGCAGCCAGGAAGACAAACAGCATTTTAAGGCATGTTATACATGCCATTGCCAGCTAGTCAAAAGAGGTGATTCTCCCACTGTATTTAGTATTGGTGCAGCCTCACCTTGGATCTTGTGTGCAGTTCTGGGCTCCACAACATAAAAATGATGTTAAAGTACCTGAAGGTGCCCAGAGGAGGGCAACAAAGCTGGTAAAAGGGCTTGTAGGTGTGTGCTGTGAGGAGAGGTTGAGGACACTTAGGCTGTCCAGCCTGGAGCAAAGGAGGCTGTGAGTGACCTCATTGCTTTCTGCAGCCTCCTGAGAGGGAGGTGCTAGTCTCTGCTCCCTGAGAACTGATGGCAGGATGTGAGGAACAGCACACAGCTGCACAAGGGGAGGGTCAGACCAGATGCTGGGAAAAATGTACTTACCTTGAGGGTGGTCAGACACTGGAACAGGCTTCCTGGAAGGTGGTTGATGTCCCTTGCCTGTTGGTGTTCAAGAGGCAGTTGGACAATGCCCTCATAGCATACCTTACCTTTTGGTTAGCACTGAAGAAGTCAGGCAGTTTGGACTAGACAATCTTTAAAGATCCTTTTCAAGTGGACCTTTCAACTGAACTATTCTATTAATAGACAGTCAAGATACCTTGGATATTAAAATGTTTTCTGTGACCTATTAATCTTTTTTTTTTACTAGTGGAAGGTGACTTTGACAGTCAGATGATCAAGGTTAAAATGAGATCCCTGATTGGACCCTACCGATCTGTCAGACTTTCCAGCAAAAAGTTCTCTGTTTAGAAATAAGGAAAACAAGATAGAAATTGATAAAAATCACTTCTAAATTGTGGCCCAGAATATTTTCTTCTATTTCTGATGGTCATACATCCTCAAGCATGAAGATTCTCAAGCAGGCAATAAAAGTCAGTATATAGGCACATCTATATCATTAATTAGAGCTTTTATGTAGGAGTAGTAAATTCCTCGAAGATAGAGAACTGGGATTGAATTAGACAGGCTGAGGATCCTTGGAAGTGTTCTGTCTAATCTGATATAAAGGAGGGATGTCTTTGTTTCCTTAAGGAAGGGCAGGCTTTGGTTATATATTTAGCACTGAAAGAGGGCTATCAACTGACAATTCGAGCAAAAGTAGGTGACTAGCACTGAACTACATATTATGCCTGTACAGTGAGATATCAAAGAGATGGTTGAGCATGCTTTGAAACTGGAGGCAGTATGATCATGCTAATTAGCCTCACAGAAAGACTGGGTCTGCCACCTTAGGTACAGTGTCACACTAATACAGGCTGGTTGCTTTTGGATCCAGGCAAATGTACCAGCTCAGACACATCCCTTCAGGGATCCCAAAAGTAGTCTCTTAACATGCCCTTGACATCCCCTAAACTCCCTTGGTGTCCCACAATGCATTAAGATATTTTTCAGGTGAGGTAGGTATGTAAAATCTGTATGAAACAAGTTGCTCAAGACATGGAACTTTGTTATGTTTGTTTAGTCGTAGCCATCGTGTAACAAATAGTTGGTGGATGCTGCTATGCTCATCTTTTATTTACCTTCCAATTTGCCACTAACTGTTAATTGTCATCTGTTCAATGCTGTATTTGTCTTAGTAGAATAACTTGTAGTAGGCTCTTTCATTGAAAATTACTTATCTAATGAGGTCCTTGGCCTCAAATGTGCTAATAAAGCCACCTTAATCATATGCTTGTCTTTAAAAATAAATATATAAGAAATGTGAATCCTTTTCTAAAGGACAGGCAAGTGTTATTTCATTAAAGTAATGAACAAAGTAGGAGAATAAAGAAATTTTGAGGAAAAGAATTATGCCTAGACAAACTTCTAAGGAAATACATTGTCTGGTAGTATTTCAATGCTTGAAACTCAGTTTCTGCTGTTCTATTAATTGTGTTCTTCTGTTTTAGAACTCTTTTGTACAGTATGTTACATTAGTAAGCATGATATCACAGTAAAACTAAGGAAAAGAGGTCAAATACTAATTTTCTTCTCAGTTATACAAATTCAATATTAGTTGATTCAACTCAATAGAGATTTTTGACACTCAGATATGAGATGTGAATTCAGTATCAGGAATTCTGGATGTGTAGTCACTTCCATTGCACTTCAAGTGGAACAGAAAGAGTACTCAAGATAGATGAATTAGTCTCCAGAATATAAAGGAGAACACAAATCATAACGCAAAGTGTGACACTACATCCAGGCAGACAGACACAGACCAAATACTACCAGTCCTTCTTGCTTGCCCTGTTCATATTTAGTAAGAGATCAAAATAAGTTGGTGCATAATGGATTCTTGCTAAAGTCTTCCATTTTTAAAGATACTACTGGAAGATCCCACTGAAGTATAACTAACAGCATGCATCTGTCTTCCCTTGCCAAACCTGAGGAAATCCGTTCATGGGAATCTTGTGATGTTCCAGCTTTGCAGAGGCCATTGTTTGAATCCAGATTCCTCTCACACCTCATTCATTAAGCAACATGAGTAGAATTGAATATAATCTGAGGCAGCATTACGGTCCTCCCACAGCATCAGAGCAGTTGCACATAGGAGACATTTGTGATCTGTTTTTTCAGAATTTCCCCTTGAAAAGTCCAATAAACACTTGAAAATAACCTATGTGATCACTGTTAGCAGAGGCCAAAAGAAGTCAGCGAGGTCAAGATCCACCTAATGTCCCTTAATTGCCACAGGTGTATGAATCAGGACGATGGACTTTCTCCACAGCCAAAAGCCATTACAGAGGTCCAAGGGAAAATTTCAAGGGTTATAGGCTTACCCATCTAGAATAAAACACAAACCTGCAGCAGGAAAAATAAGAATATAAATTCTTATAGGTGAGAACTTATACCAGGGTGAAAACTAAGTCACAATTATCAGTTGCAATCATCCTAGCCATATTAGGCTAGTCAGACTGGTCTCTCAATTGATTAACTTCAGAAGACAGGTGTTGAGCATTGCTTCAAGTATTTAACTTTACAGAAACACTAGTATGAACTGTACTTTTTGGAGAATATTATTTCATTGTTCTTTTGTATTTATACTGAAGAAACCTATAAAATGAACTACACAGACTTATATGCACAAATACAGGAAATCAGCCATTCTGAGAGGAGAACAAGATAATCAAATGTCTGAGTAAAAAAAAAAAAAGGTATTTTAAATGTTTTGTACAGATTGGAAAACATAACAGTCAGTGATCTGTTCTTTTTTTCCCTTGCCTCATCAGGATGTTGTAAATATGCAGCTGCCTGCTCAATGGAGTTAATGAATTCCAGCACAGGTGCTCTTGATTGTATTGCATAATTGAAATCCTTTTTCTTTTTCCTATTCCTGTCTTTGCATCTTTATTGTGCTTTATATTTCCTTTCTTGCTCTCTCTGGATGGCTCTGAGTTGGGTGGTTGAGGGAACTGAGAGTTGGTATTTACACTCCAAAATGAAAAACAGCTCTGATTAAAAGGGCTACTGTAACACAGCTGAGTTTGAAGGAGTTTAAACATTGGGCAAGCACAGAAACTGAGTTTTGCAGGTATGCTACTGACATTGTTTGTAACCTGAGATTTCATAAGGTGTCTCTTTTTGATAAGACTTCTGTGGGGCTTTGAAGCATTTTGAATTTGTGATATGCTAAATATAGAAGGCAGAATAGAGAAGACTGAATGCTAAAACAGACCTTTATTAATAAAAATGAAACCCTGGCCCAACCAAAGCTGTGGCAAAATTCCCATCAACTTTATTAGAGTCAGGAAATCAGGACTTTTTTTTTTTTTTTCAAGGCAGATAGAAAACTTAGCTTTGTGTGGATCAGAGTTGCCATTAACTGTGTTGAAGATGTCTTTCTGTGTGTGGGGAAAAAACATTCTGGTTCAGGCTTCTTTATCAGAGAGAGCCTTAGATAGTATCATGTTAGGCTGTGATATTAGAAACTCTCTGAATTTCTAGGGCATATGAATGGAATAAAGCAGGTCTCAACTGTATAACTGTATAGAAAGTCTATGTAGGACAGCTAGGAAGTTTGATTTGCACAGGCAGTTCCTAGATGCAATTGTCAGCTGACAAACAGTTTGGATATGGCAAATGCATTAAAACTGACTAAGCCCCATGCATTTAGCTGGCAGCAGATAGAAAGAAAAACCCAACAAATGAGAGATTATTTTGGTTTACTGACAAGGAATGCCATTTATGTGTCTTACAGAATGAGAACTCTCAGTGGAGAGAGCCATGCAGTAGCTCACCACTGTCATTGCAAGAAAATGCAGTGTGGAACAGAGATAAAACTGTTTAGTGCCACCCACTTCAAAAACAAGCAAAAAAAAAAAAAAAAACAAAAAAAAAAAAACTTGAAGTCTTGGAAAATAAATGAACAGGAAAGCAACAGACAGGAAGACCAAAACTGCTTGTACTTTCTACAGTCGTGAGCTTAAAACAAAAGGTAAATTACCTGTCACTGAGACATGAAATTTCAGAAATGGTACATAAAGTATTTTTCTAAAATACAGTAGTGAAAGATATCAAAGGCTAGAACTGAGAACTGCAATTTGAGAATTTTGTAAAACACAGTGAAACTGTAGTCTCATCTTAATATGTGATTCAACAGAACAAAAATGTTTATTAAAAATATTAAAAGATAAGGCTGTTAACAGTAGTTACAATTAATTCAGAAAGTTCTTATCGTTGAGTCAATACAGCTGAAACTAACAACACATACAAAGTCTTATTTTTAGCATTAATATGCAACTTATCTACAACAAATAGATAGTATGGGAACTAGCCTTGCACAGCAGACAAACATACTGAATGCTGCTGTAAAAAAGCCAGTTGAAAGAGCTCCAAAGCCTGATGGGGCTGCAGCATCAGGGGCTTTTGAAGGCCAAAACAGTGTGAGTGGCAGGGCACTGGTAGCCATGTGTGGTGCTGGAGGCCCCCAGTCCTGTGCTGTGCCCCAGCTCTGTCCTCACTGCTTGTGGGCAGCCAAGAGCTGAGTGGTGTTGCTGGAGCTGTCAGATGTTTTTCTAAAACATAACTCAAGACCCTGTGGTCTAGGGACTGCTGATGGTATCTTCCCATAGCAGCAGTTCTAGCTGGTGATGTTAACAAAGGAGTTAAATATATGCAGGAGAGATGAGGTGAATAAATTCCATCCTTAGCTAATGGCTGGATGAAAAATGCTTTGCCTTCAAGCTTTAATTTTCAGGTCATGCTATTAAATTACTTGAGCCTTCTACCTAATGTGCTGGAACATCAAGGGTTGATCAACTTCAGGTAGGGGACACAGGAAAAAAATGCTTATGCAATGGGGAAGATAGGTGAGATGGGACCTGATTTAACTCGTAATGTTTCCAGCTTATTGGCCTAAGAGGAGTCCAGTACTGCATCAGACAAAATACTTAATGTATTTAATATTCCAGAGGAAAGGCATACTGAATAAACTGAAAACTAAAGACCAGCTGCATCAGTGCCAGTGCTTGCAACTTAGCCTTGTGCTATTCCAGCGATATCACTGCTGAAGTCCACAGTGTATTGCTTTCTTTGCTTCACTGCATGCCAACAACCATGTACGTTCTAACAAGTGTAGTATGATAGTGCCTAACTTATCTGGGCATACTCTTCTAAACAAAATTCAGGAAAGCAAAATCTATAGAAAAGAAAGGTGCTACTTAATTAGTTAATATAAAAAAAACATAGGTGTTATTTTTCCCAAAGTCTGGGAAGAATCCAGACACAGGATTTGTATATAAACTGTGCATCACCAAATTCATTTTTTCTTGTTTACTTGGTGCTTTATTTCCCATGAATGGCTTCAAAAGAAAATATTAAAAAAAAAAAAAAAAAGACAATGCATCATGCATGGTCCTTTCCACCCATTCCTTTTATCTTTCTAATAGAGGCTGTACACATAGCTTTTTATTGGCTCACTTGTTACTGTGTGTTACTTGTTTTGTGTGGTGTTGTCCATTGCAGTGTCACCAGACTTGCTGGCAAAGCCTGCAAGTAATGTTATTTTGTGCATAAATGCAATGTCCTCAAAGCTATGCAAAAGATGGAAGATTAACTTCTGTCCTATAACTCATCATAAGGACTTATTGAGCAGTTATTTTCTCACAAATATTCCTGATGACCTCATAGTGCAACCTTTTAATCAACTCAGACTTGTTTAAGAGCAATGATGAAATGCTTTATGGAATAGGAGGGGTAAAGCAGAACTATTATCTGCAGTCTTATTATAAGAAAACTGGAAAAAAAGCAAACAAAAATTCTGATTCCTTGATCAGATGCTGCTGTTACATTTTCTGGATGTCAGTTAGTTTTACCTGAATTAATGAGATAAGCTGATCTTGGAGAGAATTTTAATTTACAGGGATGCAATTTGAGAGTGCTAGTTATCCAGTATGCTCAAATAGTGACTAAGTGCATCTACCTCAAGGCTTTGTGTTTATGTCCCTATCAAAAGGGATTTTAAGGTCTCAAATCTAAGAAGATAAATACCCTAGGAGTAAAAGAAAGGAGAACTCTGGATGTGCAGTTTGATCTTACACAGTGTTGATTAATTGGTGTTGTCTGTGGTAAGTCGTAGATTTACCTCAGTTTTGTACCTCAGTTTTCATGTGCAGGGCCAGCTCAGCAACTCGTGCACCTACAATAATGAGCAACATGGAAAGTTGTGATATCTGGAGACAGTCTTTGAGCAAACTCGTGTGCACAGCCTAATTTGACTCTATGAAATGCAGTGACAGATTTACATTTTGTTTTAAGAATGTGCCTGGAAGTGAAACTGGTGAGCAGTACAGGTGAGCCACATTCACATTGCCAGTGAAATACTTATTTTGCTCAAACTCTGAGGCAGGCTTTTTCAGGGGAAGCATGAGGGAAAGGTGATGTGTTAAGGTGGAATGGAGCATATAACCTCAGTAACCTACCATGTATAAAGATATTGCAGTTCTTTCCAGAATAACAGCTACAAATCCAATAAATTTAGTTAAAAAATATTAAAAATCCTAATTTGGAATGAATGCTAAATTGCAAGTACAGTTAGGGTATTAGAAGAGACTGAACCTAACAGTTCTCACTGTTGCATTTTCTGATTTACATTCCCACTAGTAGAAGTGGGAGAGATGATTAAACTTAGAAGCAGACTTCCAAAAGAGTCACAGGCAAAGATTCTCCAGACTCCACTGATACACTTGTCTTTTCCTTTTATAAACCATTTCCATGAATTCCTCTCATATTACTTAATTTACTGTAAGCATAACTAATATACTTTTCCTCACTATGAAGGGATTTGTGTAGATACACACAATGAATCAAGTTGCAATATGAATCAGCTCAGAATTTTGGAGGGATCACATGGCAGACTGTTTCAGAGAAGCATTTATATATTTACTGTGAGATCTAAAGCTGAATTGAAAAGGTGTTTTTCACGTTATAGATATGTATAGTAATCAACTATAACACCTGAGGAGAGGCAAAGAACCTAAAAGCAGCCCACAAAAAAAAAAAGATGAAGAAAGAGTGTTTTTTTCACTGTGTCCATAATTGCAGCTGTTTTTTAAACAGCTGTGAGCTCGTTTTTATTTAGTGCTTGCTTTTAAGTATGGTAATATTCTTATTAATAAAATGTCTCATTAGAACATTCAACAAAACACCTGTAAAATTAATTTACTGGAAGGATTTTTTACTACTCAATTTATCCCAGTAAAATTATAGCTATGGCTATTGAGATGTCTGAAAGTATGTATTTTTATTAATTAATTTTTATTAATTATGGTATTACACACATTAAAACCAGCCTCTTATGCCACAAATAAGTCAATTTGTTATGTGAAGCAATGATGGCAGAAGGAGGAAGACAGGAAAATGAGTGTCTGGACTTTTTTTCTGTTCACGTGAGCAATCAAATGTTGTGAAAGGTTACCAGATATCATTCCATCAAGTATTTCTCTGAGGTTAAAGGGGGTTGACTGGCTATGCTAGAGACTAGATGTATCTATAGATTATGACTAAGGACTGTATCATTCACTAAGTAACTTGTCTAAATTGATCTCCAGATTTTGGTGACTGTGAATCATTTTCAAGATTTGAGGCTCAATGTGATTATATAAAGATTTATTACACGAATTTCCCCTTTTTTTTTGATGAAATCACAATGAAAGACACTGCTAAGAGGGTGTAAATTATAAAGATGATTAAGCCACTGTAATACAAATCATTGAATGAAAACTTGGTTTAAAATCTGACTTCTTAAATGCCTGCATTTTAATAGCATTGAATAATTTACATTAAAAAAAAAAAAAAAAAAAAGGAATTCAAGGAATTCTACTTTTCACTTTAGTGTTTCTTTGTGCAGTGTTTCCTTCACAGCAATATGCTAATGGATTTTCCAGTGGAGGCTCCTCTGCAATGGCATTGCTTTTTGTTTGTGTTCTGAAGGTTTCTGTGTGATGGCACTGCACCCTATGGTGGTGCCCAATGTTGGTGCTTCTCCAACAGGCATCCTCTGCAGGGAGGATGCCTGGGTGCTGAGCTACCTGCTGACACCAGTGTTATCTCTAGGCCACTTTTTCCTGCCTGTCAGGTGCAGAACAGAGACAGAAATCAGCACTTAATTCTTAGTAACCAGAGCTAGGAAACCTGGTGATGTCATAAGCAGCCTTAATTCTTTTGATTCTCAAAAATTGCAAGTTATGACTGAGATTCTCTTGAGCTACTTTCAGTTTTCAACATAGTTTTATTTGCTTTGGGTTTTTACCAGGGGTAGAAAAAAATGTTGGTAGAGGATTTTTCCTTTTTAAGGAGTTTTTTTTTAAAGTTAGTGCTTGTTGGCTTATAGAGAGCCCATAATGTTTCTCTTCTTGAAGTGATTGTATTGTGATCAATATATCAGCCTTCAACAATGTTAATGTGGTACAACAGACTGAACTTCTGGATGTTGATTCATCCCTTATTTTCCAAGAGGCTGTGTGGGAAGCTTGAAAAATAAAAGCCTCTGAAACTCCCTTGGAGGAGAGAGAAGTTGGAAGAAGTGCGGTCCTGGTTTTACTCCCTAATGAGATTTCACTGGCATACATGAGAGAGAACCTTTGGCCTGAAGGGTTGCATTAGCTATAAGGAAGTCTTTTGTTCCACACTTCAGTAAGATAGGTGAAGCTGCATCACTTGAAAATAGTCAATTATAATTATTCTGGCTACGTGACCAATATTTATTATTGTGATTTTCTTGTTCTTCTTGTGGCAAAACTCAATGGCAAAAGGCTGTAGTTGGAGCAAAATGGAAGGATGTAATTAGGGACACAGACCAACGGCTGTCAAGAATTTCTGTGGTTTGGACAACCACATCTGTAAAATTAAAAGAAAATAGCGGCGGGAGGTGTGTGTGGGGGTAATAGGAGAGTTGTCTTTCACAACCATAAGGAAAATCGCGGTGGTGGAAAGGCGGGACGTGCGCGCGCCCTCTAACGGTCGCTCGGCGGCCGTTAGAGGTGCCCCGCCGTTGTGAGGCGATGGCCGGTCCCTGCCTCGCAGGGCGTGCTCCAGAGAGCTCCGGGACACGGAGGAAAGCTGTCACGGATTAAGTATAAGGTGGCTGAAATGCAAATAAAAGCGCTCTTGTAGGCTGTGGACATAAGCTCTGGAGTGCGGCAGTGGGAGGCAGAGTAGCAGTGCTGGTAATGTCCAGCCTTCTCAGGGTATTCTGCATGGCTCTAATGGATAAAGATGTGGCTCGCATATTTCTGCAAGCAAAGATTGGTGATTTACAAACAACATTCAGTTGCAGTCAAATCAACCTAGTCACTTCATGTGGATACGAATTTGGAAACTGAAGAACAATATTTGGCACTGATAAATTCAGACAACTCTTGTGAGAAATCCTCTGGAGAATCCCTTGCATTCAAGAAGAACTGATAGTCATATAAGTGCTTATTGCTATCATATTGTTATCAAAGGGAGATGCCAAAATCCTGTATAACAGAAAATGAAGTTTCTCCGGTGTTTCTGTGGAAGCTGTTTGCTTTCCCAGATGCTTGCCAACCTGGACTGCTGGGCCTGTGGCAAAACTTTTGCTCTGTGCATGCAGATACATTGCATGTATAAGTGCAATGCTTCAATTAATCTATACATGGATAATGACTCATTATTGCAATTAAAATGAGTTTGTCACAGTTCCTTTATGTGAATGTGTGAGCTTTATCTAGAACTGCTCCAGTGTTCAACATTCAAAAATTGTCAGCTCTAATGTCAGGACAGAAGAAAAGTGGCAGAGGCTATACCAATTGATTCTCTGCTGGCATAGCATATGTTAGTTGTGTTATGTGAACATCTTACATTGAAACTGCCTTTCCACCACTTGACCTCAAGTCATATTCATGGCAGTGAGAGCAGAATCTGGAAGCTTCAAGCTGTTCCTTACCATCCTTGCTTATTGACTGCAATGGGCATTAGTGCAGAAGATGTAGGAGTTATCATCTTGCTATCAGGAGAAGGAATTGCTCAACTGAGGTAAGAAGTACCCCATCAGAGAAGGACTGCCCCTTCTCGTTATGGATCAACGTATGTTCAAAGTATGACCAGAAAATTAGGTGTGTAAATGATATATCTCTGACTTAAGGGATAAAACTCAGATGCAGGATCTGTACTTAAATACTGAAATAATACTGTAACACATGACCTTCACAGGTAGGATCTCCACGTGAAAGATAGAGTAAAGTAGGCTGGGCATCCTTAATCCGATAAAAGCTGGTTAGAGTAATGAGAGAGATAAGAGAATTTTGTAGTGTAAGATTTGAGTGTAATGTGGAATGATGTGCCCAGGTATCTGAGAAGAACAACAGCAGAAGTATTAGACTTATTATTTTCTATTCTACTGTATTTGACAGATGACTTAAAGAAAAAATGGATGTGTAATGGTAAATTTAGCTAATCAGTAAACTCCCATTTTCCCTGAACAAATCAGTGGTTTTTCTGCATGTTTCCACTTTGGCTCCACAGTTGATATATGTAAAAGTATAAAAATATTGACTTTCTTCTTGAATTTGAACTTTTTGAGGAAAATAAGAGGGGATTCTGTATCAGCAACTTGTGTTTTACAATGCAATGTAAATTGGCAAAGTGTGAGGCACAAAAAATGTTTCACAACTTGCAGTTGTGGTGAGGATCACTGGGCAGAAGGATAAAGCCGTGAGTTTCAAATTTGATAAACCAGTGGTCCTCACCTATAAAGACTTTCCAAGTTGCCATGGAATCAGGGTATTTTACATAGCAACTGTCTACCTCTATATAAATTTGCAGCAATAAGGAGAAAGTCATTTCTCCACTAATTGTTTTGGAGAAAGTCTGGCATTCATTCACTTGGAACAGAGGGGCTACTTCTGCTTCATTGCAAAGATTAAAGTTGGTGATTAAGGTACCCAAGGTAAAATAATTTTAGGTCCTCTAAATAGTGATTCCATGGCAACAGCTCTTCTTTCCCTCCCCTCTGCAATCAGTTCAACTACTGCTCTACTCCCTTATTAGTGCATGGTGTGTGTGCTGATCTGTTCTGGCATGATGGATCCATCTTTTATAACAAGCACTAGATAAGTGGGAAAATCCTATAATGGACTGGGTTTGACTGTCATAAATACTGTAACAAGGAAGAATGGACATCAGAGCACCTAAAGCAGAGCCAGTGTGATGGACCAGAGTGAAGAACTATAGGCAGATCTTGCCAGTCAGCAGCAGCTAAGGTCAGGAAATACCCTATCAGGCCTTGAGGTTTCTCTGAAGGGTGAAGGTTTATGAATAAGCGTCGATCTCTGTGTTGCTTTCTTTTTTTGTGGTTTGCTCTTCTCTCACTCTTAAAGCATGGTGTTTAACCAGTAAGAGGAATTTCAGTAGTAATCATGATATTAGCACTACTGGGGGCTGGTGTATGCTATATCCATGCACCAGGCCTAAAAACATAGGAAAAAGGAAAAGTAACGTCTTGTAACTAAACTATTTTTGTGTCCATTGCATGCTTTCACCAGAATTTTGGTGATGCAGATGAAAAGACCTACTAAGATTGCATGCCAAATTAAGAGCAGAACTAAAAATATTATCTTACATTTATCAGGAGCCCCTCTTCTTCCTGATGTTAGCAGAAATATTGTCAAAGTTTAGTTTATGAAAGGGTAAGTCAATGAAATTCATGTTATGGTCCACTTAAGCCTAGATTGATGCAATTTGGTAGTATCTATTTGATTCTTTCTGATTTTTAACACGTGTATAGAAGTGAGGCTTTACCTCAGTCAAGTGTGATCTACCCAAGTGTAGCTATTAGTCTCAGCTTCAATTCAATAATAAATTTTTGCATGCATTTTTGAAATTCCACTATAACTTTTTCATGAAATCCATCTGCGAGGTTCCTTTTGCACCTGCTTTTTCTTAGGTACTTTAGACATCCACATGTCTAAATTGTGATGATTTTCATTTTATATGAAGAAACGGAAAATTTTTGATTAAATACTTTGAAAAAATTCTTGGTTTGTGTATTTATGTTGTCAATGTTGCCATAATTCATATGAGAAATACATCTTCTAGAGTCTTCCTTTAAACTTAGGTTGGAAGGAATATGTGAGAGTGCTTTAAAGTTATGTTTTTATTGCACTCTAATATATATTTTGAAGTATAAGCCTAGGATTGCAGTGATTACTGCAAAATTAAATCTGTGTTACTACTGGCTGTTAAGAGCACAAAAAGCAAAATATTAAATGGCAGTTAATGGTACACTTAATGGCTGTAAAGATGTAAAATTACAAAATATTTGACTTTATATTTTTGGACAGTAAAGTATTAATACAAGATTTGTTTTAAGTTTTAATATTGTTAGAGGAAGCTACTCATGGCTTATTTTGATGCTACTACTGACTAAAAGTTCTATTTTGCAATTTATGTGTAGTCATACTACTTGACTTTATTCTTTTAAGCCTTTATATTAGAGAATTGTTCTAAACCAACCCATTATATGGTCTACCTCCTTAGCTAAGTAAGAAATGCAAGCCTCCTGAATAATAAAAAAAATGGCTTTGTCTTCATTAGCAAGTTCTGTTGCTCATAAGGAGTCAGACTGTAGGCAGCAGAAATTTGTGCTTGAAACTTAACTACAGCATTCTCATTTTGTTCTGGTTCTTACTGAGGGAGGAGGATTTTGTTTTTGTCTCAAAGTAGTTCAATGACCATTAGTAAGTGCAGTGCATTAGATTGGGTACAATCCTATTTCAGTTCTTTAAAACAAGAATCCTGTTTTTGTGTTCCTGGGCTGCTCTGTGACATGAACCAAAGTGTACTAAATAGGAATGATAGGGATTTCCTTCAAAAGTACACCCCTAATGTAAACCAAAAATGGTGATGTGTCCCACACAGGTAACATGATGCTTCATCTGTTCCCGTAGCCTCATTGTTATAGCTATTTAAAAATACCAAGACAGTTCCAAAAGGCAAATCTGACAAAGGACTTACACAGCTCAGCTGAACGTGTATTCTGGTGACATTTGATTAAGTTTTACTTTAAGGAGAAATTCTATTCCATATTCTATATAAAATTGGTTAACACCAGGTCATATTAATGATATTTATTTCCCCCAAAATGCCTATCTAAGAATATTTCTGGATAGCTTAATATCTGTTGTGGAACAGACTTGCTTAAATTTAAATTCCATCCTGGAATTCTTCTATATTTTATTCGTAAACCAGTCCTATTTTCTGGGATTTCTCTTCCAAAACAATTTGGATAGCTGTCTGCATAGCTGTCTTTTAAGGGCTGTTTCCTTAGGTTCTGAGCTCTCATTGGTTTTTAAGTGTGTGGACTCCATTACTCAGCAGTTTGGATTTAAGTATTTACTCATACTGAGTCTACTATGAGATTTCAGTAGGCTTTTTTATTACTGGTATGTCTCAATACCACAGTGTAATATGGAAAAATGTGACGTTTATGCAGTAATACTTTTTGAACATTTTGAACAAGAGAACATTTTTGCAGAATTTTCTGTGTATTTCTTATCTTTCTATACATGCAGGAAAAAAAATCTAGGTTTGCCCAAGTTCAACTGATTTTGTGAATTCGTGCTTTTTAATTTAAGTCTTTTTAGGAAGAGTAAGCTGAAAACAGATTGTGGTATATAAATGGCATTAATTTCACCTTTATTCAGCCTTTCTAAGAGGAAAGAAAAAATCAGACTTGACCTATTACTTCTAATGTCTGCTATTAGGTTGTCATATTTCTGCCAGTGCAGATAGCATCTGAGTTTGGTAACCTGCATAGGACTCAGTGTTGTAAGTATGCCTTTCTCATTATATCTTTCCCAAACTGTGTTTTTCTTTATTTGGTAAAGACTATTATGATATTGTCATCCCACTTCTGTACCCAACTCAATATCTTTGAGGTAGGATGATGTGGTAGGATAAGCTGACTGTGAAAAATCCCTTTCCCTGACTTTCTCTTGCACCTGTGTGAGGACAGTTGTGATCTTAGGTTCCTCTGATCCCTCTGGTGTCACTTGACCTTTTCTGTCCCCCTTGATTCCAAAGCCTGTCTGTAGAATTGGTCAGCTTCCCAAGACCCTTACAAAACATGCAGCACAGGATTTCTGCGCTCAGGAGGAGGAAGATTATTGTGAGGAAAAGTAGGGAAGAAGAGATTTTCTCAAACTAAACAGTGCATTCATGGTAATGAATTTGGTAGTGCATTTGGTGACAGTTTGTTTCTAAACATCTCTTAAATCCGGGGTTGCTGTTTATTGATAGGCAAATTTCTGAAGTTAGTACCGAAAATGGTTTGCAAAGTTGATTCTTCCCATTCTGCATGGTATATTTTTTTCCTCTCAGCCCTGTGTATTGGCTTAGCTGTATGTGTGGTAATGTTTCTTTAGTTGCTAATTAAAGGATAAAAATACTGTACTACAATCTAATTGAGGTTCTCCCTTCATTCCAATTGTATTTGTATTGATCGCTCCCACTTCCCACTTACTAAAGGATTTTTAAATAAATTTGTGGAATATAAATTCCACAGTTTATAATTTTGCAGTGCTAGGAAGCATTTCAAATTGTGAGCAAACCAAATTTAACCTCATTTAGTGCAGTATACAAATAGTCATAGAAATTAAGCAAATGGTGGGATAGCAGGATGTACAGAAAAGGAAAAAAGCAAAACCAAAAAGTAGTAGACTTGCTTATACTTACTACTGCATCATTTGGTTTAACTCAACAAGAAATGGCTGCTTTTCCTCTAAAATTACTTGGAACATGGTATATGGAACATGGCATGTAAGTGCTTAACTATCCTGTAAAGAGTCTGTTTGGGTAAAAGCTTTTATCTGCACTGAAGCTTCAAACTTTATTTCCACTGAAACAGCCCCTTAGTAATCCCTGATAGGATCTCATACTTATGTAAATCTTGTTTCTTGTCATTCTGGAAGAATAACCACATCATATTTTTACTCCCTATCAAATTCCAGGTAATCCCACTGCATTTCCCTGTATTTAACACATACAGCAGTAACTTCAGTACCTCCTTGCTCAACTAAATTGCTGACATTCCCTTTGTTTTAAAAATCTACAACAAATAATCCAAAGATTCCAGTAAACCATAAATTGTTATTGTATCACTTTCTCTGGAGTTGCTAATGTTTGAAACTTCTACTAGGTGACCATCTATTTTTTATTGACTGTCTTCTGAAATCAAACTGTAATTCCATTCATTTTTAATTAAAAGTACCCAAAAGTGCAAGTATGATAATGGTATTTTGTAATATTATTTGGCAAAGTTGCTATTTGTATTCTTTTTTTAAAAATCATGCAGGTCTTCAGCTAATAATCATCTTACACCAGGATCTACAATATATAAGAACTGGTAATTTTCTTTAGTTGTGAACAAACGAAATTGATAGAGTTTATGCTAGTCTTTATTCAAATCCTCCTGCTGTAGTGAAGGTAAGCATTTTTCTCCTTTCTATAACACAATACATTTTGCCCCTAGCATGCCTATCAACACATTATTTGAATGTGTCTGTTCAGAAATCTAGAACAGGGGCAAACAACTATATCTGCTTCCAAAATGAAAAGTATAGATGAACTCTTATAATAGCAAATAATGGGCTGCTGAAATCCTAAACTCAGATTTGGAAGTGTTTGGAAGAAGTAAACACAAATTTAAACTCAAGTTTTTAAAGCAAATCTGAATCTTAACTTTTTCTGATACTAAGCATGTTGCAGGATGATCAAGATCAATCAAACTAATGTGGCTTGAAGTTATTGCCCATCAGTTTAGCCACTGTCTGGATTAGGACTGGTACTCTGAAACTGTTCAGCTGTGAACTGTGATGTTAGCTAAACAACCAGCTTCTATTTGATAGGTTACAAAACTATGCCTGCTTTTATAGTCTCTTTTTACAGTAATGAACAAAGAAAACCAGATTTCCGAAAGAGTGCTGATAAATTCCTTGGTGCACAACAGTGCAGCCTAATTACTAGGTCTTTGATACTTACAGTGGTGTCATCAAAGGTGGTATATTGTGTTTTGACCTTCCCAACCAGAAGTCTGGGCTTCCTCAGCCTGTATTCTGTCCATTAATCTAATGCATAAAAGAAAATACCACTTCCTGAAAATATCTTCTTCCTCTTCCTAATCTGGTTGCAGTTGGAGTGAGGGTGGAAAGAAGCAGGTACGCTTGCTCAGTTCTTTGAAGGAAAGAATATCAGTATCTGTCTCCAAGGGGGGTACCTTGGGAATAAAGCAGAAGTTTTCACATGACAAAATCCTGACCAGGGATAAGGAACTGTCATACAGCATTTGTAAGCTCAAGGTCAACAGCACCTGTATTTTGCATCTCCTTGCCCAATCTACCTGCCCATGCCTTGGCAGGAGGCACTCACTGGCAGTGGAGAGAACCTCTATGGCTATCACAGAGGTCTGTGCATCCTGACACCTAAACTTTGAATTCCTGTTTTTAGCCCATGTAGTTTGTTCTATACAGCATATACCAATACATTTTTTAATAAGCAATAAGAGAATGGCAGATCTCACTTGCAACCTCCTGCCTCAAGCAGCATTCACTGATTCCTTTGCTACTGAGCTAACCTGAGAAAACTTAAAGCTACTCTTAACTAAGAACATCGGTTTTATTCTTCTCAATGTCCAGGACCCCAGTTCAGTCTGAAATCAACGGACACTGTGGATACAGAGTGTAAAAGAACAAAATGTGGTAGTTATTCTGATAATTAAATTCTAGTTTGGAAACTGTGATGGGACAAGAGCTATATTTTACCATTGAAAAGGTCTGTGGCTAAAAAGGGCTGCTCTTAATTATATTACAAATTAAAGAGTATAATTTCATTTTAGAATCCCACATTTCAATATATACTTACCCTACTAATAAAAGAGGAAACAAATACCAAATATCTTGTTAAAGGAGTGATCTCTGGTCGAAGGAGTAATGTGTTTTAACATTACTGAAGTACTATGTTTACTTTATTGAAAACTGTAGGGATAACACATTTAGTCACAGTGACACTACTGTGTTATCCAGTGATAACGTAGTAAATACCCCATGGCAATTCTTGATAGTTTCTTCCTAATTTAGTAATAAAATTTTTAATTTCCTACTATGTCTCTACGTAGATAATTCTTGAAAAAGGGAAGGTGTTCTTATAAGTGGCTGACTGAACAATAAGTGAAGAATTGCTTGATTTCTCTCTGAACTATTCTGGCAACTTCTGGCAGTGTGTCTTCTGAAATTTCCTTTAAACTGTATTTTATTCATGGGTCTCTGCCTATGAAAAATAGGCTCTTTTATATTCACAGGGATTTACTTGTGCATTTTTGAAGGGAAAACAAGAGGAAAAGTAAAATATAAATTCTGTTTATGGAATTCAAGCACACCCAAGTGCGGTATTAACAGAAGACATGTTACATGCTCTGGCTTTACACTTCTAAGCTCTTTGGGAGCAGAAAGCTTAGCGTTACAGAGAGTACCTAAACTCCCCAGTGTTTAAATTGTATGCCTGCTGAGAACTACAGACAGGGTGGCAGCTTCCCCTAACCAGCTGGCTCAGCAGGGATTATACATTTAGGGACTATCTTCAGCACAGAAAGTCTTATTATAAGTTCTATTGAAATATCCAGCCTAGGATAAAAGTTCTGTTTATGAAATCCTTCAGTTAAAAAAAACTGTTTGGGCCTTCTCCAAACTCTTCATAAAGCTGAGTTTGCACTGTATCCCAGTAAAGCCAAAGAAAAACTCATTTGAGGAGACCTGGATTAGTCCCTGTATATTAATGGCTTTTGGTTTGCTTAAAACTCTAACTGCACTTATTTTCCCAAGCAATTGTAGAGACTGCTGCTTCACCCTGCACTTTCTCTTTTTGAGAAGTTAGCCTAGGAGGCTAGTTTGAAGCACTGTCTGAAATCAAGGGCCAAGGGAGCTCACTTTAAGAAAAAAGTTTCTCTTACCTTAAAGATGATGCTTTGCTTATCAAAACTGGCTTTGGGCATGTAGTTCAAAGTTGCTGTGTCTGAAGCAAATGGAAAATAGTGAGAAGAGTTCTTCAGTGTTTTAAGTCACTATGGAGTAAGATGTCTATTTAAAATTCGTGAAACCTCACAATCTATCATAGATAGCTTTTTGTTTCTTTTCTTGGCCAGGCAGGCAGAAAGTGCTTTCTTTATTAGCTGCCTAAAGCTTGCTCTTAACTTGATACAGTTTCCCTTTCCTTACAGTTTAGTGTGTGCCAGACAGATCAACTCTGCCAGCTGAAGCACGAATTTTATTTATTTATTTATTTATTTATTTTTAAAAAAGGCAATGTTCTTTGAGCTGCTTTTCAGCATTGAGCACTACGCAAAAGTAACGGCCTTGTTTACAGAGGGCTCCAGTTGTTAAACTTAGGTGTCTATGACAGAAATGAATTCAGAATACATTTAAAAACTGATGGTAATAACCAGGCGGCTATAAAGTCAAAAGGAGCTGAAACAGAAAAAGCTGAGTGAAGAGAAATATAGATATCTTAAGATATTAAGAGAATATCTTAATTCTCCCAATAATTATAATGTATTATAATTATGGAGAATTGAGAGAATATAATTGTAATACCTTAATATATTAAGAGAAATATAAATATCTTGTTGCCTTTCTCGAAGACAGAAATAGCTACCTTCAGTTGTCTTCTTGACAACTTCACAACATTCATTTTTCAGTACAGTTGTTACCACGATATACTAACAGGAAAACAGGTGGCTTGATCATATGTAAACCACTTCTAACTTAAAGATTATTACACAAGCCTAAACATCCTTTGTGCTGTTCTATTCCTGAATTGTGGGGCTGGAAATAAAAGCACAAACAAAGAAAAATTGAATGCCCCAATAGCAGTCGTGGCTGATGAAGTTAAATTTGCTTTACGACATTTTGCATTGAGCATCAAAGTCCTCCCTACAGCATTTGCAGCAGTCAGGAAAGTATTGTGCTAGTTTGATGGACTGGATTGAATTAATATAAATAGTCTGTGTATATGATCTGAGAGAAATGAGTGAAGTCACAATTTATATCGCAGTCAAGAGGCTCAGCTCCTAAAATCACATGATTCTGCACTGCATTCTCTACCCTTGTTATTTTGTCCTTTCCTTAACAAATGTGTGTCTACTCAGTCAAGCTGTGAGCTTCCAAGTGAAGGAAGGAGGCAAAGACAAAGTTTCTTTTCCATCTTTTCTGAAGGGGAAAAGAAGGAAGAGAATTGGTGTAGAATGATGGAGACTGAGGAGAATTGTGGGCTTGCATTAATTGAAGCAGTCTTGAAGCATATCACAGCTTGTCCTTGTATTTTTCTCTCTTCTTTACGCAGGAAAAAATATATCACATGCTGGAAAAATCAGAGCAGATGTATTTCACACTAGATTAGTGCATTAGAAATTATGAAGTACTTTAGAAGAAATCATCTTTAAAGCAGCTTTTTGGTGTTTTTTTTTTTTTTTTTTAGCTTAGATGTATTCTAATACAAGTAACATACTGGCTACAGATTCAATACACTCTAAGGAAGAAAGTATTTTCTGTTGAAGAGATTCTTATTTGACAAGTGGTTCAACAAAGCAGAAAATGAATGGAATCTACTGCTAATCATGTAAACAGTTTGTGTAATGCTAATCTTAATTTTATTAAGACTGAAGATGCTCATCCATATCTTTTTTCTGTATCACTTTGTCTTCTGAAATCCTCCCAGAAAAAAAGGAAAACAGCCTTGCAACCCTAAAAATGGCAGAACAATCTTCTAGCTACTGGTTTCAAAGCTTTACTTAAATGAGTTTTCAAAAAACTCTTGTTAAGATATTAGACTCATATTGATGAATAAAATATTAAAATATGTGGATGAACAGCTGAGAATGTCTGCAGTTTCCCCCAGAATGTCTTTTTTCACTGGACACTACATAGTTCCCTAAGATGAAACACCTCATGAATCCTTTTGGCTTCAGTAGATAATTTTAAGTCTGCTGTAGACTTCTTGAATAAACCAGAGTCCAAAATAGTCAATATAGAAAATGTGCTATATGTGCTTACTTTCTTTGAAGATCCATGCTCATATCCCTCATATGCTTGATCATTTTAAGGTGTTATTAATTCATATATCTCACACTTAAAAAACAAACAAACAAAAACTTCTGTAACTGAAATTACCAAATAACTACATTCCTGTTTTGAGTGGGCACTAAATACAAGTACTAAATATGAATATTTAGAAGTCACTTGCAGGACGGTAATAAAGTAAGCCAGTTTTCAAATTTTATTTACTTTTAACACAATTTACCACATTTTTATTTTAAATTTGTATATTTTGTTCTCATTTTCCATCAGTCATTTATTTGTGAATAACTAATGAATTATGTGAATAATTATGTTGGAAAACTTGGCACATTGGAACAGCTGAGAAGTAAGCGTGCTGGTTTTAAAGAGCTTTGTTTTCTAAAGGCTATCATTTGTAAGTGTGATAAGGATAATAAATCTGTAAAGGAAATTTCACTTGTCAAAATATTTTTGAAGCATATACACAGAAATTTACACTTTATTTCTCATTATACCTTCTGGTCAAGCTAAAATGATGATTCTTCTTTTTTTCGTCACTAGACCTAGTGCTCCAGTGTTTATTATTCCCATCTGTATAATACAGTCCTTAAACAGTTGTGCTTCTGACTGCTGTGTAGTAAAAAGACACAAATGTAAATTTATGTTCTCAAATAGTTTAAATGAAACAGCACCAAAAATTAATTTGAACTTGATTATTTGAATTAATATATTGAAAAGTCCAGAAACAACAGAACTACAAACAGAACAGTTAAATTTGACACTGATTTTTGACACTAAATTTGACACTAAATTTGACTTTGTGTATATACATGATAATATCACCAAATGATTCGTGTACTAAGCCTAATAATTGTTTCTATTGGACTCTGTAGATCATACATACATTTAGAAAGAACTGACAGTAACTGTCAATTGAAAATGAACATTCACTCTTGAATGTCAAAAGACTTATGCTTGCTTAGTGTAAAGTATCCCTATTATTTGTTCATCTGTATGGTGCTTACTCTAGGGCCAAATATATCATGCTAACACAGATAAAGCTAAGTGTAATGTATACTGTTTAGATGTAATACATGTAGGTAGTACACCATGTAACTAGAACTGTAAGAACTGTTTCTCTGTAAGAAGAGAAATAGGGAGAAAAATGTGACAGACCATAACCCAGCAGATAGATATTTTTTTTCTAGTTGCTTGTTTCCTTTCTTTCCTACACTCTCTACTATTTTTTCCTCAGTATGCCTCTATTTGTCCCAGAATAAATACTTGAAGTGCTGGTTAACTACACGAATAAAGGAAAATTTAATCTAACTAAATTGCAAGTGATTTACAAAAATGCATTTTCCCGTCTTCTTTACAGAGGAAGAGAATTGCTGCTTCAACATTTAAGCGCATGACGTTTAGGAGTACATTAAAAACAGCTACAATCCTATATTTCAGATACAGAAGTGGGAATAGTTAACATGAGCATACACTGATATAATTTAACTCTCTCAGGGTACTTAAAGATACAGTTATCTTTTTTAGTTTTGCTTTTAGCAATAGAAAAAAAAAGGAAATAATTGAAGTGATTAAAATTCTTATTTTGCAAAGTCTGGGTGGCAAACAACAACTTAGTTATGGAGCCACACGATGAATATTCTGTGTTAACCAGTTTACACACTTGTGAAAGGAAGGATTCATTGTAAAAATAGCTGTCTGTCTTTTATTGGAGATACGTTCATATATATATATTTAATATATATATACGTTCATATATATATATTTTCTTCATATACATATGAATGTATATGAAGAAAAAGGAAAGAGTTAAGGATGCTGTCTTAATTTTGTCACTTTCTGGTTTAATAATTTTAAATCACTTTCTTTGTAGTCATTGTTCTTTCAACAACTTCATTTTATATAAGTGTTATATATCTTACCCAGTTTGGTTAATTTATTGCAAGATAACTTTTCCTAATTAAGCCCTATACTGGAAATCTGTGTTCTAGACATGCTATTCCAATTCATTTCTTAATGAGGACGGTGTGCAATTTGGACAAACTAATTTTTTTCTAACTGGAAATCTGAAAAAAGGCATAGTTTTATGGATCTGCTCAACATAACAGTAATAAAACAGATTACAGCACAGGAGTTCATGGTTCCCACTGATGAATTCAAGCTTTACTAAAATACAGAACTTCCTTCCTTGCCTGCATAGAATGTTCTTGTAATTCAGTTCTTTGCAATGACTTTGTATATACAAAGACAGGCAATTTACCCTTCTTTTACCTGAAACAAAGTTGTTAATGTCAAAAGTGTAATTGTCAGCCAAACTATGCATTTCTGGAATGAGATCTTCCTATTTCAAAGGAAGACTCATGCGTTGAAGAGTTCATTTCCATTACCTGTCAGGAAAATAACATTTCCTGTTTGCGGCTACAGTTGTTAATCATCATGAATGTGATCCCACGCAAATCATAGATTACATTGTGACTTGAGATAAATGTTTTTTGCCTGATAGCCATGTGTCTGGTTTGGTGACATAGCATTTCAGTTCAACAGTTCAGCAGTGCATAGATCAGTGAAGTCATTGTCTGAAGTAGGAAGAAAAAAAGATTTCACTTAGTACTTTTATTAACTAACGGATTATGAGCTACATTCATTTTAATTTATTTTAATACTATATCTTTAATATTAACGCTCTTCTGTGGCTCGTTTTGAACACTTTGAGGCATTCAGGGCTTGCTTCCTTGTTATTGTATTACAGTGACAAAATGGATGTGTGTATAGCAAGTGAATATACATATGTAACAAGGGCAGAAAGGCAGTAAGATGCATATTATTGAAGCTGGTTGCGACAAGCTAGAGCTGGTTTGTTTCGACAGTACTTAATTTAGGCTTTCTGAAAGATTATAATTCTGTTTATTTCCAGCTATTCATGAAGTTAATCAGTATTGTCCTTTTACCGATTCCTTTCTAAAATACTTTCTGTCTGAAGAAAATTCTGGAAATTAGAGACTTAGATAACTTGTGAATTCTACTATATTCAGTGTCATTTGCTACTTCTGCAATGGGTAACTCTCTACATAAAATTTGTTGAAACTTTAGTTAGAGGTAATGTTAACATATCTAGGCCTATTCTGTATGTTCTGTTATGTTATCAGTATGTTGACATACTGATATCAAAATTTAATCTTCTGTAGAGTGAAGAAAACTACAGCAATGGGTTTTGCTAATTTAGCATAAGTTATAAATAGCTTTAAATTCTTCTGAAGAATGTTGATCTGTAAATGAAAAAAAAAATTCATGTCTTTACAGTTTGAAAGGTGTAAGTTTAGGATAATGTTAAATCTTAATGGTAACATATGTAAAGATAAGTAAATAAAAATATAAACACATAACCAGTAGTTGACATAACTGCGTATTTGCGTTACCAATAAGAAAAAAACATTAGTTTGAAAAGTGCATGGTTGATCTACCTTATCCAAGCAGGTATTAAGTAAATGCAAGGTTACACAAATATTCGCATACCCTGTTTAAAAGTACAGCGTGTGTGAGGAATAGCAACAGGCATTGATTCTGGGGCTGAGAACATAGTGAGATGTTACTTCAATGCAAGTTCCCAACTATTCAGGGAGTTCTTGTTGCTGCTGTGCTGTCACAGTCTTTTATCATACTGCAGAGGAGTGAAGAAATAGAATAACACATTCTTTGGAGAGACAATCATAATTTTCTATTTTTTGTAAATCATGAAAGTTTTTCTTTAACTATGTAAAAGCCAATATGTTTTATTGCTGTTGGTTTTCTGGCATTAGTTCCCTTACTGCTAAACTTTACTGCTTAAGCAACAAATGTGCCAAGTACTCTAAATGGAAGTCTATAATCTGAGAAAATTTAATCTTTGCAATCAGATCTGTTCTTCATGAGAGATAGCATCTACTTGCCTTTTGTTTTATAATTCCATTCTTATTAACTACTCAGTTAATTCCCCTTACCACGAATTAATTGAACATTTGCAGGTTTCATTTCTAGAACTCAGTTTTATTATTCCAATATTTTTCAGCATTCTGTTCTTGTGTAATGCTCTTCTGTATCTCAGGATCACAGGTCTTAAGAATCCTTAAGATTCCCCATCCTTACACAAGTCATAAACTGAGGTTTTATGTGAAGTTCTATGAATGAGATTTTTTTTTCAAAGGGTGTTTTGAAGTTAATAAGATGGAGCTAGGCTGTACACAAGTGCATGGTGGGTGGAAGGATGAGAGACAGCCTGTGGGAATTTAAAACCAGTCTGAACCTCACACTTAAGGAGAAACTTTAACTGTATGGACAGTGAGAATGCTGGAACAGGTTGTCCAGAGGTTGTGCAGCCTCCTTCCTTGAGGACTTTCAAGGCTGGACTGGATAAAACACCAAGAAATGTGGTCTTATGTCATAGCTGACCCCGCTTTGAGCTGGAGGTTGAACTAGATGACTTAACAAGGTTTCTTCTAGCCTGAATTATTCTATAAATTTAGTTAGAGATCTCAAATTCCTTTCAAGTGATTTGAGATTCAGTGCAGAATATTTAATGAAGGTCTTACCATGCTATTTATTTGCTGGATGCTTACCCAGTCTCCAAAGCTGTAAAGGAATTTTTGATTTCTTCCAGTCTCCACATATTTTTATGTATTTATTGCAGATAGATAGCTTTATAATAATTCTAGTTCTACAGACATTGCAAAGCATAAAGTAGTGATGTGCATACTTATAGGCAGCAATTTTTAGCATTCTGTGTTTTCTATTAATTCTCTTATTGGTAGCTGGTGATTTTTTGCTTACTAAATTGATGAAGCCAGTGAGCTCATCTGAAGGAAGATTAGGAGTCCAAAAGCACTAACAAATCAGTTCTCCCTGCATCCCCAACATCCCCATATGCTGTTTCCTAGCTCTTTCACCCATCTCCATCTCTTCACTCTTGGGTCTTTTGGTCTTTCTTCCAAACTAAACATCACAACCCATCAGAGCATGCTGCTGCTAGCCCACTGCATTTAGCTGAACATGGCATCACTTTTGTCTCTGACTGACACCAGGTCCTAAGCATTTGTAATGTACAGTTTTCAATCTCTAACATGCTTAGTAATACAACCTTGATTCTTTTTGTGTGGTTTGTATATGCGTATGGATTTTTTAATGGGAAGAAATGTAATTCTTAAAAATGTGTCTGACTATCTCCAAAGTAAATTAAAACTGAATGACTCTTTTGCTGATGAACTAAATTTTAATTTTTGGATAGTAAAATGGATTATAAAGATGACTGAGGGGGAAAAGTAATTAAGGAGTGAATTCCAATTTGGCACAAGAAAAACAACAGATCCGGGGTGCTGTGCCAGTGGGCAAAGCCTTGGTGCTGATGGCAACATTGCAAGATTCATTAAGCCTGCTTGTTATTGTTTATCTTCTGGTTGATCATCATTATTTGTAACCATCCAATTCCTTGCAAATCCCATGCTGGAGAATGGTGACTCCCTACCTACTTACAGCTACAAAGATGGCTGACGCATAAAGCTTTGAGTGTCAAAATATGTGAAAGTTTCCAGTTCCATCATTGCAGGGATGGATTTGTAATGTTTCTGTGTTTCCCATTTGCTGGCCCTCAGGAATCTCTTCATAGTCACCACTATTTTTTTACTAGTTACTTTTGTGTTAAGGGATGTAGCCAATTAACTGTTACGGGTCTGTCTGGATTCAGGGTAGTGAACTATCACGGTCACGGATTCACCAACAACATAACATGCCCTCACTCTAGTCGTGTTCAGTGAGAACTATTATGGCAAGGAACAATGCAATTAAATGCAATTTATTACAGCAACAGGTAGATAGGTTCTTTGGATTGCTGACAATAATTTACTCCACAAAAGCAAGCTAGCATGCATGAAATACACAGGTGCACAGCCTGGAAATTAACATGTTAAAAGGCACAAAGATTTTATAGAGATTCCTAAGTTTCCACGGGGACACCTGCTATAACCAAGTGTTCAAATCTCACCCAAAAGTGTCCCAGTGGTGGAGAGGAAGAGAAGCTCAGCCCATCAACTGATCCCAGAAGTCAGGATGGCATCTTTCCTGACATCCCCTCTCTCTTAAGCCAATTTATATTTTCTATTTTTTAGGTAGAACTTTGACTCTAGTCAAGCATATCTTAGTTGTGATATGTGAAAAGTTTTCTCACCTTTGTTCAAAGGTATAGGCTCTGAGAAATTCAGAGCATGTTGTCATTGAGGAGTGGCTGCACCTTGGAGGTGGGTAGCTTTTGGGATGGAGGTGTTTTGATATTCTAATATTATAATGAGCAAAAGTTCACTAGAGTATGACATTTTGTCAAAAAACATTACAGGTCAGGGTAGCAAATGTTCCATTTATTGGTCTCAGAGTGCACAAGAACAATCGAGTCCTCTTGTCACAGAGCCTAGCCATGGTGTCTCCACTCTGCTCTACACTCCATACTGTTCCTTAGAGTCAGCACACCAAGTTCCCCTAATACAGTAATTTCTAAGGTTGGATACCTGGTGAATGCTCAGGTAATGCAGCTACACCCTACCGTGGAAACCTCTTCAATGCTGTACATTTTTCTTTAAAATGTGAATATTAGTTTAATTTTCCTAGTTACCTTAGGCAATTACTTCACACTTACAATGAAACTTTAACTTAAGTCAAAAGGTGGAAATGTGCTGGGAAACTATTAACATCGTCCCTGGAAGTCTTCAAAAGACGTTTAGATGTAGAGCTTAGGGATATGGTTTAGTGGGGACTGCTAGCGTTAGGTCAGAGGTTTGACTCGATGATCTTGAGGTCTCTTCCAACCTAGAAATTCTGTGATTCTGTGATTCTGTGATTTACAAAAGGGCAGAGAGGCTCTCACAAATACATCTCCAGAAAGATGATCATCAGCATTCAGCCCTTGCAAATAGAAATTGTGCATATTCAAAATCTGAGATATGAAGGTAATCAAGTGATGGGAGGAGCACTAGCATGATTCTAGATCAATGGGAGATTTTCTTGGAGGAAGATGCAAAAGATGCAGAGAAATAGTTTATAAACATGAGATGTTTCACAGGGAAGTAAGATAGGACCTAGATAATGTAGGCTTTCGTATGAATCATAAATCTGGCAAATTGCTCAAAATAATAGAATTCCACTGTTCTCAATTTTAAGAAAATATGAATTATTTCTTGACTTAAGCTAAAATTTTTTGGAATATACCAAATCAAAACTTCCAGCCTCTTAATATTAGTAGGCAACTTATTTTTTACTACAATGATGCTGATCTAAATCATTTCCTCGGGAGCTGAAAACTTTAAAATCAGTTGGAGGAAGAATATATAAAAAATATTCGTCTTCTGAATAATTTATTGTTCTGCATTTGTAGGTAAAAATCTCAGTAGCCCCATCTCTCAACTAATTCTAAGAACATTAATTACTTATCTTGCTTAGATACATTTATTAAAAACAAAGTACCAGCTAGAGCATGACTTTGAAAAATTGCCTTTGACTAAGTATTGTAGCCTGAAGTCATAGCCTTGCATCACAAAGTATGTTAGCCAATTTTCCATTAATTCACACACCAATAATTTTACATTATGAATTCTGACCTTTGGAATAACATCTTTTGTTTTCTTTACTAATGAATTATACCCATTTTTATTATCAACTGTGATTTAATTTCACAGCCATCCTAATAAGCCCTACTAGTTTTAATATTAAAAAGATAAATATGGCAAGACACTTAATGCTTAGAAACCTCAGAATAAACATGATATGAGGAAGAAAAAAGGAAATTGGGTTTGGGATTTTTTTTAAAGGAATGTCTCTCACAAAACTATTCTGAAACAAAGCTAGACCAATAAGCTATTAGCTAATTTTATATATGTTAGTGCAGATAGGGCATATTGCATATGTAAGAACTGCTTTCATAAAAACTGTAAAAGCCAAAACCTGGCAAAATATGTGTATATGTATACATAGAGAGAAACTTAAAATGCAGGATAGAGGGCCTGCAAGGGGAGAGAAAAATAGTATTATTTTAACTGAGGAATAAGGAGGTTAATCTAGAAGCCAAAAATAGAAATAAAATGTTGCTCATAACTGATTATAACAAACATACCAAGGAGTATTAATATTATGTATAAATTCAAATAATCTAAACATAAAGGTTTTATTTCCTGTATGATTCTCTAGGCTACAGAACTTACTTAATGTTGATCATGCTATTGCTATAACAGTAGCCACAATCAGGTTCAGTGAGAACCACCAAAAATGAGGGAGACAATGGGAGCAACTCCTTGTTGTGTTTTCTGCAGGAAAGGACTGGATATCTTAAAGAATAACAAGTTAACACTAGGTTTCTACCTTAGAACGATTTATGAGGTCCAAATGGTTCAAATAACCCATTTCCAAATCATGAGAGCTTCCAAACAAACTCCTTTTGAAGGTTTAATCAATAAATTACTATCCTGTTATGCTGACTGAAGCACAATAACATAAGGATCAATTTAGCATGCTGTCTGTCAGATGTTCTCTTAAAGAGAATGAAAAAAGAGAGCTTAACATAAAGGAAAAAAAGTGAAATAAACTTGCTAAGTACAGGAATCTTTTTTTTTTTTCCTCAGAACACTACAGAGAACAAACATATTCTTAAATCAAAAGTATTATGCTTTCAGCAGGGTACTGTGTCTACATTCTCCTTGATGTATTATACATTTGTAGCATACTATATCATGTTATATATTAAATGCACCATTTTATTGTACTAGACAAAGAAAAAAATGGATTTTATAATAAATATGATACATTTAGTTCTTCTGCTTTGCCTTAAAAGTCAGGAACAAAGTAACACATTAAGTCACTGCTTCTGCCTCCCTTTATCTCACAAATTCCCCATATTTATGAGTAGTTTTTCTGGCATTTATTATCCCAAGAGTTCAACAGGGCATCTTCTGAGCTGCTTTAATCAACATATTACTAGCCATTTACTCATCTTAATATTAATAAGGGAACCTGATATCATTGGCATTCTAGTACTTGCTTAAGCAGTCACTTTTTTCTTTGGTTTCCTTCTCATGCATTATTTTATACAGCCACAAGTATATTGTGTGTATACATAGATTTACCAGCACTGAACTGTAGGCTACAAAAGGCTGCAGCTACAGTGAAATGAATTTATGATTCGGTTTAAGAAAGATAGAATGTTTATTCAAGCAGCTGAAATTGAGCTTTTCATTTATAATTGAAAGACATCAGCAGCAAGACTGCTCCAAATTTCAATGGGCAGCAGTAGAATTTTATGAACTATACTCCTTAATAATTAGTAGACTTTATATAGATTTATCTTTCACTGAAACAAAAGATAAATGTCTTTGCTTTCAAGTGTGTTTTGAGTCAAGGATAATTTTTCAGATTAATCAGGAAGACTTAAGTTATTTTATAGTGTTGTCTGATAAACACTTCACTGAAAAAACAGTTATAATCCAATCAAAAAGGTTTATTTTCACTTTTGTTCATAGGCACTTGAGAAAGAAATGCAAACAGACAGAAGTAAATAACAAATGAACAGCAGTTGGCTAATCTTGGAGGAATGTTTGTGCCAAGTCCTCTGAGTGGAGAAGTGGTTCTTTTCTGTCTTCTGAGGGACAATACTAAGCATTAAAGCAGAGAGTTCTGGAGAAATTCTCAAAAGAAGTATGTGCAAAAATCTAAGGCAAATAACTCTTTTGTAATGTATTTGCATTCTGTTACCAAGATAACTAACACCACTGAGCCACCTTCTTGTGGCAATTATGTAAAATGTGATGCTTCCAAGTGGAGCTCTCCGGGGTATACCACTTCCCCCGTCTCCAGTTGGCTTATAGAAATTTTGAGTGCACTAAAGGTAGATTTAGACTTTTTTGTCCCATGGTCTCCAAGACACATCCTTTCTCTTAGGATGCCTCTAGAGTAATTTTGTGTCAGGAGAAAAGTAGGAATCAGCATTGTCAGGAAATCTTGCAGTTTCTGCTAAGAGATGGGTAACAGCTGTTCCACTGTGTGTCATAATTCCTATTTCTAAGAATTCTTCTAGCTTAGAGTCAGATGCATCAAATTTAAAAACATTCTGGTGTTCCATCACTGCTGCTTGTGATGTTCCCAGTTGCTAACTTGCAGCGTAGTGACAACCATAAAGTCCTTGGTGACTACAGATTTGTTACAACACTCTGCATTTATATTTATCCCAAAGGATAACAAAGTGTTTTATATACCAAGCACACAGCAGTCACTTCACCTACCAGTGAATCAGACACCACTGGGGTAGAATACAGCAGATGTTTAACAGCATAAAGCAATATTACACAACAGTTTTAGGAGAGAAAGTGAAAAATGTCTTATCAAAATGACACAACAGAAGGAATTTAGGAAGGCAGAATGTAATTAAGCTAACTGCAGTTTATACAAGAAACTGATGGCAACATATTATTCTTGCAAAACAACTTCATAAGATCTTTACAGACGAGAGTGATAAGACTTCAGTTTTACATCTCACCTGCAAACTTTCAGCAGCACAGTAGCCTTTAATACAATACCACAGATAGATAACTGCCAATATTTAGAAAGTGCAATTAATGCAAGATAGTCAACCACTGAATGACAAGGATAGTATTAAATATCTAAAAATGTAATAAAACAGCTTGATCATGAGAAGGCACTAAACACTGATACCAACATGTCTCTGAAAAAATGTTTAGTTTAAGTGAAATTGTTGTGGATTTCTATCACTGTATGAGGTGCCAGATTCTGACACAGAGCCTATAATACTTAATTTGGTTGAAATATCAAGTAATGAATAAACTTTGATTCCTACACAGTTTTCTGTTTTCTTAAGAGCACAGTGTATATTACACCCTAGCATGACTCTGGTTTGTTCATAGTTTGTACAAACTGTCCACTTAAATCACACTGCAAACCAACAAAAATGTTGTCATCCCCCCAAGTACCTTTCAAATAAAGGAAACATCATGCCAATAAATTGAATATTTTTTAAACTCATGTGACTGTTGCATAAGCTTTCTTAGCTTTAGTACTACCAGGAGGGCAAGATGAAGAGAAATGAGAGTTTAACTACATTATGTTTGGTGAGAATAAATCAAGCCTTGAAAATTAATTCAACAGCAGTAATCTACCTGAAATTATCCTCAGCATCAGTCAGTTACTGATTTTGATAGTTTATAGCGGTAACAAATGGTTCTAAATTGATTAGTGATTTGTTCAGCATTGCTGACTAGATAATGCTTACATTGCTTATTGCAAGATAATTTTTGTGGGCCTTCTTACTTCTCCAGTTAAGCATTTGAGGTTGTGTTGTTGCTTTTTTTTTTTTTTTTTTAAATCTCTACATGACAGTTTGTGGAAGCCTATTATGGGTAAATCTTCACAAGTTTGCAAATTTTATCTCTATACA
This sequence comes from Aythya ferina, assembly GCF_964211825.1. Lineage (NCBI taxonomy): Eukaryota > Metazoa > Chordata > Aves > Anseriformes > Anatidae > Aythya > Aythya ferina. The sequence continues at coordinate 15,350,285 of NC_140301.1, read as the reverse complement.
TATTTCTCATTTTTATAAAAAAAAAAAGAAAAAAAAAATCTTGGCTACAGCACTCCCTGCTAAATAGTTTCATGCTTTTTTTTTTTTTTTTTTTTTTTTTTTTTTTTTTTTTTTTTTGTGGTACTACTTATAAATCCAGAAGAGAGAAGTAAAATTTTAAGTGTTTTGAAAAATACTGCTGCTATTGAAATAAGCATAAACCCCATAATTTATGCAGGGCCTAATCGTATTATAAGATAAAGTAGTCTGACATTATGGACAGCAGTAGCAGTTCACGGTGAGGAAGGATTTTTTTTATTTGCATCCTTGTCATCCTGACTACTGTAAAGGCAAAACAGAAACCTACTGGAAAGAGACAAAGTCATTTAGGAGTAGTCATCACAGTTCAGTGGTTGGCACCCCAGTGGTTGAGGTTTGAGAACCCTATGTAACAACTGGAAAGAGCGAGAGGTCTCATTTCCCTGGAAGGTACACATGCAATTGAACACTTGACAAAAACTTCAGCCTGAAGCCTTGCTTGAACTAATGTGACAGTTCTGTAACTTTCACAGTTCTGTTGTGACATGTTCCTAAGGAGGAAGTTTATGCATTTTAATATCAACACTTGCTGGATCTTCAAATTGTATATATATCTGAAGGTAGTTGAAGGCAGTTATACTTGTTCTGAATCCAGAATGCATCATGAAGTTTGCCCCTTACTGAATTACTTATATTGTATCATATGAGGAATCAGGACTTCCATCACTGTGATGCTGTTTAAATTACTTGTTATGTTTATTAATTATGTTTATTAATGATCATGCTCAGAATACCATCACAACATACTTAAAAAAATAATTGTATTCTTCTAAATAGCAAAAGAAAAGGATGTTCAAAATTTGGAAATAAAGGAATAATATTTAATAGATGCTCTTTTACAGTTCCTGATACTAGTAGGTTTTTTATTTAACAAGAGAAGATACTGCATGAAGTGCATAAAAACTTTGTCCAGTTTGGATGAGCTACAGATGGTGTACTATGTGTCCTTTCATGGTTTTTGAACTTAATGAGTGTTTCATTGAGGAGGTATTATATAGTATTATTGTGACACCTTATTGTGATTATTATTGTTAGGTATTATGATATTATTATGATATCGAACACAAATTTTAATTAATTGTCTGCGTAGAGATTTTTTTTGAAGGATTTGAAAGGAACTGCTTTCTAGACATATACTGTATTTTAAAAGAACACAAACTAGTTTGTCACAAGCAAAATAACAGGATTTAAAGATTACTGAATATCCGTTTGAAATTCCTTTGCTTATTCTAATGTTTTGTCCTATCCTAGTTAAAATATTAATATATTCAGTATCTTATTTGCCAGCTGATGGACAACGGAAAAACAAATGGCACCTTTTAGCTCATAAGAAAGTTAACATAAAACATCACTTGCAATTGAACAGGTCTATGGAAAGTTCAGGAATATTTGTAATAATATAATTCCTTGCCCCTACTTAGTATCTTTCATTCTATGTCAATGCATTTTAAAGTTATTAATTCTCTGAACTGTCACAGAACAGAGAATCAAATCTGACTCCTAACTGATGGGCAAATGCTCCACCTCCTCATTAAGCATTCGCTTTCAAGCAATGAAGCAGAAGTTTAACTAGCTCACTGATCAATATCATGTTGTAAGGTAGTTTATTTATTTAAGTTACAGCCTAAATAGATTATGCAAATTTGGAAGTCCAGTCTATAGTCTGGTATTACCCAGCTCCACAACTCTCACTGCAGCTATTATAACTGAAATGTGTAGAAGATGACCATGAGATCTTACAAGAAGTCAGCCAGGAAGCCAATCAAATACCCAGATGCTACACTGAAAATACAGATTTGAGAGCTTTCCATCTGGGATCTTGCATCTGCCAAATTTGTCACATAAGTGGTCACAGCAGTTATGCTCTGTGCTCCAGATGAGAGAGAAAGGCACTGAAGGGAGCCATTTACCACCCTGCAATCAACAGGAAAATGCTGTGCCAACTGAAAGTGTAATCATATCTACAGCAATGTGCTAATGAGCTCCAAAACTGTTCAGTAGAATAGGAGAAGTCTCTAGAATATAAAGAAATCAAATACACTGTCCACAGACATCAAATTATGTGGTAACATTTATGATTAAAAATCTTCATCAGCCATTAGCTGTCTATAAAAACAGTAAAAACAACCCAATAGCTAAACTATGCTGGATTGCCTGGCTTGATTGCATACTTATGGTTCTTTCTTCACAGGTAGCTCAGCCATTAAGCCAGTAAAAGCATCATTTGTTCTTCAATCTCATGTCTGAGAGAGGCTAAATATAAGGTTTTCTTTGTTTTCCTCCTAGCTAAATATTAGCAATTTGATTGGTCAGTGGAGAAACAGGCAAACCAACAACAAGAAAAAAGAAAACTCAAGATCATATTTGATCATTCTGGGGTAAAAAGCATTCTTGTTTTGTTCACTATTTTTCTCCTAAGTGATTAACAGTGCTACAAGTGAAAGTCTCCTTTCCTGAGGTGACGCTGAGCTGTATAGAACTTTTGGCAAAATGGGGGATTGTCTTTCTCCACCTTTTGCCTAGGTTAGATTATAAACTGAGCTAATGCCCATTTTGTGATGTTTCTGTGCAGAGCATGATATGACAAACTTGACTGTGTTCTATGGAATATATATAAATAGACTGAGAACAATGACCACTATTGATACTGTAAACAGGAAGAACAGAGTGCAACCACCAGAAATCAGAAAACTTCTTTTGACTAAAAAGTCATACAGATAATCATCTAGTACATTTCTAAACAAAATAATTAGAAAATACAAGTTTAATAGGGTGAACCTGTTTAATAAAGATTGGCAATAAAAGTATATATATATTTTATATAATAAAATGTATGTAATCAAATTATATACTTTTGTTGTCAATTCTTCTACAACTTAACAAAAGACCAAAAAGAGACTGAAAAGCTTTTTCCTTAAAGATATCCTAATTCTTTTTTACTTTATTTTATGGAAGAGAAAGATTGTTTGAAGATATGGAGGTTCTCCTGAACTGACCCTAATAAACCATGAGGCACACTGTGATACAGCTAATGCATGCTAATGAAGGAGCCATATGAATTCCATTTGTTATTCTTGATAACGTATAGCCTTGGGAAGACAGTAAATTGGGGAAGCTACTGAGTAACAAATCATCCCACTCCTTCTGGCTGTTTGTTCCAGTAGTTCATTAATTTATATAGCAAAAGTGGAAAATATCAATATATCATCAATATTAACATAGTACTACTACGGGTGTAAAATATTTATCTGGGACAGCTGGTGATGATGTGTTCTCTGTCACTCTCCTTTATGTCAGTACTCTGAGCATGAGATAATTTTCCTTAAAAGCCAATGTACTGGCTTTTTCTATTCTAACAATATAGTCTACCTGTGCCCTGTTTACACAGGTTCAGTATATCTTTACAAAATGAAACCCTTTCAGAAGTGAAGGGGTTACACAAGCAAGTTGCACAACTGTCATCATTGTGCAATAGTTTTCTGAAAGTGTGGAGGACAATGAAATCTCTTGTGTTTCCTTAGATCAGGGATTCCTATCTGAATTCCAGGAGTTTGGCAGACCGTATTTTGGCTAGTTTTCCAGACCAGATGGCACTGAAGGGTAATACTAACTGGCTTGCATCCTTCAAAATCAGCCAACCTCTTTCTCTTGACAGTTTATCCAAAGAGCTACTTATTTTCCATCAAGGCTGTTAAATAAATGAGGCTGAATTGCATTATATGTTGAAGTTTCTGCTAATGAAGCAAAATAAAACACAAAGTAAGCTTCTTATTAACTCATAGTGAAGTACCTGTGGAACTGCTGTACTTCCTACAAGGATTCTCTTTAAAAAGAGTATCAAGGAAGACCTAAAGGCAAGGTTAAACAAAAATCAGCATGCAAACACCTCCAGATAATGCAATAGCTGATTTATGAACAACATAAAGAGGAGACATATCTCTTCTTAAATTGCTTTGTCTGTTTCTTTTACATTTATTTTTGCTGTATTTCATGAGTAAACTAGATAGTCTCTGATATAGTCTCTGATAAAATTCAGACTGGTTAATTTTTTTTTTTTTTTTGGAAGGTAGCGCAATCCTCCACTTACATGCTTAACCAAACAACAAAAAAAAAAAAGCTAGGAATTTTCCTCCTTTTTTGTCACCCCAGAAGGCACTGCTGCCTCAAGTTCCTCCTCCTCTTCTGCTGCTGCCTCCTTGCAAAGCCTGGGGAGCTGTACATTAAAAAAAAATCACAAAGCTGAAACCATTTGTTGTGTTACGCAAAGGAGAAAATCATGCAATACTAACTTGCTGATTGCTAACAAATTTTTCAAGCACCAACAGAATGCAATAGGTCTGTTACCTCAGAGAAATTCTTCATAAGAGTCATGCGTGGAAGATGAGAACTGTCAGCCAGAAATGTTTTACATTCAACTGCAAAGAGGTGCACAATAGTAGATACCATGATTTCGAGAAAACACGTAGGCGATAAAAGAAAAAAAAATCCTTAGCCTATAACATAAATTAAAATAGTATGTAAATGGAATGCATCAAACATAACAAAGTAGAAGAAAACACATCTTGCAATAGTGTGGCAGGAAGAACAGGCTTAAAAGGAGTGATGTACTTGGTCTTGCACAATTAATGCATTCATGAGAAAACATCCAAAGTGCTTGAGAAGATTTTGCAGGTGACAGAGAAACTGAAATGGAACTGAAAAAGTAATGCTCCTTAGAGAATCTTCATCACCCTACATCAGAATCTCAGGGAGGTTTATTGTTGCGGCAACATTTTAGGCACAGCTGTTTAATAGACACAGGATTCAAATCTTATGTTAAGAGAGAAATCTTAAAAACTGATCCAGCATTCCCTGGGAGGAAAACTAAGTAGAAGACAGGATTTGTTTTCTAATATGGATGTTAATGGATCTTCCCCTATTCATGTATCTGGAGCTGTTTTGATACTGAGTGATGCATGGACTGTTTAAAGGGCATGCTAGTGTGTTGGTGCAAAGTGTGTAGTGCACTGAGCTCAACATACAGTCTCCACTTTAAGTCATAAGAGCTTAATCAAAATCCTGATCAACTCATCACAATGTTCCACAGTCCAACACTTCTGCAAATCTTAATAACCTCTTCCACTTAAAATAGAAGCAAACTCATTGCAGAAAGTCTATAAGGCAATAAAAATATTCCAGAGTAATAAGCTAAGAACTCTTATCTATAAAGAAATATTCCTGCTCAAATTCTTCCAAAGCCAGTGAGAGCTGTCTCTTATGAGTCAAGGTTAGCTGGCAAAGCCAGCATAGAGCTAACGTTATCCTGGTTATTGCAGTTGAAGAGGAAAGTTAATATTCATTGTATTTGATCACCAGATTTATTTTTATTTTTTTTATTTTTATTTTTATTTTTATTTTTATTTTTATTTTTATTTTTATTTTTTTTTGGTATCATTTGAAATATTCAAAGCTACTTGTTCTGGCATTAATTGTTAGCAGAATCGCTACTTAACCTCACCTTTGCCTTGAGGTCAGTGACAATCTTTTCTGAGTTTGTGGACAAAAGTTAGGTCTACAAAATAATTATTAGGTTAATAATTAAATTAACCTATACAGTTTATTGCTATAAATAAGCACTTAATCACACAATGCTTATATATTTGAAATAGCCAGTATATCACGTTTCTGTTGTCCAAGTGGAGAAACAGACGTTTCATAAACTATTTTCTGGTAAAACACATTTTTTATAAAGCCGTTGTTCCGGAATAATAGATTGTATAGGTCTTTTTCAGTAATTATTCCTGCATATAAGCTCATTTTTTGAAATTTACAAGCAAATACAAAGAAAACAAATACAACAAAACAAAGGACGTTAATTTTGTAATGAATATTTACATAATAGTGTTAACATTAGTTTATTAAAATTAATGTTTTTTCCCGTTTTTAGAAGAAAACTATTATTATCCAACATTTTGAATGCATAGAATGTAAGATCTTAATATAAATATATTGAGTTTATCTGATCATTTCTTCAGTTTCCTTTATACAAACTGGAAGGCAAAAAACAGACTTTATAATGCATAGATTTCTAAAACCCGAATCCTAGACCAATTAGTTGATAAGAAAGTTAATTTCCAGATCAAGGGCCCTTATAGATAATCTGCCAGCATCCCTGCTTTTACATGTTGAATCTCAAGGTCATGTATTTGCTGCTGTCTTCAAGTATCATTTCCTCAAAGACTTGGATATGTAGATGGTAACAATACTATCTTATGAAGACTGAATATAGGTGACTTTGATTCTGTCATTTTCTATCATTTCCTTACTGACTTTACAGTCAGTGTTTGCATCCTTTAAGTGTGTCTTTGTGTGTTGTTTTTTGTTGTTGTTGTTGTTGTTTTTTCTTCTTCTTCTTTCTGGAGAGCTTGAAAGAGTGATACAGGATTGACAACAGAAATACAGAACTTGGGCATCCTTTTGGCAAAACAGAGTCTGGATCCAGACCAATCTGTCATCTGAATAACTGCACTGTGCTTTTACAAAATGGTGAGCCTTAAGAGCAAAAGATATACAAGAAATGCATTCTGAAAAGCAGAAAAATAGAAATACATAGTCATGCACATATTAAACAGACGAGAAGGTTAGATATACATCTTCAAAATTCTGACAACTGAATGATTTACTGTCTTAATAATATCTTGTTTTTTTGGTCCATATGATAAAGAATATTAAGTTTCATGAAAATTCCATTGCCATTTTGTACCTTATTTTAATTATTTTCTCTGAAAGTCATGATCTGTGATCAAGGTTTTAAGTGTTCTGAGAAATATATCTACCATTCAAGCCAGCCCAGAAATTGATTTTATTCTCAGTGCTTTTAGCCTTCCTTCTAATTTCAGGATATCAGTTTTCGTTGTACCTAAAATGTATACTCAAAAGTAGTGTAAGGTAGACAAACTTCTGTGGAGGTCAGTTAATGGAAAATTTAAAAAATCTGAATTTCTCATTAATAAGTAACACATGATTTAAAAATCTGGTCTTAAAATGCTGGATTTAATTATGTAGCGTCACAAGTGGATAGATGGTTGATCACCATCAACCATTGATCATTCACTTGTAACTACTACTAACTATGCTTTCTGAGTTCTATCATAGGCTCAAACACTGTACATATGATCAGAGTGCTTTTTACATAAAATTTGTCTAATAGCAAATCAGAAATTGCTCTTAACTGCCGCTAAATACACTTCATTAGTAGTAGTTGTGTTAACTGGTCAGGTAGTAGACAATGGTGAAGGACGCCTGGTAACTAAGATGATATTAATTCCGTAGAACAACTCCTAGAAAAAAAAATATGTTATTTTCTGTGCTGGGAAAGGTGAACTGTCTACCACAGGCTGCAGAGGAATAGAAGGGGAAAAGAAGATAATGCAGATTCTTTTTACAGTAATTATTTTTTACAATAATAAATTCTACATTATCAAGTGACAATAAGGTGGCCTAAGAAATTTCCATCACTGGAAAGTTTAAAGATGTTAATTATAGAATGGCATGGATTGGAAGGGACCTTAAAGATCATCTAGTTCCAAGCCCCCTGCCATAGGCAGCGATGCCACCCACTATATCAGGTTGGCCAAGGCCCCATCCAGCTTGGCCTTGAACACCTCCAGGGATGGGGCATCCACGACTTCTCTTGGCAACCTGGTGCAGTGCCTCATACCCTTACAGTGAAGAATTTCCTCCTATAAAGTCCTCCACCATCCTTTTTATAGGACCCCTTTAAGTATTGAAAGACTGCAATGAGGTCTCTACAGAGTCTTCTCTTCTCCAGGTTGAACAAGCCCAGCTCTCTCAGCTTTTCTTCATAGGAGAGGTGCTCCAGCCCTCTGATCTTCTTTGTAGCCCTCCTCTGGACTCTCTCTAACAGGTCCACAGCTTTCTTGTGTTGCAGGCCCCAAACCTGTATGCAGCTAGGTGGGGCCTCACAAGGGCAGAGTAGAGGGGTGACAAGCACCCCCCTTGACCTGCTGGTCACACCTCTTTTGATTCAGCCCAGGATGCAGTTGGCCTTCTGGGCCATCAGTGCACACTGCTGGCTCATGTTGAGCCTTTTGTCCACCAGAACCTCTAAGTCCTTCTCTGCAAAACAAACAAACCTTCGTCCTGAACATTAAAAGAAATGTCTGTCTGGGGAACTGAGGGCTATATAATCTGCTGAGCTTCTTCCCAACACTTCAAAACAAAATAAATATTATAACAACAGAAGGTCTCCCTAATCCTCTCTCTTCCATAGTTCATCATTGCTTCAGATAAACCCTCAGACCTTTTCCTTTCATTCATTAATACTAGATAAACAAAAAAAAAAAAGTCAAAGACAGCATGTGAATCCAAATAAACAAGGAGGCATTCAGAAAACAAATTGCTATTTAAAGCTCCACATTACTATTTATAAACGAGTACAACTGTTTTCATGAAAGGTATGTGCACATTGAATCAGGAAGTGCCCTTTTCTAATCAAGACTATATATTTCCACAGAAAGATTTTCAGCAATAAAAAGGATGATCTCTCTTCTCCAATCAAAGATGGTTGATAGAAGCAATTTGTAAGAAGAAAAAAAAAAGTTAGCTTTTAACTAACAATATTTCAATTTCGTATTGTATGGATAGGTAGCAAGCAGAGTGGCTATATATATATAAATTTTACCTACTCCATACAGACATTTGTTATTACTGTCAGGAAAAAAAAGTTCTATATCCTTTAAGGCAGAAGACCGTAATTCATGCTGAAGAACTTCAAACTTCTAAGATATGGCTTAGATAGTAACAGTGGGTAGTACTTCCTTTGAATCAGAATTTAAACATTCAATAAAATTTCATAATTTTATATTTCACTGTAAATACTTCACAGATTTACTGAATATTTTTATTTATTCTGCCTCACAGTAAAAATGCAAACATATTATTAAAGTGTAAGTTAAGTCTTACAGAACAGGAAGCTCATTTTCTAGGGAATTTATCTGAAAAGAAAGAAGGAACTCATAATCAGAAAAAAAAAAAACACACTACTCAGCATGGTGTGTGTTCATTGGATATAAAGCATACAATCATGTGGCTATACTACCCTTCAGTGATACAAGATTGACTTTAGAGTTAGTCACAGACACAGCTAGAGAACACCAGATCTGTCATGGCTTCCGTATCCTGAATGTCTTGTGAAGAACAGTGAGTATCAGAATGGGATCTATTATACAGTTCCATTTCTTTCCCACTTGTTGTTATTACTTTTTATTTTATTGGTGGCCAAATAATCAACTGTCCTTCTCACAGCTGGACTTTTCAATGCAGACACTCAAGTGTGAGCAAAGTAAACCTTGGAGAAAGGAAGAGTAACATCCACCTCCTGCAGCATTGCTCTCAGGTTTAGGAGGACAACATTATCAAGGCAGAGAACAATTCTTTTTAAAATTAAAATTTCAATCTTCTCTGTTTTTTCCCCGTCCAGTCTTCCTTCTCTCAGTAGAAGCTTCCTGCTTGAACTAACACTCAGGTTGCTTAATTCAGTTTCATAAATCAGTTTGCATAAAGGCTCAAAATAGTTTTACAAGAAATCTCGGAAAATGAGATTTGGCTTTTCTGACTGCCAGTCGCTGACTGCATATAACCCTTTTGCTAAACGTGAAAATTGGAAGTTAGTATATCAGTATCGTAATACACCTAACTTTCCAGTCCCTGAAGGAGCTATTGCAGGGGAGTGAATATGTATATATATATTTAAATAACTGCTCACTATAGAAAGCAGATAGATATTTAATTTTCTCTGTATGAGAGACTGAGTCTGAACATGCATTAGAATGTTTTCTCCAGAGAAGTACTGTCATCTGCTGAAGACAAAATGAAACAAACAAAAAAACTCCCACCTATATTTTAGAAGCAAATTTCTTCATAGTTTCCCATATCATTAACAGAAGTACTAGCAGCCACAACGTGAGCATATTTTGATGGACACTCTGACCAGGAACCAGGATTTTGCTGGAACATAATATGACTGTTGTTACTAATAAAGTGATTAGGGAATTTCTATGAGTATGGGAATTAAAAGGAGCTGTAGGACAAGACACTTGAGAAATGTTTGTCTCTCAGAATTTCAAAAAGAACCCTGCCTTCAAACAAGATTCTGAATTCTTTCACGATTGCCAATATCAGACCAGTTTGCACTGGATGATTGCTCACACACACATGCACTGGTAGAAAGCCAGAAATCTTATTCTATGCACTTTTATTCCATTGAAGTGACCAAGTATAATCACAGAACTTTCATCTCATAAGTGCAAAAACTGCTTGTGGAGCGTGTACATTCTCAGATCTCCCTTTGTAATAAAACCCAACACTTTTACACAATTCTTTCCAATTCATGTCAGCTGAAATGTTATTTTAACTAAGGCTTATAACACTAATTATAACACTAATTGAAGTGATATGTGGTATCAAAGGCCTCAAAGCCCAACTAAATATTTAAATCCAATGTTCTTCAATATAGAGAGATGTTTGGATTTGATTTGATTCTTACATAACAGTGAGTTTTGACAAGGAATCTCTGCAAAATTCAGGAGGATCTGAACCTAGGATCGTGAGAATCACCAAGAAAATGTAATAACAATGAAGTTAAAGATCTAATTACATGCAAAGCAGCATAAGCCTATGGTAAGAATTGTTTTAATTTGGGATTTGGAGAGGGATGTCAAGTTTTCTTTAATTAGCTGTTTATCCTGGGAGCTTGTATTCTTGATACAAACATGCTGGTAGCACATGCAAGGAAAGAAGAAAACAAAACTAAACTGTAAATTAAAGCAGCAGTGATAACACTTGTATTATAAACATTATATTCCTTCTTCAGCTAACATGCAATATTGTCCATAGAATGATCCTTAGGAATTCACACAAGACAATGATAAACAGTCTCTATCAAGATACAGAATACTGCTATCCTAGACAACCTTTCAATTGAAGGACTATTTTAATCAATGCCAAAGAATAGAGCAGCATTAGTTTGTTTGTTGTTGTTGGTTTTTTGTTTGTTGTTTTCCGAGAGGGGTGAGGATGGGGAACAGTTGTGTGTCAAATAGTCTAGTACACCTAGCAAGATACTAACAAGAGAGAAAAAGCTCTCACATGAGCTTAGCTGGTCGCTATGTATAGCTACTCTGGAGAAACTCAGGCTGTGGTCTATGGCAGTTACTTGCTCAGATTCACACATCTGATACCCATGTTTCCATGACTCCTTTTCCTCAGCACCATCTTTTCTGGTCTTGCTGCTGACATGTATTCCTTTTCACGAAATGCTAACGTTTTTGTTAGTAGCACTTAAAACATTCTCCAGCAACTACACTATTTGTCTTTATTAGTCAACAGCTGCTGGATGCTTTTAAAACATTTTCAGAGGGTTTGTGAAAGTGTGGTGACTAATTACCTTTAATTTCACATCAATTTACTAATTTCCTGGCCAACAGGACATCCCTTGTCCTAGATATACAAGGATTATGATGTACATAGATGTACAAGGATTTAATGGCCTCAACACAGTCAGCTGTTAGTGGAATCACTTCATACCTAGTATGGTTTCAAGATGTCTTTATCTGTGTAAGCTTCCCAAAAATGAGTTTAAAATAAAAGAATGAAATGGCAAAGTTTTCAAAATGGTTTTAACAAAGAAACCTTTAATATTCTTTCTTTCCTCCCCCAGGCAATGATCTAAGTATAACACATTTGCAATAGGTAGATCTTGTAAAGTTTTGTCTTTTTTGTACAGTCAAAGTTTGGAAACTTTTTCTAAAATTATCAAACAGAATTTCTTAGATGTTTTAGCCTTCAACAGCCTCAAAAGGCATTAGAGTTTATTCGGCTTTTTGATATGCTAAATCAGTCATATAATTGATGAGAATTCAGTAATACTGCTTCCCCAAAATTAGCACAGAAACTAAGGAGGTTATGGGTAGCTTTGTGCCATTTTGGATATTTAAGACTCCAGTATGTGTTTGGATCTGCTGGATGATCCCATTCAATGAACCTTTCCTCCATACAGAATACTAATAAAATTAATAGTCTACTTCAAGTTAACATCTAGTGTCTAGAGCACTTAGACTTCCTTTTATCATATTATTTTATCTGTATTAACAGGAGAATAACACTTAGAAGTTGCAGTGCCATGATGTTAGATCTTTTATAAACTCCTAAACAATTCACAGAAGAAGGATGGCATGCATCTCTAGCCAGGCAACCATTTCCAATTTTGGACAAATCTTAAATGGCAGCAGTTTGAATTTAAACAGTGAACCTATTTACAAGGTTCACCTCTTTCTTCCTCCTCCTATGTCCTCTATTTCTGTAAACACAGACAACTCAATATAAAATTTCAAACGGGGTATTCCGTAAATTAATTAGAAGAAAATATTTTCTTGTGTTGAAAATGGAAAATCCATATCGACATACACAGTATCCAAGATTATCCTCCATATTAAAAGCATTACTAATTTAGAGTGGAGTAACTCTTCTTGTAAAATATTCATTTCAATTGTGGGATTTTTCTTCCATGACAACAGGAAATTCCATTGGGATTTATCTTTTACTATCTATTAAAGGTTTTCCCCCCACAGCATCAGTGTCAAGTCTTTGTATTTGTAGTAACTCATTGTAAGATTTTACATTAATGTAAGACTCTTAAAGTAATACATATGCCAATATACCACCACTTTTTCTAAAGCATCTCTGCAAATATACATGTGCATTTTATTAAAATGCATTAGCACAACACAATGTATATTCATTTAAATCCTGACACATCTACATGTTTAAAACAAATGGTTTTGTCTTCTAGTTGCTTTTCTCATCCTTGTATATGCTAGTATTAATTTCAGATCTGAATTCTGGCTTCCTAGATGTACTTGGAACAAGGATTCTGATTCAAGCAAATCTTTGCTAAATATTTGTAGTGGTTGGCAGTTTAAGAAGTGCGTATTTTAGAACTAAGGCATTTAGAACGTATTTTGCACTAAGGTATTATACCAAATACTAAATCTATTTATTCCTTTTCTTTTACATTGCTTACAGCTGCTTTTAGAAAGTCTTAAATATATGTATATATATATATATAAAGAAGAAAATCCTCAAATACCTCAGACTTTTAAGTTGAAAAACAAAGATAATTTCTGCCCTACCTTGTGCTTTTGAAAAGTAATCAGTCCTAGTTAGTAGCAGAGCAACTTCAGTGAGCCCTAGCTAGTAATTCAATTGACTGAATTCTCCTGACCCTTTCCAAATTCCATTTCCAGTTCTACGGTCAGGATTAGTGTAGATTTAGCCCCTGATAGACAGATAAAACTAGCAGTACGTGCAGACATGCTGTTTATTAGACTGGATCTCAGGTATCTGTGGTTGCTGAAATGGACTGTCAGTTAAAGAAGATGGGGAAAAGAGGAGCACTATCCTGCTGTCCCTTAAAACAATAACGTCACTATTCTCTCCAGTCCCTAAATCAGAAGACATCTGCTTTGCTCTGTTTTTGATAGGCTTGAAAGAATACTCACAAAGTTTTAAACTCTGAACATTTTTTTAAACAAAGTCTAATAAATTTAATATAATATCAGCAAATATTATATTATTTGCCCGGGGAATTAACTCTATTAAGAAATTAATTCCCAGTGTCATAAATGTAGGTACTATAACGTACTGTTACTGACTGTAGAAAACCCTAAAACTTGGTCAAAGGTGAAAATACAGCAGCAAGCGACCACTCTGGGAATGATGATGCAACTGTAATGTTTAGATCATGAAGACTGCTTGGACTTAAAATTTGCTTACACAGCATTTCAAATTCATTTATATTCTCAGCAATTCCAAGAGCCTTATAAATCACAGTTCTGTGGAGTACAGATATCTGTACCAAAATATCTTTTGTGAGTCAGCAAAGCTACATTTTAGGACAACACGCCAAATAAGATTTTTACTCTGCCTATTCCCCTCTTTGTCAGAAGAATTTAGAAAAATGAATGTAGTTTGCCTTTGTCGTGCATGGGATGCCTTTTACAACATCTTTAGGTATATCACAAAATAATCAGGCAGATCCTCTAAGACTGGCTTTGGAGAAAACTGGAAAAAAGAAAAGAGGAATAAAAACAGAACTCTGAAGAGACTGAATACCTTCTCAGAGCTGAAAGGACTGACTGGACTTTTCAGAAGAGATTAAAATGTTTGCGCATTCTTTATCTACATCGTGAATGATAATTTCTAAATACCATCTGTGTTTAGAGCTACCTGTTAGATATAGCATCTGCCTTCACTTACTCCAAAACCAAACAGAACAAAAATTTCCAGTCACCGCTAAAATTGCAAGTCTTGAGATACCTTTCCAAAGAAATATAATGAAAACCAAAATGTGGTCAGAAAAGATCAAGTAAACAGTTAATGACTTACTGAGGTTTTGTTTGTTTATTTTTCCATTTGCAGCAAGAGAAACAAGGAAAGCATTTTTTTACATTCACAAAGTTGTATGCATATATAAAGAGATAACTGAGAGGCTAGGGCTACAGGTTGCCATGCTTCTCCTCCTCTTACATCACATGTATGAAGAGGTCTTTCTATGTTACTTGCAACTAACTTAGATCCTCAACTCTACTTTCCTTACCCATCAGACTAAGGAATGTAATTAGAACAAAGACACTGTTTGAAGATCTGGAAAAATGAAAACAAAAACCCTCTAGAAGTCTTCATAAGGCCAGTAAAAAACAAACAAACAAAATCAAATGTTCTTGAATTTTATTTCTAGACATTAATCCTCCCTCTAGGACAGTTTTCTAAAACTGCTGCTATTATCTCTCTCACACACTTTTTTCTTACACATATTTCCTTGTTCTTATATTTCTAGCTAGCCTTCTGTGGAAAAATTATACTGTTTCTGCAACACATTAGAATCATAGAATCATAAAGATTAGAAAAGACCTCCAAGATCATCTGGTCCAACCATCCCCCTACCACCAATATCACCCACTAAACCATGTCCCTAATCATCACGTCCAATCTTTCTTTAAACACCCCCAGGGATGGTGACTCCACTGCCTCCCTGGGCAACCTGTTCCAATGCCTGTTTACTCTTTCTGGGAATAAATGTCTCCTAATTTACAACCTGAACAACCTGGCACAACTTGAGGCCATTCCCTCTAGTTCTGTCTGCAAGAAGATGCCAACCCCTAGCTCCCCACAACTTTCTTTCAGGTATCTGTAGAGAGCAATAAGGTCTACCCTGAGCCTCCTCTTCTCCAGACTGACAAACCCAGTTCCCTCAGGTGTTCCTCATAGGACTTACGTTCCAGAGCCTTCACCAGCTTTGTAGCCATTCTCTGGTCATGCTCCAAGGCCTCAATGTCCTTCTTGTACTGAGGAGCCCAAAACTGAACACACTACTCAAGGTGCAGCCTCACCAGAGCAGAGTACAGGGGGATGATCACCTCCTTGGCCCTGCTGGCTACACTATTACTGGTACAAGCCTGGATGCTGTTGACCTTGTTGGCCACCTGGGCACACGGCTGGCTCATGCTCAGGTGAGCATCAACCTCCAGATCCCTTTCCACTGCATAGCTTTCCAGCCACTCTGCCCCAAGCCTGTAGTGCTGCATGGGATTGTCGTGGCCAAAGTACAGGTCCTGGAACTTAGCCATGTTGAACCTCATCCCATTGGCCTCTGCCCATCCTCTCCCCCCTTTAAGGCTAGTCCATTCCTTGATGTCATAATATAACAAGAAACAGGACAAAATACATCTTTTTCTTTCTTTTTATGCACTAGTCAGGAAAAAAAATCCTAAAAGTGGTATTAGCAGTTGTCCAGGAAGTAAGTGTTCTGGGATTTCTGATAGAAAAAGGAAAAGCTATAGTCTGTCATCAGCAAACTTCTTTAATATACCTCTGGAAATATTCAGCTCACAAGCTGAAACCCCGGTGGTATGAAGGCTTAGATAGTAGAATATAGAAAGTATGTTTATGCTTACATGTTTAAGCATACATTGCTAAAAGAGTACAAAAATATTTAAGGAAGAGACAAGTGAGAAGACCCCTCTTGTAGTGAAGGGAGTGATGGTTCATTATAACTGTTCAGCTCTCCAGGTCTCTCATCATTAAATAGCTTTCTGTGGTCTTCTTCCTTCTTCATGAATTTTTCATCCTAATTTATTTGATCATTTCCCACATATAACATGCTTTATACTTTTTCTCATCCTTGGTGTCCTTTTCTAAATCCTTTCTGGCTTTACTGTATCTTTCTTGAGAGAGAAAAGGAAAAGTTACTGGTATTCCATGGAGTCCATCTATTTCAACAGCAGCACAATGATCATCT
Source organism: Aythya ferina (assembly GCF_964211825.1). Classification (NCBI taxonomy): domain Eukaryota; kingdom Metazoa; phylum Chordata; class Aves; order Anseriformes; family Anatidae; genus Aythya; species Aythya ferina. The sequence goes on along the minus strand of NC_140301.1, from coordinate 15,333,850 downwards.
TATTTTATTTTCTATTTCTTTTCCAATAATTTGTAGGATTCAGTTTATTCTTCTGGCTGCTATTGAACTGGTATTTTGATAGAACTACTTATTCTAACTCAAAGGTCTTATTCTTGAATGGTAATAGGCTGTGAGCCCTTGCTATGTGTGTAAACTTAAAATTGATTGAGTGGAGCAAGGGATACTTTGTACATAACTACATTCAATTTTCACATTGACATTTTATAACTTAATCACTGGGTATTTTAAGGAAATTCTGCAGTTCTTCGTATTCAGATTCTGTCTCTACCAAATAAATTAAGATTGCCAGCAAATTCTGTCACTATTATTCACAGCTTTTTTTCACATGTGCATGCGTGCACTGAGTGATATAGATCCTATGGAAGGTCCCTAGTGACCTTCACTGTGAGAACAGATAATTTAGTCTTATTCTGTAATTCCTGTTTTCCTCTTTGGCAATGACGATCATATCAGAAGTTCACTAAAATTACAAAAAGTGTTTTTTGTTTGTTTGCTTGTTTAAAAAAAATTCATTTGTCCGTATAATATTTTTTTTTCCAATTCTTTTAAGGAACTGCAGAAGATTTATGAGACATAACTCTAAAGATCATGACAAATATTACTTGTATATTGTTCATTTATGGGTACCCTAACTATGTTTCTTTCTGTAGGTCCTATTAATTAGCCTCATAAAATATCTGGCTTATCAGTTACAGTTATCCAAACTCATGGAATCTTAGAGAAAGAAAAAGTGTAATTTTTCACAATAGTATATTATCTATTTCATAGTTCAGTTTTTTTATAGCTGTTGCATTTCCTCCATATTTCCTACATTCTTTAATAGAGATGTTTAATTATTCTGCAGTTGTAAGGATAGATTTATTTTCTGTCCCCCTTTGATTTTCTCTTAAATAAGTTTATTAATTTCTTCAAATTAGGCAAAAATAGTAATGACTCAGACTTAAGATTTGAATGTGCTTTGAAAGCCTATTAAAGAACACAACCAACAGGTAATAGAAATCTTAATAAAGAACGTAGAAGACAATAATTCTTCCATAATGCTTACATTTTTTAAAGCATCGCACAAAGGAATTTATAAACCTGCATAATCCACTATGTAGCTGTGCAATAGAAGTTTTTCAATTAGCAAACACTGTCAGTACCCAAATATTCTTTTTTTTTTCTCCATCTTTTTATGTATAAACCTCTAGAGAAAAAAGGGGAGAAAAATATCTCCAGAAATATGCTCTATTTTCCAGTATCTAATGCTCAGTTTTCCAAATGCAATTAGAAAATAAAGTCAGTAGTTTCTGACTTAGCGACAATTCCAACAAATAAACATATTTTTCACCTTACCTTACAATATGCCTTCTGCCTTTAAATTCAAATCACAGTACCCTCAAAGATAATATGCAGTCAAGTAACAATTCAATTAAACCAGCAAATCATCTATCACTAGTGTTTAGTGATTAAAATGTCCTCTGTTATCATCACTATCATCCATTAGTTAAAGGCAAGATTCATTTCAACAGAGGAAAATCAGCAAAATCAGTTGCAACAAATGTGATTAATCAGCTCTTAATTACCAAAGACTGACAGCATTTTTATTTTATTTATTTATTTATTTATTAAGAAGGGAATCCAGAATCAACTAGCAAGCAAATGCCTGAAGATGAAAATAATGAAAAGCTAGTTACAACATTTCTTCAGTTGAATTTTAAAAAATTGTATTTGTGATTGTCTGTGAGTTGTCAGTATTAGATATCATTAACCTTTTCTTAGCATTATGTGCAAAGCTTTACACGAGCACTTTGCTTGAGATAAACGGCTTTCATCACTGAGTTAAAGTGTAATGGATGCAGAAGCTTAGGCTATCTGGCAATAATACATTGAAGAGGAATAGTAGTATTAGAAATCCAGAAGATTAAATACAAACAAAACAAAACAAACAAACAAACAAAAAAACACACCACCACCAAAAAGAAATTGTACTATACTGGCATCTTCAGATTTGCTCAACACAGGCATATACATAGGACACAACATTTAGAGCAAGGTGTGGATCCATTACGCATACTGTCAATGACAGTGAGCAACTATAGGAAAAACAGGTTTTTGCTTTCTTTTTTGTCTGCTTATTCACAACAGTCTTTGTACTCCTTACAAAGAAAAAATAAAAATAGGACATTATATATGCTCTTTTATGTGTATATATATGTAATAATAAATAAAAAAAAAAAAGTCTAAATGTGCAGCTTTACAGATTAGTGATACCATCCAAGTGTTGTGTCTAGGATTTTTAGAGTCCTCACAGAGGTGAAAGAAAGGTTCTTATATAGACTGAATTCGCATTCTTTTCTGACTTCCCTTTAGAATTTTCTCTCTCTGTCTACCTCTGTTATTCAATGAAGTCATCTGTATAAATCTATATTGAGTCCTATAGGTGAAAATTTGAATACAATCAAAAATGTCTATATTTCCTTCCACTTTTAAAGCCCCTTTCCTTACTATTTTTATTGTTGTTTATCAGTTTTCATAGTTGTTGTTTTTTTTTTGTTTGTTTTTTTTTTTTTTAATGAAAAAAGAATTTATATCTCCATCCATAGCCACAGAAGTATAACAGCCTAATTTTAGTTAAATAGTCAAAAGACAGTGGATTTTTGTGAATGGGAATTTGTCAATAACATACTATTTAATCAAATGATGATGGTTTATTAACCTCAATAAGATTACATGTTCCCATATTTTTGTTTATACTCTTAGCTATGGATATATATTATTCAGGATATTGAAATAGTGAAAATCCAGTCCCCAAAATTCCTGTTATGTATGAAAGACTTAATTCAAGTTAGCTTTGATTTTGGATCTAGTTCACATTTAATTCATATTAATAAGAGTTTAGATGTAAAGGACGTTGCCTTTGGGGTGTTGCTGGGGTTGAGTGAACTGTATTCCTAAGATGGTTTTACTTGCTTTAATGGGAAATGGCTCTACCTTGAGTAATTCAAGTACACATTTAAAAAAAACTCCATGAACTTCTTGGGGTGAACCTATGATGTAATGAAGGCAGGGCCTTGTCTTCTCTTATGGAGTATTTTTTGCATTTGTTGGCCTTGTGCATAAATGCATTAAAATAGAAAAGAGAACTATGATATATACATACTTGCTAAATATATTTCCAGTCTAAATAAGTACATTGTTTTAATCTTGCATTTGTTTTATACCTTAGTGTTCCAGATTTTGTTGAGAAAAGCCTGTAATTATAAGCACTGACAAATAGATCAGATTTTCCTTTCTGCTTGCATGCTAATTACCTAACTTATTCTGATACCAACTGTGTTATACATCAAATGGTAGTAAACAAAGCAACAAGGACTGCAATCCCAGACAAATATTGTGGCTAGATATTCAGGTAGTGAAAAGTGTATTGTTAAACAAGAGTTCATTGCAGAAAGCTACCTCAGATCAGTGACGAAATTTAATTTCTCTCATACACAACTTCAGAAAAAAAGTCTATCGGAAGAAAATGGATTCAATTTACTAATTTAGTAAAGCATTGAAAGAGTTTAATATTATACAACAACACTATGATTGTAAATATCATTTTCTGAGATCTAGTCTGCACTTTTCAACTTATCAGCCTTCATGGATAAAGTGATAAATCATGCTGTTGATGAGAAGTCATATCTTTTTCAACCTTAATTTTGTGAAGCTCTATTCTTCCTATGTTTTCTGTGTTTTCAGAAATCCAATTTTCTGTGGAAGATTATGCCTATCACCTCATATATATTAATGATAAGACGATGGGCTTTCACTTTTCAGTGTGATCAATAATAAGTAACCAAAAATAAATAAATAATCACCTACTTTAGGGTTCTAGTGTTGGATTTTCTTCTCCATTCTCTTTCTCTCCCTTTCCAACTATTGTTTGTAATGTCAGCTAGTTTTTATTTCCTAACTTCTATACTTTACTGAGAGAACTGGCAGAGGAGCTGGCCAAGCCGCTTTCCATCATTTATTGGCAGTCCTGGCTATCGGGGGAGGTCCCAGTTGACTGGCGACTAGCAAATGTGATGCCCATCTACAAGAAGGGCCAGAGGGCAGAACTATAGGCCTGTCAGTTTGACCTCAGTGCCAGGGAAGCATATTATCTTGAGAGTCATCACACGGCACTTGCAGGACAAGCAGGCGATCAGGCCCAGTCAGCATGGGTTTATGAAAGGCAGGTCCTACTTGACGAACCTGATCTCCTTCTAAGACAAAGTGACGCACTTGGTGGATGAGGGAAAGGCTGTGGTTGTGGTCTACCTTGACTTCAGTAAGGCTTTTGACACCATTTCCCACAACATTCTCCTCAAGAAACTGGCTGCTCATGGCTTGGACTGGCGTATGCTTCGTTGGGTTAGAAACTGACTGGATAGCCGGGCCCAAAGAGTCGTGGTGAATGGAGTCAAGTCCAGTTGGAGGCCAGTCACTAGTGGCATCCCCCAGGGCTCAGTACTGAGGCCAGTCCTCTTTAATATCTTTATCGATGATCTGGATGAGGGCATCGAGTGCACTCTCAGTAAGTTCGCAGATGACACCAAGTTAGGTGCGTGTGTCGATCTGCTTGAGGGTAGGAAGGCTCTGCAGGAGGATCTGGATAGGCTGGACCAATGGGCTGAGGTCAACTGCATGAAGTTTAACAAGGCCAAGAGCCAGGTCCTGCACCTGGGGCGCAACAACCCCAAGCAGAGCTACAGGCTGGGAGATGAGTGGTTGGAAAGCTGCCTAGAAGAGAAGGGCCTGGGAGTACTGGTTGATAGTTGGCTGAATATGAGCCAGCAGTGTGCTCAGGTGGCCAAGGCGGCCAACAGCATCCTGGCTTGTATAAGAAGCAGTGTGGCCAGCAGGGCTAGGGAGGTGATCGTCCCCCTGTACTCAGCTCTGGTGAGGCTTCACCTCGAGTACTGTGTTCAGTTCTGGGCCCCTCGCTACAAGAAGGACATGGAGGTGCTCGAGCAAGTCCAAGCTGTTGAGGGGTCTGGAGAACAAGTCTTATGAGGAGTGGCTGAAGGAGCTGGGCTTGTTCAGTCTGGAGAAGAGGAAGCTCAGGGGTGACCTTATCGCTCTCTACTTAAAGGAGGCTGTAGCGAGGCGGGGGTTGGTCTGTTCTCCCATGTGCCTGGTGACAGGACGAGGGGGAATGGGATGAAGTTGCACCAGGGGAGTTTTAGATTAGATGTTAGGAAGAACTTCTTTACCAAAAGGGTTGTTAGGCATTGGAACAGGCTGCCCAGGGAAGTGGTGGAGTCACCATTCCTGGAGGTCTTTAAAAGACATTTAGATGTAGAGCTTAGGGATATGGTTTAGTGGAGGACTGGTTAGTGTTTGGTCGGGGTGGGACTCGATGATCTTGAGGTGTCTTCCAACCTAGAAATTCTGTGATTCTGTGAACTGAAAATGACACAAAAGAAAGGCTCACCAAAAATAAGTCATTCTGGCTTTTGTGGAAAGCAGACTTATTCTTACAACTTCATTAGTCTATGGAACTACTTCTGCTGATGTAAAATATCCTGTTTTTCTCACTACCTTGTCTCTCAAAAAAGCCAATGTGTCTTATATAACTCTCATATGTCATTCTTACTACAAAAATCTCACTTTGTGTAGTATTTAATGTTAATTACAATATATCCCTCTCAATTAGAGTAATTGTTATTCTCTCCCTCCCTCCTGTGGCTGTTTACTATGCCTACAATCTATCTACGTAAATGTTTTGGTTAAATGTACATCCTATCTCTGGGTGCCTATTATATGTATAAGCCTTTACATTGTTTCCATTCCACTAATAAAGTGTGGATGACACTTTTGACCAGAACAATCTGGCTTCTTTGAATGAAGTTGTAAAACTTAGCAAAAATAGTTGAAAATGATTGTTGGTTGGAAAAAAAGAAAAAAAAAAAAAAAAAAAACTGGTTCAGACTCATTACATTGCAAGGGGCTTCCAAAACCGGAAACAAATTTAGCAACATACTGTTTGGCATTTTATGGTTGTTTCCATGAAAGCAAGCAAGTTTGTTCCCAAGGCATGCATCCGTGGCCTTTTTAATTCCTTTAGTGAAATTATTTCCACTAATGTATTTTGTAAGACCAGGATTATCTTTCCTGTTTCAAAACCCTATAAGACCTGACCTACCTTTCCTGTTTCATAATATTATTAACACAGGGGTACATATTTTTATGTTATTAGGAATATCATTAATGGATTATAGATGGGATGTTATTAAAAACCCAAACATTTTCTTTGACATAGTCACCAATTCAAATTAAACTATTTGACAAGTCATAATTATTATGAAGCTATACAACATGATTTTGATGGTCATTCATGAACTGCTGGATAAAATTTGTCAAATAGATGACCACATAATTAAAACTGATAAAATAAATAAATAAAATAAACAAATAAATAAGAAAAAGAAAAAGAAATGAAATTGATCACAACACTTAACTATGAGAGAAGGTGAAGAATGCTACAGCTATAGTTGTATAGTTCTCTCAGAAGGTTTGTTAGGACTCACAGTAATGGGCGTAATTCTAGACAGGACGATATAAGAAAATAGGTTAGCTCTGACGGGACCACGAGACAAAAAGAACTTTTATCTAAAGCAAATGCTTATTAGCATTAACATTTGAATAAAAAACAACCAAACAAACAAAAACCTCACACTGACTAGGTTAAGACAAAAATAAAGAAGAAACAAAGATAAATAACTTTCCCTTTATATCGTGCACTTTTTCAAATCAGATCCTTGATTTGAAACTTGTTTTCAGCCAGATCTGACTTCCTGAGTTGCCACAACTACTGCAGAATACATTAAGAAATTCCTTTTCATCACCTGTCTGTTTCTCTCCAAAAGTCTTTGTTTCACTCATGAGCTGCAGACTTGCACCCTTCATGTCAGCTTTTCATTCATTGTGTATGATAATCCTGTGTCTCTGAAACTCTTCTTAGTCTTCCTAGTACCTTAGCTACTCCCAAAAGAAACAGCACTTTCCCTCATTATTTCATCTGACCCAATTGTTCGCCTTTTTAGAGGAAGTTGACAATACTGTGAACAACAAAAACATACCAACCAACCAATAAATAAATTAAATATCCTCTGCTTCATACTAGTCAATTAAGATTCCAAATTTGTCACCATTCCAATGTGACAAAAGTGACACTTTTCCAAATGTGTCCCACAGACAAAGTAGATAGTACCAATATACATATATATTTAACATTCCATTTTTGCAGTTCTATCTATATTTGTGTGTGTATATATTTATATGTGTGTGGTTCTTCTCTAATAAAGACCACACTTCACACCTATCCTCTCAATGCAATATTCTGAGTATAACAAAGTTCACAGCTTTGTAGTTTTGGGGGCTGATGTCCCAAAGCACATGACTGACAGTGTAAAGGAAAAGACAGTGGATCGCAGAATGTAGTGATTGTTTTAGCATCTGTGAAGAATGTATAAAGTTGTCAGTCCTGTGCCACATTACTTTTTATGTAAATTAAAAATTAATATAGTAATAAAATTGCAAATTTGAAGCTAAATTAAAAATTTAATCTGTGTTTTAGCTCTACCTTCTCTATTTAAGTCTGTTTTTACTAGCAAGTGATCGTAACTCCATAAAAAATACTCATCAACGCCATTTTTCTTTGAAAATAAAATAAAATAAAATAAAATAAAATAAAATAAAATGAAATAAAATAAAATAAAATAAAATACTATCAAGTGTCATAGTTGATGAAGAGGAAATATAAGAGTTTTGGTAGAAATAATTTAATTTCCTGTTTCTCATTAAGTTCTTTAATCTTCCACAGCATACATCTTGATTTAGAAAAATCATTTGAATCAGCCTACATTTGTTCATTTCATTGTAGATACTGTGAAAAAGTAGAAAAATCCATCACCACAGTACAGTTTTCAGTTGTTATGTTATATATAACTCAAAATAATAATAAATAAAGTCTGGTTTAAAATGCACTAACATATGTAGACTAATGTTTTCTCTTCATGACAAGTTCTCTTCTCGTTGCTATACCTGCATGCTCAGTATAGGTGAGGGTCTTTTCAAATCTTGTTGAAGAGGTTGTTTAGGAACTAGATTAAGCCAGTAGATGTATAATAATAATAATAATAGCTTTGTGAAACTGCATTTTTTTAAAATAAATATGCCAACATTGTCCTACTCACTACACAGAAATACATGTATTTTTGAATTTTGCATTGAATGATGGTTACGTCCTTATCCAACATTTAAACATATTCATAATTCTTTATACAATTCAAGCAAATATTCTAAATCCTTTAATAGATTTAGAGTACATTTATTTAGAGTACATTTTTAATTAAGATTAACTTCTGAAAAAAATGTTTTTGTTGTCCACCGTATCATAGTATGTTCCATGTTGTTCCAATTCAGTAGTTTATTCTCATTCATCAAAGTTTTTAGCCATGTTTATTTCTAAGATAAAAGCTGCATGTATTTCTTCAAAGTTTTGCAAGTTGTAAGGCGCAATAATTTACATATTCAAAACACATGCATGCATGTGTGATTTATATGGAATTCAATTAGTGTTTGTGAATTTTGCTCTGTGAAATAATATTCATATTATAAGCTCTCATATTGCTACTGTAGGTTATACAGTGACTAAGACTAATATAGATTCAGAGCCAAAAGGAATCAAATTAAAAAAAAAAAAAAAAAAAAGAATATTAATGAAAATTATATTTGATTTTGGTTTTGCAAGATAAAAAGTTAAGACAGTCAAGCGATATAAATTGTAAATTCCACTGGTCTTTATATTGCTTTAATCCCACTATTTTTTCCCTTTGATCTTGACAACATTTTTTTGAATATTAGGTTGCATTAAGGAGATTTGTGCTTGCAGGAGAGCTACAGGCCAAAAAAAGAGAGGTAGACTGAAAGGAAAAAAGATCCCAACACAACTTTTCAATGTCAGAATTGTATGACCCAGAATGAAGAGAAAGTATCTGAGAAAGTATCAGCATGAAAATATGTGATGAAACTATTTTTATCCTTTTGCATGTTAGTAGTCTAAAGAGAGTGCTAAAATTCTGTGTGCTTAGTCAAAAGTTTTAAACATATTATTCAGACTTGATTTTTGTTCCAATATCAAGTAACAATGTTAATAGTTAGGAAAACCAGCAGGGAAGGAAAGGATGGAAAAAGATGGAAGGAAAGCATAAGCTGTAGTGTTATGTTCAGGAATGAAATGGACTAAGATTCAATGACTAAGCTGCTCCTCGATGAGATTAAAATAGAGAACTTGGAAATAGCGCTGACAAATTGCCTCCTTTAGCTTAACAAGATATTTTTTTTATGTATTTATTTATTTTTTTTTTGTTATTCAACTTTAATAATGTAAGTATATTAATAATTTTCAGTTGTAAAACTGACCTATATAACATTAGTGATTGACATATAAAGCATTTATCTTGTACCATAATAAGTTTTCTATATGATAATGGTAATTAAAAGTAATATCTGCCTAAGGAACTTTGGTGTCATATCTGAAAGAAGCACAGTGCAATATCACAGTATTTCTGGGTATATTGGAACTAGGCACATACTGAACACATTGAACACATTCTGTATTGCATGAATCAATATATCTAATACATAATACATTAACAACAAAAAGTATGAGCAAATGACAGCAATAGCTTCCATATATATATTTTATTTTTATTTTAAATATTTTTAAATTATGATTTCTTTCTTTTATTCTATAAACAGAACCAAAGAGGGGAAAATAAAATCACTTTGCAAATTCTTGTCATCTTTCTGTCTTTTCGATGGAAAAGTTTGGTTTTTCTTCTTTGTTTTACATCTTGTTATGAAGAAAAACTTGCTACAAAATGAGCAGACTGGTAGTCCCAGGCTCAAATAACAAGGATTCAACATTGTATTCAGTCCTGAAGCTAGTATGTGCTAGTATGTATTTTCTACCCAAAGTTTGCTAGATCTTTATTTCCATAAAGGAAATTGTATAGTATATTAAAGTTCATATGTAAAATGCATGACAGAATCTTAGATACTCCCTATCATGCATTGCATGTATCCAGCATGGTTTATAAATACCCATACTTTAATTGTGTGGAAAACAAACTTTATAAAACAGTACACAAATAGTGCTTGGTGTCTACGAATATTATCTGTCCTCTTGCCCTGTGCTTTATTCAAACAAACAAGCCAACACATTAATAATCTTGCCTCTGACAACAGTACAACACTATTTAATATTCTTTTCATGTGGAAGCTGTTGTCTGATCATTAATCATGTTTAGTTGCACCTGCAATTATTTTTTCATATCTTTAATATGCCAATTTTATTGCAGTGACTGCTCTCAGGAGGTTTATAATAGTGATTAAAGCAATGTTAATTGTTGTGTTCATTTCAGGATTACTTCAGTGTCAATGATCAAAGGTGATATTGGGAAATGTCAAGTTTTACACAAGTGTAGAAAGTTTTGCTTAGAATTTGCAAACCTGTAAAACTGTTATTTGCAGAAGTCAGACTCTGTTTCTGTCTGGTCCCAGAAACAATCAAACAAACAAAATGAAACCAAAGGGAAAAAACAAACAAACAAACAAACAAAAAAACCCACTTTAATTAATACCTATTGATAAGTAACACTTGTTTATAGTCCCAAAACGTTATGTATTCTGGCTGTTACCTTTACATCCTCTCTATCTCCTCAGAAGTCTCTTTTCCTCTTGCAAAATCCATTGCAAATAGCCAATAAAATCTGAGTGATCTGAGTGTAGTCAGTGTCTGATATAGTATAAAAATTGATTGCATTTGGAATGCAGACATTTAGACATGTTGGGGAAAAAAAAAAAAAGGAAGAAAAGATTGAGGAGAGAGTCGAGAGACTGATATGAGAAAGTATGAGCTTTACACTGCATGTTGACTTTTTTCTAAGCACAGTCTATGTCAGAACCTCAAGGGTTTTTTAGTTCTTTACTGAAGAGGCCACAAGTTTTTGCCAACAGTGTAAGTCAGTCCATTTCTTTTGAAAGGAAAGTCATTTATTCAGTCTAGATCATTGCTATAATATGCATCAGAACTCTCAAATGTGGCTTGTTTATAAAAGAAAACCAAAATTCATGAACAGTCTTGTCTGATGCAGGCTACTCAGAAACACTGTTTTATATTTTATAATCATATGCAATATAGTTATGTCAGTCTGCTGCTGACCTCTCAGTACTATTTGTCCTATGAAACTCAAGACTAATGCTTGGGCTTCTGTAGTGGAAGTCTGAATTTAATTTCAGTTTATAATAGGCAATCATTCTACTATGGTATAATGAAATCATAACATCTTGGGCAGTTCCCAAAGCTTCCCAAGTTTTGTCATGATGTCAGATATGGGTATTTTTGATAGCTGTGACTGGAATAGGTCTATATAGAAGTAAAACTGCTTAGTGTTTCAGAATAGGTAGTTAGAGTGAAAACTGCAGGCTATGATCTCCCACTGTACTTGTAAGTCTATGCCTTCATTAGATAATCAATTCATTAGATCAGTAACATAGACAGCTCTATTGGTAGTCCACAATACATGTATAATACTACTTAATTCTTAATAAAGGCTGCAGATAAAATGAACTATGTAATTCATCTAGCTGGGGAGTCTAGTAAGAACATTTCAGTGGATCTGACTTAGTTTCTCTTTGTTTAGGTTCTTGTTTTAATTTCAGCTTGGATAGAGTTAATTTTCCTCCTAGCAGATGATATGGGGCTGTGTTTTGGATTTAGGGTGAGAATAATGCTGATAGCATACTGATGTTTCAGTTGTTGCAGAACAGTGATTACAAAGGGCCAAGGCCTTTCCAGCTTCTCACTCTGACCTGCAAGAAAGGAGGCTGGGGGTGCACACTTTCTGGGAGAGGACAGAACCAGGTCAGCTGGCCTACACTGGCAGAAGGGATGTCCCACACCATGTGGCATTGTGCTGAGTAATGAAGATGGGGTGGCTGGTTATGTGGGGTGTTGCTTGGGATGGGCGTCAGTCAGTGGGTGGTGAGCAATTGCATTGTGCATCACTTACTTTGTAGGTTCTATCATCATCATCATCATTATCATCATTACTATTATTATTTCTCTTCCTTTTCTGTCCTAGTAAGCTGTCTTTATCTCAGCCTATGAGATCTTAATTTTTTTCCTCCTGATTCTCTCCCCCATCCCACTGGGAGGGGGAGTGAGTGAAAGGTATTGTGCTGCTGAGCTGTCCTCCAGGTTAAACCACAACAGTTCTTCAAGGTGCAGTTTGCCCGTTTAGTTGACAAACTTCACTCAATTTAGATCTATATGAGAATAATATTTCTTCATTTAATTATATTAAAATGTCTTTCCCTTAAGGGGACTAAAATAAAGCTAATTTTTCATGTCTGTTTACTTTTTTTTTCTCAAGCTAGAAAGTATTCAGCAAGTATGTGTGTCCAACAAATGACTGTTTTCTGTGGTTTTGACGGTAATCGCCTCTATTTACAAAAATATTAGAAGTGATAACATTGGACTTTATCTTGTTCATTGGCTTGATATGTAGTGGTGATCTTTTGCAAGGTATAGCAGGAGTAGGAGAAAAATGATTTGCCAAGTAATTCCACAAGGAACATAGTGTCTCAGCAGCTACAGGTCTTTGTGCTTAGACAATCTGATATAGCTTTCTTCATAAAGTTGAAATCTGCTTATATGTAGGGTATCTTATTCATGTTATGCTAATTTGCAGATGTTTCACTTATCAAAAAGGGGGGTAGCAATAAAACAAACTTTTTTTTTTTTGAGGCTGCTGACATAGAGTTGCCATTTTCACACACACAAAATATTTCTGTATCATCCTCTTTGTAATATCTATTCCCAGACAAATTTATAGGCAGCATCATAGTCCCAAGGTTAACAACCTGTAGTATGTGCAATCTAGCAATAAATACCGTTATCTGCTGTTCCAATGGACATTGCTGCCGGTGAAGATGGTAAATCTGTGATTTTAGTCTGAAGTAGCTTGAGTGATACCGGACTGGTTGTTCTTCTCAGTTATCTCTTGTCTAAACTTACGAATGGACCTTGACAGCTAACACACAGTTATTTCCAGCTCTATAATACTGATGATTTAATACACACAAATACACAGTGTAATTTGCACCTTTTGCTTTGTCAGAACTTGCATGATTGACAACTTTCTGTATCCATTCAACTATATTTCTTCTATATAAACTCACAAAATGAACCCAGAAATTAATTCCCCCTGAGAAATGGTAAAACTGGATATATATAGTACAGCTGTATTGAAATCCCATCCTGGTGACAAGCAATTATTATTGAAAACTTGGGGCAGGAAATTCCTATGGTAGTTTGGATTTGTTTCAAGCACCAACAAGTCTTTTTTTTTTCTAGTCTACAAAAATTCAGTCCTCCAATATTTAGGCTGTTATATGAAATTGAGAACTCATAATTTGGGAATGTATTCTTAAATTGAGTAAAAAATCTCTTAGCCTAAGTAGAATAATGTTATCTTGAAGCTATAACACTACAATAACCTAAAGTACTGAATCTACTCTTAACCTAAGCTTTGGAATCTATGCTTTGGATTCTACTGAAACATAAAATGAAAAGAGAAAGAGTACTAAAAGTCTATTTTTATTTATTTATTTATTATTTTTTAGAATGCATTAGCTGTTCTAAAATAATGTGATGCGGCACCTTACCCTAGTTTGTTGATCCAACCCTTCTTTTTTTCTCATGCAAATTTCTTGTCTTCATAACAAAATATCATAAACTGAAAATATATTATCTGAATAGTTGATCTCTCTAATCCTGTGAGTTAATAGTTAAGAACTGTAACTGTTCTTAGGAAGAAAGCTAATATTATTCTTACTTATTTTCTCATTGTTAAAAAGATTTGGGGATGGGACAGTGAGTGAGACTACATTCCATTGCTCAGATTCACCTTTTGAAGACTAACAGCCTTTGTGAGACTAACACCCTTTGAAGACTAACAAATTTAAAGTTGTCTTCACAGGTGCATTTATCAGGGAAATTTGTCTCATTTGCAGACTGTGAAGATTCTGATGCAATGACAGTCAGCGGTCACTGTCAAAGATAGATAGAAGCTACAGTTGGCTTCAGGCTCTGCTTCATTGTAAATTCAATTTATGATGGTGGGGCTTGGGAAAGAATTATGTTTGTTTTTGATGAGCAGCTTTAAATTCCTTTATTTCACATTGAAATAAAACTTTATATTTGAACTTCTCAGAAACAGAAATTGTAAAATTTTGATCAACTCACATATATGTACTTGACATTAAGTATATGTATCCCATTCTTTATGTAGGTGATTCCTTGGTCTGCTTGTTAGATAGTTCAGGGAATGAGTGATTTCCAGTTCTGGGACTTTGAAGTGAGAATGCCTTGAACCCCTGGTAAATGATTATAAAATGAAGACAGCTTTCATCTGTCCTTTGGACTTCTGTTCAACTGCTTAACTGAAGGGAGGCTTCAAACACTCTCAATACTTCAATAGTTTCTTAGAAAAATTGTAGAGGATATGAAATTCCTATAGATGTTAATTAATTTGGATGACTTGATTATATTTAGGAGACATAGGAACTTGAAGAAAGAATTCTGAGAACTTCAGGTTGACAAGAGCCTGCAAATGAAAGCTATAAAATACTGATTGGGTGCTTTACATGATATATGGTTCTGCACAACATACAGAAAGTGTAAGTGTATTCCTTGATGATACAGAACAGCTTCCAAAACAATATGGTTTTCCAAATGAAATGTTCTGTAGTCTCTTTTTAACAAAGCTAAGTATTCGAAATGCTATTTAATTTATTTAAGAGAGAATATCAACCCACAAAGTAGCATAGGAAATGGAAGGTAATTGGAAAAGAAAATATAAACAGAGAAATTGTATTAGGGATCACTGATGTGAGAATTGTGACAAGACCATGTAGTAAATTATAGCTGTAAAATACTGCCAAAAGTTTGAGCTTACTCAGGAGATTGTTGTTTCTAATAATAATGACATACAATATAATATAGCTATACTTCATAAGAACTTCTGGTCTCTACTTGAATAAGGATTAGTTTATACAAAGGGAAAACTATACTTTTCGATTTTTGAGTTCTTATGCATTAAAGTACTTTGATGTATACTAACTTCACATAAAACACCTCAACAAAAGTCTCTATGCTGCCAAGTATGTTTCCTTCTTTTATTTTTCCTTATCCAAGGCAATGAGTGTTAATTGTTCCTAATTTGATTTTTGACGGGTTCCTACCTAATTAGCACTTAAAGAGTTTTTACAAACTTAAGAAAGATGTTCTGAAGAAGAGGAATGATTTATTACCATTTTTACATGCCAGCACAAAGGTTCCTAATGATGAAAAAATACATTATCATATTCTTGCCTGACCTATCAAGTCCTCTGAATTTCTAATGTAAGATATGTGCTTCTCTTGCTCTGACTACTAATTAATCTTTATAATTATAGCATCTTCCAACAATAATCATGGTCATAAACTGGGTAATAGCAGTTAAAAAGCAAGAAGTGCCTTAATCTACACTGCAGATTAAAATACCCTCAACTTGATGGAAGATGGTGAAAGGGAAATATAATTTTACAATAATGGACTTGCACTTATGAGGATTTAAGTATAACTTGATCCCTTCCCTTCCCTTCCCTTCCCTTCCCTTCCCTTCCCTTCCCTTCCCTTCCCTTCCCTTCCCTTCCCTTCCCTTCCCTTCCCTTCCCTTCCCTTCCCTTCCCTTCCCTTCCCTTCCCTTCCCTTCCCTTCCCTTCCCTTCCCTTCCCTTCCCTTCCCTTCCCTTCCCTTCCCTTCCCTTCCCTTCCCTTCCCTTCCCTTCCCTTCCCTTCCCTTCCCTTCCCTTCCCTTCCCTTCCCCTCTCTATAACTTTTCCAGGCAAAACACTAATGCTGTGTTATGACAAATCAGATAGAGGAACTCTTCTAAATGGATTCCTTGACAAGACAATATTATCTTTCTTGCCAGAGAGAACATAGCTAATTGCTTTGATATACCAGGAGAAAGACAGTACTAACAGTCATTCTGAGATCTATTTAAAATGGCAAATGTCTTTTATACCAACTATTGTGTAAGCCTATAATATGTCAGAATTACTTAAGTGATTTTCTTTTTTCCTGATGTGCAAGGCTATTAATACAGGTGTTGCTTGGCATATATATCTATATCTCCATCTGTCTATATCATGTTTAGTCATTTTCATGTTTGTAAGCATTTATGATATTTTATCAGATCAAAATTTATTCATTATCTTATAAATGTAATTAATGTAGATTTTGACAGTTTAAGGCATCCTACACATTACAGCTGAGGTCTGTAAAACTGTAGCTTTAACTATAAAAACATAGCTAAACTTATTATACAAAGAGTAGGCATCATGAAGGAATTGATAAAATGTTTTATGATGGCACAATTATTCTTGTTTAAGTAGGAAAAATAAGGATATTTAAAACATATAGCTGGTTTAGCTGAAGCTGATATAAATCCTATAGCTGATCAGCTAATATAACTGATTTAAGTGTATAAATCCATATTGAACGTGGATTTATATCCATATAAATATGAATTAAGTGAATATAAATTTGTGTATGTACATTTACATATATGTATATTATTATGAGCTTTCTCCTGTCCTTGACTTTAAAATATGCTAGTAGAAAATTTCTTTGCAGAGTAGGTTTATTGATTGGGGCTGTAAATACTGCTTAAGTAACAGTAATTTAGGATGATTTTTTTTTCCCTTTTCCATCCCTGCCCACCAAAAGAAAATTTGATTCTCCGTTGTCCTGCCTTTTGTGTTATTGTCTATATAGGCTTCAATAAAATGCTAGCATTCTTCTTTCTAATGCATGTCATAAGTAGCCAACTTTTTCGGCATGTGTTGTAACATTTAACATTTCTCACCCCGGAATGCACAAATTTTATCATATAGCTGAATCTATTTGAAGATTAACACGAAATTTTGTAGAGGAGAGAGTTTAAACATTTTATTTTTCTACCAGTTTCAAAAGATAATTCAGTACAACTGAGATACGTTTTTTATGAAGATTAACAAAAAGTAGCAATCGAATGATAGTCTAAGTTCAGGCATTTTACTTCCCTTTTACACAGTGCCTAGGAATATGAAAATGGCCAGTTACAATAGTCCAGCTGATGTCTGATCATCTACTGTCACAATAATTTATTATTAGTACTAATACAAACTCCACTCAATCATTGCTTTAAAGAGTCAAATTATAGTGGGAGAAAACAAATAACTTTTAATGGAAGAAGTCATTTTTAGAAAATTCCATGTTTGATATATTTCTAAGGGCAATTATATAAGTACTGCAAGCATTTATTCTATGTGAAAAAAGTGAAAAGTGAAAAGAGATTTAACTGCAACAAGAAAATAAAAATATTTTCTAGTGATCCTTTAGCAGCTGTGTCTCACTGAGTTTTCTAGTTTACATTCTGTTACTTTGTTTTTCTTCCTTATTTATGGTGTCAGTTAGAGTTAGGTATATTATGTTTGTCATATTGAGGAAAGATGCCACTGATAAGGGAAAGAGCTTCATGAATGCCATATTTTTGATACCTGAGTCATTGAAAACTACAACATAATGCTTTTAAGGATCATTCTCCGACAAGGAGAATACATCTTAATTCCAATGAAGAAAGCCTCTTATTTCATTACTTCATCCTATTTTGGAATCTGTTTTGGACAATGATTGCTTTTCAAAAGACATATAAGACAAATGTCAACAATTCTGCTATCACAACAGTTAACATGTGTTCCTAATTAATTCTTAAGCAGATAATCAGCTACAAGTTTGTTGTGAAACCAGATGGTCTAAGATTTCTAGGATATCTTGCAGTGAAGGATTCTTCATTATAAATTCTGTGTTGAGTGCAGGTTTGCTCATAGGCATGCAATGTATGTTCTAATTGAGGTGAACTAAGCAACTCTGAAATATGAAAAAATGAGAAAAGCAGATTTCATTTTTCAAAGCTTTTTTTTTCACATTTTTTTCTTTCACAAGACTTTTCTTGCATACTAAAACAATTTCAGATCTATTTTCCAAGAATGCTAAATACATTCTCAATAATATTATTGAAAACTAATTTATTGTATTTTATTCTATGATAATATAATAAAATTTTATTTAATTTCTCTAGATATTTTGCAAATATACCCAAAGATACTATTTCTGCCTTTAACAATTTAGCCATATAGAACTGGCAAATAAATGATAGAAAGAAACAATTGTATTTTTATCAGTTTACCATGGATTAATATAAACACCTCTATATGTCCCTTACAATCTAGGAAGACAAGGGGACACTGAAGAATTGCACTACATAAGAAGGAAAAATGTGTCTGTGAACACTTTTCTTTTGTGAAATATATATGATGTATGTGCATGGATTGCTTCTGTTTGTCACTTTTTGTATAACTGATAGAATACTGTTTCCCCTCATGTCGGATGAGGAGGTATTAGTGACAAAAAAAAAAAGCAATGAAAACCAAAAACTTACCAAAATTAGTTTACAAACCATAAACAAAGTTCTATGTGATAAATGCTCTGACTACACTGTCCTTAACGGGAAGCAGCAAAACGAATAAAGAAAACAGTAAAGATAAGTGACTTTAGCATGTCAAAATATTTGTACTTTCACTTGAAATAAAATGTTTCAACATTTTGGAGTCCAGATGGTTAAATTTTCATTGTCTAAGTTAGCAGTGCTATGCTGATGGTGAACATTTTTGGAAATTTCCACCATCAACTCTCCACTGCCAAAAGAGATGTCAGATTTCCAAGACAGAAATTATGACTGAGGCTAAAATATACATATATATATTATGAACATACACATATATATATATATATATATTTGGGTATTTGTACTGCAATTTCCAACAGGAAGTATTTTTCATACTTACTTTGAGAATAGGATTTACTACCATAGATCACACTTGAAGTCATCTAATGAATGAAAGTAGAATCCCAAGCATACTGGTGTTGAAAACACAACATTGGTATGTTATAACATAGATGTGAAACAAAATTGCTAGGGCATGTCTTAGTTGGATAGTTTGGTTTTTGTTTTGCTTTGTTTTGTTTTGTTTTGTCTTGTCTATCTACTAGTTAGTTCATGAATTTAAATTGAGAAGCACAAGTTTTAATATTGTTAGTAAACAGCAACAGATGTAAGTTTAATACCTCTTTCCCCACAAGTATAGCCATTCCTTTCTAAAAATGTATTCAGTTGATGGCATTGCTTATTTTTTGTAGCAATCATACAGGATAAATTACACATTATATACAATACTTTCACCTCGTTACTGAATTTTTATTGAATAGCTGTTACTCTTTTTTTGGTCTGAGTTTTTGGATGGTCCTTTGGGGACCCAGGAATTGGACTTGACCTTGTACGTCCCTTCCAACTCAGATATTCTATGATTCTGTGATTCTTGTGTTCTAAGACAAAAGTAAGAAGAGAGAATCAGTATATGACTATATTATATATAAGCTATATAACTTCTGTAAACCATTCTGTGTTCTTAGACCCTCCTTATAGTTTGTCCATTATACAGAAAACATATTATCTTAATTTTTAATTGTTCTTCTCTAATGACCCTAAATTTGATATAACCTGTTAAGATTTGAGATACCCAGCTCATTGCAAAGGCTAGCTGACACTGCAATACTGGACTACACACTAGTGTGATAGCATTTTTTTTTCATTACTCTTTACCTTTTTTGTGCACTGTTTGTTTAGCTTAGTTGAGCTACATTCATAGAAGAGATACCAACTTAATAATCAAAATGGAAAACAGGGTCTTTTTCTTATCTAATTCCATTAACTTAGGTCCATAATGTATGTAAATGGGGTATTAGACTATCTCTACCTCAGATATGTGTTACTTAACACTTGTCAGAACTGAACTTTGTAATCCCTTTATTGTAGAGAAAAATTACTTACTTCAGGAGCTAAACAGAAACAGAAAATTGCACTCTTTTTGTCAATGAGTTCTCAACAAAAACTGAGATCTTCAACTGGAGAACACATATCAGTGATGAGAAGTGACCTTTCCCGTCCATTCAAAATGCATTTATTTATTTATTTATTTATGGTCAATGTGCAATTCAACTGTCTACAAATGTATCTTGCTATCCTGTTTCATCTTTGTATTGAAAGCACCTTTGGCATCAACACTTTGGTATCAAAAACACCCATCAAAATAATGTCATATACTGCACACTTAATGACTCGCTAATAGGGTATCTGCCTCTTTCCCTTTTCTTGAATTCCCATACCCCAGACATAGATTACACCTACATCAAAAAATCCTAGCTTTTTTGATGTAGGTGTAATTTATGTCTGGAGTATGGGAATTAAGAAATATTTGTGAAAGCAGAAATCACATGTATATTTTCTACATTTTCAAGCACTATTGTGCTGAACTCAGTGATAGCATTGACAATGTTGGAATTGACTGCTTTGATATGTTCCAATAAACCTGAAAACAAATTTTGCTCTGATTAAAGATGTAAAGTGAAAGACTTTGTTTTACAGAGTAATCCTGAACAAGACTTACTTTTTACTCTGGTTAAGCTACAGGCGGAACTATACCTGACTAAGTGTATAAAACAATTAGCTAAATGCCATTCCTAGCTTCAAAATCTGGTGTACTGTTTACTCTGTAATTTCAGGATATGGCTACTGTGGGTTTATTCTGATATGGATGAGATTTTTGGTAATGTAGAATACTCTTCAACTCCACAGGATTCTTGAATTCCTCAACCAGTTATAACATTTCTCCTCTGCAAAATAATTTTCAAAATTAGTTGTTTAGAACTGATTGCTAAGTGTGAGGATAAGAATATTCAAGCATAACATGAGTTATGCTAGTAGGGACCGTTAGGTAAATCAAATCCACATCCTGTTCAGATTAGTGCACCTCCAACACCTGTTGTAAATAGTCTTTCTTCATGATTTACAGAAGGTGATCATACTGAAGAGCATATGCACGCGTTCTAAAAGGCATACATTGCAATAGCCACAGGCCTCCTAGACAAGGGCTGACCTCTTTAGTCTGCCTGCCTGCACCACAGCAAGGTGGAGTTCAGTTGCCCTGAATTTAACAAGACTATGCTAGTATGGTG
The DNA here is from genome assembly GCF_964211825.1 of Aythya ferina. Lineage (NCBI taxonomy): Eukaryota > Metazoa > Chordata > Aves > Anseriformes > Anatidae > Aythya > Aythya ferina. Next base: position 15,312,589 of record NC_140301.1, on the reverse strand, counting down.
GGATGAGTTAAATTTACTTCTGCTTTAGAGCAACTGTATAACTACAAAAGCAGCAATATTTAAATTGTAGCAAGCTCTTATAGTTCCTATCTCCCTTGTATTTCCATACTTGCATCTGAAGGGAGGCATGTTTAAGGTTTGGATCTGGTCTTTTAGTTTCACTGATACTTTACTTTTATGCAGGCACTCCCTGATTAAGTCAGTGGTCTTGCTGGAAGCAAAGTCATTTCAATCTAGAAAATGAATTTTTCTGATGCAGAACTCCTTCATCTGCAGCCTCTATAAACACCAGTATCAATTAATAGTTCTGAGTTTATATATAAGGTCTTTCTTCATGTGGTTTATTAGAGGCAAAGGTCTTTACTGGCAATTATTTTCCATGTACTTATTTATTTTTACTTTCAGAGGCAAAGGCAGTTATTTTTGATAGCAAAGGAATGAAAATGGATTAATTGAGTTTACCATAGGAATAAAATATAAATGGAGGTACTGTTGCACATATTACACTGCTTCTACAGTTCAATTAACTTCAATTAGTTTATTATTTAAACAAAATTACCTGTTTGCAGCTGGTGGATCATATCATTTTAACATTAACCATTATTAATATTCTATCAGTCAGAAAAGCATTAAAATAGAAGGCAAACTTTTCAAGAATGTGTAAGTTATAAGACAAGTGATATTTCTTTTGTCAAGGGCATTGCATAATGCTAAGAAAAGGCAAAGGCTGATATTTTAAAATTTGTGCACTAGAAACGTGGCACCTCTGCCAAAATGGGCTAAATACCTAATACTTAGTGAAATGGCAGGAGTGTAGGTGTCTACAATTTCATGAGTACATGGGCCTTAAAAACTGTATTTAAAGAAAAGCAGCCAAGTGATTTCTAGACTGAGGTTAATTGTGCAACAGGCAAAATAAGAAGGAAAATAACCAGTATTTATAGAAATCATTTACTCTCATGATTACTGGATTGCATTTAATCTAGCAGATGTTAAATGTGTAATAAAAGAAAATAATAAAAAAATAATAATATAAAAATCCTGGAGTTGGGATCAAGTCTGAGTCCAGTTTGCAATTCACAATAATGGAGGGGCTTGATGTGTTTAATTCCTAGGTGAATGTTCTTGTCCTGGTTTCAGTTAGAACAGAATTAATTAACCGGCTGGGTTAAACCACGACAGTTCTAAGAGTTGAATTGTCCCATATGAGGATAACTATCCTTGTAAGAGGCCTGAGCATCAATATAACAAAACCACGAGCATTCTGTTTTAAACCAGATCCTATGAAAACTTGGATGTGAAATTGATGTTTTCTTGGATGTTTTCTCTCTCCTTGAGGACTTTTTTTTATTTTTATTTTTTTGTCTGATACAGTTAATTTGTTGCTATAATAACAGTCATCTTAGTTATAACAAGTGACAAAATTCTTTTATATTGTCTCAAAATAATATTTTAGGGATCCTCTCTGACTGAGTTTTAAAACAGTGTTCATTCCAAAGGATGACTGATTGACCATCAAAAGACTTCTAGGTGTAATGGCAGATACACCTTATCTGCTGTTGGTGCTGTCAATGCTGAGACTATGGTAGTTCTAGTGCTGGAAGTTCTGAAGTTCTGGAATTGCCAAGTTCAGCTGCACAGCAAATATAAAAGCAAATCATAGCAGTGCTTGAGGAGTTTGGGCGTATGGTTCAGACTATCTCCAGGACCAGTCACCATCTGAGTGGGCAGTTCCTAAACTGTAAAACTTTGTCAAGTCTTGGTGCAGCAGTAGCTTAGAACAAAATGATGTGTGAAGAACATGTATCTGATTGTTGAAAAGAAGAAGAAGAAGAACAACAACAACACAGAAACAAACAAAAACAAAAGAAGAATGATGTAATAGTTGTCATGCTTCCAAAACTGAAATTGTCTCCAAATGCAGAACAGGAATGTTTCCTTTCTCGGTACTTCTCCATGCAGTAACTGCCTTCAATGAAATCCAGTTTACTTATTTTCTTTTTTCATATTTGGTAGTTATTTTCTTGTGCATTGTCAGTATAATTATCCCAAATTCACTATATTGAAAATATTTAGGATATCAGTAGAATTCTACAGAGGATCATTGCTTCTTAAGATATGGGCTGAGATCTTTACAATCTTTTTAAAACCTTTGCACTCTGTAAAGGTAGAGAAAATTTAAGCTTGTGGAATGTTTCTACACTAGATGTAGTCACTGAATGGTAGGAGGCCAGTTTCAGAAATACAGTCTCTGTGGAGTTTTGACATCTTAAATTTTAAAAGCAAAAATGCTTAGCTGTTCATAAGTAAGGTAAACCATTTGTCTTGTCTGGGTGATTTTTGTCAGATATTTCAGAGAGAGGTATAAATCATAGTATAGAAAACATAGCAAAGATTTTTGGTAGTTAGATTAACAACAATTGTACAATTTAAATGTAAACCAGTAAGGAATAATTAGTCTCCAGTCAGTTGCTAGCCAGATGAAACAAGATAGTTAAATTTATTGCTATGCTTTGCCATATAAAAAGTATCATTTAAAATTATTTCTATCACTTCATTTATGAATATGGAATATAAAATAGAATACGAAACTACTGATTGTGATGATATGCCATGTCAGTGATGTTAACTCCACAAATTATTTTTCACATGCTTTATTATAATCTATTGATCTAAGTACAGATAGGTAAAGATAGGTAAGAGTACATACTATAACATTCTTTCCATTTCTGTCTTGGACAAATTACTTAATTATATTCTTTATTATTTGCAGAAGCTAAAAATATTTGGAGATTAAAGACCTAAATGTTGATTATCATACATTTAGATGATAGAGAATCATCTCTAATCATAGAGAAACATCTCATCATAGAGAAACCTCTCTAATAAGAATCTCAAAATATGTCAAAAAAAAAGGTTCATTCACCATCACTACATGTATTGAATCGGGATAATAATGCAGGCATGATGAGGATAGTCATTTCCCATACTCAGAGTAGAATTCCCCCTTTTAAATTTTTCCTGCACCTTTTTGCTGATTTACCTTGTACCAGTTTGTATGTTGAAGCCTCAATGTATTTTCTTCAGTAAGAAGCTTTACCTTTATTTCCTACTCAGGACACCTGAATCATGTGTTAGCTACATTGTTGATTATGATTTTTTTTTTTATTCATATATAATATATATAGTTATAAATTATAACAAGCTACTACAGCTTTTTTTTTTTCCACTGCTGAGGCTCAAGAACAACCTTGGTCTCATTCCCGAGTCATTAAACACTGTATTTCTGGACCACTGACACTGCAGTGCATTTGTGCTGCTTCAATTCTGACAAAGATTTAAAAGTATTTGACCTTTTCACTGAGACAAAACCTTCCACTTCTGAATGTTTCTGCACATATGTTCTTTCTAATTCTATTTCTTAACAGACTAAAAAATTACATGACAGACACTAATGACATTAGCAATATTGGATTAGTACCAGATGAAAGATAGATGCAAAGTAACTATTCATATAGAGTGTAGAGTGCTATGCAAAAAAAAAGAAAGTCAGAAATAAGCACTGTGTTGTATTGTCTGGATAAAATAACAGAAGAACCCTGAGTAAGTGTGACTGGAAGATGTGCTGTGTAAATTTCTGAGAAATTTGTTCCTTTCTTTATGTGAGGAATATATAAAATACCATTCCTGATTGCAAGTGCATTTGACATATAAATATTCTACAAATGGCATCCATTGATCTGTGAAATATATTAAGTACACTGTTTAACACAACTTTTTTCTGCCTTTTTTTTTTTTTTTTTTTTTTGAATGAATGAATGAATATGCAGTATATGCTTATTCTTGCTCTTCTGGATATTTTTTTAAAGACAAGGAACAAACAGATCACAAAGGAATATTTTTGTTACCAACTACCCACAAGGACCACACACAGTTTCTGGAAGAAGCTTAAGTATTTGGGCCCTCTGGAAGTGTAATAAGTGCATGGAAGGTAAAAGCCATGTCCCTGATTAAATTCAACACTGAACACAGACTCTGGGTTGCTCACAGTGTTAAACAGAGGGGCAAGCTGAATGAGTGCCAAGGCAAAATGCTGGAAAACCACTAACTATTTCTGCTGCAGCCACTGTTGTCATCCACAAAGAGGAGCTGTAGACCCATGACAGTGGGGTGCATAAAATGGTGTCTACTGCCCAAAGAAAAACGTGGGATGTCATTGTGGAGATTAAAGTATTTTCTGCAGCTCTTTTTGTAACTGCAGCAATGCTAATATCACATTATCAAAGTACAGATTGTCCCCCCCTCCAGAGGGCATAAAGGCTTTCAAGGGATTCAGAGCTGACTGCATTGGCAATACGCCCACCCACTCTGGCAACCCGAGTGAGAGAGTGTTGACAGGAACATGTTGGTATAGAAAGATATTATAGCATGGCTGCACTTCAGAAATGAACTGCAAAATAAAGTATTTCATGTAGTTGCTCTGTCTTCCACCACAGCTAAATCAGCTCCAGATACCCTAAGGGTGGGAGTAATTTTCTCTTCATCCATCTACTGGGCTCTGAATTTTTTTTATATAAAATAAAAATAATATTATCAAAACAGTGGTTCCTTTTTCAATAGGTGAATAGATATATATATTTTTAATTCTCTTTCTTCTTCCTATCCTTTCTCTTTCCTGACAAAAGAGGTCTCCCATATCATATATGATCTAATAAAATGATGTAAGATTCACAGCTGCTTAGCTGTATCTTACGATTTCCATCCTTCTTTCATATTCCATGTGTGTTATGTGTATTAATCCCCAAGACAGATTTTTGATGAGTAGGACAGTGGACTTCCATTAGTAAGAACACTCTTTGTCCCTTCAAAATTATCCCTTATACTTGAAGTAAAAAATACTCTTATTATGTTGATTTTGTCTCTGATAACTTCAGTATTTAAATAGCCAGAGATCACAAGTAGCTTTGGAGAGTGCTGTCACACAGCCTTATTTCCTTTCATTTCAGTGTCATTGTTATTCCAAGATTGTTGTTTTGTTAGCACCCAAAAACATTGAATATAAGCAAATATTCCCAAGCACAATCATACAGACTCCCAGGTTAATAACAGTAATATCTTCCTCTTTAATGGTACTATTCAGTTGAAAAACTAAATTTGTTTAAACCAGGATATATATTTGCAAAATTTGCAAAATACGAGACATAAATACTTTTCAGCAAAAACTGTTAGTACACAACACCCTCTTTGCTTTTCAGTATTCCTGTATGTTATTTGTATATAACACTGAATAGTTCTGTTCCAGAAATGTGAGTTAAGATAACATTTAAAATCAACCACAAATGATATAATCAAAAAAAAAAAAAAAAAAAAAAAAGTAGGAATTCTTAGAAACAGCCAGCATTCTTGGTGTCTTTTAGTTATTTGGTTCTGGAAAAGCCAAACAAATTGGAGGTTATCTATTTGTTTACACTACATATATATATATATAGTGAATATACATATATACACATATATATGAAATTGGCTGTATCTGGAAAAAAAAATAGAAAAAAATGTCTCCTAAAATATGTGGCAGATAATTCACACTAGTGGCTTTGTGAATAGCATACTCATTTCTGTTACTTTCAGAACAAAAGAATATTTTTTGTGACATAATATTCACAATTTGTTTTTCCCTCCATACCTTATCCGTGAGTTACTACCAGATGCTCAATCTTTCCATCCTTTAAAACTATGTGAGAGTTTGTTTTGAATGTGTTCCCTTACTGCAGATACCGTAATGTTCTGTTATTCTAAAAAGAAAGTCTAAATTAAGGTTATTTATTTGTAATTTTATCTCAGGTAGGTGCTTACTTCTTAAAACAAACAAACAAAAACTTGTTTGTTTCGTAAAGATCTTAAAGAAGATGAATACATAGGAACATATGCAGTTTACATGGGCTAGTCACAGGGGGAGAAGAAAGAGGAGAGGAACAAAAAGCTGAAAAAAGAGATGGGGGAAGAGGAGGAGAGAGAGAAAGAAACAAGAGAGAAGAGGGGAGAGAAATGGAAAAGAACACTAAGGGTGAACAGAGGAAAAAGGTGAAAAAAAAAAAAAAGTAAAAAAGGATTAAAAAAAATAAAAAGAGGAAAAAAGATTTAAAAGGGACTAAAGGGAAAGTAATCTTTAAATACCAGTCGTATCTCTGGGCAAATAGATAGTATGCTAATAGGTATTCTTCTAAAAAGTCGCACAACAAAGTTAACACCATATTTTTTCCTGTATCCTTTTCTACTCATTTCCCATACCTATTAAATCGAGGGAAAAGGAATTCCTCATTAAACAAATAAATGCTTCCTTAATTTCATAAAAAAAATAATTATTTCATTATACATATGAAGTTGTTATTCACAGACTTTTTACATTATGGTCTGCTTGAAGAGAAAAATTTCATTGTTGAGATGACACAGTAGGTAGTCTAGAAGCAATTAGGAAGAAAAAAAAAAGTTAATTAAATCTGTCCTGAGACTCCCAACACAGATGAGCAGCTGTTGCCTGTTCAGCCATTCTGGCTGACCAAACACAGGCCTAAACTTCTCTGGAGTATTAACTGATTAGAGATTGTAAAGTTTTACTATTCTTCTTTTCTCCCCCACCAAGGGTTAGAAAACACAAGCATCATAAGATATGTGATTAAAAAAAAAAAAAAAAAAAAAAAAAAAAAGTTGTTATTTACGAAGATTATAAAAATATTTTAAATTCTTACATCTATTCCTTTAATCAGTTGCAGATATCAGCTGCACAGTAGTTTCTGACTTTTATTTGCAGGAAAAAAAATCTGTTTGTCTTCTATCCTCCTCTCTAGCTGTACTGGCACCTAATCATCTCTGACAGTAAAAGCTGCAAAACTCAAAATATCTCTGCACTTCTGAGCTGAGGAGACCCAATGCTGCCTCAGTCCATTACAGAAACAATGGCAGGCTGCAAAGACTATCTGGGGACTGTACCAAATTTAGATTCAATTATCTGATCCTGGCAGTTGCCTATTATCATTAATTAGATTGAAGCCTATGCTGTATAGAGGGTCATAGAATAAGAGTGTTACTTAACATACCTCCTTGCCTAACAAAGCTGAAAGCAATGGGAAGTGTACAGAATAAAGGAAGAGTCTCTGTCTTTAAAACAGGTAAATTCTAAAAGCAGTGCTACAGAGAACTGGACGTTTGTCAAATATTGACTGACTGTAGACAAATTGCTTGAAAAGCAAAACACCGTAAATTGACTTAATATTGAGCTAACATTAGGAGAAAAATTTTATTCTAATATGGCTCATATCCCAATTTCTCCCATTAATTAATGACAGTTAATAATAAGAGGTTGTAAAATGACAGATTTCAGATGAATTCATGGATGGATAGTAGACAGGAAATTGGGTCCTTTCAGTCTAGGCTTCAAATGTAGCCCACTTACTTAAAACCTGAAGTTGCCAAGCATGGATTTTTGCACAATGGAGAGCCAAGTTGTCAAACTCAGTCAGCTTCCAATTTGAGTTTGTACTAGAGGAAAATAATCCCAGTTGGTACTATCTGGCATCCCTACACACAGTGTGAGGAGAAGTTAATGCCATACTTGACTGCAGAGATGGAAAAACTACCTTGATGAAAGTTCTGCTGATGGAGCCTAAGAAAAAGATTGGAGTAGGCAATGGTGCATGCCTACTTTTCTATACAATTCTGCTTTTTCTAACAGAGATCCCTGAGACCTAACTGGGAGTTGTGCTAATGTAATGCAAAGATTATCTAAATAATAGTTACAATGATAGCTAATTATTCTGTTTGAACTTCTTGACATGTACCAGTGTCTACATATCTAAAGACTAACCAAAGGATCGGAGGGTTGAAAGTGCTGTTTGACATTTATTCTGCCCTTCTGATAAAGTAAAGGTAAAAGAAGGGACTATTAGTTTCTCTAAAAGGATCTGGGTATCACAAAAATATGGCAAAATGGAGTGTCATTTAAATTATCAATATATATTTGATGAGGGACTTAAAAAATTCTACTTGCAAATCCATTTCCTAGTCTGTACTCAGTGAAAGATGCTTTCTTTTGTGACAAATCTCAGAACAGACAACTGAGCACACAAGGAGCTATTTCCTTTCTAATACATGTGTATAACTGTATTAGTTTCAGATGGCTAAACTGGTAGTACAGTATTTTGGGCATTCATTTGTGCATTTATGCATACACTAAATTCTATGTCCAACATAACATAAAACGGTGGGTACATTTTTAGTTGTCAGACCTCTTGCTTCCTGATGTTTTATTATATCTTTTGAATAGGAACTGCTGATTAAGTAGAAAATGATACTTGCTTTATTCAAGAGGTTCTGAAGGTTTTATAATATATTCTGGCATTGGCAGATGATAAAAGAAAGAGAGTCCAGTGTAACTTACAGATAAATTTGATAAGTCCCACAGTTTGTTCCTGGCAGAGAAGTCAATTCTGCTGCTTCCTGAAAGACTAGATTTTTTTTTTTTCATTTGTTATACAAATTCTTTCATTCAATTTTGTATTTAACAAAGATTTTCATTTGGTAAAGAATAGAATCTATAGGCTACTAATCATTATGTAGCCAAATTTGTAAATACACTGCATGAATGTATATTTTATTAACAAAATATTCTCATAAAGAAAAAAGCTACAACTGGTACAGATGAACTCTTCTGTATACTGTTTTTTACTATTTACTCATGCAGTAGTGATTTACAGTTGGGACTAATGCGCTCAGTGATGTGTTGTTTTGCCACCAACACATGACTGTAGGAATGCCTAATATATTTTGTCCAATGAGTACATTGAACAAAGTAGTTGTTTTGCAGAAAGCTGTTTCTGCAAAACACATCCATATTCCTGTGATAGTCTCCTTAGCAGAGATTTTTCAGCTTGTCCCAAAGATCCTCATAAAGTTCTTAAATTCTTAGTGTAATATGTTTTTAAGCTCTACATGTACATCTCTTCTTTGACAAGAAGACACATTAGTTTTAGAAAACATATTAGAAAACATTTTTTTTTTTTCTCAGAGAGCTAGGAGAAAAGCTCTAAAGCCCCCAAAATACTTACACATTTAAGACTTCCCAGAGCTTTAATTTCAAGTATAATTAGATACTTCCCACAAAACTTCCAAGCATTTGTTTTCAGAGCTGTTGTAGTCCACTGCAAGTGAAAACAGAAGACATGCATTCATACCATTTTTCACACTACTTTAAACAATGGAAAATGCCCAATTTTCTGTGCAAAAAAAATCCAAGCAGATAATGTGCTGAAAGAAAAGTGCAATACTGTGTACAAACAAGAGTTAGTTCTTGCAGAGAGTCCTTCACATGTATTTCTACTTCCAGATTCCTGTCTGGTGCTTACTCAGACTTGGTCTATGGCTGTTGAGGAGTTCTGTCACTCCCAAATCAAGAACTGTTGCACAGGCACAGTACTTCCTCTTCTGTGGTTATGTTGCCTTGCTGAGCCGAAGTCTACGCTTATTGCAAAGACAGAGAGTTCTGGCCTTGGACTCATGTTCTCAGTGCAAGAGCTACCCCTGTGTGTGGACATAGAATCCTGGGTCAGCACTTTCTGAGGGATCTTTGTGCAGTGCAGGCATGTCCTAGTTATGATCCCGTTCTAACTCCAAGCAAGCAACATTAATGGCTAATGAAGATTGCTATAATGTAGATTGTTAAAATGTTAAAGCTTCAAAGCCAAGCTGTCACTCCTACTCAGGTTTCAATTTTTACTACATCATCCTGAATTTTTCCTGAATTTAGTACGCTCATCCTATTTATAATCCCAACACAGATTTTTTTTTTTTTTTTTTTTCTGACAGCCAGTTCTAGCAGATCCACCAATCTCTGTATTTTTTTATTTTATTTTATTTTATTTTATTTTATTTTATTTTATTTTATTTTATTTTATTTTATTTTATTTTATTTTATTTTATTTTATTTTATTTTATTTTATTTTATTTTATTTTAATGTAGGGATGGATGAGGTGAACCATTATAGGATTTTGAAGCAGTAGTAAAATGTATCTACCATTTCTGATGCCTCTAAAACATTCTCTGTATTCTGTAAGAAATGCATTTCTCTCCAGAAAGCTACATCAGCAAACAGGTTCTGTTGCAAGGACAGTCTTCAGTGGTGCACTGGTGATGTGCTAATGGTGTGCATGGTAATGGAAAAATTCACTTCATTGAATCTCATTCTGTCTTCTTAATAAACTTCTCTTTGATTTTGTATTCTCTTTTCTAATATATTTATTGTACTTCTAGGATTCGTTTTCCTTTCCTTATTTTTGGGCTCTTCGTATTCTAGTTTTCCCACTCAAGCGTTTCAGTCCTTCTTGTCAGTATTTTCTCTTTGGATTCAAAACCTGCTGTACTACTATTTCTTTCTAAGAAGTCAAAGTAAACTTCAAACCTTTTGAAACGAAGAATCACAATTTATACTCATTTAGATTTCTCTTGAATGAAGCATAACATCTTTCATTTTAATTTACAGAGAGGGATACATTTGTGGGAATAAGAAAGGTATTACAAAAATTGTTTTACTTGGGAGAGCGTACCCTTAGAGCAAAGTTTCAGTTGAGATGCATCATGTTGATAGTTTTTGATGTAAAAATACTGATTTTAATTTTGTGTGTATGCAATGCTATTTAACTTTAGTAAGGTGAGGATGGTGAAGTGTTAATGTTTAGTGCTTCTAGGAAATTCCTTACCCAAGGGCAAATGATAGTTAATGATCTGAGTGTTGGGGTCATAACCTCTGATTTAAAATTCTATTGTTCTTTTTATTGCTTTCCTGAAAGGACCATTCTCCCAGAAATTTTTGAGAGAACATCAGTGCTAAAATGAATACACAGATATTTTCTTTACATACCTCAGTTTGTCTTGTGTAAGAGAGAGGAACAACACTGCAAGGAAGCACCTAAAAGAAGGATCATTTCTTATAACAGCACGAACGTTAGAAAGGGGAAAAAAGATTTATTCCCCAGAACCAGGAGAATCTCTGGATATAAGAATCAATTCAGTGTTTAATTACAATTAGAATATATTAATTTTATGAATCTGCTGACTGTTTCTGACCAGCATGTGATTTTAACAAGCAATTTAAACCTTTCCTGACTTGGTTCTTCACTTAGAAGCAGTTTCTTCTTTAAGAACAATTTTTAAACTGTTTTTGGTAGTTTCAGAATTGCCTATATTCTAATATTTACCCTAAGAAGTAGATATCTCTTCTATGTAACTATATAGCTGACCCTATACACCTTTGGCACCTAGCTTGTCTTCCCTTGGGAGGCAACCTAGTCCTCCTGCTCCCTTGTGAACTCAGAGGCAGGCCCGTGTATGTGCTAGTGTGCTCTCCTATACTGTAAACTTAATTAGGTATTGGGAATTTTGTCATAGACTTCAGTGTCCTTTTTAGTCCTGAAGCCTTAAATGTGTGCTTGGATGAATTTCTCTCAGGATGAATTCCACCAAGTGACATTGACTTTCTGTAACAAAGAAACCCCACTTTCTGAATGCTAAGTGATTCATAAGCCTTATGAACTGAGGTGGATAGAATATGGCATGAAAACTGTTAATCCTCATTTCTGAGTATCTGATAATCACTGAATCACTTTCCTAATATTGAAGAAAAACAGCATGATTAAACGTACACTTGCATAAAGAGAGAAAGAGCATTCATTTTGGAATTTAAAATATTGTGTAATTATATTTAGATCAAAGATCTACATTGTCTTATAATGTGTTTCTTACTGTGGTCCCTAGTGGGGACCAGTTCTTGTGAACAGGATGTATTTAATGTGATATTTCCTCTGATGTACTATTCCTGGAGAATTCCTGGAGACCTCATCTTGATCTGTAACTGGACTAATATCTGTAATAGTCAATAGGGAACCACAGAGAATGTTTTTTTTTCTATGAATTTTCCTAATCTCATTTTGGACTAACTTGCAATTTTAGTTCATATAACTTCCTGGGCTATGAGTACTACAAATAATTATCTGTTGTATATAAAACAAACAAACAACTTTGCTTTATAAAGACTTGAGTTCAAATATGTGCCAGGTCCATGGATTCAGCTAATTAACTTTAATTTAGATATGGAATCCAATGTTATAAAACACAAAAAAGCAGAGCGATTCACTAATGCAATATATCCTTCTTCAAATATGTCCCCTGTGACTGTTTGAAATCTAAATCTTGTAAAGTCATCAGGAATAGTGGCTGTCTTTTAAAGATTGTGTGAGTCTCTTGCAGTCATGCTGTTTTGTTTAATAGCCTTGGGTCCTGGCTCAGTACTGAAGGTGAGAATCACCATCATTGTACCCTCAGGCATAAGATCTCTGTCATCCAAGGACTCAAAAAGATGAAAAATTATATATACAGAAATAGGAATTGGCAGGACTGCAATCTAAGTTTGTGTAAATCATGAGAATGTTAGTTTAGGTCATGTTATTTACAAAGACACTGGTAAACTTTGCGGTTAAATAAGTAAACTTGATATGAAAAATTATATCACATTTAGTCTGATTTGCTTTAGATTTTTTTTTATTTTTGATTTTTCCTTCCTGCAGGATATGTACAGTATAGAATATTGTTGATAGCAGGCAGCATTGTCACATTACATGTTTTCTTCAAACTTTTACTCAAACTTGAACATATACATTATTAGATAGAGAGAAGCAGCAAACAGAGCTGTTAAAAGCTTTCCCTCTAGATAATGTAGATTTCTTTGAAGTATTACAAATTCATCTATGTGGCAACATAAATGTTCAGTGTCAAGAATGTCAGTAAGTGGTGAAATATGGGAAACAATGACATATATCCTCTAAAATGTTTTTTTTTGTTTGTTTGTTTGTTTGTTTTTCATCTGAGGAAACAAAGCACTACAGCACAGAGTAAATGTGAGCAAATTAAGGTACAGCCATCAAACTCATGTCAATGAAGCTGAATGTTTATCAGTCATAACTGGAATTGGCTTTTTCTCAGTAGTCATTATTTCATTTTGTTATTTCCTTCTCCATTTCCAACTGGCCACTTTATGAAAAAAATGTTCAGTCAAAGCATTGCTGTTAGTCATCATACTATTGTTAGAGATTCAGAGTTTTGGCTTATTCAAACATCTGTTACTCCTAAAATTTATTCACAAATTCTGGATGAGATGCTTAGCCACAATGCATTCATCTTGATATACACTTATGTTAGAGATTTCAAAGCTGCTTTAATTCTGAAACTCTTGTCCTTGTTCTTATAAATTCAATATAGATCGCAAGAGGTATATAACGTATATATAAGAGGTATATAAAGAGGTATATATAAGAGAGTAGCAGCATCGTTAACATCTGGAAGGTGGCCAGTTAAAAGTACTCATCAAGAACACTCCTTTACTCAGAGAATAGCTTGTCACTAAACTGGTGTTGTAGGGACCATGATTCTATGATTCTATGATAGAGATGGCAGGTGGTAGTGCATGTCTACTATCTTAAATGTGTGATAACCAAAGAAAATATAGACTGCAGCAAAGGACAGTCGTGATTAAGTGTAAAATTTTCTGAAGTACCTAAATACAGTGTAAGAATCATTTTGAAAAATACAATAACATATTTCATCATCTTTAAGAAATAAGTAAATTATTCTTACTCCTTGTGTTTTGTGCAGAGAAATATTTGCTGAACTCATGTTCTGAGTTACCAGAAAATGACCTAAGCCTGCAGCATCGGCACAGTGCTCAGAGTAACCTAATATAATTTGTCTGTCACCAGCCGTATTAGTATTAGTACGTTTTCACTGACAGACATTGTACAGTCTTATTGCTTTTGATTTGTTCAGAGAGTGTCTAGAAAGAAATTTCATCTGCTCACAAATGTAGCAGGTAGATGCAGTCTCCCTTCTGAGAATGAGCTTTAGCTTCTTGAGCACATAAATGAGTTTGAGAGATTTAGACTAATCTCAAAAATAAGGTTCTGTTTCAGCCTTCTCCCATTTCTGATTATACTGGAAATACTGTGAGTTTGACAGTAATCTTCTGAGTGACAGTAAATGAAAATGTAATCATATAAGGTTCATTATATGGATTCTAATGAGATTTCCTCACCAAGTTCTCAGAACTTAACAAATAGCAAAGAATGCTAACTTTTCAGTGAAGCCCTTGGGAAAATTAGGTTTCCCGTGTGATTAATTTGCAACACTCTCTCTGGTGTTATAGTCCAACAAATAATCTTCCTTGTTTCCTTTATTACTTGATTATTATTATTTTTTTTTAATTTTTATTTTTTAAAGTGATCCGTCAGCACCAAATATAGCAGGACATCTGCAACATTTTATTATGTCTTTAAAGGAAGATCACTTTTGTGACCAACAAATCTTCTAAGTACTCTTCAACGTCATCCATGGCCAAGATTTCTTATCTTTTCCTTTATCCTGAATGCTAAATAACAGACTATTAGGCATGCACTTCAAGAAATGAAAAGGGAAAATGAAAGGGAAGAGCAAATACCATTTAATATCTGTGTTTCCCAACTCTTCTTAAAAGTTGTACAGTTCCACAACTAGATATGTAAGTTGTTATTCTGTATTTCTTTCATATACAGCCATATATAAAAGAAGTATAAAGAATTACTGACATGGTTTAAGTATGATTTTTATCTATGCACAACTGATAGATATCTGTGCAATTAACCATATTTTTCTCCTCTGTCATGTTGATGACATATAAACAACAACTTGCCATTTCTACTTATTTTATGCTTTTTTTTTTTTCTTTTTTTTTTTTTTTTTTTTTTTTCTGTGGGTGGAAACCCTTCAGGTTATGTGTAGCTGATTTGCCTAGATCTTCACCTAAAAATGCAAAGCTACATGGGAAGAATTATTGAAGTATACCTCTCTAGGCATGACCTGTGTATCATGTAGCCTTCATATGGAAAGTGATTGCTGTCCAGAGTTTTTTGAGAGAACATAGAAACAAGCAGAATTAAAAACACAAGTTCAAAAACACACAAGCATTGTTGAATGTTGAAATCAAGAGAGAAATCATGCTGGTGAAGCAGAGATTCAACAGCTTTACTGTTACCCAGTTAAAAATCGTATCAATTTATGTAATGGTTTGAATGAGATGTGGAGATGTGTCACAGAGCTGATACCCAGGGTATAGGATAGTGATATCTTATGGTCACTATTAGCATCTGATGACACTGTTACACTAAAAAAGCAAGGGGGAAAAAAAAAAAAAAAAGTAATATGAACTCATTTATTTACAAAGGAAGGACACTTTTGATATTGCACAGGTCTGTAAAAATAAAACATGACCATGACATATTTGTGTGAAAATACTTTACTCTATTACTCTGTTATTCTTATGGAAGAAATTGACACTGGAGATTTTATCAGAACAAATGGCATTTTTTGAATATCAAATGGAGACATTTTCTCAAATGTATTAGAATTTTATAAATAACAACTTTTAAAGAACATGACCAAGTACATCCTGACCAATAAAACATGTCAGATTTCAATAGTATAGAATTGAAAGGCATAGACATTTAAGAAAGAACACTGTGCACTGCAAACATGGTAGTTATGCCAAAATAAAGGATCATACATTCTTTCCTTAGTGAAGAGCAAGCGTTTTTTAAGGACAGTAGCAAAAATGAGGAAAACATACAGTTTTTAACAATTTCCATTAAGCTGTGGTATGTCCATTAGTGGATGACAGGATGACAGTGTGTTTTTTATTCACTTTTTTTTTTTTCTTACTTTTTTTTTTTTTCCTTCTTTATTTTTTGTTGAGTATGCTACTGCCTAGGGTGAGTGCCATAAATCAACATTTACAACTTTATGCAGCCATATGGTAGCTTCTTTGTTTTCAGAACTCACAACAGTGATAAAATTTCAAATAATTTCCAAAGTGATAAAAATGAGCCACAGTTAGGTACCCTAGGTACCCTTTTGAGTTTCAAGTATCTTTTCCATCTGATTCATCCATGAACATTGCTCTGACCTAAACAGTGACAAACTGCAGAATGATTTCAGAGAAGAAAATGCAAATTCGTTGATCATCTGTAATAATAAAATAGAAATATTTGATGTGTTGTCTTATTTACACTAAGCAAAGTGCAGTTTGTCCTACTGAATAGGAACTGAGAAGAAAGGAAAGCCTTTTTTCACAAGTTATTAAATTCACACCAGAGAGGAAGCCTCAAATTAAGTCAACTGCTTATATGTAAGTAGAAGTTAAGGTGCACATACTGACGTGTAAGACTAATTTTCACTGATGAAATGCAGAAAAGTATTGAACAAGAGTTTTTTTTGTTTGTTTGTTTGTTTGTTTTCTCATACAAAAAAGAAGCATGCATACATAAAAGAAATAGCTTCTATATTTCTTTTAATCCAATCCAAGATCAGAAACACTGGAAGATGACTTAATGAAATCTTTTCTTCTCCTCAAGGATAATTTGTTCACCTGAAATCCTATATTTATTCATTTAAGCTTCAGCATATGCAAGTATAATGAATACTTTTTAAAACAAACAAACAAACAAGAACCAGTGATATTATGCATCAGTACTGTTTGAATTGACCATGCTATTTCCAAGTCTAAAAACAATTTCAGATATATTTTCTGATTGATTTAATGCCATAACTGTTAGTAGTCAACTGAATGTGTCATTGCTCTAACTCTATTTCTAATTAGATTTTATTCTTTCATTCAAGTGCAAGTGAGCTTTAAAGTAGAAAAGTTATATATAGAAAACATATATTAGAATATAATATACTAGATAAATAATATCTAATATATATTATATAAAAATAATGTAATACACAAGATACACATGTAATATCAAATGTAGGATTTTGTATGTGATGTTTGGGGTAATGACCTTAATTAGTCTTCTGTACTAAAATTTTCAAGTGTTTAAAAGCCACTGTGATTAGATGGAACTGACTGAAATTGGAAAGAAAAAAAAAAAAAAAAGGCATTTTAAAAAGTTTGATATTTTCCAACCTGAGTTAAAAGACTGCATTACTGTATGCTTCCCAGTTGTCTGTATATCGACTGCAGTTATAATATTCAAAATACTTTTTGGTGCTTGTAATATTTTAAGTGTAATAAACTAGTTAGAATTATTATGTTTCTTTTACTCTATCTACTATTTTCATTTCTCATATAGGAATTACTATACTGACCACATAGTAGCGTACTAATCCTAACCTGATCTGCATTTTAGCAAAGAAGGTTAATTGCCCATGGAAGGCAAGTAGTAGTAATAAAATGGTCATGCAAACTGCATAGAAGTCATTGAACATTCTTGAAGTTATAAATCTCATATAAATTGGATGTAAATACAACTTTTAAGACAACAGGAAAAAAATAATATTTTTTTAATTCTTGTGGAACACAATTTCTGAAATGCTGTATACCAACAGCTGAGATTAACGTCAACTAGAATTTATAAATTAGAGTATTTAACTCTGCTTTTAAACTATTATTTCTATACTCAAATAGAGTTATTGGTATTGATCAGTAGGGTTGTCAACCATCACTAATGGTTGACATCTCATACTACATCTTATCTGTAGTGTGTTTTATTAGACGTTGTTTTTCATATTAATATAGCCAGGACACTTGATTGTCTGCGAGATTGGCCTTGTAAGGGTTTATGCAATAAAAAAAGAAACATCAAAAGACCAGTATGCCGTGTGACTAAGATTAATAGTGTTTGTGACCTGTTCATGGACTTAGATTACTTAACTTGTTAAGCAGGAGTGAGAAATGTAAATATTAGAATATGAGAATTAATCATACAGACCAGATTAAAAGTCTGTCTGGATATCCTCTCTGTGACATTTTTCAGTAGCAGATGAACAAAGAATAAAGTAAGAAAAGGTAAAATATACATGTGAGTGATTCTTCCCTTGGAATACTAACTGAGTTCTCTGGAATTAATGGTGTAAAAATTTTAGGATATAGAAATTGCATCCACACTGTTATGTTTAATAGTCAAAACCAGAGATAACCTTTGAACCTATTATTGAACTTTTATGACAAAGTGCTCGGCAAATAACTATTAAGTGTGAAGCACGAAAAAGTATTTTCTTTGAAGTACTGCCTTTGAAACTGCTATCTGATCATTTCCTAGAATATACTCATTTTTCACTATAAAATAAATAGTACTTATTTTCTTTCACTTTCTTCAAACTCTTTATGTGGTTATAGATTTTTATTTATTTATATCATTTGAATAAACAATGATAGTCTATTTCAGTTTTTTCTAGAGTTGTATAAAGCTATGGTAATTTTTTTATATATTTTTTTTTTTCAGAAAGTAATGAGGCACAGGTAGTCTGGGTGTACTTCACAAAAGTAATGTTTAATTCCATGCTAAAGATAGCAATATTACATTTATTTATTTATTTGTATTATTCACATTGTTATGGCTCAGTCCTGCTAAGCTTTGTAACACAGGTGGGTGTAGCATTGAAGGTGCTAATTTGATGGTGCTATTCACGTGTAAAGGTGAACTTGTACATAAACCTTTGCAGGGCTGGGCCAGTGAGAAGAAGCAATATCAGTGGTTATGCAAAGCAGATTCAAAAGGACAAAAAAGTGCCAAGCTGAATTTGAACATTTACTTTCCTCCTGGATGTCTCCTGAGATTTAGTGCAGATGTGGAACTACCTTTGGCCATAAGCAAACATCATAAATAAGAGATTTTCTTCCTTCCCACAACACTGTAAAAATTTTAGCTTTCACTTTATTTCAGATATTCACACTTACGACTATAATTACTGAGTTGATGATGGTGTACAACACTCTCAGCTAACAAATTGTGTGTGATTGTAGATGCCTAGATTGTAGATGTACTTCACATTTGAGAATACAAAGTTTTGTGAGCATTTACTGGCACTTTGTAAAGTCACAAGGTCAGTGACACAAGTTTGGGTAACGTGGGCTAAGGATATCAAACAATGAAAGCAGCATCTGTTTTCTGGCACTCTCTGTGGCTATTGAACTGACAGCTCAAAACCTGCTTCTGGATCTATTTCTTGTTCAGCTGCTGACCCTCCTGAGTACTTTTTTTCTTATGCTTAATTTGGTCATAGAAGAATTTATATATTCTAGTTTATTGAAGATTATGCTCCTAGTAAGGTCTTTAATGAAAGTCTTTAATGGAAGTTAATCCCATCTCCCCATTTCTCCCTGTTGAAAAGAAGGGGAACTCAGCTAGTCTCAACTATCACTCATTTTTGTATAAATAAGTATTGTATAATGTGTCTTGTAGTTAATTGGACAGTCAGAACTGTATATTCAATGTATAACTATTGTCATATACACGTTCTCTACATAAATTAATACTGCATCTCACACAGCATGCCTTACAGCAGAACTGTTGTCAGTCTGAAGTATATAAATCTTAAGAGATAAAATACGCAGGTGAAATTGGCTTAAGTGACGTTTGTCTTTACTATAAGCAGTAATACATCCCACTGCCCTGTTTAGGATTCTTACCCTGATACATATCTCAGGCTGTAAAATATGAATTATTAAATGTTTTTGGATGAAGAGTGGTTAAATAGCTGGTTAATTAGCTTGCTTTGCAGTTAAGAGGATTATAGTTGGATATTAAGGAGAACTTTCTAACTGCAAGAGTTGTTAAGCTAAAATATTTTACTGGGTAGTAGAATATCTTTCACTGGAGGTTGGTAAGAAGAGATTACACAATTATTTCTCCATACCTTACTTCAAGGATTTTAACGAGGTAGGGCTAGGAAATCTTTAGGATGCATAGTGTATTTTGAAAGGTGAGATAATTCAGTCTGTTACCAAGAAGTCTGTCACATAAGCCAATGCTGGTATACTTCTCTACAAATGCAATAAAGGCAGAATGACAGGGATATTTTGAAGGAAACTGTGAAAGCTGATATGGTTAGTGGACACTTACTTCAGTCAGTTATAATTTTCAGAGATAATAGTGAGTTTGGTTCAACTTGAGATAGGAGATGAGAGTCTAAGAACTCCCTTGTAGTGAGAATGGCATAGTATATATTGGATACATTCTATGCCAAATTGCTTGAGAAAGTTATATTTTCTAAAACACAAAATCCTGCTTTTCCTAATTAGTAGAAGTTATCAATTCAGTTTTTGTTGAGACAAATACATCACCTATTCTGTAATCAGAAATAGTTTAGTTCACATACTAAGCTACACTTACAACATAGTAAAAGCCTTACTTAAATTTTAGAGAATGTGACTCAAACAGGTTTTAAATGGTATGAAAACATTAATTATGTGATAGTCTTACAAACATGGGAAAAGTGGTACACAGTAGCCAAATGTCACATAAGATTTTGGTGGTCATTAATTGTATATTCAGTTATATCAATATGTATGCAGTGAAATTAGAAATACTTAGAGTGGACTGTTCACATGGTTTTAGACTTGTTAGACATGTGACACAGAGGTTTCTCCTGATTTTCACTGTAGGCAACACATATAAATACATACAGTTTTGTTTAGAATTTTTATTTTTTTCTCTGTGGTGTTTTTTTATCATGATGCTGTTTTCCAGGTGCATACTTTTCTGTCTACAAGGACAACCACAACATGTAATTGTGTACAATACTCTGTAATATTGAAACACTGTCTCCTTAACCTGTTTAGCACTCCTTCCATCTTAATGTATAATTTAATTTGCATAAGCAAACATAAGAAGAGGTTGAGAAGAAAGTAAAGTCAAGACCACAGCTAAGAGAAAAGAAATACCAAGGAGTGCAACAAATAATAGTTGAGAGAACGAGGAGGGTAAAACCATAGTGAATGTTGATTACAGGGAGTTGAGTATTTCTACTAGCTCATGTGTTTGTCTTATATCTACCAGTCCAAAACAAATAAACAAACAAACAAAAAAGATTATTTCATCTTCAGAACCCCTCCAGGAATCTTTTTAACCCACTTAGCTTTCTTGTAGCTTCTGGAAGAACTTGGAAAAAAATTACTAGATATGTCTAATTCAGCTGAAATGAAAACAAAAGAAAACTCCACCCCTTGGTGATGATGCCTGGCTTGGCAGGAAAGGAAAGGATTTTTTGACTGTAGCATCTTACAGAGACATATGTTGCATGGGAGGATGGGCTAGCTTTGCCATCTTTGCAGAATCAGAAATCTTCTCATATAGATTTCCAAGGAAAAGAATCGAAAAGGAACCGTTTTAATTATATTGGATGAGAATGAAGAAGTGAATTTGGAGAAAAGGAATGGTGGCCTGAATATTTAAATCCCTTAAGCTTAAATAAAAAGGAAAGGGTTTTTGTTTGTTTGTTTTTGTTTGTTTGCTTTTCAAACCAAACATTAAAATGCAAACAGTAGAAAATATTTTGGCTGCTAGCTTTCATCTGAGACTGAAAAAAGTGCCAAACCATGAAGAACTGCTTTTGTAAGGCTTGGAACTGCATTAAGTTCTGGGGAAATAATGAATGGGTCTGGAGGATGGACATCATCTGTAGTCCTTTCAAGTTTCCTAAGTTGTATGGGTTTTATCTAATCAGCTAGCAGAAACATATTACTCATAATACAAAATCAGGATCCTGATAAAGGTTTATATGGTAAGATGAAAAATTTCATCATCTTAGAGGAAAATAAAACCAAATAGGAATCTACGTGGGTTCCTTGTAATTTTGTTCATAGAGCTGACACAGTGTACTACATGCTCATTTATATATGTGGATGAATATCAGCTCTAATTGAACAACTTTTTTTTTTTTTTTTTTTTTTTTTTTTACGAAGTATCATAATAAAACAAAACAATGTCCCTCAGAGAGCCTTAGGTCTTTGTGTGATGATATAATAACATCTTGAATATACTTCTGCTTGTCTTGTCTCTTGGCATATTCTTCTTTTGCATAGTTTTGATATATTATTTATATTAGTGGCCCTAAGTCTTTGTCTATGCAAGAGAGAGTGATGGGCTTTCAAAGCAGCCTTTGGAGACTAAAGTGCTTAGGAGTTTTGACAGATTCAGAATGCCCAGGGTCCATACACTTCTGCCACAATAAAAAGCCTGATGTTGAAATCAGTGAGTGGTTCTATAGATATCTGTTCATTAACTGGAAAAGAGACATAGTATATATGTGTACTCATTTCATCTTTGTTTGAGCCTAAGTATTTGGGAGCGATTTTGTTGTATTTTGCTCCCTTGAGATTTGAAGGACAGAAACAGATTTATTTATTTATTTATTTATTTATTTATTTATTTATTTATTTATTGGTAAAGTGATTTTATATCTGAGATATGCTGAGTATTTTAAAAATAAAAATATGTTCTTTCAGTACTCCCCTATGGACATGCATTGTGACTGGGATGCTAGTTAGTATGAAGTATTAGTTGTGGAAAAACTTCAAATAACACTAAAGTTCAGAGATATCAACAGTTGGTAGGGGAAAGAAAGAGACACAGGCAGAGAGACTATTAAAGCCTCTAGATCCATGAAGGACTCTCATGAGGTATGGCCACTCTTCTGGGAGATGAACAAAATAGGCTCTCAGATGAGAGAAATGTCTGATTACTATCAGCAGCATGGAACCAACTAAAGATGGGGGAAAATGGAAATTCTATTCAGAATCGGTACTAGGAACCATCGTCAAGAAACCTGTAAAATACAGTACTTAATTAAGAGGGGAAAAAATAAGGACAGAAATAGTAAAATACAGGTAGTTTGTAACACACAGAGGTACAGCTTCTATATTCAGGCTATGAGAGTACAGACTAGATGGACGTTTAACTGCATGTGTATACCTACAGTTATATGTATACTGCATGCATACCTGTGTGAGCCTGGGTGCCTGCAAACAAAAAAGAAAAATAACATTTTTTGAAAAATTCAATGACTTTTGACTCAGATATTGTTCTAACCTGTGAAACCCTAGATCACTAACTCAATCTTTTACCAGAATTTCCTAAATAGCAAGCAGCAAAGCTTCCAGGTTAAGAATGATGAGTAACATTTCAAATTCTGATCCTGCTTCTGGCAATGCTACATAACACCAGTTCATGTGTCTGAAGATACTTCTCCAGCTCACAGACAAAATCTTTCTCATCTTAAATGCTTATTATGAAAAGTCAAATAGTATTATAAAGCTATTAATTGAATGTGGTACTCGTTATAAAGACCCCAAAGCACTTCAATTTATAAAATCAAAAAAAAAAAAAAAAAAAAAAAAAAAAAAGATGGCTATGAAGGTATATAAAGTCTTGAAAAGGACCTTCAGATGTCCACTTTCTCTCTGGCTTTTCTTCATAAGTGTGTTACCAATTTATTTTCCTTAGCAAGGAATGGAAATGGTATCAGTGTCTTGCAAGTGCTATACCATACATGGCAGTTTTGGAAGCTTAACAAAAGTAAAGATACATTAGTTGAGATTATTATCTCAATCTTATCCTAATAATTTAAATGAAGCCTAATGTAACGTAATCTTTGTTATTCTTGGTTTCCACCAAGTCCAGTCCTTCATGAGGCTATAATCTATTTCATAAACATAGTTAAACAGGTATCACATGTTCTGGAATTGTGTAAATTAAAACTGTCCTTCTGGAGAAGCTAGATGAAAAGGGGACTATTTCAATCAAAAAATAGTTCTTTTTTGGTCAATTTAAAACAATAACTGAAGTATAGTTTTGCAATTGGGTATTATAAATATCACATTGTTATTACTCAAGGAGTTTGTATACAACTATTTTAAACTGATTTATCACAAAACTGAACCATTTTAGCAAAACTTAAGTAGATCAGCAGTGTGAGACAATGAGGTAAAGGGTTGGTTCATATTGAATAAGTTAAAAAAAACATGTATTTTTATATCAATTGAAGCTGAGTTTCTTTCCTTTCCATTATGAAAGGTGATCATAATATCCTCACCTAATCACTATTTCCAAATAATAAATAACAGCTTGAAAGATTTTTTAATGAAATACATTTTTTAAAAAAATTCTGAACAAATTATTAACAAAATATCCTTATTCCTTGCTGATGTGTTTGTTAATCCCTTGATACAAACCAGTCAATCAAACTAAAAACAAACAAACAAACAAAAACAGAACAAACAAAAACATTGCACTTTATCACTTCTAAGTCTTACAGTTCTAAACAAAGAAATAAGAAATCATTACCCATTATCTAAAATTTTGTTTGAATTAACAAACTACCTGATTTTGTAGGTAGGATACACACCTATATTAGGATTCTTGATTTTTCTATGAGCAGTCCTGTGCTTCAGTTTGTCCATTTTAAAATGCAGATATTTATACTACCCACCAAATGCACCTTGAATTTTTGGAATACTAAATGCCCAGATATCAGTACATTCTTCTCAGGCAATATGAAGTTCAAAATCTAACCTTTTCAAAATTTCTCTGTGTGAAGATTTCATTTCCTTGTCTTTCTTCACTGAGTGCTGAATAATTGGGTGTGGAAACAAAATAAATTTCTCTGTGGTTGGTGACAAATTAATACTCTCTCCAAACAGCCTCTACCCCTTATAGCTAATATACCCCTTATAGATAGTATATATCAGATTCCCTTTGACCTAAAACTATGGTAGCAATCTAAAAAAATAGTAAATAAAAAAAATATTTTAAAAAACATCCCTCATGTAGCATCTCTAGACTGAAGCATATGGCTACTGAATTCTAGCTCATTCGAAATGGGGGGCAGAATGATGATTACCTTACCAATGCATATAGAAATGTAACCGCTGACTTAACTTACTGCTGGCAATTAATCAAATTAGAAACAGATTGCACGGGCAGATGAAAAAAGCAGTGTGATTTTATCACTAACTGGCTACTATGTTGCTGGTTGGTCACCACTATTGATGCTTTCTTCCATATGCCTTTGAATTTTGAATTGCCTACCTCCTGAAGAGAATACTTTATTGAGCTCATAAGTGGAACTTAAACATCGTATAATGTGACAATTTTCTGACTGAAGTTAGTATGAGAAGCACACTCTGATTATCTTTACATTGTGCTTGTCCTAACTGAAACCAGGACACCCCTGTAACTCTTAAATGTGTGTGCTGTTCTCTGAATCTCTGTGTTCTATTGTGCTTTTCCTCCATGGTATCTGCATCTAGAATAACTGCACATCCCAAGACATCTCTATCTTTAATTTTCCTAATTTTTCCTAATAAAAAAGTGTTTGTTTGTTAGTTTTTTCACATGTGAAATACACAAAGTCTCATTTCATTAGAAGAACATGCTGTAGTAATCCTATTTAAGATAAAAATGTAATAATATTCAGATCATAAACCAGGCTGGTCAGGTAACAAAGTCCAAAAAGAAAGGGAGAGCCTACTGAATGGAAACCTGTATGTCTAAACAATGCCCCTCAGTCTTCTGTTAACATTTTTAGATCTGTGAGTGTTTTCTGCACTTCCAGGAATGCTTCTGGGCTGGTCATGCCCCATGCCATTTTAAAAGATGCACATATATGTTTTGTCATTTTTTCTTGTTCACACATTTATAGTTTTTTTGCGGCAATTAGTGATTCTTTCTGGAATTGTTTTTATCAAAAATCAGAGATTTTTGTGATCTTTGATTTGGCTTCTGCATGATTTTAGGTGTTGATAGGATTTTCTGAAGTACTAAATTTGATGCTTCTCTGTTCACAAACACATTTATCCAGCTGGACTTTTTTTTTTTTTTTTTTTTTTTTTTCCCAAATGCTTTCTATTCACAATTTCAGTGTGATTGACATAGTTTTAAAAGAAAGGAAAAAAAAATATACTGCTGTGGAATTAATAAGGCATTTTCTGCTTTAGACTGAATGTTGGTGATGGGGGGAACAGGAGTGGGTAAATTACTGTGGAATGATTTAGTTTATGATCGCTTACAGGAAAAGGTATCTGGAAATGACAGATGTGTTTCTGATTGGATTTTGCAAATAAACTGCTGCAAGGAATGAATGCCTAATGAAGGGACAATGTGAATTTCACCTTCCAAACAAACACAGCTTAATATATATATAAATACATCTTATATTTATATAAAATGTGTGAATCTATATATTTAACAAAGCAGGATATGTGATTTAACACTTAGAACAGAGACCCCACATAGTAAAGGCCCCCAGAGAAGTCCTGCTCAATGTCCTGGTCAGAGAGAATTTTGCCATTAAATTTAGTGAAATAAGAATTTCCTTCTAAGAACCAGAATTCCTAAAATACCTTTTCTTTTTTTTTTTTTTTTTTTTTAATATGATTTCTTGTGGCTGTTTAGACCCCAAAGTCACAGCCACATATCCAATCAGAGAAATCTGATTAAATGAGTTATGAGCCTGAAAATTGAGTTATGAACTCTTCTTTACATTCTCCCAATGCAGAAGCAGAAATAGTACTTTGATTTTGCAGCCACAGTCATCAAGAACACTTCTGTCATTACCAAAATATACATATATGTGTATATATATACACACTTTTTTTTTTTTTTTTTTTTTTTTTCTTAAGTTGATAACAAACATGAACCTCAAATGAATTCATGTTCCCTTGTGGAAATGAGGGTATTAAACACAAAGTGTGTACAGTTGTCTCTCATCAGGAAATCTAAATATGACAAGGCACATGGGACTTATACAGGTCCCATGCACTGTTTGCCTCACCTTCCATTGCTCAAATTGAAAAATAAATGTCCATAACATGTACGGAGGTGTTTAAAAGATGCATGCACAAGAAATGGAGGATTATTTTTAAAATTTTGTTACTCATATTGAGCTAAGAGTTCTAGGACTGGCTCTTAATAAAATTTGAAATCCAAGATAATAAACTAACTAGCAGTGACCTAAGAATAGAATAATATAAAAAAAATAGTATATTCAATGTTTTTGCAAGTTATAAACTTCTTCTATAATCATAATTTCTATTAATTTCTTAATTTAGGAATATGTAACATTGAACAACACTATCAAAATGGGTTTATATTTAAAGCAATGGTAAATCTGGGTTAAAATTGCTTACCAGACTTATAATGAAATGTATTTTGGAAAGATGGATACATTCCTAGCACTAATAAATTCTATTTCCATGCTTCTTATGCCTAAGAACAAATGAAATAGCTGCTATCCCACAGTGATGGAAATCAATAGCTTTCTGCTCTGTATGAGGCCATTTTCCAAAGTCAGGATGTTCTTTGCCTTATGATACAGGAAATATTTAGCAGTTATGTACACATATGTAAGGCAGTCATGAAAAATGAGAAGTAAAGAATCTACATTAGTTAGTTATACAATCTAGACAGTAAAGAACTGCAGCCTCATCTTTCTAGGTAAGTAAAGCACAGAAATTTGCAGAACAGGAATAAAGAAACTAGAACTATGTGATGAAAAAGGAAACAAAGACTCTAGGCTTTCAAGTTAAATAGGTAGATAGATGACTGACAGAATGAACAGCAAAAAGCAAGCAAGCTGTACATAGTTTTATTACTTCAATAAGAACTATGATTAACCTCCAGAACAATGAAAACATTGAAGCCAGACACTATATCACAATAACGATCTCATTTACAAAAGCATGGGATCCACTTACATGGGTTAAATGGAGATGTTACCAGCTGTGTGCCAGCTTACTACACTTACTCACTGTAAAGAACTGCTAAGCAAGAAAGGAAGCTTGAAGATTTTGTGGAAGATAGATTAGTGATTCGGTTAAGGCTGTAGCTGACTGAAAACCTACTAGGATAAGAACGATAATCTCAAAGTAATCTCATTTTTCCCAAGGAAAAAGACCTGTACCTTTAGTGAAATGAGGAAAAGAAGCCTTCAGAAAGGCTAACTTTGTACATGGAAGGAGGGTACAAAACAATGAAGTCTCTTAGTTCTGTTGAGTTTCATGGTTTCCGTGGTGTAATTACATACAGGTGGATGATTTTCTGCCTCTGTGGAAGTCTACAGTGATCTATTTATATCTAAGGGATAGAAAAACAAGTCAAAAAAGAGGATTGGCAGCTTAATCTCAGAAAAACGTGTGAGGGGGAAATGCTACCCAGTATGTGAAATAGTTAGAGGCCTTTGCTTCTAATGGTTATAGTTCTAGTTAAAGCTTTTCTGAAGTGTTTGAATTTCTTTTTAGAAATTAGGCAACTAACTAGGCAATTGGACCAAAAAGGTCCTTCACTTTCCCTCAATTCCAAGTAATTGAGGCAAATTGAATCACACATCCCAGGACAGCAGGTTCTGAAAAGCATTCTTCTCAGACTCCTATGGAAATTTTAATTGATCTAAGAGCATCAGAAGCAAGCAAGTTGTTATTATTATTATTTTAAGAGGTTCTTTAGAAGTAAACATTTCCACATAGAACAAGGCAAAAAAGAAAATAAGTGTTTTGATGAGTGGTAACCTCAAAGCTGCATACTGCCATCAGATCTGGTGGCAGTTGCTTGCATTTTGATTGCTTCTTTAAGCTACATCATAGTGGTGTGCTAACTCAGATGATGAATCCATAGATGCAGTTGAAAACAATCATATGTTGTGATAATTAAAATCCACATCTATCTGTGGTACTTGCATGTTAGTACAAACATCTAATAACAATGTTTGCTTCATCTTTGAAATAAAGGATAAGTAAAGAAAAGTAAATGATGACTGAATAGAGACTGATGCTGCTAATCTGTCTGTGCTGTGAATACACCTTCACAGAATTTAATCATCTTTTTAAGGAAAACATGATTATCCTTTTCCTGTCACAGACGAATAACATGATTTTCCAAACACATACCTGGAAACAGGAGAGTCAGAATTCTCAAATCTGTTTTTCGTGTAGTAAACCAAAGCTTTTTTATTATTATTTTTTTTTTAATATTATTTTTATTTTCCTCTAACCATATAGTATAGTGACTATAGGAAAGAAAAGTGTTACTTTTAACTTAGTGAGATCTCCAAAGTAGAGATGGATCCTAAAGTTCACTACTATGCAACAGTACTTACCACAGATAAATTATACAGTGCCAGCAGTAAACTGATAAGTCAAGTGAAGAGGCAATGAGCCATGCTTTGTGCCAGAGCTCCAGGGATAGATTTTTAGAACCTCAGCTCATATATGTTGATGATGTGTGGATAAAATTGTGGATTAATGCCAAATATAACACACCTACCTTTGCAAAATTCACACTTGGCGGAATACAAAAATCTGTTTTCACTGACTCTGTATAAACTCTCTTTTCATATTCAAAATGGCAAAAAATTACTTGCTTTACTAAAAGAGTTATTTAATTTGTGACAACTCCTACTCATTTTTTATTTATTAATTAATTTTTATTGGTCAAAAGGTAAGAGTACTTTTTTTTTCCAGCACATTATTAAACATATTTTTTTTTTAGGTCTTCGAGTCTGTGTGTCTGTTTTAAAAGAAAAAGTGCATAGTGCATACTTATTTACCTAAACCATTTTTGGTCTGAAGACTTAGGCATGTAGGTAATGTTGCTCATGAGAAGGTGTCTGGGAGAGTGAATAGGACTAATTAAACTTACAACTACTTTTGTAATGCTAAGGTGTTTACCCTGCAAAGGGGTTTCTTCTGCACTACTACTTGCTGGATAGCTGAAGACCTTTTGAAAACAGTGTATGATCTGCTGTAATTCATAGTCACGAGCCAAGGGACTCTGGTGGCTCCCATTCTCTCATTCAAGCACTTCAGGAGACACAGGCTAACAAGGGAAACATTTATATTCACACAAGTTCCATTCAATTAACAGATCAGTTCCTTCTTTTATTTTCAGGACCATAGGCCAACAATGAAATTTGACAATGGTCCTGTATTTGAAGTCACTTAAAAACTGAGCCTGCTTTAAGAGAGACATTTCAAACACTAAACAATGACAACACTGGCTAGTGTGAGAAAGGAAAGAATGATGAGGGAAGAAAGTAGTAATTGTGAGCAGTATTTGAAGTTTTGTAATATATAACAATGTTCTGAATAACATAAACCAAAGAACAATGAGGTACTGAAATGGTAAGAAGTAAGACTGTAAGAACATCGGTGTGAGAGAAGTTTGAATCAAGAAAATCTTAGAACAAATTACTGTCGCAGGCTCAGGGTAAGCACATGAACTTCTCACCTGGAAGAGGATTTAACTGCAAGAAGTACTTTGAGAAGGAAAGAAATTTTTCTTTACCTGAAAAAAATTAAACCCTTATTACATGTTGCATCATATGAGTGTCAGAACCTACAGTTAAAAATCATGAATACCCTAATACACATTGCCATGCAACATAAATAAAATATTTTAAATATTTCAATTAATAATGGTATTTGTTGCATAGCTATTCACCATCACTACAGTACTGTAGACTTTTATGGACTTTCTTTAAAAAGTTAGCAAATTATTAAAGAATTATTTTATTTCTAAATATAAGGAGCAGTGTATCCACAAAGTCACTACTTTGATTTGGAGGAATATCAGCAGGAGAGAATATATTCTACATTCCAAATTTCTGGTTTAAATATTCTAATGAAAATTCTATGCATACATGTTTATTTCAGTTATTTGAATTAGGAGAAAAAAAAAATGTGAATAAAAATACCTGATACTATGTTAAGATTTTTTTTTAATAACAAGCAAAAATATTTTCTTTAAATTCTTTGAAGTGTGTTTAGTAGTCATTAACTCTATCCTCTAGATATTTTTAGTCAGGTGCCTATGCAGAGCTGGTTGAGACACTGTTAGAGAGCCCTCATAAGCATGGCACCTTGCAAAGAATAATTAACCCTTTGATTATCCACTAAACCATATACATTTGGAGGCCTTCAGAGTTTAAGAAGCTGTCTTTTACAAAATCTGAGAGTGAACCACTAATATCTAAAGCATCAAACCAGTAACAGAAGGAAATCCTTCCTTGGTGTGCAAGAGAATGTTCTACTAGGTGTGAATTGAATAGCCTTTATGAGTGTAAAAATGAGAGATTTGGCCCAGATCCCTAGAGCTCTTTTATTTTCTCATGCCCAGATAGCATGTTCATTTTCTAATGCTAAAATTTTTAAGCTAATTTTCTAAGCTAAAATTTCTGACTTCATGGGCACCCCTTTCTAAATCAGAATCTCTAATCAAATGTACCAGGAACACTACTTTCTCAGAGAAATTACACTAATGTTAGATTTTTAAGGACTGAATTAAGGATAAATAATACAGTCTTAGTGATATTTTATTTTATTTTTTTCTGGGTGCATTGCTGAACAAGGAAACTCCTAAGCTCATCAGTGTGCTGATCAGTAAGCTAGTTTCTTATGTTTGGGGAATCCATTGTTTATCTGTGGGGGTACCGAAGGAGTCACGAGAGTGAACATAGTTAATGGTTCTGTATTAGGAGTGAAAATAACTCTGTAGCTACCCATATGTTTGTTCATTTTTATTCTCAGTGTTGTGGTTTTTGACCAGCATGAAGAGAAGTCATGCTAGAAGAAGACACACTATTATATTCAACAGAGTGTTAAACTGAAGATGATAGAACACGAAGACTCAGATTACTTATCTTCTTCCTACCTTGTAATTTGGCTTGCAAGAACCTCATGTGCAGAACAGTGCCTAAGTTTCAGTCTCGTATGTTCTTTTTGAAACAGTTAATCTTTTGAACTTGGCTTGTGTTACTGGATGTCCTCTCGATTATATGCTCAGTTATACTGTCTTAATGGGAAACATTTAAGGGTTAAGAGGTTTGAAAGTTTTTCATACTCATCTTTCTAATTTAGTTACTAATTTCTGAGTTTAACTGATATGGGAATGCTCTGCCCAGTAGTGGAATAAAGGAAGAGAGCAAGTTTGAAATCAGCTCCGCCCTCAGCTAACGCTTGCATTTGCTTGTGAAAAGACTGGCAGGGCTTGAGACTCCTTGGGCTAAAAGTGAAGCTGCAAGTTATTCTATGATTCATTTGAAACTCTGTGAAGAAGGATAGGGCTCTAAGTCCCACCACCTGGCCGCAGGCTCCTTATATGGTGGTGTTTTTTTGAAGGTCCAGAGAAATAAGTCACCTGAAAAAGAATTGTTTTGTTTGTGTTCGAAGTCTAGTGAAGTGAATGAGATGTCAGTTGCCAGGTCTTATATGTTATGGGATCAAAACGGGAAGCTTGATGCTTAATTGTGTTTTCTAATATAATAAGGTGGTGGAAGACAGAGAGATTATGTATGCTGAAAATGGGTTTTTAAAAATCTTCCTGCCTGGTTTACAGAGGACTTGCTCAATATAAAGGTCCTAGAACAACAGATGTGTTTTTAATTGCATTCTTAAAATGAAATGCTTTTATTCAGAGTCTGCAGCACAGGAAATATCCTTCAGAAAAAGGCACCAGCTGCAAAACAATAAGAGGAGCTTTAAACATTTATCCAGTGACTGCACCCTTAGACCTTATAAAGTTCATGTGTATTCATGCAAAATGTAAAAAAGGAATTTTAGCTGTTTTTAAGTCCTAAAATAAACTAAATCATTCTAACCATGCATGCAGTAATTGGCATGAAACAAAAGGTTGTGGATACCTGCAGTACAAGCTCTTATGATTTAAGTAGGCACTGCACTGCCAGCTTTGAAAATCTAGTACTAACATGTTTCAGTCACCTAAACACTACTGAAGACAGTGGTATACTGATGTTATTTATCTGGACAGAGTAATTGGTTACAGTGCTGGCAATCTCCACATGAAGGCTGGCATTTCACTACAAATTATCTATTAATTAAAAAGTACTTTAAAAACCATTTTTTAAAAAGCTTCCCTATGCACAAAAAGTGGGATAGCATTGTATCCAAAAGAGGTCTTGAGAAATGAGCGCAGAACTGATTATATGGCTGATATTTATAATGATTACTTTTAGTCATATGTTGGTGACAGCATGAGCATATCACTTCACTTATTAGTGCTATTTTTTTATTTTCTCACTCAACTGTTTAAATTCTTAGCTGCAAATTTCAAATGAAGTTTCTAAGCATTGTTGCACTAAAAAGAAAGATGCCATTGGGGTAAATGATTTTTTTTTTTTTTTGTAATATAGGCACAGGAAGGAAAATAATCTTTTGCTGGTGCACACACACACACACACACACACACAATATAAAAATGAGAATGTGATATAATGACAAATATTATTCTGAAGATAATATTTAACAGAACAGGATTAAATGGAAGCTACTAAGACGACCTGAGTGTCAAGAAATGATAGAACAATAAAAAGAGGAAGTTACATCTGAACCAAGATAATTCCTGAAAGAGAATTTCCATTCAAAAGTTCAAATAATTAAATGCTAAAGGCCTTAGATATTCTTTGCCCACTCTGTGAGGCTACCAGACACCCTGTTAATTAGTTTTAGGTTAGTTTTAGCAAAGAAAGTACAAAATAGTGTGTTTGGAAAGGAGAGGAGCAGAGAGGAGAGGAAATTTGTGAGAAAAAAAAACCTGTGTAGAGAATCTAGAAAAAAAAAAAATGAGGCTTTGGAAAAAAAATAAACAACAACAAAAAACATTAGATGGCTAAAATACGGATAAGCAAAGGAGATATCATGATTGGGGAAATAATCTTTCTACTGGAGAACAACAGCTACCTTCAGTATTTTGTCTCCTTTGCAAGGAAAAAAAATGGGAAACATGAGAAACATGGCAATACATCCTGTGATTCAAACAATTTCTTCTTTTGTTAAGCTGGGAGTTTGTCTGGGGAGAACGGGAGATTGAAAGTCAATATTCCTGCTTTTTGTTCCCAGTTCATCTGATTAACTGTGTAACACAGGTAAACAAAAACCTGGACATTAGTTGGATGTAATCTTGCTCAAGATCCTAATGGAAATCTTAGGCAGAGCAGATAATTAAATTTAGGATGATGCCATGACACTCAACTAATTACTTAACCCAATCCACTCTTCTCCCTGTGTAGGCAGTGGCCCATAATTCTTTGAACAAAAGTGGCAAAAAATATATATATATATATAAACTGTGGTCTCTAGAAAAAAAAAGAAAAAAAAAATCTGGCAAAATTGCTATTGTGACTGGTTAAGTAGCCAAGAGTAAATATTTTGTATAGATTCTTGGTCTCCTTTGATCATTGTAATTATTCCCTTCTAGTTAGGGAAAATAAAAGGTTCTCTGTATCAAATGAGACACAAGTTTTTCTGAGTTGCTGAGTTAAATAAGGTCTCACTTGTGTTTTCAGATTGCCATGAAGTATCATTTAAGTGGTTATTTGTTGTTGCTTGGGAAAGTTAAGCATTGTAAACCCCGTGCAAGTTTATAATTTAATTTGTTCAAACATGAATTATGTAACATTCCATATAATTTCTGATAATACTTCAGTGAAGTTCTGTGGCAGGAAATGTGCTGGTATTATAGGAGCTTTCATTCCTTTTGTTGAAGCAAGTCACTTCTTTTTATGGCATCATTAACTTTTCTCTCCCCTCGGTCTTGTTGCAGAACTCAGAAGAAAGGAAATTTTATGTTACTGTGGAAAGCCTGAAAGTACTATGGCAAGGAAGCTATATTTTCATTTCCAAAACTGATAATCTGGCACAGTTAGGATCAAATTTAGTTACATATATGTTTTATAGACTTAAATTGAGTAGTACAAATTACATAATAGCATTATCTAGACCTAAGATATTTCTATATGAATGGCCTATTATCTTTCATACGCACAGATATGTAATCCAATATTTCTTAGATTTTCTTAATACAGGTCCATAGAACATTCAGTCTCTGGAAGAGACAGAGTTCTTCTCAACTGTTTGTTCCAAACAGAAGGGACCACATTAAGGTCTTCTAAAAATTTGCTATTTATTCATATGCACAGAATTCCTGACAGAGGAATCAAGTATGCATGCTCCTCTGCAACTCTCGTGATTAAAAAGAATACTTTCTAAGTATTCAATTTTGCATTTTATTCTGATTTTTTTGCTTGCACATGATCTTGGCACTAATTTACAGGAGAGGATGGTGGAAGAATTACTGAGAAATGGGAGAGAACAAATAAAAGAAAAAAAAATAAACAATAGAAAACCCAGGATCAGATTCAGTATCTGGGAGCAAAACATGGGCAAAATGCTGCAGTCAAAGGGAAGTCAGGCTAATTAGACTGTCTAATGGCACTAGGCTGTGCATGCTTGGGATCTAGAAGGGGAAGGAAAAAAAATCAGTCATCCAATCAGTTAGGTGACAAAAAAACAAGCTTATTCTTCTTGTTACTTGTGAGCTACTGCCATTACCTTCATACTACTTCAAAATTACTATCCTTACATTTGGAGAGTATAGAGGAGGAATAGAGAAATTATATCTTTAGCTATAAATCTTCATTCAGGAGACGAGGCACAGATTGCTGCGTTGCTATATGGACAAAGGACCTCCTTAAAAGAGGGAGGCAGCTTGGGCAATATTGCCATGCAGGTGATTGCAAAACAACCCTTACACATAGGACTGGCTTAAGGCATTTTAAACTACAGTGCAAAAATGTTTGCTAACTCAAATTCACTTTCCAATCTTGTACACTTAAAAACAGAGATTGTGGGGTTTGATAAAACTTTCTTAACATTAGAAATTACCTGGATATTGACTAATACATTCTGTATTATTGCTTTCAGTTATTATGTTAGCTTTAACTCAATGGTGCATAAACTAGTTTAGGATTGGTTCTTGTTTTATTTTGAGCAGCTATACTTATAATAATTCATATTTATAGTTGCAATATTTAATTTCCAGTTGTTTTGAGTGAAGGGAAAATTAGATTTGCTCTTAGATTTCACAGTCCTTTACAGGAATCTATACTTCAATGATTTCCTACAGGAGTAATTCAGAGTATTTTATGAACAAGAAAAAATTTGAATAATGTATATTATTTAAAAATAGAAACATATTTGGTTACTTTTGTAGTCTTGATCAAGTTTCATTTCAGCAGCTCGTCAAGATTAATTTTTGGCAATGTTTATTTGTGTCTTTTTTTTTGTTTTTATTTTTTATTTTTTCCTGAATATATGCTTCAGTCTTCAGTTGTTTTCTCTTTTTCATTTGTTATTTTCCTTTGGTTGTTCCAACTGTTTGAACCTGGCTATGCCATCTTCTGTGCTTCAACCATCTCTTATTTTGTTGATCTTTTAATTCCCTTTTAATTTAAATGTACTTTATTTGCAGAATAAACGAACAGATTACATTCCACATGCTATGTTCTAGGATAGATATGTTATGCTATGTATGTTCTAGGATAGATAGATTTGCTCTGCTAATTATTTCTACTGTCAGATGAAATGGACATATTCAGTATTAGCATATAAAATAATAAGAATCACTCCCTTGAGAAAAGGAAGTAGAGGCAAGGATTAAAAAATGCTTAGACAGTCCTATTATTTTGAATTTGAACTGTTCTTGTGTGTGTGTGTGTGGTAACATGGTTTATTTTATTATCACTGAAATGAAAAGTAAATTTTAGGATTTCAAGTTCTAGACAGTTCATTAGACTAAAGAAACAGAAAAGCAGATCCCAGGAAGGAGTTTGTTTTGACCAAGTTCTGTGTGGTTTACAGTGGTACAAACTGGAAGTGAATATTATGTCTAGCACATTATATGGCTTGAACAATTCTTAAATCTCCTTTCCATTATTTTCAGATTTTACTTACTAAAGGAACTCTTTAGTGCAGGGCTCTTGAAAATCTTCTGCAATTCAGTATTTGATATGCTCAATAAAATCCAAAATATCCCTTGAAATTTTCAGCTAAGTTTCCGTTTTATTCTATTTTTAATATTTCTTGACATTTTTCACCAGAAAGTAAGGTAATAATTTGTCTAGCTTTGGGGCCATCTATTTACAGAATCCTTGGCAGTAGTACCTAAACACATGCTGGGTTTCTTGTTTCTTTAGACAGTGTTTTGTCTTCATTCATCACCCCATTTGCTCTGCTGCAACATTTTTCTCAGGTACCTTTCTTTTATCTGTCCATAATCATAAAGAATTCAGAGAGATACACGAAGAGCCCTCAAATTACATTAAATGCATGTTAGCATTATAACATTTATGCGTGTTCATGTTGGAGAATATACTTTCATTATTATGTTCTCAGTGCAAAACAAGAGCCTTCTGTTTAAATTCAATTTCAGAACAAATTGATTTCTGGTTCTAATATGACAGTCAGGAATGTGGTTGAAACAATTGAGAAAGTGAGGCTGCAGGTAATCAGAATATCTTATATCTAATCTAAGATATAGGTGGAATGGGTGTTTTGATTTTATTTTTTTATAATTGGGAAATTTATATAATTTAGTGGTAGTAATAATAGTAACTTTATTAATCTTGACGCATGCATAGAAAATAGAGTGCTAGGAAAATTCCTGACAATGACATACAGAAAGAGGACTCTGGAAAGGAAGATGGCCCTCTGATGTTTCATTATTAGAAAGCACTGCTTGGCATACAGCTTAATTAAACTTTTAAACAGACAGTGGAGGTCCTAGTTGAAACTAGAAAATGAAATCGGAGGGCAAGAGGTGCTCCAGATGCCAGAGCAGATGTTCCTCCATGGTCCGTGGAGAGGTCCATGGTTGAGCAGGCTGTCCCCCTGCAGCACTTGGGGAGAGGATGGAGAATAGGGTGGATGGGGGAAAGGTGTTTTTGTTTGTTTTTAGTTTCTCACTGCTCAAGTTTGTTAATAAAAGGCAATAAATGATATTAATATCCCTACAATGAGTCTATTTTGCATGTGATGATGTGGATGATCTCCCTGTCCTTATCTAATCCTTGAGCCTTTTCTGTTGTATTTTCTCCTCCTTTTCCTTTGAGGAGGGGAAGTAAGAGGATGGCTGCAGTGGAGCTTGGCTGCCTGGCAGGGTAAAACCA
This sequence comes from Aythya ferina, assembly GCF_964211825.1. NCBI lineage: Eukaryota > Metazoa > Chordata > Aves > Anseriformes > Anatidae > Aythya > Aythya ferina. Next base: position 15,274,722 of record NC_140301.1, on the reverse strand, counting down.
CTACAGCTTGTCTTGCATCTTCTACATGAGTATATTATCCACTAGTCCATTCATTTTAGACTGCTCTACATTCACCATAGAAAGAGCAAGACGAATGCATAAATTTATCTTTCATATTACTCAGCAGTGCTTTCAAACATAATAGTTTGTTGAGGAAATTATAGTATTTTGTAAGAATTCCAATAGGGTCAAGTATATCAAAATGCAAACCTGATTTTGCAGGCTTTAGTGACAGTTAAAAATTTTATCTTGGGAAGTTGTAAAGATTCTTTTGAATGACCTGAGCATTCCTGGGTCCTGGGTTATCTTCATGTATTATTATACCTGTTCTAGCTGATACTACTGTTGGCTAGCAGTTACCACCAATTCCTTTCCCCCAGGCAGAGCTACCTTCAGCATCCCTGTAATTTTGTTGCCTCTCCTAAATTGTGAGTTCAACATCTATACTCTTAACAGTCTACAAAGCCATACTATGTACCTTTCTCTCAGCAATGATGCTGGTAGCTGTTACTGCACAACCACTTAATTTATGCAAGCATAACTTGTATGCTCTATATTTACTATTTATATATTTATATAGGGCATACAAGTACACTGTATAGTACTCAGTAAAATGAAGTAGTGAAATACCAGATATGAAATAATCATGGATATGCCCTGGCATGGAAATTCACTCTTGTGCTGGCTCATCTTTAAGGTCAGTACAGGCCTAGAAATAAGAAGCTGAGGGCAGGCAAAAAGGAAGACTGTAAGAAAGTACTGTCACCAAGAAACCAGCTTGTAGAATTGCATCCGTGTTGCCCTCATGAGAGTTCAGGCTTTTATCAACCAATGTGTCACTGGGGAAAGTTAGTACCTTGATTTGAAGTCACTGATGCATGAGGCATGCCTGGGAATAGTTTTCTTCCTGACAACAAGTGTAATATTATTAAGTAAATAATAGCAGCAGCCAATATGAGCTGTATATGCAGTCTCCTCATGCTACTGGCTTTTTCTTTAAAAGTCACTTTAAAATATGGAGATAAATGTTAAATTACATTTGGTGTGTTTCCTTATTAAAAGCCACAATTTGCTGTATATTTTTTTCAGGGATTATTTATATTGAACAAATCAAACCAAATATTCTTTTCAGCCTAGGAATATGGTAATTTGGTTTAACCTAGTGTATGTGCCACCAAAAGTAAAACTTTGTCTCCCACAGTTATTATGAGACCAGATCTGTCAAAAGACTTCCATGTCATGCTGGTCTACAGTAATTATTGTTTTAGAGAAGATTCTGACTGTAAAGTTTATTTACACCAGAGAGTGTAATAGACACATCAAATAATTTTGCATAGGAATGAAAAAAGGCATTAGGTTTGCTAAGATATAGAATACTTTATTATGTATTCTTTTGGTCAATGTCCTCAAATGTTTATATTTCATTACACTCACCAAAAGTTTTTGTTTTCATTTGAGACAATGACATCTGCCATTTATACTCTAGACCTGTTTTAACACCTATTTCTTTGGCCTCAGAGGGAAGTGATAATAGAAATAAACCACCAGTACTTTTCTTGTACATGTTTTCTTGTGAATCTTCTGATCTTGTGGTCAGACGTGCTCTCATCAGCTGAAATACCATCTGAATAGTACATTACATAGAAGCTGCCAGCCTCTGTCTGTGCTAGAATTCAAGCAACTATAATTCCTCCTGTAGCTGATAAATTAGTGCTGTGATGAGGGGAGATACTGGGTAAAACTACCCTCATTTTGAGCTATCTTAAAGCAGTAACTCCAAACGGTTTGGTAAACTGTCCATTTTCTTAAAGTAAAAAGTTATTTAGAAGATGTGAATTAAGATGCTTTTCAAGGTTTTGCTTACATGTTTATTCAAAAAGGGAAGTTTTATTAAAATTGTGCATTTATATGCTATTTGCAAAACAAAACAAAACATTTCCCAGTTGTACTGTGAATCCAAGCAAAATAATCATGCCTTGTGTAAGAAGCAGAAACTCAAACTGATGATAAACAAAAATGGAGGAGGCTTGTCCTCTGCCAATGTCTCACCCATGTTACTTCTGAAGAGTATTGAGGTGGAGGCAGAGGAAAGAATAGAATGGGAATGTAGAACATCAGTATTAAAGTGCAAAAAGACAAATATACGAAGTCAAATGGCGTATCATGAAATGACTCAAAAGTGTAGTAGCAAAATAAATAAATAAATAAATAGCTATTGATCTTATATTTCATGATCACACTTTTATCTTTAAAAGAGAAAATTATAAATTTAAAAAGTAACTTAAACTCATGGTAAGTACTGGTCATATAGTTCCCCTGTCTTTTCTGAAGTGCATTTACATTTTATTTGCTTATATTTATTCAGCAAGTGGTTTAGGATGCAATGTTATTCTGCTTTCTTTTTCAATTAAGTTACATTTACTGTGCCAGTATAGGCCTTGCACCAGATCTAATTGAACTTAGGGGAAATAAATCTCTATGTTTAAATAGGCTCATGACCTTTTCAGACAATATGGCAATCTGTGCAAATGCCAATGTAGTATAACAGAAATGACCCATCATATTTCTCTTAGATTCAATGGATCAGAAAATCTTCCAGTTCATGGGTGGCTGGGTGGGCCATCAAATTTATAGAAAAACTACAAAGTGCTCACTAGTTACAGGCAAAGGTAGAGAAACCCTTTTTTATTTTTTTTTTTTTAATTTTATTTTATTTTTTTTTATTTTATTTTTATTTTTTTCCTGAGGTAGGAATTTGTCTTCCTACCTTGCATTTTGAATTTATTACCTATTCAGGCTCCATTTTATCTCAATCAATTGCATCTAGAACCCTAATGAGTGTACTTTGTTATCGCTATCTTCTAGCAGCCTGGAGGGTTACATTCTTTATTTTTTGTTAAACTTTTTACAATATAGTCAGCTAAAATTTATTTGGGATGTCCATGCCATTATTCAGTCTGGGTGGGGAAAATGGAGAATTCTTAAGGATTAACAAACTAATTATGCTGCTCTCTATATATTTAAGGCTGCAGTAGCACACCCAAGTCACTAACAAATTGATATTTTCAAAAATCAGTAAGCTGCTTTGGAGTCCTACATTTTTGAATGCCAGAATTATAATGCCTTCCATAGAAATGGCATTGCATAAAATGATTAAGAGTTAGATGTTTTACAATTGCCTCCCTATGAGCACCTTGATACTGAAGAGTGTTCATCATTTCTATTCAATTGGCAATCCAAATCTACTTTTCTTGTGCCTCTATATTCTGGTTTCTTTCTCTGTTTCTCTCTCTTTTTTTTTTCTTTTTTTCTAAGTTCAGTGTAGTTATATATTAGAAATCCTTGGTAAACTCCTCTCTTCCTTTAACTTTCCTCTAGTATCCAGTGTGTCTGCAAGGGACCTGTACATTGAATATTTAGAATGGAATCTTCTTTCCATGTGCAATAAGAGATTTGAAGTGCATGCATAACAACTATGGTCCTAGGGTGTGCATTTTAAATAACGATTTTTTCACATCTCTTGGGATGGTGATATCATTCTGGAAATGTCTCAGAAGCAACTTCTTTCACCATATGCTCCTGTTTCTCCTATATGAGAAATAAAGAAATGAGAAATTACCATTAATTATTTTTAAATGTAAGCTGAATCTTCTTATGAAGTGAATATTATTTAAATTTGTTCTGATTTAGATTGTGTGTCAAACTGCACTTTACTTTGGGGTCCCCTAAAAAAAAAAAAAAAAAAAAAAAAGTACCTATCCTATCCTTACCAGAAGCATAAGTAGATATTTATAAGATAAGATAATAAGATATTTTATATATAAGAGGCAGTTGGAAAATTCTGCAAATAGAACTGTATGTATTTCTGTGAGTGTGCATGTATATGTCTGTTGTTATTATTTTTTCCTGAGGGAGAGTCAATCATCTGTAAATACCTTTGATATTAATTAGTTATTACAGCAATCAGTGAAAATAAATCTGTGAGAAATCTCATTTCTATTGCCTCTTTGTCCTGAGAATTTTGTGAGTAGGATGGAAAGAGACAATCATAGTTAATTATAAGTAGCTCACAATTACTTCAAATATCATAATGTGTCTGTATATACAAAGATTTTTAAAGACACTTTCTTACTTTGGAGATGTTAACCCACTGGAAAATGTGCTACCTAATTAGCAGCAGTATGCTTGATTTTTTATTATAGTAGTTGATCTCACAAATAATGTCTCAGCTTGCTCCAGTCATGGGAGATAACCTTTAGTTTGTTGCTGAGCTCTGTGGAACTGAATTATGTAGGTTCTAGCCTACAGACTCTGAACATGTGCCCAATTTAAATAGCTACATCTGTTTTCTGAAAGATATAGATTTATTGTAACACTTGCACATCTCCACTGTGTTTGTTGATGTCTCTAGTTAAAAGATTTTGCATCTAAGGATATAAAAAAATCAGACATACAGAAATTCATCTATTGTCTATTCCAGAGCAGTTCATTTATATACGAAATTGTTTAGGTATTGATACTTTGATGGCACACATTCGGGGGGGGGGGTGGGGGGGGGTGGGGGGAATCTGCTGTCATTCAAATTTTAGGTGAATATGAGCAAGCATCAGTATTCAACAATTTATATCAAAAATAATTAGACTAATATCTGCCTTGTAGATGTTTAACTAAACTACTGTGCTATGTTATATAACCAAGACATTACACAAAGTTGTATATTAAATACTTATATTCAAGGATGTCTCTGTAAATTTCTTCTACAAAGACGTTTATGTCAGATACAAATTTATTTCTCACTTTGAGAGAACTGTAGATAAGTTTTGAATTGGGTAAAAACAGTCACTGTTTTGTTAACTGCCTGAACTGCTAAACAGATTGAAAGCCTGGATTTAATCTCTTATTTGTGTATGTGTCTCATCCCATACAACCCTCAAGGGCTTTCTGCATATTTGATTTTAAATACCCAGCATTTAGAAAATGTGAAGCACAATACAAAAGGAATATTAATATTTAAGATAAACAAGCTTCATAACTAAACTCAAGAGAACTTTCACATCAGGCATTTGGAGAAGCAGCCTAACATATGGTAATTATATGAAATGAACAGCATAATATTCACATGATGACAGGTTTCATGAGGTCAGGAAGGGAATTTAAGAGTACAGCAGTAATAAATGAATTCAAATTTTCAATGGCTCAGCTTCTGTTTAGGCATTTGGCCAGTTTTCTATAACTATTAACTATAGGAAAAAGGAGAATAGTGGAATAGTGAAAAGACTTCAGACTTTGCAAACATCTCTGAATGGTTCTTTAATACATACTTTTTTTTTTTTTTTTTTTTCTTCTGAAAAAGAACTCCACTGAACTAGGCATTTATCATTTTCTTACTGGAGGAATGTGTGAGAGGCAGTGGAAAATTGGTGCCATGAAATGTGTATTTATTTCTTTATATTTATTTAGGATATAATAAATTACATATTAAGTAATGTGGGAAAAGAAAGAAAAACAGAGTGAAGTTTAAGCAAGAAAAGGATGAGTGACAGATGAGGAATGGCAAGCGCAAGATTGTGCCAAACAACCAGGCAATGTGCAGAGCAGACAAAATTGTAGAAAATTCTCTGCAAGGTTTCAATCCCTTCTGTTGGCCATTGTGGCTTTCTTTTTTTTTTTTTTTTTTTCTTCTTTTCCTTTCAGTTTGAGGAGCTAAATGAATTTTTGTGCCTCTTCTTTCTTCTTCTCCTTCTCCTTCTTGTCCTTCTTTCTTCCTCTCCTCATTTCTGTTTAGCATCTCATACAAAATAAAATAAAGCAAATAAACCTTTCAATCTATGTTTCTTGCAAAAATGCATCTCCCTTGATTTTAAAAATAAACAAATATTGTACTTTTCTTACAAATTATGCTAATACTTCTGTGCTTCTGGTATAAGTTACAGGGTATTGCAAGGACTATTAGGTGCCTCAGAGTATTAGGATCATTCTACTCTAAGAGGCATTAGCAGAGTTTTAAAATAAACCCTATAAATCAGAAACTATATTTGAATTTCTACATATGCTGAAAATATCCAATATCATATTATTCTGCCTATCACATAATTCTTCTCTATAATGTACAGAGTTGATGGAAACAAACAAAATGTTGCTGATATGTTGTGTTTTGTTTTTTTTTCTGTATAATCACTTTCTTTGTTTTTCAGACCTGCCTCAGATTTTGTAGCACTTCTAATTTTTTATTTATTATTATTATTTTATTTTTTAAAGAAAACAATTTATTTTCAGTGTCCTGTAACCTTTCTGGAAATGAAGAGAAATGAAATTAAATGAAATTCTGGAAATGAATTACTTTTCCCGATTACTGGAAAAAGTAAATCTGTAAAAAGTAATCTGTTCCACTTGCATTCAAAATTCTGGTACTCTCTCATATTCATGAACTTCTACATTTCCTTTGCACACTGCCCAAATTTCAACTAAAACTCCTGACATTAAGATATGAAGGTAATTTGGTATTAGCTCTGCAGCTCTGCCAAAAACAGGAGTCAAGTAATGGTACTGCTGAAATGAATTAAATATTAGGAGATTGTGAAATTCCTGTTTTCTTCCTAGCATTCAAGAAATTATTGACCTTTGATAACGTTTTTGTTGTTGGTGTTTGAAGTATAAATTTTGAGATCAATTTCTAAGCAATTTAATACTGAGATTCAAACTTTGGTTTGGTTCAAACTTTGGTGGATTTAACTATTTTATGTAACTATCTTGTTTTGACATTTTCCTACATGTGAAAAATACAAGTGCTCTGAATAGAGAAAGAAAACTTCATAAAATTCCTTAATGAATGTTATGTGTATTTCATTGAAATGTACTGCTGTACTTACTAAGTGTTCTAGTGAGTGAAATATTGCACTCATGGCACTCACATTTTCATTTTAGCTACTTGGGTTTACAACACCTGTGCAAACAAGTTACTATATGCAAAAAACATGATGAAGTTAATTTAAGTGCTCTCTGACTGCCAGGTTTTTATGGACTCATGATTAATGCACAGTGATTGATTCTGAAGGCCCAGCACGAAATAAACTGCGGGTCTGTGCCTGTAATGGTAACACCATTAAGTTCTCTCCTTCTGTTACTAAAGCTGGACTAATATTAACAAAACTCTATGCATTAATATTTAAGGAAAGGAGTCATATCTTAAGTTGCAAAGTTCTCCCCTTCTAACTAACTACCATGTTTCATTATGATGCAAATGAATTCATGTACTCTTTATGCCTTGTGTTAGGCTCTGCCCTACAACAGGACAACTACCATGCTAGGTAGGTCTAGGTGAATGAGAACAGAATTGAAAATGAGATTTTTTCTCTGAATATTAATTCAGAGCAGAGGAATGAAATCATCAAATTGCCACTTTTGGTTTTATCATTGGATTGTACTTTCAGCAGCAAAATTGTTTGTTATTTTTTCTCTTTTAAGATTAGAGGCAGATTAGGACTTTGTGTGTCTGAAAACAGAAATTTATTTCTATGCTGATTGCATTCTGTCCAGAAGCTTCCTGTGACAATCATATCTAGTGATATGATTTTACCGAATGGCAATAACTCATTTTTTTTGGATATGATACAATTCAAGAATGATACTCTTATTGTGATTAGGAAGCAACATAAAAACATAGACAAGTAATGTTATTAGTAGTTCTGCAAAGGGATCTTTGCAAAAAGAAAACAGTAAAAATCTCTCTTTGAAGATAGGGATTTATATATCATTCATGTGCTCTCAGTGTCTAAATTAAATTCCTATGGATCTTGGCTTTCTGAATGGATACACACAGTTAGTTTTGACAAGCCAGCCACTATGCTGTAGCATGAGAGGGTGGCAAGTGAGATGAACAGAGCCAAAACTGCTTGTCTGTACAGAGTACCTTTCCTTTCCACGTGTCTCCTTTTTGAGATGAACAATATGCAAGCCCACTGAAGCTTTGTCTCTGCATGTGAGATGCTTTCCTGTGTTCTAAGTCAGCTCCCAGGCAGGTCAATTCTGTTGAACAAAGCCTGCTGCTTCTAGCTGTCAGTAGGAGGAAGCTCAAGTTATGTTAGTTACACTTAAAATCAATGCTCTCTTTTGATAACCTGGTAAACATATTTGAAACAGATTAGAAGAAAAATAGTAAAACCCTCTGGCTGACAGGAAAAACAAGCAGTTTGGCTTTTATAGCCAGGGGGGTAGCCTGCTTTCAACTGCTGCTGCCATAAATTATGGCATATCTGATTACTTAACCGTAATACTTCAAGAGAAAGATTGCAACTATTGAATGTGTTTCTATAAGCATGGAAGTACTGCCTTTTGTAAACTCAGTAGTCCCATTAAACTGGAGATTGTGAAACTTGAGTTACTTGCTTACCCATTTACTAACAAATGTATCAATTTAATAGTTGTTTTTCCATAGGTAAAAGACTTCTCACTTAAATAACTCATTTACATACTTTTCAAATCTTGATTCTGCTAAAGCCATAATCAGTCTGTTATAAAAACTGTTCTGAGCCCCAAATGGTATTAAGGAGTTTGTCAGAGAAGAGGCATGAGCTGTGTACATGATAGCATTTCTAATGAACTTTTGCTGCACAACATGTAGGCATCATTAGCACACTAAAAAATAAATAAGTAAATAAATAAATAAATGAAGTAGACCAGCATTCACAATTTACTTGGTGATTTAGAGATAGTCTGGAGGTTTGATTTTTTATTTATTTATTTTTTTCTTCATTTAGAAAATATGAGTTTGCGTGCATTTTAATCTGATTTTGTTTGTTTGTTTGTTTTCGCTTTTTAAGGAAATGAGTTTTTATGACAGAGTGAAAGAGGCAAATAACATGATTTTCTCTTCTCCCCCAACAGCACCCTGTCACCTAGAAAAAATATTGAATATGTTGGTGTTTGAACATGTTTGTCCAAGAGACAGGAATAAAAAAATAGCTATGATGAGCTTTCCTTCAGAACTAGTTTACTTCAAACTCTAGTCAAGTTTAAGGGAGAATAGCCAAAAAAGTAGCACATGCATACTGTCCATCTCAGAAGTTGATTCACAACTCTAAGTTAGCCCAAGCATATACTTCACACTTGCTTATCAAGATGAACATGTTTGTTAAGGAAGAGATGAGGAGATGAGAGATGAGGAAAAACTTGTGAAGTTGGTATATGAGGAAATGAAGTTGGCTCAGAGGTATATGAGGAAACAAAGTTGGCTTAGAGGAAAATGCTTAGGAAAATGTAGGGACAGAAGCAATGAGAAAACCAAGTTCTGTTCATTCTACTAACATAAAATAGTTGTTTCTGCATCTCTTTTTAACAATGAAGAAGTGTGAATAGCCTTTCAAAATATGCATTCAGAAATGCCAGAGATGAGCCAAGTGGCATGGTAGTGCTTCAAGAAGGCAGCATCATGGACAAAATTTATCCAATTTTGAGTCTGATGTTCTTTCAAAAAATGTTGTTACTTTATATAATATTTTAATATCAACTGAATGGATAAAAGTTGAGCATTTTTTTTCTTATGTATAGACATTTTGAGACAGATTTTAATAGCGCATCTTAATTGTGTATATCAGACACTTAATGGAGAAACTCAACTCTTGTCCCATGGATTCAGAAAGATTTTTTTTTAATGCCTATTCCAGTAAAGAACTTGTGCTAGTGAGAAAAGTATGCAAGTCCAACATCTTACCAAAAATTCCAGACTTTTGGGGTTTTACCTGTGGGATGAGTGTTTTCCTTCTTTCTTTCTTTCTAAATGTGGTACAAGCTTTACTGTGAAATTGCATTCTTGCATCTTTAACAAGGAATGAAGGAAAAGCATCTTTAATATAAATCAAGGTAATCTGCATGTGCCACTATAAAAGTACTCTGCATTTGACCTCATGGTAAGACATCTTATAAATTAGCCTTCATTAATCTGTGTTAATCTTCACTTTCCTGTCTTTTGTATGTAGGGTAAGTCAATCTCAGGCAAGTGAACCTAGTAGGGTATAAATCACATTGTCTGAACTCTTGCTTCCCATTTAGACTTATCTAGGTAGAGCTCCAATAGTATCAGAGAAAGAGATTGTGACAAAGTACCAGAAGAGCTGGAGGAAGAGAATTGAACATAGCATGAAAAAAGTACTTCCACTTTGTTCTCTGCCATCTACCCTCTCGAAGGTTTTCATTCTCAAATACACCTGTCAAACCCCTTTTCTGCTTGAGTGAGTATAAGTATCTTGGTCTTGGTAGGGAATGATCCTAAATAGAGCCATATGCTTCATCAGACAGTACAGTGCAGCTATATGTGGAAAAGGAGACCTTAAGGATCTTTAAATGTAAGGAGGGCATTTGTTGCTTGCCTAGAAATTTCCATCTGTTGGCAGAAGCCACTTATTGGCCTTTGTCTGAACAAGTCATGTTCCAGAGTATTTTCCCCTCATGCAGTCCCCAGAGCCTTCTGCTCTAGAGTAGGGCTCATAGCTGTCTAGCATGTAAGCCACCATCCTCTGTTTACTGAGAAACAGGATAAGATTTGGCTTCAGGTTTTTAGCTTCCAACAGAGGAAGGTAAACATTTCTTTAGACAAATGTTACAGGCACCACAAAGTCTGATTTACTGTGGGAGATGATAATTTAGGCAATGGCTATTTAATAGTGGAGGTGGGAGGAAAAATGATTGTTTTCCTGTCATCAGTGATAAAGGAAAGCATAGGACCAAAAGACTAGGAAAACTGAAGCATAAAACTCAAAAGACCACAATCTAACCTCCTTTTTTTTTTTTTTTTTTTTTTTTTTTTTCAACTTTAACTTATTTTATATTTATAAGGAGCAATGCACCTTTATCTATACATCTATATTGTATTGTTGTTCTGTATATTTTTAGCTTTTTACCTATAACTTTTTTATTTCAGTTCTAAGTTCTCTGTAAGAAAAATGAAAACTTTTTCAAAGTAGAAAACCATACAGAAACAGCAAATCCTTGAATAGTTTTCTGCTCTTAATAGCCCAGTTGAGCATGGAAATATGCTTACTTGCTCTATTGGCCTAATTTTTGACCTAATCCATACATAAATTTTTAGATGGATGTGCGATCATGGATTTAAAAATTCATTTGAAAAAATGTCTTTATAAACATAAATATTTACAAAGATATCAAAATATTAATCTTAATTTTTAAAATATATATTTATTTTGCTAAAAGACAAAATGAGAAAATAGTTATCAAACATAATCAATTTTGTTGTTTTTGTTTTGTTTTGTTTTGGGGGTCTTAGGCAGCTCCTAGAGCCCTTCTAAGAAACCTGTACAGACTTATATTGAGACCTGATTAAATGTTTAATAATTAAATTATATGAATGACCGATGGTAACTCACTTGGAAAATTCAGTTCTTCAGTCTTTTTTGAGTCAGATTTTCAGTGCCTGTTAAATCCTAATGAATCTAAAATATACTGTTTTGGAAAACAGTTTTTATTTGTTTGTTTTTAATTCAATCATAGTTTTAAGCATGTTTTGGGACCTGTGTTCTACAAGGAAAAAGGTAATAAAATTCTACTACATATAAATTCATTAGACAAAGTATTAAATAAATGGTTGCTACCATTTAAAGTATAGTAACATGCCTACAGAGTTCCTGAACCAAAGAAGAGAAGACATTCAATAATTTCAAATACAGATCAGCCTGAAAGATGTGACTTTTATTTATTTAGAAACTTTTGAAAAGGGAGTGAGCTGAACTAAGTGATAAATTATTTCTTGCTACTCTTGTCCTCATTTATGCAACATTCCATTTAGCTTGTGTTTCTACAAGCAACATATGTATCTTATGGTTATTGAGATATTTTGTTGTTTCATTATACTATACACAAATTGGAAGAAAAATCAAGGAGTCAAAACCTGAATTTCTAGTTTTGGTTTAATCCTTAAACTGAATAAAATAATAAAATATACTTTTTTTTTTTTTTTTTTTGACATAGAATTCTAACAAATTTTGATGAGGAAATGCTGAGCAATAGTGTTTCCAGTGCAGAATATGAGTTCCAAAACTCTCCATCAACACTAACTGGTATTGATATTCAAAATATTGGTAGTCAAAAAATTGAAAAATGATGCCTTAAGCCACTGAACTCAACAGCTTCCACATCTACCACCCAAGTGTATGTGTTTCTTAAAATAACATATATTTCTTTTATAAAATTATTTATCTTAACTGGAAAATGCAGTTTTAGGTCAGCCAAATCATATTCATTATGTGGTTTTCCCTGAAAATATGAGGAAAGCAGGTTTGAAAGTTTCTTACATTGTTTTATTCATACACTTTAATTTCAAATGAAGGTTTTATTTCAGAATTTAACTACATTTATTTGTATCCTTTACATGACTTATTTCAAAAATGAAAACAAAGCTCAAAATCTGCTAAAATCATCTCTTATTCACAATTTCTTAATTTAAGCCACCAGATGGCAAAATAACCAGTATTCACTCTGCCTTATCCATCAGTGCTTTGTAGTTTTCAGTATAAAATTTCTATGAAGTCATTGTAATTCCAGAAAATACCTGCAACAGAAGTTACTCAAATGTGTATCAGGAAGCAGGGAGATCAAAGGGATAATCACTGCAGCTTCAGGAAATAAAAGTAATTATCTACAGAATTTTATCACTAATGGACAGCATTACTTCCACTATTTCTTTACCAAATTCTTTGTGGTCTGTCTGAATTTTCCTTTCTGAGTATAAACCACAGTCCACTTTTCCCCTGTTCACTTCTCTCTCTCTCTCTCTCTCTTTTCTTTTTTTTTTTTTTTTTTTTTTTTTTTTTTTTTTTTTTTTTTATAATCTCCCTGTTGACAGGCAATCAGGTTACTTGCATTAGCTGTGTAAGCATTCCATACTATTTGACTATATTCAGGCTCCTGCAAATACTTGGACATGTTTGTTGTTGTTTTTGTTTTCCAAAAGAACTCAGCATTAACCTCAATCTTCTTCTGAAAATAACACATAAATTGCGGTAGGGTCCAATGTTGCAGAATTAGGTAAAACTGCACAGAGTTTCTGAATTGAAGTCTTGATATTGAGCATGTCTAGAAGCCTGATACCACATTAGAATTTCTCCATTGATACAGTATTTGATTTACATAGTTCTTTCCTTGACAGTAATATGATATTGTTATTATTCTTTGTTGGAAAAACTCTACCTTGTAAGTTCTTCAAGGTCTTGCTGATGTCTTTCCTCTTATTTTTCCTCTTATTCCTTCTGATATTTCCAGGAACTTTTCCAGAAAAGAACATGCTGTGACTGCAGCACAGTAGTAAGCATCAGAGAGATTGTCTTTGGAAGTTTTCACTTTGCTGCACATATAACCTGTCCATTTCCCTAAAGAAACAGAAAAGTGAATCTTACCAAAGCAAAATAATTGGACTTGGAATATCAGTATTTTGTTGGAGAGAGATGTAGGAATGCAACCAGGTGGTTAGCTGAAATGATTGTGAGCAGTAGAAGAAGTTTTGTATAGATCCAGGAGGAAAACTAAAAACAAAAAACACCACTCTCATTATCTTGGAAAATGTGTTTGCAAGTTCTAATTTGTGGGTTACATTTAATTAAAGCACCCCACCTCTCAATTCTCTTTCCCTCAAATTTTAAACATTACTTCTAATAAATGAATCTTAAAACTAGGCTTAGATTTTTAAAAATTGTGAATAAATTAACCTCAAATGAAATTTATGCAAATGAAGGGTAGACAAATTGCAATGAAATCTTGAGAAATTTAAAGAAAATAAATCAACCTAGAAGGCATTTGTTAGATATAAAGCCTAAAACAAAAACAAAAACAAACAAAAAAACCTGCAGAAAGTAAAGATTACAGTAATTGAAAAAATGACAGGTTATTGAATGGTGTAATATTATATTAGGATTACACCAGCATTGCTAATGTATTTTCATAATCATGATTTAATTGATGTTATTTCTAATAGATCCAGATAGAGTATAACTTTTCTTAATTACCATTCTTACTCAAAATTGCCTAGGAAATGACCCAAACTATGAACAGTTTTGTTTTGTCTTGTTTTTCTTTGTTGTTGTTGTTTGTTTTGTTTTTGGGGCTTGTTTATTTATTTGTCTGGTTTTTTTTTTTGTTTTGTTTTTGTTTTTGTTTTTGTTTGTTGTTTTGTTTTTTGTTTGTTTGTTTGTTTTTGCTTTTGTTTTTTTTGTTTTTTTCTTCAAAAGGGGAAGAGAGTCTGTTTCCACACACTTCTTCTAAACAGGATAGTTACAATTACAATCAGTTTGTCAGTGAGAATTTTGTGACAGTCTAATTATAGACCAAAATAAAGAGAAAAATATTACTCTATCTTCTGTGATTTATGTATAATGCATATGCATTTATAATGCCTGGAGAATATAAGTACTGTTATCACAGTAGCTGAATGCTCTAGGTATGATTTATGATAATTTATTCATGTTCAGTAATTTCTCAGGGAATTTGTTTAGTTTATAAATTTATACGTTTGCAAGCCAAACTATTTAATTATTTATTTATTTATAACTATCAGCAGTGAAAAGTCATATGAAAACAGAAAATAATATTGCATTTTTTTTTCTTGTTCTGGTTTCAGCTAGGATAGTGTTAATTTTCCTCCTATCAGCTGGTATGGTGCTGTGTTTAGAATTTAAGATGAGAATTTAAGATGATGTTGATATTTTAATTGTTGCAGAGCAGTGCTTACACTAAGCCAAGGACTTTTCAGCTTTTCATGCTGCCTTGCCAGTGAGGAGGCTGGGGGTGCACAAGGAGCTGGGATGGGACAGAGCCAGGACAGCTGACCCACACTGGCCAAAGGGATATTCCATACCATAGGACATCATGCTGAACAATTAATACGAAGTAGCTGGCCAGGGTAGGGGGGACCACTGCTCAGGGACAGGCTGGGCATCAGCCAGTGGGTTGTGAGCAATTGCATTGTATATCACTTGATTTGTACATATTATTAGTAGTAGTACTATTATTGTTATTATCATCCTATATTTTATGACCTAATGAACTGTCTTTATCTCAACCCACAGGTTTTCACTTTTTTTTTTTGTTTGTTTTTTGTTTTGTTTTATTTTGTTTCTCTCCCCCATCCCACAGGGTGGGTGGGGAACAGTGAGCAAAAAGCTGTGTGGTGCTGAGCTGCCAGACGGGTTAAACCACAACAGTCCTTTTGGTGCCCAACGTGGGGCTCAAAGGGTTGAGATAATGACATATCTGACCAGACCATGTTAAAACAAAATTGTTATAAGCATTAGATCGGTTTCATAGTTGCTAATCACAATGTTGATTTTTTTGATCTCAGGTCTGCTATGTCTGTACTCCAAACTGAGTTACATAGGTGATACAAGACTTCTAAACATATCTGACATATCAGTTGGTAATATCTGATACAGGACAGAATCCTGTTCACTCTTCCAGGGAGTCTGGATCTCCATGTCTGTCACCAATGAAGTTCAGGGCAATTTGGAATCTGATATTTCTGAGCTCATTTCAGGTCAGCTGTCAGCATGAATGTAGCAGTCAGGTTGCATTACTTCTGGAAATCAGTCATCTTTTCTTCAGCACCATTTTTCCTTTCCAACTTCAGGCTGGAATCTGGAGGGCAGCAGTTAGTCAAAAGTAAATATAATGTGACAGAAGTGATTTAAGAGAGCAAACACATCCAAGGTTTATAGTTGGACTCCTGAACTTTGCTTGTCCTCTAGTACTGAAGAGACTGAACTTTATGGTTGAAAGTTTACAGAACTCAAGGTGATCTTGAATTCCCAGGTAACTTGGTAGTTCAAGTTTCTCATCATGGTATAGCTTGACCTTCAAGAAACCTCTGTTTGATCCAGTTGTGTTCACTGCAGTCTGTAGTGCTGTAGCACTATCTTAGTATTCGTGTACTTATTTTTTCATTTATATTTCAATATAACCTCAAGTTTAAGAAGGAGCTAGAAGTTCCAGGTGTGACAACATATGCTTGACTTCACAGAAGGTTTTATAATATTGATTTATATTATGATGCATTCAAACATTCTAATTTTCTTTTTTGATAGGATTCTAACTTTGATTTATCATTCTTTGTACTACTGGATTATACTATTTTCTCTTAAATATAGAGTAGAATTTAGCTTTATGCAGTGTACTTATGATGAAGTGCTTTAAATAATAACAACAAAAAATCTGGAAGAGATTCAGTCTAGATATCAAATGCACTCTCTGTGTAATTGTCCTGTATTGTTTAAACATTTAGACCAAGTTTTACAGTCCTCATGCAGATGTATTAGCAAAGTGTTAGCTCCACTTTTTCCTAATGGTCACTTACATCTCAGTCCAAAACTTCTGGAATTACCTACTGTCTGTTGTGACAATTTCTATATTTTCCCTCAATCAAATTCCCCCAAAGAGAAAGGAGGTCCCAAATTTGACTTGTGTTAAATCCAACTAATACCAGAAGTGATTTTTTTCATTCAGTCATGGTAACGATACCATGGCTGTAACTTCTTTGACATCATGAAGGACAGTAACATCCCTTTGAAGTGCTTAATATTCTGATCCAGAACTAGAAAGTTATATTTTTAGCACAGTAGAAGTGATGTGTTTCTTAAAATAGATACCGAAGATGAAAGTTCCACATCCTATTCTTGACTTCATCATTGATTAATATTTTCCTTGGCGCTTTTTTAGTGTATTCATCTACAGAATGTATTTCATTTCATTCACAACACAGATGTTAAATTCCTTTGTTAGTTTAATCTTTTAAATCTGAGGGATACCAAAGGGTGACTTTTAGTTCTGCAGATTTAACTTATACTCTTTAATTTTTATCCAGAGTTCAAATCGGCTCAGATGTGCCACATATCTTTAAAGGGCTTCCGTCCTTCTGATCTGCCAGGGACACTGTCATGACTGAAAACATGGTCAGATCCTGGGATTAATCCTCCTTCCCTTTCTTTCCCAGTACTCCCTTCATGGAATTTCTTGACTACTTTGAATTCATAAAACCACAGAAGAAAATGACATTAAGTAAAAAAGCAGCAAGCTCTGCATATGCTCTTCAATTTACAAAAATGGAGATCTAGCAGTTGCTAAGGATACAAAAAACACCTCTTTTTTTTTTTTTTTTTTCTGTGCACCTGAGGAATTACCAAATCATTATGGACCAGAAAAGAGATAAATATAAATATTTCAGTAATGTGATATGAATATAGCTTTTTTTGTTGTTGTTTTTGCCTTTTTTTTTTTTCTTCTTTTTTTCTGGAATGATTTCGGTTAACACTGCTGTCACTTTGAGTACTGAAATCCACTTTGCCATGAAAACCAGTCAGTGATATACGTTGGCCAGCTTTTTGATATCTATCCATGTAGAGTTATTAGCGCATGTTTTATGTTAAAGCAAACATGCAGTACATTATGCATTTATTTCCTCTTAGAGAGTTTTGGATACTGTTACACCCAGTTAGCAAGGGAAAGTGTAGAGTGCTTACAATGACATAGTTTTCATTTCTTACATAATCCTATATTGGGGACCTATTTATGAGCTATCAAGGTTACATAAATGTACCTCTTGAAGACACATTTCTGTCAAATGAGTGAAATACCTACCTTATCAATTCTGAACACTAATTAGCCATTAATAATAAAATTACGTGTAAGAGACTTCATGTCCAAAGCTTTTACCTTGTCTTCTTTTTTTTTTTTCTTTAGTCCTTTGCTAATATTTAACTACTTATAAAAAAATATAATTTCTAAATCATTTAATGACTTTTATACCAAATTCCAGCACCTCCTTTTTCCTTTCTGATATTTATAGCAAAAAAGAACAATGTCTTTTAAAACATGCCAAACATCCATCCAACATGCAAGGCATACCAAAAAAGTAACCCTGCTTATTCTTACCTTATTGTGGAAAGAAAAAATAAAATAAAATAAAATAAATAAAATAAAATAAAATAAAATAAAATAAAATAAAATAAAATAAAATAAAAACGGTATCCATTGAATTAAAAACCTATGTGTAATTAATTAGCTAACATTAAATAGCATTTAACCTTCTTAGAATACTGTCTTTTCTACAGATCTGGAGAATATCTTGTAGACTACAGAAATATACCTGAAGAAATATCTCAGCTTGGAATCACTATAACATTGTTTCTCTCTTGGCTATTTCAAATTTACTTAGAAAGTTCTGAAAATCTAACATAATTGTCCTTCTAACATAACCAACATAGGCCTACATAGTAGATGGACAACAGAGGTAGTTATTACATGAACAACAACAGAAGCCCAATCCAACTTGCCATCTCCAAAAATGACTAGCAACAGATGATTCAAAGGAAATGCAAAAAAAAAGTTATCCAACCATCAGGAGTTAATTTGATTTACAATTGATTTTTAATATGACAGTAATATTTGAATATGTATTTAAGATACATGATAATTATATTTTAAAATAGCCCACTTCCCTGTGATTTAACACAAGACTGATTGCATTCTAATGTTTTTGGTTTTACTGTTGTGAACAGAAGTAGGTTTAAACAAACAAACAAACAAACAAAGATCTGACATTGTATTTCATGCAAGATTCCAATATTTTAGTGCTTGATTTAATGCCATTTTAGAACACATACAGAACGTGCCAAAATGTGTCTAAGAGAGATAGGATCCTGCCCCTGAGAGTGGCTGTGGTACAAGAGCATAGGCCTGTGCTCTGGACCCTTCAATCCCTTCTTTGTTTCCAAACTTCATGTTGCTTTACTGCCATACTGAAAAGAAAGTAGGTTTTGGAGCCTTCTTCCTTCCCCTCCCCCCAGCACTTCATTGAACTGGGAAAGATTCTGTTTCAGATGAGCATATTGCACACACATAAAAATTTATTTCAGGTATTGGTATTTATGTTCACTATGTTCACTGTGTTCACTATCTACATATTAGTGTGACTGATAGTGTTTAATTATGAGCAGAACGGCTTTTTCTTATTGTTCTTTCAATTACAAAAATAAGATTTTATGAGCAAATACGGACATGGTAAACCAATAAGATGTGATACTGTTGTAATAAATTCAGATCCAATAAGGATTAGTACATGTAAGTGGTGTTTTCTTCTGCTGCACTGGGGCTGCTACTAGCCTCACTAGTATGGAGATTTCTGCTTTCAATTACTTGAGCCAATTGAAAGACAAACAACTATATCCTTTGGCCCTTAAAATTACAGATGATGTGATCTAAAGAACAAAAATAATTGGTTTCAGAGAGAAAAATTTTGTCTGTCACCTATTCTATTCCACAGCTTTATACAGTCTGTTTACTTTGATTTATAATCAAGATGTTCTTATTAGTTCCATGCTTGCTATCTCTCATTTATGCTCCAGCTTGGGTTAAAAACGAGAGTGAAAAGAATTGATACAATGAAAGGATAAAGCCTGAAGTAGATTGAATTGCTTAGTTTACATGAAATAAATAAATAAATAAATAAAATAACAATAATAAAGCACTGATAAAAGGATTGATGTTATGAAGGGTAAATACATTATTTTATTCTTATTATTCTACTTATTGCAGTCATTCCCAGCTTAGGAACAATTACAGAATAAGTCGAAGGTCACTGAAAAACAATGTTAGATATCAAAAAGGAGAAAATGAAATTACAAGCACAACCTGAAGTGGCATAAATGCAAAATCATAGTGAAATTCCTTGGTGTTGTAATTTAAAGTGATACAACTGAGAATGCCATGCCATTTGGCTGTATTTGGTTTGTTAGAGTATGCTGCTGGTACTCTATTGCTGTCAGGAAGCTGTGAGACTGAATACAAATGTGTACCACATATGATGACAAAGGAGGAATTAGGTGTTTTACTAGGGTTTAGAGAATAAGCCACTATTAACTTACTCCTCATGTGACAGTGGTGAGCCATCTGTTAGTATTGCTCTTATTCTACATGTTTCAGGGCTAGTAATATTGGGGTGCACAGTAAATCATGTAAGTGAGGTGCTGCAGTGTACAGTGTCAAAGAAATGTCACAGGGTTGAGCCTTTCTGAATTGAATTTATAATATCCTGCAGGATAGTGACAATCGATGAGGATCAAATATTTTCAATCCTTTGGAAAATAGATTTGTATTTTAAATGTATGAGGTGATGCAGAGGTATAAATCCCACTGTGTTCTCTGTACACTGTCTGATTTTGGAAATAGGAAAATGTACACAGAGGTATCAAAAAGGATAGAAACACAAACACTGTCTGTTGTAATTCTATGGGTTTGTATTCCCTTGCATGAATTTAAGCTTAAGCAAGATTTATACATCCAAGCATCTTAAGTCAAATAGGTACAAGGCACTCATGATTACACTAACCTCAGTCCTATAAACACAAAAGGGATGTAACACAATACATTTCCTCATAGAGATCACAGTGATTTGTTTTTGACTGATTTATGGAGAGAGGGTGCACTGATAGTGTTACAGAAATGTTGTAACTCTGTATCAAAATCACACACCGACTGTGCTTTGCAGTTTTTATCCCCAATAGGGTGGACTTCCATTTCTTGTGGGCAGTATATGTTGCCATTCCTATATTGATAGCTTGTACTGATTAAGTTAGGAAACAGGTGACATTCAGTTTGGCTTTGGAATCAGACACAGATTCCTAGACTTTCATTGATTAAACATTGAGATCGTTTATGTATTTGTTTGTTTGTGTGCTAGTAAATACCCACCATTATTGAGATTCACAGGGATTTTTAGATTCTGATTTTAAATCTGGATGCCTATTTGAGGGGAGTCAAATCTAAAATCATAATTTCTGAATATGACTAATCTTTTACTTAGGTTGTTAGATATGTGTTCAAATACGATGATATTTTTCCTATGTTTATATAAAGTAATGTCTCTCTTTTAGCAACTCTAATCTAAAGTATGCAATTGTAAATGAATACTCTCATAATATAGCAAGAAAGTTTAGTTTGTGTCTATCAGCTGGATTAGTTGTATGACTTTATGACTTTTATTAAAATATAAGAAATAAACACCATATGCCACCAACAGTGCCATAGGAAGAAGATGCAAAATCAAAACAGAAAAAAAAAAAAAAAAAGGAAAAAAAAAAAAAGAAGCAACTTATGAAATTTATCAAATATATTGTATGAATACGTCTCTTTTTCAATTCTGATAAACTAAAAGATGCAAATTCAGCAAGATAAACTGAGGGGAGCTTAAAGTGAAAGGCCAACTCTTGTGCCTAAGGACAACAAAAATTGTTCCATCAGGGAGAAAGATGAACAGAAAGAAATGATGTTGTAGTGAACTTATTGACACAAACTAGCTCACCACAATGGCTAAAATACTCTGCCTTATTGAAAGTGTTCATTCCACTGTGGGTGGAAGTATTGTAAGATCAAATAACAAACAAGTTGAGGTGTAAAAAAACAAAACATTTTCCAAGAATTATATTGACTTTAGTATTTGATGATCTTCTAGTGGGCCACGTGTCAGAAGCCTTCTGGTTTGGGAGTAATGGGAAACAACAATGTGGAAGAAAGATTAGTACCTGGGTTTAACTTGTGGCATGTAGCTAAAAATATATCTACTAACCTTTTTGCCAGCTTATAAAAAATAAAAGCATAGCTACATACAGAAACAAAGCAAAGAAATTATAGAATTTTGGTGACTGGGCAGTCAGAAATCAAAAAGCTTTTTTTTTTTTTTTTTTTTTTTTTCATAATAACTATATCAAACCCCTAATAAACATATTAGTAACTCAGACAACTCAGACAGATATGGCTCTTCTTATACATCAACTGTTTCCTAAGAAAAGGTTACATCTGCGTACACAGAGTCATAATTACTCACAGAATCAAAAGTGAAAAAAAGATCATTTTAAATTGAAATGAGACTGATCAATAAATTTCAAATGCAAATTAATAGTAGATACTTTAGAAATCTCAGAACTTTGTTCATGTTACATATAATTTGCAAATTCGTAGCAACATTGAGAAAAATGTGAGGTTGTTCAGATCTGCTTGATTAAAATAGAAAAGCTAGGCTATTTCCAATTTCGTTGTTGTTGTTGGGTTTTGTTTGTTTGGGGGGTGGGGAGGGGAGAGAATTGGCTTGGGAAATATTATGACATTCTTGAAAGAATGGTAATGGTGGAAGAAGATGGCCTTGGTGGTCTGCTACCTATCAAGACCTCTGCTCATCAAATAAGACTGTCAGCTTGTCCTGCAGTTCATCTGCTTGTCATCTGCATATACTGTGTTTTCTTAAAATCTAGAAAGTGTAGAGGCACAAATTAATGTTCTTTGTTTTAATATATGTGTTGTGTGGGTGGAGGAGGAAGAGTAAATCTTAGATTTATTCGATGTTTCAGGTATAATGTGAAAATGTAACTTTGAATGGAAGCTATAAAATTTGCATTTTCAAATTTATATCTAGTTTGACACCCTCTGGGCCATGACAAGTAACAGATGCTGTCAATACAAATTACAGCGCTTACATAATATTGAGTCATACTTGAGTGAATTCAAGTTTTCATCTCAACTGCCTACCTTTTACAAGGGCAACCACTTTTCACATCTATCCTTCCTCTTTCTTATATTTTGTACCCCATCCTTTACAAAACAAACAAACAAAAAAACAACAACACAACAACAACAACAAACACCACCACTAAAAAAACATTTCCTACAAATACCTACGAATATTCCTTTACTGAAATGTAGCATAAGAGCATATTGTTTTTCTCCTGGAAATTTTGCATGTGAAAAACATTTAGCAAGAATATTATAGATGTTGATACTACGCAGTGAGAGTGGTACATTCCAAAATTGCCTTGAAAGCCAAACAATTTCACTGCAAGCTTTTCCCTTCTTTTGCTTTTCCAGCCATTTACTTTAATACTGCACTCCTACTTGCTAGGAGTAAGATGATATGATTTTTCTAGTCTTGGAATGATATACTAGAAGGTAGGCACCTTTCCTTTCATCTGAAACAAGATGTGAAAGAAACTAAAAACAAAAGGGAAAATACAAAGATGATAAACATCAGGTGATTTACCTTTTTGCACATTACATTTTTATTCAGTTGCAGTTCATGAGAAGAGTTGTGCCATTAAACTATCAGCAATAATTAGGGTGATTACTACAGTGGATATTTTTCAGTCCCTACTGGGCTGAAGTTAACTTAAATATAAGAAAGGGATAAAAACTGGAGCAACTTTTATGACACGGCTTAGAGGGCCTATGGATTCACCAGCCATTGCTTATCAAGTAGGTAGTATCAGTTTCACCAAATGGCTTATCCTAATTGATGCAAGGCTATCTCAAGGTCATTGGCCAATTAAGGGAAAACTCAGTTGGGACAGGTGGTTAGAATGTGCCTGAGAAATATAAGTAGAATTGAATGCCACTGTTGTAAAATTCGTTAATCTGAATGACCTGCTAAGCTGAATTTTAAACCGCTTTTGTCCCAGCTGCTTATGATGTCATTGCTGCTGCAGGGATTTGGTGTTGGTTTATAAAGTGTAAAATTGTTTCTTTTATGTTCTAAAATGCTTATTAATGTTTTCTTAAGAGAAAATGCTAATAGCATATCTGAAAAATACGTAGTTATTCTAGAAGCCCCAACATACCATTTGATAAAATTTGTCCAATTCAGTCAAGAGCTAACAGCAGAAGCCTTTTTAAACTTTTTTTTTTGTTGTTGTTTGTTTGTTTCCAATTATTCACTTTTTCTACTAGTATATGGACATAAGTAATTACAAACATGTATGCATGCTACATGCAAGCACTGTCAGCTACATGTTCAGCTGAAATTTTTGGAAGCAGTTGCTAGAACTTGTCTACATCAGATAATGCAAATGGTGTAAGGGAAATGGTTAGAAATTAGGATACAAAGGCAGCTCAAAAAAAAAAAAAAAAAAAAAGGAGAATTAAAAGTAAAGAATACAATTGCTGCTGGAGGGCAACTTTGTTCCAATATACCCACTTTTGCATAAAGAACAGATGAAATTTCTCACAAATCACTCCAGAAGCATTAAGCCCAGGTGGTAGAAGAATTATATTCTTAAAAAACACCATTAATTATGGGATGATAAAAGTAGAGAAATACTTACTTCTTTTGAGAACTCTTACCTGATGATTCTTTCTGAGTGAATATTATTTGAGGGGTAAAAAAAAAAAAAAAAAAAAAAAAGTTTTTTTGTTGATTTTATTCATCAGGTTTGGAATTTTAATGTCTGTCAAATATGCTCACAGGACCATTGGAGGGTAGGCAAACTTGCTTCAGTCTACTGAACTTTCCTGCTTATCTAAGGCTATGTAAGTAGAATAACCAGTCACTCAGAATGTCATTGTCGGAAACAACTTGGACATTTTCTACAGATGCACAGTATGTCATAGGTTTAATAGCCACAAGTATTACATTAGAGAAGTTCTTGTCATATTTGTTTGTTTGTTTATTTGTTTTTGTTTTTTTTCTTTCTGACATTAGCCTATGTTGTTTTTTTCTCAGTATACCTTTTTTTTTGATCACCAGTCTCTCTGCTTCTATATTACCCTTTCAGATATCAGATTCATATGGGCTTATAATTTACGGAAAGAGACCTAAAGTAGCATGGCCAGTTTCCATGTGAGAATAATAGGAACAAAATGTCCTCCTAAAATACAATATGACAAAAATAGCACACATCCAGCCATTAAATGGCATGCTGTAGGGTTCAGACAGAGTGGTGGGAGAAAAGTCATCTTGAAAGAGCACTCAGCATCAGTGGTCCTCATCTCATTCACATGGAGGTCAAAACTTAGGAAAAGCTGAAAACTGTGATGCATTTCCTTACAGAGAGAGAAACTGTCTCAGAAGATTATCAACAATAGTTTGCCTATTTAAAAGGCAGCATTTCTTGGCTCTGACTGAGTTTCTGCTGGCAGACACAAACCTTGGAATTTGGGAAAGACAGTCTGGCAAGCTCTCTGAAAGGTGTTCAACTTCTATACTAAGTTGCATGCACAAAGATCTGCACAAACACACACTCCTCCCCCCTTAATAAATTATCCGGGTTACCCAACTCATTTTTTTCTAAACATATTGTAATAGCTGTTTTGACATGAACTACCATCATTTCACACCTATCTGTCATGCAGAAAATATTATCTCCCAGTTTTCCTTAATTGAGGCATAGAAAATTGAAATTAATTGTAATCAACTAGCTACTAACTGCATTAAACTTTAGTGTGTTTTCAACATTTTATTTCCTATCCTCAGTTTATATATACCTACATATATATGTTAAAGACACAAAATAAATTTTAGCATCCTAAACAGTAGGAAGAGTATATATGTAGATTAGGCTAATAACTAAATTTCCTTTGCATCTTTATTTCTTTCATGTCAGCATCTGTGTTCACAGGAGATATTTCTCCATTGCTACCTATGTTCTTCTATTGATAATTTTATCACACCTTCATATTGCTATTCATCTTTTTTCTGTTTCATCCACCTCAGTGGTATCTTCTGTGTTGTTTCATTTTAAAGAAATTCCTCTTATTTAATGTACAAATGGCTCAGTCCTGGAAATCTTCAAAATGTTCAGCTCTTCTTATGAGGATACCTATTACTGTGACTTCCACATGTAACTAATTCTATAGAGTATGCCATTTAATGTTTCTTATGGAAGCATGTACACTTATAAGGCCTTTCAGTAGTAAGTTTCCTAACGCAAGATTTTTATTTTTTATTTTTTTTAATTTTTATTTGGTATCTTTCCCTTGTGATACAACAGTGTGTCAGCTGGTTGATGACGTACCTAACAATATCAAACCAGTTAGGTGCAAAACTTGGATTATGTTCTAGATTTCAGCCGTAACTCCTGTCCCAAAATTGCTCATTAGGAGTATTGGCTTATTTCATATTAAAAACTAAGAACTGTTACAGACCCAAGACAAATCTACATGTTGCTGAAATTCAAGACTGGAGTAAGGCATAACACAGAAAGATGATTTAACCTTATTTCTTAAAAATCGTTGTATTATTATAAATTATATATATATATATTATATTATATCTATAAAAATGTAATTATAATTTAAATATTTATATTTATACATAAATATAAATATAAATATAAATTTATATATAAGTATATAAGGAGCAGTTGGCACAGGCCAACTGCTCCTTAAGGAACAGACTGCCAGGAATAACGGGGGGTCCCCAAAGGGGCATGGTGATGGTCCCACCATCCACAGTGAGGGTGCAAAGCAAGTCAGTGTCAGTGGACTAAACAGGTTCGACTGAGGCCCAGCTGGAGCTGAGGTAGGGCCCAGCACTGGAGGCTGGGCCCAAAGTAGCTCCTGCAGGGTGGGACGGGGCCTGGCCCAGCTTCCTCTCGGTGCTGCCAGGGAATTGCACTCCAGGGCCAATGCATGAAGGGACTGCCCTGGGTGTGCAGGCACTTGGCTATGAAACACTGGTTGTAGCGGGTGGTGTGCTAGCCTCCCAGGCCAGCGCAAGAGCCCCTGTGAGGCTACTTCAGGGGCCTGTAGAGCTGTATGGGTTGGAGTCACGAAGGGTCAGTCCCTGGACACTATGGGGCGCACCCAGGCCGGTATTGCCAGGGAGCAGTTATCAGATAAAGGGGTGCGCAGGGTCTCAGATCACCACTGAAGAGTTTCCAAGGCCAAGTGGAAGATCTAGGCTGCCCCTGAGAAGCCTCTGGGCTGGATGAAGGGGTTCAGGTCACCACAGAGGAAATCAGGTTAGGGGTCAGCTAGGGGTTAGCCTTGGAGCAGGCCTATAGCACTCAGCTCATGGGAAGCTATGAGAACAATCCCCTGTGTTGCCAAGGGCCAGAATCCATGGTGTTTAGCTAAGGGATTAAGACAGCCTCCTCTAACCATCAGAAAGCATGAGGAACTGGGAGTCAAATGGAGTGCCCTGGCAAGCTCAGCAATAATCCTTATCTCCAGGTGCAATCCCACAGCACAAAGCCTGGCAAGCAGAGCAGGATGCTGACAGCAACAGCTCTTACTGACAGTACAGTGACCAGCAGGCAAATACAAGGTCACAAGCCAGGCCCAAATTAATTCCAGGAAATCCAGGCAATCCAGGAAAAGGCCTGGAGGCTGGCATTGCTACGACTAGTTTGGTCAGGGACTGATGGCCTCAGGCTGAGCTGAAATGGGACTCCTAGGCCTGTGGGCAAGGGTCAGGGAAGGCTCCAGGGAGAAGGCTGTTGAAGTCTATCAATTCACCCAGGCCATGACATTTATATTAAACCATCATACCAATGGGTGCCTCTGTTCACAGAAGATGTGTCAGACATCCATCTCTCAGAGGTCAGGCACTAAGGCAGACAACAGTAATGAAATACCAGGTTATTGGAGTGGAAATGTCTGGCCCAGTGAATGTCCTCATACCTCAATATAGGGATTGAAGTCTGGGGACTAGTATATGATCTATTTCAGAAGATAGAGAGGAAGGTGCACTTATTCAACTAGGAAAATTATAGAAATAGGGAGGATTAGTGAAACTCATATAACAGTAAAGGAGTTGTGCCAATAAACAAAGAGTATGCGTTTGTAGTAAGGACAAACTCAACTTACCTGAAAAGTAGCTAAAATAATTTTCTACAGAGCAGAAAGAAAAGGAGTTTAATTTGTAGACAACTCCTGAGCTACAAGAGAAAGTTCATGT
Source organism: Aythya ferina (assembly GCF_964211825.1). NCBI lineage: Eukaryota > Metazoa > Chordata > Aves > Anseriformes > Anatidae > Aythya > Aythya ferina. The sequence goes on along the minus strand of NC_140301.1, from coordinate 15,247,013 downwards.
GGCTGACCTGTGCCCATTTAATGCTCAAGAAAAATAATGTAATTGAAGCAGGACCATTACTGCAAAGCTTGTTATTTTGACAATACAAGTGTATGTATCATAAAAAAATAAGCAATTTTAGAATCTGACATTATAACTGATTATTTTTGGGGGGGGGTCTTTTTTTTTTTTTTTTTTTTTTTTTATCTTTCTCCAATTATGTGATACTGAGCAGACAAAACTTAAAACAAAAAAACTTGAGAATAGTTGCAAAACTTATATATAAAAGAGTCTGGAGAGTTTAGGTGCATGCTGCTAGTCCTTGAGGAAGAGAAAAATGTAGCAGAGTTTAGAATGAGAGCCCTAGATTCCTAGCACAGAATATTTGACAGACATATCAAGAAGATAAAATGTGGAACAGTTTGTTAAGGTCAAACACTGCATGTTGGGATATTCAATTCATATAGTCATGGCAGATATATGTTGTAAATTTGGTGGTCTAATAGTTATGATAGATTTGTTAATATTGATGTTTACCACCTTGAAATAGAAGATGGAATCTTTTTCTAATCAAGAAAATCTTCACAGATAAAACAAACAAAACAAAAAATGTCTTTTTGGTATTTTTTTGTTAGTTACTCTACTAAAGCTACTTACTTAAACATGTATGTTGCAAGCATACCTCCAGGCACCCTTTCTTTTCCTCTTCCTATTTATGCTGGGAACCATGCTATCTGTTAGGAAGTAGCAGAGATTTTCCTCAGAAAAGCGTCTTCTAATTGTCATCTTTGGCCAAACCAAAGGACTGATGTGGCTGCAGCAGGAAGAAATTAAGGCTCCAAACAGAAACTTTTATTCCTACTTCTGAATATGAAATTCTTAATGAGTTAAAGAGTTTTCTTTACAAGTTATTAGTCTTCAACTCTTGCTGCCTCCATTTATTCTCCATTATTGTATTGCACTTATTTATCTTCTGTAAGATAGCCACTGGAGAAAATGTATATACTTCCAAATATCATACAAATCCCCATTAAAAAGTCTGTGTTTTGGTACTTTTTTTTTCATTATTAGTTATATGCTCAGTGGTCACAGTAAATATAAAAGTGTCTTCTGCCTCCAAAGATTAACCCTATTTGCAAAAAGTATACAATCAATTTCTCAAATCAGAGAAAATACTTATTTTAAAACATATGAATTGCTTTTAAATTTTGGTGGAGCAGACTAAAAATGAAATTAGATTAATTTTAATACATATGAAATAGCTGTGTGGTTCCAGACCATTTCACAAAACGTGATCACAGCAGATTTTTTACCTCTTCTATGGATGTTAACAGAAATGAGCTGAAAGCCTGAGATGACAGTGAAAACTGAAAAGCTTCCCTCAGTCATCGACTCTTTGTATAGTTCCACAGGATGCTTTTCTTACAGTAAGGTTGTCAGGATGCTTTATGAAGAAACAGGTATCAGCTCATGAATGAATAAATTCAAGAATGAATGAAAAAATTCAGAGCAGGCTTTTGTCTTCCCTTTTATTCATGGCAAGAATTGTATATGAAGTAATTTAAATCCCTGACATTGAAAAATACTGTATATATGTGTGTATGTATATATTATAATAAAAATAATAATGCTAGGTGTCAGATCTCAGATCTCACTTAATAATAATTTCCAAAGAACAAAACTGGCAACAGCCAGAGATACTTCATACACTTAAGATTGAGAGCCAAGTCTCCATTTTGCCCTCCTTGATTTGCCCCACTTTCATCCTTTCCCAAGTTCCAGACTTTCCCCTGCAGATCTCCCATTTCTTCCCTGCTTAATTCTTGCATGACAATTGTCAGCATTCTTGTTCCTTCAAAGATATAATGCATAAAAAATTTTTATTTGTGTAGACTTATGATTCTTGTCAACTCTATGCTTACAGTATATTATCAGAAAGATCATCATAGTGGAGTTATCTTGTTGCATTCATTTGAATTATTCCTCATTTTACATTTTATTCCTTATTTTACATTGAATAAATGGGCAAAGAAGGAAAATAAAAGGAAAAAGAGACTAGGAAACTAAAAAGGAAGCTAAGCCCCTTAGAGTCTGACTCACCAGAGCCAGCAGCAGAGTCGGGGTTAAATACATTTTATAATTATGGACATTCTAATTTCTTCCCTAGTGCTTTTAGCACTACTCTCCTATTTACTTCTCAGATTAATTTGCAGTGAGTTTTTGTAAACTAACAAATCAAAAAGCATAAGGAATCCTTTAAAAGTCATTTGAAAAGAGAATGGTAGTGCTGTATTAAGCTTAGAAAAAAAATGACAAAAAAAAATCTAATTGAAACAAAAGAAAGCTAAAAAGGATCATTTGCCATATAAACTCATTAATTTCATGATTTGTATTTCTTAAATTAAACTACTCAAATATATGACTACAAGAAAAAACATTTTGTTTCAGCTCAAATGTTGAATGAAAGCTGAAGAATAAATATTTATTTGCATTGGACAAAGAAACATTCAAAGCAGTTCATTAAATCAGTGGCTAGTCTATGAAAACATAGAGCAGAATTAATTTATGTCATTTGTTATCCCAATATAACCAAGAGGAAAATTTTTAATTAAAATCTTATTTGAAGTACTTGATTTATTACTTCAAATAAATCAGTCTAAAAATTTCTTTCTGTGTAAATTTAAGGTATTATCAATTTCTTTATTAAATGCAGTTCCTTGTTTTTAGACATTGTAAAGGGTTATAGTCCTGAATTAGAACTCCTTAAAACAGGGCTTACTGAGGTAAAGCACAATTTTTCTGCCTATGTAAGGATAGATGCCACAGATTTTGTTAAACTTGACATATTCATGGGGTTCATTTATTTGTTTATTTTAAAACAAAAAACACAGTTTAGCTGTAATCATGTTCTACATGGTTCCTGTTACCAAATGTTCTTCTAGGACTTCACGTTGACTACTATTTTGGTGAAGATTCCATGACAGTGTTAATCACAAGAAGGTGGCTCTTATTAAAGACTTTAAATTAATTTATGAATTTATATCTGTTTAGACAGTGTAGCTTCATAGTTCTGCATGTTAGTAATTTTTACATTTATTTAATGTCTACTTATATGTCAAATATGTCTACTTCTGAACTTGAGCAAGAACATGGAGAAAAAAAAAAAAAAAAAGCCTGCTTCTAGATTTTGCCTCTGTCAATTGAAGAAATAAATATATGTGTATATATATATATATATATATATATTTCTGAATAGAACAGATAGAAGAGTTCAAAAAGGAACGACAAATGTGCTTTGAAGGATCAAAATGCCATTGAAAGACAGATGCAGAAAAGGACCTGAGGGTTCTGGTGGATGAAAAGCTTGACATGAGCCAGCAGTGTGCGCTTGCAGCCCAGAAGGCCAACTGCATCCTGGGCTGCATCAACAGAGATGTGGCCAGCAGCCTGAGGGAGGTGATAGTCCCCCTCTGCTCTGCCCTTGTGAGACCCCACTTGGAGTGCTGCATCCAGTTCTGGGACCACCAGCACAGGAAAGATGTAACGTGTTAGAGTGGGTCCAATGGAAAGCTGCAAATATGATCTAGAGCACCTCTCTAGATGAGCTCTCTAGCTCTCTAGAGGCTAGAGCACCTCTCCTATGAAGACACGCTGAGAGAGCTGGGGATGTTCAGCATAGAGATGAGCTCTGGGAATGGTTTTAAACCAAAAGAGGGGAGATTTAGATTACGTGTTAGAAGGAAATTCTTTATAGCTGTGTCGGTGAGGCTGTGGCATGGGTTGTACAGAGAAGCTGTGGATGCCCCATCCCTGGAGATGTTCAGGGCCAGGTTGGGCCCTGGGCAACCTGATCTAGTGGCTGGCGTCCCTGCCCATGGCAGACGGCTGGGACTAGGTCATCTTTAAGGTTGCTTCCAACCCAAGCCGTTCTATGATTCCATGATTTTGAGAACAAATTGAAGGAGTAAATAAAAAATAAATGGTTGCAGTGTGCCTCATGTTATCTTTTCGTTTTCCAAAACTTACCTGCTCAGCTTAGTTGTTCTTTTCAGACTACAAAATTGAATTTGTTTGGTGTTTATTTTGGGGAGAGATGGAAACACTGATAATTGTAAACCAAGGCTTGTTATGAATCTGTAGTGATTTGCTGCTCAGACCTCTATTTTGATGGGTATAAAGCTGACATCATCGTACACATTGTACAAGAAATTTCACCATGGAGGACTACATTTTCAAATATATAGCCTAGAATTCAATGATAACTCAGCAATAATTTCAGTCAGAACAGGGTTAATCATTTGGAAAGTCTACCCTACTTGCCTAACTGTCTGTCTTAGTAATTACATATATCCTTTTATTATTGAAACACAATTATAAACCCAATTGGATGTCAGTTAAAAATCACAGCAAATGAAAGGGATATTTGCTTTGAAATATTAGTCAGTAATTTTGTGGTTTTGTATGGTAGCTCTGCATCTAACACAACAGCTGTTCTGGTATTGGGGCTTCCTCTTGGATCTTCTTTGCAGTTCTAGAGGCACAATAATAAAATAATACAGTGTTTGAAAACACATACACTTACTTTACACACTTCAAAAACATTTAATATTCATTTTTTTTAAGTGCTAAAATAAAAGCTAAATGTAGATCTCTTGCTTCTTTGTAGGGATTTTCATGCAACTTGACTAAGGCTATGATGTACCCTCTCCAAGTTGAAAGTTCTAGATGTTAATCCGCTTGCATACCCTAAGTAACAGCACCTTTAATATTAAGCGGGTGTGTTTAGTGGAGATCAATGTCTCCTACAACACAGTAACTTCTGAGTGTAAGCCTCTGTTTGTGTAAATAAAGGATTTACTCCTATTCACTACCGTGATAAATAGCTCATAAATAGTAGTAGCTTGAAGAGAAAACCCACTGATTACACATTTTTCTTCTACTCTTTAATGGATGATTGTTCATTCTGTTTCAGGGCAAGACGTAATTAGTCTGACCAAACATTTGCAGATTTTGACTCTATGCTGACAAGCTTTCCCAAGCTTCATTAAAACATAGCCAAAAGCTTATTAAGACAAACGAATAACAACAATTAACTTAAGTGTGGGTTCAGATGAGGTTCAAACTGGATTTCAAATGTAATGCTGTCAAAGAAGCTGAACTGGAAGTTACCTATGCCACACATCAGAAGCTTAAACATGCTTCACAGTGCTACATGAATGAACTGCATTGTTTATCATATTTAATACATTTCAAAATCATAGAAAAATATTACAGCAATAAAAAGTCATAACGTGGTGAGATACAATGTACTCTGTATTGTTCAGAATGACTCCAGGGCGCTAACGATAACTCATACAAAGGAATAGCACAAATGATCCAGAAAAATTAAGTTAGTGGTGCGCATATACTTTATTCTCTCCCAAAATGTTATTTTTTTCTTCCAGAAGTCAGCCTAAACCAAACTCTTTATAGGTCATTAAAATTAAATACTAAATTAATTTTTCATTTTTTTTTCTCACTCTATTTTAAGGCATAGTGTTAATTCTATTATTCAAAGGGTAAGCTACACTCCGACCAGTGCTGCTATGCGCTGCTATGCACTAGGATGCATTAATAGGTGTTCAGGAGCCTCTACATGGCACCACTTCTGAAAAAATGGAAGAGGTTGACCAGTATATTTACAGATTTATAGTGTGATCTTACCATGTATTTTCTTAAGCTGTTAAAAGTTTCTACATATTAAGAGACCTGTTACCTTGACTTTTGTATAAGAAGATAAAATATTCTTCAATTTTTATTTATTGCATTACTTCCATGATCAAACCACTGAATGTTTCTCTCAGCCTCAACTTCCCTCTAACTGCTTATGCTAAATTCAAATACCAGAAAATGAAGCAGTCCATACATCTGAAATTCACACTGTATTTATTATTTTTATAAAAAAATAAGTAAGACATAACTGAAAATGATGAACTGGGGAAATTAATAGCCTATGCAAATAGATTATATTCATATTACCTTCTTTTTCTCTTCTTTTGTCTCTTTTATTTTGTCTTGGATCTGGCTGGAGACTTTGGGAGATATACAGAACTGTTCTGTGCAGCTTCATGTACTGAAATACAAATCTTAAATTGAAGTCATTGGGGCTACGCTAAATCAGTTAATAAAGGATAGTAACTCATGTCTAATTCTCGTCAAGAAACATCAACTTCTTAAACTCTATTGAAATGAAATATGGTTCTGCAATAAATTTAGTGACACTTGTATTTACTTTATTTTCAGGTACCTTTCCAGAATCAGATTTGACAAGGCTGCTCTTTCCAGCTTAAACCAAGAAGCAGGGCATTCCTGTGGTACTGTGCAGCTCATCACTGATGGAAATAAATGGCAAGTTACTGAAAATAACCTTCATCCTTCCTTTATAGCAAGCCCTTGCTTTGAATGTCATCTAGCATTCTTAGCAATAGCATCCTGTATGTGTTTTGATGTAAGATAGCAGAGCTCAATTGTGTTGAATGACCTTTTGAAAATAATGATTTGCTGCCTATTCACGGTGCCTGTTGCTCTTAAAATTACCGGTAATCTTTGCAATGCTATCTCTGAACCTTCAATATTGCATTGATAAGTGTTTAAAGGTGTACTGAAAATCATTTTTTCTGAGCTGTGGGACACCCAAGCTGATAGCAGATTATATAGGTAGACCTGAAAATAATAAATATTTGTTTTCTAAAAACGAGAGGGTGGAAAATCACCTTCCTGCTTTCATTTACCTGCCAAGACCAGAATTTACATTTCTATTTTACCTAAATTGGTTAATATAGCACTTAGTTCCTTCTTCAAAAGGAAAAAAATTTTCCATCTCTTTAAAGAAAGTTAAGCTAGAGAGTAATTATATCTATCAACAGAGAAAACTCAATGTTTTGGAAAAAAAAAAGTAGAACAAAGCAAGGATTTTAATATGTGATTCACAGTGCATACAAGCCTGTATTCAGGAAAAACTTGGTCATTGTAACTGTAAACATAGGCTCCTGACCTCCTTGTAGAATGGCAGCATTTTCAAAATGTGCAGTTTCTTGATAATACAATAATTTTAAAATATAATATAGGATTGTTTCTTTTTGCTGTTATATTCATTCCTATTTGTGATATTTTCCTGCTCTTCCTTATTGTTTATGTAGGAAAAGTGTGATTTATTACAGAAATAGGAGGGTGAATTGGTGAACTAGGCATGTTTGGGAAAGGAACAATTCCATTCATTCCTATTTGTATAAAAGATTTATTCCTTATTTCCTTATACTTTTTCTTCAGTGGTTTATATGAATGAGGAATCTTCACTGTAAATATAAATAAATGCACAAGGAAGGAAAGGCTATTATGTAATATATATGAAGTTGAATTGGCTCCATTTAGTCAAAACATCATATGCCTTTCTGTTTTTAACGAATAATATTCTACTATTCTACATAATACTGTTTCTATATTTCCCCAAGGAATTATATTCTTTATGCTTTTGAATCTTTTTGTATAGCATTTCCTTATCTTACAGCCACTTATGTCTCTAAGACTGCACATAAGACAGCATCTAGTAGATACTTCTTATATGATCATTTGTACATTTGTACATTGTACTGTGTATTTGTACTACTAATAACAATAATTAGAAAATATTCAGAAAACCAATCATGTTCTCCATGAACATCAGCACAAAATATTGTAAATTTGACCAACTTAAATGACGTCCTACACTGGTCATTTGTGAAACATGACTTGTTTCCTGCTAAGTAACTTATGTCGGTGGTTCTCTGAGGCCATTAAAAATGGAAATGTTCTGTTCCTTCTAGGGACAGAACAAAGGCAAAATTTTCAAAAGGAAGGCAAAAAGAAAGAAAGAATGGAAAAACAAAAACAAACAAACAAAAAAAAAAAACGGAAGGCATGTTAGCAGTTTTTCTCATGCACATGAGGACACATCTGCTGTTATATATCTGGATTTAACATCAGCTATGCCAACATGAAACTAGTGAAAAATGTTCTAGTGAAATAATTCTTCATCTTCTGAGTTGTATATTTAGATTATGAATGAGGATACTTTGGAAAAACTCAAGGATTGTACTGTTTTCAATTGACATTGCCATGGGTCCAAACATGTCACCTGCTGTGGAGATGTTGTATGTTGCAACCTTTTATCAGAAGCTTTCAAATGTTCATGAGTGAAGATTCCTCATATTTTATAGGCTGAAGGAAATTGCTCAGCAATGTGTATAAGTATATGAATAAATTTCACAATTAAAAAAAGAAGAAAAAAAAAAGGAAAAAAAAGATCCCTTTAATTATAAAATATCTGCCTATTATTCCATGCCACAATGACAGTGTCTGGAATTTTCAAACACTATCTTTCAGTCCTTTGAGAAAACATTTCCTCTAAAAAAGACAACTTTTATTTTTACCACATAAAAAGTATGTTCATGTTTGTCTCTGAAAAGCGTCAAAGTTTACATAGCAAGTTTTCTTTTTTTTTTTTTTTTTAAGTTTTAAATACTAATAATGTTTCTTAGTTACTTCTAGATGTATAGAAAATAGTCCAAACTTACCTCTCTTTAAGGGAAAAAATCTACATGTAGAAACAGTGATATAACGTCTCTACTTGCAATTAATTCCATCCAGTATGAATTATGCCGGAATGCCACTTTGTAGACATGATCTGTATAAAACGGAATGCACAGAATTAACATGGCATATTTTTACCATTCAAGCTATTCACAATGGTTCTAGATTTTTGCTTGTGACCCTGTATCAAAATGTGGAGTGCCTGAAATGGCAGATTTTATCTCCTTAGTTGTTGTACCTTTCCTCTTCCTCCCCACTTAGCTGCCAGTTGAGATTAGCATGTCTCCTAATATATAACAATACCAGTGCCTAGAAAAAGGAATGGTAATCAGCAGAGAATTCCATGGGTGTTTTGTCCTAGCTTTACAGGTAGCATGTGTGTAGTTTTGAATAAGTCTTAAGAAGATGAAGTTTGCAATGAAAGAGACAGCTGACATGGTAGAAAGGAGATATAAATATATAGGATATATATATATTTTTCTTTATATTTTGTCCAAAAGGATGTTGATCATATTAGACAGATTTAAAAATAAAAACAATAATAAAAAGTGTTAATATTTCTAAACCAACTTAAGTGTTTAATATATTTTATCCCTATTAATATTTGTTAGAGGCCAAATTTAGACTATTTTGAGACTAACTTGTATAAATTTGCAGCTATTTTAACAACATTCTCTGCATGTGCATCTGTGTAATATATTCATGAAACACATCCAACTATCTTAATCAACATTTATCTTACCAATGTGTCCGTGCCCCTTATTTCAAAACAATGTTGTAGATGCTGCTTCCAGGAATCAAAACATCCCATTTTTAACAAGTGCAGTGAATGGCTTCATTTTTTACTGAGTTGAAATTTGGCAAGTAAACCCCTGTCTAACCCCCTAAAATACTAATTCAATTTATAGCAAATTCGTTCTACTATGAAATGTAAAACTCATGTTCTCCATCTTCTCAGCTCAATGAGGCAGCTGAGCTAGATAATGTCTACAGAATTACTTTTCAAGTGTTCCCTTAGATGTCAGGCTGCCATTTCACATGCCATTCTTCCTGCTTGTTCAAAACAAACAAGCAGAGTTTCAAGCAGAATGGAAAAATTTATATATGAATCTATTTCAGAATAAATTATATGCCCTGCTATGAAAACAAACTTTTTAGTTTATTTCTGTAAATTCGTATTGCTTCAAAACTAGTCTTGGAAAGCCTAACTAAAACAACAGGTTCTTGTTATGTTTAGGTTTCTCTATTCATTTTCTCTGGTTCTTTGACCCTTTTTATTCTTTTTATGCCTGAAAATAAAAATAAAAATCAATGGTAAAGTTTCAAACAATTCAGAGGATTTTAAATGCTTTATAGTAAGAAAAATAATTATAATTGTTTTGAAAATATTTACGCAATACAAATTACTAAAACAATTTATTGAGAATTAAAACATGATTAGCATAGCATTCAAGAACTAATTCTATATAGGGAAGTTATGTATATGTCAACATTTAATCTTCTTTAACCCAAAAGGAGGTCAAAAATTTTTAATATAGAGTATATAACCTAAGAAATACTTAATGCATAAATTGAAATGATTTCCAGATATGGGAAATTATACTGTATTCCAAAACTTGTCTTTAACTGGAAATGTTAAATGCCAAGAATGAATGAAAGGTGTAAATGAGGGTTTTCGTCTTAGATTTGCACATTTATCACATTTAGTATAGGGAAGAAGAAACATTCTTTGGTTATGAAGTAGGGTTGGGAGTTAAGCAATCCAAGATAAATGTTTTGCTATAGATTTCCCATGTCATCTGCAAATCATCTGGACACTCTGGGTCTTCTCTTCCTCATGAATGCAGGTTTTGCACCAGTATATTTCTATATTTCCCAACTCTAAATAGAGAGAGAGATGTTTCTTATATTCTTATCCTTGGTTTATGGGTATTCATTAATTCATGCCCATGTACTCTTCTCCACAGAAAAGTTGTCAATCTGGCAGTATAGAATGCTGATCTAGTAATTAGTTGGCAATGTAGTTCCAAGAAGAAGGCAACTTCAATAGGAAATACAGAGACTTCATTGTTCACTTGCACTGATGTGTTACGTAACCCTTGGCAATTGTTTTACAATTCTCTGCTTCTTCCTTCCTGACTCCATCAATACAAGAGTATTTGGTGAAGTGACTTTTCAGTACAGACGTGTCTTAGAGTGATCGTATTTGTATATATGTTATGGATTCTAGGTGCTTCCTTAATATAACTAACATGGAAGAGTAACACTTCCTGTTTCACTTTTCCTGAAGTCATCAAGTGTGCATTATAAAAATAAAATCAAAACAGGCCGCTAATTACCCACTCTGCTAAAATGATTTACATTGTTCCTGCTTGTAACTACTTTTTCAATGTTCTTATTAAAAAAATTTTAAAATGTGAAATATTGAATTCCAAGATATAGTAATGAAATAAGGAAAACTTAAAAAAATATATATAAATATTCTAAAGTATATTCATTAGATAAATTCAACCAAAAAATATGAGACAGTTTGATTTTGACTGTTGATTTTGACTTTAATGAAAAATCTTGAAAAAGAAGAGATAAAGTATTCAAACTTAGATAAGAATTAGAAAAATGAGAAAAAATAGAAATAAAAGTATTCACTAGCAGATTGTTTTCTTAGATTTGTCTGGAACTAAAAATATAATGTCAGTTTGAAGAAATATAAGAACAATTTATATATATATATTATATATTAATCATTATAACTTGTATTTTAAAGTAACTGAAAGCATTTCCTATAGAAATCCTCTTGTTGCAATTCATTGGAGTGTTTCTCATTTTAGATTTAATGATGGGAACTTAGATTGAGTACTTACTCATGATGAAAATGTTACTCTCATTTAACATTTTATAAGTACTAGAGATAATTTGAAAGTTACTGAGTAAAATCCTGAAATACTTATTCTGACAAAAATCTGACAAAATTCAAGCCAATGTGAGTTCTGTCTGGAAGAAGACAGATTCTGTTTGCCTAACCATATTCAAGGCAAAATTCTCAAGTCTTTGATGGAACAAATTCTAAAGAACTTGATCCATGTGATGTTATTGACTCCAACCATCCACAAATATATATAATGTATATATAATATATAATATATATATGTATATATAATGTATATATATATATACATATATATATATTTTACTGCAATGGGATTTTAATACATTAAGCTTTTCAGGTAATGCATTTATGTTTTGTTTTGTTTTGTTTTTTAATTTTATTTTACATCTTTAAAAAAGCAAATTTAGGGGCTAGATTTTCAAGCTGCTATTTTCAGCACTATGGACAGAAATTTCCATTTTCAGAGATAATGCAGGCTTTATCCTGCAGTTCTGAGAAGAGCATCGAGTCGCGTGAGAAGCACAAATTTGATAACACTAACCATAATTTGGACTGAACAAATACACTTTAAAAATGGTACATTAATGAAGATTCCTTGTAATGCCTTTGAAGAGGGGGTACAGAACATCCAGAAGACAATTTAATGTTTTACCATTTTGCCACTTTTCAGATGGATTGTGTCCACAAAACTGCTTATTATCAAGCATTAGAATAAGGACAGACATTTTTAGTTTTAAGGCAATTACACTGAGGAAAAATGTGCTTAGTAAAACCTTTCCTTAGACCTTGAGGAGTCACAAATTCCCATTAATATAAAAATAAAAATATAGTATTTTTATTTTTATATAAGAGGGGGTTCTTTTTCATTTTAATTTACCTGTGGATTCATGGTATTTTATTTAGTGATTGCTTTTTGAGTCAATATCTGTTAAGTATGCTTCTCCAAAGTTCACTGGAAAAACAATCGCCAAAGTTTCTTCTTTCTTAACTGAGAGTGAAGTATATGAATACAAAATTTCAATAAATAGTGACATACAAATGTTCATTCTACAGAATTTGCCATACTTTTAGGATCATAACATTTCATTAAGAGGGTTTTTTATTGAAGTTTGGGAGTACCATTGATTGTGCAATATATTGTGCAAACAAATCATTTAATTATTTAACACAAAAAAAATACACTACGAAGATGGTTGATATATTTTATTGAATTTTTAATTCTGTCTATATTTGGAGAATTGGACTGGACATTTGTCTGCTTAGCTCCTACCAGTATTTTTCTGGAGACCAATAGTTGTCTTCAGCTTTGCACAATCAAAGTATTCCAAGGCTTGATTTCATGTCAAATATAAGACAAATTTCATATATTTCCTAGCTGGCTGTTTCTTGAAGTGTTAAGTTGTGTCAAGAAAAAAAAAAAAAAAAGGTTTTCACCTTAATATTAATTTTTAAATTTAAAATAAGTGCAATTTATCATGAGTTTTTATTCACATTACATCATAGATGAGATACTCAGGCCAATATAAACATGTTTTCTCATTGCACTTTATTCATGACAGTATAAATTAATTAATGCCATAATTTACTTTGCTTATTAGTAATTTAATTAGGATTGTGCTTATTTTTAAATGACTGAACTGTTAATTTGAAATACGTCTCAAATCATTACAGATGTTTGTTTCAGAAATGCAAAAAACAGTTGAGTACATTAATAATATCAACATAACTATTCTTTCAGATATACTAATTTAAAGGAAAAAGATTGAGTAGTGCTTTTTTGTTGTTGTTGTTTTTTAATACTAGTTAAAAAATATCTATAAAATAAAATATCTGTAAAAATAGAATGAATGACTATGGAAATGATTATCCCCTTGCATTGGTGGGACTGCACCTTGAGTACTGTCCTCAGTTTTGGGCCCCTAACCACAAGAATTAGTTGCTGGAACACATTTAAAGAAGATAAGCACAAATATATAACTTAAAAACATTATTTTAAGTTTGGTCATCATACTAACAGCAACATAAAAGCTCTGAAAGGGTGAAAGCCTGCTTACTTAATCTTGCTAAAACTTAGTTGCCTAAGTGTTTAGACTATTTGCTAAAACAGGTGGCAATTGGAATGGAGCTTATTGCAATATACATTAAAGAAATGGTTTGCACATTTATCTAGACAGCTGATTTATGTGAAATACTGGAAGGTTAGCGAAAGTATTCCAGAACAATTAAAAACCCTGAAGTTAGCACCTCAGAATTATCCAGTAGCAGGAGGTATCTGTCTGACTAGTCTAATTCAAGTTAGGTGCTTAAAAGTAGCAAGTGTGAGTATCCCCCAAAATCTCTATTAAAAATGAATTTTGTATATAATATATCCTTTTACATTTTAAAATTATATCAGGAATAACAAGGCAGCACTAAGCTATACACATGACAACAATTGAGCTTTAAAGTTAAATGTTTCCTCCAGCCATTTCTCTGTAGGCTACACCCTGATTTGCTGTCTGAAAGGTGCCAGCAAAAATTGTCAGAACCCTGAGAGTAGGAGGGGAAAATCAAATGGCAGAACAAGAAGAAAAATAGGAATTGAAAGTACTTTTTTTCAAAGACAGTTGACAGACAACTTTGGTCTAGTTTATACATAAATGGAGCTTTGAAGAGCTTAAATTTTCTCTACCTAATTGGGTGCTAAAGTTCATTATTTGAACAGTCCCTGAGTGTTCCTTTTTTTTTTTTTTTTTTTTTTTTTTTTTTGTAACATTGCTTTTTATTTAGAAAGTGCAGCAATGACTTTCCCACAGGCAAGTTCCACCTTTTGGAGTATGAAGCATTATTTTTGACTTCTAAATGAATTAGGGTAAAGTATGTTTTTACTCCTTTATATTATATATATTTTTTTCTTTCTTTCTCCAGTGAAATATCATTTGAAGTGCCATGGGGACCTACTGGCATGTGATTATGTTTGTTTATATTTTCCAGATAAAAAAGTGTGTTAAATCCTTTAAGTATTTGAAGCCCCTGTGATACTTACAATATGTGAAAATATATATGTTAAATATATCACCATAAATGCCTAGCTAAAGAGAAATGCAGTTAAAGAATTTTACACAAAGTAGTTCCTATATATGCCTATTATTGCTCTGCGTACTAGTGTTCCATGAGTACTGTAATCAGTGATAACAGACCTATTCTTTATACATTGAAATAGTTGATAGTATGAATTAGCAATAAAAATAATCATCCCTAAAGAATATTGCTATATAAGTCTTCTGGAATTAGTTTTGTCATTTCTTCCGGAACTATATTTTCCAAACATTAAAGAAATAGACATTTTTGTTTAAACAGTAGGAACTTGCAATATTTTTAGTAATCGTTTGGTTACATGCAAACCTTTACACACTTAAGTGTGCTAAATTCAGAATTTAAAATACTTTGTGTACTTCAAGTAACTGTCATCAGTGATTTGCTCTACTTCTGGGTTGAGAACCCACCTCAAAATGCGTTTCATTACTGTACTCAAACTAACTGCTTATTTAGAGTTGATGATAACTGCAAGATTTAGTTTTTGCATGCCAACATGTAAACAGAGAAGAGCAGAAACCGAAACACATATCAATCAAACATAAAGGGAATTTGGGGAAAATTTATTTAATCTATTGCCAATTAAAATTGATTTGTGTATTGAGAAACAAAGTCAACATTAAAACAACATTTCTCCCACCCCTCATTCTCAGTTTTTTTCAAGGCTCTATTTTACCCTGTACCCTTTCCCTGAGCAGTGCAGAAGTTGTGTTCAGTCCATAAGAGCTCTTCTCTGCTGTTCCTACCTCCACACTTTTCCCCTATTTACAGCTGTGGGCTCTCCACCATGCAAACCTTCTTAAAGAAATATTCAGCTGCTCCAGCATTGGGTCCTCTGTGGTCTTCAGTGTGGGTATCTGCTCCAATGAATCTACCAATATCATTTTTTATGTACTCCAAGTCTTATCCTTTCTTCCCACAATGTAACTCATCAATGAAATCGCTATGTGTGTGTCTTGCTGTCAAATGAGCTCATCGTGGCTCATGATCTTATAGAATTCTTCAAGAGCTATCCCCTGTTGCTTAAACCAATAAAGCCACTGGCATGTTTATTAACTTCCTTTTCTAATTAAACTCTTACTAAATCCATGTAGATGTTTTTCTTCAGCCTCTTTGGGAACTGGTTATCTTACAGCCTGTACAACTAAAATAATTATTGCTACCTTTGCTATTTCCATTTCCTGATTTCTGACATTGTTCCTTTCATTGCTTATTCTCTGACATCCAAAATATTGTCCCATTGTTGTTCATCAGCAATAGTCCATTAATTTTATTTTATTTTTTTCTAACCAGTCTGACTTTATCCCCCTTTGGTCTCCCCAACTACAAAACAAACACGCTTCCAACATTCATTTTCCGAATTAGGTTATCTTTAAGTTCTCCTGTAAGTTTTAATGAATGCATCACAAATAACATCACCATGTTCTAATGCATTTTATTTTACATCTCTGTGAGGGATATGAGGATAGTCTCTGTAATATCTTGTTTGCTAGACTTTCAGATTTAGAATTTTTTGTCTACATGACACTATAAATAAGGAATGTATTTCCAGAGGAAATGTATAGAGACACATGAGGAAGATAACATCCAAAAGCAAATATGATTATTTAGTAAAGACCTCTACATAATCCTATGCTTATTTACAGTAACTGTTAATCCTCCATTTTGATGTGGACTTACACTTGATGAACAGCAACATATTTAAGAAGATAAATACAAGTAACTTGCCCAAACTCTGACAGTGTTGGAATTGAAAGTAAAAATCAGGAGCCCTTTTCTCCTACAACCTAATTCTATACTGTGTAGACAGGGCTGTGAATGAAATGTGAGTCCCAGCAGTAAATCTTGTAAATTTATCATGTTGAACTTGCTGTTACCTTACAGGCCAACTTTTTTTTTTTATTTTTAACAATATAAATAATTTAACTTACAAAATTTGATTTTTTTTTCCCTAAGTATCAATGGTTGTTTAAAGAACCTTTCATTCAGTGTGGGTAAATAGCTCCATTTCAAAACTACTTATTAGTAGTTATGATTAATTAGAGTGAAGAATAATGAGGTATCTGAAATGAGAGTACCAATGCTTAAATTGATTGCATGAATTCTTGGATTAATAAAATCCAGTTATTCCCATATGTAATTGGCACAAATTTTGTTTGTATCTCCTTCTTAATAAGTTTGCTAATGCTATCAGAAAGTAAACAAAACAAACTAATTGCAAATTAATACAAAATTCAATTAAAACTCAAAACCCTGCCAAGACAGCTTTGTGTACAGATTAGTCAGAGTCCTCATTTATCCATTGAATGCATACAGAGCTAATGGGCAGAGCAATACTTACATGTGAGTAGATGATATGGAGAAATTGGAACAGCATGTTTCATGCCTGGGAAAGAACTAGAGTGGTTTTTTTGATGGTGGTGGTTTATTTATTTATTTTTTTTAATGGTGCATATTTTTCAGATCGTGAAATTATAGAACCTCGTGGCTGCTTTTATAGAATAGGTAAGCTTGGTGCTCAGGATGTAGAGGCAACTTCTCTTCTAAATCTTCTAAAGAGATTTTTAGGGGAATTTTTTAATATGGATACGAGGAAGACCCATTAATTGATTTCCCTTTATTTCCACCAAGAAAACAGATTTTATTTTGTTAATAATCACTGGAGATTATTATAGGTGAACAAGAAAGAACTATTTATAACAAGAACAGTCTGAATCACAATGAGAAAATATCTCAAAAAACGTAGAGATGGAAGATGAACAAAATGTAGTCAGAGGTTTGGTGAGACTTACTGAATGTCTTATTAAAAGAGTAGTAACACGTATTCAAAGATATGAAAATGGTGGTTTTTTGTTTGTTTGTTTGTTTGTTTGTTTTTTTACATTTCGAGATTCTTTGTTTTGTGAGAAATTCATGACAGTAACTTACTGAATATCTCTTAATGAAATGAAAGAGAAGAAGAAAATGGATATCATAGTAAGCTCTTTTTATACAACATTTTTTTCAGGAAAGATGTAAATAATGTATTGCATGGGTTTCTTGGTTTTTGTTTGTTTTGTATACAAGTACAGGAATAACTCGCAAAATAGGACCTGGTGACAACAGGAAACTTAAATTATTGGATATATGTCGGGAAAGCAAGATTCTGCTATCTCAGAAAGTTCTTGGGATCAGCATTATCATTATTTAGAGAAGAGTTATTTTAGTTTTAACTTTGTCAGAAACTGGTTGAATAACAATAGTAATTAATTTTAGTAAAAGTTGATTAAAAACAGGTTTCTGATTTTAAGGAAAAAAAAAAGTATTGGTAACAGTGAAATGAAGGCAACGGACTTCAAATAAAGCAGACCTCAATGACTTGAGGAAAATATTTGTTAGGGACAAACTATCTGTTAGGAAACTATTCTGAGGGATAAAGGATTGTAAAGAGCTTACAGGTATATTTAATTTCAGCAATGTCCCATATCAGGAGAAAGAATCATAGTGAAACACCAGTAGGCAGTATCAGGAAATATGGAGTTGTCCAAAACTAAATTAATAAGTTATGCACAAAAAAAAGAAAACATGATTTGAAAAAGTAACTCAGGCTTATAGGAATGAAATTACATCCAAGTAAGAACTTAAAAGATAACAATAAAATATGTCATAAATACATGTATATATAAAATTATTTTTTAAAAGAGTGACAGGTGTTTTTGACCATACATGGTTAGAACAAATATTTTTCTAGTTCAGTGTTCTTCTTCTGGCTATAAATGAAAGATAGAAAAGTGAAGGGTAGAAAAAAAATATATTATATATATATATGTATAGTGTAATATATATATGTATTATATATATGATATGATATGATATGATATGATATGATATGATATGATATGATATAATATAATATAATATAATATAATATAATATAATATAATATAATATAATATAATATAATATAATATAATATAATATAATATAATATAATATAATATAATATAATATATATCTTGCCAGTATCAACTTTACTTAAAGAAGGCAAGAGAATTAAGTTATGGCAAAGAATTAAGTTATTATTGGTTCTTTTTGCTGCTACAGTTCACTTCTTTAGCTCTCAACATTTCAATGAAAATGCTTCCTGTATTTCCACAGGAAATTTCAGATGTACCACATCTGAAACTCAGATTTTATAAAGCAGTGGCAGGAAAAATGGAAAAGCCTGACCACAGCAAGAAGAGCTTCCCTTATTCAATTTTATGGTGTATTTTATTTTATAGCAAAAGCTATTGATTTGCTTTTTAATGCAGATTAATGTTTTTATCTTGTTTGAGGGTCTCCAAACTGACAATACCCCCATGAGTCATACTAGACACTACAATGAATTGAAACAGGAGTTGCCATTTTGTTTCATACAAGATAAAATGGCTATTAAAAACACTAATTTTTTCCACTGTTATTCGGTATTTGTGTAGGCACAATGAACCAAAGCTGTAAGGGTCATAGTGTTGCCTGCATGGTTTAGAAATGTCTAAAGGCAGACAATTCTCAGGAGATTTTTACTTTTACACATTTGAGAAGTACATTGCACTCATACAGATAGGTACATATAAGTATTTATAAAACTGAGTGCTGAATAAAAAGTAAATTAAAAGTGAGGAAAAGAAGATGCAAGATGTTTTTCAAGAGAAAAAATGAAAATACTAAGAATACGTATGTGATTTTGTCAGTATGAGAGAGGAATGCCTCTTTAGGTTCTTTTGTCTTTTTTTATGTACTGTAGGTCTGCATATAAAAACCTACAGTTAAACATACAAGTAGCTACTTTAGAGAACACAGACATTTTGGTATGATCTTGTTTTCTCTACTGCTTTATTAAACTATAGATAACATTCCATTATTGTGCTGTTTTTGCTACTGCTGTTGTTCCCCCAGTATTCAACTTAGATAAATCCATTCCTTTTTTAGCTTTACTTTCTTATGTAGAAAAATAGTTTCTAAAGATGTCACAAATACACAAGCCTAATGCCTTACTGATCACTCAGAGTCTATGGTAAAAAATACATAATCCTAAATAGAGATAGTCTGATACCATTCTGAAAGATACCACTGCTTCTAAGTTTAATAAAATAAGATTGGCTTGCTGTCTTTATCAGGACCAAGATCACATTCTTGTAACAATACAAAATGACACACTGACAATCGGTGCTGAAATACAGAACTTGGAGGCTCAATACTCAGTTCAGTAAAAACTCTCTCCTGCTGAAAGCTACTTATCTTGTGCTGCAATCAGACCGTATGCTCTCTTTTCTATATAGTCAGGCTGAAAACATTTGCAACACTTTAAAAGAGCCCCCAGTGTCAAAGCAAGCTTGCCTAATTTCTTCTTCTCTGAGACTGTACCATCTGTAGCTATGGCCTTCTCTGAATTCTCAAAACAGTCCATAGAAATACATTTGCTAAAACTTCTATAGTATGTGAAGAAGTAATAAGACCAGATGTAATTACACTGATTCATAAAACCTTTTCAAAACAAAACATTGTTTATTAGTCAATTAGAATCTACTATACAAATTCCTGCTGTTCACATAACCAAGCCAAACCTTAACTTTGACTGTGTTTTAGGAAAGCTCTATGCCTTGTTTGTAAGCGTCTTTGTTTCTCTGTTCTGATCTTCTGTAAAATGCTTTAGTCCTTAGTTGTTAGAAAAAAAGGATGCCCGCTCATAAGGAGTTCCAAAAAAAAAAAAAAAACTGAAGTTATCATATACATGATTACCACTTTAAATATATAGAAAGAAAAAATATGTTACAACTTGTGTTGTTAACATTCAACCATTTTTTTCTTTCTGATTTCTTTGTAAAGCTTATTCAAATGAATCAAACAGTAGCATTCGTATGAAGGTTGATATACCTTCCTGGTTATGTATTCTTGTGCAGACACAAAATGTCTGTGCAGTCACCTATGACAGAGCAGTAATAATGGCACATTTAAAATAGTGTAGGACTGATGCATGGCTTATCATAAATTGCTGTGAATTTAGCAAATTACTGGTCTTCCATTTGTATGTCATAAATATGTCTGATAAATTACTCAAAAGGCAAACCATTTCTTTTTTCTTTTTCTTGTTTTTTTTCCTCCACTAACATTAGTAAATGCAAGCAGACATAAGAATATATCACTTCTTAGCTTTAAAAAGAGTACAGCTCTATTTTACTATCAAGTTTTCCTCGTAGTATAAATACTGTCTCTTCACTGTGTAACTGCCAAACTTCCAATAGCTCTTCAAAGGGGATGTACAAAGCCAAAGTTTCATGAAGTCCCTTTTAGATTACTATTTTAAGGATGTAGGATGTCCATTAGAAACGTCTAAAGAAAACACTGTTTGAGAAGAATATGATCTTTCTACCAAAGATATTCTACTAAAATCCTGGGTTTAGACCTCTCTTGTAATTCTTCCATTCCCAATTCATACAGCCTTTCAATGGGCATTAGATTAGCCCTGACAAGTGAAAATAATGTTATAATTGCAGTGTGCTAATTACCAGTTGGAGCAGCACTCCTGTTGAATTCTCAGAACCAACTTAACAGAAAATTAGATAGTGTTTTACACAGCATGATAAATCTGGTTTGTAGTTAGGATTTAATCTGTCAGTTGATCTAAGTAGGCTCAACTCAATCTAAGTTTAATTTATGTCAGTGTTATTGTTGGAACAATAAAACATAATGTCACAAACATGCATTAGTTTAAGTTAACAGTTTAGTGTAAAATTTCCACCACTATAAAGAAGGGGAATAGAGGACATATAATATGGCACTTTATGACAGAATGTATTTGTTATACACAAATATTGATTTCTTTCTGCCTTTGCTGCTGAACAGGTTAATTGACATGAAATAGTTTCCAGTACATGTTTTTTGAAATGCATTTAAAAATGTTTGAATTGTGGAATATTGGCGTCTCTGAATTTCTTCAATTAGCAGTGGTGAGACAGCTTCCAGAGTATGAATAGCCTTTGGAGAAGCCTTTCACTCTTTACTGAATGTGCTCCTAGGATAAAATCAGCTTTTGCAAATGGTTCTTATTGAAACAAGATCCACCAGTTATTAATTTTTCTTCTTCCTGTTTTCCTGTTTTTTTTTTTTTTTTTTTTTTTTTTGTTTTTGTTTTTGTTTTTGTTTTTTTTTTTTCTTTCATTTGAGGCAAGCTGAAATGCCTTATTTTTAAGCGATCACACTAATGTTGGGTTTCAGAAGTCTAAATGCTCATAGCTAGATGCTATAGTCATTTAAGTAGTGAATGAATTGCGTATTGATACATGTAGGTCTTACTCGTTACTACACTGGAGACTCTCCTGATGCGAAGGACAGACTGGATTCAGTTGCGCACTTGCAAAGCTGCGTGGTAAAATTGGGAACGAACATTTCTTTCACCCCACTGGGAAATCTGGCCATTAGATTTCAATTTTTATTATCTCCAACTAAAACTCAAATGCTTTGGAAGCATCAAAATGAAGTTAACTGATACAAAGCTCAAAATACAAATTATGTTTCAGTCAAAGCTCTTCAATCAGGCTGAAACTATTTCAGTCCTCTTGCAATTACCTTTTCAGGCTACTAACCAGTTAAGCAAAAATTCTCCAAACAAACAAAAGAGAAACTGTAATAAATTGTCTAATACAGGTGTAATTCTAATGTCTAAACTACAGTTATATGAGGTTTCAGAAAACTGTTGGGTACAATGTCCAAGTACAGCTAAGGGAGGCAAATATTAGAAGTGTTATCTTCTCTTTTGATAATGCGGCATAACAATGCCAACACAACACAACACAATAGTCAATTTGTAAACCAGATCTTGGTTTTCTCAACAGGGGTTGTCGACGTCCACAGAGACCTTTCAATTAATACTGGTGGGAGGATAATGAAGCAGTCTTGCTTTCATTCAGGATAGATTGTTAAAAAGACAAAATAAATAAATAAATAAATGTTTATCTATATTTGGGTTGAGATCCACTCTACTCTTCTGCAGAGCACCTGAAATTTTGCCTTTGAAGAAAGGTTTATACTTTTTTTCCCTGCCTAAGGTTTTGTAATAATCTGTTCTTGTTCAGAGTAAAAAGAACATTCCGTCTAAATATTATGGGTTCTGGAAACATTTTCCTAGGAACTGTTATATACAAATTCTGAACTTTCCTTTGCAGGTGTATATGCAGTGCTTTGCCACAGAATCACATTTCCTTCTTCTTCCTCAAAGAAAGGAAAAAGTCCAAAGACAGTTGAATAAAAATGTATAGGCATGTATGACTAAGGCATGTTTAGAGCATCCTACTTTACATATACAAGTCTTCAGATTCACAAGGTGATGTAAAGACCCAACCCTACAAAGCGCTAAATGTCTTTGTAAAGACTGAGAACACTCATATTAAAAAATGACATTCCAGCACCATGAAAATAAACACAATACCAATGTAGACTCAGTATACAGGAAGTTTGTTTTAACTATATCGACAGATATTCAGAACCTACTTCATACTTTTATGTTTATCATGGTGCAGCACAAAACACCAAAGTATTTCAAACAGAACTCTTAATAGGATTTATGACAGGACTCTTTCACAAAACATAGTTAGCAATAAGTTACTGAAGATACAGTGATGAAAAAAGGACTAAAGCTAGATGATCTATATAGCAATAAATCTGCAATCCCCACTCCTCTATCTGAGATAACATTCCTTTATATCACAAAACAGGGAAATGTACAACCACAATGAATATTACAAAACAGATGCATCCCCTCTTGCATCTTATACAAAGGGAAAAAATAAATAAATGGGTCAAACACAATACCTCTAATGTTCTCCTTTAATTCTACTTACAACCCTTGAAACACACATTAAAATTAAAATCCCGATGAACTATTAGCATGCTAACTCTACTATAAACTATTCCTTATTAGCAGCATGGTCTTTTGTTACATTACAATAAGCTTTCAAAATCAATAGCTGTCAGTTGCATCAGTGGAAGTTATATTAAAATTTATCTAGTGCTTTTGTTTTAAATACTGTGAAAGAACTCTGTACATTTTAAACAAAATTCTTTACTTGCTTTCTATTCTATTATATTGGTGACCTTCAGACAGAAAAACTACTTCAAGGTCCAGTGAAATTCATCATTTTGCCACAGCAAATTATTGTGGTTTACATCACAGCTGAATAATTTATTGGAACTTAAGCCTGTCATTTTACCTTGAGTTACCACAATATGCTTGGCTTAAATAGATGCAGGCTTGCAGAGTAGCAAGGAAGCATTTTTCCTCATTTTCCTCCAGTTGCAACTTCTGTAATAGAGAAGACAAACAGGAGACACACAATCTAGCATTAGAAAGTAGACACAAGGTGCCCATACTTATCTAAGCTGAGAGACTTTCCATTCATCTTCTAGAGCTCATGGTCCACAGCTTTTAAAAGAACAGCTGAGATCATCTTGATGACTCTTACATCTATGCATAGCAGATTATGCCTTTTTGGTCAAAAGAATCTTTAGATAAGAATAATTTTAGGACTAACTTGTGCTCAGCTCAAAAGTTAACTGTACGAAAGTGTTTACTAATCTACCTCTAGATATTATTCAGAAATTAGAAGCATGAAGTGTCTTGAATCTTGCATTATTTGTGTATGTAAAATTCCGTTTAATTCAGATTGGAATCTCTCAAAGGTTTTGATAAGATTTCCATATGATCTTCAGCTAAAAGAAATCAGGACCTCCTTCCAGCCTTGATTAGATCTTTCTATCTATCTATCTATAAATATATATATATATATAATACCATCTAAAAGTGTAGCCTAAATTGTTTATAGAAGATCCCTTTCCTTCTGGCCAAATTCTACTTGGTATTCTCTTGTCTACTCCTTAGTGAAACCAGTTTCCTTTCTGGTCTGTATTTGGAAGCTGAATCTTATTGCTCATAGAAATTACCTGTATGAAGAATAGACAAATATTAGAAGATTTTGTAAACTTCAGGACAAAGAAATTTGTATTGTCAGCCTCTTTAGAAGAAATGTGGAAAACTTTGTCTTGATCAAATAAGACCTCATCAAATAATGAACAGGGACTGATAGTTATGACTACTGGTGGCTTTTTGGGTAGAAAGAAATGAATTTATCTGCTTCTACATTTTATTTCCATAAGACATTAACAGCATCTACCACGTACTAAAAAAAAAAACAAACACAAAAACTAGAATATGAGAAACTTTTCATATGCATGGGCAAGTACAGTATGGATGTGAGCCAGCACACTGATGAAACTGCTTCAGTCATTTGCCATAAATTCCTGTTAGTTACAGCAAGATAAAGAACATCTCGTTCAATGTAATGAAGAACATTCACAGAAAAATCACCTCCGAAGTGTAAACAAACATTTATTACAGCATTTTGGCTTTGCAAGTCTCTCTTTTGTTGTTTTCACAGTCTCAAACAGGTAGAGATTTTTAACACATACATCTTGTGACATTCTTTTAAATAAACACAATTAAAAATACTAATTTTAAAATAGTATTATTGAAATATAATTATTTTCCAAAATTATTGGATAATTATTTGAAAATCTCCATAGATTAGATAAGGCGCTGGATAGTTGAGAAGAAAACTTACTGCATCCATGTCTCATGTTATAGTATACAAACAAAAAAGAGCAGAATTTTTACCCATGTTATAGAGTTCTTGCTTTCAGAGAATATGACTCTTCACTCCATTTGACAATGAATGAAATTGTGACTACTCAGTCCCTGAAAATCAGAGATTAAGTGCAAAAGGAATAATTTTTTGGAAATTTTGGAAAAAAAAAAATAAAAATATATATATATTTTATGGATGACTCTAATAAATCTATTAATTCAAGCAGGAGCAAAATCTGGCTTTCAATCAGCAAGTTTTGTCCAATTGTAAATAGTCTAATTCCTGTTATTTGATACTTCCAAATAAAAGGTTAGTCATGCTCCAAAAATAATGTAAATGCAATTAAAATAAAGGTTAATCTGTCTCTCAGGATTACATTGTTTTAAGGTTATACAGGCAATTTCTTTAAAGGAGATGTGTTCAGGCCCATGTAACTTGTCAGTGCTAGGAAGAACATCTGGAAATATTGATCTAAACTGGGTAATTTGTTATTACTTCCAGGGAATGAAATACTAAAATTAAGGTAGCTTCCTGACAAATTAAGCTCAGGAATAATTTATCTTCTGTACTTTGTTCTAAGGACAGAAAACCAGTTTAAGTATATTGGACAGCATTGTGTAGTTCTACCAATTATGTAGAGAAAACTACCGTTGATTGTGTCCCTTGGAAACTAATATTAGTAATGAATAAAAAGTTTCTATCCAGATCCCAGTTTGCTGCTGGAGAATTGTTTACTGTTGTCATCTGCCCAATTTAGTACTTCAAAATGGCAACTTAACTAAACTGAAAAGGAATTAATTTATCTCCTTCTACATTTTATTTCCATAAGACATTAACAGCATCTACCATGTACTAAAAAAAAAATTACTACTTCAAAATGGCAACTTAACTAAACTGAAAAGGAATTGAAATTCATCTTTGTTTATTTTTCTTTATCATCCCTCTCTATTCACTACTATATGATCAGAATAGCTTTGTATTCCCAGGCACAGACTTGGAGTGTCTTGGAGTGGCTTGGGTTTTCCTACCCCCTGCATAACTTGCAGTCCACTTAAGGACACTATTTATTTTTAGTAATATTAAATAAAAGCCTGTTCCTTTCCCTTTCTTTCTTTTCCTTTCCATTCCATAAGATTTCAGAGTCCTGATATTTTGCATTTATACTTGTAAACTTTCCTGCTACTGCTGCAGGTATTCAACATGAGAAGTATCTTTCTCAGGTTTTTTAAAGTTTACTAAACCACTGATTTTGATTTTTTTTTTTTTTCTCTTAAATGTTCTTTTCATTCTTCTTCCTTCAACAAAAATACATATGCTAAAAAATTTATCCTTGCATCTAATGTCATAGTGGTCTGTACTTTGATGACCACAGTACAAGTTTGTCACCTCTCTGACTCTGTATTGCTTATGATCCATGTAACAATCAAATAAGAAAATAACAAAGACATTGTATCATTTGGGAAGTGGACAGAATGGCTAATTATCAGTGAAAGGGATCAAAACTAGGCAGACACCATCTTACTGAACATTCTAGGTAATAAAATACCAACTGGTAGACAGCAAAATTCCATTTTTGGGAAACAGTTATCTAATGGATGACTTCTAAAATACAACCCAATAATCAAATCAGTAAAAATCAATAAAATTTAATAATAAATATAAAAGAGAATCATGACTATTCCAGCACTAACTGGAGAAGGAAAGTGAGCAACGTAAGAGAAAGTAAAGATCTGAACTAAGAATCTACGTATCGTTACATTTCTTCTGTAACACAAGAAATGTCAACAGAAACCTGGAATTTTAAGTCATCTGGTGACTTGAGTAGCTCAGCTGGGGATGTGAATCATATGGAAAAAGTAAACTGAAGTTCTACCTGTGGATATAACACTCATTGAGATATTAACTGAGTTCTTGATTATTGAATCCAGATTCAAGGAATCTGGAAAGTGAAACACTGGAAAGTTTCACTCTGAAAGTGAAACACAGTTCAGTTACTAAGCTAAAGAATTTGTCTCATAGAGAGCATAAAGGTTACAGCTCATACAATAATCCTAACTATAAGAGCTGATAGTAGAAGAATAGCAGCAGCTAATGTATTGATACCAAAAATCTGATTACACTTATTCAAAAAACTCTGGTTTCAGAATATAAACTAAACAAGATTTTTGGTCTCCATATATTTCTTATTGCCATTTACTAATTTACTAGCTTACTCTTTATTGAATTATATCCTAATAACTGGGGCAAGTTTTATTTTCTGACAGAAAGCAGTAGATGGAGAATCAGAACTTTAATATCTGCAGTTTTTTTTTTTTTTTTTTTGGAACCTTAGTATTACAAATAATTGATACAATCAGCAAAACTTTATTCTCTGAAGAAATCTGAAAAAAAAGTGATCAGAAGGCAACTTGTTCATTTCCATTAATTTATATTTTTAAAAATTTTGCCCAAAGATAAAAGTCACTAATAGAAAAACCAGTAAACAGACAAAAAATAACCACAAATGGAGAAAAGAAAGGCAATTCAAAAGAAAATTTAGTTCAAAGCAGAGGAGGTTGTGAGTTGAAGGGTGAGCGAGAGAAATTTCCATGTAGAATAACCATCTGTGAAGTCTTTGTTTGCAACGACGTTTGGGTATTAGAACTAATTTACCATTTATGCATCTTATAACTAAGAACAAACAAACAAAAAACACATCTATTACTTAAAAGAAAGCAAAACAATGCAAACAGAAGAGCATGCAACTAACAAGTCTATACCTTGTATCTGATAAATTAAATTACATATAAGGTTATAATTTATGTCTCATAAACCACTTGCACAAGTGTAAAAACTGTCAAGAAAAAGAAAGCTATGACAACTACTGTGCACAGTAGTTTTATCTCTTTTATTGCTTTCTGGAAGTCAAAAGCCTGCTAAGTTTTGTACTGTTCAATTAGAAGACCAATTAAGTGATTGTAGCTCCTAGAGCAGTTTAGTCAATAGTACCATTGTTTGTTACTTTTCTGACTTTTAAAAGACATTCTAGGCTCTTGAATTAATCAACATTTAACACTTACACATTAATGAGACAAATTCCTTTAGTAACCAAGCCAAGGTTAGGCATAAGTTAAATAAGGGTATCATGAGTCATATCTTTAGCATTATAGCTGGTACATTGCGCTAATTCAAGAGTAGCATCATATTTAACAATATCTTACAAACTCATGAACTGGAGTTTGAGTTTAAAAGTTAAAATCAGATAGGAGAAAAATAGAGGCTTTTTTTATTAGCTCTTTTTTATGAGGCTCTATTTATAAGCACCATTAGCCTTTTTGATTTCCCAAATCAAAGTATATTTAAGATGTGTTTTCCCCACACATACATTATTACTTTTGTATATATATATATATATATATATATATTTATATTTCCAGGATTGGGGCTATCTACACATTTCATTAAAATTACTTTTGTATTGTAGTGTCACTTTTTTCCCAATATCACCTTTTTTTTTTCTTTTTTCTTTTTTCCTTTTTTTTTTTTTTTTCTTTTTTATTACTAGCTGCAGGCTTATTATGCAAATTGCCTGATTCTCAACATAAAAAAAAAAAAAAGAACCTTAAAATTCCAAGCAACACCAAATCTAATACATTTGATCATCAATAATTCTACAAGATATATTTAGTAACTGCAGTAAAATCTTACCTTTTTCTGTTGTTGAGATGCAATAGAAATTTTTCCCTAATACTCTAGCTTGTATAATCATGGATATTCTTTATCAAACAGGTGTTAAACTTCACCCAGAAGAAATCTTTTCCTTAATAACAGGAAAAGTGACTTCATTATACCCTGTAACTTCATCAGAGGGCTTCCTAAAAGTTAATAGTTTTAAAACATTTTGAGAATCTTGATTTATAGTTTATTTGGAGATACAGATTCTCACTGTCTCATTAAAGCCTTTATTACCACTTTCACCTATGCATTCTTGGATGTTCTTTAAATTTCAGGGAAAGTTATGAGATGTTATTTATAACATTCATCTCAGCCTCTGCAACCATATAGCAATGACCTTACCAAACTGCAGGAAGCATTTTGCAAGTAGTTGCGTGGAATCTTACTGTGCAAAGCAGAGTGGAGTCCTCCCTGGCTTCAGTGCTCTAGCACAGCTGACTTAATTTACAACATTTGAGCAAGACTTGCAACATCAGACCATATGTTTGATAACTGGAACATTTGCAGTAGGGCAAAGCCTGGGTGTATATTGATCACTTGGCTGCTGGCTCCTACATCTGCTGTAACAAAGAAAATACATGTCTAATGCTGCACCTCATCTGAAAGGAAAATTACTACTTCTGAAATGGTAACAGTTGAACAGACTGCCAGCTATTTCAAGAGGTACTGCCAAGATCTGATCACCAGAGGTTCTGAAGCAAGGATCAGCTTTAATGGGGTTGAAGTTCCTTGCGTAACTTTGAAGAGATAAAGGTTGTTGTCATGTCTTTCTTTCAGTATGCAAATTGCTTTTAAATTCTTTTGCAGAAAAAATAGCTACATAGTACATTATGAAAAAAAAAAAAAAACAAGGCTTTACCTTTTATAGTACCTTCCTTCCAAAGACTGCAATATATTTAAATACCAAATAATGAAATTTCACAATACGTTTTCTAGATTCAGTTATATGAGGAACTGAGGGCAGGAAACCGTTGCAAGATTGCATCAGAGACCAAGAAAAGATATTGTGAAATCTAAATCTGTACTTTCTGTGAGGGTTTTTGGTTTGGTTTATTTTGTTGTTGTTGTGTGCAGGTTTTTTGTTTGTTAGTTTGTTTTGCTTTATTAATTAAAAAAAAGTAATTTGGTCATTAAATATTTTAATGATTAAGAAAGAGGTTTTCTTACAAGTCTCATCATGTTTACTGTGAGCCGCAGATTGTTCTGATCTTGTCTAACAGCCTGTTACATTGCACTTATTGCACTTTATTCTTCTCATCCTTAGATGAACCAGCTCCCACTCCTTTGATCACTCAGCATCATACTTACTAGACTTCTACTCACTCAGTCTGCTCCTCTGTCCTCATTCACCCTTCCTGAAGTGCTGGTCCAAAAACATGACTCCAGCTCACGTTTTGTGAATATTCATAGAAATAGTACTCTGTTTCAAATATACAACATGATTTTCTTTTCACAAAAAGCATAATCCTGTGGTCAGCTTGTGGAAAACTAAAAAACCTAAATCTCTTTCTGCAAAAGAGCTGCCTAGCCAGCTGTTCTCATTTACTGCTTCCCCTCTGTGCATGAGACCTTTCATTTTTCCTGAACCATTGACTTCTGATTACTGCCAGTGACAGTACAGAAGGCTAGATGCACCTTCTTTCACACTGTACAGTTTATTCCTAACCATTTTTAGCTAAAATATAGTCACAATTAACATTTTGACTGACTTAGAGTAGTTGATTTGCTTTTCTGATGGATATTTTTTTCTTGTTAAGCATAGAGATGATGGTATTCCTGGTTCTTCATAATATATAACTTATCAATCCTCTTAGTTTTTTGAAAGAAATTTTAATACAGGCAGAGGAAAAGTAGGTTTAATGGGCATATGTTACCTATTTTTCTGGGAACATCAGGCACTTGTGAATGCTGGCAAAACACAAATAAAAGTATGCCTTTCTCTAGTTTTTTTCTACAAAGTGCAATATTTATTTATTTTAAATTGTCCAAAGCTGAATCAGATGCCCTGTATTGAAAATTTATGACTAGATTATGTACATGTGGCAGAATATTAAGAAGAAGATAGAAGAAGTAGAATCAGACCGTAAATGCATAATATCATTTCACATTTATCTACGAGGAGGTATATCTATGATATATCTAAAGAATGGATATCGACATAAGGATGAATTTCTGATCTGGATTTTGCCTCCATTTCGCCATAAGAAGTCATTAAATAAATGTAAGCTTTTCAAAAATCCAGCTGTCTTGTTTATGTAGTCAGTGCAGTGAGAAGAAAGGAAAAATCTGGGGGCAGGGTGAGGAAGGTAGGGAAGTGAAAGTATTTAGATCATGACTTGGATTTTTGAGATCTCTAGGCATACTCCCATGGGTTCTAATGCTAGCAAAATTCAACCAAACTCAACTTGAAATGTAGAGTTTAATGCATATAGTAAGTGCTTATGCTATCACTAACAAGTAGAAAGAACTTACACCAAATTGCCAAAGACGCCATATTCATGCACAGGAAAAAAAAATGTGTTTACTTTTCCTGATCCATAGCTACCATTTTTTCTTGGTTCTAATCAGCTTCATATTACTCAGGAAATATTGGATTCATTCTGTCTGTGCAAGTGAAATATTCTGTAATTACTGCATGTGTCACAAGGGCTAAGAACAATGATAGAACATATGTGATAGAACTGAAAGAGTATTGCAAAAACCTTCTTGGCCAGCAAGTGCTCTTTCTCTCTTTATAGCTGAATAAGCTCAATATGTAAATGCACAGGATGATATTAAGCAAATAAGTTTAAGAAAACTACTGAACACTAAGAAAAATTTCCCATGATCATGATTCTGTTAACTTCCTGAGAGAAATGTGAAATATGTAAAACTGGATTAGATAATAGATTGGTAAATGTGTATCAGGAACACCCAGCCAGCACTCTGATACTGAACGATGATTAGATATCCTCAAGGAACTTCCAATTTTAAGATCACAGGAACTGATGACATGATGTTCCTGAACCATTGTTCAAAGACCTTCTGCTACTGCAATGTGTATTTTGTTACCTGAATTCTTGGTGTCTGTACTACCACAGTAGTCCATTGTTGTGGTGGATGTCAAAGAATAACAAGGCACTTTGAGGGAAGATAAGACAGGCAGTAGTAAACTCAGTGTAAACTCTCCATGCCTGGCTTGCTATGCCCAGCCATCTCGGGAGAGAGCTACTGCAGTTCCCTCTCTGCTCAGCAATGATAGTATAGCAACAGAGCTGAAAGTTGGTGGTGTGATGGGGTAAGTACAGCCTAAGTGGGAAAACAAAACAAAACAAGACAAAACAAAACAAAAAAAAAACACAAAAACAAACAAAAAAAAATAGTTATGGTGGAGAATGTCTTCTTCTACCATGGTTTTGGTCAGAAAACACTTGTTCAGCTCTGAGGAACCCTTTGGAGATAATGGATGAACTCATCCTCTTCTTAAACGTGGAAATTCCAGTTAGCAAACGTAAGGTACGAGCGTGGTAATTTGGGAAGTTCAGAGACAGATTAATAAAGCAAAAGTTTTGGCTAGGAAACCACAAGGGATAAGGGGAAGAAACAGGGTTATGGACTTCTCTTTCATAAGATCCATTTGATCCAGAACAAAAAGTGGGTACCACAGCTACTCCAGCTGCCAGCTGCAGCAGGTATTACTCTTCTCCCTCTGACTGTGAAGTTCTCACTTTGGCTGTGTAACCAAGCAATCTAAGTTCATTGTCTTCTTGTTCTAGAATCTCGAAGTTTAGGAAATGTAGATTTTTTCGGCAGTGTTTTAGTTTCAGGCTTAGTTACAAAGTCAGTTACAGTCATACAACCTGCATTCTGGCTACCATAAACAGATGGAATTTAAAAGCCTCCCACTATATATATCCCAAGGAACAGATGGATTTGAGTAGTCAGATCTCCTTTTCTCTGACCTGTTATTTAACTTTATCCTTGGGACAAACCTTGTTCATGCTGATACTTGGGAAGGAATTAAATCCTTATTACCATGTTTCTTGTACCTTTTGATTTTGGGGATTGGACAGAGTTCTTTGTATCTCCCTCTTCTTCATACCTATTTAAATGTCTTGGAAAACAGGTGTCCCATAAAACCTGTTTTCCCTATCCTGCTCTTCTATTTCCCTGATGTGATATTGTATCACTTCATTTCCAAGAGTAGTGTCTGAAAGTCATAAGTTGCATAATTATTTATTTTCTGCACTAGATATTGAATCAGACTTTAGATATCTTATTCAGAATTATACAGTATTCTAAGAGGTTACAGTTATGTAAATGAGAACACACAACTTCTTTAATCTTTTTTGATTCCTTCATCCCAGATCAGTTTAAAATAATAGAAGTGAGCTGCTCTTTTTGCATCTACTAGATGTCTCATGGTAAGCTAAAAACAGGGCTTTTTAAATTTGAAATTCATTGCTGTGTCAAGCAGAAAGATACTTTTATTTAACACAGGAAAACAATTGGATGCCTGAGGCACCTGCATTCTATTCTCATCTGTCGTTAATTCACTACATGTCTTAAGCAATTCACTGAGACCAAACTGTTTACATTCAGTCAGCTAAATATATCTGAATAAACAGCCTGATTCTGCAATTTTTAAAGAATCTGTGGATATTTAGTGTACCAGAAAATCATACGTACACCATCAAGTACGTTCATGTGAATTGAGGTGCCTGTTTTCTACATTTGAAAAGTTTAGACTGAAGATTTTGAATTTCTCTTGGCTTCAGCATTTTCATTTTTCATAGACATAAAATATCCTAGGCTGAATTCTCAGCCTTTTAAAGGGTTTTAATACATTTGGATAAAATTATTCTATAAAAGCAAAATATAATAATATTCAAGGATAGAGAAAAATACAGAGTATAGGAAATAAGGAAATGGTCACCATGTTCTCTTTCTCCATGTTCAATCAATCTACTTCCCTCTTAAAAAGTCAGGAAGGAACTTGCATCTTGTATCCCTGAGAGTTTCTCTGTGATTTTCTTCAGCAGTCAAGCTCAGCAATGTTACACCTTGCAATGTGATCTGAATCACTTTTTGGCCATTTCAGCTCCTTCACACATTTCTCTTTTTTTTTTTTTGTTTCTTTTTCTTTCATTTGAACAATGGTATTATTAGCACAAACTACATATTTTTTATTGAAATTAATAATTTCTAAAACATACCTTCGGATCAGATATGAGATTTTGGACGGGGCTCTGACACATGGGGTACTACACTCAGGTTCCAATTGCAACCTTAAAATCTGCAAGCATTTGAAAATATGTTCTAGGCTGAGCTATATTTTAAATTATGATAGTAAAAATCAAGAATATCCTTAAAACTTGGATTTATTCTGCTGATATTATAGAAATATGAAATATGATCTCCAAACCAGAATTACACTCGTGTTAGTTACACAAAGTAGTAACTAAGTGCTTACCATACAACCTGTGCTTCAGCTACCACAAACAGATGGGATTAAAAAGCCTCTGTCTGTATATACCCCAAGGAACAGATGGATTTGGTCAGTCAGATCCCTTTTTCTTTGACCCGACAGCAATTTCTCATTTCCCACCATGAAATTAAACTGACATGACCTTTTGGGTTTGACCCATTCATCTGCAAGCCACTATTTGTATGTTCTGGCTTGAGAATGTTTTCTGGTGCAGTAGTTAGTGTTGCAAAGAAAGAAAGGTGTTTCCACAGACAGGAAGCATTAATGCACGTCCATCTACACTTATGTAAACATTTTTATATAGTTGTATCCAAACAAATGGCAGTCAATATAGTCTACCAAACATTTCAAATGTAAAAAGTTTGGTGTTTTGTTACATTTTTTTGTATTTGCTCTAAGTTAAATGTTATAAATATTTCTTACTTTTTGAACTAATTTATCAAGTCCTCTACTGCATATAATTTATTTACAAGATGAGATTGTCCAAGACTGATATAGATTTCAATTATGAAGCTGTAAATCAGATGTAGCTCTGGTGAAATGACTGTGAATCAAATATGTTATACAAAATAATGTATTTCCTTCTTAATTGAACCTTGTCCAACATTCTAATTAGGGATTTTTCTTTTTATTTTGTACCTATTTCTGTTGTATCTGCCACTCTAGAGGTCTGAATTCTTTTCTAATGAGAAGAGAGAAGCAAAAAATTAATTTAAGTCTGCCCATGGATTTTATAGTATGTCTCAAAACCTCTTTTTAAAAAGTGCTTTTTCTCAAACCCGTCCACTTCCCAGTATATTGTTTATTTTATCAGGAAACCCTTCATTTCTCTTTTCCTTGCTTGTGGTGGGGTTGTTTTTGTTTTGTTCATCTGTCCTGTCCCCCCATCCCCCTCCCCAATTTTAAATCATCAAATGCAGGTGTTTCTGTTGATTTTTTTTTTCTTTAGTCAATATTTCTATATTTCTTGGTTTCTCTTTTATTAAAACCCATTTAGTATGACTTTGGTAATCATTCCAGTCCCATAGTGTTTGAAAGATCATTATTCAGTGAGACAGTTCCAAATCCTTAATGAAATGGTATTTTCTACATTTTCATTCATTACTTCCTGCTTCTGAAAGACACGTCTCTTAAAATTCCAGAGATCATAAAACTTACCTCATACAATCAGGCCTCATTCCTTTGAAAATCAGAGTGGATCAATTAAAAAACAGCAATGTTATCAAAGATGAAAGAAAATGACATGTTCAGCTTTTGAATATTTAATTATGTGAATGCTTGTTTGAGATTTTTGTTAATTTCCAAGTAGATACTAAGACAGGACTTCATGTACTTCTTACACAAAATTATTTTTTTTTTTTGAATTGTGTAGGATGTAGGATGAATTTAATAGTCTCCTTCATTATGCAATCTGAAGAGTGTGGAAAATAAATCTCTGAAAATCCATAAACAAAAAAGTTACGATCATATAATTAAGGGATATTCAAATAGGTAAGGTCAGATAAAAGAAGCTTAAATCCTTAAGTTATATACATTTTAAAATGGCTGAGCCTAAGCCATCCCTGTTCAGGATTTCAAAACTTGCATAACGTTAGTGTTAGAGGTGCATCATCAGGATAATCTGTAGTGTCTTTTGCAATTACTTTTATTCATTACTTTTGAAATGATCTACTTCAAGACTTGTTTTATTCAAGTACATTCTGCCCCTGTTAACAGTGCAGGGCTTTTGTTGTAAAAATTCTTTTTCCCTCTTTCTGATCTCCAAGCTGAATGATTGATTCTCATTTAACATTGACTAAGAACTGATTTTTAGCT
Source organism: Aythya ferina (assembly GCF_964211825.1). Taxonomy (NCBI): domain Eukaryota; kingdom Metazoa; phylum Chordata; class Aves; order Anseriformes; family Anatidae; genus Aythya; species Aythya ferina. The sequence continues at coordinate 15,210,811 of NC_140301.1, read as the reverse complement.
TTACCAGTACTCATCTGCCACCTCACAGGTTAACCACTAAAGAGATAAAGCTTCCTTAGAGTTGAGTGAAATATTATCATACAACAAAGACTTAGTATAGATACATCTACTGCCTCTTGGTGGAAAAAAAAATAAAATAATAATAATAATAATAATAATAAAAAAAAGGCTAGACTCCACCTAAAGGAAGTCATAAATATTTTAAGTAACACAAGGTACTTAATATGCTGATGACATTTAGCAGATAAATCTAAATGTTTAGACAACTCCACAATGATTTGCTGTATTTCTGTAATTCACTGTTGAAAATGAGACAATCTGAGCTTAAAACATTTTGTACAGGAAATGTATGTTGCTTCCTAACTTAGTGAGTTAAAGCCCAGAGCGCCAGTTGGGTCACACGTACAATCTGGAGAAGGCGGGGGAAACCCAAGCTAGCAGGAAAACTCAAGACATCGCTATAGAATTACTTCTTTCCCTTCTATATATGAATACATTCTTATGTATAAAAATATGGTTTCTCAGTATTGCTATCTTTGGTTGGTTAAGCCATCTGGTTCATCTCCTAGTTGCTAACAAACCTGAAGGACACATTCTGGCTGCTGATAAAGAGAGAATAAAGTTAGATAAGGACAAGTTTGGTGTCTATATTAAGCAGGAGTCAAGAAAAGTAAAGGTTCTCTAGGAATTTTCAGTTAATTTGCAACAATTATTTATGTCTTAAACATCCTCCAAGCTTCTTTGATTTCTCACATCAGTGAAGCTGAAAGAATGGGGGAGGGGAGGGAAAGGACAGAAGGGGAAAGAGAAACCCCAGAATAGATAAGATCTATGGCATCGAAGATCTAATAATGCCACTTTTGTTGTTGTTGTAGTTGTTGTTTTTGTTGTTGTTGTTGAAAACAAACAAACAAACAAACAAACAAGTAAGATTCACATCTTCATACTAGGTTACTGATATCAGCTAAGAAAGTGTTATTTCATGTGTTAATAAGGCTGTGGAATGATCTTACCTGAGTTTATGAAAGACATAACTTGCATGTGGGAGGCCTAGTAAGTGCCAGACTATTTCAGTCCACTTAATAATTGTATTTAACACACAATTAGCAGATTGTGTTTTCATTTTGTAAACTTGGTTTGTTGTTCTTCTGCACTGATTATGTACCTTATAAACTGCAGGAGAAAATGATCTTTGATAGATGATTGCAATCAGGATAATATATAATTTCGATTAATCAACAGAGTTTGATTAATTTTGATGTTGAACTTAGAATAATCCTGTACTGGAAGAAAGCTGTTTGCTGTCATTCAAGATGAGTTATAATACAGTTAGGGGAATGCTTATTTACAGCTTCTCCAAACACTGAGCTATAGCTTTCCTACATTTTGTCTGGAAAAGGTAAACAAGGCATAACACTGTATAGTGAATTCCACATTAGTGATTAGTACGTATATTATATGAGATGACTAAGTTGCCTGAGATCTCTGGAATACCTCCCATTTTTTTTATATGTTCCATTTCCTAAAAGATTTTTGAGGTTATAATTTTCTGCTTTGTTTCCCCATGTTACCTATAGTGCCATTCCCAAAAGAGTCACACAAAATGTTACTCTATGAGCCAGAGTTATGTCCACTATACAATTTATTGGTTACTGTATACTCGAGAGTAATTTTAAAGTAGTAGTCAGTTGTCTTTATTCAGTACTATAGATTTTCCTGTATTTCCTTATAATTGTTTAAGGACATACTGAGAATGTATTTAGCCAGTCTTTTTGGCAGAGTTTTGCATTGGTATGATCTTTCTCCTCTTTCATAAACAGCAGAACCACAAGTACCCTCAGAGGTCAGGAGAAATGATACCAAGTGATGCACACTGCATATAATTCAAAGGGTGTATTAAAGAGACAGGAGAAAGGAACCAATAAAGTTACAATGGGCCACTGACCATCATTAAAATCAAACCAGCTAATCTTGGCATTCATATTAATTTGAGAATAACTACTATAATTAGTTGTTATTCACAACAAACAGTGGCGGTATCCAAGTTTGGAGCTGACACAAATTGTGATAAAGTCAAGAAATACAATTTTAATTATAACATGTTAAACTCAAATTACAGGTTGCATTTATTTCTCCTGTATTCTCCTGAGCTACTTCTGTGGCCATGTTTAACTTTATGTGAAAGGTAGAAAGGTGTGTATTCCAGTGACAAATAGAATCACATCTACCTGTGACAAAAACAAACAAACAAACAAACAAACAAACAAAAAACCTACTTATAATGCATTTCTTTCAGTTCTATTGATCTCTCTCTCTCTCTTTTTTTTTTTTTTTTTTTTTTTTTTTTTTTTTTTTTTTTAATACAGTTTTCTACAGTAGCAGAACTGCCAGGGTTACAGAGAATAGGAGAAGTGATAAAGATACCTTTCAGTCACTTTCTGTGCATGCCCAATGCCCAGATAAATCCAGGGCACTGAACATCTGTTTTAAGCCAGAGAGAGGCATGAAGGCTATTATAAAAGCGCAACCTAATGCTCTCTTCTGACCTCAGTGTTTGGTCTAGCATACAGATATTCTCATCTCTATTACACATAGCTAGATAAAGCACACTGAAAATCTGTCATGGTAATACCACCATTTGCAATTATGACTTAGTGGAAAATTGCTATATGTTATGCATAAAAGTTAGCATATAGTGACAAATTGAAGCATGCCTTCAATGCCATTGGTTCTTGCAAAGCCAAAGAACACTGAAGGTCACATACAAGTTGAGCAACAGACATGAGATAGGAAATGCATTACAAGATTTATTACTATTATAATAGCAGTGAGAATCATTCCAGACATAATTGTAAGAAACACTTCAAACAGTTGAGATGTTCCTAGTGATAAATGCTAACTTACTTTGCTCATAGCTTTCAGATGCAGTACTTGCATGTAAATACAGAAGCCGGCACCAAAAAAAATGAGAAGCACTCTCTGTATTCCTTGGTGTTAGAAAAATTTTAAACCTAGTAGTAGCAGAACTACTAGTACCTAGTAGTGAATTGCTATCACTAACTCTACAGAACTAAGCATGCTTTTGAATGTTTCTGTGTGGCCAGCTGTGAGGCCTTCTTACATTCCTGCTGGCCTCAGGTGTTTGATGGCTATAACCACTATTGCCCTCAGAAATAAGAAGCTTCAGATTCCAAGGTCTTAATCAATGCATTCACTTCTCAGAGTTATGTGGACTCTCAGAGGTGCTTTTCAGCACAAGAGAACATGGAATTATTGACTGATGATTACAGAGAAACAGGAGAACAATGTTCTAATGCAGATGTAAGCACAGGTATGATGGGGTTTGTTCTGATTTTGGAGAAGTTCTATGGGACAATTTTTTTATAATCTGCAAAAATCTAGGGAGACTTTGGATCAGACTACATTAAATTAGAACACTAAAATCGGGAGCTTAGAGACTGTGTCTAGTTTTCTTAAAAAACAAACTAGAATAGTTTGAATACTTCATAACTCAGTATATCTATGCGTATTCCAAAACACAAAATCCTCAAACTTAGCTCCTGTTAAGTCAAATCAGTAAAGTTTATGAGAGAGTTAAAAGTGAACTGAAGAATATATCACTAGACAAACAAATATTGCTTAACAGGATCTGTACACTCACATTGAGCAGCAGCTCCTAAAGCTGGACTCGTACTAGCATGCTTTTGATGATAGAAAAACAAACAAACAACAATAAAAACAAAATTAACTATACTTTTTAAATCAAGGAATACCAATGTTGCTATAATTTAACAATTTTTAATGAGTTTTTCTCAGTCCTGTACTCTAGATTTCAACCTGGTTCAGGTATCAAATTTAAAAGCATTGTGATTTTTCTGTGTCTCAACAGCAGCTGATTTATGTAAAATACAAACTGCCACAAACTGCTGTGTTGCCAGCATTCTCTGAACATTCTGGTATAGCAGGAACAGAAGGCAGCTTTGGCAAGAAAAAATACTAGTGTTTAGAGAAGTTTGCACATTTGAGTTTCTTTAATCTAAAAGCTATCAGCATATATGTCTCTGACTAGCCAAATAAGCTGACATCAAAGCATTGGATGGGGACTTTGGTGGGCGAAGAACTAGCATACCTAATCAGATTCAGGTTACTAGATTTCAAGGGAAGTGTACGTTCATTTATTCTTTCTTGCATGCTCACCAAAGATCTGAAGTTCTATGTTTACATTATGGATATGAATACTTTAAAGTAAAGAAAATAAGCTTTATATGGCACCAAAAAGGGTCCAGGATCCCCTTGCTAATGAAATGAGCTTGAATAGCACAGAAATCCACAAAAACATTTACATAGGCCTTCTAGACCTATAAACTACCCAGAGAGCGTGGAAAGATTTTCTTCTAAGAATGCCCAAATGAATTATAAAAGAACACTTTTCTTTTATGTTCACATGGCCCATTTAATCTTTTTTAATGCAGTATTCTTTGGAATAAATAAGTTTTGAATGTACCAGAGAAGTAGAATAAGCTACAGTTTTCACCAAAAGGAGAGATTGTTATTTGTATATGTCTATTATAATCATTCACTTAGTCTTAACCTCAATCTTAAAAAAGTAGACTAGCGTTCAATTATTATTTAGGAAAACAGACCTTTCAGAAAAATAGGTCTGAATACTATGTTAGACATACTTTATCCATGCAGGCATTCCTGTTAGACTCTTCGTTTAATATGTTGCCTGCAAACCTTTCTGCCTTTCTGCTCATGTTTTGCTTTTAATCACAGATTCTGTCAAAGACTGTATTGTTTTAATTCAGTCTCTATGTAGCACTATTCTCTGTGAAAGAGTACAAATGTAGGCTCTGTTATGGGACTAACCATTGCAGATCGTGCAGAGAAAATCATTTTAATACAGATAAACGTTTTTGAGAAAACCATTGCATTTCTACATCTCTCACACTTGGAAGATAACATTGATCAGCTGCTCTTGTTTTCCAGATCCTACAGCACTGAGAAATTAGTGTTATCTAGTTCCCACCCAATTTTAAAATCCATATTCATCAATCTTCAATTTTTACAGAAAGTCAGTATTATGCCACAATGAGACAATACTATTCTGTCTGAATTCAGAGCAAAATATGGGCTGAGAACTCTGTAATGACCAAAAGCTCGTTCCTCATACATAAGCAAGATACCTGTAATCTGCTGGGAGAGCTTCTTCATCCAAGAACTATACTCCTCTCCATCTCCCTTCCTCCACTTAGAGTGATAAAATAGTAGATAAAATATTAAGACATGAACATGGCAAGAGGGTCTAGAGTCTAAAAAGATTTATTTGAGAAGCACAGAAATAAGTATTATTATTTCTTATGTGTGCTGAAGGAAAGAGTTTTATCAACAGCCTTGCTCAGAATGACACTTGAGGCCGTAAGTTAACCTTTGTGCCATAACTGAGATATGCAGACAGCACTCTCAGGGTCTCCTTTTGACATTTAAACCTCAAGCATAACCTTTGTTTTATCCTATGTATATGTATGCTCAAAGGATTTTATTTACTGGGGAAAAAAAAAATGTAGCCTGTTAAGGCCTGGGGCAGTCAGTGTGGTTCCACAACATGGCAAGGGAGAGCAACATTTTTTTCTTTTTCTTTTTCTTTTTTTTTTTTTTTTTTTTTTTTACAGTTGTACAAAAACATACACATATTTTCATTTGCATCCAGAGACACAGTACAGCAAGACTCCTCATGGTATATACTTCAATTTAAGCAGAGGCGATCTGGAAAGAACCCATGAGCAGAATTTCTGGTTTTGTCATTGTGGTGGGCCAGCAACAAAGTTCCTACCAGCCACACACACTTCCTGACCTCCACAAACCCTCCTGCCCCTCAAAGGGGTCAGGGAGAAAATCAGAAATGCAAAAGCAAGAAAATAATTATGGGTCAAGATAGAGATAGTTTAGTAAGTGAAAGAAAGAGGAAAAAAGAAGTGATGCAAAGGCAGTCACTTACAATCTCCTCCAAGCAGACTGATGCTTAGCCAGCTTCTGAACAATAGCCGCTGTAGAAAGATCATCCCCCAGTTTTATTGCTGAGCACGATCTTCTATTCATGGAATATCTTTTTGGTCAATTATTGTCAATTGTCCCAGCAGTGTCACCTGTGAACCTTTTGCCCACCCCAGCCCACTTGTTGGGAAGGCAGAATGAGAAATAGAGAAAACTTCTAATAAGCTCTGACACCTTTCTTGGTTTAAAGTATGTATGTGTGTGTGTGTATATATATATACACATATATATATATATATATACATATACATATATATACATATATATACATGTGTATATATACATATATATACACACACACATACTACTTTATATATATATAAATATATATACACACATACATATATATAAAGTATATATAAATATTTATTTATTTATTTATTTATTTATTTATTATTTTCATCAACCTCTAAATCTTCCCAAAGAGGAGTTACATTAACAGAATAAAATCTGACCTTAAAAATCTCTCAAGAGGTTTTACAGGTCTTGAGCTTTGAGTTATTCAGATACCATCAGCAGCTGTTCTTGATGTTTACCTAGCCTGAACTGACCCTGAACTGAATGTTTGCCACTCACAAATAAAAGGTTCTAATGAGTTTATTTTTGGATTTAAAGTTTTCCTTTGGGGAATTTGTTTTCATACACATGCATGAGAATATTTTGCAATGTAATAACTCAAGATGCTCAAGGGCGGTCAGTTTCTGTTCTAAAAACTTCTCTAATGTTGCAAGACTTTACTCGAGGTCCTTTTTAAGTGCAGGAACTGTTGTAGCTGAGAGACCTTGACTTTTGCCATCTAGTGCTACTTACCCTTTTTAGCTCAGCCACCGACAAAGAAGGCCTACTCAGAGCATATTTACAGAGACTGTAATAAGTTCAGAAATCTTTTTTGAGGATGGAAAATAGGAGCTTGTGTGTGGTGTTCTAGAGTAGGGGCAGCTAATTTGTGTGTTTAAACAAGTTACTTTTTCATGGTCCATATTCAAAACCTCATTTTCATTAAAATCAGATGAGGCTTAAGACATAGCCAAATGTCTACCTAAGGCATGTAGGTATTTATGTTCCTATGCAAATGTTGGTAATTCATTTCCTAAAGCAGTTAGACACATTAGAATTTTCTTGGCCTAGAACTCATAAATGTGACTGTTTCACTTTCAAGGGGTAGACAGTTGTTGGCTTTAAGTCCCAATTATGGCTACCATCTTTAGTACCTTGGATTTTAACTACAAAACTCAGTATTTTATACTGAGTTTTTGAAAAACCTGAGCCACCAAAAAATATTTTTTTATAGTTTCACCTTGCAGCTCTCAGTAAGTCTCCTTTTTGTCATACAAAATGACGAGACTAGAGGTTATTGCCAGGGACCAGTAAAAGTGGTAGCTCTATAAAACAAGGTGAGCTGGAAGCCAAGGATGACAGCCGGGCAGTGGGACAATGCCCCACCTGCTGAGGGATGCAGTTGCAGAGAACCTGACAGGGGAAGGGCATCTTTGGGGATGGTGACCAGTCATGGCCAGCATTTCGGTGACCAGCATGCAAGTCTGCAGTAAAAAATTTGATCTGAGATCAAGTACAAGGTTGAGAATAGACACAGTTGCAACAGGTCAGATAAGAATAAAGGGCAAATGCCTGAATTAAATGCAGGTATTCTCAAATGGAATGGGAGCTAGATGATGTGGACAAGTCCCCCAATATATCTTTTAATACAAGCATCTTTGAAGGTCTCACAGCTGCACCATATTACTGTTAGATTGTAGCACAGCCTATATGGTCTCTAAAGGGGTAGAGGAAGACATTGTAGAGCTTTGGGGGGTGGCAGGGTGGCAAGGGGAGACAAGCAGGACTCTGGCAGCTTTGCAGGTACTGTGAGTTTGAATAAACATGGAACTGATAAAGGCTTCATATCTGTTTAAGCAAAATTCAGGTTTACTATGGTGCTGGCTTAGGTTTTGGTAGAAGATAGACAAGTGAAGGTCTGGTAGTTTGCAGGAACGTGCAGGAAGTCTCTACTTTTTTGTTGTTGTTGTTGTTCTAATCATCTATTTTGCTATAGTATTTTCTTGGAGCTGCTTGCTTTCATTTTGGATTCAAGTATGCAAGTCTAAACAAATTAAGGCTTTGCACTAATGATGAGCAGAACCAGGTTGCATCACATCACTTAACAAAACCTTTTCTACTCAAAGGTTTCTTTGAAAACTAAGCAGGAGGGGTGGTGAAAGTAGAGTGACAGAAACAAATGAATATTTCTTTACAAAAGTGTTTCTCCAACAAGGCTATGTGAGAAAAACCTAGTCCTTGATTGCTTAAATAAAATTCTATCTCCAAAAGAGAAAAATTAATCAGAGTTGTTGGTTATTTGCTTTTTTAAGAATCAAAGATCTGCTTTCTATCAAAACATTGTAGTATCAAATAAATGTGAGTTATATTTGTTTTAATACTCCATTTTTTTAATACTCTTTCTTCTATTCCATAGCAAAAGAGTAACATTACTGCCTCTACAAAATGTCAGTAAGATTAAAACTGTTGCCTGGACCACAGGTGGCAGTACATGTTTAAGTATGAATATATCTAAGCAGCTTGTGTTAGTAAAATATAGAAACTTGATCATTACTTGCTCTAGTTCAGCTATTCAGTATCGAATATTGTATATCTTGTACTGTATAAAGGCAGGCCTGAGTTTGAAAGGCTGCAGTAAATGTAGTGAAGTAATGATAGAGTACATGAGAATGAGATGTGTTTATGTCCTAAAGTAACTGTGATTACAATAAGTAATGCTATAGAATGGAAAAAAGGTTCTATGTATTGCCTGTTGTCTGAGTTCTGATTGCTATTTCTGGGCAGATGAAAGCTTTCTTGTCAAAGCTAAACTTGGATTGATTTGTTAATGGCCCCATTTCTACTCAGGTATGTATAAGTTCCAGCATTTTTCTGTTGTTTGTTTGTTTTTAAAAATTTTCTAGTTCAAGTATACAGTGGTTACCAGCAACCTTTAATTATAACTACCAGAGGTGACTCAAAATTTGAAGAGACCAGACTGTTCAAAATATACATGTATGTATAATATGAGAATACTAGAGATCAGTTACGTTCAATAGCAAATAGTTAGTTTTGCCACCTGTAATAGTTAAATATTTTTCACTTCTGTATCACAATTTACTACAACCATCTGATGAATTCTTAGGTATGAAGTAATTAAAAGGCTTGTAGTGAAGCTACACAGTGGGGAAAAGTAGTAAGAGAACAGTTGGATCCATATAAAGTGTGCCTCTTGTTAGACTTAGAGACAACTATAAGAACTACTAGGCTTTCTTTTTACTTCTGAAACTCAACCTTTGTTAGCAAAGTAACAAACATATAGGTATCCAAAGATGGGGATCCAAGGGGTTCCTTCCATCCCCTTATCTTCGTAAATTAACAGATATTACTAAACTGTTATCGTAGGCTCTTCTGCATATTATTTACTAAAACAAAACCACTGAGGATTATACATTAAAAATAACTATGGTAGAATTTCTCTTCTCTAGAAGGAAATGACCTTGAATTCAAGTTCTGCAAAATATATGCATGTATGTTGCCTTTTCAGTTGGTTTCTCAATGTAAAGTGAGTATCTAACTCACAGAATGGTTCTAAAGAAGTCATATCACTTTTTCATATATATTGCAATGACTAGATTACTAGACAACTGTATTTATATAGAATTTATGGTAAAGAAGTTTTGTACTGTTATCTCAGGTAAGGAAGGATTCTTTTTTCTTTTGCACCCAGACCTTTATTTAAGAAAGCTCTATTTCTCCTCAGCCTGTTTTGCGAAGTTAATATAAAATGAGCAAGGTCTTGAATGAGTAACTCTAAGACATATACTATGCAACCTTTCTAAGCATTTTCTCAATTTTTAGGTGTGTGTGTATATTCAAGGAAGCTGAATGCAGTGTTATGTTAAATATCACAAAATCATCTAGATTGGAAGAGACCTCCAAGATCACCTAGTCCTACCAATGCCCTGTACAATGTAATTATTAAAAATATCTGGTGGAAGTATCTTACTAGACAACGTGTGATACATCCTATAATTGCAATTACCTTCCCAGTAATTTCTGACAGCCAGTCATTTACTGATATCCAAGTGCGTGGCTTGGTATGCAATATCATAGTACTTTTACCCTTTTCTTATGTAGCGTAGTCAGCAAATCACCTCAAGGTTAAGCGTTTTCTGCATTGATGGTGCTTTCCCAGTTTATTTCATTAGTACTTCTGCCTTTTGTGCAATTGTCATTAATGAAAAATACAGCCACATTACCTCAGAAGAGACTGAGTTTTATTTCGCTGAATAAAATATTGTTCACTTCAGTCATCACCCTAGAAGATCTTTCTCACTTTTTTTTTTTTTTTTTTAAATATCAATTTACTTTGTATATAAGAAAACATACTCTACTCTTAATATTTCTGTGGTTCCACTACTCTTTTGAATTCAAGACGGGAGATCAACTTGCAGGTAATTTCTGTTGGTTTCTTACACAAACCTTAGCTGATGCTCCAAGAGGGAAAAATGCATTTGTCTTCTAGGAAAGAAATACATATGCATGCAGGCTGTTGAATACTAAGACACTACTATATCTAGAAAAGGAGGAAATTATTATATTTTTTCCATCAAAAGTTTTTGAAACTACTTTTTTTCTTTTTTTTTTTTTTTGATGTTTCAGAAAGAAAATAAGACTTAGTGATTTTGTAATAGAGTCAATTGTTTGACAAACCTTATCCTTGGCTTCTGCAATTCAGAAAAGTTAAGAAAAGTTGTTGCTGGAAATGGGTGTTCAGTGCACTGCTGTGCATGAGGGAGCAAATCTGTTGAATAAAATAAAAGCACATAGACTTTTTCTTCACTCTTCTATAATTTATTCTCAAATGCTGTATACAATTTTGTTATAAATCATTTAAATAAATTAATGATTCACATTAAGAAAAGAGATCATCCTGCTAAGGAGAGTCTGTTTAGATTTTTTTGGTCTCTACTGGTAAATCAGTCTAAAAAAAACACAAATAGTGGTATCATTCAGTGACCCAGAGTGTGAATTGTGATCATAAATTCTAGTGTCATCTTAACCACTTAAAAGATTGAAGTTTTTTGTTTGTTTGTTTTAAATAATAAAAAGCCCACCTTTCTTTTTCAGATACTTCCAGGGTAGCACTTCTCTATATTTTCAGATTAGCAGTCAAGTATGCGTGTGTGTGTATATATGTGTGTGTGTGTATATATGTATTTTGGATACTTACTCCTCTGTTGTAAGTGACATGTATTCTAATCAGAATTGTCAACAGCTATAGACAGGAAATGATAAAATAAGCATTAACTTATCAAACAGAAAATGCGGCTTATCCTTGAATTGTTTGATGGTGCCTTATGAATGTATTAAAGGCAGGGCTTCTTGCTCCCATTTTTTTATTATTAACCCCTCCACACACACCCCTGCAACTCTAAAGAAAACACTGTATCTTGTTAGAAGGTCTGATATGAAAATTCTAGTGAAAGAAAGTTATAGTTGAAAAGTAACTGCTAATACAAGTCAGTGTTTAATTACTTTTCAGAATTAAGTTTTAAAGTTTATCAATATACTAAGATTGGTTTAGATATACTTTTACAGTTTGAAACTTTTGGAAAAATATGATGAACCTTTTCTCTAATTCATTTACAATTAAAATACTGCGTAAATGTAACATGTAATAGAATCTTAATAGGAATTAATCCACCTCAGGATCTAAATATGTAAGTCTTGACTACTTGACTAAGCCCACAGAGAGCTTGCCTGTTTGGTTAAGTACAGAAATGGATTATAGGAATAATGGCTGTTGGCCTCTGGGACTTAAATTTCAAGGTGTTCCACAAAATACTTTCTTTATGTATGTCTAGTTGTGTTCTAGGTAAGTTCCTTAGGTGCCTATAAATACCTATGTGGATAGGTATTTGTCATAAGCCCCAAGACTCTGTGTATTACCTAAAGTCTTAGCCTCTTGGAGTAAGAAACTAACCATTTCTGCTTAATTGCCATGAGAGGACTCAGTTCTGTGTATAGAGGTGTTTTGAGTGCCACTGATTATACTGCTGTGGTACTCAGTTGAGACGAAAACCCCAAATTGCCATCTAATCGATATGCATGATGACCTGCATTGCATTCCAAGAAAGTAAGTGAGGTGATCACAGAGATGGTGCTTTTTGATTGGTTTTGGTGTGAATGGCTGAGTTCTCAGAATGGAAACTACAGCTGGGAGGCACAAACAGTGCTAGTAGCTAGCATAAATAGCAAAATGTTTTGAATCTTTTTGATGAAACACTACTGAAATGTCTAAAATATGAAGCGGGTCAGTTCCTTTAATAAAAAAAATAATAACATTAATGCTTTTTATTCTAGGAAGAATTTCTGAATGAAGTTCCTTCAATTTAGTTAAGTGTCTGGCTGTACTTTTTAAGGGCCAAAATCACTAAAATAAATTACTTTTCTCTCCATTCAGAGAGATACTGTGGATACTACATAGGAGGTCTTGATGCTTCATTGACTTTTTTTTTTTTTAAGTCTGTTGATACACAGTTTTGATCTGTGCATGTCTTGCACTGGTATCCTAATTGTAAGTAAAGTCATTAAATGTCCTACTTCTGAATCACTAGGCTGCAGACAAAAAAAAAAAAAAAAAAAAAAGTAGGTATTGAACAAGGAGTGGAATTTACTGTACTGTTATTCTGTTATTTTTAAACAATTCTAAAGAAGTTATCTGTGACTGAGCCTGAACATCTTCTGTGCTTGTACAAACAAAGAAAAACAAACAGATAACCAATGTCAGACAAAATAATTTAGGGCCAAATGAGTCAGAACTCTTCTACATGTTTTGTAGTATACTGCATTATTCAATGCAGTAGTGAAAGAGATCAACATGAGGGGAAAAAACTGGAAGACAAAAATAAAGCATGTTACATTTTTCTGCTATTGTTGATACTTTGGCCAGCTCATGCTTCTGTTGATAAACAAGCATATCTTCTCTGTAGTATTTTTTTTAATTTATTTAGTGCATTTTGTTTCCTGTGCTAGACCATACTACTTATCATTTGCTACACTGTTCAGGTGGAGGTAATAATCTATTACATATATAACAATGATAAAGTCTTGCAAATTAACGCGCATTACCAGTGAAATTGCCTTCACTGGAGGTATTTTAAAAGTAAGTTTCTGTGGGATAAAGGGAGATGTATTTCTCCTTATTTGAGTATTCCAATAAACTAGGAAAACAGAGTTCTATAACTTAACATGCAAATTTAATGTGGTAACAGTTTGCAGCAAGAGTTATTTTCTAAAATGAGTTAATTCCGTTATTGACAAATAATACATTTTAAAAAAGACATGTTCCAAACCACCATGTCCAACCTTTCCGTAAACACCCCCAGGGATGGTGACTCCACTACTCCCCTGGGCGACCTGTTCCAATGCTTGACTACTCTTTCTGAGATGAAATGTCTCTTAATTTCTAACCTAAACCTCCTCCTCGTGCATCTTGAGGCCGTTCCCTCTAGTCTTATCACTAGTTATCTGTGAGAAGAGGCCAACTCCCAGATCCCCCACACCTTCCTTTCAGGTAGAGAGCAATAAGGTTTCCCCTTCTCTTCTCCAGACTAAACAACCTCAGTTCTTCTCTCAGTTGATCCTCACAGGACTTGTGTTTCAGACCCTTCACTAGCTTCGTAACCCTTTTCTGGATGCATTCTAGGGCCTTGCTATCTTTTGAGGGGTTCAAAACTGAACCCAGTACTCAAGGTATGGCCTCACCAGAGCAGAGTACAGGAGGACAATCACCTCCCTGGTCCTGCTGGCTATACTGTTCCTGATACAAGCCAGTATGCTATTGGCCTCCTTGGCCACCAGGGCACACTGCCAGCTCACTTAAGCAAGCATCAATCAGCACCCCCAGATCCCTTTCCTCTGCACAGTTTTCAGTCCACTCTGCCTTAAGCCTGTAGCATTACATGGGTTTGTTGTGGCCAAAGTGCAGGACCCGGCACTCAACCATATTGAACCTCTACCCGTTGACCCATCCTGTCCAGGTCTCTCTGCAGAGCCTTCCTACCCTCTGTCAGATTGATACTTGCCCCATATTATATAGCCAATATATTGATATTTCTGTGGATATGCTAAGGCTTTCTTTTCCCTGACCCTATTACCTATTCTGGGTTACTCTTGTTTTAGTTTCCAGCTTCGGAGCATGGGAACTTTATGGCATCTGGAGTCCTGTCACTTTGAAAAATTGCCATTTCAGGTATCTATGCTCTCCTTTAATTCTTGTTGTCTGGGCTGGAATTTGGTCCTGAATAACCACTTGATCAAGAAGAAATTACCACACTGTATTACTGACAGAATGAGCTGCTGGTGGCAGAGCAGTATTGGGAAGTAGACCTGGTGGTTCTACACTCTAATGGTGGGCTGATGAAGCTGGATAATTTCAAATTACAAAAAGTAAGTCTGATCTCCAGAAATACTTTCCATCAATTTATCAAGGAGCCAGGATCAGTGGACTGTGTAACAGTAGATATGGGCTAGGCTAATGAAGACATGTGGCTGAATGATGGAGAATGAAAAGGCACTCAGTTGGCAGCAACTTAACATCATGTAAGACAGAAATACTGTCTGCTGGCAAATTTGTAACCTGACATTTCTGGAAGCTAAATACAAGTTGGTGATTCCAGTGTGCTTCTTAAACAGAACTCTAAAATGAGAAAGAAAAAAGTTTGGTCTTTCCCAAGTGGTCCCGTAACTGAAAGAACAAGATGTAACCGACGTGGTTTCTGAAATTAATATCTAACTTTCACTGAAGCACAGATTCTGCCCCAATAAACACTGCAGTTGCAGATGATGCTTAACAATGAAAGCTTCAGCACAGTTTGTGCATTTTCACTGCCTTTTAATGCTAATCAATGTCAGTTGCCAGCTCACTAGAAACCTTGGATCATCAAAATTGTAGAACCTGAGGGGATGCCCTTTCTTACTCTACTGAAGTTATGTTGTACCCGATGTATCTTCTAAGGTGAAAAATGAAGTCTAGAAAGCAGCAGACCAAAATAATGACTGCATCACTCTATTTCTGCTGAAAAATTTTATTTTCTCTGTACATAAAACCACCTAATGATCCCTAGCTAAGAACAATTTAGCAATGTGAGTTGTATATTAAGGAACACAATATTTAGATCTAATTTGTTTGTTTGTTTTGTTTTGTTTTATTTGTTTTTGCTTTGCATTGCAAACCTAAAATTAAAGAATATTTTCAAAAGCATGCCATACTCAATGGTTATAATGTGACAATTAAGGATTTTTATGGAAACTTTCATTTCAAAAGTGTTGTGAACAATTTCTCAGCTTTATAAACATTTCTATACAGACAAAAATAGAGGTCCATTCTTTGAATTGTGCCTCTGATCAATGTAGGAGATACAGAATAACTTGGAAAAAGAAACAAAGTTGGCTATATAAGCAGTCTGTTGTTGAGCCTCTGCTTTAAATGTGTACTATTGCACCCACATTTTTTTTTTGCTCATTTTGTGTAAACTCATCTGATTACCTAGCAGAGGTTTCTTTAGTAAGCGCGAGATATGTTTCTTCAAGACACAAATACATGGGTACTAATTGAAAACTGTTGGTGGTTGTCTTTTTTAGAAGCAGTCTTAAAACTTGAAAGAAGAAATTCAGAAGGACCAAGAGTACATGCTTAGAACTATGTGGAGTATAGATGTGTATGATAGGGAAGCATTACTGGAAGTTTAACATTTTTAGTAGAAGCTATATGACAAAACTCTATGCAATTTCTTCATAATGCTTCATACTTCTCGGCCTGTATCACAAGTGGCACTCACCAGGTTTTGCAGAGTTTCCTTTTTCTAGACATTTCCAAACAGCATAGTTATGTCCTATAATTCGTTGCTAGTTAATAATACAAATTTTATATGACATCAAACACAATTCAACAAATAACTAAAGGTAGATCAAAAGTTAGAAGGCAGATGTAAGTGCAACATGAAGTAACATAGTTGAATTTTATAAAGGTACCACTAATATGTGTCACATGTAATAGTAGCAACTTTCCAAGTATCAACTTGCTCAAACTACAAGATAAAGTGAAAATCTGTAAAAACCTCTGTAGAACTGCTTCATTTTAAAATGGTACTTTTCAAGGGGATTCTCATAATGCTTCAAACTCTGTAATGATTTTCTTTACAATCCTCAGCGAATTAGTCAGTTCTTCTTATAAGTAAACAATGGTTCTTGTGTCAACTGTATAAAGAGAAAAAAATATACTTTGATTACTGGAAAGATTTTTACCTTTTTGGGGGGCTGCTTTAAAAACTTGAGGATTCCCTTTAGCTTATGAATTCATAGCATTCTCTTTCATAATATCTTATGCTAAAATGTCTAGTAAACTGTCATTTAGTACTCTCTGGGCATTTTAATACGCTTTCAGTAGCACCTTTATGGATGTGTAAAATTTTGATTTTGCTATTATAATGTGGAACTCAGTAAATCAATTAATATAGCTGCGTCAAATGAAATACCTTTAGTTGTACCCAACTATGAGTTCTGAATACCTGGAATATTCAAGGAATATGTTGAATATCAAACAGATGTTTCTGTGAATGTTTCTGCTGTGGTATGTGTGAGTTATTGGTATTATTCAATGTATTTTTATTGACAATTTCAGCATGCAATTGCAGATGGATTCTAAGAATTGGAATAGTGCAGGTGACAAAACAAAGGGTGAAAATAAAGTAAAAAGTAAAATAGGCTGAATTTCATGTAAACTGTGTAATTATTTGAACTTCATTTAAATAAGTAAATAAAATGTTTTCTTCAGAAATGCAACATTCTCATGTACCTTTTATGACCTACTGTTTTGATCCTATTGGACTTCTGTGTGCTTCTTAAACATGCATTTTTTTGCTGGTGCCTGAAGTCATGGCCTCTATCTTTTTGCACAACTGCAAAGCAAATTGAGTAAAATGTTACAGCACAAAGGTGGTGGCATTTGCGCTTTTTTTTTTTTTTTTTTTTTTTTTTTTTTCCAGATTTGATGTACCTAAAGTGTTCTCCTGAGGTATCTTTACCTGGTTTCCATTTTTGTTATTGATTTTATTTTACTCATCAGCTAACTAAAACAAATAGGTAAAGAGAATAATCTTGTCATGGAAAAAGTGTGAGTTCTAGAAGATGTTAATAAATCCATAGAACGAAAAAGATATACTTGTACCATTAATGAAGCCTGATATTCCCACCTGGCAATTACTTGACATAAATTAAAATAATTTTAATTACTCCAAGAAAGATGATTGATTAGGGCCACCTGAATCTTTTAATTGCTCGTTCGTTCATTTAGAACCTAATACAAAGGATTATTATTATTATTTTAATTTCTAAACTTTTAACTTATTTTGGAGGAAGACCAGAAAACTAGGAACTATATGTTTTACAGATATAGCCTACAGTCTTTGTTAGCAAACCTGTAACTTAAAGTTTATATTACATTTGTTAGTAAAAATGTATTTGCTGTATCACAATTATTTTTTCTTTCTTTGGAAGCATTTGAACTGGAGATTTTGGCTTCAGTGGAACAAATTGTGGAAGTTAGGAAAGGACTTTATATTTACCATTCAAGTACTTCCATATGCCACAATACTGCAGTTACAGCAGAACTGTTCCTCACATTTTTGAACTGAAAGGCATGCTAAGAAAACATGTTGGAACTAAATTAAATGCACAAATGTGACTAACTTGAAAATGCACCTAGACACTTCAAAATAGACACATGAACATTCTTCCTCCACCTCCTTTCAATGGAAAACTTCATTGTACATTTGCATTTTGTCATGCTATGCAAGTGAGTTTTCACCTCCATAGCAATGGTTCTGACCTTAGAAGGCTAGTAATTCTACTCTAGTATGCGTTACCATCTGGTGTCCAATTAGAGAATTACAACACGTGTATCTACGCAGCATCTATATACATACAGGCATATGTACATGGAAGTTATACACATTTTTAATGCATTTCCATCTGGTGTCTGATGCTAAAATTATATTTAGTGAGTGAGAGTTGGAATCCTATCACTGAAACTCACCATGGCAGGGTCTTGCTTAATTACAAATTAAAAAAAAAAAAAAAAGTACCTGGAGCTTTTATTAAACCTGATGTTTTTATTGATGAAATACAGAGAACATTGTCCCAAAGACTCAAAGGATGTTTACATGGTGAAAGAAACTATTGAACCAGAACTTAACCCTTTTGGGCTTTGATTTTTGTTTGTTAATGTAGTTTTCAATCCTTTTTTTTCCTCATACTAGAGTCAATAACTGTGATTTTACATATAGTTAGTACTTAAGACCATTGGTTACTCTCTAATGTGTATCATAGTTCTTAAAGAAGTTATATACTTATGATGAGTTAATGACACAGTAAGTTATACTGGTGGTTTACATTTGTTATAAATTAGTATTGAAACTCAAGAATTTGTATTCCAAATTTATAGACATCTATCAGTTCATGTGAAGGAGTTTGTTTTTTCTTGACTTCTGAATTATGTATGAGAAGGTTTATTTATCTCATTGTATTTGAGACTGGAAAACACAAAATACTGTTTTTCTACAGGAAAAGTCAATCTGAAAATGTGACTGTTTATCACTAGTTATCATAGAATCATAGAATATCCTGAGTTGGAAGGGACCCTTAAGGATCATCAAGTCCAACTCTTGACACCGCACAGGTCTACCCAAAAGTTCAGACCATGTGCCTAAGTTCACAGTCCAATCTCTTCTTAAATTCAGACAGGCTCGGTGCAGTGACCACTTCCCTGGGGAGCCTGTTCCAGTGTGCAACCACCCTCTCTGTGAAGAACCCCCTCCTGACGTCCAGCCTAAATTTCCCCTGCCTCAGCTTAACCCCGTTCCCACGGGTCCTGTCACTAGTGTTAATGGAGAAAAGGTCTCCTGCCTCTTGACAACCCCTTACAAGGAAGTTGTAGACTGTGATGAGGTCTCCTCTCAGCCTCCTCTTCTCCAGGCTGAACAGGCCCAGTGACCTCAGCCATTCCTCGTACGTCTTCCCCTCCAGGCCTTTCACCATCTTCGTAGCCCTCCTCTGGACACTCTCCAACAGTTTCATGTCCTTTTTATACTGTGGTGCCCAGAACTGCACACAGTACTCGAGGTGAGGCCGCACCAGCGCAGAGTAGAGCGGGACAATCACCTCCCTTGACCTACTAGCGATGCCGTGCTTGATGCACCCCAGGATACGATTGGCCCTCCTGGCTGCCAGGGCACACTGCTGGCTCATACTAGTCTTTCTAGTTGGGAAAAAAACTGAAAGGAGAAATAAATTGGGTTGCCCATTGTTCTGACAGACATCTGCAAGCATAGAAATCTGAGGGGAAAAAATTGTCTATCAGTATCAACACTAGCATTGAAGTCCACAGTCTGTGTGGAATAATCATGGAATCACACAATGATTTGGAAAGGACCTTTAAAGATCATCCTGTTCCAACTCCATATAGAGTGAAAGAGATTGAAGCTGTCATCAAAAGCTGCACTACAAATAAATACCATTGGTAATTCATATTGTATTCACATTAACTCCACAATAATTCATCTTGATTAATGTTGTTATGAATATCAAAGACATTAATAATGATTAACTTATTTATTGCAGCATCTTGCTGACTGGGATAATGTTTTGTAAAACTGGCATTGTGCATCTGTCTTTGCTATTTATGTAGACCTAGGTGCAGAACAAATTGACTGCTACAGCTCTAAAAATGTAGGCTTCATGAGTCTGTCTTTTTCTGTGCCTGATTTCAAATTCAGTGGCACTTGCCAATGGGCTTAGGGAATGCCAGATGAGTTTTTCTGCATTTTGTAAGGTTTTGTTACATATCAATGTATTTTTGTTCCTGAATATAGACTAGTTGAAAGTGAGGGGCTTAGCATATATACATTAGATGTATTTTCCAAGAGTCATATTATAAACATTACACAAGTCGGGAATTTTCTCAATTCACATTGCTCAGCAATGGATTTTAAAAGATACTTCAATGTCTTTTAAATTATTTCTTCAATATCTATTAAATTATTTTAAGCCATTCAATAGGACACTCAGATATAGAGAAAATTAGTCAACTTTTCAAGACCAACATCTGAATCTGGAATATACATGGTGTCTTGCATAAAAATGGAAAAAATATCTGCTCTAAATGACTGATTACTTTTGAAATACCTAGTAGGGAGAAAAAAAAATTACTTTTTCAATGGTAGTAATATCTAGAAATCAGCTATCTTTGTGTTTTCAGAAGTTGTATAAATATTAAGGACTTCAATTACTTTAACATTTTTTAATAGAAATTATTCACAGATAATTTTCTTAAAATAATGAAGTAAACAAAATATTTCTGTTTTTGTTCTTTTAAAAGATAATCTACAAGGATTTTACATAGAAACAAACCTTGTTCATGATTGAAAGAATATTTCAAGAAAAATTAACAAGTGTTTGATCACTAAGTAGATGAATTCTAATGATAGGAGTGGAATTCTTTGTTAGGTTTCAGTGAAAACATGAATCACAGAATCATCTAGGTTGGAAGAGACCTCCAAGATCACCGATTCCAACCTCTGACCTAACACTAACCAGTCCTCCACTAAACCATATCACTAAAATCTACATCTAAACATCTTTTAAAGACCTCCAGGAATGGTGACTCCACCACTTCCCTGGGCAGCCTACATGTATTCCAATGTCTAACAACCCTTTCAGTAAAGTTCTTCCTAATATCCACCCTAAACCTCCCCTGGCGTAACTTTAGCCCATTCCCCCATCATCCTGTCACCAGGCACGTGGGAGAACAGACCAACCCCCACCTTGCTACAGCCTCCTTTAAGGTACCTGTGGAGTGTGATAAGGTCACCCCTGAGCCTTCTCTTTTCCAGGCTGAACAATCCCAGCTCCCTCAGCTGTTCCTCATAAGACTTGTTCTCCAGGCCCCTCACCAGCTTTGTCGCCCTTCTCTGCACCCGCTCAAGCACCTCGATGTCCTTCTTGTAGCGAGGGGCCCAAAACTGAACACAGTACTCGAGGTGCGGCCTCACCAGAGCTGAGTACAGGGGGACGATCACCTCCCTAGCCCTGCTGGTCACGCTGTTCCTGATACAAGCCAGGATGCCGTTGGCCTTCTTGGCCACCTGAGCACACTGCTGGCTCATATTCAGCCGACTATCCACCAATACTCCCAGGTCCTTCTCTGCCGTGCAGCTTTCCAACCACTCATCTCCCAGCCTGTAGCTCTGCTTGGGGTTGTGCTCCAGGTGCAGGACCCAGAACTTGGCCTTGTTGAACCTCATACAGTTGACTTCAGCCCACTAGTCCAGCCTCTCCAGATCCTAATGCAGTGCCTTCCTACCCTCACACCTAACTTGGTGTCATTACTGAGAGTGCGCTCGATGCCCTCATCCAAATCATCGATAAAGATATTAAAGAGAACTGGCCCCAGTACTGAGCCATGAGGGACTCCACTAGTGACTGGCCTCCAACTGGATTTAATTCCATTCACCATGACTCTTTGAGCATGGCTACCCAGCCCGTTTCTAACCCAATGAAGCGTATGCCAGTCCAAGCCAAGAGCAGCAGTTTCTCAAGGAGAATGCTGTGGGAAACAGTGTCAAAAGCCTTACTGAAGTCATTGTAGACCACATCCACAGCCTTTCCCTCGTCTACCCAGCATGTCACTTTGTCATAGAAGGAGATCAGGAGATCAAACTAAGAGGCTTCAGTGCCAAGGAAGCTCATGGAGCAGATTATCTTGAGTGTCATTACACAGCACTTGCAGAGCAACCAGGTGATCAGGCCCAGTCAGCATGGGTTTAGTCAAGTCCTGCTTGACTAACCTGATGTCCTTCTATGGCAAAGTAACACTCATGCATTGTGGCTTACCATTTTTATAATTAAATATGATTAAGAGGCAAGGAAGTAGTACAACTATGGTAAAAGAAATGCCTGCTATTTTACACAGAGGAATAATTAGACATGCTTTAGACAATTCTGAAAGCTGGAGAGCTGGTTGTGGTGGGGTATTCTTTTTCTTTCTCAATACAGTATTCAAAATTTGTCGAATATATCATTAAATTACAGGTTTCCTTGTGTGTGTGTGTTTGTTTGTTTGTTTATGCTTTAACTCAGAAGTTTGATAATAGGCCCAAGCTCAAAACTGCAGTAGAACTAATGCATGTTCCAGTAAACAATTACTTTTTTTTTTTTTTTTTTTTTTTTTTTTTTTTTTCTTCTAATGGAATAGTTATACATTTACAAGTGCAATTTTAAGCATGTCTTCTTCTAGCTTCTGAGGTTTTAAATCTGCGGTCTAAATTCCTCAGGTAAAAAAATCCTGAAAGATGGCAAAAGAGCCCTTTGGTGTCCTTGAGTGTATCATTTTTGCATTAGAAGTGTAACCTCTTGACACTGCTCCCACAGACAATCTAACATCATCTATAAGAGCACAGAAGCTACTGATATTTGTTTCTGGTATAAAATTATCTTACTAAATGAAGCATGGAGATAATCGATGTCAAGGAGGTGTCTCAAAGCTATTATAGTTCATATGGTTCTTTTAGAGTTCAGCTAGCCTTACTGCTTATGGGATGCCTTTTTAGATAATCTAGCAGTATATAATTCTAAATTTAGTTATTTATTATAGTAGAACATTTTCATAAAATAGTGAAAGAATTTCCTGACTCGTCTCAAAATCTGCTGCTCAGTATATGTAGTTATTCAACATCACAAGCTTTAAGTGATAAATAAGGAATACAAAAGTTATTTTCATTTGTTTCCTTCACCCCTTACATGACCTTTAAATAATTCTCACTTTGAGGATAGGGCTTCTCCCACATTTCTCATTTAAATAATACTATTCTGCTCTGGGATGGGTGCAGGGTTCTGGATCTCAAAAAGAAATGCCTAATTACAAATGGCCAATAAGATAACTGCTTAAAAAGAATAAGAGGAGGAATATAGATACTGAGTAAAAACTATATCCCTTCAGATGCTGGGCATCCCCTGTTTGAACAGTATCAGACAGAGCGTGGACAGATTTTCTCACGGTGTGTTGCACAGAGCAGACACTGCCCATGGTGAGAAACTTTATGTTATTTGAGTTATCATATGATTTCTTTACAAGAAAACAACTGTATTCCTTAATGATATTCTATTGAGAAACTCTTGCTGCCAAATTCAGGCAAGGCCACATAGATAGTGCAATTGCTGCTACCAAGGTAGAAGGTGCCTGCAGGCTCCTCTGTTATGATGAGCTGTCTGAGTCTGTCTTGTAGCCAAAGAACTTGTGCAGCTCAACATTGGCCTAAAAGCCACAACATATGTGCAACACAGGCCTGCACCTACTCATGTTGACTGGTTTGTGGATAACTGGCTCCTGCACACTGATCCTCCAAGTCAGGATGAATATAAATATCCTGTTGCCATTATTAAGGGGATTAAAACTTTGACAAAGGTAAAAAAACAGCCAGAAAGGTGAAAGTATGTTGTCTCTGGTTAACTCAGTTGTGCATGCATGCTATGAATATTTGTAATGCTTCTAGAATTCAGTTGTGCATAAAAACACATTCATGTCTGTGTGTGTTCTAGAATGCTGGGAGATGGAAGAGTAAAAGAAAAGCTGACAATTCTGAGAACAATTATTTCCACCTTCAACAATCAAGCGCTAAATGGTAGTAGAAAAGACCCAATTGGTCTATATAACACTTGTGACATTGAAGTTTGTAGTCCTTTATTGATAGGTTCTGCTATAAAATCTTTTCTTAGTCTGCCTATCAAACTCTTTTACCAAGCTCTTCATAGTAAAAAATTACTATATAAAGGTCAGTTTGAGTCCCTTTCCTATATAGAAGGGACAGTACTTTTTTTTTTTTTTTTTTATCTTCACTTCTTCCAGAGTTTTCTATTTCAGTCACTACTATTTATTGAAGGAAGAGGTAGATACAATTGCTTACTATTAGTGAGAATATGGGTGTCTAAGGAAAACAGGCAATTAAGAGCTTTTGTTGAGATATAAATAATGATAAGCATTAGTTTAGAACTCATCTCATTTTTTAAATCCTTTAATTAACGGAGATGCAGCCTAGGCAAAGTAGTGCACTTTATTTTCTGTTGACTTCCTGACCTTTTGATGAATCTGAATTGATTCCTGATTGAACTCATGTTTCTTTTGGAAAACAATATTGAATAAAAAAATCACAGTTACAGAGAATCCACCATAACCACAGGTAGTTCTTCTAATGCCTAATTTGCTCTGTTAAACAGTGGGCATTGTAATCTAGTCTTTTCTAATCTCCACTCAGTGATAACCACTGGAAGACAAAGGTAATCTGGCTGATGGCTACTAGATGCAAAGCCCTCTTCTACATTTCATTTTCAAGTTTGTGTTCTTTTTGGATTGCTGCTGTAGCTCCTTGAGCTTCTTTTACTGTAAAGTTCTCTTCACATTATCAACATACACTCTGATTTATGGACATCATTGCTACAGGAGCAGTCAGCAAGCATCAAATGAGAGGTTATATGTTCTCCTTAATCTTATTCAGCATTCTCCTTTTTGATTGTCCAAGGATAACATCTTTATTTTGGGCACTGCACAGCACAGACTTCATTCATCATTATCTATGAGTTCTTTTCAGCATCATTGTTTTTCATGGTAAGTTTTGCCAAGATGGGTTATGTGGTTATGACATTATTTTTTTTTATCCTTTTACTTACCTTAAATATGGATTTATTATAACATTTATTTATTAGTGTATTTTGCTCTGTCTATCTTTCCAAGAGATTCTGCAGAGAACTTGTGGGAGGCACCAACCTCTAGTTTAGTATATGACTATCTGTACTCCTCTTAAGAAGTGTGCTGTTCTTTCCAAAGAATCACAGTAATATACATATACTCATTTGACTTTTTCATTCAGATCTGACATTTCCTTTTCTTTTTTGACAGTCAGATTTCAATTGTAATTCATGATATATCCCAATCAGAAGTGTAACCAGGAATCTATGCATGGATTCCTAGCTACTAATTTTAAACTCATCAGGGTTTAGTGACTAAGATTCCGGAGTCCACAAAATAACTGAATTATCCTTTTTTCTGCTTCTTATAAAGTGTACATTCCAATATTTTGAAATGTTTTATGTGCATATTCAGAGCTCCTTGCTTAATATGCTTGGTTTTCATACAATGTTGACTGAGCTATCATTCCATTGATTCACTAGATGAGTATGTTCATCAATTTCCATTCCATTCAAATATCTGAAGTCATTGAATCATAGAGTCATTTAGGTTTGAAAAGACCCTTAAGATTATCAAGTCCAAACATCAAGCTAACACTACCAAGTCTACTGTTAAACCATGTCCCTAAGTGCCATAGTGCCTCTTAGATACCTCAGGGAGTAGGGACTCAACTGCTTTCCTGTACAGCCCGTTCCAATGCTTGACCACCTCTCTGTGAAGAAATTCTTCCTGATACTCAATCTAAACCTTACTTGGCTCAGCTTGAAGCTGTTTCCTCATGTCTTTTCAAAGGAGAGATGAGGTTTCCCCTTTTCTCTTTTTTTCCAGACTAAACACCAGTTCCCTTAGCTACTCCTAATATGTCTTGTTTTGTAGTCCCGTTACCAGTTTTGTTGCTTTTCTGTGAGCACATTCCAGCATTTGTTGCTTTCTTGTAGTGAGGGGCCCAAAACTGAACACAGTATGATGTGTTCAGTGATGTCCAGTGATGAGTACAGAAGGACAAGCACATCCCTAGTACTGCTGGTGACACTATTTCTGATGCAGTTCAGGATGGCATTGGCCTTGGACACCTGGACACACTGCTGGCTCGTGTTCAGACAGCTATAGACTCCATAGGTCCTTTCCTGCCATGCAACTTTCCAGCCACTCTTCCACTCTTCCCCGAGCATGGGGTTGTTATGACCCAAATGCAGCACCCAAAATTTAGGCCTGTTGAAGGCCATACAAATGGACATAGCCTGTTGATCTTGCCTATCCAGATCCCTCTGCAGAGCCTTCCTGCCCTCAAGCAGCTCAACACTCCTACCCAATTTGGTGTTGTCTGCAAACTTACCAAGGAAATTTCAGAACTCTCTGCAGTTCCTGTAATGAAACATGCTAATGGCTGGATACTCTGAGCATTATAGTCTCCCCAAGCTCTCGTCACCTTCACTTCTGTTGTGCTGCTGGAAACAGTCAGGCAATCTTCATTTCCTTTTTTTTTTTTTTTTTTTTTTTTTTTTCCCCTTGATTCACAAGTACTAAAGTTCCTTGTATTCAGATTTCAAGTATTGGAGTTAATCAATAGAATAATTGTTATCATTTGTTATTATCAACACCTATGCATTATCAGACTCATCACCTTGTATGTGCTTTTCTAGAGCATTGTATGGTATATGGCTGTTTTTTCCTTTAACTTAAACTTTACTTCAGAAATTTTCCTCTTGACAGAAATCTTTACTTCAGAAATCTCTTCTCCTGATTACTAGATATACCAAAACCAAAAGTCTCTCTAATTGAAGTCTACATCATGTATGGTGCAGGCACACCACTTTCTTACAACTCTTTTGTGTTTGATGCTGTGATTTTACATCTCATTTCTTCTAATTCTTCCACCTGTAAAAAAAGTAAATAGCAGGAATCAATAACAATGTGAAATAAAGTGTGTGGGCAGGGGAAGAAGGCAGCATTGTTTCAATCTAAGACACAAAAAAAACTTTGTACAGCATTCTCATTTACTGAATTACTGTATTGAGAACTAAAAGGGACAGAAAAATGCTCTATTCTGACAGTTATTGATTGTAGATTCACTGTTTTACTTCTACACAATTTTATTTTATTTTATTTATTTATTTATTTGAGTAGGAGTTTATTCATTGAAGGATTTGGAAGTGAGTGGTAGTTAAAATTATTTCTGAATACTGGTCAAATACAGGCAAAATGGTTAGGTTACAAAATTAAAGGAAAATGTTTAACTTTTTTTTTTTTTTTTTTTTGAAATTAAGTCTCAAGATCAATTGTATCAAAATGTAATGTAACAGGAACAAAAAGTATACTTCTACTAGTATAAAAGCCAATATGTATAATTTAATCTGAAAGTTGAAAAGAAGGTTATTAGAAAAAGGTAAATTAATTTCATTAAGACTTATTTAGAAAATATATCAGCCTTGGAACAGAGAATATTTTATTTGGACATTTTTACCATGATCACATAGAAGCACTCTTGGGGTGTAAGTAGTATCCCTTGACTTTTGATGTATCCACTGACTTTAGGGATAACACTGTTCCCTTTGCTTCTGTACTGATAATAGAATCAACACGAGCTCCACAAAGTATCTTTGCTTCAGATGTTTGCCTAACACATGAAATATGGATCTATATTAAATATGGAAAACTGCAAATAAATATTATAGTGTAATGAAATTCAGGGACATTCCAAATATAAATTGCTGGCCTTCTGCTTATGTATTCGTTTGTACCAAATGGATTTTCAAATTGATAACTTGCATGCCTTTTGACTGTCAGTTGACCCTGAACAAGTCTGTTTTGAGCTCTCCCTGTGTCTAAATTCTGAATTCTTTCTAAAAGATTAGAAGATGACATTATATATGAATATATGAAAATGTACCTTTTTAAGTCATTGGGGCCTATATGTGATTATGTATTATACAGTCAAAATTTTCACTAAAGCTTTTTGAAGATTTTCAAAATTATCTCCAGCAGATAAAATTAATAACTACTTGTGTGCCTACTTTACAGTCTTCCCTGATCATTGCTAACTGTTTTTAATTGTACCATTCCAGAACTGTCACTGAGTATGGGGCAAATTGGTGGAATGCTTATAGTTTTTACTTTGTCCTAACTCTGAAATTTCATGGAAGTGATTTGCTCTTACTATTCATTACTATTATAGAGCAGGATTCATCTATCATAATTTAGAGATTTAGAAATGTGTGTTTCAAAAGTAAGCTGATTAGTAAGCTAATTGTTTATATTTCTAAGGTCAGTGGTCATATTTCTAAGGTCATATGTAATGAATATAGTTGGGATGAGTTATTCTCTGGAATCACCTATTTCATATCATAAAAAAAAAAGAAAAAAAAAAAAAGCCAACAATTAGCACATATTCAACTAATTTTCATGCATCGAACGTGTTTTTTTTTTTTTTTTTTTTTTTTTTTTATTATACAAGAGGTTTTTTGCTTTTTCTTCTCAAGCAATAAATATATTAGGACCATTGGCTATTTTGGAGATGCATTTCATAACTCAGAGCACTGTAATATTTTTACTGCCAGATATGCTGATTATCCTACTGAGTTTGTATGTGTTTGTAATTAAAGTTTTTTGTTTTTTTTTTTTTTTCCCTGAAGGAAAACAATGCTTCAAAAATCCCCAAATCACTCTAGTGACTCTCTGTAAGGAAGCTCATTCTTCTTTGGTACAGTTGGTGATTTAAATATCTGTCTACTGTGTCACAGTGTATTCATTACCTCTTCTTGGCAGTGCAGAATTCACAAAGACATAATATGCAGTAATAAACTTTTCAAATAGATTGAGATAACAATTAATCTAGCCAAATGTTTGAGGTCACATGTAAAACTGAAGCAATTTATGATGAATAGTCCCTCTGTGTTTTCAAAAAGAGTGATTAAAATAAAAATACCTTGAAAACAGTGATAGTCTGAAAATTAGGGAATGAAGCAGAGCTATTATTTCAGTGAACATTAGATCTCCAGAGTTCTAGTGGTAGATAAGGAACTAGAATTATCTCTTAGGTTCAGAGTAGGGAGGATCTAGCCAAATGTTGGAGGCCAGAGTTGTTTACAGGTGTCTTTCATGCTGTGCTCATGGTGTAAACAAAGTATGTGTTATAGCTCAGTGCAAATTCCAAACAAGTTAAAATTTCGTAGTGGGCTGCAGAAGGAGCAACAGCCAACTTTTTCAAGTCCTTTTCCCAAGCCACGAACTAGACTGAAATAGAAATTTAACACCAAAAAACAAGGGCTCAAGAAAAATAGTATCCAGGAGATAAACTTGTAGCTTTTCAGTGCAAAAGAAGAAATATAATCTTATGTATTAGGGTTGCATGTAACTAGCAACTGTTCTCAATTTTATCTTGGCTGTTATATTTAAAAATAATTTCTGAACTTCTGGAAACCATAAACTCTTTATTTCAATATTCTCTAACTTCTTCCCAAATAACAGTTTAAAAAAAAAAGATCTGGTTTCTGACAAAATCAGGGTGCTGTTTCATGTTGCATGTTGCTGTTTACCATTTAATTTCAATGTACTTTCATAATTTCAACATATCTTCACCGAAGCACTGCATGAGAAATCTAATTTCTTAAAAAGAAAAGTTTTAATTGAAAATGAAATGGTGGGGTTGGCAGCTGCTCAAATGATGCAGGACAATATGCTAAATAAGCTCTTTTTTTTTAAAGCGCTAAACGATACTTGAAAATAAATTGTTGCCTAAGGCCTACTGAATATAGAGGACGAGCTTAGTGTGGGAACTCCTTAAAGAAGTGGATGGAAACAAAATAAAGCATTGAGCTGTTCTTCTGTGTTTAAACCAAAGTCTATTTTTCCTACACAACATTGAAAATAGTTTGAAGTACTGTGTCTTATTCTAGTTATAATTATTTCTACTTATAATTATTTCTACTTGTGATCTTTCTATTTTAGTGTAAGAGAGAATTTTGAGAAAACAGCAAGTACATTGATAATCTAAATATACTTACAGAAAAAATGGCCCGATCAGCTTTTCCTGTTTGCCACAAGGTGAACTTTTAGATAAAAGGCAGAAGTGCCTTTAGGCAGAAAGCTTGACATCCTAAGGAAAATATTAAATTATTGTCCATAGACTACTCTTTTTTTTTTTTTTTTTTTTTTTTTTTTGGTGTGGACTAAAAGCTCAGCAGCTGTAGAAGACATTAAAACATCCAGCTGCTTTTCTCCACACATTGAAAGGAAGAAAACACAGTGACAGACAAAATAGAAAAATAAGCATGTAAATATTACAAACAAAACACAATAGCACAAAGTCATCTGGGTTAGTAAAAGATCCTTCTCATCTCACTTGTAAAAATAACTTATATAAACGTGTGAGTTTTTGCACATTCTCTTTTCTTTACTTTTGTGCATGAAATAACAGTAATATTTTTTTCCATACCAAATGGATAAGATAATTCAATTTCATTCTATCATGGTTTCAGCAAATGTTGTCACAGAGACCATAGAAAACATATTAGTAAAGGAAACTAATGACATTTCACAAAAACCACTGAACAGCCATTAAGTAGTAAAAACAAGTTCTGAACTGTGACACCTAAACCACTAAAGTTCTCTGAACAACCTCACAGAACGAACAACATTCATCAAACTGTACTTTTTGTAAGAGTATGAAACTGCACAATAAGCATCTGTTTCTGGATGCTTTCACCTATTTCTTGGTGGAAGAGTTTCCCTTAAGTGGACTAAAGGTCCAAGCTATGCCTTACAATTTTATTTTTGCTGTTCATAGGTGTAGCTACACTTGCACTACCAAGAGTTGCTGTATAAAATTAACACTGGATAAAACTTCTCCACTGAGGATGATTTGTCATGTTATATATAATAAATATAAAAATATTTATTTATTTATTTATTTAAAAGCAATACCTTGTTTATCTTTTCAGATACCTATTTTAGATTAGTAATAAAAATT
Organism: Aythya ferina; assembly: GCF_964211825.1. Lineage (NCBI taxonomy): Eukaryota > Metazoa > Chordata > Aves > Anseriformes > Anatidae > Aythya > Aythya ferina. The sequence continues at coordinate 15,179,948 of NC_140301.1, read as the reverse complement.
TATTTCATTTAGTACATTTAGTATTGGGAGAAAAACAAACAAACAAACAAAAAAAACTCTTTAATTTTCTGTGGTGCTACAGATGGTGTTCGTTAAGTGCAAAACCCAATAAATTTGATTATATATGCACAGCATCAGTTATAAAGTCACCGTTTAACTTAATCCCTTGAATGAGAGGTTTCTTACAATGAACACTAGAAGTCAGCAACTTCTGAAGTTGGTTTCATCCTGTTTACCTTTTCTAGAATGTACAAAGTCTGTTTCTAATCTGTACAAAGTCTTCATTGGATTCGAACATGATTTATTTATTTACAGATACTCTTCTGCTAGAAATATAATCAGAACATAGCCTTTGAGAACTTTTACCCGTTCAGTTTAGATCATTTGGGAATATACATTCAGTTGACATGCTGTTTTAATAATAAATGAGAATTCATGTTCCTAAGAATCTTGACCTGGATAGTAACCCCAAATGCTGGATAACAAGTGTACAGTTAAGGGCCCATTAGTATTGCTTGCTAGGCATGCATAATAGCATATTAATAGTCCTGCTGAGATTATAAAGTAGCTGAAATGGAAAACATTCAAAACTGTTTCATAGCAGCATTTGAAAGATTTTGAAAGTTTGTTCTTCATACCTATGAATATATATTGATTTTATGAAAGATAAAGCTTTAAAAAATATTTCACTATGTACCTAAAACTTCTGTTCAACAGAAATCAATTAGTGAAATCTTAAAGCTGTCTAAAATATGGATAAAATTTCAACTTAAAAAGATGTAGGTACCTTAAAACTCAGTGACTTACGCTGTTTGATAAATTCTGGAGGTAGGGCATCTCTTATCAGAATAAGACCTAGGAATAGAAGTTGGGACCATTTCCCTAGTTATGTCATCATTATGACTTTCTGAAGTAATTGTGTAATAAAATACTCCTGATAAACATTGAGACTCCATTTTTTTCGTGAAGATTCTAAATGAATGTCTTTGTTTCCAAAAACAAAACAAACAAAACCAAAACCCAAATATATGTATTCCTAAGAAACAGCTGTGATTAATATATTCTCTCTGTCTGCAGCTCCCTGCAGCTTCATGTAATGTTGCAAGAAAAAAAAAAAAAAAAAGAAAAGAAAAGAAAAAGAAAAAGAAAAATCTTATTGCCTACGGTGATATAGAAAATAAAATTGTTTGAGGGAAGCAGAGGAAAGTTGTGTGACTGTAGTGGTACAAGCAGCAGTGGACAGTGCATAGATGGGAGAAAAAATATTAAAGCTTTTAGTGTTGTTTTTTTTTTTTTAAAAAAAAAACATATTTTATATGTTTTATATGTTTTATATGTTATATATTATATTTTAATAAGATGTTATTTCCCATTTGACCTCTGAGCTTGCTGTCTCTCGTATAACTATGTGTGTATTTATTTTCTTTTAAGATCAATACATTGGTTTTTTGTTGTAATTTATTTTTGGACAACTATCAGCTTGATGCACCAACTGGTAAAGGCCAAATGAGAAGTTGCTTGCCAGCAAAGCTTATGCATTTCTGTCAGTTTTTGCCTTCTGAAATCATACTCCTTTCTGCAGTAGCCAGCAATGGTGAGAACAGAAGCCAAGAATAAATGATCAGGTTTTTCTTTCCAAATTTTATCATGTCGCACACTTAGAACTCAAAGAAGAGGCAGATTGTGTCTCCATTTATAAAAGACAATGAAAACTAATTGAATTATCCTTACTTCTGATAATCTGAAGGTTCATAAACGGAAAACAAACTTCACTGTTGTAAGCAAGATGGTGAACAAGTCACAGTGTGGACATACTGAAATAATGCTTTTTGTTTGGCTTACAGCAACCCACAGAGACTAGACTAAGTTTTGAGTTGTCAACTTTTCAAATTTATAATACAAAGTCATGGGAGGAAAGTTTATAAAAAGTCCTCTTTCTTTAAAAAGCTTTATGCATGTTTCTTATTTTACTATTTTTCTTTGTGCAGGCAACTACTAAATCCACAGAAGCATTGCCATTGAGTTCTGTGAATTTAATATCCAGAGCTCTCTATCTGGTCTCCACAAGAAATCATTTTGTGTCATAATGCTACACCCACCATTTGTATGTTTTTTTCCTTAGGAAAACTATCTTCTAAGTGACAGATGAAGAATATAGTCTATTCTATTTAATACTGTTGACAAGAAAGCTGATAAATTGTCTTTCTAGTCTGGAAAGCATTTTTAACTATGTTGTTTGTTTTATGGTTATATTACTTATGTAACATGCAGTCTTATTTTCTAACTTAATGGGAATTTTTTTTTTTGATATTACATTCTACCTCAGACAAAAAAAAAGACAAGTTAGATTTGTTCCTCTTACAGTAATAATAATAAAAAAATAGTTTACACAATAAAAATAAAAATTGCAGTTCCTCTCAGTAATAAAAATTCTTAAGACCACTTTTTCCTTATGCATACTTGTAGCTGTTGAATTTCAAAATCTGATCTCTTCTGTCTCACGGAACCTATTTATCTCAATAGTGACTCAAATCAGCATAATCTCTATCACTAAAATTTTGGCTAAAAACTACAATATTGCTCAAATGATCTAGCTTATTTACTCAAGTGACTTATTTTTAAAAGAAGTTATAATTTAAAATAAAATTGTACTTTTGACAGAAATAGGTTAGAATCACAGGAAAAAAATATAAAATAATAATAATAATAATAAAAAGCCCTCTACTTCCAGATCTTCTCACTAAAATAACAATTCTTTAATTGTTCAAAGATCACTCTCACTTTTCAGTGTTGTGTAATTCTTTTAAAATAGCCATGCATTTAGACCATGACATATTTTTAGTTCTGTTGGGCTTTGTATAGTTTCACTGGTTGAAACACAAGTGCTTGCTTGTCTTACTGCCAACATGTAAAGCATGTCTGGAAAATTCTTGTTTAGTGGCAGCATGCCTTTCCACTTTTTCTTCCTCATTATTCAGACCAATTTGTAAAGTTATGAAATATATGTCTATTGATGTATATCCGTTTTTAACAAAAATATTAATATAACATCAAAAGTTTGGCCCATGCATGTAACAATGAGAAAAAAAGAAAATAAGTCTTTAAGAAAATATATTATTACTTATACACAATCTTGTCATTAGGGGGTGAAAAAAAAAATAGGAGAAAAAAAAAAGACTACCAGTACAAAAACACTATCATAATTTTTATTATCTGCAAATTTACTAACTGTGGACTATTGTTAAAAGAAATTACACTAATTACTCAATTATTTGAATTTTTAATAGATGATCTTCCCTAATTGTATGGTATGATGGGATTTCTGATTTTTTTTTTTCTGTTTAAATGTCATTAAGGTTTAATATTAGTCGAAAATTTTAGATTTAGTGGGATATCAGATCTACTTAAATTTGAAAATTACTGTCCTTAAGCTTTTTTATTTTTATGATTTGATGTGCACAAAATTCTGATGCAATTCAGGTAGGTTTCTCAGTAAATTTATCAGGATTTTAATTTTCTGTTATGAAATCTTATTTTTGATTGAGTATTACTTTAAGCATAAAATATTCAGTTTAAATGGTTTTTTGATGTGTCTCTCCTGAAAGGCATCTTTGGTAGCAGGATTGAGTTAGTGAGAAAATGTAGGTGAAAAATGAAAAAAAGTTGGGTAGAGAATGAAGGAAATGAATAATCTTAACATGACTTACCAGAATTTGGTAGCAGTATTTAAGTAAATAAAAGTAAATAAACATATATTTCAGATATTTTGGTGCTAGGTCATCAAATAAGATAGATATAGATTTTACAAGATAGGGATGTTTGAAAAAAAAAAAAAAAAGACATAATGTGATTTCTAATTTCTAAAGGTTTTATTTTAAAACCTTCATTATTCTTTTATAATTAATCAGATATAGTATCCATATAAATAATACTGAAATCATTGTATGATCATTTGAAATCCAAATGCTTGAATACCTGGCTCAGTTCTGGTAATTGAGAATTTACATATCTGTCATATTTAATTTTTGTCTTTGTCTTTTTTGTCTGAGGTTGCATGTCATATCAAAAATAAAAATAAAAATAGTTTTCCCGTTAACTGAGAAAATAAGACTGCATGCCACGTAGGTGCTATAACCATAAAACAACATAGTTAAAATATGTCTGTCATATTTAATTTTTTTTTTGGTAGGATTTGCATCTAAAATTCTCATCTTCTCTAAAAATTTTCTTCTTTAAAATTCTCACTTCTAGAACTGTTTAGTATGAACTCACTTGAGTGAAATTGAACAATATTTCTCTTCCCAACCCTCCAAAAGTGGGTAGGGTGAGGATGTTATTTTCAACTTAGTTTATCTTACAGAAAAAAAGGATGCATCTGACACACTGAATTTTTGTGATATCTAGATTTGTAATTTACAGCTTTTGGGGAAGCTTTTGGATTTGTAATAATCATTCTTATCATTTTTTTTCTTTTCTATAAAAGTGAATTTACAGCTCTAAACTATTTTGTTTGTTTCCAGTGTTTGCTTTTTAAAGAGTGTCATATCTTCCCATATTGCTATTTTTTTTCCTGTTTATAATTAATTTAAAGCAAATAATTTATTAAAATTATTTTATTCAGATATTCACATAATAGTTAATTTTAGTCAGTAAATCTCTGGACATAATTGAAAATTATTATGTTGGAAAATTTGCTTTGTAGTTGACGGTCTCAAATGGAATGACTGCTATTTTTGGATTAATTAACGTAATGAGACAAGTTGTTCACAGAACAATTGTTTCTTTGGTTACATTTATGCTTCATTATATTTTAACTAGATAAATATTTTTCCAGTCCTCCCTTCTTCTACCTGGATTAAGTGTTAAAAATATTTTTGTGGTAGTATAAATACTGGTAAAATAAGAGAATCCTCAGTTTGCTCCGAATCCTAAACATCATATTGTAGAGCAGAAACACTTCAGATCAAGGAGGTAGGATTAGGTGGATCCCACAAAGGAACTCAAATATTTTATGCTTTACCCTGTGCATGCAAACAACAGAGGTTGAGCTGGCCTGTTCGTCTTTACATGGGAGCAGCATGATGCAAGTCAAGAAAGACTATGCACCTCTTTATAATTTATTCTCAGCAGCCAAGGATGCTCTCTGAGCTTTAGGAGCTTCCCTTTCTCTTTCAGTTCAATGATGCACCAGTGTGGTACATCAAAGCGGACTAAGAAGTTGATCAAAAGAGACTAAAATCAGTCACAGCCTCCTTGCTAGTCTGTTGCGATTACTGCCTTGCAGCTGATGCACACTAACAGTGAATGGTTCTAACGACCTCCACATCAACATAAAGCAAGTTTGCTCAAACCACCTTAAATCGCTTAGATTATTTTTCACTTTTCAGAGTATAGCTATTATATACTAATATGAAATTCAACTGAAATTCAGATGAGCCAGTTCCCTACAAAAAAAAAAATAATAAATAAATAAAAATAAAAATAGGAGGAGATGACTGGCATAATGCTTTTTTAAAAATTTAAAGCTAGTTTTTATAAAAATTGCCCAGCAAGTATAAAATATAGATTCATCTTTCTCTCTTATCTGAGATGGCTCAGACTCAAGCTCTTAATTCCCAAGGCAGTGTCTTGATCCCAGTCAACAGAGCAATGCCAGATGATGCTGTTCTCCGTCCCTCATGTTTAAACTGTGCTGTTCTTGGATTCCTGGAACCAGAGTGCATGAATGGAAACAGGATTTTGTAGTGCATTTGTGGATCTCCTTTGAGAGTTCTTGTCCTGCTCCTAGTTCTTATTTTACTTAGTAACGATTTAAAGTAAACACATTTTTGGGACCCTACCATTTAGGGTAGCCAACAGATTTTTACAGTTAAGTTTTATACTTCTCAGATAAACCAAGCTACAATATAGTGCCTCCCATGAGCCCAATTAATCTTGGATTCCTTTTTTATTTTTATTCTATTTTATTTTTTATTTTTTGTGTAAGTAAACAGCTCCAATCAGAGATGTGCACATAGGTTGTTTGTAAGGGTCCTCTCATGGGAGATAGGAGATGCAGGTTCAGAACTCTTAGGCAGAAAAGAAAATCAAAACTAAAATCTGCTACCTCCTACATGCTCTTGAACAGCCAAGCAACTGTAAAAAAAGGCTAAAATGATCACTAGTCATTTCCTTCTTAAAGAACTTATTCAGGAATTATCTAGTCTCATGATCCTGCTCTTGATTACATATGAGTGTAGGACTAAGATAATTAGCCAAGTCACAGCTACTGCTGTTAGAAACATAGCAGAGGGATAATTCTCGACCCTTAATATTTATACAATTAGTTTTTTTTTTCAGAATTTGTATTTTATTTTTAAGATTCCTTACAAATTGTATTATTTACTCATCAGTGTATTTTAAATCTACTGTTAATGAAATTCTGAAATTAAATGATAATTTAACCAACTGCAATGATTAGGTCAATGTATTTTACCCCACATTAACCTGTACACTATAATGCATATGGAGGTGAATTCTCTAAGACAAATATTCAGTATGATTCTTGTACTGGTAGGAAAGTCCCCAAAGTATAAATGATTTATTAACACAATTCACTTATTAAGACTTATTTGCTAGTGGGGAAAACTGCATCACTACTAAGTAGAGGCCTATAGCTGAAATAAGATGGTTGGAAGATAATCGATAGTGCTCACTATTGTAGGAGTTTAAGGAAACATACATCTCTAAGTGACAGATGCAGGAGTCTGTAAAGTCACGAGTTATGAACAGAAACAGAGTATATGCAAACACTTTAATTTTGGTGTAGAACAGATTAATAAAAATGTTTAAACTGTCATCACTCTAAACACAAAACAGAAACTATGCTAAACATTTGAAGACACTCATTTTAGATAAATTCAAATTACTTTCATACTAATAAATATTACTTTTTAATTTCTATTGCCAACTGTTTACCAGCATGCTGCTTATTACTTATCATAAATAACAATATTATCCTAATAGCTTTTTAATGAGTAATAAATAATTGCTCCATTAATACAAAATGCACTAATTTGTTCTACTCTTGGTTTCATTTCTCTCCTTCTTATGCATATATTTAAATAATAATAATAATAATAATAATAATAATAATAAAACTGGATATTTTAATTATTTTTAAAAGTGCAAACAATACTACACTAATAACTAATAGGTAATCAGTGACACTGATACATTCAGGACATGAGTATAGCGCAAGTTCTTTTTCTGTCTTTATGACTACTAATATCCAATGAAATTACATTTCTTCTGCATTTAATTTAAACTTGTCTTGCCCCATTCATTTGGATAAAAGTAACACAAATGGAGGACGAAATATCTACTCATTAGGCCAATTCTCAATGGATGCCTTGCTTGAATAAAAGCTTACTATTCCATGGCAATTATTAAATATATGGAGAACAATTGCAAATAAAAATTTGTAAAATTCTAAGGTTATTACATAGTATTTAAAATATTTGGGCTAAGGTATGGAAGCTACAAATCTTAACACAATAAAATTGACCCCCAAAACTTTATTTATTTTATTTTATTTTATTTTATTTTATTTTATTTTATTTTATTTTACCTAATTTCAGTCAGTTTTCATTGAGGTATGTCCATTTATTTTGGATTATATTGAGAATTCCATTAACTTTTCTACATGAGTAGATCCAGAAAATTCCATATCCTTTTATGAAATGGGATATTTGCTGTGTGAAAAACTGAGAATAAACAGAATAAATGTGTAGGATTTCAGTTTGTGAATGAGATCTTCTTCTCAAAGCAGAGGAGAATCAAGGTGTATATTTTACAAGATCAAACTTGAAAGCTTCAGTGGTCTTAAGAATGTCCTTGCAAATATTTAATATAATTATAGTTCTAGCATACTCACCCTTGCCTTGGATAAACAAATACAGAATGATATTCCTATAACTTTCATCAAACTGAAATCTTAAACATTAAGACATTACATCCAAAATTTCATATATGAAAGGAATATAAGAGATTGCTCCAAGCAAGGTTTGGTCTAGAAGCACATTGGCCATGCAATCACGGTGAAAGACCTGGGTTGTAAACTCTTCTGAGAGGCTTGTACATGGTGCTATGCTAACATGGACCCAAATATTTTGGACTGGTTCTTAAAAGTTTGAAAAGCTGACGGTTTTATTATAGTCAATAGCCATTGAAATAACGGGGTGGTAGAATTTAAGAAACTAAGGAAAGCGAGGAACAAAAGTATTAAGAAGAACAAGCAGAATCCCTTATTTAGGGAAGTAGCGGGCAGCATCCTGTGTGGGTCTGAACAGCAAAGGAGAGATGACTTATGTTTGAGACAAACTCCTTCTAACATAGAAACAGACAATTTCATTGTACAAGAAATACAGCAGGAATGACTGGACTGTTGTTTGAAATTCTCCCTGAGTTCCGATGCAGAACAGAAATGCTATGGCAGGTGGAAGTGACGTAGCCAAAGCAGAATACTGAGACAACCATAGATTTTAACTAAACAAATTGGGAAGTAATTATTAGGTTGCTTTGAATCAACTAAGAATTTGTTTTGAAGCTGGTCTGACCAATCAGTATTTTAAACTCTACCATCACAGCACTCTACTTCTCTGAGACAGGTGTAGATATATATGCATGTATATACATGCACACACATATATAATATACACATACGTATGTGCAATGATGGAGATGCTACCAAGAACAGATATATAAGCCTTATCCAAATACACAGTGACAGGAAGGTCAAAGCTCAGCTGGAAATGAAATTATGTAGAACAAAGCACATAAAGAAACTGCATTTTATTGGAAATCTAACTAGCATTCAGTTACAAATATTCCTCAAGGTATGACACTGGGTTGATAAATCAACTGGAGTAAATTTAGTATCTTTTTCAATAACTTAAACACTAGTTAGCATGCACTGTCAGCAAGCCCACTGATGGTATTAAATTCAGGGTGGCATGCCAGAGATCAAGGCTAAAATTTGGAAAGCCATCAACAGCTGGAGGTACAGTCAAAATTTGAAATCCTGTGTTTGGAAAGGTATAGGATTTGGAGAAATGGATCTGGTTGTAAGTGAATGGTTGAACATGAGTCACGAGTTTACCCTTGTGGTAGTGAGATGCCTAGAGAGGTTCATTGGTGGGGTGTAGCTGAAATGTGGAGAGAACTGATTATTTCAGTCCCTCAGGTACTTAGGAGACTGAATCTAGACTACTATGTCTGGTTTTACACCCATAGTAAAAGAGACATTGTTTCTCTTCTCTGAGTTTAAATCATGACATTGGTTACCATTTGATTTTAAACTCTGAAAATGTTGTCATTACCAGATTTGTTTGGGTGTTTAATGAGAAAATATTCAATTATAACTTCACCACCACCACCTACCCCATTTAATCTTGTCTCTAAGAGTAAATAAAATAATCTGTTGGCATCTCACTTTTGAAAGTACTTCTTCAAATGTATTTTTTCTATATACAGTGAAATTGGATTGCCCAAATGCTTCCCCAAATAAGAGAGAATTTGATTTTAGATGGTTCTCTTTTATATAGAAAGTCTTGTTACAATTACATTAATAAAAATTGTGGGTGTTCTGAAACAGTTTAAAATCTCAACACCTGTTTTTTAGCATTCAGGTTGTCACCAAAGCCTTTTTTGATTATATTTTTTTAAATATTTTCAAAAAAAGAGCATCCTGGCTCTTTAACAGAGATACCATAAATCCTTCATGCATTATCATATTTACTCAATGATAACTCCATTAAAATTCCAGACATGCAAGATTCTTTAATCATCAATTCAAACCTGCCTAATTAGAATGTTCGCATTAAAATAATTAGTCCCTCTCCTGAAGGGCTAATCCATTGATCCGTATTACTTCTATGTTAAGCCTAGCACTAATGCCCTTCCCAAGATGAAGAACTATCAATACTAAAAGACCATGAATTAAGTGCTGATTAAAGAGATTTCTAGTACTGCTTGTACTTTTATTAACAGGTGTTTTTATTAATATCTTTCTGTTATTGTCTTTCATCCCCCCAACCTACACTATGTGTATATCAAAAACAAACAAACAAACAAACAAACAAACAAACAAAAAACACAAAAAATGTTCCATATGATGCATAGAAGTTAGAGGGCATGTCTTAATGTGGATATCTATCATCCTCTTTTTCCCCTACCTGTTTTTAAAATATTTTCAGACATGATTTGTAGAGCTTAGGGATATGGTTTAGTGGAGGGCTGTTAGTGTTAGGTTGGAGGTTGGACTCGATGACCTTGAGGTCTCTTCCAACCTAGAAAATTCTGTGATTCTATGATCAAATTCTGACCAGGCAAAATCCCACTTGCCTGAGAAAGAATTTCCAAAATTGAAAATGTTAGTAGATAACCTCAGACTGAAGAATTTATTTGGGAACTGCAAATTATACAGCTAGACTTTGGCAACTTTAATAAAAAACAGAGCTTGTTCTTTAGCATTTGTGTATTTTAAGCTAAATTACCACCTGTGAAAGACTACATTTCAACTCATTGAACATGCATTAATCAAGTAATAATGACTGAAACAGTCATAATTTTGGAGGGAAATTCTCTCTACTTCTCCAAAAGTTGTTATACTTGAAATAATTCAAAACAAGGGAAAGTGCAGCTCTGCTCGAAAATGTTCATTATGAACGTTACAGGATACTGATTTGTGCAGCCTAAGCACAATCCCAACAGTGTATTTTTAAATGTTTTAATCTAAAACTCAACATTAATTCTGATGAAATGCTACTCTGGTTGATAAGTTTTAATCCTGGGAATCTAGTATCTTGCATCTATTGTTGATTTTCTACAGACTTGCTTCCTGGCTTGCACTCACTCTTCATTTAGAAACTTCAAGCTATATTCCTAAATCCAAGGATAAGCAACTCCCTCTAGAATTTCCAAAAACACAGAATTTAATTATCTCTACTCAACCTAGAGAATATTCTACAATACCTTCAAGTGTTCACAGTTCAAAAGGGAGAATAATAGTCATTTCTCCAGGATGTCAGAGGAAACCAGTTTATTAACAAAGGTAAAAAGCAGTTTGAACTTTCCAGATAAAACAGAGGCTGTTGACTCCTGGATTTCCTGTTCATTTTCAGTCTTTTGAATTGAATATAAAATCATAGAATGGTTTGGGTTGGAAGGGACCTTAAAGATCACCTAATTCCAACCTTCCCTGCCATGGGCAGGGACACCTTCTACTAGACCAGATCGCTCAAAGCCCCTGGATGGGCTTAGCCTAGCCTTAAACACTTCCATGGATGGGGCATCCACAATTTCTCTGGGCAACCAGTTCCAGTGCCTCACCATAGTAAAGAATTTCTTCCTAATATCTAATCTAAATCTACCTTCTTTTAGTTTAAAGCCATTATTTTATTTTATTATTTTATTTTATTTTATTTTATTTTATTTTATTTTATTTTATTTTATTTTATTTTATTTTATTTTATATTTTATTTTATGTTATTTTTTTCCTATCACTACACTCCCTAACAAAGAGTCCCTCCCAAAATACAGGTAAAAGTAATGGTTCTAAAAACTTGAGATCACAAATTAGCCCAGTATGAACACATTTCTACCTGAACCAGGGTTCTTTTCTCTAGTTAAAGTTGTTTAAAAATGGAAGGTTTGGTATGCTATGAAATAAGCCCTTTCTTAAACTCAATACAGTAGCATTGCAAACAATTTCTATCAGTAAGAGCAGCCAATATGATAGGGCTCCGGTAGAATAAAGCAACAATTATGGAGTTTATACTTAAAATCTGAATAAGAATTTTCCTATTTGAAAAGGAACATTGTCAGCCTCTGCGTATATACTAATGGCTAGAGATCCTGAGATCCATAAAAGCTGGTGTATCTTTCCCATACACACTTGGAAATGCACTCTACAGAAATAGTGGAAGAATGAAAGCAATGTGGGACAGTCAGAGATTGAATAGAGAGAAAAGTAGAGAAAGGATACAATAGAAAATAAAAAATTAATTGAAATAATTGACATAATTGAAAGCCAAAAATCCCCCCATAGAAGCCAGCAAAAGATAGCTCTCAGCTTTCATCCTGAACCTATTCTGGTCTTTGGCCAGTGATGTAACTATAATCACATGGGTACGCCATGCAAAATTATGCAGGAGGCTCAGTGTATATGTACAACAGAATTTCTACACAGAGATTCAGGTTCTATTCACTTACAGCTACAGGTGATAGCATTCTCTTCCAAGTCAAAGAATCATCAGTATTAAAAATGTTATGATAAGAGTTGAAATAAATTTCTTCATCTTTATTGAATACTATTTTTTTTTAAAGTAACGTGACTGCTTTAGCGTTATTATTATTTTTCTGTGTGTTTGGATAGTAGGAAAGGATTGTGAATGTCTTCTAAATTAATGCAAATTGCAGGTTGAGCAGAGAGGTAGTCATGCTAACGATATCTGGGTAATTAGTGAACAGCAATATTAAATGCAATAAGTCCAATTATATATTTCTAGTTGGGAGTGAACAAACAAATCTGGATTTTTAATTCTGTAATGAAGTATACACAAAAGTCTCTGAAAAGTTTAGACGCTGAAACTTAAGCTAACATATTTAGTATCTATGTTTTCTGAATATTTTTAGCAATGTAATTTAGCAGACATTACAGATAAGAGTTACCTTAAACACCTTGCCTTCATAGTAAACAACTTGTTCTTCGATAACTCAGAACCACTATTATACTACAAATATTTAATGAGGCATCTTTAGAAATGTCTTTCTTTACATTTTAATGTAAGTTTGCCAATAGCTTTGTACTTATGAACAAACTAAAAAGCAAAGGAAAAGTATCATTTTAACCTCACTTCAATCATAGAATACAGGCAGCACTTGAAGAAAGAATGAAATCAAAATATCTTACATAAGAGCAGCTTGTATTAACATTTGTATGAACAAAATAGTAAAATTTTCCTTGAAAAAATATTTCCATGTGTAGGACATCATTAAAGCCAAATCTGAAGGAAACATTTAATTCAAAATTTCTATGGAATTGAACAGGAAAAATACAAGAACATGTAATATCAGTATTGTCCTTTAAAGGCATTAAAAAATGCATTTTTATGATTCTTTTTTATACATTGTGTTGATGTGTCTAAACTTGACATTTAAGGTTATAATATAATAATAGAAATAACTTATTTTGAAATGAAAAGTTGAAAGAATTGATTCTGAGAGACAAAACATATGGTTCTCATGCAAGTGTTTCCCAGAAATAATGTTCTTCATACTAGAATTAAATATATATATGGCAAAAGTAGATTTTATCAAACTTATACTGAAAAAGTTACTTTATTTTCATAGCAGATTTCTTGCAATGAAAAGACAGTTTAAAAGTGAGCCAGAGTCTTGCTTCTGTTAAACTCAAGAATGAGCTGAAGTGCCTCTGTTTTTATGAGAACAAGACTTGCAAAGACCCAGTTCTACTTAAGTTGCTCTAATTTTGCAGTTTTAGAAAAAAAAATAAATAAGGATGATATGGCAACCTGTAACAGCAGAAAACAGGTTAAATGTGTCTGCACTGCACTCCAGTCTTCTATAATCTGACTAAAGTTGATGTTTATAATTATCTCTGGATTTATGCAAGAGAGAAATGTGTATAGCTTTATAAAGCTATTTAAATCAGTTTTTGCAAAATTTGTCTTCCAGTTTATCATAAATATTGGAAGATCCTCAGATCTATCTGGTTGTGCAACAGGGAATTTTTTAGTACATTAATAACTACACTTTGTATAGTGGTGACATTCTTGTCACACAGGGACAATCCATGACTGGAAATCTACTATTGCATTATGTGTTGCCCAACACATGCCCATCTCTCCTATCTGTGCACTGTCAATTTATTACCATTTCAGCCTGATAAAGTCTACAAAAGACGTGACCAAATGTCCTTTATACATCTGGGAGCAACGTTATATAGAAGTAATTCCATTTATAGAACAGATTTTCCATGACTTTATTTTCATTTTTAACACATAATTATATTAAAAAATGATAGTAATAAAAGTGAAAGAGGAATCGTTTTATATGGGTAAAAGTGCAGCTTAGTCATAAATGAAAAGCATCATATTCAAAGCACAGGTGGATAAAGGCAGTGCTTATTGCTTCCTTTATTACAGTTTAAATAATTTATCAGCTCTACATCCTACTTATTGATTCTCTGAGCATGCAGAGAGATAAGGAATTGAAAATATTTGATGCACCTTTTCCTCCATTTTTTATCAATTTCATGATGTGTAATTGATTTATAATTTCAAATGCTGGAAGCAAACAGTTTTTGTTACTTCCGTCTGCTGGGAACACTATTGAGAACATCAATACTTTTCTTTAGGAAACCTCACATTTTTTAGAAAAGATTTTTTTTTTTTTTTTTTTTTCAGATAAGACATAGGAGTTCTACCATCATTTAAGCCTAGATTGAATCTTCAGGAACATCATGAATAAGCTCTGCCACAGTAGGCATGATACTGCAATTCGAAATCACAATTCTTTCTGTACTGGTTAAGAAAAGTACTTTGTTTATTCCTTGAGTCAAATGCTTATTCATTACAATTTGACTAGAGGTGACAGTAAGATGGAACAAAGATTAAAAAAAAAAAAAAGAAAAGAAAGAAAAGCCCCACACTTCCTATATTTGCCTACTGTAGTAGTGTACAAGAGGTGAGATGGATTTTACTAACCTTTATTTCCCTCAGCAGTGCTTTAAAGTTAATTTATCAGGTTACTGTTTGCAAGTGTTGGACATTCACCTATCTTGGTCAAAATTGCATTTCAATGGTTAGATGGCCTCTGATTATTATTGAGCCCTGATACTGAAAACAATACTTTCACTACCAAAAAACTACATGATTTTGCCTTGGAAATGCAGCAGTGATAGAAAAATTCCCACACAATAAAAGGAAAAAAAAATAGTTTTAGTTCGCAAAAATGTCTGTCTCTGTAAGACTTAAAATTACCTACTTGCTGTGAGAATTACCTCACTCTTACTAAAGTCTATAAATGCTTTCAAGTGTTGAACCAAATAATCAAAAAATACACATCAGTTATATTGATTGTACTCTGACATAACCCAGCTGGAGATATTATCCCAAATATTTAAGCAGAAATATGATCATCACCATGGGCTAACGTTTCTATTTGTGTCTCAGTTTACCAAATTGAAGGAATAATATCCATCTCACAGAAGATAGCAGTCTTGAGTGTACTATGCATGTATCATCATAATCATCACTACTGAAACAAATAAAGATAGGTAGCAATATAACAGTTTTCCCAGTCTGGAAAAAATGTAAGGCAGATTTCACAGAATAAAATCTTGCTAAACCAAAAAAAAAAAAAAAAAAAAGGTATCTATTCAGAGCTTACTTTCAGAACAGCAGACTCAGTCATCAGCTGAGACAAGTTTATGTTTGGAAGACTTGAAGGGGAGAAGTGGCTTACTTTTAAGGCACATTATTGCTCCCCCCTATACTGCAAATTGCAGGGCTGTGCATGAAGTGCCAATTTAGCTTCAAAGAAACCAGATATCATATCAAAATCAGTGTGGACATAGCAGCACAGCACTTGGCAAAGGAAAATACATCCTAATAACTATCTTATTTTAAGGTAAGGAGAATACAAAAAAGTTTCTCTACTACTGTACCATCTCCTTAAAATCACACAGAAGAATGAAGTAAGGCATAGGCAGCCAAAGATATTTTCTCTTAGTGCAGGTAGTGCAAAGAAAACTTACAAAGCTGCCCTCCTAACTACCCCTTATTGGACTGTTGCTGAAGATTGACCAGAAAACAAATGGCTTTAAAAGTTCTGCTATGGGTCATCTTCATATTTAGATGGCTGGTTCCTGAACTTTCCTGTCTTATTTTTCTATTTCATTACTGCCTTTATAAACTGTATTGTAGTAGCACTTTTCTGTCTAGGTTAGTGGCTTACTTGTGAGTCAGCCAAGACACGTGATATTAGGGCGGTGTGAGGTAAGGGTGGAGAGAGGGTTTGTAGTATATCAAATTGAAAGTAACAGAGTAGAGTTTGGTACTCAAAAATAACCTATGAACATACATGTAAATTGTTCAGACAGTGTTTTTAAATGATTGAATTTGCTAAGAATCTTTGGGGACATACATGCAAATTTAATATTTTGTATTTTAAATTGGATTTTGTTCTGTTTTCTCCCTCTTGAGTGAAAATAATAAAAAAGTGAATAAAATCTACATCTATCACTTCTCAGAAATAGGGATTGCAGTACAATAGAAAACAGCACATTTTAACGTTAAAGTGGCTTTCCGATTCTTATTTCTCTAGATATATTGCATACTTAAAAATGAAAAAAAAAAAAAAAGTTGGGAAGGAAACCACAGCTGTGTCTTTTTATTAGGGAGAATCCATTTTTATTAAAATTATATGAAAAGAGAAGTAAAAGCCTCATGTCAGTCAAATAACTGCAACAGACAGACTACAAACTCATAAAAGTCAATCCTTCTGACAAAGTTTTAAAAGCGCCTTTTCATTTTGTTTAATAAAATTTGATATTTTTTTATTAAGCCTTCTATCCAAGCACAGGAAGTTTTTGCTACTAAATCGCAGTGATTTTTTTAGGTTAATTATTTCTTACAAGACTAACCTTTTCCAATGATTTTAATTATTCCTTTATGTCAGCATGTGTTTCTTTTCTGTTTACTACTGACTTATCAACAAAGAATGTTGAAGGTGCTTTTCATGGTAATTAAAACAAATCCAGACATGGCCATTAATTTATTTGAATAAGATTATGACTGTAAATTTTTTCTTGTGATAACATTTGGAGAAGTGCAAGCCTTCCAAATTAATTTCTTAATTAATAAGTGAGAGAGGAAATGGTGTGCAGCTCTGTTAGATTTGGTATTAGCAACTTGATGACTGGTCATAAGTGGTATTTAGAACCTGTCCCCGGAAACGTTTCATCAGATGACGATTTTTTACCCAAAACAGAAAACTTGCTGAATGAAAAGTTCACCTTTTCCAAACTGAATTGCAACTGTTGTATGGCTTCTGCATATCACGTGCCCCTCAGGAATTAAATATGTGAGGAGTCTAGGGAGAGATGGATATACTGTTTTTAACACCTGAACCAGTGGAATAAGTTGTATTTTGAATATTATTGTAATGTTTAGTGTGTGGTGTGTGTATGTCAGAGGGTGCTCCAGTAGAAGTGAACTGGTCTTCCTCACAGTGCCTTCTCCTGAGGTGAACTGTTTACAGGCATCCTCTTTCTGAGGGCTAGGTAATTAAGGATTTGAGGATCATGCCCTGAACTGCTGAATCTCAGCAGTTTGCTCAGTTGTCATATGAATATAATAATGCTTACCTTCTCCTCAGAGAGAAAGTGTGTAATTAGTTGTCTAATAAATGGTTGTGAAGTACTTTGAAACTGTTAAATGAGAGATGATTCTGTTACTGTGTGTGGAAAAAAATGTAATTTTCTTCTTTTCACTACTTCAGTTTCATTTTCACACTGCAGTATTTGTCATGTGGGCCATAAAATCATTAAAACATCTGGTAAGTCACAGTTAATTAGCCAGACGGTATAGTGCACTCACACATTTCAAATCAAAAGATCACCAACATACCTTAGCCTATGTGAAACTATATGCCAGAAAATGTAATGTATGCTGCATAGTTATGGCTAAGTAATTTTCGTCAGTGAAAAAGAAACGTCAGCTAAAGAGGAAAGGTTCAGAGTGCAATCATATCTTGGGCTCATCCAATGACTACAGTGAATTTGAGTGTCAGATTCATCTCTGCTGGTACTGACAGAGATGAAGAAAAATCAAATACCATTAGAGAAACAGGCTAATTTAGCAATACAGATTTTCAGTGGTGAATACTTCAGGCTGCATGCCCACTTCTCTTTCCCAGATGGACTCAAAACCAGGGTAATAGATTCACTGAATTCCCATAATATTGTGACTGTCATATACCTCAATACAGACATGCTGTGTCAAACCCCCAGCCTTTACCACTGTCTCTTGCTTGCTCTAGACTGTGTGCTATTTGCATGCTGTGACTACAGCCTGCACACTTAGTTTGAGAATGTAGATGTTTCTTCTCAGAATGAGTTATAAACCAGGTGTGTTACTATACAGAAAGATTATGTTACCCTCTTTGTTTGGGGGGGGGGGGGGCGGGGAGGGGGGGGAGTGGATTTAAGATTTAGAACAAAGACCCTCAAGGAAAGGCTTATTTACTAATAAGGTCTTTCTTTCAGAATACAATATAACTTGTCATTTTCACAGTAATTGTTCTCAGTAATTTCTTAGTTGCTCCAACTGTCAGTTCAAGGTACTTTGGTTGCCCCTTTTATTTTGGATTTTGGTGTGTTTTCATTATGAGGTATGTAACAATTTTAGTTTCAATAAATTTCTTTGGTTGCTTTTACTTTATGTTTCTGAAGCATTTAGACTTTCAACTTTAATTCATTTCAATATGTTCATACACTAAGTCCTTAGAATGAGGTCTAAAGTTCGAATGAAGCCAGTGAAAATGTTTTAATAGGTAAGTAATAACAGCTTCTTGTCATTATGAGTGATGTTTGTGTCTCAGTTCCAAAACATCATGGTGAACCAGTGGTAAGCAGAATAAGTTGCTGTCCTCTCTGCTGACATTGTACATCTTGTGTAAATCTTGATTGTAAACTAAGTTCTTAGTCATAATACATATTCTCACATTAAGCAAGCAATTAGAAGTATTGAATACTTGGGACAGAAGGGACTTAAGCATCTAAATTATGGGTTATATTATCTTTAGAAACAGATGTTTCATTAGCCGGACCTGAAAGTGCTTAAGCCTGCTCAGTTTTTCCTTTCAAGACTGAAAGATGGGTATGCAGCTGAACTTCTGCTTGTGTGCATGACCCTTCAGTTTTAATGTTGCAGGTTATAGTCAAAGACATCTCTAAGTGTTATGTACAGTATTAAACAGGGAATATTAGATGTTCATAGCATACTTTACATTGACAAAATCAGTCTTCACAAAACAAACAAAAAACCAACCAACCAACCAACAACAAAAAAACTGTTGTAGAGGTTTACTTTCCTAAAACCAAAAAGAGTGTGGTAGGAAGAGTCCAATAATGTCAGTGGTTATTATGTTCCATTGTACAGGTGATGCAAAGGTGTTACTCCTCAAATTATTAGAAGAATACATCTGAATTACCTGTCAAACATTGATTTTTAAATGGAAACAATTTCCTGCTCTTCAGAAGCATTTACTTCAGGTTTCAATTAACCAAAGCTTTTCTCTTTCTCTCCACTGTGTTAATCTAGAACAAACATAAGTCATGGGACAAAAATAAAATAAAGTAAAATAAAATAAAATAAAATAAAATAAAATAAAATAAAATAAAATATAAAATAAAATAAAATAAAATAAAATAAAATAAAATAAAATAAAATAAAATAAAATAAAATAAATTTTTGCTTTTGAAGGACAGAATAGTTTTGAACAGCCACTATGAAATAATAGAAACTACATTCTCAGGTGTTCAGACTGCACAGTTTGTGCCTCCTTTTTTTCTTGCAATTTACAAAAGATTGTTAATCCCTAGTGGCATCTCTCCAGACAATGTGAATTTCAAGTATTTGCCCGGAACAAATAGCTAGTAATAGTGGATTTCAGTATTGTAATATGAAGGTTGAGATTCACTTTTATTTCTATGTGAGCATGCACACGTGTGTTTATAAGGGATTATAATGACTTGATTTTTTTCTCTCTCAAGGAAAGCTTTTTTTGAACTAGAAAAAAAAATCAAAGGTGATTGGAGAAGTGTTTTTGAGCTTGTATTAAATTCTTATGAAGGACTATCTTCCTTAGGCAGCAATCAAATTCAGTGGATTCAAGTTCCTATTTTGAAAATGAAAAGCTTATTTGCTGAAGAAAATAATATTTTAAAAGTATACAGGCAAGGTTATAATGGTTCATCCAGGGCTGTAGCATGTATTTAAAATTAAAATTTATCACAGAAATAAAAACAGAACCCTCCAGAAAATAGGGAAATAAAATGTTACACTGCTCCAGCTGTGAGTTTTCCTTAGTAGTTGTATGCATTTGGGGCCTCTACACACTCTTATTCTTAAGACTAGAAAGATCTAAAGATTTATACTTTGTCAATTGTAGGTAAAGGGAAACAAAGCTTAACACCTGGTCTTTGTGAAAAATGGCTTTCCTATATCTTTCTCATTTAATCAAGAGAGCTTTTCATTAGGCAACATATAGTATTGTTAATTCAAGTACGCTCGTGTGCTACTGTGCTCATTTTAAAGTAAATTTTCATGCCAAGGTCATATATGTCATATTTATATCAAACCAAATGTCCATCAGGCATTCAGTAATGATCTTCATGCATGCACAATAAAAAAGACCATCATTTCCTATATAATTAGTAAAACGATATTACTATGCTCTAATACTATCATATATTATGGAATTGAGAAAAAATGATATAGAAAGTTCTTAGAATAATCTTATATTTGACAGCTCTCAATTACAGATTTACCAAATCTATTTATCTTTAGTTACTCCATAGTTGTTTTCTGTTAATGTCTGAAAAGATAACAGCTACTAGGTAACATGTAAATGCTCCCTCTAGAAAGATTTGGCATATTTTCTCCTGAATGTAATATGCAGGTCTTAGCAAACTCTTGTGGTTCTTCTTACAAAGTGTCTAACCAACATGGCAGTGTCTATCATAGTGCCAATAGTAGCTAAATATCAAGAAATTCATAACATAAAATTGCAGGTGACCATAGTGGTCCCCAGCTTATTATCTTCAACTCCTCAGGCAGTTGATGGTGTCACCTATCACAACCACCAAAAAAAGCAAAAATGAGGTCCATGTGGAATGACAAAATTATTGTTCAGATTCTAAGCACAGCCTTTGCCTACCTATTCAGAAGCATAACTTTTAGCGATGATAATTATTTGGCTGAGAGAACAGTTGTTTCTAATTGCTTTGTTAGTTTAGAGAAAAGAGCTGTGAGGCAAAAGTTGTTAGAGCAGGTGTGGCAGGAGTTTCAGTGGTTTCTTCTAATGGAGAAGACAGGCAACCCATACGTTCAGCATTCAGACAAAAGTTGCGTACAGAGTCACATGCTCTGTATGTCAGTTTACAGGAAACACTAGTTGCAAAACTGATTTAGCTGGAACGCTACCATTCTGTAACAAGAAATACCATATTGGGGAAAATTTACTTTAGTTCCTGAATTTCGTATTCTGTTGAGAAAGACATTCTGCATGAGTGATGATGATAAAATCATACTTTTATTTGAAAAGTGGCATTTGGATTAAAGCAATTGCTAATGTTCTATGTAGGTATTCCATTGTCATACACTGTAACCAGAATATATAATGTTAAAATATTTAAAATTTAAATAAGGATTTGTAATAAAATAGAGAACCTGAATCTGCTCTTCAAGAAGATGGTGGGCATGATTCAGATTACTGGAGACATGTTGATTTAGTGGATTATAGGAAATGAAACAAGAGAGACTAACATGGCTATAAACAGCTCCCAGTCAGCATGGTTTTAGGCTAAGGATCCTGTGAATTCTGCATACTTCAAAGATGCAGTTCAAGCAATGTATAGCAGTGACAGCAGTATTATCAAGCACATGGTATTCAGTTTATAGAAGGCTCATTTTTTTTCCAAGTTACACCCTGTTAAAATAAGCATCCTTTACAAGGAAGGCAAGATACCTGAACTCTGAAAAATAATGCATCTAGGATCTGAAATAAAATCAAGTTTTGCTTTACCTACAAAATAGCACTGAGTTGATTATTAATTTTTCTTTCATCTAAAAGATTTCCCCTGAATTGAAATTCAAATGAAATTAGAGATCTGTAGGTATCTTGCTGTAAAACAAACAAACAAACAAACAAAAAACCTCAATTTGCAGCACAGGAAATAGAAAAAAAAAAAAAAAAGAATGAAACATGAGCTCATACTTTGACAGGCACTGTTTAAGTTTGAAGTCTTTCCTGTAATTCTACCAAGTCTCCTACATTTGACTTGCTTGTGCACTTGTGTTTGATCAAGACTTTAAGAAGCAACACCACAATGCATGTATACATGAGAGGCCTGAACCAAACATCTGAAAGGTCTACTGTATGTCCAACTCAGCTGCTGGTGTTTCTCTGCCTATCCTGTCCACTCCCTCAAGCTGACTCTATACCTACTCTTCACTTACTCTGCACTGTTCTGTGTTTTGTTTTGTGCTGAGTTACAGGAATGTGATGACTTCCATTTGACTTTGTGAAAGTGTTGGAAAAAATGTTTCATATGATAGACCAAACAAAAAGGAGATAAAAACACAGGATATTACATTTCACAGGCTACTGAGTCTATCTTCATAATCTCAGCAGCACCAAAGAAAAAAAAAAGTCTTGAATTTTTTGGTAGTGTAGTGGCACTTTAAAATGGGGCTACATCTATCAGTAGATCTCTGCAATACTGTCTGTGTTTTGAAGTGAATGCTGAGAAGACAAGGCCTTGTCCCTCAAGCCTAAATTCTGATGACTGATACTACCATGGGTCCATGTGGGTGCGTATACATTTTCACATGTACACTTGAATTTTATTAAATCTCAGATTTAAACCACTCTTCTCCAGGCATCATTTCCAAAGCACTGACCTAAAGAGACCTAAATTTGGAGAAAGCACAGAGAGAAGCAAACACACACAACTGAGGGTCATGAATATTCAAAGTATGATCTTACAAAAGCTATAGCAGAGGATCAAAGACACAATTTCTCTCTCTCAGTTAAAAAGTTCAAAAGGTACACTATGTCCCATCTGAAGAAAACTTGACATAAAAGGTCAAGTTTGATATACTTTTGACACAGCTCCGTGAAAATACGTTATCTTTGCATGTTGAGATGTGATCCTTAAGTCCTCATTCACACCTTTCTCTGACCTTATATCAACATTTTTGACTTTAGTAAACACTGTAGGAAAACCCTGTTGGCTTAGGTTTTGGAGCATTATTACTATGGACTGCAAAATTGCAAGTCTGTAAGGGAAAATTCTTCCAACTCTTTCATGAACATGAAAAAATGTTATTTTCAGAATCATGTTAAATTGCATTGTATTTGTATGTAATTAAAAATAAATAAATAAATCTTAATTAGCACTGTCTCAACTACGTACTGACAGCTGGCCAAAAAATATTTTTAACAAATCTAAAACAATTTTTTTGAAATTTCAGATCTTCAAAAACTGTACAGAATGTAAGCTACAAAACATTTGTTATAAAGTTATGTCCCTGGAACTATTTCTTGTAAGCATGAAGGAAAAACCTGACAATTTATTCCTGCACAGAGCTGACTTGAATGAGTATTCAATGACAGTTAATAATTAAGGATATGAGTCAGATCGTAATTTAAATAAATATTCCTCTTTTTTTTTTTTTTTTTTTTCCCCTGGACCAATTCTAATGATGAAAAAATAATTGATTCTAGGGAAGTGTTTTTCTGTTTGTTTGTTTTTTGTTTGTTTGTTTGCTTTGTTTTTGTTTTTGTTTGCTTTGTTTTTGTTTTGTTTTGGTTTTTGGTTTGTTGGTTGGTTAGTTTGGTTTTGTTTATCGTTTTTTTCTCCACTGTTTGGACATTAATGGCTCAAGCATTTTGCCACTCTCTATATAAATAAGATATATACATGTATAATTCTTCTGTATTCATAATGCATAGCACTGTGCTGTGGTAAAAACAGATTTTACAATATCCCAGCTTGATATTTTATACACTAATACTAAGCTTCAGGTGAAACAAGTAGCCACTATAAGCAATACAATAAACCTCCCTTACCTTATTCTGTTTGTTGTTGTTGTTGTTGTTATTTTTGTTTTGTTTTGTTTTGTTTTTGGACATCAACACATGAGCAAGAAATAAGAAAATTGCCTTTTGTAGACATAATTTAGAAGGAAATCCCAAGTTATGCTGCTTTACTAGTGGTAGCATATACTCAAAAATTTATTATCAAATGATTAACTTTCATAACTTTTTACCATCTTGTCTATCCAAAGTCTCTCATTTGTAGTAAGGCTAATACAGATCACAGAGTTGTCCTTCATTTTGAAGGAAGTTCATTGCTATCTGAATTTGCTGGTAATACTATTTGTCATTTAATTTTCCTGCATAAAATTTAGTGACTGAGGCTGCCATAAGCACACTTCATAGAGAATAGTTTTTTTTTTTTTCATAGAACATTGCAACTGCTAGTGTGCTGTGCATTGCCTTCTTTGCTTCTGCCTTGCTAGCCCAAATGTTCCAGTGCTGTCAGAGACAGTCAGGGTTGTCTGAACCAAGACATGTCAGCAGTTTTCATCACCATAAAGTGTTACCAAATGATAGGATATACATCTGGCATGCAGCCTGAAGGAATCATAAATCTAAAGGGAATGGTAAGCAAAAGTAAATGTTAGTTACCAGTATCAGTTTTTGACTACACAGTTAGGAAATCTTCTAGAAATCGAAGCGCCAAAGTCATTTCTGTCCCTAGGCAAGTCTGGTATTTGTATCACTGGAAATGTCAATTTCCTATAGAGGAGCAATTGGATTGTGTGAAGCAGACTGAGGAACTAATCAACACATTGCCTCAATGGGACATTCAAAAGTGATGTCTTTGTTTCCTCTGTTGCAAGCTAGCATATATTTCATATGGATGCAGTTAACAAGTTGAGTTTCTACAAACATGTTTTGACCAGTATTTTCTATAGTAGATGGAATTTCTGATGTTGCTACCATTGATCACAGTCAGCTGTAATGCTGCTGCATCCTGTAACCTGAAAGAGATCAGGTCGTGTCTGTACCTGGATGGGAGAACTCCAGCTGCCACTTTTCTGTTAAAACATGTGGATATCAGTGACTGAGAACTGGTTGTTCTTTTCTTTGGCCTGTTAGTGAAAGATTGCTTCTGGATGGTGCAAAAGGCCAACGTATGTGTAGAAGTGTGAATTTTTGACTGAGACATAACAGCATTCTTTTTAAGACCCTACACCACTTTTCCTCATAGGATAGGAATTTGAAAAATGTTCATTTCACTAAACGTATATATAGAGATATTTCCTCTAGAACCTCTACCTGAATGGTCAGTGGTTAGTACTATAGTAAAGTACTATGACTGTCATTTGTGGCTCTGATCTTGGCTCTATGCTGTAAAAGCTGCATTTCAACTGTGCCTGTTTAACAGTAATGGTTAAAGTTATATGTAACACATGACTATACATAAAACATTTTGGGCAAATAGCATAGCTTTTATGATTCAATGTTATGTATATTAATAAATATTAAGAAATAATAGTAATTGTATTCACATTTACTTCAGTGAATAGAAAGAACCTGAAGGAACAAGACACTTTAGAAAGTGAACAATGAGATAAATAGTATTTCATAATAAGGCAATGAATCTAACCCTAACTCAACTATATAAATAACTGCTTTTTTACCAGGATGCTGTTTTGTGACCTTCATGAAATGGATTTGTTTTCATACTTTGGTGTCCACATCCCAGCAGAACACTAGCTTTTTACTATATGGTCTCTACATTTGCAAGGCCCAGATGGCAGCTTGGATTTGCTTGTCAACAGCTGACCTATTTTTTTGACATCCATAGTAGATTCCTCCAAATCCAAAGAGAACTTGGAGTACTCCATATGGTTTTGTTTGGGGCTGCAGTTTGCAATCCTGTCATTTAATAGTTGTAGAGGTAGCTACTAAACACTTAAATGTCTGAGCAAATCATAACGCCTTTCATTGTCTCCCAGTATCCAAAGGATTAAAACAAACAACAATAACAAAAAAAAAAAGGTTGCATAATATTTTCTGTTTCATAATTTCTTTTTCCTTGACCTTTATTAGTCATTTTAACAGCGGCAATTGCAGCTACATATATATTTTCTGATAGTAGCAAAGTTCTGTTTGTGATCCTGCTCATTCTCTGATGTGATACATTTGGTATTTTCCTATGGCTCTCATCAAGTTCCAAACTTGTTCCAAATTTATGCCCTTATGCTTTTTCTTGGATTCCTCTTCTGAGACTTTGGTGCCAATGAGTAATTGGCAGGGTTTATTGTTCTTCTGCACTAATACTTACATCATTTGGTTTTCCAAATTGCTTTATTCCTTCTCTTGGCACAAGACAGTTTAGAATGTGTTCCCTTGGCCTTTCATACAAATGTATGAAGGAGCACCAACAGCAGATGATGTGGTGATAGCAGCCGGTTTGGCACCAGGACTGGCAGCATCAGAAGCCTCAGCAAGAACAGAGAATGCTTTTTGCGGCAGTACCCTCATGCTGTGTCAGAAAGCCAACCTGCTTCTGGCTTTCTTGTGTGAGGGAAGTTCTGGTTTGATTATTTCTGTTTCAGCTTTCCTCCATGTATGATCTTATTTAGAGAAGGGAAATAGGATGAAAGTTATTTTTTTTCTGCCTTGCTCCAATGTGTATTTGAGTGCTGCTATGTAGGTTTTTTATTGCAGAAGTACTTTGTAAATGGATCCCACGCAGTTCTCTATACAGATCAACCACAGTAAATGAAATTAATACAGTGGAATAGTATAAAAACAGAAACTGTAGATAAGAATAACAGTGTAGAGTATGTAGTTCTTTCTTTCTATGCAAGACAGCATTACAGTGTTTTTTCCAAGCCACTTAAAATGCACCAAATAAAACAACCTATGGCACTTTCTTAGTGAGATTGTTCTACTGTTTAATAGATACCACTCAGGAGGTTTTATTTGATATTCAGTTTACATTTTCACTCTTGACTTTACCATAAGTACTGCATTTAGCAGTGACTGAGGTTCCTACATGAACTACAACCATTTTTAAAATTACAGACTCTATCTCAGTCTTTTTAGAATTACCTTATTTCAGCAAAATTTTGATGGAGCACATGTTTGGATCAAATTTGTATTGCAATGAATTCATATGATTCAGGAAAATATTGAAGACTGCTAAAGACAGCTAGTAGTCCAATTTGGTTAAAACAAGTATTAAAAATTTAAAATTAATAAAATAAAATGTTGCATATGATTATTATGACTTATTTATACAGTAATGTCTTTGCTCTTTCAGCAACTCTAGATATTTAATCTGGAGTATTATTCAAAATAGTCTCCAACAATTTTAGTTCTATGCAATACTTTCATATCATTTAAACAGCTCTGATCATAGTGAGGGATTGCTGAAATATCTTTAGTATATTGTCTCCCAGTTCAATCTCGAATTTCTTCTATTTCTAATTAATCATAGATTCATGGCAAGAGTTACTGGTCACCTTGCAATTCAGTCAAATGGGATTGAGCAGTATTGTGGGAATGAGTGTTTTTGATTGTATTTCATACTCTTTCACTACTAATAAATTTGGAAATAAAAGTCTGATATTGATTTCCTGTGTGTGTTTGCATTACTCTCCAACAGTTGTACTACTAATAAAAAATAAATTTCTTATAATTTCATTTGTTAGCAAAGGAAATTGGCTATGTAAAATAAGTCAACAAATGAGAAAAATATGGATATATATATTTTTTTACAAAGTCATTTCTCTTACTGTTTTATGGTAGTATTCATCTTCTGTAGCTCAAACATAGATTGAATAAGGTCCTATCTAGGAATTAAAACCAACAAACAAAAAATCCTCTGTGAGTCATTACAACAGAAACAAAGTTTACTGTGAGGAAATAAAAATGACTACTATCCTACTATCACTATAATTTCTAGAACATTATTCAAGTTGTGAAGGAGATCTTACTTTTTCTTACAACACAAAAAGTAGGTTGCCACCTGTGTCTCGCAACATATTTGTAAATAACAGATTGCACCAATTATGTTAGTGTTTTGCTGCAGTACATTAAAATGAAATGCAGCAGTAGGAATGATTTATAGCAGAATGTACCGTTTTGGTTTCTAAAGCTGATAAGCAGAGAAGCATGAATTATTAAACTGAGTAGCCACTTTATAGAAAGGCGAGTAATCAAGATTTGCTTGCACAAAACAAGAAAGCTGTGACTAATTTCATATAATGATGTTTGCCTAACAAAAAAGTACATTTAAAGGTCAGGTTAATAGTGGAAATCTGATTTCAAGGCAAAGAAACACCTTTGCTTTTTCTGTGTAATTCTACTGGCACATACACAGTAGAACATCAAGTTTTGAGTGAAATAATGTAGAATCACACCATTACTTCAAAAGGAATAGCAAGGGAAAAAATAAATAAATAAAAATAAAAGATAATGCTTTATTTTAAAGCCAACAAGATATTTATTTTTTTTTTTGACATTGTAAAGACAAAGACCATAAGATTTCAGGTGTCATAAAAAAGTCTTTGAGTGTATCTTAAAATTTAAAATGAGTTTACTATTCATAGTTGGTCAGGAATGACTTTTAATAATTTGGTTTTCTATGTAGGCTGAAACTAACTTTAAAGAGTAGCTTCTTTTTTCCCTGTGCTTCTGACCCTCCTCTCTGTTTCCAGTTCATCAGAAGACAAATGCACAGATGAGTAAATACATGAAACTTTTTTCTCTCTACATAACCAGAACCAAAACAGTAAACTTCTTTGTTAAGACAGATGTTTTCTCTCTAAGTCAGTTCCTATGGTTACAAAATTCTGTACCTTCTGTACCAAAACAATATCAACTGTGAAAGTCTCAAAATTAGAGTACTTGACTGAAAGGAAATAGCACAGAAACATGCTTAGGGGCATATCCAGAGCTACAATTTTAGGTGAATAATTTTTCAAGGTTGACAAAATTAGCATAAAGCATTTAGGTACAGTAAGTAAGGAAAACAAGTAAAATAAAAATAATAAAAATAAATACAAAAATAAATAAAACATGGACTCTGCTGTATGATGTTCAGTTTTGTCCTATGTTTTCACTCTATAAGAATGCAGAGTGTAATCTTGTGAAAGCAATGAATGTCATGTTTTTTGGATCTATGACTACATGGGCCAGTGAGGAAAGTTTCTCAATTTATGCAAAATTAGTAGAAGTCTGTTCTGTACTTTCATTTTGATCCCTGGGAACAAAGTTCCCATTCTCCTGCTTCCAGAGGATTTCTTTACTACTGACTTATTGTTTGGGAACCATAGGATTTCACATAGTTTTCTGTGTCCTGTTTCCTTCAACATTTTATCTTTGTGAATTTTCCCCCTGTTGATGTCTCTTTCTGGAAATACATTGTTTGCTTAATTTCTCCTACTTAGGAAGAGTTTCTTCCTTCTCTTATCTAATCTCAGCATACTCTTTAGCATAACTTTTAGCATAGGGGTCATTTTATCAGTTGTAAGATATTCTTAGCCTTTAATAAGAACTCTCATTTCTGTATTACCCCTCTCAAGTTTTCATTTGGTGCTATCATCATTGCTTTCCCTTACTCTTTTTTTTTATTTTGTCTGAGTACAAGATGTTCAGTTCCTTTTTGCTTTGCTCATATATCAAGAGTCTGAAGTACAACAAAGAAAAGAACACAAAGAAATTAATATCTGAGCCAGTCAGAACTATTTTAGCACTTTCACAACAGATATACTGCAAACAGACTTGTTATTTAACAATGACAGCCCCAATTCTCTTTCTGATGGCCTTTCAGTACTTCCAGCATTTGCATCAACTGTTTGCAAATCCTCAGAAATGGATTTAAAATATTTACAAGGCTTCGAGTGTTTTACATTTACTGTCACCTTGTAACAATATTGATCTTGGATGTGGGTGCTTGTCTCAATTTAGTAACACTTACAGCATTTTAGTTCTACAGTTTGCTTTGAGTATAATAAAATAAAAGAAAAGATTGTAGAGAAGTACAGAGTAAACTGAAATGTTTTTAAAGAAAAATAACCTCACACAGTGTAATAACGGGTCCCACATAACTCCCACTGGAAAAGCCTTTAGAAAGACTTCTCAGGGAGATAAACTGAGGTGCAGTGAGTGAAGGAGGGATTCCTTATAAAAGCAGAAAACCTCTTCCCATAACTAATGGAAAAGAGATATATAAGATACAAAGGATACTAAAATCCTTCTTGAAGTAGTTGCACTTTCTTAATGAAACATATGGTATCTAGATATCGAAGTGATAAGCTTTCATTATTGTTATTATTACTACTGCTTGTCTATATTTATATACTAAGGGTAAGATCTTCACTCATGAAATATCTTCCAGACAGACATACAGATCAACTTTGCACTACTGTCCATACAGAAAACACATCAGGTACTGAAACTGGGAACATTTCATGGATGGAGCCCTTTATAACTTGCAGAAGAGAGCAGAGATGCTGTGTCAAATAGCTTTTTACAAAAGTTTGTTTTCTCTAAACCCTGACAATTATGGTACTGGCTGCCCCTCATTTCATTAGAAACATGGTAATAAAGACTTATCTGTACTGAATCACATCTGATTTATTATTAATTTTAGTGTATTTGTGGTTTTCAGTATTGGGCATCTCTATATGTTTTGGAACCTAAAACTGTTTCTGTCATACCAGAACATTTGAGCTGTATAAGTATAAACAAATTTCTTCCCTTCTCCTTTCATATATAGGCCTCCAGAAAACCTGCAAACAGGCAACTGATAGAATAGACCTTACAGTCTTCAATAGTTCAACGTATATAGCTGTTACATTTGTAGTTACACATTTTTTAAAAATCAGTATAAAACCATGAGATATAAGGGACAGAAGTTCAACTTTCTAGTGCTCTGATTATTATACATTTGTTACATGTGTTTAGCTATGATGTTTTTCTTGCTACTTTCTTCACAACTTGGAAAGTTTGAGTTTATCACCCTCTTAGAACAACAACAACAAAAAAATCAATAAATTTGGAAGTGGCAAGAATTAGCATGAGATATCTTTTCTAGCTTTGCTTGTCCATCTACCTTCTCAGGATCCACTGAATCTTTTACAAAGAGAGAGTAGTAAGTATGTGGTTAAAAAAATAATAATAAAATAATAATAATAATAAAAGGCTTTGTTGCTCTACAGCTGTGTAAAACAAGTGCTTTTCTGGTAGTCTGTAGTCAGGTAGAACTCATTACTCCTTTATTCTCTCACTTTTTTCTTTTTCTTTTTCTTTTTTTTTTTTTTTTTTTCCCTCTAGTGTCAATGAAGGGTGAACTGTATCAAGCACTGGTATGATTTCACATGTTTTATTCTAATGCATTCAGCATATCCTTAAAAGTACAAAACTGTAATAAGACTATTCTAAAAACATAGCTAACTTAAAATGGTTACTATTGCTTTTTGAACATGCTAAGCACTTTAAAATCGGTTTCTAACAATACAGATATAACAGAGAACACACAAAAATTGCCACTTGTAAGTTAGAAAATAGTGATGTTTGCTTCAGTTTAGTCAAATCTGAAACTATGGTGAAAGCTATACATTTTCTGAATGTCAGGAAAAGTAAAGACAAAATACTATGAATTAACCTATGCTATAATAGAGTCTGCATAAATACAGGAAATAGTTCATATTCCTAAACTATGAAAGTTAAGATTTCTGCCACCTTGTATTAACATAGCAGCTAGGTGGGTAAAATACTTGGATTTGATTCATGACAACATGATTTCAACCCTTAATGTGAAGTAAAGTAAATGGATTTGGTTTTAAATACTTAACATAATATCCTAACCACTGGGCTATTAAATATTTGTATGTCTGCCTAACCCCTAAGCACCTCCTAAGAAAAACTCTTTACTTAGCTGGCATATTTTTGTCAGAGCTCTTATGGAGTTTTCTTGCTGTGCTAATATTATTCTTATCCTCATTCTCTATGAAAGTATCTGTTGAAAAACTGCATGAGTCATGCCATCTTAAAACTATTTTGGGATAACTACATCTTAATGGAAAGAAAAATAATCAGTTAATAATATAAGACAGGAGACGATAGACAATAATACTTAAGTAACATCTGTACAATGAATATCATATCTGAAATTCAGGGATTTATTAGATTTTTAGAAATTTACTGTGGTTTGTTGCCAATCAAACTAAAGCTTGAAGTACTTGACCCTTGAATACAACCTGAATTATTTTCATTTCTGTATAATAAAACTATTATTGCATTCAATACATTTATAGTTTTTATAAAGTTGTCTCTGTATGTATGATTTTTACAATTTTTACAATTAATGTACTATTATAGAGCTTTAAGTAAAATGGAATTTATTTCTGAGTTTTGTTAATATTCCTTTTAATGGTTCTGATAAAAATAAAAATAATTAAATAAAAAGAAAGTTCATGTTATAATACAAATGGTTCATTATAATATTCAAATAGTTCATATTATAGTTAATTATAATATGAATAGAATAATTTTGTTTTGGTAAGGCTGTTTTTCACTGAGCAATTAACTTGAATGAACACTTCTCTACAGCTCAAGAACCTGTTCTAGTATTACTACCAACATATATAATTCAAAGCACTGTTGTAGAGAATGGCTGCCTAAACCTGTACTTAAAACACAGTGTACACTTAAGTGTTTGTTGAGCTAGAATGCAGAATTAGATATTTGAAATAGAAACAGTGAGCTTTCAAAAACTGTATATAAAATCTTCTGCATAAATTCAGCATAGTAAAAGATTATTTATATTTTCTTTATTAATACCTCAAGTATGTTTCAGTGGATCATCAGAAAAGTAGAGCATGATCAGAGTTGAACAGAAAATGTTAGGATCAAAATGTGTATTCCTCCTGCTTCCTAAAATGAAGGTGGTTGGGTGGAAGGAAATACATGAATAAAGTGCTACAACTGACACTCCAAAGCTGTTTTCCACTGTCCTGTCTATGTATATACTAATATTGGCTAGCAGAAAGTAGTCAGATTCATGTTTCCAAGTCTTCCTAAATAAGCAGATTTTACTATGTGTTTGCTAAAATAGGTTTATTAATGTAATAGAGTGATGATGTATCAATTAAAACTAATCTATCTTCGAAGTAGAAACTGTTGAAACTTCTTTTATCCTCAGGAAGTGAGTGCATGAATCAGTAATTACAAAGCATTGCTCAGCTCCTCCATTTACTTTCATCTTGTGAGGAGATTAATAGCCATCCTTGGGACACCAGCTGCTTTCTATTTATCAGAGGTATGCCACAGAGGCTGGCAGTTCTGCTGGAGGACTAAGGGCAAGGCAGGATATGAAGAGGCAGCAGCAGCAGCAGCTTTAGAGTCAGACAGAGAGAGGAAAAGCAAGTGTTTGTGCATCTGATACTTCCAAGTGCTCCCCCCACTCCTTCTTTGTACACAGGTTACTTGTTATCCTTCTCAGCTAAGCTAGTTACCTAGACCTAAGGTCAAATGAATGTATTATTGCAAAGAACTGCAAATTAATTCTATTTGAATCTCTCTCCTCACTCCCCTGTCACACCCCAACAAACTGTAAGGCCACCTTTCAGCTAAAATTATTGTAATTAGTGTACTGTGAGTCATGAAATTTCATCTGGGAGAGCCATTTTGCATTTCCCATCTCTACTGCCTATGGCAAATCTACCAGATTTGTGCATCTTTCCATTTCATTTTAGCATTAAACACAGTATATTCTTGCAAGGTCAAAGGTGAAAGCTATGACAGTAACTTCCATATCTTTGCCTTCTAGTAAACTAAAGTAAAATATTTGTAAAGGCTTTTGTTTCTCTGCCCATTTATTTTCAAATGTTTGAATTGAATATCTTGTGTAATCAAAGTGATCAAAATACAGGTTATTTTGTTTTCTCCGCAGTACTAAAAAGGTATGTGAAAATTTACTCTTTTTTTTATCTTAATAGAACCTAGATTTTAACTCTGTCCTCAACTGCATTGAAAATGGTAGTATTGGACCTAATAACTAAAGAATGCTGTAAGAACAAATTTAACTTTCCAGAGTATTGAAGCTATTAATGGCTTACAGTTGATGTTAAAATACAGACAACAAATTTAAAAATTCCCATTTACATACAGAAAAAAAATCACATGGGGTTTCAATATACTTTAGATTTTAATATTAAGCTTTTTATATTTATATTCAGTTACTTGCACAAGATAATGTTGGAATATTTTTCCATCTTTCCCAGTCAGTATTCTTTTGTAGCAGTTCAGCTGCTGAGATACAGCACCACATAATCCTTTATATTTCCAAAGCAGGATTTAACAAAGCACTTATTTTAGTTCCAGTAAATGTTTGAAAAGTATCTTTTGAAGTTCATCTATCTCAATATTCTAGTTCATGACTGGTAAAAATAATGGAAAATAAAATGTATAAGTTAACTTGATATACTGTTCGCAAGATATTATTTTAAAATTCCTAGACTAAGTATTCACAGGTGAAAATTGCATAGCATTATTCAAGTCATGGCATGAAAAGAATGCTTACAAGCACTGTGAAAACAGTTATCTGTTACCTCAACTGAAACAGAATAATTTTCAAAACGATTACTGAACATTTTCTGCAAGCAGCTTACTGTGCAAATTACTTACAGAAATTTTCTGGCAAGTTTAAAAAATATAGTTTGTTTCATAGGATGAGAAATGATCATAATTAGCAGAAGTATAAATAGTTACAATTATACCTTTTAAGTTTCATCCAGCCTTTCTCTATGCTAAAGCAACTCTTCCGTCTTCTTTCTAGTGTCATTGAGTAAAAACTGAAAACAGATCAAGTATTTCAGAATTATATCATAAGAAATTTATATGAAAAGTAGTAGTCCTGACTAGAGTGAGAAATAAATGGGTGTCCACCTTGTAATACAGCAACATTCAAACTTGCTCTGTGTAGACCTGTATCCTGGAACAACAAATGAAGTAGGACAGGGAGGTAGATTGAACGTATATTCTAGAAGCTAAACAGGGAGCAATGCTTTAGCGTGGTGATTTATCCATGCTAATATGCCCCGTTCATCAATAATGGTATACTTATGCTCATGTTAAGTCTAAGATATTTGCACAGAGCTTCA
Organism: Aythya ferina; assembly: GCF_964211825.1. NCBI lineage: Eukaryota > Metazoa > Chordata > Aves > Anseriformes > Anatidae > Aythya > Aythya ferina. The sequence continues at coordinate 15,144,906 of NC_140301.1, read as the reverse complement.
TTGCAAATGTTTCTGTGGTTCACAGAAACCCAGGACAATTCCATTTAGAAGGGACCTCAGTACATTTCTGATTCAACATCTTGCTCAAAACTGGGTGGTCTGTGAGGTTGGCCACTGGAGGTGAAACTGCAGTATCAATACTGAAAACAAAACAAAACAAAGTAACCAGAAATTTCTTTAGGTTTATATTTTTAAGAGAGGTCTGAATGCTGATGGTCTGATCTCCATGAATGAACAAAAAGTCTTCTGGAATTTCCAGAGATCAGATAAAGTGTCAAAAATAAAGGAAGGAAGGAAGGAAGGAAGGAAGGAAGGAAGGAAGGAAGGAAGGAAAGAAAGAAAGAAAGAAAGAAAGAAAAAGAAAGAAAAGAAAGAAGCATTAAATAATTTTCCTTTACTTATACTGATGACATCTCTCTCCTTTCATCTGAACTGGCAAACATCCATATAGTGAAATGTAATGTAATAAGAGCTTAAATGAAGTCCTTCAAAATTAGTTGGTTGGGAATACTGAAGTTTTGCAAGATTCATTTCTTTTCTGTAAATGTTTCTTTCTCCATTACAGCCTATATTCCTATGAAAATACATTTTAGTCAAAAGATGTTTTTACAGAATTATGAATCTTAGGGACTTACATACAATCACCCATGAATTCAACAGCACTTAAGAAGCACTCTTCTCTCCATGGTATATAAGATCATCACAGTATAGCAGTATAATAGATAGTGGTTATCTTAAATATCTCTTTTTTTTTTTTTTTTTTTTCTACTTATGAATAATCAGATCATAAATTGTAACATAGCTTTTGTTTATGTCTTTTAAATGACTCTTAGCTGTGACAGGAAGCTTAGTAATAAGAAAGACTAATTTTGTTTCATGTGTTCTGGTCATACAAAATTCACTGGAGGCACGGTATAATCTCATTAGCCTTCCTCGTGCCAAGAGTTTTCTCTTGTTGCATTGATGACTTCCAGCATGTTTCATGTAAGTTTTATTTTCTTTTATCTACTATTCCTCCTTCTTGGAAATAAAAAGACAATCTGTCACTGGAAATGAGATAATTATGTATAATTTTGTTTTCATCATTATCCATATTCTATTACAGTACATCCCTGGGCAATACAAATACTTAAGTTGTGTGGATAATATTGCAAAGGACTTTCCTGGGTGAAGCATATATATATATTATTTTCATTATGACTAGCTAAGGCATTACAGTCTAATGTTTAGATGAGGGAAATTGGAGATACATGGCTTCTGCTTTCTATTAAAACTGAGCAAACTACGAATCAGCAAGTACATTTAGATGTGCATTTAGATTTTTTTTTCTTACGTATCTGGGAAAGACTTCATTATTTCATTTGTTATTATTCATAGTTATTAAAATATTTTATATAAAGCTGTTCCTGTGAGCTGAATTAACTATCTGTAGTGAATGATTTTGTTTGGCTATGTCCTTAGCAACTGAACCTTTCTAACAGCATAAGTAAAGGCTTTATTAGCAAAGCTGAGCCTTGGACAACTCCTTGGTATTAGATAATACATGAAGAACTACTTTTGTTGTGCTATAAAACCTCTAAAATCAACTGCATTTCTATCCACGGGGCCTCTGGTACATTAATGTGCCACTACTTTAAAAGTGTCTGCTATAATCATGGGGCCTGTTACAATTTCATGATTGTATACCATACATACAGTGATAACTTAGAAGGGGAAGTAAGTGTATATGGCACTTAATGTGTGTACACATACATATTGTATATTTTTATATGATTAGATAGTTATTTTCATATAATATTAAATATGTGTTTATGTATGACGTACGTCATGCTTTTGCAACTACACTTTCAATAACATCTATCCAAGCTTGTTTGATTTTGTTCATGTTACAATAGTCTGGCGGTTTGGGGATGTTAGCTTATTGTTTCTTTGCCTTTTATTTCAAGCACCGAGTAGTAAGACTTTCCTGTTCACTATTTCCTAAATATTTTTTTGAGATTTTTTATTCAAGTCATACATTTTATTCAGCCCAAAATACATACATATATATATATATATATATATTTACGGGAAGAAAAGAAGACAAAGTGAGCAATTGGATTCATGTTTTATAACTTAATTTTGGTTAAGTTTGAGGTTTATAATGATTAAAGTAGTCATATGTCTCATTTTATTAGTTCCCTTACCAGATAATTTTTCATGAAGCTCTGTCATGAAGAACTTCAACTACTTTGTCATCACCAACTGTATTTCTTCGTTTTTCTGTCTGGCCAAAGCAAAGAATCCTTATCCTAAAAGTTAGAATTGAGTTCAGCATTAATTAATTTTTAAAAGTTTTTTTTTGTGTGTGTGAATAACAGTTACTCAATATTTTTAATAACATTTATAAGAACTAATTACAAAAAGAGCACATTCTAGTGCTTTTAGGAGAATTTGGGAATTTGGATGTTGGGGAGTAATAGGGCCTGGAAATATATATTAGGATTTCTTTCTACCAGCTAAAATCCTCTCTTGGATTTTCCAGTAGGAGGAAATTGTAGATATATAATACCAAACCACAACATTCTGCTTTGGGAGGCAAGCTGTAGATGTACATAGTATTGCTACAGAAATGATAAGGGGAGTAAAAGGAGGCTTGTTTTTTTTTTTTTTTTTTTTTTTTTTTTTTTTTTTCCTACACGCCTTTTCAGCAGATTCTGGCTATTGACTGTAATTACTGAATTTAAGAGTGTACAGCACCTGTTTTTTTCTACTTCCCATTATTTCAATATTCATGCAATTTCTGTCATGGAAAAGCAGATACACACCTTCTTCTGACAGAAACACTTTGTCTTCCTGATTATTCACATATGTTGGACTTCATTTAAAAATATTTTGTCACTTGAGGCTTATATGTCACCGTGCATACAAATGTTCCTGAAAACAGCTTAGAAAAGGAATATAAAATGATAATATTCTACTATGTGGAGGAGAATTTGGAGAAACAACTTAAAGGGTATTTGAAAGGGACAAAAGTAATAAAAATAAGACTGCTCTTTACAAGTCTTTCCTCTTGTATGGATCTTGGATTCTCGTAACTACAGCAAGACTACTATTAATTAATAAAGAATTGTTCAACACTAATTTTTTTCTTTCATAGAGAAAGGTTGGCACGTTTGAATTTTAATGACAAAAATACCCATTGTGTGGACTTTTCCCCTTTGCTTTTCATCTTGCTGCCTTTGGGAAAATATATTAATACATAAAGCACTGGGATTAAGCCAGCTGTTTTCTGTCTTCCGACTTTCCGCTAGCCTTGAAACCATAGGGTCCACAGACCTTCAGGTTCTTGTGTGAGAATAAGGCCACTGTTCAGTATGAAGGATGATTAATGTCTCTGCATCACTACCCCGAGGAACTGACCTTCACACTGGTGAAACCTGAATCAGTGAGAAATCCCTATCTCATCTTTCATTAAAATTACCCATCATGGCCAAAGCACAGCTGAGATATTGGACAGTTAAGTGAATCACAAAATGATCTTTTATCATCAATAAATGCAAGTTCTGCCATGTACAGTTTTTTACAAATAGTAGCTGTGTAGGAATTGAGGCAAAGGAAATGTGTGTATGTGTGAGGAGGAGAACAATGCATAGCACATGATTATTTTTCCTTTCTCCCTCACATGGCATTTCTGTTCTTAAATAGTTCAGTGGTAATATTAGCAATTACATGAATCATGCTACATGATTTTAACTTTCTTAAATGTTATATAACAATAGCTTAGAAGTTTTAGAAATCACTTTCATTATGGCTATGAAACTGTTCAATTATTCAATATTTTATTTATTTATCTATATATTTTAGGAACAAACTGTTTTCTGAGCATTCTTTCTATTGCTTTTGGCAAATTATCCCAGAAATTCTGTCTGTCATACTCTAGCACTTCTACATCTTAACAGTACTGCAATTAGAGATATTCTTTATTTTCTGTTATATTTACACCTCATTCCCTAAGCATCAATCCCATGGACTTCCAAATAAGCAGACTGTGTGTAAGTACTGTCTGCTTCCAGTATTTGTAGGAGGTATTTGTTTCTGCTTTCATTTCCAGGAAAATGCCTGGAATCATTTAAAAGGAATCATTTAAAGCCAATGGAAAAAAAAAAAAAAAAAAAAAAAAAAGAGAGAGAGAGAGAATTAAATAAAATAAAAAATAATAGATAATAATAAAATAAATGTTTTAAAATAAATAATAATAATAATAAAAGCAGTAAAAAAGATTATCATGCTAAGCCAATAGCAGTGAAGCTAATGGCAATAAATATTATTGAATGTAGTGGTACAAATGCAAGTCCTAAATGGAACTGTGATATTGATGAATTACATAACAGGGAACAGACATATAGAAAGGTCAGAAATTAGTAGTAAAATTTCATTGCTGTAAAGAAGACTTATGAAAAAAAAAAAAAAAAAAAAAAAAGAGAGATTTTTTTCTTTCCAAAAACTTGTATTTGATTAAGTAGCATTTTAATATAACTAATATTAAATTTACAATTTAAGTATGTCATGAGCCCCTGTATTTTTATAGTTATGTGTCAAAATAGATTCAGGAATAGAAGAGGAAGAATTTCCACAGCTATGTAAGTTCTAAATATTTCTGGAAGCTTGCATGTACTTCTAGCCTCTATTTTTAATAAATAGTACTTTAATATTCATATCACAGTGACAAAACAAGGGGTAAAGGATTTGCATGTTTGTATTCAGGAAAATAATAAAAAATAAATACCAAAGGTCCTTCAAACTTCATTGAAGAAACTAGAGCTGAGCTGACTCAAAAGTTACAAAGGAATAGATAAACACCTATATCAAAAAGCTCAAAATCTTAAGGAACTTAAAAAATATATCCTCAGAAGTCTGCTGAGTAAGATTGTGCTGCTGTTTGGGACTAATATAAAAAATTTGGATAGCTTTTTATTGGATAAATATTCAGTACGGTTTGCTTGTTTCTTCCTTGGTGCTACAGAAATGTTGATTGCATTCATTGCAGTACTTGTCAATGTCATGGCCCCTTTATGTTCCAAACTGTAAGTAACCTTTCTAGGATGGCTACAGCAACTTCTTCAGGTAATTTACATATTTAAAATACTTTAAGAACTCATTTAGGGAAATGAAAAGTGTTGCCTAAGTTCACTGTAATAGATTGATTTTTATAGTTAGCAGAACTGCAGAAGAATTTATTTGGGGGGGGGGGGGGGGGAGGAGGGTGCGCATGAGAAAGTCTGGACATTCCATTCTTTCTCATCTTTGCCTTATCCAAAGAATTTAGAAAATCATACACGTTCTTTCTTCTCTTACCTCTACCAGAAGCTATTAATTTACCTCACTCCAAGCTGATCATTAATTAACACTAGAGTGATGAGCTCGAGAAGAAAGAGAGACATGGAAGTACTAAGTCAGATAGTTGTGCTGCCTTGCAGCTCAGAATTATGAGATCAATGCCTAAGCTTCTGCTGTGAACTGTCATGAGGCTTTCATTAAATGGGTATGTTATTCACTTGCTTTTCAGTAATACTTTACTGAAAAACTGAGCTTTTGTTTTAAAGAAAACTTTTGTTCTGTTCTTCCTTTTATTCTTTACTCTCTAAGAACTTGTCTGCAGGTCTGTGTCAGGGCCTGGACCAGGGAGATCCAACAATGGTTGAAGGTCAGGACATGAACCTGAGCATAAAGCAGCTTTGGGTGAAGGGCTTGCCCTGCAGATGTTCCTGCAGAGCTGTCCCCCCACAGCCACCAGCAGCACTCTCTTGGAGCTGGCCTCTTGAGTCCCAGCAGCCAAAGCCTAAAGAGAGCAGGGATACTGTCAAAGCCCTGGTAGTCAGTCACTGTAGCCTCTGACTGAAGTTAACTTGAGTTGTTCTTTTCACTGTTAGATACATTTCTGAATAGAATGCTGGTTATTTTTGTTGTGTCAGGTGTGAAGAGCGCCAGAACCTCCTCTGAGCAAGTGAAGCTTAGCTCTCCTTTCTCAGCATGTTTTCTGTATCTATATTTATTTTAAAACCCCACTCATTCATCACCCCTCTCAAGCTGAACAATTATTCCTTCTATGATGAAAGAAGAAACAACAGTCACAGAAACATAGGTTGACTTTAGTACTGACTCTGTGTCCTTACATTGTGGATAATAGTAGATAAACTACTTAATTACTCATGAACAATAAAGTTCTCTCCTGGAATTTCACCCCCTATCAATTGCTTATAGTCACATTTATTCACACTAGTCTATGTGAAATAGACAGTTACAATAATTATCCCAAACATGGAAAGCATATTTCCTTTTTAAATGAGTATTTCATAATTTAGCAGTACTTTAAAAATGAATTTAACACTCAGGAAAAGTGTTGACAGCCTTGGAAATTGACTTATGTCTTTATCTACAGAGGCTACATCACTAGCACAAGTACAAGCTTCTGTCATAATTCTCTAAAAATAAGCCAGCTAATTATTTGCTCTGCTCCCTTACTGGGTCTTTAATTGGGAAATGATACTGGAAGAAAGTTTTATGCTGCTTAAAGCTTCATGAAATGGAAACGCAGAGATGGAGGGGGAGAAGAAAAGATGAGTAAGAGCACTTCTTCTTTAATTGTTTGATTTCACAAATGTTTCTTCTAAAATCCATGGGTTTATGAATATGCACAAAGATAATGAAATAGCTTAATGAAAGACAGAAAATCAAATAATAAATAAAAATATATATGTTTCTTGCAATAGGCTATTATTTCTTCCCCTAAACGTATTTCCTTGCTGATGTTGAGAATAGTTGATCCACATTTTTTATTTTCTTCTTAGTCTACCTACATAAACATATTTTGTGGAAATGACATCATAGCAATTCAAGACTCTGGAGGCAGTTAGTATAGTATTGATTATATTTGGGTTCCACTGAGCTTTCAAAGTGGCCAATTGTTGGTTTATTTTTCAATAAAAATCAGAGCAGGCCGTATACTTCTTCAATTTGTGAATACTGCCCAAAAGTTTATGTTGCTTCCAGAAAGCAGATAATTATAAGCTGACATTATAACAAAGGCTAAAAACCCTTTACTCTTTCTGTACCTCTAAAACTAGCGACCTGCAAGGGGACAATCTAGTTGTCAGTCATGTAAGATTGAGCAGAACCTGAGGCTCTGTCTCTTATATGTCATAGAATTGCCCAGACATTGCTCTGGACATGACATGCTGTGGTGGTAGGAAGAATTTTCAAATCTACCATAATGAGCAGATATTTAAAGACTTTCTTTCCCAAAAGCAAAACCCAGAAGCAGTCAGATGATAACAGTTTTTATTCAGTTCCAAGTCAAGAGTAAATATACTCAAAAATAATAATAATAAAAATTGTGTATCTTAAATTCTGAAATATGTTTATAAAAATAATAAAGCTTACTGGTCTCATTTGACAATTTGATATCTTATTCCAATTCTGCAGAGTAATCAAAAGGAAAAATCGTTTAGGTACTTATTTTGGCCTATGCAATTATTGCATAAAACTATGATTTATGCAAAAAATCCTCAAGCAATTAAATTTTATTAGTGTCATGTAATAAAGTAATCACAGAGATCATAACTATAGCAGTGACTTTTTTACTTAAAGCAAATAAAATAGAACTTTTAAAAGCATCTAGAGATATATAGCTAGCATTTATGAGCAAAAACTGTTAATTATAATTAGGGGTCAGATGAGAATAAACATATGACTCAAACACATTTATTTTAGCTTTCTTTAAACTGGCAGTGGTGCACTGGAAAATGACAAACAGGCATGCTGTGTGCTATTGGAAAGTTGGGAGGAGTTCTATAGTTGCAGAGGCAAAATAGCAAACTGTAAAATAGGAACAGTAGTGCATATGTATATTTTTATCATAATTTTACAAGGTCAGAGGGAATAATATTCTGATTTGCATATTGTAGCTTGCCAGCAAAGTAAATGAGTGAGAAATGAATGCTGTAAAGAATTTTGCTTTGTCAGGGAAAGGTTAAATCTTGAAAAACAACTTATACGTTCTGCATGTATATAAAAAAATGCTCGTAAAACAGAAATGCATGTGCAAATGCATGCACAGAAAAACTGCTTTGAAGAAAATCTGTTCTCATGTAAGTTTGCATAGAACCTCTCATGTTTGATCTAATGCAAAGCAGAGCCCATCACAAGCAGCATATGCCTCATCTCCGGAAGTTCATGAGATCATCCTCATAGCAGATGATGAAATATAAAGGAGTCATTTCTTATTCATGTTCATTTATATGACAGCCACTGAATCCACACAACATGGAGTATTGTTTAAATCAGGAGATGTACAACTCGGTCACTTTTACATTTTACGATTTTCCTGAGGGTCATAGTGAGATTACAGTGAAACACAACTAGAGGTGTGGTGATATAAATTAAAGATGTAGGTGTTCTCCTGAGTTTTTATTATTGTACTGGTAAACAAAATATAAGCTTCAGTGAAAAATTTGCTCTACTTTGCACACTCTGTCCATAATGTGCTCTAAATCATGAATCCAATAGAAGTTAAAAGCTTTAAATTAAGAGTTGCTCTATTATACATGCAATTGTTCCTTTGTTAAAATTCAAGATTAAACATGTACAAATATTAAAACGCATATACAGTTAAGCACATTATAATCCTTCAGGTTAAATAGGTCTAAATAGATTTAACATGCTATTTTTAAATTTCACTGTGCAGTTAGACAAAAGTTGTTATATCTACAAAACAGGAACATTAATGAAGTTTTAACAACAATTTAAAGGAGCCTGTTTCACCTTTTCCAGTATATTTTCTCATATTTTACAGATTTCATACATCAGGGAAATAAAATTACTCTAATATTAGTAATGTTTTGTATATTAATATAAAGACATTAAGATCAATGAAAACCAACATCCTTTTCTACTACTGTTAAGAGGTGTGTTTAAATAAATCAAAAACATATATCTAGTTATGTTATGTTAAATGCTATTGCTTGCAGGCTCTGTCATGCTAATTTCTCATGTTGAAAGACACATGTATGTCAGTTATTAGCTAAACAGCCAGAGGATCCTTCAAAGAGACTTTTCCCCAAAGAACACACACAAGTTGCACTTGATACATCAAGCTGGGCTTCAAATACACATGTGGATATAAAAATAAAATTATTGGTAATAACATTGTCAGGGAAAAAAAAAAAAGAATGTTGTACTGACAGAACATCAAATTAATTTGCAATTGTTCAAAGCTAAAAGTATCATATTGAATGAAATACTGTATGTCCTCTACGAGAACATTTTGCCTTAGTACAGACTTGTCTACTGCTCATCCTGTATTATAGATTGTCAATGAAATGTTTTCATCTTTAGTCCAAATGATATGTATAAATACTAAAATTATGTAAAAGAAACTCTACATTCTCTAGAGTTTTTTGAATAAAACTTTGTAGAGGTAGAGAGAAGTGAAGAAAAAAAATAACATATGAGACAAAATAGTGTAAGTTGGTTCCTGGTTCCTCTTACCTTAGGTTTGTTTCTAGTTTGTCCTTTTGTATCTCATTCCTAGATGCATATGAAATGGAAATTTGTTTGAAAGCAAACTTAGTTGGGGTTTCTGGGCATAACAGTATTGCAAATACCAGTGGAATCAATAATACTACTACTACTAATAATAATAGTTGTGGAGCTTATTGGCTTTTAAATGTTGCCTAATTTTAATTTCAGAGATACATCTGTTACTATTATCAGAAGTGTCATAATACTATGAAATTTCAGCAGCATTTTGCAAGTCAAAAAACTTTGATCCTGTGTCTGATACACTGATAACTCAGTGCTCTTCTAGTAACTGCTCTGCCCCTGAACTCTGAGCTCTGTTTTGCATGTTAGCTTTCATCACACTTGCTGCTGTTCCTCTTCAAGTCTGGAATACTTTTAGATTGTTCAGTGGAAAGTTAGTCTTAGATCCAAATTTTGTATCAAACTTTCCTTTGTCCAGACTAGTACAGTGTTTTGCAGTAAGAGTTTAATATTCCTCTTGAACCATTTATTAACATAATTCTTATCTCCTTGATTTCATCTTGGAAGATTCATCTGTTTGCATGTATCAGATAATTAATAACATCATGATTCCTTTAATCATTAGAGTTCAGCTAAAAAGTTTTTAATTGTGACCACAAGAAAAACTGAAAATTAAAAATAGCGGTCATACTGATATTGCTTGTACAAGAAATAATAACATTCACAGACGGGAACATATCAGGAACAAGAAGAGAGAAACAGCTTTAGGAAACTTTAAATGTCAGGAGCCTTTAAATGAAAGTTCATAAACAAAGCTAAAAGTGTTTATAAAAGTCTTTATCATTATTTAAAAAACACTTCTCTCTTTTTCTTTTTGTATTTAAACATGATGTTGCTGTTTGTGCAATATACCAGATGGACTAAACTGGAGATACAGTTATTGCTTGTTTACAGAATAAACTTAGCAGAAGCACTGTGGTGTGTTTCCGTTGCTCTGACCCTGATGTAGAGATTATGTTGTAGGGCATTTAAGTCATTATATTGGCCTCTTTCTTCCTCATTGAAACCAATATGCCTTCATTTGTTTGTTTGTTTGTGTAGCACCATGAAGAGCTGTCTATTACAGATCATTTGTTTTGGAGTAAACCTAGGTACCTATTGGTAATGTAATCTATTATATGGTCCCAGCTCTACCAGCTTTCTTTCAGTCTCTATTTTTTACTCTGAAACTGAATCCTCTGCTGTCACATTGGTAGTAACAGAATACATCTTTTTATATTCATTGCAAATGTTGATGCTATTTAAAGTAAAATTTCAGAGAAGTCTTTGCCACATTCTTTTTCCTACTTTGCTTTCTACTGCAAAAAGTACTACTGCAAATTTATGGTAAATTTGTTAAGAATCTCAAAACAAAACTTTTAGGTCTAGGAAAGCACAATATTCTTCATCTAGGGTCTGACTGATCTCTCTTGGTGCACTGAGCTGGAAAGACTACACTTTTCCCTCCAAAAAATCATATTTTTTTCACTTTATAAAATAGCCATTAATTTATAAAAGGAGCTGTCACTGGCAAAGAATGAATGCAAATGAATCTACAAACATTAAAGAGGAAGTGGAACCTGAAATGCAATATGCCCAGGAAGGTGGTGAAGTCACTGACCTGGGGGTGTTTAAGGAAAGGTCAGACATGGTGCTTAGGGACATGGTCTAGTGGGTGATATTGATGGTAGGGGGATGGTTGGACCAGATGGTCCTGGAGGTCTTTTCCAACCTTAATGATTGTATGATTCTCTAAGTAACAGGAGACAGCTATTAGTACCATAGTAGACTTTTCATGAGGGACAAGCTCACTTTAAGTTTAAGGTCTTCATATTTAAGAAATCCTCTTTCAATGTCACAGAGACTAGCAGCCAAGCTGTTTAGTCCTTCTTAGGAAATCAATTTACTGGGGACTTAGGGTTTTGATAAAAAAGCTCCCTCTACAATATAATACTGTTAATATTAATAATAATATTATTAATATAATAATAATAATATTAATAATACTGTAATATGTCTGTGTGCAGCCTATTCAAACACAGCTTTGCTTGCTGGGCAGTCTCTGATGGTTTGGGGGACAGAGGAGAAGTAGGGATGAGTAGACATGAAATCTGCCTGTGTGTAGCAGCTCCTGATAGAACTGATGTCACAGACAGAGATATTGGAGCATGCTGTGGTTGGCAAGCACAGTCATATCTGGTTGTTATGTTCACTGCTGGCAATGGCAGTGGATGCAGGCAAAGCACGTGCTGTCTTTGAGACCTAGTATCAGTAGGTGCCCATTCTCTTAAACAGGTCTCTAAACCTCATTACTTGGGATAAGATGGCTCTGCTGTGACTGTGTGCACAACCATTCTGTGGTTAGGTTCTCATATACAATTCCTCTCTGTTTCTGGAGGATTACTAGCATGAAAACATAATCAGTCTTGTAAAGAAAGTAAAGGGCAAGTCCTGACTGTCTTGAAGGCTTGGTGAATGCACAGGAGTGCTTCCAGGTCTGGGCAGTCCGAAACCCTGTGCTACGAAAAACTGCTTGCAGAGGGAGGATATCCCTCACAGTAATTTAGGTGCTCTTCTATCACTTCAGGCTGCATTCCAGTCTCACCAATACCAGAGATGCTACCAGAGATGGATGTAAACCTGGCTTTGTATTCTTACCAACTGCAGAATGAGATAAGAATATGTATCATTACTATACAAACACACACATACACAAATAGCAAATATTTCCATTACTGTATTTACTATTGGTCTTCCTATGCCTGAGTTTATTTTTGAAGTTTTTGAGGGGAGGGTGCTGCTTTTGCAGGAAGCCTCCAATCTAAGATCAAATCCTGTGTGGGCTCTTAAATATCAGTTGCTATTGCATTTCTTATGTGGGCAAAGGTTGAATACTTTTGCTGATGATTAAATATTGAAACTGCAAGTAAGCAAAGAAAGGAATTGCGTGGCCAGACTGCTTGGAGAATTGCATCGCTGTTTCCATGGTTTATGATTTTGTATCATGAAAAGGCATGGGAACTCCTTCTGGGTATAAAATAATAAATTTTTAAAACATGGAATATGGAGTGTTTTGAGTTAGCATAGGAAATGAAAGTTACTTAAAGATGAGCTCTTAGTGACAGAGATGTAGCTTGCTTTCTTTTTTTTTTTTTTTTCCATTTGTTGGTTTCTCTTTCGCTTTGTAATACTACAATAAGAAAAATCAATATTAGTAATAAAATTGGATGCTATTTTAGGTGTTTACATAGTCCCATATATACAAATAATAGAATGGCATTACTTCCTTTCCTCCCTGTTGGCTGTCTGAACAGTAGTTAAATTATTCCCAACTGATATATTAGGAACTGTCCAGATGAATAAAGCCAAATTTACAATGGTTTCTGAGGCAACATAACAAAATTTTAAAGATAAACTTAATGATTTGTTGTATGCCCTTTCTACCTGTTGTGCTCAGTGCCTTTCCCCACTATGAACTCATTTTTTGAAAAATACATACAAGCCCCATGGAAAAATAAATGATAACCATTCTACCACACAGAAATCCACTCTATAACCCCCTACTGTTCTTGCTTTTCTTTTAAATATATTATGAAGGAGTAGCAAAACATAACTATAGAGTTACTCCATTAGATGGAGTGAAAGCTAACATTAAATTTAACCTAGAAGTATATATGTATATATATATATATATATATATGAAATTTATTTTTAACCAAAGGAAAAATAGTTTTAAGTAGAATTATTTTGCTTCTCATAAGCAAACATAATGTAGTGAAAAACACTTAAAATGAAAAAAATCTAACTAGATTTGTCACGTATTGAAAACACTAATTCCTTAGAATGTAGTTTATAAAATGTCTTTAATAGTTCACTCTATCATAAACACAATTGTTGAAAACCACATTAATTTTCTAGAGAGGGAAACTTGCCGTTTTACCTCCTGATAAGGTTCATTTCATTAGGTCAAGCTGGAACAGAAACTATTATAGCTTTTCAGACCAAAGTTGCTGAATGAAGGAGATTGCATGCTTGCTAAATGACAGAAATAGCTCTGAAAACATGTTTTTGCAAGAAATAAATCTACTGCACAGTTTCAAATCAGTGCATCACTGTGGTTGCAATTTGTTAGACATAGATGCTGATTTAAAAAAAAAAAAAAAGAAAGAAAACAGTAGAGGGAATGGTAAAAGAAAAGTGATGGAGATTTCTTTTTTACCCTTTTTAAGAGTAGAGACAACTGGAGGAAATTTGGAATGAGAAGAATTTCTGTAACAGCTTGCTAAGATCCTTCCCAGAATACAAACATCCATTAATGAGCAAGAAAAGCACTGGGAAGGACTGCAGGGTTTGCTTATATTTCAACAGTTCTTTGTAGACAACTAGGCTATTCAATGAAGTATCAACTAGACAAACCTGTAGCTGATACAGGTACTATCTAGCTGGTACTGTAGCTGATACATGTACTAGCTGATACTATCACCTTTTGAGAGAAGGAGAATTTGCTTATACCCCTTTTACATGCATGTCTTATGCCTCAGCTATTAAATTCTTCATTCTGAAGAGCTTTTCTAACACAGTTATGAATGACAACAGAGAGACCTGCATATGCTCTTGTCTTAAATATTGAAGGGTCTGATTTCTCTTGCATATCAAAAAGAGTGTAATGTCTCCAGGCCATCAACTATTAGTTGTTTCTTGTATTTTAAGGAAACATACTCCCTCAAGAAGTAAAACAGAACAAATAAATAGACTTACACTTCTGTATCTGTATGTGAATTTTAAACTATGCTAATTTTATACATAACAGTTGTTCCAGGCAGACTCTATTTACAGTATTCCTGTAGTTAGCAAGACATTGATATTCTCTGGCAATGAGTGTTTCCATAAGAAAACCTGCTATTGTGGTGCCTCATTCCAGTGCACCAGTCATATGTTATTATGCTTTTGGAACATCAGTTACATACAAGAACTGAAATTAAAATAAATTCTAGGGGGGGTTATTATTATTATTTAAAGCTAGAAATTTGAAGAAGGGCAGTATCAAAATATGCATTGTAAAAGTAGCTAATATCTAATATTCAGAACATGAATTTGAATATTCTACATTATGGCTGAGCATGATCATAAGATAAGACCTTTCTGCCGCATAGAAGAGAAATGGACACTGATCTTACAGGCCTGATTCTTTCCAGACATAACTAGCTAAATTAAAAGAAAACCAGCATCTGTAAAATGTTTGCTATGATGAGGTGAGGAAGAGATAGAGCATAACCTTTGTATTCAAGATGCATTTGATTGTATCTAGCTCTCTACATTTAATATGGCCATTGCTCTAATAGTCTTTCATTGCACAAAGATTTCTTTATTTCTTTATTTCTTTATTTATTTTGCAAGGACTCCAGTCCCTGCTGCTCTTTTAAAATCTTAAAAAAATGCATTAACACATTAGAGAAGTTCGAGCCACATGTCAGTGTGGCGTGATTGGATACAAACATGTCAATACCGAACCAAAACAGAAAAAAGACACAGATCACATTATAGGAGGGCACTGTATCAGAAAGCTACAATCATATTAATCAGGGCAGTGAATTTTAGTTGTGTGCTTGTATTAAGAACTGTTGAGAACTTAAATCTGTGGAAAGAGACATCTTGACAATTTAACTCATAATTTAGATTGAATGAGTCTGGGCATTAAAATCATCATTCATATCTCACTTCTTTATACGCACATCCTCTTGGCAGAAACACTGAAGAGGCTATACATTAAGAATCTCACTTCTTATCCACAATTGTGGTAAATCTTGAATTCTAAAAAAGATAGAAAATAGAAAAGTATAACTCCATAATATCTTCTTTGTTGTTATTACATGACGATGTGGACATGCCTGCTGCTCCAGTACACTGGCCTCTGTTTTGTTCACGTCCTCTGTGGACACCGCTCCTCCCAGACCCTCTGCTCCTGCGTGGGCTCCTCTCCACGGGCTGCAGCTCTGGCCCCGGCTTGCTCCTGTGGGGGCTCTCCATGGGCTGCAGCCTCCTCCAGTCCATATCCACCTGCTCCACCAGGGCTCCTCCATGGGCTGCAGCATGGAGATCTGTTCCAGTGATACCTGTGGGCGGCAGGGGAACAGTCTGCTCCACCATGGACCCCTCGACATCCCACAGGGGAATGTCAGCTCCTGCCTGTGGAGTACCTCCTGCCCCACCTTCTTCACTGACCTTTGTGTCTGTAGGGCTGGTTCTCACTCTTCTCTTCCAGTTGTTGTTGCCCAGCATTTTCTTCCCCTTCTTTAAATCTGCTCTCATAGAGGTGCAAACAACATTGCTTATTGGCTCGGTTCTGGCCAGCAGCAGGCCCCTTTGGAGCTGGCTGAAACTGGCCCTTCTAACATGGGGCAGCTTCTGGACTCTGCACAGAGGCCAACGCTGCAGCCCCCTGCTGCCAAAACCTTGCCGCATAAACCCAATACATCCTGAAGGACAAATATACCTCTTGCAATTTTCTTATCACATTTCTACATTTCTAATTTAGTTTTATTAACCAAAGGGTTTTTTTTTTTTTTTTTTGGTCTGTTGTTTTGTTTTGTTTTTCTTAATTGCTAAACAGAATTGCTCATCAAGCTTCAAAAATCATTTTTTCCTTCCCATATTTGGTTACTTTCCAATACAGTTGTGCAGACTCAATCAAGAACTACATTTTGATCTAAGATAAGAAAGCCATCAGAAGTTTCTATCCTGAACTTTTGAATGGGTTTTCTAAACCTGGACATAGAAGCACTTAAGCTTAAGGGGAACCATACTCAAATATACTACACCGTGAGGGTTGATAAAGGTTTGAGAATTATAAAAATTATTCAGATCAGAAACTGGAGAAGGCAGTTGATGAAACAATATCAGGATGTCTGAAAAGAGTTGCCTATGGTATCTAGGCAGACATCTGTAAAAAAGGAAGGCTTTCTTTATATATCATCTTTGTCACCTAAGGACAGACAAGCTATGCAGTAAGATGGGGAAAAAAATCCTAGGACAAAGAGGAAAGTGAGCAGAGCTGAACCTTGGAGAATCAGAATAATGTAATGAGTTAGGGAGAAAAATGAAGATATATAATATGTAGAGGTATAGTTTGCACAGATATGAAGAGAAGTACTTCAGTGAATTATTCACGGAAACAAACTATTCCACAACTTACCAGGCTTTGCAATATTAGAACTGATTCATCAACAGATCCATGTACGGTAGAGAACTATTTCAGATGGGGCTATGTTTGGGCATACTTATACATTACTTGTCTTGTAATAAAGTATTTGTGTAGTTACATGTGACAATAGTATTATTATAACATTTTTATTCATAACATTTGTTCTTAAAAGGTGGTTTGCAAGATTCTTCTAATATTACAAAACATATTGACCCTTTACCATTTGTTTTAAAAAATCGGTTTTGGCTCAGCCCCCATATATTGCTTCAATAATCTGCAATGACTTCTAGAAAACAGTTCAAATAATTATTATCAGCAAAATGGTTAGCTCAGCTAAAATATGACCTCTCTAATATATGTATTTGGATTTGGGGAAATGGGAAAACATAGATGAAGTTAAAAAATGCTGGAATCATTTTCTAGCAGTTTAGAGGTACAAGGATTGATAGGAAAGTGAGTGCAAAACACTTTCCAGTTATACTATGCTATAAACTGAGAGAAAATATAATGATTAAGTTCAGTTTTGAAAATCTACTCTAATGATGAACATAATGGAGACTCTCTATGGATGAAAGTAATTTTTGCTTATAGGTATTTTGTGCATTTATATTATACTGTTTTTATTTATGTATTTATGAATAATCTATGTCTTGTGGTGATATTGCTAAGTAAAACCAAGTAAAATACTTACTCAGTGCTTATTCCAATCTTTGGATATTACCAGGCTATATTTTATGAAGTTGGGTAATATTAAATCCCTTTTGGTCCGGTACATAAATCATTTTATAAATGTAGTTTACATAATTTTCCTTTCTTGTCATGGAGTGACTGAATATCCTGTAATACCACTAAACTGTATTGTGTCTCATAGCAGTAAATTATTTGTTCAACAGCATTATGCGTATTTCTCCTTTAACTATTTGACAGTAAAGTGATACTAAAGATTGCTTCAATTTAGCAATTCTCCTGTCTGACATGCAAATCTTAGTGGACAGACAAAAGCATATAAGGTTAAGCCACTTTAACCTAAGAGTACTCCCCTAATCCTCAGTGAAACTCTTAGAAGGAAAACACAGAGTCAACAGGCTGTATCTAGATATTTCAGCTGTAATATATGCATCAAATCATTTATAAATGAAACAACTTGCTTCAAATTCTGTGAAAACAGCTTGACAAAGGCACCTTTTGGTTAAGAACAGATACATTTGTTTTGTACAGCTACATTTAAAAAAAATAATAAAATTATCCCAAGCATTGAGTAAATCCCCAAAATGCTATCTTTTATTGGGAGGTAAAGGTTACTAGGATATTTTTTCTGACAGTCCTCAGTTATGGCAGCCACATTATTTAAATAATTTTGTAACAGGAAAGAGATAAATTTTACTTTTAATTAGTTCATTAATTAATATGTAGTAATAGCCTTGAAAATAGCTCTGTATATATTTTATTTTGGTCTTTTAATTTATTTTTTACAAAAGAAGCTCTTTATCAAATGCTTTCCTCTTAGTTGGAATCTTTAAAATCATCAATAGCATCAAAAACATACATAAAACTTTATTACTATTACTTTGTTTAATGATGTCTCATTAGAAGGCAGCAGGATCAACTTTAATAATAATAATAATAATAATAATAATAATAATAATAATAATAATACATTTAGTTCTTACAGGGACAAGATGTTGCAGAACCCATTATAAATGGTCTCAGAAGGAGTTGGCAAATATATACAGAAAATTATTAATAGAAAATTTAGATAACCATTGATAGATAAGAGTAGTTACAACCTGTTGCTAAACACTGTTGAAAGTCAGTAATAGAAATGCGATTCTCGTCTAATTCAGCGAGTCAGCTGTGAAAATCCTTTCTTCTTTTCCATGTGTGAATTTTAGGTGGACAACTTCTCAAATGTAATAGCATTAAGCATAGAATCATAAAATAGTTTGTGTTGGAAGAGACCTTAAAGATCACCTGATTCCAACCCCCCCCTGCCATGGGTAGGGACACCTTTCACTAGGCCAGGTAGCCCAAAGCCCCATCCAACCTGGCCTTGAACACTTGGACGGGGCATCCACAGCTTCTCTGGGCCACCAGTTCCAGTGCCTCACCACCCTCATAATAAAGAATTTCTTCCTAATCTTCTAATCTAAATTTATCCCCTTTTAGTTTAAAACCATTACTCCTTTTCTTATCACTACACTCCCTGACAAAGAGGCCCTCCTCAGCTTTCTTATAGGCCCCCTTTAGGTACTGGAAGGCCGCTATGAGGTCTCCCTGGAGTCTTCTCCAGGCTGAACAACCCCAACTCTCTCAGCCTGTCTTTGCAGGAGAGGTGCTCCAGCCTTTTGATCATCCTTGTGGCCCTCCTCTGGCCTCATTCTAATAATTCCGTGTCCTAATTGTGCTGGGGACTCCAGAGGTGAAGGTGGGGTCTCATGAGAGCAGAGTAGAGGGGGAGAATCACTTCCCTTAACCTGCTGGCCACACTTCTTTTGATACAGCCCAGGATATGGTTGGCTTTCCAGGCCGCAAGCACACATTGCCAGCTCATGTCAACCAAAACCCCCAGGTATCCCATCAGGGCTGCTGATGGGGTCATCAATACTGACCCCTGAGGAACACCACTTATTACTGATCTCCACCTAGACATTGAGGTGTTGACCACAACTCTGAGTGCAACTATACAGCCAATTCCTTACCCACTGAGTAGTCCATCTGTCAAATCCATGTATCTCCAATTTAGAAACAAGGATATCATGGGGGACAGTGTCAAAAGCTTTGCAAAAGTCCAGGTAGATGATGTCAATTGCTCTTCCCCTATCCACGAATGCTGTAACCCTTTCATAGAAGGCCACCAGATTTGTGCATCTCCCAGCTTGGTGTATTACCCAGTAATCTTTGTCAGAAGAAGTATTAGATTTTCTGCTTCCCTTAAAAATTGGGGAGCATCTCCCTTGTAAAGAAAAAAAAAATCATCATAATTGATTGTATTTCTTATAGTCAGTGATCCAAAATCATATATCCAGCTATTGATATCACTAAGGCAGCAAACCAATCATGTTTTTTTAAAGTTGTCTTATCTGTGAACACTTAGATAAAACTTCTTCTAAGTGGTATTTCAGTAGGGACAAAGTGTTTTCTTAAGTTTGGTGCTTTCCAAAACAGGGATCAATATATTTTTATGCAATTTGTAATATTTGTGAGGTGAGTTATATAAATAAGGAACTAAAAAGAATATAGCATTCCTAAGTTTTTCCTACCTGAAGGTCTATCAGATGTATTGCAAGGCACTTTATTGAAATACACATTTTCTTCACATCCGCTAGATATGACGCTCTTGCAAACCATACTCCTTTGAATCAATGGTTGTCTGACTAATTCAGGATGTGAATTTGTATATCTGTTTAGGAGAGGAAGAAATTATTTCCATGCTAATCTAAGAATTATTTACTATATCATTTTGTGGAGGCTGACTGCACTGTCCCTCGATTACAATTGGATAGCTCCTTGACACTGCTTAAAACCTGCAATTAGCCATTGTATGTACTGAAATGTATTACAAAATTTACATGATTGGGTAAATAAGAGCTCAGCAGCAAGTTTTACAAGAAACCAAAATTGTGACCTCCACCTTGAAAAAACAACAAAATATGGGAAGGTTATCACACTTTGATAAATAAATAAATAAATCAGTTGAATCAAGTTAGTTTTACAAATGACTTTGTACGTCCCAGGCATGGTCCCCTCAGCTGATAATTTTCCTCAAATATTCTTGTCTCAAACTGGAATCTAGAGTCCCACTAAAAGGAATTACAATAAAAGCCATCTTCTAGAACCCAAAAAACAAGCAGAGACAAGCAGGGTCCCTGAAACCTGCAGGGACCTAGCCTGACACAAAGCTTGAAGGCTAAAGCTGAGATTCTGATTCTCTTGATCAAATCGAAATCGTGAGACAATCAAATAAAAGAATCTGCATTTAAGAGCATGAGTTTGTCTTTATACTTCCTGAGTTTGAAGCCAGTTTGATAAACAGTACTCTGCAGAGATGTTAAATAATTATGTTTCACTTAATTCACAGTGGTATTCTTAATTACTTTACTTAATAGGTTGGAGCAGTGGAAGGAGGGTGGTAGATGTATTCATGAGAATTGTAATTGCCTTGGTAGAGAACTAATATCTAGATTAAGTTCACCTTGATGTTTCCCTAGGAAGTGAGAACTAAATCAAGTGATCAACGACTTGCTTTGGGTGAGTGAATTTTGGCTACATTGTGGGTAAATATGTATGAAAAATTGCTTGGTTAACTTTTGTTCTTTTGTACTCAGATCCTTTTGAACATGAAATTTTCACTCAATTTTAAGATTAAAAAAAGGGGGGAAGGGAGCCAAATAAGCATTACTTGCAAAGATTAGTTTGATGCAGGAAGAATTAATTGATATTTGAAGAACAAAACAAAACAAAAAAGAACCAAACCAACCAAACCAACAAACAAAGAACCACTCTGCTTCCTAGATAAATGAGTTATCTGAATGGGTGTTGTTCTTCCTGATAGTCATGCAGTCTCTGCTGTACTAATGTGCACCTGATTTAATGAAGGAAACTGACTTTCTTACATAATAGTTTTTTAAAAAACTATTTTAATTGAATTTGCTACATGAGTTATTATAACAATAAACTTGTTTAACTGAAGAGACCAATAGCAGTCTCCTACCTAAAAAGTAAAGGTTTAAGCTTGTGAATTTTAGGTTCTGCATGGCTCACTGGATTGATAAGCTGTGAGATCTAGGCTTTGATTAAAATGGAACTAGAATAACTTAAATAGTTAAGGCAAACTTAAACTTCTGACTTTTTGTTGCTTTTGTGACAAGGAAGATATCTAAAACTGGCACGTGGCCTATGAGTTTAAATAGAGTATGCTCAAAGGCATGAATACTGTGAAAAAGTGCTAGAAAGGATGAATCAGATTGGAGAGGGTCATGTTCAAGTCATACTCAATTGGAAGTGAATTTACCAATTAATCATGCCTGTTGCATACTGTAACTTGTCATTTTCTAGGTAATTGGAGATCTGCAAATAATAATTGCATTTTGCTGTCTAGATCCCATTTGTCTCCCTGGAGGAGCTTTAAATTTTGGTAGTCTGATACATCATGGTGTTTCTGTCGTTTGATAATCCTTTACCACTATTAAAATTACATATTCTGATAAAAGTCAGGACTGAAACTTAATAAATAAAATTAACCAAAAGTGTCTTTGTGAAGGTAAACAAATATAAGTATCTTCCATTTTTGTATGCCATTCACTTTGAGATAGTTGTGTTTGTTTTTTCTTAAGTAGTAACAGAATTTCTGTAATCTGTTTTTAAGAATTTATTCATATGTGCATCTAAAGAATTATGACAGCACCTAAGGATTATTTCATTTATAAATATACTATTGTATAGACTTTATTGTAGGTGTGGCAGAATCAAATGAAAAGCTTTATTCTTAGCAGTACTGAGTTGATGGCAAACTTCATCTGGAGGATAAATAAAAGTAAAAAATAATGATTTGCTCCTACCTTGGTAACACTGAGAAAGGTCATTGACAAGTTCCTTAGCAAATATGCCACCCAGAGTCAGTCAGCATGCAGTCTGTAGAATCACAGAATCACAGAATCACAGAATTTTCTAGGTTGGAAGAGACCTCAAGATCATCAAGTCCAACCTCTGACCTAACGCTAACAGTCCCCACTAAACCATTTCCCTAAGCTCTACATCTAAACGTCTTTTGAAGACTTCCAGGGATGGTGACTCCACGACTTCCCTGGGCAGCCTGTTCCAGTGCCTCACAACCCTTTCAGTGAAGAAGTTCTTCCTAACATCTAACCTAAAACTCCCCTGGCTCAACTTAAGCCCATTCCCCCTCGTCCTGTCACCAGGCACGTGGGAGAACAGGCCAACCCCCACCTCGCTACAGCCTCCCTTGAGGTACCCATAGAGAGCGATAAGGTCGCCCCTGAGCCTCCTCTTCTCCAGGCTGAACAAGCCCAGCTCCCTCAGCCGCTCCTCGTAGGACTTGTTCTCCAGGCCCCTCACCAGCTTCGTCGCCCTTCTCTGCACCCGCTCAAGCACCTCCATGTCCTTCTTGTAGCGAGGGGCCCAAAACTGAACACAGTACTAGAGGTGCGGCCTCACCAGAGCTGAGTACAGGGGGACGATCACCTCCCTAGCCCTGCTGGTCACACTGTTCCTGATACAAGCCAGGATGCCGTTGGCCTTCTTGGCCACCTGAGCACACTGCTGGCTCATATTCAGCCGACTATCCACCATCACTCCCAGGTCCTTCTCTGTCTGGCAGCTCTCCAACCATTTCTCTCCCAGCCTGTAGCTCTGCTTGGGGTTATTGCGCCCCAGGTGCAGGACCCGGCACTTGGCCTTGAATTCATGCAGTTGACCTCAGCCCATCGGTGCAGCCTATCCAGATCCTCCTGCAGAGCTTTCCTACCCTCAAGCAGATCGACACATGCACCTAACTTGGTGTCATCTGCGAACTTACTGAGGGTGCACTCGATGCCCTCGTCCAGATCATCGATGAAGATATTAAAGAGGACCAGCCCCAGCACCGAGCCCTGGGGGACGCCACTAGTGACTGGCCTCCAACTGGACTTGGCTCCATTCACCACGACTCTTTGGGCCCGGCTATCCAGCCAGTTTCTAACCCAACGAAGCGTGTGCCAGTCCAAGCCAAGAGCAGCCAGTTTCTTGAGGAGAATGCTGTGGGAGACGGTGTCAAAAGCCTTGCTGAAGTCAAGGTAGACCACATCCACAGCCTTTCCCTCGTCCACCCAGCGCGTCACTTTGTCATAGAAGGAGATCAGGTTCGTCAGGCATGACCTGCCTTTCATAAAGCCATGCTGACTGGGCCTGATCGCCTGCTTGCCCTGCAAGTGCTGCATGATGACTCTCAGGAGGATCTGCTCCATGAGCTTTCCTGGCACTGAGGTCAAACTGACAGGCCTGTAGTTTCCCAGGTCTGCCCTCCGGCCCTTCTTGTAGATGGGCGTCACATTTGCTAGCCGCCAGTCGATTGGGACCTCCCCTGATAGCCAGGACTGCTGATAACTGATGGATAGTGGCTTGGCCAGCTCCTCTGCCAGTTCCCTCAGTACCCTTGGGTGGATCCCATCCGGTCCCATCGACTTGTGCACATCTAAGTGCCGTAGCAGGTCACCAACCAGTTCTTCATGGATAATGAGTGTGTACTCTTGTATTTGTGGTTGTGTTTTCTGATCTAAGAAAGAAAATTGGAATCAATGCAAATAAACCAGTAAATAAGAGTGGGATTTTTCATTATTATTGTTGTTCTTGTTGTTATTTGAATAATTAGGAAGAAAGGAAAAGTATGGAACATCTGATCATAATCTGTGGAATTCTTTGCTGGAGGGATTCAATAACAGATGTTCACATTTTTTTTAAAAATAAGTTTAATAGGATTGGATAATTCCAGGCCTAATAAAAAATGTATTTTATGCATGATCAGATCAAGATAATCAAATTTCCTGCTTCTGGGTATAAGCAGACTGGTGCAAGAGCAAAAGAATTTACATGTCTATATCTCTCCTTTCATGACAGATATCTCAGAAGATACAGTCCTGGTGTTTCGTTTTATTTTGACATAAATAAGGGGGAAGGAGGCTTCCCTGTTCATAAGAAATAGTTATCAGCCTAGGATTATAGGAGAACAATTCTAGGTCCTGAATTAATTGCCTACCAAGATAATGTCATAATTTATGTTATCATACTAAAAAGAAAGTAAGAAAAATGTAGCTAAAATAACAAGAAGATTGTTAGGCAAAAACTTACATTTTCTTTTCATTCCACCCTTTTTAAGAAATAATTTTACAGCCTGACTAAGTGATTCACTAAACCAACATTTTACATAGAAAATGCCATAGTATGTATTCATTACGACTTGTGAAAGTACAATTTTTGAATTCCAGTCTATACTTTTTAAATTACTTTTATGTAAATGTTGACAGAATAAATACAGGGCTTTATAGAAGTAAAAAGCTGCTACATTTTAAGAGTAAAAACAAAAACGAAAAAAAAAAAAAAAAAAAGAAAAAAAATGCTTTCTGTTATTTGCTTCTATTATATACTGTTGCTTTTCCCTGTAAAATTAGATATTGCTCATTTTGTATTTAGTGTCTTCTGATTCTTGTTTATTTCATTTTTCCAATGAAATATTTCATTTCAAATATTTTATAAAAATGAAATATTTCATTTTTCAAATGTGGCCTCCACAAATGTATATTCTCCTGTAGAAGAAAGACTTCAAGAAACTGCAGATTGTTACTCATATCTGGTATTTCCAAAATCATAAATTAACTGCTTTGTATCCTCATGTTCATCTCAATTCTTTAGTCTGACACAGTACTTCAAGGCATAGTTTCCCCACAGCATAATCAGAAAGTGGAGAGCAGTCTATGCATCATAGTCTTAACCATCGTTCTTAACATATTATTTCCATTAATGTCTGATCCAAGGCATTCATTACACTGGCAATCACACTGTGTCAGATTGTTTAGGTCAGTACCTCCTGCACACTGTTGATCTATGATCTATGAACTTTGCTGTGAAGTGATAATTACTGATGTAGCTCATGGGATCATTCTTGCAGTACTGACAGTGGAGGCATACAGCTGTGTTAGTGTGCTGCAATACACACTAACAGCTAACAACTTATACAAAGTTGTTATGACAAAACTATGACAAAATAAAAAGAAGAATGGTCAAGCTTAAAAGTAGGGCATCCAAATTACTGGCCCAAACAAAATTAGCCATATTTATATTTAGAGTACTATGATCATGATGTAATATAAATTATTTTTCTCAAAACAGAACTTTGACAGCTACTCATTATTAACCAGAGTGCTAAGGTTATTGATGCCTTCTGGGAACAAATCAATCTCTGTAGGTCTTTAAGACCATAAGAGATTTTTATGATCGTCTTACTTTTCCTCCTTAGAAGACATATAGATTTTCACCTCCAAATTTCTGTCTTTCACAATGACATATAGTGGAAACAAGACATAAAAATGCTATTACTGAAATGTGATTGTACATTAAACGTTTCAAGGGCTTTAGAGTCGTATTCCCTCACAACTATAATAGTTTCCTTTATTTACAGAAAAATGAGTGTCT
This sequence comes from Aythya ferina, assembly GCF_964211825.1. Taxonomy (NCBI): domain Eukaryota; kingdom Metazoa; phylum Chordata; class Aves; order Anseriformes; family Anatidae; genus Aythya; species Aythya ferina. The sequence goes on along the minus strand of NC_140301.1, from coordinate 15,118,961 downwards.
ATGTCTTTTGCAACAATTATAAGGAAAATATCTTCTCCTTGGATTATCATATTCTAATGGTAGTCAGTAGAATGGTGTTACTGAAGAAGAGTTTACTGGTCTCTCAATACATCTTGGATTTCTGTTCAAATTAATGCAGTGCTAGAGGAAGTAGCTGATTTTAAAAGTACCAACTCAAATCTCAGTCTGTTATTTCTTCCTTTGAGCCCAAAGGTGTTATATGTTACTCCCCCACTTCTTGCAGCTTCAGTGATGTGAAGAAATATATTTTCATATAGAGAACGCAGGATCCCAATTATGTCAGTCAGCTGAGGTAGTGTAAAGTCTAGAGTTAGTTGAAAATAACAGATAATAACACTAAAATCAGTTTATCTCATTATACCACAAAAATATGATGTGCTCCTATGCTCATAATTACATTTCTTCCTACACAGTATTCCCTGAGATCTTTTAGTGGCATCCTTCTCTGACAAAATAAAATCAGAGTGGTCAGAGATCCTACAGTATCTTTAGATATCTGTAGACTTTTCCCGTATTATTATAAAACTGTTCTACTAAAAAGAAAAAGTTAAGTGACCCAGTTTCTGTAGATACTACTGCTCTAATTAGATGGCAGTGCTCCAAGACTTGGGATGCTATTGCAATTAAGGTGCTGCATTTAAACATAGGAAATTTGAGTTCTTTTCTAGCTTTCCCAAACACTATTTCTAGCCTTGTCTTCAGATCACACCATTGTTATTGTTATTATTATTATTATTATTATTATTATTATTATTGTTATTATTATTGTTATTATTATTGTTATTATTATTATTATTATTATTATTATAAATTCAGAGCACCTTTAATTATTATTATAATTTCAGAGCACAGGTGTATGTAGAATTACATTACACATATATCAACGATAAATAATATAGTTAAAGTAATCTTTATTTAGAGTATATTTTTCCTTCTGACTTTCTCTTGTTCTTGGCTCTGCTTTTTTCTATTTCCCTCCCCCCACCCCTATTTTCTATTTGATAGAATAGAGTTCATGATGTTGTCTATACATGTTGTTTTAACACACAGGTCAAATACTGTCAAAAGTACAAAAGTATACATACTACTCAAGGACTTCTATACAGGTCAACGCTACAGATACTGCAATTTGTAATTTTTAAATGAAATCATTTACTTTTAATTCGTAATATTGCAAAAAAAAAAAAAAAAAAAAGAAAAGTCCTTTGCTACATCTGTACATTTCAGAAAGTATCAAGAGATTCAATATACCCAGCTGAATTCAGATCTATTTAAATTTCTTCTTAAAATCATACTTAAATATACTTAAAATCTCTGGGGCTCAAGGGCACAGCTGTATTTCCACAGCAGTCAATGAATGTCTAAAGTGAACAGAAAGAACCAGTATGTGTGCATCTTAGTAACTTACTAATATTTCCTATAGAAGGAGGATGGAAAAATAGAGCAGGGGCTTTACTTGTCCTGTTCTCAAATTTAAACAGAAGAGACAGAGAGAAATAAAAAAGGGGGGGGGGGGGGGGGAGGGAGGGGAGGGAAAGGGGTAGGAGGTTGGGGAGCACAAAAAGAAAGAATAAAAATGAGCAGCTTATTCAAGAGTCAAACTGCAACTGTTCTTTAGTATTCACTTTTGCCCTGTGTAGCCTTGGTTTAGCACTGTAGGAGCTCTTCAGCTTTTACTGTCTGTGACCAGGCTGTGCTCCAGCTCAGTTCAACACCTTTGTCTTGCAGGTAGTTCCTGGGTTTCCCACCTATCTCTGTGTTGTACTTCCCAGCTGAGCATTACCAGAGTGTAGCCTATTTTTAATCTCTTCCATGCACTGCCTGTGGAAGTGAAAGGAAATGGTTTCATTTATTTATTTATTTTTATGAAAGGGCAATAGCATTAAAGATGAGACAAAATAAACTCCAAAGCTTTGGCTCCTATATTTTAAGTGGAAATCAACTGTGTCCAGTTCTGTATCTAATCCCTGTGTTAAGGTCAAATGAACCCCTGCATCTGAGTCCTTCTGGGAGGTTATCCCAATCTCTAATAAAATCAGCTTTTTTTTTTTTTTTTTTTTTTTTTTTTTTTTTAATAAGAAGAAAAATATTATAATTCCCTCAAACAGGGAAGCAATATCATATTAAAAGGTACTCTTGGTAGACAGACATTTTACCCTAATGGTACAGAAGAGGTTCCTGTGACTACTGACCAGTTTCGTGTGCTATAAGTGCAACCAGATCTGCTTACAGAGCAGAGATTCTGAAATAGGATATGCTCGGTAGGGCAGTCCCAGAGCAATGCATTGCTGAGGTGCCACAGTGTATATTATCAATAAGTTTAGTAGTTTTCTTTGAATAGATAGTAAATCTTGTGTGGGCTTCATCACTCTCATTTTTTTTACCAAAGAAATAAAAAATAAAAAAATAAAATCCTTAAATCCTTCTCCTCTTGCTGCTGAAGAATACTTCAGGGAAAGAAGCTGGCCCTGTTATCTTCATGCACTGCAGAGTTTATTAACAAAAGAACCAATTCCTAGCACCATAGCACCTTTAAAAACTTATTAAATTACAGCAATAATTTTCTGTTAGCCATGCTACTGATCCCGTTTGGGTTTAAAGCTATGGCTCGTTATGTTTAGCATCTGCTTTATGCACACTGTTTTCTCATTATGAATAAATCAATAAATCAATTAGGGGCAGTCGGCTTTGCAGGAGGAAAACTGAAGATTATGTTAGTTAACCCATGCTGTGTCGAGAAACTGTTTTCCTACTATAGGCCCATCTATAAAAAGAATATTGACAAATGATAGGATTGGAAAAACCCCACTAAAGGGAGAGAGAATTTGTCTAACATCTTAGTTAAGTTTCCAGGATATCTATAGGCTTCATGTAAATATGCTTAGGGGTAGAGAATCTGGGAGGGTTAACCCTGACAGTGTTGCTTTCAGCACCTGAATGGATGAGAAAGTGTAAGATCTTCCTCTGATGCCAGTTGTTACCCTCACATTTGGAGAAAATTGATCTCAGTAATAGGCCCCTCTGTTGGCCTGACAGGCCAAACTACAAGGTGTTCACTTAGCAATTCACCCCAAATCTAACTCATGCCAAATATATATATATATGTATCTCACACTGTATGTTATTTCAAATTTTCACCATCTCTTGGAGGATTTTGGCTGTTGTGGGGATAAAACATCTTTCCTTCTACATAATTCTAAGTGAAATCTCCTGGATAAAATTAAGCTTGTAACTGGGTGGTAAGCTTGTAACTGAGGGTGGTCATTGCTGTAGTCTACTGTGAATTCACAGATAATGCAAACAATCTAATTCTGTGTAGCATTTCTTGCAATACCATTAATAATAATAAAATGAACAGAATACTTAGTTCCCAACCCAAGCAATAAATCTTTAGCATCAGTTTTGAAGGAACTACCACCAGGTTCTCAGGATTATGCTGGCTTCTGCAGATGCCTGTGTAATAATGGTAGAGAGATGGAGCAATATCAGCAAGAATCCTTTTACTTAACAGATTTCCAGGGATTCAAAATTCTCCCCAAATCACTATTTGTGGATTTGATCCCACCTCCTTTCCTCCCTCTCCAGTCCCCAGGGAACACTGTTGTTTTTTTTTTTTTTCCCTGAAACCCACATATGATATCAAAGAAGCTTACTTATAGATTCAGGGATATTTTTAACATTCACAAAATGAAATTCTTCTTGAAATCTATATATGAAAATGCCACAAGAAGTTCATTAAAAACCCTAATACTCAAAACTGAACAGTCCCCTGTGAGTTTTCTGTATTGTAGTTGCCACTTTTTCCTCTGCTCAGGTAACAAGATGCTTCCTTGGAATCAAGAAGATCAAAGCAACTTCTCACCTCAGGTAGTTCTTGTGGTTGTGAATTATGAAACCAACTATAGCTGCTACAGAAACTGCCACATTGCCTGGAGTTTCAATTGTAAATTTAGCAGAATAACATGGAAGATGAGAGTAGAGGAGGGAAGAGCACTAATAGGAAGAAAGAAGTCTGTGAATAAATTTCTGAATTTCAATGTTTTCTGTAGAATGAACTAATACATCTCATAACCTCAGAAAACTTATCCTAATGCAAACCTTTCTCAAGTAATTCTGGACATAAAACCTCATATATTTTGATGTTCTTGACAGAATGGACAAGATGAAAGTAATTTCCTTCTGTTCATCCTATTCTCTCTTTCTTGCATAAAGCAGGAAAAAGAAGACTTGTTGGATTTTGACTGTCAGGAAATGTTCTTCCTACATATTCCTTTAGGTTAAGACCTGCTTCTCATTTCCTAATTTAACATATTGAATGCTTTTACCAAAACCACAACAAAATAAAATAAATACAGAAAACCAAACCAACCAACCAACCAAACAAACAAAAAGTAAAAAGCAAACAAACAAAAAACACCAAGGAAAGAAAATCTCTTTACACTTTCTTTTCTTTCTTTTTGGCAGAAAAATTGCTCAGCTGCAAGGCTTGGATTAAATTGTTCATTTATATATTTCTACTATTAATCAAGAACAAAAATATGTGATTTGATTTTGAATAAGTTGTGCACCATTGCCCACTGTGTTTTGATTGTGCTCTTGAAATCAAAGCTTTAGTAAATCAATTCAAATAATTAAGTAGAGGAGTCATAAATATATATATATATATATATATATTTTTTTTTTTTTTTACTACAGCTTCTTTTGGAATTGAGTGGCTAGAATGTGGCCCAAAATTTTCCTTCTATGGGACACTGTTTCTCCAGCAAAACTTGGATGACTGTGTTCCAAGTCATCTGCTGATATACATGTATTTGATAGAACTAGACTAATACACAAATATATTTAAATGCAAGTACTAATTCAATAATAATTTTCCTGGATTTTTGACCAGCATTTCTAATATAGATCATGTTAGCATCACTGACTCTTTCCTTATTCTTGTAGTCTGAGTGATACCATGAAATATTAGTCAACCACTCTAAGTACTGATGAATAATAATCATCTTTCCCTTAGGATATACTCGCTTGTTCATTCATTTGTTCGTTCGTTCATTCATTCATTCATTCATTCATTGATGCTGTTTCTATGTTTCTATGCTGGCATGCATCAGTGTTTGCTTAGAAAAGAAAAGCACTACAGGAACCAACAATTCTGATAATCAAGACAGGCAAAATCAGAAGTAATGCACACACTTTTCACAGTGATGGCAATTAAATTTTGGAATATCTGCAAAGAGAAACAGTGGATTCAACATATTTTCAAGTCTTACCAAGCCTGGATGTTTTTCTGTAAATTTCAGTGTTAGGGACAGTTATATGAAAACATACTGTTTTGAATAATACAAGAAGCTTCAAATCAGTAATTTCATACAGCTCTTTTGGCTGAGAATCTTTCTTGTATTATATCATGTGAGATTTGTATTACGCCATTTCATAATCTAAATGGAATTGTTGATGAAACTCGAAGCACACTCTAGCCTTCCTGAAGCTGAAGTCACCATATTCCTAATATAACAATTGTTAAAGATTTGCAACATTGCTATTTGAAATCCAATCACTGTTCCAAATTCTCTTCTTCCCTACATCAAAAGCTTGGGAGGAACTGGAGATTCTCATGGAATTTAACTTTCTACTTTTACTTTTGACAAAATAACTTGACCATAGTATAATTTCCTTCCAGGGTTGGTATATATACTATTTATTAGAATAAAAATAAATAAATAAATAAATAAATAAATAAATAAATAAATAAGAAATCAAACTGTGTCTGAAAGAGACAAAATTTCTGAAGTTGATACCAATATTCAATGTGAATTTTGAGATCTGTTGAAACCTGGGTATTTGGGCATTTTGGCTGAAGCTCAGTGAAAACAACTCTGTTACTATACATGTAACCATCTTCAGTATTTTTTTAGGCAAATGCAATTTTTAATAATATTGGTTAGACTGATAAGAAAATTTCCTAGAATTATTTTATTTTTCTCTTTTCATAAGTCATAGAATCATAAATATCCTGAGGGTATCTTGGTAGGGACCCACAAGGATAAATGAGTCCACACACGACCACCCAAAAATCAGACCCTATGGCTGAAAGTTCCAAATGGTTCTTAAACTCTGGCAGGGTGGAGCTGTGACCCTGGGGAGCCTGATGCAGTGCCCAGCCACCTTCTCAGTGAAGAATCTTTTCCTAACCCCCAGCCTGACCCTCCCCTGTCCCAGCTCCATGCTCCCATGGACAGGTCCCTTGGGTCCTGTCACCGTCTCTGAGAGCAGAGCTCAGCACCTGCCTCTCCGCTCCCCTCGTGAGGGAGCTGCAGGCCGCCATGAGGCCTCCCCTCAGCCTGCTCTGCTCTGGGCTGAACAAATCAAGGGGCCTCAGCTGCTCCTCATGTGTCTTGTCCTCTGGACCCTTCACCGTCTTTGTAGCCCTCCTTTACACACATTATAGATAATTTTATATTATTCTTATATTAAAGTAACTGTGGGTGTGCTATGTACTGCATAATCTGTTTTCAGGATCTTTAGTAGCTATTTCTTTCCCTTTCGAAGATTACCTTTAAATACCTCACTTTCTGGAATTGATAGCCTCTAGTCAGCTGAGCAGAAAAGATACCCCTCTCCAATATTTTAGTTCCTTGGAGCCAAAAACCAACCTACTTACAGTTCTCTAAAATCAGAGTCTTTGGCAGCTCTCTAAGGTAATTCCAACTCTTTGAAATCATCCTAACCCATTTCTCTTCTTCTTCAGGCACCATTTGCCTTTAACAATCCATTTATTTATAAGGCACATCCTGACAGGAGCTTGCAGGCAGATGTCTGTCATAAACCACTGGGAGTCTCTTGAGAAGCTGCAGAACTGGGAGTTGTAATAACTCATCTGTTTGGGTGACAGCAAATTTGGCTCTAATACTGATCACAGCCATACTGTGATTACTGACACAGTTGTGCAGCCACAGCCTCCCAAGAGGTGGAGCAGGTGTGGATGGCAGCTACACAAACACTCCAGTAGTCACATGCAGGGGTACAGGAGCAGTAACTTCACAGCACTGCAGGCAGAAGAAACAGGCTGGGCAGATACCATCAGACTGCCGTCTTGTTAAGAAAAGCTACTTGCCCCTATTCCCCAGAAGCAAAAGATATGTAAGCCAGGGCTGCTCCATGAATCACAGAATGCCTGTCTTCTGTCTGTGAAATCAAAACATTAAAACATTTTGCCCTAGCCTCAGTTCAGCCCAGCTAAAGGATTTGCACCTTTAATTTTAAGCAGTAAGTTTCTAGGATTTAACACACTGCAGTTTTGACTGCAGAAACATGAAATATGAAATAAAATGATTTAGAAATGCTCTAGTTGAAACATGGTAATGAGCAAGAGAATATGTTAAATTAAAAATAATAATAATAAATTTTAAAAAGAACATGAGTGATATTTTCCCCATCTGACTGCTTTTACCAAAGCATTGTATTCCACTTCTGCAGTCATTGGATAGTAGGACCACAGACTTCACCAGTGTTAATAAAAGATTAATAAAAATAATAAAAAAAGCTGAAATCATAATAGTTTACCTCTTCAGAGACACCAGTATAATTTATGTCATAATCCAACAAATACTCTGGACTTTGTTACACTCAGTCTTGTTTATGGACAAAGAGGAATCACGCTTAATATAGAATTAAAGACAATAATTATTGTTAGTATGATGAATTATATGACTTAATATTAGAAGTCTAATAATTAATTTTCCAGATGCAATTGCTACAGAAAAAGAAAGTCTAATAATGCAGTCAAAATTGTTATATGCATCCCTTCATTTCCACTTCTTTTTCTCGTGTTTTGCTCACTCTTCCCATGCTCCTCTGGGTGCTGGGGTCAGTGGTTTCATTCTGGTGGTGGAAGATCTTACCAAGAGTTGTCAGCAACTAGAATCCTTTGCCGGGATGAATATGATATTCATATCAATGGTTTCTTCTGCCTCCCTCTGCCTCAACATGGGAGTTTTTTTTTTGTTTGTAAGCAAACTTTAACACTGTTGCTCATTCTTTCTTGATATATGCCTTCATTCTACATGCATATTTGTTATCCGTGCTGCTTTTTACATATTTTAGGTACTATTTCTTTGTTCTCTTCATTGTTCTTAAAACTAGCTTTGTCCAGCTCCAGGTCTACACTTTTTAACAGACTGTTAGTTAGCAGTGTATACTCATAGGATGTCTGGTGCCAAGCCTGTGCCCTGTCTGGTATTGGTCTCTGCCTGTGCTCCTGTGCTTCTCTACACCGCACCATGTCTCCGCTTCTCAAGACTGATGATATCACAGCAAGTCAGTACTCCTCTGCACTAAATTATTGTGTCATAGTCGTAAGTAGGACTATGTATGACATTCTACATAAATAATTATCTGTCTGTATAGAACTATGGTAGCACCAAAGAAAACAAAAGTAAAACAGATTAGCCATAGACACCTGGTCAATTAGAGGAAGTGCTGCTATAGCTAAACCAAGTAAAACAAAGCTGCAGGCAGGTCAGGAAAGTTTTACAAGGAACAGACCTGGAAGACCTCTGGTGTGAGGCCTTACAAATTCAGTGCAAAGCTATTTGCCTGTGTCTGGGACTGGCACACCAAACAGCCAGGCTGTTTGGCTACAACTTGGTCCTCTGGCAGGTAAATATGGGAAGACATGGACAAATCCATTAGTTCCAAAGGTATTGGTGTTTATACTGGGGTGCATTTTAGAACACAGCATTACAGATCACTTCTAAAACAAAATAAAACATTCAGAAATTAGAAAATATGTGAATTTAATTTTGACCTCTGATTTAAATAATCCTGAAAATTAAATCTATCTACTCAGTCCACTAAATTTCTTAATTGGAAAGTATTGCTACATGACAGCAGAGTTCTGTTCTTGTAAAGTTTTGTTGCCTTGTTATGCAGGAATTACAGCAGTATGTGATGATATAACATAAAGACACTTGAGTCAATCCATAGAAACTTTCAAAGCAAAGATTATACTGACAGTTCATACCAAAATATTTACAAGGCTGCTAAACATATGGGTGCTGATATCTTCTGGAGAAGCCCAAATTTCTTTTGTCTTTTCCTTGTAAGGATGATCTTCACATTCATGGTGTTAGTCAGATGTAGATGTAATATTTTTTCTCACAGTTTTGCTGAAATAGTAAGCTGATGTCTACCTCTACTCATGCTATATTTTTAGTGACTGAAGCATGAGGCTAGCTTGTAACATGTTTATTTTACTCCAGTCTTGATAGCCTTCATGCTATTGCAACAAAGTTCCTTAGTGCTGATGTCCAACATAGTTCAGCTTTTCTGAGTAATCAGTGGCCTCTTAAATAACATTTAGCACATTATGAAAGTAATTACACAAGTAAATGAATAAGAAGACATCTGGGTGGCTTATAAATTATTTAGAGTGGAATACTTGGAGGCAAATGCTAATTAAATAATTAATTAAGTTTAATTCCAAATAAAGTTTGTCTTCCTTTTGTTGTTGTTGTTGTTCCAGGTCAGGCCACACACTAACAACAAGTAAAAATTACTCACACATGAGCAGAAATACATAATCTATATGTATCAATGCGTATATGTAGACAAATTCTTCTCCCATGGACAGGGGTCACAGCACTGAGAAGTTCCTATTCACTACTGAACCAACTTGCCAGCTTCTGTTTTTTCACTGCCCCTGAGACCAAAACAATGTACACACAACTAGCACAGAAGGACAAAGATGTTGCTGCAAATGCCATATATTGCAGTAAAAATATTTAACTCAATTTTCTTCAGGTTCACATTTCACACTTGCAACTGGACAAATTAAATGTTGTCCAAGGCAAGAACCAAGCAGCTAGAGATGTATTTTCAATTGAACATAAACATGTAACCCAATTTCCTAAAAATAATGGCATTTCATATCCAGAGTAATATATTAACAGATGTGCATCAGGACTCTGGTCAGACTGTCACTTTAAATATTTCCATTTTTATCTCTTGTTGATGTTTTATACATATTTTTCTCGAGGAATCCATTAGCCAGCTGTATTATCAGAGAAAACAAACAAACAAACAAACAAAAACCCAGCTACATTAGGAAAAAAAAAAATCATGATATTAAGATATCATTATTGTAAGGAATAAAAAGTTAAAAATGTGACAGCGAGGGAGTTCATCTGTGTGAAGCTAGCTCCAGTTGGAGGCTTTTGCAGAGTAAATTAATAAACATTTGACTAAAAATTTAGCAGAGAAATGTTTTGTCTTTCAGAAAGGTTCTCCAAACATAGAACCCCATTGGTCTTTCTTTAAATTTATTTTGCTCAAGTTTAACTTTATTCATATATTTCAGTCTTCAAGAATAAAGACTTGGAAAATTGTTCTCATTACTTTTTGAATAATTGTTTGAAAGTGTAAAGTGTCTCTTTGCCTGCTGAGGTTCCCAGGCTAATTTCACTTCTTTTGTTTCTCTTTGAGTGTCCTTTTCCTACAAGAAATGTAGTGTCTGTTCTTCAGTTATGATATTAGGTAAAGCAAAAAGAGTGTGCTGCTTTATGATGAGACTTATTTTTCTATGCCCAGTCAGATAAACTCATAAAGAGGCCAATTCAGAGCCCTTGTATAAGTTTACCATCTTTTTTTTTTTTTTTTTGATTACATATGGACCCTAAGAGATGTCTTGCGTCCTAGTCTCTCCGTTCTCCATCTAGGCCAGCTACATTTTCTTCCACTTTTGGAGCCTGTGATGGCAGGTATAAAGAGCCTTGCAATATTTATTAAAGTATTAGAGAACAGAATTTTATACAGAAAGTTTACATGTGTTTAATTTCTAATAATCATATATTTTATTATAAGATAAAATAGACTTATTTACTGAGTTATGTAAAAATACTAAAGCTGAGTTTTTATAATTTACATGACTGAAGAATACTATAATATGCAATGTAACAAGCATTTTAGTTCCAGACAGGACATCTTTCACCATTCCCCAGTCTTCACAATATCTTTCTTTTCCCAAAGACATCTCTGCCATTTTTTGCTTTTGGATCCAATTACTTTGCTGTGCTGTGACTGCATGAAGATGAATATGTTAAATATTTGTGCTAGGCAATTTGCAGGTTGTGAAACTAATAGTGCTCACACAAATTCAGAGAAGGAGAGTAACTGATTTTTTTTTTTTTTTTTTTTTTTTTTTTTTACCACAGTTATGGAGACGTTATCTGTCTAGAGTCTAAAGTATTGCAATGTCTAATGGCTGGTTAGCTAGCCATTTGTTGGCAGGACTCCACTTATCTTCAGTCTAGTGTTCCCAATGCACAGCATGACCATCAGCATCAGTGTTGGTTTATGAAAGTCTCTTGCTCAAAGCACCACCTCTGATCCACTTGTATGATCACCACTAAGGCACTAGTACAGCTGTGAATGAAAATGCCTGGGAAATGGGGACATTTTTAATGTCTCTGTCATTGACTACTTTATAAATAAAATCCACTAAATATAACTTTGACCACTATACCAAGATGGAACTACCATTTTACTTTCTGAAACTATATCACCTCTCTAAGGCAGACAGCCCATACTAGGAATGGAAAGTTTGAAGCCCTGAAGTACATGTCTGTGGAGTTTCCTTTTTACCTTTACTACTAAAGTAGAATCAGTATTTTCTATCTTAAATAGGAACAAAAACATATTTTGATATGCTGAGTTATTCCACAAAGTGAAATTGAAAAGTTTTACTGACCTTTAAAATTGAACAAGGCAGCAAAGGTACTACACTAATAATTTTATTTTGGAAGATTAATGAAATTCTTATACATGTGATTTTCTTTAACTACTTCAGTCTAATCTAATACTGCCATAAAAATAAGAATGTCTTGAGTAAGACAATTTTTATGGTTCTTCAGGCATGTTAGAACAATAGAAACGGGACATTTAAAGTCTTGAAGTCAAGCCCTTTTCTCTCTAAAAACTATAATTGTATAAGAATAGCCTGCATTTTTGTCTATGGAAAGTAAATATATCTTTAAATTTGAGCATAATTTTCAAAATCATTTTCATGATATACATTATATTTTTTTGGGGGGGGGGGGCGGGGAGAGTTACGCTATTGAGTTTGTCTGCTTCGTAATATACGAGCTATTATCTAAATATTTTTATTACATTGGACTTTTGTTTATTCTTTAACTAGAGATAGACATCCCTAAGAACATGTGTTCACATTCAAGGAATCTGACTGCTTACTATACATATCTTTAAGGCTGCTTTCTTTAACCGTTTCTTCTTCCTACTGCTTCAAATGATTCCTGTACAGATTTCCTCTGCTCATTACTTTCTTTCTTCATCATTAAATTACTTTTGTAGTGCAAATGACATATTAACACCATGCATATTTTGGCAACAGAATACTGAAGGGTATGCATGAACAGTTAGTTTTCTGTTTACCATTTGAGACTGTTTTTTTATCTTCCGTACTTTCATGGTCAAAAATGGTTCTTAAGTCTACACATTTCAAAGGCAGCTTCTCCTCCTCGTACAGAAGAAAAAAATAACACGTGCTTAGAAAAATGTCTGATTTCAAATAATATAAGGATCATCTCTTGTAAGATGTCTATATTCTTACATCAAGTATTAAAATGCAATCCCATTATTCTATTAAAAGAATATAAACCTGTAAAGAATATTAGTCTTTATCCCAAGGAGCATACTGTGTAAACAGTCAAGAAAAAAAAATAAAAATGAAAAGGTAAACAATATTATTCATGTTTTGGAGACAAGGTTTTGATAAGATAAAATCATTTTCTCACAAAAAAACTGACAGCAGAAGTGGAGTAAAAACTGCACTTGAATTTCATGATCTTCATTCCAGATGATCCAGCAGGGAACCAGAACCTGATCACCTGACGCACATTCAGTAAAATTCGGACCTGAATCTATCTGACTTGATTGATTCAATATTTCAGGCCTGATCTCTTCTCCTTTAACCCCTTGTTGTATTGCTGTTGCACAAACATTGTATAAGCTCAGTGAGAAATAAATTAATTAAGCCAAAGTAGCTGCCATGCTGTAAGTTTGCAATGTTTTGTTTTTCTTGTGTTGATGTTGTTAGGAAAATAAATAAATAAATAAATAAATATATGATTGATAAGATTTATTTTTAATATTAATAATTTTAATTTTCTATGAAAGGATTGAATAACCAGTGGAGTGGTAGATGGTGGCAAAACTATTTATAATAAACCAAAAAAAATAAAAATCAAGTGTTAACTCTCCCTGGTTTTATGTTAATTTGTCCTCTGACTCAAAATTAAAAATGTGCATGGCAATTATTTCAGTTCAGCAGTGTATAAAGAATTTGAAAAATCATCAACAGTATAATACAATTACAATATAAAACCTTCTCAAAATGTCGTTTTAGTCTGAGTCCATTGAATATAACCAGTGTTTAAATGGCACTATAAAGAGACTAATTTTCTTTTTGATTGGAAAGACTATAATGGAATGCTCATTTCAGAAGTGCTCTGTGAAGTCCTTTTATCTCATTTTTTCATGTGTAGAAACTTCAGGTAAACATTCTCAGAAATTGCATAGTATGTTTTCTGCATTCTATGAAAGGAGGAAGAAACAATCATCACATTGACAAATTTTGTTGGGTTTGGAAAAGCTCTACTGGGTTTTAGCTTTTTGTTTGTTTGTTTGTTTGTTTTTACTAAATAGAGAAGGGTCATCTATTACTTAATGGCAGCAGCTGAAGGGGAAAGAATTTAAGCTTTAGCTCCTCTGACATTCTGAAAATTAGTGAGAATTTCAACATATTGTTTCTGCTGGGTTAGACAGGGTTGCTTACATAGTCTAAATAAATTTCTGATGAGTTGTCAGATTTTTAACATTTATCAATATCTGTTATCAATCCAAATTTTCAATACACTTTCATCATTACTTTAGTTTCAGTGCTGTTTCAATAAAAGTATTATTTCATTTACAGTTTTCTTGCAATCTGAGACATATCCTTTGAAGTTGCAAGGAACTGTGCCTTTGAAAAGCTTGGGCAAGAACCAGTGGGAACCTTTGTGTCATGCTGCACAATGCTGATTCTTCCTGTGCACATAGTGAATAAAGTAAATATTTGCTATCCCCTTTTTTTCTCTGAGTAATTACTGAACATGGAAGAATGTAGCAATTCCCTTACAGACTGCTCAGACTGGGTGCACTCTTGCCTCCTGCCTCATTTTCAGTGGAAAATTAAGCAGTGTGAAAAAAAGTATATATTTTAAATTGTTTACATTTTATTTTCAACACTTTCACCTTTTTTCTTTGTTTTAAAAAGCATGTAAAAGCACAGAAAATAAATTAAATATATATATATATATATAAAGAATAACCAGTTTTGGCAGGCTAAACTGAAACTAACAGAAAAATATCATCATATCTGCAATTAAAAATATATATAGTTTTCACTTTGTCTTTAAATGTTTTACTGAACACTTTTCTGACCATTCCTATGTGGAAATAACTTTTTAAAATATGAAGTGAAGAAAACTAGTGAGCTTACGTAGTTTGAGATTCTCAAAGCTTCTCATGTGGACAGATGCCTGTGAAAGTCAACTTTATGTACATACCACTATAGACATCACTAGGACTATACCTTTTAAATATGATGGAGCACAAGCATTTGTTTGGTCCATGTGTTTTCTGGGTGTGACAGTTTATATAGATATAGACAATTGTAGGTTGGGATGAAATCAATGATTTGGGGCAGGGGGCTAAACATATGTCTAGAAAAAGCAAATAAAAAGAAAAAGTGTACTAACAAATATAGAGAAGAACAGGTTTTCAGGAGACAGAAAGAGTGTGTGGGCAGAGTAAGGAAGGATGAATAAAAGAACAAAACAAGGAAGAATGATTTCAGAAAGGAGATAGGTAATACATAGAGAAAGTGCCTCTACTATTTCCCTATGAGATGTGGAATCCATAGGACTTCATTATTTGTGGAAATACATGTGGAATACATTATTTGTGGAAATACATTTGTGGAAATACAATACAATACCTGTAGAAATACATATACATAAGTAAAGTAATCAAGTGGGACACCACATGGGTTTAATAAAAATAAAACCATAACTAGTTCTGTTGCCTTAACAGTTTAAGGACATTTCCTGTAAAACTTTAATCTGTCTGTATGAACTTTTGGGAAATGTCAAAGTTGCCACTATCATCTGTTGACATTTGGAAACAAAACATATTATGTCAATTCTGGATTTGACTGGAACATACTAGAGACCTTAGTTATCTTACTAGCAGAGAAGTTAGATTTAATGGTACTGATAATATTCTTTGTATTAATAATAGATACTGTCACTGTAGAATAAACAAAAAAAAAAAAACAACAACAACAAAAAAAAAGGAAATGGCTCACCTAGAAAAGAAAGAGCTCTTCAATTTCAAACCCTTAATTTAGCGTAAAGGGCTGGAAAATATCACCATTTACCATATGATATTTGTCTGGGTGGCAGGGGGAAATGGGACGGGTGTGTGTGTGTTTGTGTCTTTGTGCTTATTTCATCCTAGCCTACAATGTGAGGAATTTTTAATGAGAGACACTGATAGACATGCAATACAGTAACAAATACTATTTTGTTTATTTGGTTTTGCACATTTAACTCCCAAGATATAACAGCTTTCTGAAGAAAAATAAAACACCCCATTTCCCGACTATTTTTTTAACTTCATCCTTTTCTTCTTGCAGAGGGAGTTGAATTTCAGGATCCTACAGTTTATTTTACCAAGAGTCTTTGTCAGGTGGTGGCTCATTTCTGAATGTATGCTGAATGCATGCTATTCTTCTGTAAATGGTTACAATATTATCACTTTGATTTGGAACTAAAACCTGATATTAAGCATTAACAAAAAGGAAATATTTCTCTAATTTTGCAACCTTTGGGGCAAACAACTATTTCCAGGGATGTTTTTAAGCAACATATACATGTGTGTATATATATATGTCTGTTGCAAATCAGTTCTCCAATGCTATCTGGCACTGTGCTTGTTAAATTAGCTTATAAAAGAAAATAATTTGTTGATTTTTTTTTGTCTGTTTCCTTTTTCTAATGAAAAGCGATGCAAACATTCTAATTGGTCTGCAGTTGTCTGACAGAAAGAAGATAAATACACAAGTTTTCTTTACAAGTTTCAACTGATTTTAACAGATAAAAAATAAAATAATAAATTAAACTTTTAATGGTATGTGAACATGAAAGGACCTGCTGCTTTGTCCAGCAGGTGAATTACCCTTAGTGTGCCCTTCTCAGACACTAAGGGGAAAGACTATTGTTCTGGCCTCTGTAGGGAAATGGCATCAATATTTTTCAGTGGTACTGTCAGTAGCTCTACTATACTGGAGCAAGCATGTCACGTTAACATTACCCACTGTGGAGTTCTAGGCTAACAGTGTATATTAGACAGATGGAAAGGTTTTATCTGTACTGGGCAACAGGATAGGACTGAACTGTTAAGTTAAATGACTTGCCTTTTCAACATACTGAAGAGATTTAACTATTTATGGCAAACAGCTTTCAAGGGCAAATCTTGTGGAACTGACATGTAGTGAGATTTTTTATATAAAAGTACTGTTGCTGTTGGTAGTACAGCCACATCACAACAATTCTGGGAGCCTTTGCTAAGATGACATTTTCAGCATGCAAATTTAAGGTACAGAGGTCAGAAAGCATCCAGCCAAAATGGATAACTACTTTAACTTCCAGTGATGGTATTTACAGAGAGGAGGAATGTGTGTAGTATCTTTGTTATGCAAGGTGATATATACCTGAACTGTAAATGGCCATGTTTTCAAATTTCTATAACGAAAAAGCCCAGGGTTGATGATTCATATAACGGCTAAATTCTATAAGTATTAGATGTTGCTTCCCTATCATAGATATAGGATAAAATAGGTTGGTATTCCAAATTCAGCTAATAGAAGAAGATATAACATTAAATGACTAGCAACCTGGCTGGCAGCCTCTCTAAAGAGGTCAAAAACCAAATGATTAACAGCAGCTGAGCTGTCTTTACACTTGTCGGGTTTGTTTTCAAGTAGACTTGAAGAAGTTTGGACATAAATAGTAGAAACTTGCTTGTCATTTCTTGCTTCTTCCCTGCTGAGAGAAACTTTTCAGTCTGGCACTTTCACGAGATTTCTTATATAAAAATCTCTTAAAAGTTCTGAGATGTTCCTAACTTCTTGACATTAAATAAAGAAAACACTTTCTTAATTATTTATCCATATGCCAGAAATATGCAGAAGATAACAGAATAATCACTTCCTGTAGAGCCTTTTTTATTCCAGATAAAAAAAAAGAAAAAGATTTTCATCTGCTGGCACTGCAGTAAGTAGACAGAAAGCACCTAGGCACCTACTATGCTTTTACTAATAGTTTTCATACACTGTATGTTAGACAGGACATTATATGTTAGTATATTGTATGTTTCAGGACATTGGGACAATGAAGCTTTTTCACAATGCTTTGCACTTTCCTCTTCCTTTCCTTGTAACTTCAGACATTAACTGGATATTCAGAACTCCAGCTTAAATTTCAGGTATTATGTCGATGAAAACTCAAGATAGATCTGTTAAACAGAAAAATACAATTTTTCTGAGTGCTGCTGTTCAACTCCTGGAGCTCTGAGCACAAAAACTCTTTGGGAGACTCTTCTACCTCTCCTCCTTCTTCTTGTGAGCATACAATACGTTCTTCTAGAGCTAATTTACTTAAAGTGTTATAAAACTTATTCTATTCACTTTAGTTGTTTCTGTTGATTATTTGTAACACCAGTGATATGTGACAAGGTTTCAATGCATTGAAGCCATCTCTATTAATTTTAAAGAAATCTTTAAAAGTCTCTCATGAATCTTCTCTTCAAGTATTCACGCAAGGAAAAGGAACAGAAAGATATTGCCATCACTGTACACACAGAAATCTTAAGCTGCATAGCTGAGCATAGACCAAGGCAAGTTTCCCAGGTGCCTGGGCACTGGGGGCATCAGCAGTCCTTGTAACATCTGTCCCTGCCCATCCCAAGTATTGAGCTGCCTATGCTCCCCCAGCACCCATCCAGCACAGCTAGGTAACCAGCATCAGGCCTCTGTGATGAGGTCAATGAGGGGGAGCTGTGAGGTGCCTCCTCAGGGACCACCTCCCCTTCCTTCCTCTCTGGAGTAGTATTTAAACTCAATTATTGCCAGAAGTATGTCTTTTGTTAGTCCTGACTCTGGCCTGCTGACCTAGCTTTCTAGATTGATCTTGGACCTGCTTTATCACTATAGGTTTCTTTGGCCATAATTTGACTGGAACAGGTTACAGATCTTTCTTGCTCTGCTTGCTCAGCTGCCACAGATCAGTGGTCTTGCTCATGGTACTATAGCTTTGTTAGTTCTATTTGTTGCCATTCTGGGTTTCCTGTTGGAGCTGCCTGCTTGGGCTGCCATGGCACTATCCTCTGATCCTGGGACCAGACAGGGGCTGAAGTAAATTGTGCATCTCTACCTGGCCATGGCGTACTGCTTCAAGATGATGTTTCTGTTGTGTTGATCCTTGCAGCAGCACCTTCTATAACAGAGGCCAGACATTACTGTAGATAAACTATCATAGTGATGCTGGATGTTTGACAATTCCCTTTGGCAGCCAAAGCTCTTAGGGACTGCTTGTACTAGAACTGTGTCTCTGTGCTTGGCTGCATGGCCTCTGGCCCTAGGTCTCAAATATAATTAGGAGGCTGAACTTTATTATTTTTTTTTTTTTCTCATTGAACTTTGCAATTCTGGAACAGAAGTAATTCATGTTCACACCAATGTAGATAAGAATAGTACACATCACTGCATAAATGATGTGGCAAGTGGCTAATATTTTTCTTTACTTATCTAGAGGCAATATAAGAGAAATTACTATTATTTTTTAAAATGTTCAGTGGTAAGAAAGAAACGTTTAAATCCAACAGCATGAATAAATAGAATAAGATTTTCTTGTGGCCAGAGGTTTTATGTCTGAGAGTTTGACTATGAAGTTTTTTTTTGTGGTGGTGGTAGTTTGGTATATATATATTTTTGTTGTTGTTGCTTTCTTGCTGTACTTTTTTTTTTCTTATTATTTCTCTTCTTGCAATATGATGGTGGACTACTAACGTGAAAGAACTGATGTTTCAAGGTCATTGTGAGGATAAATAAAAAATACTAACTCTGAACTTGCTTTGCATGTTAGTACTTCTAGGGATACATGGCACACTGAACAGTCTGGGTCTTAACTGTTAATTGTCTTGACAACACAAGCTGTTGGTTTGTTTTATTTCTAGTTAATATTTTCATGGATTTGTTGATTTGTATTAGATGTTGTGGGTCACACCCTTAGTTGGTGTAAGTACTTGAAGAGGTTACTGCTTGAAGTAACCTTTAGTAACTGACACTATCTCATGCTCTGAGAATCTAGTCTGTGCATCCCTAACCTT
This sequence comes from Aythya ferina, assembly GCF_964211825.1. Classification (NCBI taxonomy): domain Eukaryota; kingdom Metazoa; phylum Chordata; class Aves; order Anseriformes; family Anatidae; genus Aythya; species Aythya ferina. The sequence continues at coordinate 15,099,437 of NC_140301.1, read as the reverse complement.
CTATGAAAATACCATGGACTATTTTAAAAGGCTGAAGGAGGCCATGGGCAACCTTGGTTTTTGGAAGACTGTCTGGCTCTAAGGACCATTAATGAGTTAAACCTCATTAAAGTCAAGTTTTGAAACTTTTCAAAGCCTTTAACAACAAAGTCATTGTTGTATGGAAAACTGGTGATCTGTGTTCAAATAAGCTTTAAATTGGGTTCAAAAATACTAATAACACAAATCACTATTATATTTGCTCTTGTTGAGAGTAGTGCCAAAGACTAATATCTCTAGATAAAAGGCATTCTGACGAGCACACTTGATGGGGAATTATGTATGTACCAAAAATTCATTGTTGTTATTATAGCTCAGTAAAGTGGAGTTTATCCGAGGTCTGAAGTACTTCGTGATGCTCTGCAAAGTTGCATTCAGAAAGTTCTTGACAACATTTTTTTGGAGATAAAAAAAAGTTTGTGCAAAACTATCTGTATTGCATCTGTCATGAATTCTGTTTTTACTTGTTCATTTGTTATTTGTTGCAGAGGATTATTATGTTTGTTTCTAAAGCAAACTTCAAAGGTAGGTGCATTAAAATTTTACAGCCATTTCTCATTTAAAGAATAAACCTAGAGCTACAGTTTTGATGGTCTAATTCTAAACTTGCTTTGCCCCTATTATTTCTCAGAATAGATTTATAAAGTTCAAACTTATCTTGGGTGTAGAAACTTCCTATCTTAATGGTGCTTGTTAAAGTGAGACAAAGGTCTTAGGAGCTTTTTTAAGCCCCTCTCCCACCAATAACAAGAGTTATCTACTTCTAGTTTGCCTCTGATAAGTCTAAGAAGTCTCACTTTTTTATTTTGCTTTATATCTCAGAAATACACATTAACATTTGTGACCATACATGTTCGTATGTATAATGCATATATGTAATACCTTTCTGTCAGTGAAGACTATACCACTTCTGAAGCTGAGAACTTTGAGACAGGTGTGCAAACAGCAGTCTATCTGCTCAGGTTATGGTACATTCTTGTAACTCTTCAACCATTTTAATCAATGGCAGAAAGATAGTTAAACTACCAACGTGCATCTAAGCTAAAATATCTCAGAAGATAATCTATTTGAATTACTAAAAACATTTGCTTTGTAATATTTATTCTTAAACACTTGCTGTTCTCATGTTAGTAGATACAACAGCAACTCAGAAATAAGTAAAAAGTACCTGACAGAAATATTGGCTGTATACAACTTATAAGGTGATCAGTACAATTACAGAACATAAAAGCACCACAGGATTTAAGTTGGTGCTACACAGGAAATCAATAAGGTACACAGGATATTAAATAATAGTATTTTGTATCTTGTGTATTGGATGCAGGCAGATTTTTTAATAAAAAAGATCCCAAATCTTCAAAGAAATATTTGGGGGAAGAAAAGTTCACTTAGTCCAAGTTTCTCAAACAAGTATCTTGGACTTCTTTAAAAATAATAATTAATAATAATAATAATTCTCCAGATCATGAATACTAGGGCTTCCTCACTAAGTTACAACAGTGCATTTTTCAGATAAATAGTGTGCATAAAACCCTGTAAAATTCAATGTGGAATGTTTGTTAGGTAGTTTACAGAGGTATTATATTAAATTAGCTAAATCCATTGCTCTTGTAATTTTTTGCTTGTAGCTTCAAAGACTCTTAAAGTGGATGAAGTTTAAATAGAAAGCTGTTTGTTGAATAGATTCTTCTTACCCCAAAACATTTAATGCAAAATAATGTATGACAATGTGCAACATTGCACATTTCCTTCAGCCCACAATCTCTGTGGTTAAAACCAGAGGATCCATGAAAGTCCGTTGATGTCTCTGGAGACTGGTTCTGTGTACCACAAGCACAGTGATCTTTCTGTAGGTATTCAGTGTCCCAAAACAAGTGGAAAAGGTGCAACAGGCAACAAATTGATTCAACTAATGTGTAGCACCCCTAATATTCTATAAGAATGATGGTTCTAAACTAAACTTTCCACTTACAGGTGGAAACCCACTAGGAGGACTATTAAATAAGCTGTTTGTTTTAAATTTAAAAAGTGTTTATTATCAAAACCACTTCATTGTTCTTCTCATAAAGAATTCCAGTAGCATTTATTTGATCTTCCAGTTTTTCAGATCTTGATTTTTAGGGCTCTCAGCTCCTTTTCTCTACACTTCTTTTGTGCTTCCCATGTTTTAATGAATTGTAGTTCATGTAAATCAATCAACAGACTCAGTCTAAGAAATTATCATTTATCATTAGTCTTATCATCAGTCTGTGAAAGTCTTAGTCTGTGAAAGTTTTACCTTTAGGTAAAATTTATTATTTTTGAAAAAGCAAGAGGTAGTGGGGATAATGACACAGATGTACACAGTTCTATGAACTGAATTTTCAGTCCCTTAAATTAATGTAAAAAAAAAAAAATTCTTAACACCAGACTTCTGTACAATTTTAGGAATGTTCTGAAATAATTTTCTTAAAACAGCAACCTTCTTATGGCTTTTTTAAAAACAATATAAGCTACAGATCACAGAATGAAGAACACTTGTGAAAGGCTTTGTTATTCCTATGTCTTTTGTAAAGAGGAAGTAGCCCATCTGAATAAAAAATTTTGGAAATGTAATGAGGAAATATAAATCAAACAATAATGAAAAGCATGATTGAACATATATTTTTTATCAAGCATGACATTTCTCCATATCATAAAACAACACAGAAATAATGGAAATAAAATACAAAGGAACTGCAAGTACAGTGAGACCTCTGTTAGAAATGGCTCTTTCTTCAAAATAGGATTTAATAAAAAAATAGGATTTATTAAAAGAATAGAGGTAAGCAAACAGCTCTGGGTGCACTGGGAGTCTCCGCTCCACCAGGACGCACACCAGTTACATCAAGTAGCTGATTTTTATGCTCCTAGACTAATACATATTCATTACTACTTCTAAAAAAAACAGGTTGTTATAATTAGCTTCCGGGGTCCAGTCCCTCCTACTGGAGCATGCGCATCAGTCTCCCCCTGGGGGAGACTCTGGGGTCTCTCTGGTCCCTCTGGGGGTCTCTAGGGGTCTTTCATGATGAAGGCTCATAGTCTTCCTCTCCAAGTTTTTTTTCTCGTCCTTCCCCTTTGTACTCCTTGGCACCGTGTCAAGTGTATGCAGCATCCCCTGCAGGTCTTGTCTCCTAGCCATCCTTCAGCTTCTTTATTTTTCTTCTTAATCTCTTGGCCACCTGGCCAGATATCAGAGGCTTGCATAGTATCCCATAACAGTCACTAGTTGTTATCAGTTGTTCTGAAAACCCCAGACATCAAAGACTTCATACAAACACAAATAGCTTTCTTATTGACACTTCACCAGTAATTAAAACATTCTTCACCAGCCATTCACAGGGACAGTCACACCTATAGCCATGTTAAGTTAATCTCGAAGAAGACAAAAAAAAAAAAAAAAAAAAAAGGGCTGTAACTGTTAGAAATAGAAGTTCGGAATAACAAAAGCAAACAGGTTCATAAATTTGAGGAGTATTTTCTGAAGACTTGATAAATTGACTAGAATGAGGGGGAGACTGGGACACACTGCATCTGTGGTTCAAGAATTAAATTGCCAGTGCAGGACCCAGAGGCAGACAGGACTGTTCTTTATTGACACAAATTGTTAAAACATTCCTAACACCTCCATACTCAGAAATGCTGGGATTAATTTTTCCCATATAGTCTGGCAGAAGCTGTTTCTTGACCCTTACAATGCAGGGAAAGACTTACCTATTCTTCCAAATACTTCTTTGAAGAAGTGAAGAATTTTGATGGGGAGAAGGAGGATGATGACTGACTTTTTTTTTTTTTTTTTTCTTCTCCTTTCTCCACTGGGTGGGGTAGGGAGAAAATACTTTAAAGTGTGTACTTCTATACAGATTTAGCTTAATTGAATGTAAAATGGAATAATATAAAATAGAACTAAAAGCTTCCTCAGTTAAGGTTTTCAAAGTTTGAGACAAATGTTAACTTCAAGAATCAAATGTGCAATGTTACTGTTGCATGCGTCTACTGTAATTTATACTAATGTAAAGAACATATAAAAGATTCTGCTTTTGTTCTACAAAATCTTTGTAGTCATTGTACAGTGTTGCAGAGGATAGTCATGGAAAATAATATAAAAATGTTATATTTAGATGATTACCTATTTTATTCCATTAATCTAGGGTCAAACATATGGCCATGTGTTCTGCTTTCACATTATGTTGGGTATGGAATAAATTACAAAGCACCAGAACTTCTAATGAAATTGAGCACTTTCATTTATTTTTAGATGAAAAATTTAGAAAAATCAGAGAAAGCAATGGATGTACAAGGCTAATTCAGAACAACCTACCACTGGAGCAAATATGATGAAGAGAATTACCAGCACTGTTACTCAATATAAATGGCTCAGAGAATGCCTTTCCTTCCTCTGTAAAATATCTATCTCAAATGTTTAAAATAAAGAAAATAATGGAGCTAGCTGTAGTAGGGGTATGAAATGAGTAATCAGCATTAAAATTTGTTACATAGTATAATAATACCACTCTTGTTTTCAGGTATTATAAAAATAGATTTTTTTTATGGCACTAAACACCTGGTGTTATGATATTTTTGTAAAAATATATCTTCATGTAATTGAAATCAGTGTTGACTCAGTCAACTTGAGTTCATGCATGTGTCAATCATAGAATTGTTCTGCCAAGGCACTACTTACTAAAAGGAGGACAGGCAGACACAAGGGAAGAAAGGAAGGGAAGATGGATTTCTAAACATGCTGCAAATAATATTGTGACTAAGTTTAATTGTTCAATGAAGTTTTTTAAAGATGCAGAACTCTCCTATTATGACTTGGAAAGCTGTTCACTTTCTGCTTCTTTCAATGAAATACAATTTCTGTGTTTGAACATTCTGAATATTTGAACTCAAATTATAAAAGATTTCTAGTTACACAAAAGAGCTTGAGAAATGGCCTAAGATCTCAGCTGAGAACCTGTAAGAGGCTATTTATCATCATGTACATCTACATGCACGTCTCTCCCTCCCTGTCATTTGGTTCATTTGCATGTCTGACTGTAGAGTTTATGAGCATGGGAGAACAATCAACGTCCAAATAAAGACAACTACTTCCAATCAGTGAGTCAAATGTTTATATTCCATTGAAGGCACATTCATTTAATATCAGCATATTTGACTAACTGCTTCATGGCAATTCAGCAAGTCTCAAAGATGGAAGGGAATTGACAGAAAAACACTAAACAAAAGACGGTTGCAAGACGTTAGCAGCATCTCAAATCAAGAAGGTCTGCAACTGGCCCCTTAATTTTCTGTTATAAAAGTGTGGATAAATTCTGTTTTTCTTTGTACACACTTCTAACTGATGAGAAATTACCTTGCCTCAGTCATTGTCCTCTTTGAACTATTGATCCATCTGTACTGGCTGACCACCAGCAGTAATAACGCATGGGGGGGCATAATCATTATGTGCTTAAATAAATATATATTTATTCATCGATAGAAAATGAAATTTGAATTAGTACTAATATTAAATTTTATTAATATAAAATTGAAATATAATTTTGTTAGTATATACAATGCCTAAAATATATCATACTGTAAATTCTACAATAGCAAATATTTTAAAATGATAGAGAATGCTGAGAAAGGACACTTCAGTGTTAAATTTATCTTAAGTACCTACTTTGAGGTCAAGAAAATCCCTTACTATGGCTTGCTAAAGAGAAGAATGAGCTGTAAACCCACTGGTGTGCACACTTGGAGTACTGCTAGTGAATAATTAGGTCTGCACAACAATCACAGACTCACTGGGCTACATGGACACCTTTAAGTGCAGCACTTCCCAAGCAGTATGTGGGATATAAACCTGTAAAGGAAATATAAAGTCTGTAAAGCACAAATTTTGATAAAATAATTTCAAGTATGTGTTTGTTTGTTATTCTGATACACATTTCTGCACAAATTTATTTACACTATTTCTGCTGTGAAGCCACCAGACTTCTCACATGAATAGAGGGCCAAGGTCAAGATTTGTTCTGTAAATACAGAGCTGTTATTGTGATTGCTGATAACAGAAGTTAGGCTTTCTTTGATGGTCATGTTTAAAAATTCCATTATCCTGCTTTGAAAAGGCATTTCAATTTTCTTTCAGCTAGCCGTTGTTAATTGTAAGCATGCTAAGAGATTAATTTCTAGGTGTTTTTTTCTTGTACTGTTAATTTTTTTTAAAATCTTGGTATCAAATGAGTTCATCATCATAAGTATGAGATATTAGCTTGAAATAAGGATAATATAAGCAATACAAACATAATACAAACATAAAAAGTGTTAGCAACATCCTTAGTAAATATTCTGCCATTTTCAGATAGTGAACTGGTTATTGTGATTTCTGTAATTTTGTGTCTAGCTTAGAGTTCGCTGGGCTGAAACTGGGAATGGTCTATACCTTTTGTAACAGATCAGTCTGGAAGACTGGGACATAAGCATCAAAACTGACAGATCTCAATGTTACTGAATGTTTGTGGGTTTTTGTTTGTTTTTGTTTTGTGGGTTGTTTTCTGGTTGTTTTTTAAATTACTCTTCTAGCAACAGAAGATGGAAGAGGTTGAGTCTACCTGGGCTTAGTCCTTGATTCTAGGCTACTTTGTGAGAAAAATTTAGTACAACATCACATCTACAAGAGCCACACTGATACCCTTACAAGTCCCATTCTCAGCTGTATGTTTTTATTACTCAAAGTCTCTATCTAGCACATGAGACACAGAGGTCATTGCCAGTATATTAGATTATATATACTGGATAGTTTTATTCTACTGGTTTAACAGGGACTTTAGTGCACTTTACCTGTTGTATTTTCTACAGTGAAGCTAGGAACTAGCTGTTTTACCTTGGCCAATAGAGCAAGGAAAGTCACTGTCTACCCTTGGAGCATGTTTTCTGAGATTTGCTAGGAGATTCTAGTTCTTATTGGCATTCTGGGTTATTTCACAGAATTAGAACACAAGTCATGTAAGGAAAACATTGATTTCTAGAAAAGTTAATAATATATAATTAAAGAAGTGGAAAGATATAATCAGAAAATGAGGGATACATTGTCAACTGTAGCATTTTCCAAAAATGCTATTTGGAAAAAAATTTGGCTTCAGTTTGGTTGGATTGGACTCCATACTATATTTATCAGTAGTAGGTACTATTATTTTTGCTGATGATCTTTCTGAAAGGAACTGTCATTACTCTGATAATCTTTTTGGCATTTCAGTTTTCTTTAACTTCTGTAGAATAGCACCCAGTTCTTCAGTTAGCCATATGTAGATGTCATTTTGCACATGGAGCCCCTCTGCACTGACACAGCAGAAATGAAATCTTAATCTCTACTTTTTTTCATTTGAGCAGCAAATAACAATACTAGAATGTTAGAGATGATAGAAAGCCATTTTAGAAAAACATTCTAAAATCTTTTCCAGTTGAGCCTCACTGTTTTTGACCAATGATGTTTCCACTGATTCCCTGAAAAACAATACTACTGTCTGTTAAAATTCACACAAAGTTATGGATTTTTATGTACTTTTTAGGTTACCGTCCAAAATTGTGTATATCTAAATCAAAATGCCAGTCTTCTGTATTGGTGTTTGTCAGTTATTTTTAGCTTCACCAGAAGCCAAAACAAAAATTGTAACCATCAATTAATATGCTACCCATTTGTCAGGAAGATCTAATGACCCAATTATTAGACCATCATTCTTTGCTTTACCATCATATTCCCTGCAGCTGTTGTGCAGACTGTCAGCAAGGCATAAAAACTACTGCCAGAAGCCAGCTCTCCACAGCTGGGGGAGACCTGAGGGCCAGGCACTGAAGAGGCCAAGTCACGCAGCCAATTCTCCAGACTTTTCTCTAGTACTTATGGTCTTTTTAACATGAATGGAGTAGATGGGTCCTTATTTTGTAACATTTACATAGAGACTTTCAACATTAGGATCACAGAACATTCTTATATGACATTCTTATATGATCAAGGAATCCCCTTCCAACAAGCCATGCAGATAGTAATAGAGGCACCCACCTTGTGTTAGTGAGACACTTTGTATAGCTGGATCTTAAAAGCTGAAACACAACTCAAACCTCATCTGTTAATGCTTTGTCACATCTGAAATCCATATCAGTATTCTCTCTGTTTTATTTTAGTACTTATTCTGGTATCACAATGACTGTGTATTTTGCAAGGCCAGATAACTGGGCTTTTTGTTAATTTTAATGAAGTGATCTATAAGGTCTAACAGGTTGTGGTTATTACTGGACTTATAAAATGTTTTGCAGTGTTAGTACTCACTGAATACAGATAATGGATATTAAAGTAATGCCCAAACTATTAAGTATACCGATAAAATGCAACATCAAAAAGTAAATGAAAAATGACCTTTGTTTTACAAGCACTGCTTTTTTGCAGTTTAAAATAAAATAGAGTAACCCCTGAAAGAAGTCTATCAAGAGCTATTAAAGGCAAAGCTGAAGACAAAGTTTTCATGTAAGAAGACACTGAATTCCAAATAGCTGGAAGCTGAGAGAGTACACAGGAAAGACCTGCATCATAAATTTCTCTGTTCTGATACTTTTTTCGCTAAGCATTCACAACTGACTATTTTCAGAAACAAGATACTAGGCTGAATGAATCATGTAGAGCTGTTCCATTATATTGTTTGGCAGAATAAATCAGTCTTAAAGAGATAATTTTAACCATTTCTAAAATCCAGTCTTTCCTGACATCATTTGTTACACAATTTGTTACAGCCATTGAAAGCAACTGCTTGGTTTGAACCTACAAAAGAATGTAAATAAATGAGTTTTGTAATTAATTCACCCAGAGATATAGCCAACATATTGGACAGAAAATGTTTTATGAAACATGCAGATACCACAAATAACACAGATACACACACAAAAACTTGTGTTTTCCTATTATTCCCACTTTTTTAGTATGAATGCTAGGTTGCAGAGCAGTTATTGTTGTCAGTTTGTGATGTCATACATCACATATGAGGACACTGTAGAACAGAGACCCTACCTGCTTGTATTGCATAGCAGTGCTAAGTGGTGTTGGAGTCCTTGCATTTTCTTTCTCTTTACTGAACCTTGTAGATTCTCCTAACATGAGCATCCGAGGCATGGGTCTGGTAGATTTGTGATGTTTTTTGGTATTTCCTACAGCAGTGATGCTTTATGTCTGCTAGGAATTATTTAGCATTACTCTGGCACTGAATATTATGGGGGAAGTTTTAGAAGAGGAGCTGAAGCGTATAGATTCTTGCGTACCTCTAAATAATGTTAGTTAAGTAATTGACCCTCACATCACATAATATGGATGCAAAGAATGTTAACCAAGTAAAACAGCTAATCACTTTCACTGTATCATCTGTATAGTGAAAGACCACTGCAAAAATAATTAAATAAAAACTTAACACGAAGTATCTCTGGGTTTACCACTGATGATGTCCTACAAATCAGTTTCCACTATTTAACTCCTTAAGCTATAGGAAGTTCAAACTTCTTTTCTAATTAAAACAACTCTCCTGACATGTTAATCTGAATTGTAACGGATTGCTTCCCTAATGTATCTAAGACTTATTCTGTCTTTATTATGTCTGCAAAGCTTATACCATGGTGATTGGTTTTTGATATATTAAAAGCATATGGATTCATGAGGAGATAAGGTTTTCTGAAATTTTTTTTGCTTTTTGATTTTGTGATTTGTATTGTAATAACCCAAGGTCCTTTCCCCCAGCTGTTGTTTGTCAAAATATACAGTATGCTCTATACTTAACTCTTTCAAAAGTGCAAAGACATCTTTTTAATTTCTGTAAAGAAAAGTGGCCTTGAATACAACTTGAGACATCATGAGATCTTAGAGAAAATGTTTAAGAACACCTAAATAATATATTTCTGGATACCATTTCTGTTCGGCTGTCAAGAATATGAATGTGAAAGAAAGTTTAAAAATACTATTTAAGTAGTTTATTAATTTATTCTTAGCACAATTAACTCATATAGATCTCTGTTATTTTTCTCTAACTCTTTATTCTTTGATTCCAAACAGGCACAAAACATGGGATTCATCTTATCTAATTTCAAATGTCTGAAAGATTGTCTCAATCTAAGCCAGTTGTATGTATAAACTCTCATTATTGAGAGAACTAGACATTGTAGGCAGACAATTTGTCTAAGCTGTCTTAGATGCTTATCTTCAATGAGATGAATCACTCCCTGAAGGTGTTTATTTCTCTTCACTGACTATAAAGAAAGAGTAGATGACTAGTTTGGATGACAACTTTTAGTTGTCTGATGTTTACTGAGATGGATCTTACACAAAGTGCCCAAAAGCACTCTGGTTTATGAGGCACTGAAGCATTACCTCTTCCAAAGCCAGATTTCTGACAAAAGTGGTCTAGATTTCCTTAGACAGACCTACTTTCCTCTGATCCTCTCTGATCCTTCAAAGTTGATTAGAAACATTTAGAATTTAAATATATATATATATATATATAGATGGCTCTGTAGAAAAAGAAAATTTTGCCAAAAAGTTTGAATTCAATGTTCTAAAGCAATACAGTAGAGAATGAAATATGCAAACAAATAAAATGCTAAAATGCTAATACTTTCATCTTTTCTTGATGATTAATTCCCCTTTTGTTTCAAAATCATGATAATACTGCATAGATCAAAACTCTTATTGGCTTATTTTCCACTACCTTGTACTTAAGTATCTTACCTTTCAGTCATCTGCAAATTACTTTGCTATATACAGCATTTACATTTCATACACTGGTCCTATTCAGAAGTACTGGGATTTAATATACACCTGTAGAAGTAACCATTAATCAAAATTCATTATTTTCTGCATGTGTTACAAATTTTAAATATTTTTTGCAAGTTCATATCACTGACAAAATATCCTTATGAACAATATTGGGACAGTGTTGCTCATTCACTGTCCACATTTCACAGGATGCTCACCAGCATCACTCAAAGAACATGCACTTGAAGATGCATAAAGGAAATGCTGGAGACTAGCACAAGTCACAGAGCTGTTGCAAATGGCTACTGAACTTGAAATGCAAATACTGTTTAAAAATAAAATAAAATAAAAATAAAAGCAAAGATAAATCTCTTGACGGGTTACTTTTATTCTAGCAGTATTTATACCACCCTATGCTTGCGCTACTGTAACTTTTTAGTGACTCAATATCATCACCTGCCTCCTTCTAGGCAAAATAAACACTAAGTCACATGACTTGGCTAATTTGATAGAAATATGTTCAGTTTATGGGTCAAACCTGCCTTATCTGGTGGTCCTGTAATAGGTATTAACATAGTATTAGTAATATTAAACATTAATATAACTAAACCCATGGCCTAAATTCTATCATCTTATTCTATAGAAGACTAGTCAACTTCAATGTCTCTCTTTTGATTCATAGGTGGTTTAAAAAAAGAAAGTGTTTCTTTTGCATGAACATCATGGAATGAGCTAAGGGGAAAAAAAGTCCATCACAACGACCTTGCAGTTTCAAATACACTATTCACTAGATTGCATTTTTTTTTTATTTTCTGTGAGCATGTTCTTTACACTAAGCTTTCAGGGACCTTTAATATTTTTGTACCTGCTGCAGAATGAAATTAAAAAATATATATTTCTAGGTATGACAAAATGGTTAATTGTGACTAGAATAAGATCAGCTATATTAAAACTTTAAAAATTTATGAACCTTTGCAACTCTAGGTAATGCTATTGTGTCATTTTTTTACATTGAGATCTCTGTCCTTTGTTCTGGAGAGGACTGAAATTAATATCCTATGATATGCCTTGTTTTCATCAATTTCTCACCTTTCTCTGGAAAGATAGGTTAGAATAAACTAAATGAAGATACCACAAGCTGAAGGGCTTATCTGAACTTCTAAAATGTTTAACATTCATCTATTATCAACAAGGTTATTTATTTTACCACTAGTAAAAGAACTTAGCACTTTGATATAATGATGGGAGACTTGATGTACACAATATTAGCTGATTAAGAACAGTTTCCTTGTACATGAACTGAACTATTTTTCCCTACTTTAATTGAACAGTAGTAATAGCACTCAGCTCTTTTTTTATTAACAAGCTACTAAATAAGTTATCAACTATGATGACTATTCAGAGCAATGTCTCAATGAAGCAGATCATTACTCTGATTTGATTAATTATATAAAATCAAATTTGCGATACAAGTCTCAATAGAGGCATTTCTGTTGTTTAAATACTGAAGAATAAGTCTTACTATTATATTTTTCTTAGAATCCTGCACACAGAACTTTATAGCAGGGCTGACCTTTAAGTTATGTGGGAAATAGATTGGACTCATTGCAATTTCAGAAATGATATGATGAAGATAATATTCCCTGTTATGCAATTGTAAAACAAAAACAGGTCAACATCTGCTTAAGTGCTTTAATAATTACAGTTAAATTTATGCATTTGTTTAAGTTTAAAAATACATATCAGTACATTAAATCAAATTCTTCAAGCTCTATCTTCATCCAGAGCATTTTAAATAGTCTATTATTATAGTCTATTACATTTATAGTCTATTGATGAAAAAATGTCAGAACTCAACAAAACCCTTGAAGATTATAAAATACATTCTAGAATATCACTTTTTAAGCACTATTTTCCACTATTTCTAACCTCCTCAGAAAAAAAAAAATAAAAGTAAGGTTGAATACTATTAAATATGATGCTAACAATTTACTTTAAATATCCCATGCAGAGGAAAAATATCTGCAACCAAACTGAATAGATTTAATTTAGGCCTATCACACTATATTTAGTGTATGAGGTGAAGTAGCTGAAACCAACATCCTGATCAATGTTAAATTGCTGTAATCTGGTAGAATATGTCCCATGTTTTCACAGGAAGATTATTGTTTTTAAGTTTTGCTTTCAGGGAGATAACAAAAAATGCAAGCGTGTTTGTAATACCATAAAATATATCTTCTACTATACCTTCATAAAATATGCCTTCTACTCCTGCTGATTCTGCATGTACTTGTGTGTACATGTAGTATTTTTACATGTACATTTGTGGTACTTATGTGAAAGTGTACCAACATTATTGCAGATTGGAGATACGGAATAAGGTATTCCCTATAAAATCTATTGCTGAAATATAACCTATATTAGTATATTACGTATTTTGAACTAACTTAGTTAATATTCTTATTTATCTTGAAAACTAATGTACAATTACTCAGAAAAAAAAAAAAATCCTGTTTAAATGGCATAATTCCTAAAATTTCAGGCTCTTTCTGAGTTATCCTACCGTTTCAGTATTTCTCATAAAATGTTATGTATTAAATGAGTATAATAATATTAGGTATTAAATTTGTATAATTATTTTACATAACATTCACACCCACCTTTATTTTCACATGTCAAAGGTTTAATTGTATTTACATACCTGAGTCTTTAAATTTGACACTTTATTGTGAACTGTTCTTTGCCATACCCATTTTCTAGTCATAATTTATTTTAATTTAATACAGAAAAAGGAAATATATCAGTACAGAATCATAGAATTTATGGTAACATATCTTCTCCCCACTGTGATTAGGACAATTGCTGCAAAAGATTTTACCAGAGAAATCTTGTATAGTAAAAGATTGAACAAGGGACAGGTAGATAGAGTAATCTTAGAGAGCTGTCAGCACATCCATCTTGTTTCTGAAGGAAATTTGTCAGTAGTAGTTGATTGGCTCTAATATGGGTATAATGAATATGATATTTTGATGCTCTATATGACATTTCTTACCTTGGCAGCAGCCATTTAGGCCTTGACTACCAACTGCCTATAGAACTGCAATTTATGTAAGATTTCTAATATGCCTATAATGCAGACCCCACTATAACTGGACATTTTATGAATGTTAAAGTGTTCAGTCAATCAACACCCCTGTGAGGTGAGAGACTATAATTACACTAACTTTATAGGCAGAGAAATTGAAGCACAGAGAGGACAAATGTTTTGTCCATGATTACATGACCTAAGCAGAGCACAGCCTTTGATTTTTTCTGTATTCTAACTTTTTCTGCTAAAGAAAAAAAAATCACTTGAGACAACAGTTATTCTGAAGAGTTACAGGAGAAGCATTTTTCCTGTTTATTCATTTTTTTCTCAGCGTGAGGGACATGGGTCCCTCAGCTATGGTAACACTGTGATTCCTGCATCTTCCAGAATTCATTATTCTGCTGAAGCTTGACTGCTGCTTTTCATTTTGTCTTTTTTTCCACTTACTGTTGAAACTCAAATTTCCTGTGAAAATTAATATGTACATTTCTTGATGAAGGGCAGTAATGTTCCACAGAATGACAGAAAACACTTTGTTCATTACTTGGAAAAAGGGAGAAGTTCTCATCTCTCTCGTACCTCTTGTCATTTCTAATAGACGATAACTCACCCTCTAAGAGAGGCTTGTACTACCAGCATTTATACCTTCTGTCATCATTCTAAATTCCTCTGAGACCACCAATGGCATAAGGCTTTGTATGGCTGAAAAGACAGGATAAAAGTACTCTGGATATTGGTAATCAGATATGGAGTCTTTAATTTTCTATGCGAATAATTTCAGATAAAGTTCAGAGCGATTAAAATTCATTATTACTTGTAGACAGCTCTTTCATAATGAAATTGGTGTCTATCAATTTCTTAATAGGAAAATACTCATTCCATTTAAAAGAAAAAAATATCACTGAAAGTGGTACTAAATAGCCCCTTTTCTTTAATTCTTCACCATGGTAGTAAGATACAGTACGAAACAAAGACATTTGTTCTTGAGAAAAGCAAAAGTTGTAACGCTCTAACATGTCCTTGGGATATCTGGACTTTGTAATGGACCCTTGCCAGAATGAAAGAAGGAAAAAAAGTAATAATAATAAAAAAAATACCACCAAGCCATCTCAACCACTGTACAGATACAGGCTCAATTCTTCGTTTTCCTTACTTCAGGCATAGTCAGTTTCTCTTTAATAGCATGTAAATACAGTAAATGCAGCTGCTAATGTGTTATTCTCCAGCCATTTGTTGCAGCTGATTAAAGAGAGAAATGTAAAAGGTTAATTTTCTAATTACATACTCCCCCGAGGTAAATTATGCATGTTATCACATCCATTGACACTCTATAATGGGCACTTTTTATTGCCGAGTGATTTTCTATGGAACTGTGCGTCTTCGTACAGTTTATTTTTAGTAAGCAAGAAGATGGAGGGAAAAAATATACATCCTATCAAATTTTCTTAACTCTTTCTGGAGAACTTGCTAATAGGATATTAAGGATTGCCAATAAAAATTCACATTCTCACATCTCATTTTTAATTTCTATGAAACTGCAATACACTGAAGAGAAAACAATGAGAATGGGCTAAAAGACACAGCCATGTTGGATGGCTCTCAATAAAAGTTTTGAAAGGAATCTACATCTGAAATACTATATTTCAAAAGAATTTATTTTAGTAAACAGTGTAACGTTTAATAGTAAAGAACAACTTTTCAGCCATATAAGACCTATTATTTACAAGCCACATGCTACCCTACCTGGTATGAAAGGATGTTTTATGCTTTTTTGTGTTTTTATGCTTTTCCGGATCCTTCTGCCACAGTGAATAGTACATTCAACAGATTTTTTTTTTTTTTTAAATGAAAAGTGCTTTGTTAGTTTGCTTTCTGTTCTACTACATATTACCATCTCAAATGGTGGAATAGAAAAGCAACAGTGACACAGGTGATCATGAATCATTTAAGATATTAGCCTTGTTTCAATCTAGAAACAGATGGTTTGCACTCAGTAAATTTGTCATTTATTAAAGATAATACAACAGTGGGAAAATAAACCAGAAAATAGAGAAAGATGATAAAAGCTGATGAGAATATTTCCCTTAACATTTTTCCTCATCCCCAATGTACAGTAGAGCAGGGGAATGCTATGCTATTGGCCTTTCATTTCAAATTAGTTGGGAGGTTTATGTTTTACAGTGTCTTGTTCAAGAAAAAATGTTATGTGGAAATCCTTCAAACAAATTCAATATTTCAGTAGTTTTACTAAATAAGATCTGCTAACACATGGCAAATGAAGCATGCAAAACCAAGGGTGGAGGGGGGAACAAAACAGAAAACAATGTTTATTTTCTCAGAAATCATTCTACTTCAGGATTTTTTTTATGCATTACATTCATATATGTCTCAATGTTATATATTTTTACATTTTTTTTTCTAGGAAAAAAAATGCAGGCCAAAATTGTTTCAATAAGAATTTTCATCCAATTCTAATGAACATAAATTAGAAATTAATTTAACAATCATATTGTTGTATGATACTGAAAACTTTCTAACCCAGATCCAGAGGACTGAGAGTGGTATAAAACTTAAAACTGGCAGATTAGACAGAGAGAAAAGGAACTTTGAATTAGTTGAGATCATGGCCTTGTTTCATTTCCTGTCAGCAGACAATAATCTATTTTTCAGGCAATGCTGGTACACTAGTAGTTCTTTTCTCCTTCCCAGCCTTTAATATATAAAGTGTGTTTATGGCCCTTTACCGCTATGTAACCTTTGTATCTCTTCAAACTTTATCACTATTAACTTTAGCTGGTGTAGAATATATACTACATCTAGTCTGATAAATTGAAGGCAAATAAACAAAACGTTAACACATTTTATGTGTCTGAAACATAGCTCCTATTAATGGATACACAGAGCTCTACAGAAACACTGCTACATCCAGTTACACCAATGAAACATGGTCTTTCCGTGTTTTGAACATCAAGCTCTTCCTCTTTCTCTCACACACAAAAAAAAAAAAAAAAAAAAAAAAGGAGTTCTGAAAAATAATCTTTGAGCTTTTGTACACTTTATTTCTTGCATGTGAGCTTAATTCAACTTTTTTTTTTTCTTTTTTTTTTTTTTTTCTAAAGAAGCAAAACAATTTATTTCCAACTTTTGGTGTTATAATCTTATGAAAATCAGCCTCTCTCCTCTCTGTCCTCCAGTGCCTAATTTTTCTAAGTTAGGTAATGAGTGTAAATTTTTGTTTGATTTTTTCCCAGTTAGGTAATGAGTGATAGCTTTTCACAAGTAAATGTGGGTCTGAATCAGTCTTTAATGATATGAGATTCCTCTATGTTTCCAGCACATTTTGGATCAAGCTAAATATAGAAACAACCATTGGTCAGACTGCAGGGGATAAGAGGCCACAGTGCACAATCACATCTGCCTGAAGTTCTACCAGGCACACGCTTCTGGAGACAAAGAATAGTTTGGACTGCTGATGTCTGATGATGTTGAAACAGGATGGACATACAGATCACTGACAGCTCCAAAATGGTAGAAAAAGACACATCCCAAACTCGCACATATCATCAATCTGAGTACCCAGAATGTGTACAGCTGGTGTCCTCCTTGTTCTCTTTGTCACTGCAACAGATCCTAGACACTGCATGTCAACACAAGTATTATGGTGCCTGTGGGCAGACAAATTGAACACCCCTGCCCTTGTGCCTGCCTGCAGGACAGACTTCCTGGATACCACACACAGTTCTGGTGTTTAAGAATATGGAACAGTGAGGGAGGGAAAACGTGTTTCAAGGTTTCATTTTAGATAAAATCACTGTCACTCCTGGTGTTTCTTATCTCTATCTGACCGGAGAACTGTGTCAAAAGACACATCAATGTGTAGAATTATTAACTGAGTTTGTAAGATGTAAATTTCTGGGAAGTTTGCTTGCTTTTTAAGATTCTACTTTACATGCTATACTTTAACTAGCTTCTGTAAGTCTAATGTCAAAATCATCTGATAACAAGCAAACCTGATTAAGATTGAGCACAGTTTTATGATGGTGACAGTCTCTGTGATGATGAACCCGTCATCTTTCTCCTGTGCTGTTTGGAGAATGAAATTGGTGATGCATTTATGAAGAAAAAATAAACAAATAAATAAAAAGCCAAAGACATACGTGGGACCAAAACAGTTCTAAACTGAGAGCCAGACCTTTTCAAGTACTGAATGTCTAGCTAATTCTTTATAGATCAAACATATTTTCTGGGCTAGCCTTGGAATTTCTTTCTATTTCACATCTTCAGGCAAGGAAGGTACCATGGTAATTTGCTGCTCTTGTGTACACTTATCCACTGGCAAACTACTTTGATCCCTGGTGTTAGCATATTCATTCTAATGGAATTACACAAAGTATGGTTTTGTCCCTTATTATTCATTCACACAGTGAATGCTAGGATTGTTTACCCACCACATGAAACCAGCTATTCACCCACAATCCATTCACAGCACAGAGATTGCTAAGCAGCCTGGGCAAGAAGGGAGGGCAAGAAGCTGCAATATGCCAAAGGTTATATGCAGTTTCTTATGACTGCTAAACATTAGCTGGAAAAATCCTAGAGAGCAATAATCAGTTTACTGACAGTACCACAAGAATGTATATTAGCACAGAGGATAATCTAATGTGTTTTTTTTTTGTTTGTTTGTTTGTTATGTTTTGTTTTAATTTCTCTTTCTTGCTATTCTTATTGTAATAAAATAGAACAACTATAGCACAGTTGTGGATGTAATATATACACTACAAGGAACCTCTTTCTTTCCCCATATATTGTTGAAATATAACTTGCTAAAAGTGCAGTTGTGGTCACATCATAAAATAGTCTCATTTTCTGTCTTCTTTCAAAGCTCTCAGTTCTGTTTTCTCATGTTGGTTGACTTTAAGAATCCTCATGCAAAATCTATTCAACTTTGCTGTGAAACTTTTCTGCCCAAAACGTTCAATAAATGGTCTGTAACATGTCATTTGTTTCAGTAACATCTGAAACAATATCATTCAAACTTTTCATGCCAACTGCTGAAGCTATTTACATCATGTCTATAATTCAAACAATTTTTCTAAATTTTATTCTTGTTGCCTGCAATTCACAAACCAAAGCTGTTTGCTGCAAAGCTGTTAAGTAGTGATGGGTGAATCTTATGAGATGTAGGCTAATTACAGTGTACCATTTGTTTTTACTATAACCAATTTATTGCTCGTATTTATTATTAAAGGTATTTTGAAATACTGCATATGTGTACAACCATATTTTAAATGGACTTTAATGATGATAAAGCACATTTCATGTGGGTAGCAAAGCACGGTATTATAATTTACTGTTTATAGACTTCACAGCTAGTTTATGCTGGTGGAAGAGAAAAAAATGGATACAGAAATAGAAATCTTTTAACTTTGGTAAAACTATTGGTCACAAGAAACTAAGTTTTCAGTCCTGGCTCCTAATTTAAGATTTAGCATTTAGCTTTCATAGCTAAACAATAGTTGTTTTTGTAGTGAAATTACCTACACATCAATATTAGTGGTAATATTTTAATTGTTACAGTCATCACTCAAAAGAATCTGAAATCAAAATCCTTCAAATGTTAACTTCTGCCTCCATGAGTTTAAACTTGGTTGAAGATTCCAGGTTGTCATCAAATTTCTAAATCTTCTCATAGGATTATATCCTATGTTATTATTATTACTATTATATGTTATGTTGTTATTATACAGTAATGACACCATTTTAGCCACGGTGGCTTCAACCTTACTGCTCATTGGTCTTGTTTTCTCTGGATCATCAACCAGCATAATCATTCTGATGCTGTTATATATAAACATCATCTGGAAGCCTGTTATTTTTATTATTCCCTAAATAGAATTAATTACTTAATGATTTTTTTTATTATTATTTTAATTTGCATTTATGAATTTTAACCGATGAATTCTAGTAAACCAGTAAATTTGATGTCTGTGAACTACTGGTATTACATGTTTGTGTTCACAGAAGAGAGCATAAAAAGGAGATACAATGTAAAGTGTATGAGTAAAGGAAATGAGCTGATAAACAGGAATTGTGTTTCCTTCAGGATACTACTTTTAGCAGCTAACCAGAGGTTCATCTCCTTGGTAACTCTGATCACATAATCACATGCCTGGGAAAGCCTCTAACACAGGTTGTTGTAAGTTTAAAAACCAAAAACAACAACAACAAATAAAGCTTTTTTTTTTTTTTTTTTTTTTCCTTCTCTTCTCTCTGCAGACTTGGTCAGATCAGATAGAGAAAGTGCAAATTCTGAGAGCAAACAGAAGTTCATGAGAACTTTAAGGAAATTCTCAGAAATGCCAGAAGTCTCCAGGAATGGTAAGGAAATTTAAGCTTTGAGAAATCGTGTTTTTGTTTCTCTCAAAAAAGTGTGTTTGCTTGCAAGGTTAATTATGTTATCCTTGTCAGCTGCCACCGGTGCCCAGGGAAAGAATTTTAAACTAGACTGGAATTTTATGGAAACTGGTTTTAAGTAGTTGGATTATTGTGGAAAGTGCAACAGAATAACTCTTTGATGGGCCATTTTTTAAACAAGTCACAGAGTATTTGTCTAAGAAATGATTTGTAGAAGCCATGACAAAAGGTGTTGAAGCTTACTGAAGACCAAGGAGACTTGAATGCCTATAATCCAACAACATAGGTGTCCCTGAAAGCCTCTGCTGGTAAATGTTCATTAGGTGGTGAGTGTCCTATGCCTTTGCTGTGTTTGTTCCCAGCTACCACAAAGATTTGTGTCATTCATTTATGCATAGTTTTCCAACTTTATTCATGTTTTGAAACTCAGGGGAGCAAAGGGGAGTACATTTCTCTAATTCTAATAGGCAATAGATTGCTCCTTCTTTGGGATTATGTCTTGATGGTCATGCTCTGAACATTCAGAAATATTTAGCTGTGTTTTGAGGCTTCTTGTGATGGGGAAGGTTCTTTTTTTGTTTGTTTCTTTTATTTCTTTTGCAGATTTGGAAACAAAGCTCAAAAATTAATACCAGTGGTAGTTCCTGGTTGCATTTTGATCTACTTCAGACATAACTTCACTTCATTTTGGAAAGGGAGCTTGTTGATTCAGAAGGCTAGGATTTCTATAGCTGTCACATCAGCTCTATTTTGAGGATGAGGCAGGAGAACCCACTCATTGAACAATAATCTAATTATATGTTTGGATTTACGTTTAAAACGCAAGGACAAAAATGCATTGTTAATAAATTAACAAATCCATTTAAAATCTTTGAAAGGCTTCAATGTGTTTTTAAACTTATTCTTCATACTCACAGTTGAGTCTGAAGCTCTCCACCTTCTTTCAGTTTTGCATCTTTCTTCCTTCTGCTCAGATGCTTCCTAAAATACAGAACTGCTGGCAGGAATCTCACGGCAAAATGTCCAGTGTGTCTTTAAATATAATGGAGATGTTCTTTGCTGCAGCCCTGCCAAGTGGCTGATTGCTGGCAGCTGAAACAAGGGACAGATGGCCATGCAGCTCTATCTGCACCCTATTGAGATGAACAAGTGACAATCTGCAAAATGCTCAAAACTAATTTAAACTGTTTTAACCTCAGGAAACCCAAGAGTCTCTTAGGTTTCTTTGGTGAAGTGTGGGCAGATTTTGTGCTTTTTCATGCTCTCTGTCATAAAGATCTCAATGCTCTCAACACAAGTACATCTCATCTATTATGCCCCAAGCCCAGAGATATCAGAACTGCCAGTGAAAAAAAAGCTGCAAGGGCATTCTGCTTATTGACATGCAAGTGATATTGAGCATTGTGCATTTTTCAAGAATTCATTTATCTGAAGGGTCTTCAGCAAGCACAGCTTTTTCAGATACTAGGATACTTTCTTAGGCCATATATGAAATAAAACCCCCAAAAGTACTGGGCTTTCATCTAACGCACATTAGCAAAAGTGACAGAAGAGTTAGATTAAGGGATGACTGAACGAAAACAGTAATATTAGCTAGGCTGGGCACATAGAATTTGAACTTGGACTGATTTAATGAAGAGATTCTAACAATTATGTTACTATATCTTATTCTGATGCAGGTGGTTCTGAAAAATGTTTGGCAGTATATCAGATTTTTCCATTAGTATTCTTTCCTTAGTTCTATTGCATTATTTTTTCCATTATTCTTGTCTTCAAAATTAGACAAAAGCTACGTGAGGCAAATTCATCTCATGTTCTCAGTAAGTTCTTTCCTACATGTATCCTTTCAGGCTATAGTTCAACAGTTACTAATACTTGTCTTCTTCACGCTGTCACACCCATCGGGATCCAGATCGGGTAGAGAGATGTGACTGCATAACAGGGATTTTCTGCTGTCATTGCACTTTCAGACTAACTGTTTGTTTTAATAAATCTGAATTAGCGAAAATTCAGTGAAAACACACTGTTTCTGCACTGCTGTCTGCAACATTCATATTCTGGACTTGGCACCCCTTAATTTGGATTCAAATTTGTGAACCTTACTCTCAAACTCCCTTTGCCTTTTTGTTAGGAAGAGCAGGGATTGCCTTAACTGGGCAGAGAAGAACAAACGAGTGTTCATTTGTCCAGACTTACCTAAAACTCATTTAGGACATTTCTAGTGAAAATGGAATTCATACTTTTTCATCAGCAGTGGTGAGTAAAGGAAAACAAAAGGTTTCCTGAAGGGTAACAAATTACCTCTCCCCTCCCCCATATATTAGGGATATATATCATAGCTCAAATCTTATAGCACCTTAAGAAGGATCTTGCTGAAGTCTCTTCAAAATCAACTGAAGCAACAAATCCCTTAAATCTGGGGCCAGATGTATGCTTACTGTGATTTGTAGCCCTGCATGCACTCTGATGAGGGTGTCTGGTATTGTATTATTGTGAAAACGAGAGTGGATAGAAAACAGGCAAATGAGAAGGACCATAAAGAAACTTCTGATTTCTCTTGGAAGGGAAATGAAACATGCTCGAAGTGTAAAAACACAGTAAAAAGTTTGCAGAATAAGTTTTAGACCACGGATGACCTCTGTGTCAGAAATGAAATATTGGTTCTACTTGGACCCATAAGAGGTTTGATGCAGACTACATGCATACCTATATATTTGGAGCTTTTAAATTCTTATGAAATAAATATGTCACAGGAAAAAAATACCATTAGCAATCCCACTGGCCTGTTTTAAAGAGTATATAAAATGAATTTAATATGTTGGTTTATCAATAAGTTACTAGTACAGAAAAATCTACTTAATAATCTGGTTAACTTTTTTTTTTTTTTTAATCTGATTCCTGTGTGAGATTTTTTTTCTAACGTGTGGTTTCTATTCTGTCCTAATGAGTTTTTCAGTATGATTATTACAGACAACTGTATACATATTTATCTAATGTGTAAATTGACTGGGTGTATAGTCAGGCATAATACTTCAGGACAACATAAGAAGCAATTGGAAAATATAATCTTTCAGTACTGAAATATCCTTTTGGAAGTTTCCAGTATAGTGAGTATCCTACAGTTTAAGATTAGGGACAAGACTTCTAATGCTGCTTGTTTTAGGTATACAGATGGGTACAGGTAGGAAAAATATTTTTAATCAAATAGTTTTGATAGAAGAATAAATATCAAAGCATTTCATGTCTTCAGTATTTCTTCCAAGCATTAACATGATGAAGCAGAATGAAATTGTGAAAGTCTTCAGTCTTTCGAGTATATCAAGTTATTGTTAGATTTTGAATGGGTTTCAAATTACTTAAATATTGCTTTGTAACTTTCAATTTTGATTGACATGCTTTCTAACTAGATAGTGTTAGAATTGTAAGTGAAACCTCTGTGAGAAGCTTAGGGCTTTTTTATTCTTAGTTCAAACATATTTTAGTTTTTAAATAATAAAAAAATATATATGATGGTTTGAATAGGAATTTCCCCAAATTATTGATTTGATGTACCACCACCAAAAATCTCACTATAATTGTCAGTAAAGATGAAATATTTACATAGCTTTAGGATGCACTGGAACTTTATGCTTCCCCTGGCAAATGCTACGATGAGTTAATTGATGATTTGCAAGGAAATGATTCATGTTAAGCTCTCATTTAATTTATAACAATAATGTAAGAGATTACATTAGTATTGCTTCTAAACAATGGATAAATGCTATGCCTAGCATTGTGTGCAAGCCCTTTCAGCATAATTAACAGGTGTGAATTGTTGTTTGCTGGGATAAGCCTCCCACTGTGCAGCTCTTTGTTGGCTGCAGGCTGCTTTCCTGCTGTATTACTGCTTCTAAATGAGCCAATCTCACTTTAATGTAGGATTTTACATATGTTAATTCTTTGTACACTTGTTTATTTTAAAGTAGTTGAGGCAATAACAGTGAATCTCTTCAAAAAGCCTGTATTTCTGCAAGCTTCTGATTACCTTGCACCACTCCAGCCTTTTTTGTGTTTCTCTTTTCAGCAGTGTCTGTTTCAATTAAAAGGAACTACAGTAGCAACTTGTAAGAGCATCAATCTGACTCCTTAACTGTAAGATAAAAGTCTGTTCTGCAGCTTAGAGAATCATAAATCTGCTCTACTATGTTCTTTACCCCAAATTATATAAGAAATATAGAGAGAGTACAGAGAAGTTTACGGACTTCTATATAGGCTTGGCAAACTTTGAAGTGAAATTTTTAATTTTAATTTCGAAATTCTCATAAATCTTTGCAAATCCCAATTTAGTTCATCTGTAAAGACATAAAAGATGTTCTAAATTGGAAAAACGTTTTGGGGTTCAGACGGTCAAAACCAAAACGAAACAAAAACACTTGTTGCAGTTTAGGCATGAAGCACTATTTCTCTGTCGGTAGACTGTATATGAATTTAAGGATATCATTACATAAATTTCTTATATACTTTTCCGTATCTTTTTTTTTTTTTTTTTCTATTGTTTATGTTTTAAATTTAGTTGAGGAATGGCAGGACTAGAAATACAAATCAGATTAACTATTGTCTTTTTCCCCATGTCTCTCTTTTACATAGTTGCTAAATTACAGAATTGTTAAAAATGTTTTTGCATTTTATGACGTCATAAGAAAAAATGTCATCATAGTTGATTGTTTTTTTTGTTTGTTTGTTTGTTTTGTTTTGTTTTGTTTTGTTTTTCAGCTAAAACAGACAGGAGGGCAATTGACCCCAGTTATTATAAAAATAAATTCTTTACCATATTTTCTATCTCTTTTACCTTCAGTGTTAACACAGGTTTGAGCAAGTCCAGAGGTCCTCCAGAGGACCAGAAAGACAATTTGATAGACTTAGGTCCTGATAAGTTAGCATCAAGAATTTCAACTACAGAGTTTAGAAGCTGACCTTACTAGGAGATGTTGTGTGTAGCCTTCATATTTCTTTTAATGAGGCACTGAGACAAGCACTTATCCTTACACTTTCTGACTGCCTCATTGTGCTTATGCTTTTTTCTGCCACCTTAGAACATCTTTGAAGTTTATAAGTATAGATAAGCACTATTTTCTTTTGTTTTGTTTTTCCCTCCAAGGTACTCTAAAACCTGCAATTTAATTTGGCTTAAAACCTGATGGTTTTGCTGATACGTGGGCAGATCCCAGGAAATCTGCTTTCCACTCATACCTCTGGCATTCATGAAGTAATATTTTCCTGATTTGAAAAAATATATAGACTGTCTGTACTCTAGTATAGTTATAAGGGTTATTTATTTCATTCTCCTTTCACCACAAAAGAACCTATATCACAGATGAAGAGTTTAGTCATTCCCAGAAACATGCCAAATATTGAAGTTATTGAAGTAAATTAAATGTGTTGCCTTTACTTTTTACTTTTTTTTTTTTTTTTTTTTTTTTTTAATGGAGAAAGAGAAGTCCTGAGCTACTACTACTTTTTTTTTTTTTTTCTTTTTTTTTTTCTTTCTGGAGAGAAAATGATACTTCATACTTAATGCAGTACCAGTGGTCACCATATAGTTTACACATAAATTTGCTAATAGACTGTAACCTGGCCCAAGCACTCAAAGCTCCTTGGTTAAAATATTGATCTAAATGAGGCTAAAATTAGGATGCTGAGATACTCTTAGAAGAGAAAATTCCACCTGCCTAGAAAGACGTTCTCAGTTTGTTTAGGCTGGAATATGATTGTGTTGTTGGACTGCTTAAATATTGGATAATACCAAATATATTTAAAAAACTAATTATCAATAATGGTTGATAGCTGTAATTGATTTAGTCTAGCTTTATCCACATACTGTGTGGGATCAGCACCAAAAAATATTTTATGAAATTATTGCATCAGCTGAAATCATCTCAGAACAGGTCATCTGTGGTTAAAGCTGTAGTGAATATTCCAAAATATTTATGTAATCAATAATTTACTCATTAGTATTTTTTTTTTCCAATCTCATGATCTCTCTTGGGTAATTAACATCATTAAGAAAAAGTTTGCTATGAGAAATACTGAATAAATAGATTTTTTTTTCAATGCGATAGAGTGCTTTTGTATTTATTTGCATACTGATAGTAGAGCTGATGATAAACATTTTGCTGGTTTTACTGTTTCTGAAAGGGAAAAATATGAGTATGTGTGTTAGGAGAGGGATTTTCTGTTATGTGTGCAAAAGAAATCATCATTTATAATAAAAATGCTGCCACGAAGCAAAAATGTCCTGCATTTCAGTGTCACCATAGCTGTTTTAACATATACTACTTAATTTGAACTCTTATTCTTATTTTTATTGTCATTTCCACATCTTCTTTGAATCCCACTGCACTCGTGAAGATGGGATAAAAGTTGCTGCCAATATGGTCATAAAAACTGAAAAGGGAGAGAGTGATTTTATCTTTTATAAACAGTCTTTTCTCAATATTTGATAATGTCCTTTATATCCATCATAATATGGAGATACTAAGACTGGACATGTCTATTGGTAAGTGGTTAATAGCTGAATCTAGAAAGTGATATTCAGGGATAGTGGAAATATTCTGTCTGGAATGCATTTCTGTAAAGATTGAAAATTCTTTGGAGGATCTCAGTAAGTTACCAGCTTGTTGTCATATTTGTAAATAAACAGAATTATTTTTGTAATAATTCAGCAGTGTGTGACATTTATTTTAGCTGGAGATCTCAAATGAGCTCAAAGAACAGCTTTAGGGCTGAGCAACAACTATATAAATATAAACACTGAGACAAACAGGCAGATTTCCTCTCTATATCATAAGAGCACATATTGTATCACTGCCAAACTAGCAAGCTCTATATACAACAGATTTTTTTTTTTTAAAAAAAAAGGAAAGAAAAAAAAAAAAAGAGCTGACCTTATGAGTCTTTGAGCCTCTGTCATTCTCTTTCCTTTGATGCAGAGCTATTTCCAATCTAGACTGCGCGTGCTCACACACACACACACACAAAAAAAGTTTTACGAATAATAGCATGGCACACCCATTCTTTAAAGTTGCCATGTTGTACTAGGTTAATCAAGTGTTTTATTCCAGCTCAGTTTGACTTATTGGGACAAGCAGAATTACTGACTCTAGGAAAAAATATATATATATTTTCCAGGACTTTGAATGTAAATCAATTTCATTTTAGGATGTGTTTTGACTGACATTTTGGGTTGGAGGAATTGTTTGTTTTCTGTATCATGGCAGGGATGTGTTTTCCACCAACTGTATGTTTCAGACCTTGAGTTCTGTAAGCATTATTATGGCATGTGGTGGAAAAAAAAAAGTGTTGTTGCTGAATACATACATTTTCAGACCCTGGCAGAGCCAAACTGAGATCAAGCAAAATCTGACTGAGGTATGACCTATTTTTACTGTTGAATTTATGATTACAGTTTATTAAAAATAAATAAATAAAAATTGAAGTTTCCAGAAGTGTAGTTAGAGGAGTTTGCATGTTTGACATAAAACAAATGGTGATAAGAAAACTGGGAGAACTTAGTTTAGTGATATACTTTTCCTAGACTCCCACAGTAGTCTAAAAGCCTCGTCTTTCATGGATTAGTTGAGAGTATAACTCACATATAGTGGAAGCTCTTGGCAAGTACTTACAACTCCTAGTCTGGAACACCCCAAATCTGTCTCTTTTATAGCTGTAGAATTGCTCCAGGGGTATTAGCTTCCAAGGCTTACTACTACACATACACAAAGGCATACTTTATAAAAAGTATGTCACAAAATACTAGTCTTATTGGAGAACCTCGAGGGCAGCACAGCTTGAAAATTAAAATAATAATAATAATAATAAAATAAATAAATAAAACGGAAAGCCAACTCTAGAGTTGGAAAATCCAAATCAACAGTAACTGACCTTTAAATCTGCAGAGCTCAGAATCATAGAATCATAGAAGCATTGAGGTGGGAATAGACCTCCAATATCATCTGGTCTAACCATCAGTCCCTAGAAGAAATGAGACACTCAAGGCTGACTGTGACAGTGGAGCCCAAAGCAGACTGTGAGGAGGTTTGGTCCGTAGGGTCACACCAAGCCTAGCACAAAGTCTCTGCTCTCAACAAGGTCTGAAACTTCCCATTCCTCTGTTTCCTCCCTAGAGCGTATGTAATTGTTTCACTGCTCTTCCTCAATATTCTTTTATTCTCCTATAATACTTACTGGTACATGTATAATCAAAAACTACTATCCAGATATAGATGATAGGAGTTTGTGTATGACAGGATAGGCCACTATACAACTTCTTAGGCAGGCTTATTGCTTGATTTAGGATTTGCTTGTCTTCTTGCATGGGGGCAATTGGTTGTAGAAAGGCTGAAGAACTATGCTCTAGTCATATCTAGATATGTTCTCTAGCAAACATATTATGAAACATGATGTTTATTCCAGACCTAGAGACACAGACTTCAGTATCCTGCAGTCAATCTGCCCTCTTTAAACAGCACAGATCCTAAGGACAGTCCTAAGAGAAATCATGCAGTTGTGATACCAAATACAAAGATTTAACTCATGACCAAATTTCTGTTGGTGCCACCCACTAGAATGGAACCAGTAACCTAGGAATGAGGAACAACTTTCCTTTCATCTTTAACTTTTGGCTCAGGAAACTGCTTTTCCACAGAATCCTATGAGCTGAGTTCATTATGCTGAAGCAGTATCTGTACAAAATACAGATTACAGAGCAACCTTCCTTGAAGCGCAGACTATAGTTCCTATATATTTAATGGAAAAAAAAAAATGAATTGGACATTGGTTCTGGCAATGTTTGAGTTAAATCGGTACCATTATATTTTTGTGACCATGAATGCAGGACTGCTAGTGCAAGGCAATGAAACTGCAGTTTTACATTTACTATATGCAGGTGGCAGCTAGCTTTAGTGAAAAAATATCATCAGCGTTAAACTTTCAGAATCTGCCATAGTGACTGGCAGACCAAGTCCTCAGTACTACCAGAAAATACAGTACGGGGGAATAAACTGCTGTACCTCAGAAATGTTGGGTTTTGATTCTCTACTGAACTACACAGTCTGTTTAAACTGTAGTGTAGCCAAAGCATAGGCCTGTGACGTCTACAGATTTTTTCACTAAGCAGGGTATAATTAATATTGATGCGCTTTGAACCCAAATATGAGCATAGTAAAGTAGTGTTACTAACAGCAGTATATAGGTACTTCATAAGACTGTGATATGATGAATAAATATTTTAAGTATGAGCAATGTGACTGCCATCAAGGTGTGAACCATAAAGGACCACAACCATGATCACCAGCTATCAGTTTTTATCGTATTGTATGCCCACAACCAATATAGCATACAAATGTTTTGTAATTAATGCATTTAGTAAATTATGTTTTAAAATTTAATACATATGTGATTTATCAGTCTTCCAAACACTTCCAACAGTGATAGCTAATTCCCTGATACATACATTACTTAATTTATATTCTTGCACACTTGCAATAAGAATGCCGAGTGACATTTTTTCCCTGCTTCCTATTAATCAAGTTAGCTATTTTGATTGGTTATCTTTATTCTTGCACTGTGCCATTAATGCGAGCACAATCAAGCCTTTTGTCCAGCCTTCACATTTCATTTATTTAGCCACATTCCTCTTCAGGAATGGCAAATGGGTATTTCTTTACCTTGCAGTAACACAGGTGACTAAAATAATAGGTTCTACTAAAGGCAAAGTACAACAAGAATTACAGTTTCTTTTCTATCCTATATCTTTTTCTATCTTGGTAATGATAATAGGAAAGAGAAAAAAATTGTTAACTAGTAACTTTTCTGTTAGAGATAGTTCATCTGTGTAAGGATAGTTCATCACAGATCATCTATGTCATAGATCATCTATGTCAGGATAGTTTTGCTGCCAGATTTCTTTAAGAGAGGCTACCTTTGAGAAAATGAAGAGCTCTTATTCCTGTTAGTGATGACTGTGCATGGTAAGGAAGATTACTGTTTCTTGCCTCTCGGTTAGCAGCCATGAATGATCACAAAGCTTGAAGGCCAATAAATAGGAAAGTGGCTATTTTGTAAACACTAGGGATGTGGAATGCTCACCCTCTACAGCTGCAACTGTTTGAAAAATGTGTTTAATAAAGCCTCACACATTTTTAAACTGATTAGTATTTTAAAACTCAACTCAACGGCAAAGGTCCGAGCTACTGAGCATAGTGGGAGGTTGTACGTTCAGCTTCCTAAGTCATCAATTGCTTTAAAAGGCTGTATAAAACTAAAATGCACTACGTTTTGTGCCTTTTTATCTTCCCACAAACTATATGTATGCCTTTGTGAATCTCATCACTTGCTACTGAGCAGAATGACCAACCTGTCAAATGCATTTTACCACATGCTTCCTTATTACCAGTTTATTGACACTTTAAGCTTTGCCTCTACTGAGTAAATTTGCTATGCAACATGAAGTAATCTGTTTTGGGAATATTACTTTCCAAGTAATGTAGAATAATAAAAATAAAAACAATTGGTTGCACCTGATTAGAAGAGGGGTATGCAATTTGTGTTTTCTCCTTCAATTTCCCTTATTTATGCCTGATATTTTTATTCTGTTGATCTCTATTCACAAACATGGGGTCTCCTCTTCTGCTCATCAACATTCTTGTTTCTTTGGGTAGATGTTCCCCCAGCTTGCAGTCCATTATCATTATTTTTTCCTTATTTAGACAATTTTGGTCACTTGGATGCCTTCTGTATGCAAATACACCTGTTCTTTGCCATTTTGGTGGTCCTATTGCTCAGACAGTTATGTTAAAAGTTTATACATTGTGACTGGCTATGCTATCACAGTGTTGTAAAATAGCAATATACTTTTATTAGCAATATATATTTGGGTTCAAAGCATGTTAATAAATCGACATGCTACCTAATACACTTATGATTTATAGGTATTACAAGTCCTGGCTTTGGACACATTCCTGATGCATTTTCACTTTGAAAGATATTTAGATGTCTAATATCCAATGAAAAACATATTTTTTAAAATGTGCCTCGTTTAGATTTTCCAATATGGCTTTGTATTTTAAGGACTAAATTATAATACATATTTAGCTATCTATCCTAGGATTCCTCTTGCCTAACTTTAGCTTAGATCAGATGTCTTATTTTTAGATGACTACTCCCTTATGCTTCATCCATAGTCAACAGAAAGAAAGGCACAACAAGTAGTGATTCATCTCTTCCTATAATAGATGTCTTGAGTAGGTGGGCTTCATCACAAGTAACTACCTCTTCTACTGACAAAGAAATAAAAAATCTAAATTTGATTTAAAAAAAAAAAAAGGACAGAACTATCCATAAAAGGGGATTTACAAGATTTTCTTCCCTTTCCAGAACAAACTGAAGTATATGTGAAATTAAACTATACATTGTATCATTTAGCATTTTGAATGGAAAAAAATCACACACTCTGTTATTGCTAGAAGCAGATGAACAATACTGTTTGTTTGTTTGTTTGTTTTTGGTTTTTAAGGTTCTTTAAAATGCATCCATATTAACCCTTATGCTAGCTATAGACAGCTAACTTGGTAAAATGGGAATTGCTATCATACTGATTCGAACCTCACAACAATGCAGAGTTTTAAAATATCTCATTCATTTTTTCTTTGCCTTGCCAGTACCACTGTTAATACTGGTACTGATCTCTTTGATACACGAAAATGTTTACAAAAGGTTGCAAAGGGGATCTTTCTCACTAAATGAGTTACGTGAAATGTTACTAAATGTGCATAGTGGGTTACACTTAGAGAGGCTTTCAACCCATTCTCTAGACTGAAGGAGTTTAGATAAACAAATTATTTTATGCTGAAGTTGTAAGAGTTATTTGAAATAAAAACTAAATAAAGTTATAGAAATGTAGACAAGTTTAACCAAGAAGCTTTTTTTTTTTTTTTTTTTTTTTTTTTCCTCTTTCTTTACAGGGGAAAAAAAGAAGGGGGAAGGGGGGAAGAAGTGAGGGGAAGTTAGTATCCAATGCAGTCTAAAACAGATGATTCAGGATATAATAGGGTGAAGTATTTATGCAATTACTGTTCTTTTTTTAAACTTGAATAAGAAAAACCTTGAGGTCCTATTACCCTATAATGTAGTTCTGTAGCTCAGCTATTGAATTGCAAAACCTAAAGAATTCTAGACTATAGAGCATTTCATATTGCATTCAGTTATCAGCATACCTTGTCAGGAAGAAAAGCAAGTGTCTAATTTTCCTCTTCTAGGGGGATGGTAATACTTCAGTTACTTAGCAGTTTCTCTTTTCATTCTCTTTCTGGCTACAGGACTTTCAGATTATAACTTGAATGATTTCTCAGATGAGAGAAAGTGGGGGATTTTTAGGTGCTGCTCCAGCAAGGCATTACAAGCTGCCATTTCCTATTACACAGCTTGTGGTTTCAAACAGGACAGAATTCTTCATTTCTTCCCAACAGCTTGACATTTTTGAGTTTTTGTTCTGTTTCACTTTTACCAGACTGATGGCAAATTCTCAGTACATGAGAGTCTCCACTGAATCTGGTTCATGAATTGTACAGAACCTAGTAGGTACTTGATGAGTAAGTAGTGTGATTTTTCCCTACCTTCCCGGGTGATAAGAGCCTCTTTAAAATAGTAAGGTGTTAATTCTAGACTTTGGTAGAAATTTTAACCTCTTAGCTCGCATTGTAGTGAGATTTGTAGTATAAGCACTAGGGACAGTATGAACAGAGAACAAGCTGGAATAGCTGTGCACAAACGCACAACGAAGAACAGCAGAAGACTTGGATGGCACCCAGGCCAGCCATTAGGAGCGCAGCACATCCACAGGCAGCTTCTCAGGATACACAGATCTAGAAAAAGAAGGAAGCCAAAAAAACAAGAGGCAACCTCTACTTTTTTCTTAGTTCTTATACACATATTTTGTTCTGTCCTCCTAACTCTTCATTCTGAAAGTTTCATGAAGACTTTGGTTTTCTTTTCAGTCCACATTCTTACTTTTGTCTCTGTATGAACTGTTTAAATTCAGATAAGGATGACACCAATTCCAGATTAACAAGATTAAAATAATATTTCAATATCAATTAAAACTTAGCAAATTTTAATCTGTTATTAAGTACTATACCCGTGACTTTTCAGGAATTATAAATGACCCATGCATTGCTTTAGGTCTGTAAAATTACCAAGAATCCCTCAAATTATGCGGTTAAAATGTCTGACAGAGTTGAACATCCTGAAGGATGTTTTAAAACAATATAATTGAATTAGAAATGTCCACTTTTTTTTTTTTTTTTTTTTTTTTTTTTGTCATTGCAATGCATGCTGCCAAGTATGTCTTTTTCTCCTCTTTGAAAAGAACCAGCAACACAAATGCTATGGACACAGAACTGACATATTAATTCAGCCTTGTCTTTTCATTCAGGGCATAAGTGTATGGTAGAATGAATATGGCAGGTTGGAGTGTATAAATCCTGCTTTTAAATTCAGTGTCTGAAGCACCAGATGCCAAATTACTAATGGCCCACTTGTCAGTCACAGGAATATTTAGTCTCTTTAGAAAATGAGGGTAGTGTGCAGAGCTGAGAAATAATGGTATTACATAGCAGAAGTGGACATTGTATGAAAAGACAAGTAGTTTATTTTCACAGTGGGTTGTGAACCTACTATTGTAGGACCTAATGATTTCAATCCAGGTTCCTACCTTAATCATGCTGCAAATGAATTTGGGCCAGTCTCTGTGAAAAACGCTTAGAAGGCACTGGAAAAGCAGGACCATGTGAGTGTGGACCTTGGGGGATTAAACTGGAGAGATCAGATATCTCTTCCTGGAACCTGTTTACCTGCGAGATGCTGAGAAAAACTAATGGACATTGTGATTGAAGTTAACTTCTTCCTCAAAGTTCAAGGAGTTTAGTACAGTTTTCTGGGCTCCTATTAGATATTTCATCAAGATGGAATGGATAAGTGTGAGAAGAGGGTAAGAAGTGGGGAGATGAACAAATTTAGGTACGAAAGAAATAATTAGGTAGAGGTCAAGCTGATTCTTATACTCAGATCTCATGAAGAAGTATGAGAAGTAAAAATGATGAAAAATTATTTATAGGCAACCAGACTGTAATCCATCTGGTGGCTCTTCCTTTGTCTTTTCACATCCACAGATGTTTCAAATGTGGAGTTTTATTTAGTTTCTCATAAATAAATCAACTTCATAGCTATTGCTTTAACGGATAGGAGCTAGCCATCAAGTGTTTGTTGAACTGATAAGATCCCATAATCTTTTTATAGTTAGTGTATTATCAAATGTGTATACACACACACATAGATATATATATAGGATAAATTTGAACACACCTCATGTTCTTAAACAGATTTTAAGTGACAACTAGAATTGTTTGCCTTATGTCACCTTCCAGTGAGAAAACAAGTCACAGTAGTAACGTATGTTTTTGTTTGTTTGTTTGTTTGTTTTTGGTGGTAGTAGGTGTTTTTTTTGTCATTGTTGTTGTTCATTTGCTTGCTTTTGGTTTCTTATACTGGTAATTATGTTTGCTTGCTGCCATTTATTCACCTGAATAAATAAAACAAGACCTCAGTCTTCACCCATGCAATATGTAAAAGTTGTACTGGTTCACAATCATTTCTTTGGTGCCTACATAATTTGGATTATATACTAGGTCTACCACCATTGGAGTGCAACAAATTAATGAAATAGTGGGGAAAACAGCTGTCCTCTAACTTCAACTGCAAAGTTAGAGTTACCAAATTACTTGATTAGCAGCCAGATTGAAATAGTTAATTAGGCTTTCTGCTAATTTAATTGTATGGCATATTGAATCAAAGTAAAGACTTTCAGCTTACATTTAAATTTTGACATCTGAACAGATCAAAACATAAAATAAAAAGTCCTCTGCTATTTAGTCATTAAGTAAATGTTCTTACTGATTTCATTTTATCATGTGAAAAAAGAAAAAAGAAACAAAATACTTAATGAAACTCTTGCATACAGTTACCATGGCAACAAAAGTTGATCAAACCATGAGAGTCTGTTGAAGAATTTTTTAAAGATACAATTTTTAATTCTAGCCAAGTCTCTACATGTCAGTTTTGATATAAAGACGCTATTCTCTTTGCAGTACTATATCAAATGTAATAAACTGAGATTTTCCGTTAGTGTATATTGAATAATTGAGCATATTATGCAATAAAATAAAATAAAATAAAAAGAATTTACCTTCACATCAACTGTTGTATATCCTAGAATCTTACAGAATATCCTTAGTTGAAAGGGGCCCACATGGATAATTGAGTCCAGCTCCTGGCTCCACACAGGACCACCCAAAATTCAGACCTTATGGCTATTGTCCAAACATTTAGTGAATCCCAGCAGGTTTGCTGCCATGACCATGTCCCTGGGGAGCCTGATGCAGTGCCCAGCCACCCTCTCAGTGAAGAACCTTTTCCTAACCCCCAGCCTGACCCTCCCCTGTCCCAGCTCCATGCTGTCCCCTCGGGTCCTGTCGCTGTCCCCAGAGACAGAGGCTCAGCGCCTGCCCCTCCGCTCCACTCGTGAGGAAGCTGCAGGCTGCCATGAGGCCTGCCCTCAGCCTGCTCTGCTCTGGGCTGAACAAACCAAGGGACCTCAACTGCTCCTCATATGTCTTGTCCTCTGGACCCTTCATATCCTTTGTTGCCCTCTTTGGACACACTCAATGCCTGCCTCTCCACTCCCCTCGTGAGGTAGGCGTAGTCTAGGTCTTGCCATGCTACATGTTTTGGAAATGTAGGCCTAACTTGGGCCCCAAACCACCAACAGATAGTACATTTCTGAATCACTGTTTCTAAAATCCATACCACAGTATAGAACTTAAGATACTGGTGTCTCTTTAGGGTACAACAGTCTTAGTGGATTTGTTCTATGTGTGCTTTAGTATGAGGATCTCTACTGTATTTAAATCAAATTTTACTTCTCAGAATAGTTTGAATTTCTGAGCTGCATAATCCACAATAAACTAGGTGGAAGTCCTACTTCAACTTGAGAGGGGAGGGAGGGGCTGCTGTGAAAATTTTGATTGGCAATATGAAAGTGGGACAATCTGTCCCCCTGGTAAGAACAGCTATGGCATGCAGATTCAGACTGCATGCTCTAGGTGCAGGTGTTGGATAAGTTAGACATAGAGCAATCCAATGTGGACATCACTGAAGTTATGTAATTAATGTTCTGAGGCCTAAATTAAGAAAAATGTTACTGTAATTTGAAAGTTATGTGGTTTTGTTTATGACAAGTTTTCACTTTTGATATTGAAAACTTGATACTAGGTATAATCCTGCTAGTTTTTTGTTTGTTTTTTAAATATAGTCGACAAATATATTAATAAATGTTTGGTTTTCACAGTATCAGATTTCTTCTGTTATACAAAAGGGGTATTAGCTAAAGGAAAAATATGGTGTTAATCATCTATTGATTACAAGACTTCTACTTCAAGAAGAATAGGGGATTTTTTTTCCTTTTTTTTTTTTTTTAATATAGTGAAGTTAGCAAAAAGTAAATTGAAACTTCCTTTGTTTTTACTAAAATTTTAGCAAGAAATTTACAAAATCCTATTCTTCAGTATCTCAGTAAAAAATATCAGCCCTTTCAAGCTGCCCAACTCTAAGATAACACAAATATATGCAATCCAGGAAAAGTTGAAATGTTACCTCAGTTTATCTGAGCCATTGCATTTTGGGAAACTGGGAAGAAGATTTCGATATGGGTTTATTTCTTACAACAAATTGTTACAATACAGATGAATTTCAGATATGCACTTTAAGTGATTAGAAATATTCTAAGTATTAGAAACATTCATGAAATGAAAGGTATCACTGATGGTGTCTGGGTTACATGACAGCTTGTGCCTTTGAGAAAAAGAAGGAAATATTGTTTTGCACCAAAACATAGGTAGCGTTGGCCTTTAGATTGCCTATTTGTCAAGTTTAGAAAGTTGACCTGAACTAGATGATCTACCAAAGTTTCTTCCAAACTTAACTTTCTATGACTGATCTTTTTAAATTTTCTCTCTGATCTGTTTACCTAACAACTGTCTGCAATGATTTTACGTATCTTCTTTTATATTCCCTTAGAATCTACAGAGGGGAAAAATTAATCTATTCAAAGTAAAATTAACACATCGGCTTAAAATGGCTTTGAACTGAAGTTAAGCAGCAGGACTTTACCCCTCTTCAGCTGAGAACAAGACAGAGGTTGAAAAGTTCTTTATGAAACTGTCAACTTGATGATGTCCTTGTTCTGTGTATATTTTAAAAGCCAGAAAGACAAAACCTCTGCCAACATAATTCCATCAGAAAATCACTTAAAAGACTTTTTATCCTCCACCTACGCTTCTAAGAGAATGAGTTCTTTCTTTACCGAGGAGAGCTTGTTCTACTCAGTAATATTATCTTTGTCCCCAGGGTAGTCTCTGACTTTCAGAGCCTGACAGCTTCATCAAAGTTTTCAAATTACATTTTTTTCTGTTTCAAAGCAAAAGATTTTTGCTAACCGCTAACTAGATTCAGGTCACCAGCAGTTTTCAGCTACTGAGCCCCAGTGCTGATGAAGTTTTCATGATGACCCCTTCACACCAGTAGTTTGTATTGGCCTTATTTTCTAACCATATCCAATAGAATAGATGTAGGTGTTTGAGTCACGTGTGATCACATAAGCTTGGGTGGGATAAAAATGACATTCTCTTGGCTAAATACTTGTATTTGAAAGTGGCAAATAATATGCTAATACACAGAAAAATGTTACTGCTGCTTTAAGGTGCATATATATCACTTCTGGTGTGTGTGTGTGTGTTATGGGAATCACAACAATATGATGGTCTTCCAGTGAACTTTAGCTGCCTAGTTTCTGCTGCATAAACAAAATATTAAGATATACAGAAAGAAATTTGCTGTTTTTCAGAGCCATGGATACTAAACTCACTTACACCTTGTGCTGTTTCACCTTGTCCAGGTACACTTAGAGGTATCTGGTACAATTGAAGAAATGTGTTTTTGTTGTGTGTGGTTTTTTTATTTTTTTCTCCCATGAGGGAACCTACAGAGCTTAACAGGCTAACATAGACATGAAATTAGGAGCTTAAAATTACAACCTCCTATTTTCCACCAGAATGCCTTTTTTAATTAATAAAGCTAATAGCTAATTTATTTTCATATTTCCTTAGAGCCAGATCCTGCTGAATATAAAGACATTCAGTCTGATAACAATGTGTCAGAATGGCTTTACATTGGTAGCTGTGGACTGTGCGTGCTAGCTTGTGTAAAATTAGTGTAACTTTCTCTCATGCCTGTTTGAGCATTATAAGGAAATGGAAAAGTTGGAATGAAATTGGCTCAACAGGATGTATCAATTATACTTTCCAACAGTATCTGTTTATAAGCAGAATAAAGTTGACCAGTTTATTTGAGTTGTGCATTGTTAAGCTGGCCATAAGTCAAAAAGAGTAGAACAAGAGCTGAGAACTGTCCTCCTCTTTTGAAGAGGTAATAACCTCTATTTCTCCATAACTGTTAATTGATAATAGGCACCAAAATACAAAATGTCAAAACAAACAAACAAACAAACAAAAACTATCTGTTTTCTCACTCCTCATCCTTTCCACAAGGTCTTAAGCACCAATCCATCATCCAAATCACCAGATGCCTTTTTCTTTTGTAGTGCTAATTCAGTATCATGAAATGGATTCAGTGATCTGTAGTAGTACTTATACCACTGCAAATACAAATTACCACATTAGTAACAGTGAAATCAAGACAACTCAAATTTTGCAAATATTCTGCACGTAGTCCTTTATGGTAAAGAAAAATTGTTAATTTTAGTTATAACCTCTAATTTAAATTGCCCCTGGGGAATTTTACATACTTTGTAAAGCTTGTGGAAATTCATGTGCTTTGACAAGCCATTGGTTTATTAGACTACAGTTTATACCTGACCAAGTTGTCATTAGACTAGAATATTAGAGAAGATGCAGAAGTGAGA
The DNA here is from genome assembly GCF_964211825.1 of Aythya ferina. NCBI lineage: Eukaryota > Metazoa > Chordata > Aves > Anseriformes > Anatidae > Aythya > Aythya ferina. The sequence goes on along the minus strand of NC_140301.1, from coordinate 15,060,032 downwards.
GGACAGTGCTGCAGCCTGTTGGTTCCCACTTCTGTAAGTCCAGTAGAAAGTGGAGAGCACAGGCATTTTAAGAAGTTAGGAGGAAGATACTTGCATGGTGATAGGATCTGTCTCTGGTATTCAGATTGCTGAGAATATCTGGACCACGAGGTACAAACCTTATGCAAAAGCAATAGTTTCTTGAACATAATGTCCTTTCTGGTAACTACCTAAAATTCCTCTTCTCACAGTTCTGGTAATCTGCAAAGAAAAGGAAGCCCAGCTATTGTGGGTGTATTTAGCTGTGTATGGTGTTACAAGAAGCAAGGTTTTTATTTACAGACTTTACAGAATTTTATCTGTAATTGCCTGAAGAAATGGTGCCAATTTTGTGATCAGACAAATTCAAGTTGATACAGAATCCTTCAGCAAGGATTAAGATATATTCTGCGAGGATTTTAGATTTTGTCCGGTTGTACATAACATCCCTTTGGGTATGGAGTGCAAAGAAAGAGGAATGACATAAATGAAATAGCATCTGTATAGAAAAAGGGGAGGGGGGCAATTATTTTCACACAAAATTTTGTGTTAAAATTCCATTTTGACTGGTTCATTCATTATATGTTGTATTGTTTCAAAGTGGCTGAGGAAAAACATACCAGCAGAGGAATCTAGTATATCCTTAATATCCCAAGGGCAATCTTACATGGTATCATTCATGTTTTTCTTGCAGATGGCATCTATTGCTGTGGTGTTTTTAATAATTCCCCGAGGTGAAATTGCATGACAGAATGATCCATTTAAACTGTCAGAAGGAGAAAAGTCAACACATTTATGATAAGTGGCTGAGAACTTTCTTGTTTGTTTTGCTGTTGACATTTGGTTTATTTGATAACTTCTACCACGCAAACCATCAGTGGGATCAACTCATGACATTATCTGCTTTGTCCTCCTGTGCCTAAAGCTGTGTCCAATTAACGGGTTTTGATTTACAGGGCTTTTGAGAAGTTTTTTTGTTTTGTTTTGTTTTTTACTATCTTCTCATTCTTCATGTTGTCTAAAGCTCAGTTTAGATTCATGTGAAATTTTCCACTAAGACTCTAATATACTGGAACTAAGAAATATGGCAATTTTTAAAGACAATTCTTTATATTTTATGATTTCAAACCTAATACAGTCATGAGTTTCAGTAAGAGATTAAGTGAGGATAGGTTCAATGAATTTGTATTATCTTAGCTTTGTGTTGTAAAAATTTTATGCACTATGAACATATTTTTAAATTATAAATGGTGCCATCATTCATCTTACATTTGTATTATATTATTTGTTCTGCCTTTTTTTTTTTTTTTTCCCTCAATATTTTATTATTATTATTTTTATTCCCTGGGTCCTGTTGAACAAAGATCCAACCAGTCATTATTATTTTTTTTTTCTTCTGTGATTACTGTTACTGCTAAGACTCCCTTGTTATTACTGAAGTTGACTACTTTCTATTCTTTGTTTTATATTTTCCATTAGTTATGTCCTAGCTAACAGACAATAATAGTTTAGGCATGTACCGTTGTTCTCAACCAATTTGTAGGTAGCCCTATACAACAGACCTAGAATTGATTGTGACCCTTGGTGTTTTTCCTCCTTATTCTGTTGGCTCAAAAAACAAAACAAAACAAGTGTGTGTGTGCTTGTATGTACGCATGAATGTGTGTAAATTTCAGGTCAAACAATTCTATCTGAAATTCAGTGTTTCTTGTTTAACCTTCTAAAAAGTCAAATGCTTAAGCTGAGCAATATTTGCTCCATCTATAATCAGTGGTAACCCGTTTATTCAGAGAATGATTCATCCATCTGGTTTAAACACCTATATAAAGATGGAAAAATATTTAGACTAGTCTCTCACTCTTCTTCACTTTTCAGTGACGTCAGAGCTAGAGATGTTCCTAGAGATGAAGAAATAGATAAGAAATGTTCCTAGAGTTGTTAGTAGATCAGATAATATTGTTTATTTAAACAATATTACATTTGATTCACAGGGATTTTTAGAGTTTTTTAATATTTTTTTTATTCTAGTTTCTGATTCATCATATTGTCTAAAGCTCTGATTCAGATTTTATATATCTAAACAATATTTATTTGGCCAAAGTTAAATGTGATGAATCCCACTGTAAATGCTTACCTTCCTGAGTGTAGACATTGTTCAAAAATATCAATTTCTAAATAAGTTATTGTTTCATTTACAAAGCTGAAGTTGAAAAACAAATTCATTTTCTGGCCTCAATATTTTTATTAAAAAAAGCCTTTGTATTTTATGTGGACCTGATTAAAATTTTGTATGAAAATTTGGCCTCACTCCAGTGCTTATTATAGTTATTGCAAGTCTTCATTTTGTTATAGTTGATTAATTGCTTCTTTCAAAATAACATTATAGTTGCTCATATATCATAACCCCCATGACACTTGCATAATAAAGTGCAAGTATTTATATAAGTGCGTCAGACTGCTACAGAGCAGGGCTGGTATTTGGAATGAACAATGTGTACATCTAGTATAGTGTTGAATTTTCAAGACAATTTTGTCCAGCACTGCTTAAAAGCATGTGAGCTACATGTTACTGAACAACAGGGCTCTTTTGTATGTCTCTCTAGTAGCTTTATGGACCCAGGAGGAGAGAGAGTTTGTATCTTCAAAAGCATCTAGGCCAAAATAGTACTGCTAAGTCCATCTATGGGAACTTTAAGCACTGCATTCTTACTTGAAATTCCATTTGTACATATAATACTAGTTGGACTAGAGGAATTTACCTGTGGATCACTAGCATGGCTACACCCTCAATGTTGGGGCTTTTCAGGCTTCAAGTACAAGACTGAGTACAGCAGATATGGCTTGTCCAAGGTCACTAGTTCCTCAAATGCAAGGAAGAACTCTTGCCACAAGACTGATGATAGAGGGGAGATAGTAAAAGCAAATTCTAAGTGCAAAGCCATGTCCTCTGCCATAGACACTTCCAACAGATTCCAGGGAAAGATACTTGTATATGTGCCAACTTAACTGGCTTTATTAAAGGTGGCTCTCTACAGATTAGGGTGTCTAAAGGGAAAGGTTTTCTTACGATGCCTGAATCACAGACAGCAGCACTGCACACAGTGTATACGCTTGTGTATTCAATTGCAATCAACTGTTATTTCTCTTCCACTGTGGGGAGTGGACTGAAGGAAGCAAACAAGAAGAAGCTTATAAGCTATATAAAGGACAACCAGAAGTATACCCTGTTGGCTTGTAGAGGAGCTAGGGCAATAATTCAAAGCCAAGTCCGCATTCTGAAGCATGTGGCTATCAATCATATGAGTCAGTCCAATGTCACTGCTTTTTTGACTCTGTTATTGCTCACGTAAATGCTAATACAGAATAAAGCTGGCACATTAATTTCAGAAGTTTTTTAAGACTCTCAAAATCATATTTGAGCAATTTGGTGTATTTTCTCATTTTATTGCAAAGGATCTCCTTCCTCTTTCTTTAGCTACACAGTCAGGTCCCAAAACACACAATCCAACTCGGTTCCAAAGCAAATGTATTTTCACAGAGGTTGATTTCATAGCCTGCAGAAACTTAGCTAAGGAACTGACACTCTTTCTATGGTATGAAATAAATACTTTGCTACTCTGGTTAAAGCAAATTTCATCTGTCTTGCCAGAAGAAGTCAACATACCATCTAGGTTATTTTGGTGTAGTGATGAAGATAGCTATGATTGAGTTACATTTTAGTTAAATTGGTATTTCCAAGACCAGAATTTGATTCTAATACCTTTTGTGTAGGAATTGTTTAAGCAGGAATACTTCATAAGGTGAATGAAAACTCCTTACGTGAATGAAGACTTACCATGTAAGAAGTTTAAGACACAACGCCAAACTCTAACCAGCCACACTGGCCTTTCAGAAATAAATAATTTGTATTTGATATCCTTCCTAAATTTAGAGGACTTTTTTTTTTTCTACTTTTAATAAAGTCCTTTCCAATGCTGTAATGAGTAAAGTATAACAAATGACATTTTCGTTGCCATAGTGACATATTTTTTCTTATATGTTCTCAGGCTGAATGCCTTTTTCTTTTCTCCTCTCTTTGTTTTAGCAGGATAAAGGCCACAGCTATAATAAATGCAACTTCACTTTTCTTTATTATAAATAAATGTAAGAAAAAGAATATATCCTCTAATAATAGAATATATTCATACTTAATTACCAGGTGCCATTATTTTGAAGGCGTAATGTTGCTGACAAATATAGAGGCTTCCTGCTCCGCAGAGTAATTAATAGTGTTGTTTATTGTGCTATAAGTTTTTCTCTTTTTTTCAGACACAATTTGTTAAGTAAATTAGATACTGAAATGCATATGGGCTTAAAAGATAGTGAATAATAAAGTATTAGCAAGGATTTAATGATACTGAAATAGCTAGAGGGAAAAGTAGTATTCTGATGCAAACAGTTTCCATGGTAATGGCTTAAAGCCTTCAATACCACAGGAAAGAAAAACAAAAAAAAATCACCAAAAACATAATTTTAAACCTGTACACTTTATATATATATTTAAAATGGAGATTCATAAGGCATGTCAGTACTCCATTTCAGACAAAATCTTTCATCTTAGAATCCACTGCAGACCAAAGCAAAGTCAGTGGATAGATACTGCTTTCAGAGAAGAGCTGTCACCTCTGCATGAACCAGTGTGCTTTTGCTCCTCAGTGGAACTGGGATTGTTTTACCAAAGTCTTTCATATTTTAAAAATCCACTCTAAGAATTCATTTTGTTTGTTTTAAGCCTAATTGCATGTAATCATCTAGCTATGAACAGGTGAATCTCTTCTTCACATTTGCTGTCTGTAACTATTGGCTCTTGAAATCCTGACTATGGATCATGTGAAATGCTTCCATATCACTGAAATTTGAATGTCTTGAATTACTTATCTATATGTCAAACCAATGTGTATAACTAGTAATTAAAAAGTCAAAAATACATTTGTCATATTCCCAAATCAGTTCTTAACATTTCTCTTTCAAACAATACAACATGACCACTTGCACTTTTGGGAATAAACACTCTCTTGAAAAATTTTGTTTCCCATGTATGGCAAATGAACAGAAAGTTTAAAAACAAGATTTACAAGTTTCAGTTTCTTTCAGTTTATAAGGAATGTAAATATACCCTTTAAAACTTTCATAAGCCAAGTCTAGTTGTACTTCCCAGGCCTATATTATATTATTGTTATCGTTATTGTTAATAATAATAATAATAATAATAATAATAATAAAGTCGTTTTAACATTTGGTTAAAAGGACACACAGTATATTAATTTAGAAGTTAATGACTGTAAAGACCAGTAACCAGGAATATTCTGGCTCAAACTGTGTATACCAAAAGCCATACGAGGATAGACACTTTTCTTTCAACTACAGTAAGAAAACTCCACCAAAGAGTTTCAAAAAAGCACTCTTGATATCTCTGAGCTTTTTACAACCCCCTGCATTCCTCAAAAGAAGGGGAAGCCAATACTTTATTCCAATACTTTGTGGCTTATCTTTGAAGAAGAAAGTCATCCAGAATATTAAATTTCTCTGGGGAATCTCTAATTATTCAGTTGAAAAAGTGCTAAAAATTACATGCTCATATAAACAAGAGAAAGCGTCTAAAATCCGTAATTATCTATTTTCTTTTGTCAGTAAATGCATTTTTAATCCTTCTTATTTAGGCAAAAGTATTATTGATTATTAAAGTTCTAAGACTTCCCCAAGACCAATTGCCCACAACCACAGTAAAATCTTCACAATAGAATAGAAACATCACAAATGATAAATTAATTGCAGTGTATAGACTGGGATGAAAATGGATATTGTATTATGATATGACCTGAAATCAAAAACCTGTGGGGTTCTATAGGATGGAGATCAAGAAAAAACATTTTTCCTAAATGGTCTTATGTTCAAATACTTTAAAATGATAGAAACAGGTTGAATAGTGAATATTTATTTTGAACAAGTCAATTGCTCATTTTAGTTGATGGTAGCAATATTAGTAATAAAATAAAAGTACAGAAACCTAGATTTGTTTCTTTGGGGGAGCTGGGGATACTTTCCAACTGGTATCCAAATCAAAAGCAGAAGTACAAATTTCTACATGAAAGTATATTTCAGATTGTTGACAGAGAGGTCAGAAAGAACTTGTCTGAGTTCGGCCACCCAGTAATTAAAATTTGTCAGTGGTACAATTATATGATATTCAGGATACATTATTTAGCACCTGTATATTACCCTCCTCCCCCCCCCCAAAAAATAAATAAATAAATAAATAAATAAATAAATAAAAATAATCAAGAATCACCTCTGGGAAAATGAATTAATTCATGTAAGAAAGCATCGTATCACCTCCCATACCTTTTTAAAATGGATGAAATGGATCGCAGGGTTTTCTTTTTGCTGCTGCTGAATTGCTGAAAGGGACCTTAGTGGGCAGAGGTTAAAGATCTGAGAGAAAAAAGGACACTGTAGCATGTTTGCCTTTTTGTTCTGGGAACCCTCCTGCTCTAGCCCTGCCTGTAAGGTCCAGTTTTACTGCCTTTCGAATCCTGCCTTAATGAACAAAAGTACATATCAGAAAGAGAGTAAAAAGCATCTGTGTTGCCTCTCTACCTTTTGCAGAGTTCTCTTGATGATTCTCTCTAGGATCACTTCTAAGCTTTGTTTGGAACTATTTACTGCAAGTGCTATGTGGCCACAGTACTGTAAAGGCTCAACGGACTTCACGTATTCCAAAAGGAAATCTCATGCACACAGAATTCAGCTGTATTGCTAGATTTGTACAAAAAAAAAATGAAAACAATCAAAATTTGCAGACAAACTCTATAATAATTGCCAAGGAGAAAGGGATTACAGTTGTTTCAATCCCTATTTAATGTGATTGTATCAAGGCAGTGTTGAAATACTTATTTCAGGTTTATTTTTTTAAATGCCCTTTTTATTCTTACAATTGAAAGTGTGACTAAAGAGGAACTAGAGAGGTTGTTAGGGAATGAGCTGATTTCTGCCAGGAAATTCCGAAGAGATTTAAACACCTAAGGTATTAACAACAAATAGATTCCTTCCTTCTTCCATTTATTCTCATAATTCAGTTAATCTGTACCATTTGCATATATATATATATATATATATTTATTTATTTGTTTATTTTCAGCAAGAAAATATATATTTATGCCACTTACTAAACCCACCAAATGTCAGGTGCTGCTTTATATTTCTGTTATTCATGAAGGAGTTATAGAAGCAAGTGTTCATAGGAACTGACTTTAGGCAACCACTGTGGTCACTGAGTTGTGTGCAAAGCTGGATCAGGTAGGTGAATATTCCTCCTCAGTGATCCTGGAAGGCAGCCTAGTGGTAATAAAATGAATCACAAGCAAAAGATATAAACTTATAAACTTCCTAATGATATGACTAGACATGGTATTCTGAATATAGGTAGCAGAGAAACAAAGACCTTAGATGCGTAAAGAATAAGTCCCAGACCTGACATTTCTTTATCAGTCAGACTGTGCTATGTGGAAAGAGAAATGTGCCATTCTTCCCTCATTCAAGCAGCTTATTAAATCCTACATTTGGATTTTCATAAGGCCAGGAGAAACCATTAGATCATTCACTTAAGTTTACCATTAGCAATCATTTAGTAGACACCCTGTAATTTATTAAATATATGGATTATATATATAAAGATGGATTCTCACAAGACAAAATGTAATGTAAGCACCTGAAACAGCTATGATGTTATGTTCTTTCTATATTCTGTTGGTGTTAAGGACACCAACATATATTTTGATGACCTAGCTGTCATCAAAACACCAACCTGTTACTTTTTCATTTACCGTAATGTTGGCTGTATTTTTTTATGGATCAGTCTTTAATTTTTGTATTCTTACTAGATTTGGAGGGAAAAGTCTGCAAATAAAAGAATGAGGTGTTCATAACAGGTGATAATCATATATGATCATAACAAGCTTCCTATATTCTATATTTTAGAGAAAATTTATAAATTAATATTAAAAATAATAATAATAATAAAAAACAACAACAACAAAAACCAAAACAACAAAAAAAAAACAACAACAGAAGTTATCCAGCTAATTAAGGGGGAGATTTGTGTCTAACCCTATATGAAGGGAACAATATAAATCTGAATATGTGTGCAAGGCCAATCAACCAGACACTTTATGGTTTTTCATACCGCATCCAAAAACTTGTCTATTGTAAGGTATTATTTCATTTTCCAAGGTCAGTGTCTGGTGCTTCACACTGTGATACAACTGTATACTAAATAAAACTTCATTTATTTCATAATAGTTGTTATCCAATAAAAAAAAAAAAAAAAAAAGACAAAAAATAAAAGTTTTAACAATTAACCTTTTTTATTTTATGTAGAATCCATTCTATGTTTATAGTAAATCAAGACATAACCTATTATTGTGTTCTTTTGCACAAGATAAAGTCTGAAAAAAAAAAGGCTTAAATAAGATAGGTGCTTTATCTTGTACTATAATTTTAAACTCCAGAAAAATACCATTGTATCCCAGTATCACTAGTGGACCATGTTTTGATTATTATGATATTGTGCCCAAAAAGGTGTTTGGAAAGAAAAAAACAATCTAAAACTGTAATTAACTGTAAAATGTTTTGATGAATAACCCATACAATTACTTTTCCAGGCTAACCAGACAGAAGCTGCATTACTTTTTTCTTAACTGTTAATTGAAGGAAATGTGAAAATGGTTGTCCTCTAGCTTTTGTTAATTTCCCCATCTTTTCAATACTCATTTACTAAATATTGATATTAAAGTTTCACATGGATTTTCGAATAGTTAATTTTAGATCTTCTGTTACATATTTTTCATGCATGAAGAATTTAAATTCTTTAAATTTACCTTATGTTTCTGGCTCTTTTCCTACAGATTATCTTCTATGCCCACTTCTTTCACATAGAATAGTAACCAACATCCATACATCCATTTCAGTTACAGAACAGGGATGCATTTAATGTTTCATTGTATTTTTTTTTATATTTTTTTTAATATATTTTTTTAATGTTTAAAGTTGTAATATTATTGTTTCAGCAAAGTCTTACGGCTTTTTTTTTTTTTTTTGGTGAGTAGTTACTGAGTTGCTAGTAGGCCACCTCATGTTCTTACCCTTTTTAGGTACTTTTTATGTGAATATGGTATGAATATAAATATAAATAAATATTATTTCTGTCAAATCACTGTCTGTGTTTTAGTTTGTATGTTTGTTTGTTTTGGCCTCAAGTAGAAAAGGCACTGTGGCCATTATAGGGCTTTTTCTTTTTTCTTAAAATATTTAAAGATGTAGTCTTTTTTTTTCTAATTCCACTGACACAGAGTGCAGTGAACTTTTATCATCAGTAAATTCCATGCCTTTCTTTTACCATTCTCCAACCTTTACACACATAGGGATGAATGAAAAAAACTAAGAGGTAAATAAGAGATAAATTGCATGTATAACTATCCAAGTCATCTATATTTAAATCCCTTTCCAGATATCTAATTAGCCAGTATGGCTTTTTCTCTGGCATAATTTCTGTGTATGTTTGCTATGCCTGTCACAAGGCAGACACATTAACTTTCCAAATTAACACGAAATTAAAGAATGTTTAAGACTGAACACAGGGCAAGATTTTCAACTCTAAATTTGCCAGCCATGTTAAAGGAGAAAAGCAGGTATCATCAGTGAGGGAGACAAACAGAAAGGACAATCCTGAATCTTAAAAACAATTATTTTTTGAAATAATTACCACAGGCTGGCACTTGCCACCACTATTGATTTAACTACTTTTTTTACTTTTTTCAGAGACAAAATCAAAACCAAAACCAAACAAGAACAAAAAATACCTGTTACTTATTATATTTTTTACCTCTATCACACACACTAGACACACACACAGAAACCTATATAGTGAGAGTATACATAGGTAAAATATGACATATATACATGGATACATATACTTAGCATGTATATATGTTATTTAATAGAAATGGCAATCACTAAAATAAGTTTCATAATCCTTTCCTTAACTTTTTTTTTTTTTTTTTTCCCCACAGTACTCCAAGCTTCAAGGCATTGCCACATTTTTAAGCCAAAAGCTATATATGTGCGGATCTTTGCTTTGTCTTCCTCAGAGTATACAAAACTGCCAGAAATTAACTGGTATGTGTCAAGAGGAATTTTAGAAATGCAGACTTAAATCTTTGTTTTACTTAGCTGCTTAAGAATTTTTCAAACATTTCCTATCTTGTCTATTTTATTTATCTAGTTTTGCATTGTCTTTGATTGCCTAAAAAAAACCCACAGGAGTAAAAACATGCCTCGTGACTAAAGACTTATTAATGTAGTAATATTTCCATGATTCATCATAGTTTTAATAACATTAAAATATTATTCTTTCTATCATTTCAATTATTTTTCCATTTTCTTTAATACACTGATTGCGAAACTGACATGGCTCTAAGATCAAGTTATCATTCTCACACGTAGAGTATATTGCTCTAAAGATAAATGACGGTTCCTTTTACCTCAGCATTTGTTCATTATGTTGATTCATTCAACAGGAAAGGACAATTGTCAATGGATAATTTCCTGACAAGCAGTCAGTTAAATCATCTTTGATTAGATATATTGGTTTTAAATATTTATTCATGTTAAGTAATGTATTTCAGGTAAGATTATTCAAAACTACTCATTATAAGTAATGTTGTGAATTTAACACCTCTGTTTTGATTAATATATTGTTTGAAAACCAGCCTTGTTTTGCCCACATTTCTTAGACATCTGTGTTTAATCAATAAGTTGACTGAAAGTTGTTCATCAAAATCTCTGAAATACTTTGCTGAAATACACATTAAGCGATGTAGTACTCACCATGTTAGTTGTGCTTGGTTGCTTGGATTATGCATCTTTATTTTGGATACTTGGAACAAGTACAAACTGAATGATGAACATCAAGCATGGTGTTTCCTAGAGAAATTCTGAGGTGAAAGAAGTCATCCAAAAATCAAACTAAGTTTCACTGTATGTACTTTTCTAGACCTTACCCAGACACTCATCAATAACAATTATGTTATGAAATGGAACAGAATGTCACTGAATATAGTGGTTTTACTCTCAGAAGTATTCACTCAGCATTTGTTTCCCTACAGGACAACTTATGATTTGTACCTGTTAACATTAAAAGAAAACTGACAAAATAAGCATACAGTCTGGGTTTATCTTGTACTTGCCCATACTTGATATTTCTATCAAATTGAAGAGCTAATTTTTGTATACTGAAGATTACCCAGGATCTTTTTATAAACAAAGGCTTTTAAAGCTTTTTGCCTTTTTTTTTTTTATTATTATTATTATTTTTTTTTTTTTTTCCATTTGATAAAGTGTTCTGGAAGCGTACATTACTACCAATACCTTCAGACCATTTGAACATGCTGTAAATCTAGACTACTATGCTCTAAAGTAAATGACTTCAGTATAGAATGTTGCTTCTTATTAAATTTGATATATCTGACCATTTTTGATCTGTTTTGCTCTTCATTACTAATACTCTGCATGAATTTCTGTGAAAGGCAAAGCCTTCATGAGTCAAGAAGGTGGTTTGATGGAGCATGTTTTGTTCTTACAGATCCCAGGATAGATGTACTTTATTTATTTGTTTATTTTGATACACTGAGTTATGTATATATTAGGTTATATATATATATATATATATATATATATATATATTAGGTTGCCTGACTTCCTACATATTGGAAAAAATACATACTGGACGGACTTACTACAGTAATGATGCAAATTGCACCGTTCAGCAAGACAAAAAGACAGGGCCATGTAGATTCTCCATGACAGAAAATCAGACAGATTTAGATGCGAGAAGTTACTATTACAAGATGGGCACCCTGTCCATGGAAGTTGTACATGAATCTTCACAACAGCATCATGCAACAGAGGTTGTTACATCCTATAAACTCAAGAAAGATTGCTAGAGGCTAAATCAAGTAACTTAGGGGAAGGTTTTATCACAGAGTTATCATAGACCACTGTTTCTCCATGCTTCAGTCTTGCCCTGAGAGTGCTGGAGGGCAGGTATGGAAGCAGAACAGGTGTGGGTGGGAGATATGAACTTAGAATAGGGATAATTTACATTTTTGTTACTTCTTTTTCAGTCTTTTACAAGTTTAGTTCCTTGCAATATGATTAAAGGTGATAAAAGATTGAAGTGATGCATTGGGGCATCTAAACTTTGTACAAGAAAATACTCTTGTAATTCTTACCTAGGATACAGGTGATACAGGTAATTTTAGCTAGCTAAGGAGAAAGAAAATAAGAAGGAGATAAAGGTAGATTATTGTTACCTAATTTGTATCAGAAATAAAGAGATGAAACTGAAGAAGGAAAACAGAAATATGGGAAAGCATAGACAGTATTAAAGACAGGCAAAGTCAGTGGTTCAAAGCATGTTTCCCTAAAACATGTTGATACACATATAGAACCACATTAAAGATGAGCTCAAAATCAGTTTATGACCTTTAAAGTTGGTGGGGAGACAATTATTGTTAAAAGAGGTAATTAGTAGCTTAAATTCCCAGCTCTGCCTTGTTATTGAGTGCATCAGGAAAGATGAATATGCTACTACATTTCTCACCAAAAGTCAATCCATAGGAAAAAGAGTATGGTAAAGAACTGATTTTCACATTTTAAACAATACATATGTACTGTGCTTAATCAGAACATGTATTTTAAAGGCAAACCTCATATTTTTTAAACTGGTTCTAACAGTAAGTCTCTGTAGTCTCTGTAGTTTCAGCCAGTTAACATAAGAAATAGCACTGAAGACTGCTTTTTATTAGAATATATATGTCTCCTCAGTTTATTTTCTCTAGAAATAGGTTAAACTGATTTGACTCTCATCCTGCAGGAATCATCTTAATCAATATTCACGTAGCTCCAAAAAAGTATTTTATCCAAAAACTTCATCCCCCTAAGCCAAACAAAATATAAAATCCCTCAAGCAAAACCTGAGGGCAGTGTATGTTACCAGAGACTATTTTTTTTCCCAACACCGCTATCTTCTTGATCAATCAGGTAAAACAAAGTCCCCAAAATGTTTTATACATGTATGTTGTTTCAAGTAATTTAGGGACAGGAAATAAACTGTATATATATAAATCCTAACTGCTTTACTCCTTTTTTTTTTTTTTTTTTTTTTTTTTTTTTTTTTTAAATAACATTAGCTTTCACACGAACAAAGTTTATGTTCTATGAAATACACATCACTGGAGTCACTGGAGTATATTCAATGTTTCAACTGCATGTATCAAACTCTTAATAAAGATATGTTTCTGAATACACAATTCAGTCTAGCCTGCAGCTCTGCCACTTCTAACTAGTTCATATGGCCTTCATCAGTAGAGTTAACATAATCCAGCAATGCATTTTGTTATAAACAGTACTCTGACATTCTGAAATGGCCTTGGCTCAATTACCTAACCTTGTCCAAATTTTCTTTTGATCTTAATGTGACTAGTAATACTTGCCTACCTATCTGACAGAATTAATTAGCTAATATTGTAGTTCGTGTATGATTATCTTACTGCTGGCAGGAGCACTTGTGCCAGCGCACAGTATACTTCCAAGTTCCCCAAGTTAGTACTGCCAGCAGAGGATGCACAGGGCTTGGTAGTCTATACAAATTCGACACTGTATACATCTGTACTTCAATGAGAATGGAGCTCTGAACTTTTTTTGCAACATGCAAATTTACATGGTGCAATATACATTGAAACAGGAACACTTTACTCTAACTCAGTCAAAATAATATAATCTACATAAAAAAGATTATTTCAGTTTGTGGCTACACTATGGTTTCCAGGGTGAATCTGCTGGAGGAACCCTGCACAGTGCTATGCTGAATAACACAAAGCCTTCCTTCTGTCATCTTAGATTTCCTTTTGTTATGCTTTACTTTTGGTGAAACCTACGCAGGTCCTGGGAGAGGTGGAATAATGTATGAGCATCTTAAATACTGGGCTGGAAATGTGTCTAGATCACAGCTGAAATTAATGAAAGATATTTTTGGTACAATTGTTAGGAAAGGGAAAGTAGATGCTGTTCCTATGCACTAGCGGCATCAATCAAAACACCTCCACCCAGTGCATCTCACCTTTCTCCTAAGGAACTTCAGATGTGTAATTACTGAAAAAAAAAAAAAAATGACCAGTCCTTACGTTCAAAGTCCTTTTAACCCCTTTTTCCCATGCCTGTCTGTCAGATATTTCAACACATAACTGAATAACAATATTGCATATTTAACTCAGAAGTCTACCTGATGGCAGTAAAAATTATTCCAAGGGAGGTTTTCTTCACCAAATCCCTGCTGACTATTAAATTTCCTAGTTCTCTGAAGCCCTTCAGAACAATAATCAAAGAGAAGTGGGCAAATCTGTGTGGAGGGAGGATTGTTATTTTTGCTGTTGTTTGTCTTTTTATTATTATTTTTTTTCTTAACAGTAAGAAATTACTGAGCTGGAAAAAGCTATTAGGAGCCAAAGAGGGAGATCTGGTGCCTCCTACTTACTTGGTGGGGCCATGACTGTATCTCATTCATATTCCAGTGGATTGGCCTTTTGTGGCCTGCTGAAAAACCATAAAGGCAATGACAGCAAGAATGACTGCATCGCAAGTGCACCCTTTCTCATTTCCATCTCTGCTCTCCTCTGAGACTGACATTATTAGAAAGTCAAATGCAGTGACTGCAGGGGTTCTTGCTTCTCTCTCCCTCTCTCTTTCTTCTTTTAGATTTTACTTTATTTCATGCCACAATCCAGGCTCCCTGCATTCTTGTTCACAATCCAGTCACTTCCCAATGGGCAAACATTACCAGTGAAGTCTTGCTCTCTCTGCTTTTTGTCTGAAATAATTTCATCAAAACACAGCTGTTTCTGTAATACAGAATTTAAGCTTGAGTGATACTTTTCTAATGATCTCATTAATAAAAAATATTGATAAATGATACACTTAAAGAAAAACAGTGAAAAAAAGTAAAAATCCCTCACTATTCATACATTGAGTTAACCGTGAGAATGACTTTTTTAATGTGTTTGCATCTTAATGTCTTCCTTGAATTTGAGGCTCAGTAGAGCATAATCTTATTGAAGGACATCACTTGACTCAGGAAGATGATTCTAATGATAACGTGACTGAAGACTGCAATTGTAAATGAGCTAACAAAACATGCAAGTGCTTTAACACTAGCAGATATATCATTAAAAGAACAGCTACGATTCAAAGATTTTGAGATAGAATTTACTTTGAACATAATATGAGATGATGATATTGATGATATGATATATTGATCTATCTCTTTAATTATCAGAGAAATGTTTCCAAACTTGCTTTCAGTAAAAGGTATCATAGTAGAAATAAGGAGGAAAAAAATAAAATAAAATAAGTCTAGTTAGTGGCTTTCGCTGGCTGACTGGAAATGAACATCTTTTGCAGAAAAAAACATATTAAAAAAAAGATCTAAAACTACTACATGAAGGAAATAAGCAAAAAACTGATGTGGACAATTAACATGCAGACACAAAAAGAATCTCCACACCAAAACTGTGAATGAGACGCACTATTCAAAGGGCTGTGTTTTATGGGAAGCATTTAAGCAGTATATAAAGAGGAAATAAATGGAATGCCATGACATTTACTATGCATTGCTCTTTCTATGCTGCATGGACATTAAAGAGCCTAGGGCAATTTCCCTGTCAGCAGGATTTGTCCCAAAGTCCTTGACCAAAATTTGTCTTCCTCTCTCTTGCTGTGCTGCATGCTGATTTTTCCTGGTCTATTTGTTTGCCAGCATCTATTGCAAAGGTAAATTTATTTCAGTGGTGATTGTAGACACACAGCTGTAGGACAGGAAATGTTGTACAGAAATTAGGAATTAAAAATGTTATTATTATTTCTGTTATTGTGTCATAAACACAGAATTTGGAATTCCAGCTAGCAACACAAAAGTTCAAAGACCCAACCTTTGAAATTCAGTGTTCTAGCTCTGCTTCTGGAAGTCATAAACCTGAACCACCCTACCTGGAAACATATCCAAACCTCTCCTACTCCTAGGTACATGGTCCACTTCCTATTGTGCAATAATTGTGCTTGTCCTCCTCCTAAGAAGGTTTAATATTAAAAAGAAAGATATTATTAATTAAAGGTAATACAACGGTGTTAGTATTAATTATATGACATTACATAGTTAATAATAACATAGAGGTAATGTACTACCACTGAGCAAAAATTCCCCATATAAGTGGAATATCTAGGAAAAAAAATCTGACCTACATCAGGTAAACATTTTTACTCAGTGTTATCTAAGAATATGGAACACAGTGGGTTTCTTTCTTTCTGTATGTTCTATGAAGGTTTTTAACCGTGAGCTGTTTATATGTAGGCTCGTATCACAAGCCTTCTGCTTCCCAACCCAGCATCTTCTGCTGACTATCAGAAGATGTCTCAGTGGTTTCCATGAGCTGCTGGAGCAGAGGACCTTCCCCTCCTCCACATGTGTTTTTCTGCTCTTCTATCAAACCCCAAAGTGGGCAAGTTTCTTGCTTATTCTATGTGCACTTGAATTTCACAGTGCTCCAAAATTGACTTTTGTACCTGTGGTGACTTCTGCTAGCATAGTAAGTATTAAGCAGTATGGCTACTGCCTGAAGACACTGGAAACTGCAGCACCTTCAGTTAGAGCTTCAGTAGGCACACACCTTTCCCCCAGAATTTGCAAATGGGATGCTCTTGTTTCTAGGAAATAGGTCTGCTGTGCACTGTTTGTCCTGAGTTGGTAGCTCTCTACACAAATAAACCCGCATGCACCTTGCTCCACAGCCTAAAGTACAAACGTCACAAAGCACTTTAGCACCTGTCAATATAAGAAACCCACAACTGAAAGAAATGTATGGCCTTGTGGCTGAGCATGATGAACAGACCATGGCCTTCAGACCTGTGAGTCTCTGGTGGTGTTGCTGCTGTGTCCAGGGAGCAGCTGGACTTGATAGAGCTGGGTGAGCAGTTCCCTGAGCACAGGCAGCTTCCGAAACAGCTGCAGCAGCAGCAGCAAAATCCTGATGCTGCTGTTACCGTGGAGACAGCCAGAGAGACCGTAAGCGTGCATGTGTGTGTGTGTGAGGTGGTGGCTTGAGGAAGGAAAAGTGGGGTGAACATCAGGAACAAGCATTTTCTGGCCTATTTTATAAGCAGAGTGATGGCTTTATTGTGCTTTATTCAGCCATGCTGCAATTTCCCATTGCACAAATGGGTAATGGCAATGGGTTCAACAGTAGCTCTGTCCAAAAAAAAAAAAAACAAAAAACCACCTTTTGACTACATTTATTGTACTTTCCCCTTTATAAACAGGGCTCCATAAGGACTTGTTAGTGCCTTGTCTTGCAGAACCACCAGAAAAAAAAGAAAAAAAAAAAAAAGAGTCAAAAGACAATGATCGCAGCTGAATTGGATATCATTGTTTTTCAAAAGTAACTCCTGCTCTATTGTTTTACATTACATAACAAATATTTCCATAACATTTCTTTAGCAACTGTATGAACTCTCAGTGAAACTAAAGACTCTGCAAAGGTCATTGCTGCTGAAGGAGGAGGAATGGAAATTCCTTTCCGCACTGTCCATATACAGACTATTTCTGTTCTTTATGTGCTGTATTCAGTCCCTGTGATGTCTTTGCCATTACGTCTAAGGGGCGATCTTTGTATTCAGACCTTAGAAAAGGTTAATGGTTATTACTGCTTTTTTATACCGTAGGTAGAGTTCAGAATGGTAATTCAGATTCATGCCCATACCTGAATATCAGCAGAAATTCCATCGTTTCCATCTATCAGCCCACCTCAGACCTGATTTTCTACTCATCCATACACAGGGCCACAATGCCACATGCCTCTTGTACCTGTTAAACCTCCTTGTTCTTGGATTCATTGTCCTTGATTGAAAGCAGCTGTTATGACCTCAAGGCTGGCCATTCTCTCTCAAACATTTTCTATTTTATGTTTAATAGTTCAAATTAAACCAGGATTGGTGTGCAGATGTCCTAGGGAAAAAAAATCTTTGGAACTTAAGTTATTGATATAACATTGTCCAAATATGGTAACTCTGAATGATGTTAAATACATTTTATATTGGAGAAATACATGGAAAGCTGGCATACTTGCTTACCTAGAGTGGCACAGCTGGTAGGGAAATTATGCACTACTCAGTCATAGTTGCTTAAGATTTTCTTTTACAAGGATCTGTTTTTTCAGTAGTTGATACTTTTGCTGATTTCAATAATTTGGGCCAAATGTTTCCATTAAACATGATGTCATTGTGTGAACTTGCCTAGAAAGTCATTTCAAATAAGAACATGCTAAGTATGTTATGAGAATGTATTTTGTTTTGTCCAGATGAAAACACTATTCCAACTTCCCCACTTAGAAACCATAATATCTTCATTCTCACTCTGTAGGTATAAGAAAGTTTTGTTTATTAGTTTGTTGTGGTGGTGTTTGTCATCAGGGATGTCTTCTTATATTTAGAAGAAATACAAAAACATCTCAAAAGGGAAAAAAAAAAAAAAAAAAAGTTGTAATTTGCTGGGAAAAGCAGTTCTGCAAAGAACCATCAAAGCATTTTTAGGAACAGTGATAGCCAGGAGGGTTGGGATGGGGGGACTGTCAGGGAAGGGAGGCAAAGGAAGAGAGAAACAAAAAATGTAGTGAAGGGAATTCACAGAAAAACCAAAACATTTTCACTACTGTAGTGACCAACTGACTGACACTGACCAACAACTTTAAAAAGATTTGCTACTGTGGCTAAACAAGTAGGCTCTGACACAGTACAGTGCCTAAACACGTGCCAAACAAGGAAAGAGCTATTAGTTTTTCAAAACTGCATTTTGGTAAGCTGGATACATGAAATGCTTGATGTGTTCCCCAGATCAGATAATTTGTATACAGCCACTCCAGCTTTCAAAAAATCTTAAGTCTAAAAGTTCCAGGAATACCTGTATATTATTTGATTATTATTCTTACTCAATCCTATTATTTACAAAAAAAAAAAAAAAAAAAAAAAAAAAAAAAAAAAAAGACTAAAATTCCAATAAAACACCTCTTTTCTATATGTTATTCTGGATGAATATTCCTATGATTATCAGTTGAAAAACCTTTAATATATCTATAAAAAATGTTTTTCAGAATTTCTTCAATGGGAACAGAACTTTATAATGAAAATAAAGCCTATCCCCTAGACTGTGAGTCTGTCTGGATATATTGCCCAAGAATTTATAAAGAATACATTTGTTTTACACAATTGCCTGTTTTCAGATGAGAATATTTTCCCCTTGTGCTATGTACATGTGCATGCAGTAATTTAAGAACCTTTCCCTGATAACACAGATCAATGGATCTCTCTTTCAACTACCACTAGATGTCATGCACTGATATCAGTCCCAACTGTGTAGGCCAGGATGTCAGGTTGAGATATAGAAATATCTGAAAAGTCTTCCCTTTACACCTTTTTTTGTTCCATTTTTTTTCTTGTCATATAAAATGTCAACAGATACATTATTTTAATTCAGAAAAAAGGGTGACATTACAGGTAGCAATCAATGATGGAATGCACGACATCCAGAAATATCAAAGGTAATGAAACAAAAATGCACAAGTATAGTGGCTAAAACTAACTAAAAAGTAAGACGAATATGATGTCTCCTGTTTTAGCAGATTTTCTGCCATGCTCTCAGTGTGAGCCTTCTCTAAGTGGTATTTAAGTGTGGAATTACATACTTCTAATAGTAGGAAAATTTTCCCAAAAAGTATATCAAGTATCTAAATTCTTATTTTAAAATATTTAACAATATCTATAAACTGTTGTAGTTCGTTTTTATGTATGTGTAAGCTGAACAGAAATATTATAACAATTTTGAATGACAGTAGAGAGTATCTTAGAGAGCAGCTTGACCATTAACATTTTTCTTTCTGTAGGCAGTGAAGGTAACAATAGCAGCCAAATTCACTTCTGGCATCATTTAGAAGGATGGGTCATGCCTGCCCCCATTTTATATTAGGTTGCCTGTTTTGGGGAGATATCTCAGAGTACCAGAACTGATAAAAAAAATCCTTCAAAACATTTTTTCCTAGCAGAAAATTGTTTGTTCAATACATTATATTTTTTTTCCTAAAAAAAAATATACTTTTTACTTAAAAAAATTATTTATTTATTTATTTATTTATTTTTTCTGTTTCAAGCCTACAGTTTGGCAAAGACTATTTGGATTTTGTTTTCACCAAATGAATGAAAAACTTAACTATTTTAAAGAACAGGTTATACAAAAATAAATCATAAACAGGCATGAAAAATTTGTTTTGTAACTGTGTCTCTGCAGAAGGCCTTTGAGCTTTTTTTTTTTCTAAGCCATTTTATAATGAGGTAAAGTGATTTGCCTCAGTTCATGTAATGCATTGGTAACAGAAACAGAAATAGACTCTTAGCATCCAGATTTTCGGTCTTTTGTTTTAACTGACTGCTCCCAGTAAAACAGCGAGCAATATAATTTTAAGGTCCCAGATCTCTCAGTGCCTCTGTGTGATTGCCTAATAATGCCTCCTCCCAAAGATATGTATAACACACAATTTAAAAACAGACTAGATATGTGGAGAACAACAGAAAACCATGGAAACAAGATGAGGTTAGTGGCACAAGTCCATGCACTATATATATATTGAATGTTGCAGTTACTTCGCTAAGCAACAGCTTAATATATGGTATAAAAATAAATGTTAGAACATTTTAAAAGTCTAGATTAGACAAAAATCACATAAAAAGACAAAAGAGCCCTGTATAGTTGCAGTATCCATACTATCTTATTAAAAATCTTTGCTGCTTACAGAGTTGGGCCTGATGTTGTTTATTAGATTCCAAAGTGGCTCAAAAGGTCATGAAAGGCTCTCTATAAAATTATTATAGTATAATAAAAAAAGGTAGGTCACTCAATCCCCTAGTTACTACTTGATTTTATTGATTTTCTTTATTAATTTCTGCTTAATTAGAAATAAAATTCTATTTATTTCAGTGCCAAGTTGTCATCATGTGTTTGCTTTTTTTTCTTTTCTTTTTTTTTTTTTTTTTTTTTTTTTCAAACCACATTAACAAACAAAATGAAAATTTTCAGGTAATATTTATATTATTGCAAGAAAACCTGACTGTCTGTTTTTTGTTACCTGACAGAATGAAATATTTGTGATTGATGGCCCAGTCTGTTCTTGGTGATTAATGGTGAAAATAGAACAATGGACATTTAAACTGAATAAAAGGTGGGAAAGAGGAAAGGAAAAGGGGAGGAGAGGGCAGGAGGGGGACTTTCATGGTAAAGATGTCTGTCCTAATCAAACAACGACTACACATATGGAGGCCTTGCTTCCTGAGACGTGGCTGAACATCGCTCGTTGATGGGAAGTAGAGAATAATATATATATATTTCTCTCTCTGTGTTAGTTTTTTTCTCCCTTCCTTTTCCCTTTAATTAAATTGTCCTTACCTCAAATCATGAGCCTTTTTTTTTTTTCTTTCCAACGTACTTTCTTCTCTCCCTCTTCTGAGGAGGAGGGGGAGTGAGAGGGCAGTTGTGGTGGAATTCAGCTGCCCAGAAAGCTAAAATCCCCAAAACAATATGCCCAAAGTGTGTCCTGTTTCCCTTTCCTTTCTGTCCAACTCTTGCACTCAAGGAGAATAAGGTCCCAGGTAAGCAGTAAAGCTTTGGGAATTGGTACTTTCAGATCTTTTCAGTGTTTCCAACTTACTACTACATCTTGGGCTATCCCATTCCATTCCAATTATAAGATGTTACAGGAAAAAGATGGCTGTTGTGTGAAACTGCACTAACACTATCATCTTTGCTCTGCAGTACTGATGAGCCTGGGATCTCACATTGTTCTGGTGATACACCTTGGGCTCAACCAGAGACACTACAGTCGTTCGTTTCTTGAAGATCTCATTTAATACAACACAGCTGTTGTTATACAATGCATAAATTGTTAGTATTGCCTTAAAAATCTGACCAGCCAGCTTGTATGGAAGAATGTGAAACTCTCCCCAATTAAGACAATAGAAGTTCCTATGAAAATGTTCTTCTAAACAACTTTTTGAGAGGTTTGTGTAAATGGAGTGATATTTAAAAGATAACCAGTAGTTACTATCAATACCTAAGCATTTATCATCCCTGCTCTTACCACAGTAGCTTCAGTGTATAAGTAGAATAAAAAAAAAAAAACAACAACAACAACAATAACAAAAAAAAACAACTAAGCATTTCTCGAAAAAGAGAGAAGATATTTTTGCTCTTCATCTATGACTACTTTGGAACTCTTTAATATCTTCTCCCACTTTAATATCTTCTCCCACCACTATTTTACTCCTATCTATGATCACCTTTATAAAAGATGGCTTGTACGCCTAAGTGTTACTCCCCAAACAGTCTCAAGGGCTACAAGAAATCCAATGTAGAATGCAAGTAATTAATTTAACATGAGATGACAGAGTTTTTCAGTCATGTTTCAGCAGCAAATATACTTCATGAGAGTTAATATTTATAGCTACACTGGTAATAATGGTAAAAGGAAATAAAACTGCTGTAGGATAGGCTTTCTGCTTATGCAAAAGAGCAAAGCATGCCAGGAAGATCTCAGTGTGCTATGGAGAATCAGAACTGGAGCGTCTCTCACTTTATAATCTCTGGCAAAGCCACAATTATCTCCTATTAGCATTTTAAAATTGTGTTAATCCAAAAATAGTCTCTATATATTGAATTATAATAATTAGGAATGCAGAAAATTAGTTTTGATCCTAACCATTTTAGGTAGAAACAAGGAGTGTTATCCCTCTTTCCTTTCATCCTAAAAAAAAAATAGTTTTTAAAGTAATTTCTTAAAAATGACTTTTGATCATTTAATGTTGTTTGGACTAAGGACAGTCTTCAAAAGTTACGAATCATTGTGCTTAGACCACTGGCACTTGTCAGTGAGAAACTGTTAGAGAGTAAGCAAAGCTGGAAACATCATGCTTAGAAAAATAATTTCTATTTTTATGCTGAAATGTTTTATCCATCCCCTGAAGTGTCAAATATTACTGGAGAAAAAAGACATTGATTACTTTTTCAATATATCTGACTTTGATCTTCTGACATTTGTAAAAGTAGACCATATCATTATACCTCATAGAAGAGGTTTGCTAAAAGCTGGATCAAGTGAGCACAGAGTGTTATGGGAATAGGATATTACAGTATATTCCAGATATTCCACTGGATCCCTGCTTAGCAGGCCTCAGAGTTAACAAGGCTTTGGTCCCATTTCACATGCAAATTATTCCTTATTGATTTGATGACATATCTTTAAACAATAGCCTTTGATGTGGGGGAAGGAGTACTGTCAGCAAGTGCAAGAAGATTTCACTATGTTTGTAGAAGTCACAAAGAAGCAGTGAGAGAATTGTCACGTTTCATAATTACACATGGATATGTACCTAATTATTTGTCTTACCCTGCAGTAAATAGCATGTGTGCTGAATTACCTGTGTCTTGTATAATTCAAGGAAGAGGCCTGACATATACTTCCTTCCTACCACTCTGTGGTTATGTTGCCTTTTTTCTTTTACCTTTCTAAGTTCCTCCCTTGAAGGGATTGACAGCTTTGAACTATCTTCCCAAAGATCTAAAGCAGGGAAAAAGAACCCACACAACAGCAGTTTCTCTAATAAACAAAGTCACAATTCCCAATCTGTTTAAAGTGCTGCAGAAAGCACCCAACAGAGGATTAGGGCAACAAGAATCAAAGTCACCTTGATAATAACGTTGTTAGAAAGTTGTTTTTTAAGGACTGAATGAGAGCATATGGTTTTTGAAAATACATGAAGAGGCAGACAGTAGCTGTAGCCATTTCTCTAACTTCCTCCTTAAAACTGTAGCAATGCAAAATATAACCAGGCACTTTAACCTAACTTTTTAGCTCTTATTGCTGCTTTCCTTTATATTCAGCTCACATGGGGTGAAGTCACCTCTGATCTGAGTGCTGCACGGTCTGGCTGTGCTACCTGCCCAACATCTTAAGATGGTGATTAACCTACATGCTCTCCAGAATGCAAGAGAATTCAAAAACTTCCCTCTCACGCTGAGTTCTGCCTCTGTCAATCTCTTTCTTGCAGGAGCAGCTAGAGGAAACATTTTCCAAATGGAATGAATGAACCACAATCAGCCTGAACTCTGATTACCCTCTGCTAGGAAACACCTCATGAGTAATATTCACACTGTTTTGGCTATTCGAGTACAACCTTGAAAAAAAAAGAGGTGGGCTTTGAACAAAAGTAAATGATCATAGCTCCATAGAATATGCCAATTTCCACTGCTGAGGATATAACTTAAGAAATAGTCTTTATCAGTACATACACAGTACATTCAAAAAAAAAAAAAAAAAAAAAAAAAGGAAAAGGGTAATGTGAATATGTAATGTGAATCTATATGTTCTTTATTCATGCCGTGGTGTGTTAGCTAAGTGACAGGAACTAAGAATTTACCTATATGTCCCCAAAAGGCAAATATTGAACGCTGCCTTCTGTCTGTGACTTTTCCTTACAGATTCTTCATCTGAGATTAGTCTCCATGCTTGAGTAACTCCCCTTGGCACAGTTGCAAGCAAAGCACTACTGTATGCCAATCTTCTGAATTAATCATTTGTGAGTGTAGTACCTCAGGAGTGAGAACCTGCAGGCTTAAAATTAACATGAATCCATTTTTTTGTAGTTCTGGCACTGAGCAAAGTGCTCTAAAGCATGATCTGTTGCATCAGATCTGTAAAAAAAAAAAAAATCATTTCTGTTTTGCTTTTCTTTCCTACAGTGGGTGAGAGCTTTGTTTTTGGTTTGTGTTTTTTACCAGTTGTTCTTTTGCACCATTTTTTCTGAAGTCTGCTATTTTACATGGGCATCTGTGTCAGTGGCTGTCTAAAAATAAACACTCCTAAATGAGTTCTGAATTCTCCCTCACTTTTATATACAAATATAACTGAAGAAAACACTGCAGATGAGCACTCATGGTCAGGCATACTTCTGGACAGGGCGACTGAGTAAACCTAGAAGCAGCACTTTCACATGGATCTGGTGATCTGTTAGCAAAAAGTTCAAGTAGAAGTTTGATTTGTGCAAAACCTTAGGTTTCAAAATCTGATTATTTTAGAAAAAATGTCCTAGAATTGCTGGTAACCTGGGCTGGAGGAACAAGAGGAAGTGGGGGTTTAGGGCATCTGCCAGAGATGATTTGAAACACAGACCGCTGTGACTATTAGCCAAGTCAGGAAGAGATGAGGAGGCAAAGGATAGCTTTGAATTCAATTGAATGCTATAATCACCAATCCAGTCTGAAGCAGATCTTATTTCCAGCTCAATTCTACAAAACATTCCACTTTTACTCTGCTGAACGTATTATTTTCAAAGGAAAAATACTCTGAAAATAAATTCCCAGATAAATTCCCAGTCTGTTCTATCCATTATAAGTTTTACATTTCGCAATGAGTCTTAGACACCTGAGTGCCTTAGGGAAAAAAAAAAAAAAAAGTCAGACCTCATTGCAACCTTCCTTACATAAGGGCGGCCTACAAGAAATCTGGGGAGGGACTCTTTGTTGGAGAGTATAGTGACAGGACAAGGATATATGGCTTTAAAATAAAAGAGGGAAGATTTAGATTAGATATTTGGAAGAAATTCTTAACTCAGAGGGTGGTGAGACACTGGAACAGGTTTCCCAGAGTAGCTGTCCCATCCCTGGAAGTGTTTAAGGGCAATTTGGATGGGGCTTTGAGCAACTTGGTCTAGTGGAAGGTGTCCCATGGCAGGAGTGGTGGAACTAGGTACTCTTCAACACAAACCATTCTATGATTCTATGAAGCAAGAAATTCTTTTGACCTTACTGTATTCAGTATTGGTCCAGACCAATCCAGGAGCTTGCAAAAAAGTTTCAATGCAAAATAGAAGTTTCATTTCAGTTTTGGTGTTCAAAGTGAGTTCCTTGACACTTTCTCCAGAAGTTCTATTCTCTAATTATTGACTTACTCTAGTTTGCTTTGCTGGAATGCCTTCTAATTTTTCCAATGTCATTTATGTAATGAGAGGACCATTATTTGTATGAGAATTACTATCATCTGTCTTATTAAAAGCTCATTCACTTACATATACTGTATTTCCCTTAGGTTTCCCTGAAGTTATTAGCTATCCCAGCCTTTACCCCTGAAAACAACATTGTATATGAAAAATGCTCCAAATTTCCCTCCTTGTGTATTCCCAGTTGTTCCTCTTTATTCTCTCTAATGGACTTCCTTAACAACTCTGTTGAACATTAGCAGCACCTTTTAAAGAGATTTTTTATGCTTCTATTAATTCTTGCACATGGGAAATGATCATGTTGCATGTAGTTCCTAATTACTTCCAAAGATGAAATTGTGCTCTAATAATCTACCTCTAGAAATTCCCACTTTTCAACACATGCAGAATAGCATGTCACCTGTTATGAAATGTGCAGAAAATAATAACCTGGCTTGTTAAGGAGTTTTACTGAAAGTGCTATTGCATCTGTAGAAAGTGCTATTGCGTCTGTAGTCCAAAGTTCTTACGAGTGTGCACGAGCACTGAATTCCATTTTTCAAGTTTCTACATACTTATTATTATATAATTACCTTATATAAGAATTTCACTTATTTTGAAAAGCATTATTGGCATTTCATCACAATCAGTCAGAAATAGCTTTCTGAAAGATAGAAACTTTTGCTACCCTGTTACTCTGACTTGAAGCACTGACGCTAAATTTTATTTGAACATAACCTGTTTCAAAAGGCAGTCCTTGCCCCACTAAAATTGTAAAAGACAGTCCATTTAAATTCTGTAGATGTGAAATTAGTGGAAAAATTTTCCTTATCATTTGGTCTCACCAAAGAAACTTCTTTGTGCACAATACCCATTTTTTAACATTTTAAATTATTTGTTTGGTGGGGATAAATGTTATTAAGACCTTAATTCTTCAATAATATGTGTTTAATATGTGTTTAAGTAGGTGTTAAATCAAGCAAGATCTACTTTTTTTTTTTTTTTTTTTTTTTTTTTTTTTTTTTTTTTTGAGCCAAGATAAATCAAAGGAAATAATTCTCCTAATGTAACTGAGGTGATTTGAGGATAAATCCACTGCTGGTTATAAAAGCTCAGATGCTAATGTGATGAACTCTGCTCAGAAGCTGTTAAATAAAGAAATTAATCCACAATTAATGTGTTGCCAGTTCATTCCGATAACAGTGATTGCTTCTCTTTCTTCAATTTCTGACCCTGCCACAAAACTTTCTCAGCTACCCATGTAGTCTAGGATTTAACTTGGCATCTCTCAAAAGTTTCAGTGAAATTTCTTCCATTGTTGCCATTGCCTACCATCTCCTATTTATACTTACACACTACTACCAGCAAAATCTTTTCTAAAATTGGAATTTTGGAACCACATGGTTAAAAATTATACATTGGGGAAAATCCAGTGGGATTTTCTAAGAGGAAATCATGTGACACACATCTAGTGAAATTCATGAAAGGAATCAATAGGCATATTGGCAAGAGAAATTCAGCTGATGTAGTCTGCTTTGATTTTCAAAAAACATTTTGCAGTCTTTCACCAAAGCTTCTTAAAAAATTAAACTGTCATAGAACGACAGAAAACTTTACACACATAGAGAAATCTGTAACATAAAGGAAAACAATAGCAGGAGCACAAGGTCAGCCATTAAAGTAGTAGAATGCCACCCATGTGATTCTCCATTGGTATTTGTCATTTCACATAATCACAAATGAATTATAAAAGGAGATGAAATGAGGGAGGTGGATGAGTTATTCATGGTAACAAATAAATTATTATGGGTAAGAAAGATGATGGTCTGCAGCCAAAGAAGAGTTCAAAAAACTGGGTAAATTGGTAATAAAAAGGCAGACTAAATTGAATATGAATTGAAAATGGTGCACAAAGGGAAAAAGATATTTTATTTTCTATTTATATTCTATATATTCTAAATATATATATATAAGGGATCTAAACTGACTATTTGGATTTATAATGAATTCTACATAATGTTAAGCTAATTATTAATAGTTGTCAAGAAAGCAAATAGAAGTTTAGGTTCTATTTCAAAATGAACAGAAATCAGAAGTGGAAGCCTTGTAATGCCATAGTTAAATCTATGGTACTCTTGAATACTTGTTCAGTTCCAGCCTTTCTATTTCACAAAGAATATGATAAAATGGAGAAGATTTAGTGAAGGATGAAAGTGATGTTCAAAGATATGGTATGACTTTTGTATGATTAAAACAAAAATAGGTAATTTAATAGTTTTCAATCTGGAAAAGAGTAAGATGAGCAGGGACTATGATGAAGGCCTGTAAAATTTGAAGTGGCATTGAAAAAGTATATAGGGGATAAAATTGTTCTGTCTCCCAAAAGAAAAAGAAAAAGTAGAAAGCATCAAAGAAACATAGCAGAAGATTAAGAAAAAATAGGGGGGGGGGGGGGGGGACACGGACGACACACCCTTTAATGCAGATAGTATCTATTAAATAGTTTACATGGAAGAGATTACTGGTGAATGCTTTGGGTACTGAAACCACTCTAAAATTTAAAAAAAGGACTGGAAGAAAAAAAAGTCCATCAAGAACTATTGAATACAAAATGTTATTAAATTCAAGATGTCTCTGAACTTCAAATTACTGAAGAACTGGAAAGTATTGCAGGAAAGTAGATGGTAACATCCACTTGTTCAGTTTCTTCTGCAGGCTGTCCTAGTCACTCACAAGCAGTCAGCTGAAGACAGAGTAGTTAACCTTTAAATACACAAATGAATGCTTAGCGTCTTGCTCTAGAAAGTGTGTAAATATGAATTCATCTTTAGTGCAGACTGAGAAACCTGTGGGAGTTTTCAGAAGCAGATTTTTAGGTCCTCATAGAATTTTATTAGTAGAAAAATGAAATGGTGTTGCATTATAGGTACTTCCCATGTCCACAGGTTTCCCAGGTTCAGACTAAACTGGACATTGATCACTATCTCAGGTGTCTAAATCTTTTTGTAGGCATCACTCAGGAAATCTAATTCACAGATTAGTTTAAGACACCCTAAGTATGAAAGGTATCCATATCAAAGCAAATATACTAATCCACTTATATTTTAGATTTAAGATCCAATATGGTGGAATGTGCCTTTTTTTCCCTTTTTTTCTTCTTCTTCTTTTTTTTTTTTTTTTCTCTAAATCACTTTACGTAAGAATTTCCAAAGCAAAGTAAATACATATATATGCATATATATATGTGTTATATATATATATATATAATTTAAGGTTCTGAAATCTATGTTTATGTATTATTTTTTGGTAAATATGCAGTAAGATATGTACTACCTCAGCCATCAAAAGCTTCATTGCTCCCTAATCCTTTAATAAATGTCTACTATAAATCTTAGAAGCAGATTATGCACATGCCAAATCCATTTACATAGTGGCTGAATAGATTTAAAGTCCAAAGATATTATGTTGATAGCATCGCTTTGCTGGTTATAAACAAATGTAAAGAAATGTGACATTCACTATAAGTTATTTTTTGTTTTCCAGGTCTCACAAACCAAAGTTCTGATTAGGTTGCACTGTAAGCAGGATGTTATTAAAAACTATCTTTCCAATTTTTTGGACAAACAATTCATGCTCAATTGGATCTGCCAGTCTACATTTTTGTCCCATTTCAGGTATTTTTCATTGTGATCTTAACACCAAAAGAAATAGGAAGACACAACAATTTTCAATTTTTAATTTCAGAGCTTCTTAGCTTTCAACACATACATATCAGCTTTCAAAAATTTTTGCACTGCTGTAAAAGCACAGTCTAGACCTTAAGGATTCACCCTTACTGCTTCATTATTCAGATGATTACAATGAGAAGTAGATGAAGACCTTAGAATTCAGAGGTTTAAGAGAATTTTCCTGCTCACAATTCATTGTTAAGATTTGTATTGATTCTCATGTGAAATGACTGTGCCCCAAACCTTTGAAGAAAAACTGTATTGCTGCTGGGTTTTACTAGGAACATCTCAGAGAAAAAAAAAAAAAAAAAAGACACAACCTGAATTCAGATTTTATTCTTTATGTTTACAGGCAATTTGGGCATAAAATAGAATGTTCTGGGAACTGGGCATTTGCATTATATGGTTACAATTTGGTTACAACATTATTGTTACAACAATATATTTAATAATATAATAATTTAATAATATCATAATTTAATAATAATATAAATTGTTATATTATTGTTACAACAATGTAATTTGCTGTGTAGACTTTTTTTTTTTAACCTGTTTAATCCATATATATTTTTAAGTACAGTAGTATTATATTCGTTATATAGCTTAGGTTTTATGTCAATAAATATCCCCATGCAGGTGGACCATTGAAACCTAGCCGGAAAGTGGATTTGATTTAATTTTGAACTGGGAAGTTGGTATTCAATGTCTGGATTCTCTGATTTGACTACTATTGTGTTTATACTGGAGCAGAACATTGGTTTTAAAATAATACATAGCTATATATTTCTATGTATGTTTAATTATACAATAGATCATGTCTACAGGCATGATCTGGATTTGCTACTTGCAATTAGATCCTAAAACCTAGCCTTACTTTGTCTGGATTGGGGCACAAATTGCCTTGTAGGAGAGGTAAAGAGTACTATGTTAGCCTCCCAGCCAGAGGCCTTGTTCTTCTTTCTGTTCTGGTATAATTAGTCAGATCAATGAAAATCACAGATAGTTTAATTTAAGATTCTTGACTTTAAAGAGAAACAGAGATGAAAAATTGTTTGCGCAGATGGCTGTGGTCTCATGATTTACCAACAAGGCAATGCACTTATATGTGAATACTTTCCCACTACCCATTACATGTGATTTAATCAAATTTGTTTGACTTTACTCTGAAGAAGGACAGAGAGAAGAGCAAACGTCTGTCATCAACCTTGATTGGGATGTTCACTTCAGTTCACTCCTACAAACACCTGAGCTACTACTGTTGTGCCTATATCCCAGTCTTTCACTGACCCAAGGACTACAGAGGTAAGAAGCTCAGTGCGATGGGACAAGTACACCCAGTCTCAACCCTGGTCTGAGCATTCATACTGGATGCACCCAGACACCGTGTGCCAAATCACTCATGTTGTGCTAAGCTTTGGTCAGTATAGAAGGATTTATCAGTCAGAATGAAGACTATGCAATTTTTGGTTTCTTCCTTACAGTTAAGCATCTTCTAAGGAATTCTGCTTTGAGAGCCTGAAATTTAAGCTAACAGTACAAGGAAGGAAGTAGCAGAAACAGAAACTCAAAAAGGACTTCCATGAAATATCTTCTTAGACTAACTAATCTCTACCATAAGTATTACCTGGAGTGCCTTCTATGATGCTTAATGAGAAAGGTGTTTAAAAATGTCTTGGTGGCCATGTAAAACACACTAACTTGGGATAAAGGGAAGGCCTACCATTAATATCCATATGTCTCTTTTGGCAGCAATGCCATCAGCTCAATGTTCTTTTATATTATCACAGATGTAACTCATTATTAGTATTTATTGAATCAGCACTGCACCACAGCTAGGCAATTTGGTCTTCCAGAGCACTGATAAAAAACCTTTGAGGCATTGGTGCCAAAGGATGACATTTTTATTGGTTGTCCCATGCCAGCTCCAGCAGTATGTCTGCTGTCCCTCTGACCCATGTTTAGCTTGATTTTCCCTCCGTTATTCTTCTTTTTCTGCTCCCCTGCACTAAATGACGCAACACTATCCCAGTGATGTTGTTCTCTGGTAATCCCTCTGTTGCATAAATCCTGAGAGTTTCAAGAATCACATTTTAAAAAATGAGCAAAACCTCATAGCAAAGCTTAAGGGATTTCCGTGACTGCTGAAACTGCATCAGAACATTATCACATCCAGAAGCAAAATTACAAAATAATGTTATCTAATGATTTGACAGTCTTATTTCCCTACAGATCTGCTCGGAGAAAACCTCTTGCTACGAAAATGCATACTCAAGAGTAACAGTTTACTTTTCAATTTATTTATGCATTTAAAAATGCAAACAATTATAGAACTGTATGCATTTGAGAGGCATTGAAGGCTCTAATCAAATAAAGTCATGGTGTTTTTTTTTTTCTTGCCTTTTTTTTTTTTTTTTTTTTTAAACACCACAAATAAGCTCAAAATATAGGGTAAAATGAAATATCATTTTTGTTTGTTTCTTTCTTTCTTTTTGAGCTGTTAGGCACTGATAAAGGCAAAACTACTGAATCATGCCTTAATGTGCAAATAGCACTTCATGTTGAGAGTTTAAGGTAAGATTTCAGAAAGCAAGAAATTATTTTTGGTGATAATACACAAAATTTAACATTACAATTCTCAGCCTGTCACCTGACAGAATGGAAGATAGTGAAATCTTTTCCAGTGAGTTTGAAAGAGGCTGCTGTGTATTTACTCAACACATCATTGGTAGCAAAGTCGACTACCAACATTTCCAGTAATCTTACCCCCAGCTGTTCACTCCTATCCCAGGAGTAATTTATTACCCCTTTGCCTGTTTTGATAGAAAAGTATAAGCTAAATGATTGGAAACATGATCAGAAATAAGTAAATAAACACAATTTTCTCTCTCTCTCTTTTTTTTTTTTTTTTTTTAACCAGGACCCTTCCATAAATCTTTATAAAAAAATCCCAGTTATGCTGACTCAAGTGTATAGGCTACAAATTGTATTGGAAGACTTGATATAATCATCCAAGCATAAGCACTAACTTTCATTCCTAAGCACTTTTTATAAAACAAACGATTAAGCTCAATGAAAACTAAGACTCAGAGAAAATAATTTGCTCTCCCATCATCAGATCTAGCAATGCAACTCTGTAGTCCTAATTTTCACTTTCCTACTTAATTACATAATATGTCTGAAAGGAAAGGCTGTGAAACTTTCGCTAAAGGACTTTACTTCAGAATGGACAATGGAGCTCTTCTTTCTATTCTGAAGATCTAGATTTGAATTTAGGTACAGCTTACAGTGAAATTCTCTGTACTAAATAAAGCCTGTAATAAATCTTTGTCACAGTATTTGCCCTTTCAAGGAATATATCAAGAAAGAAAAATCCATGTTTACATTTGTTTAAACACGTATCCTAAAGCTCGACATAAATATTGTTCATTGCTGCATAGTGGGCCCACATCACTATTATGAGCTCCAAACTTCAAGCTCAAAGTGAGTTTTAATGTGATTTACCATTTGCAGTTCTGATTGTGATTAGCTAAATTCAGCCAAAATGTAGATCCTTGTAGGGCTTTTTATTTCTATTTTCTGTAGTGTCTTTCCTCTGATTTATTTCACATTGGCCTCATTTTAAATCATTTTTAATTTCTCCATTGATTCTAATTAAACTGCTGCTAGGGCTTATGAGCTTCATTTAATTAAATTAATTAAGGTATTTATTTATATAATAAAAGATAACCAACTCATCAAGCTTGCTTTCCAAAACTCTCACAGCTCTAATAGAAAGAAAATCAAAGACACCTATTTTAAAATTAAGCGCCTGCAGCAAAGTAGCACTGTGATAAAGTAACAGAACCCTGACTAGACAAATACTTCACAATCTTTTGTTGCTGTTGTCTCCTTTTTTGTTTGTTTTTAAGGTATTGCTGCATCTCTTTAGTGTTTAGAATGATTTTTGTAATGATGCTGTATTAGGAAAGTCATTTGCTCTAAAAAGAAATGTCTTAATCACACAAGCTGGAGTAACTTCTTTTTTTTTCACATTCAGGGTTTATGATGTATAAGTGAGCATTTTTGTTTGAGTTCTCTAAGACTCATACAAGCAGAAGATAAATCACATAATGTGTTCAGGATTGCAGAAATAACTTCATTTTTCTGATATAATTATGACTGCTGAGGAATTGCTTGGGATACAATGGTGTGAATTCTGATCCCTGACCTGAGTACTTTGCTCAGTGAAAGATATCCAGTTTTAGCACTGTGTAATATCTCAGAGGACTACGTAGGAATTTGTGGGTTCTATGGCTAAACCAGATAGCTTTTATTTCACTGCACTCTGCAGTTGTGCTTCTTTGCAGTCAAGGCATATTCTACTGCTCTGGAGACAAAAAGACACTTTCTAAATATGCCTTTCTTGGTTATGGACATCCTACAGCCAGACCTGCATTAATCATTTCCATCAACACAGCAAAAAAGTTATTAAGTGTTTGCCATACAAACAAGATATAATTTCACCAGCTGGATGCTGCCAGCCTCTTCACAGCACACTGCTCTTGTCACAGTGGTTGGGCACAGTTTTAAAATACATTTACTTTAGCCTCAGGCTAGTGTGAAGCCTTTTTGCTTGTTTGCTTTTCTTTTACTTTCTCCCAATATTGTGAAAGGTGCTAAAAGGGAAGACCTTGATGAGCCGTGTAAAGCCAGGATTGGTTAAAGAGTATTGATAAAAAATAACTCGTCTTAACTCATCTTTCCAATCGATTTATTTGTGACAAATAACATCCTTTTTTTTTTTTTTTTTTGAAAAAGAGATCATGGCCTGCACTTCATTGGTATACAGGAGACATGCATGGAACCGTGAAAATAACTGTGTGTACACATTCTCCTCCACTGCAACAAGACGATCACCTGTTTCATAATGATATGATGGACCAAATCACACCTATCTATTCTGGACAATACCTGAATCTTATACGCATGCAGATAATAATGCTCTACTCTGTCTAGTAGACTGTTAACTGACAATGATAAGCAGAACTAACTCTAAGTCATTATGTTAAAACCTTTCCGATGGAAAAGAAAGAATGGGAATTACGGTAAATTTTCTGCAAGCTCAACAGAAGGCTGAAGTTATCTCAAAAAAGATTCAATGTAGTAGTGTCTGATATATGTAGTATAGTAACCATATATAATAAACATTTATAATGGTTATTGATATATGTTTTCCCACCATAGATACAACTTTGTAGAACTAATTCCAGAATAAAGCAATACTGCTGCAATTAAAAGCTGTCAGAAACTCATTTATAGGCTCAGAGAGCATGAGAAAGAGATGGAACGGTTATCTCTGGAGAGTAACAAAGATTTTATCCATTCATTCCTCTCTTTCTGATCTATTTCATCTGTACTTGTTTGTTTCCATTAAGTATAATTTTAATTACAAATCATGGTCCAGCTCAGCTGTTTGCTATGTATTCAGCCATACCAACCTGGGCAGTTTTTTCATGATCTACCAAAGATTAAGTAGGGTTAAACTAGGTCATCACTAAGGTGGAATGAAATTCCTGATGCTAAAATGATTTTTTTAAGAGACTGAGCTTTTCTACTACATGTCTGCTTGGAAATTTGAAGTTACTTTCTAGTAACATATTTGGACATACAGATTTGCTTTATTTAAAATGATAGAATATTACTTAATTTGACAAAAAAAATACTAAATAAATGGATTTATATAATTTTTATCTTTTCATTAAAATATAATTACACAGAAAAAAAAATCAGTTACAATAGTTTTGATAATGACTGCATCTAACGTGTCTCAGGGTTATTATTCAAGTTCCTTATTTGGCTGATTTCTAAAACTGACTGTACAGATTCATTTCCATCAGTTGACCATATTTTGCTATGGTTTTCATAAGCAATAAAGTAATTTTTTTAAAGACTATACCAGAAACCAGATGGAGTATGCTTTCCGTGTCCCTGAGATGATAGTTGCAGATTCAGTTGAAAAATGTTTCCTATTTCTGCACTATGCAAAGCAGCAAAATTTTAGTCTACAAGTTTAGCCTTTAAGTATGGGACTTATGTGCTGTGTATACCTGAGAGCATATTCACAGTGGCAAATAAAACAGGGCCTGGCAGTGTTTGATGGTTTTAAGTCCAATTGACACAGGCTGTATCTGTGAATAACTGAAACCAAAAGTTTTGGTTATTGTTAGTTCTACTTTATCTGCTTCCTGCTTGTATAATATTAATATAAGGACCTTATTACAGTGCATTAGAAAGTTTTTAATACCATTAACCTCAGGGTGAGCGCTGCTTGCCACTGGTTGTGGTATGAAGGCCTATAATGTTAGCTGGAGAAAAAAAAAAATATTACAGTAATATTGAATAATGCTGTAAGAAAAGTAATTAAAAAAAGGTGAGCAAAACCTGTGGTGGCTCTTTGCATATTGCCTGTTCAGAATGTTTTATCCTCTTGGCCATACAGAAGTATTGCCTTGAAGAGAACCACTTCAGACAGGACAAAGCTAAACAGGGAAGACACTAATAACAGGTGAGGATGATAGCTTGCCAGTTCTGTGCCTTAGCTTTGCCTAGTACACTAAATTATATATAACCTGCTAAGCTACACAGATGCATTTATTTATTTCCCACAATATTATGTAGTTTAAAACAAAATTATTAATGTCAATATAGAAAAAATAAATTATCTTAGATGAACTATTTCCCTTAAAAAAAAAATAAAATAAAAAATGACTATTCTAAAGAATTTTAATGATATTACATGAATTTATGCAGAGTTTCACATGGCTCCTCTAAACATCTGCGTTTAAACTACCAATTATTTAAAAAAAAAAAAAATCTTCATCTAGTTGCATATTTCTGCTTATAACTACATGCTTTTTCCATCAAATATCTCCTCAATACAACTACAGACAGATATCAGTTACTGTCTTTCCCTAATCATTTTCACGCAAATAATTACTCAGGTGAAAAATAGTTATTGGATTTTGTTAATATCTGCTGTCTCTCTAAAACAAATGAATGTGCCTACAACTAGAGTGTAGCACAATTGTTGAAGATGAAATGGAGATGGATCTCAAACCATCAATATATTTTGCAGTAGTCAAAAGTATGCTTCCTATTTCAAATGTATTATTTTACAGCTGCAAGAGCTTAAATGATATTGGAGCTTCTTTCCTGGATTTATAAATGTGATTCTCATCTGGCCTGTAACATGAACATTCTTTGTAGGGTAATGCAGGGCTGAAGGGCTGGAGTACTCAAAGATACTTCAAGCCAATCTTAACTGGAAACAGGGACTCAATAGATGTCACAGGATCATGATACTGGGTGTGATGGCATCTCATTCAAGATGACATTACAGTCAGTTGTCAGGTCAAAGAAGGTATGAGCAGGACAACCCCGCATACTGATGATCCTTAAGTCAGTATGAACTTAAGTCAGTATGAAGACTCTTAACTTTGGAGTTACAAAAACGTAGGCTGTATTGTGCAAAACTGTAAACATCCTGAGAACCAAATTGAATATAGGCTAGATGGAAACCAATAAAGCTTCAGGATGAGAGAACTGAGGATGCTTAATGACAAACAATGTAACTTTTCATCTCAAATAATAGTTTTCCTACATTAAGGGATCTGAGCCTGTTGATATCTACTGTTAGTAGACGTCAGAATGGATGTTTAAACACCTGTCTGGATGATCCTCCAAACAGAAAAGCCAGAAGCTGCTCTACCTGTATGTTGACCTTCCATATTATAAATAATGCATATAACTGCCTTTTGGGAAGTAAATCTAGCACTCTTATTGAGGTCCATACCTACTTATTGATGGTGTTTCAGCAGTCATACTGTATCTGCAAAAACAATGTTGACCAAACATCCTCAACAGCTATGAAAGGAAGAGTCACTATTGGTATTCCAGTCTCCAGTCCTTTAGCTGCTAATGTAACAGATTTAAGAACAAACACAAGACATTGTTCAACAAATTCTCAAGTTTGGAAACTGTTATTTTCTCCCTCTGAGGGTAAAGTATTAAAAATAATGATACGTAGTACATGATTTCCTCATAAGGGTATTATAAAGCATAACTCTTCCACTCACTACAAAAATATTAACACTTTAAGCTTTGCATCTTCCTTGTGACAGATATGCTACATTCATCTATCTGCCTACTGTACAAACTGAAATGCAGTTTTTTCCAGAAAGGACTGAGCTTTTATCACAGTACTCCACAATTACTTTCTATTCACTGTATTCTCTGAATGAACAATGTTTTAGGACAATATAAAAGTAAGACAACCCCCCAAGAGTTACCTATTTTTATTAATAATATTGTTATTATTATATGCTGTTATTGTATGTCTTTATTATTATATTACCTTTATTGTTATTTTTATTATTTTTAAGATAACACGTAGTCCACTCTCTTACCAGTCTCAGGAGCTAGATGGTGGTTAATAGAATGAAGAAAAAGCAAGCACATTCGAAGGAATAGAAGCACCTGTTAGTAAACAGTCCCAAGATGTTCATTCATGGTTATATGAAATGGCTATTGAAAAGGTTCTCAGCATCCATTCTTTCACCAGCTGCTGCATATGTTGCTAATTGGACTATAATAAGCAGGAAATGTCATGCTGTCTTGAAAAAAATTACAATTATCATCCAACCTGTGTAGGTGGATGGAGAATTGCTCATGTCCCCCAGTATACCAAGGTGCGTACCCTACCACAGCATAGTGCTCGTGACCTGCTGTGTGTCCCACTTGAAATGATTTTCAAATCTTACTTAATTCCCACTCCTTTAAAATCCTTAAAGGCCAAGTGTGTAAGTATTGCAGGATCATGACCTTTGAGCGTTTAGTTTTGAACGTGAAAATGAAAGAGATGTCAATAAATCCCAAAGCACAGCACATCAGTCAAGGCGCAAGGTATCTCTGAAGCCCAAGACTGTTACCACTGGGATATTATATAGTGAGGAGAAATCCAGGCTTCATTCATATTATAGGAAGATTGCAGTAAATTACAAATTAATGTTCTGTAGTTAATGAATTTAATTGATTTCAAGCAGAGTAAAGGAGTTAAGACTGGTATTCAAACGGAGAGAGAGTATTTAAATTTAGCTATCATTAGCTGGCACAAGTTGTGCTCACCAAATGTCATGACTTTTTACTCTCACAGTATGTGATGAGGCCATGTGAAGTGTTTTAGATTCATTTCCTTCAACAGAGTGGGGAAAGGCTTGTAAATTTTAGACAGGATAACAAATGATAAATATAAGACTTTTAATTGTAGTAGAGGGGAATATATAACTGTCCTGAGTGGAAGTTTATGGCACTGGTTAGGTTTAGAAGGCTGAACCATAATCCGCGATGGATCTTGTTCTTTACAAACACCACTGTCAGGTTCTAGTTTTCCCAGAGGAAAACCTGCAGATGCAAAACTATGTTCTTTAGCAGATGTATTGCTTGCTAAAGAGAAAGAATATAAAGAAACGAAAAGTCAGGAAAAAAGTGTAACTGATGAACAGGTGTTATTTCATAATCTTTCACTGACAGTATTTTAATGATTGCCAATGGTTCTATGCTTTGCATCTTAGACATAAAAGATTACCATATTGATTTCTTAGTATACTAGCCAAACTTTTTTTTTTTTTTTTTTTTTTTTCCCAGTGATACCACTCTGAGCTTGCTGCTTGCTACTATCTCTGAATGAAAATGTAGTATCTTGTATATATTTCTTTTATTTTATTAAAGAGAGGTTTAAGACTAATGGTTTACATCATTAGATTTCAGTGTTAATGTCATAGATTTTCTGTTAAAACTGCACAAGTGTAAGATAAACATGTGGGATAATTAAAATAACACTGATTCCCTGCTTCATGCAGCATCTTAGAGATTCAGTGCTTTAATGTCTGTAAAACATTTAAAGATATCGTGGAAAAAATACACTTTGTAAGTGCAGAGTGATATTCAAACACCATGTGACAGGTATGAGAACAGACAGATTCTCAAATACCAGAGAGTAACACTGAAGTCATATTTAAAATTTAAGTGACACACAAGGAATACAAATTTATGCTCTGAAACATGCTTGCTTACTCTTTATGTCTTCACTGTCCTGTGCATATTTGTGCAATAAATGTTTTTCTGCATAATCTTCTGGGAACAGTTTTTCTCACTTCAGTCTCTAGTATACAAATGCACACATCTGCATATGCATTTGACATTTGTTATTTCTTCAGGAAATGTCACAACCAACATAAAAAATGTTCGCTGTCCTTCTTGGAGTAGAACTGCAATTTAATCAGTCTGCTTTTTTATTATGATTACTACTATTTCTAATTCCTTATAATTATATTTTGAAAACGAAGCAGCAGCTACAAGATCAAGTCACAGAACCTGGTTCAGTCTCACTCACATAAACACATAATAAGTATTGTTTCTGTTCTGTGGGGAGCATAAGTTAAAGGATAGAAGATGAATAACAACACCTAGATGAGAATTGAAGGGAAACAGCATAGAGGGAAACAGCAAACAAAAACACAACTGTTAACATAGTTTAACCACAGATCCATCTCTAGGATAACACCATAATAAGATTTTGTGTCACAGTTCAGCAAAAGTCATGCAAGTATTACTATCACTCAAAAGCTGAAGTCTTTCCAAAAATAACTCAATGCATATGTCCTCACTACACTTATAAAAGTAGCGCAAGATAGTAAGGACATAGCCCATTTGGCCTTCACATGTGTTCTTTTATCTGCCTGTGGCTTCAAGGCACTCTCTGTAAATAACTGAAGTGCATAAAGGCATGTTCACTCACAGTTGAAAACTGTCCATTGAAGAAAATTTTGCATATTTTAACCTACTTTGAATTTTGTTTTTATAATTCTATTTGATCTCCAAAGTGACTGATAATTACTACACATCCACTTTCATTCTCATATTTTCCTGCAGAATTATTTGGAATCTGCTTTTCTTTTAGTTGCAAAACTAATGTAATACCCTTTCTAGCAATCACAAAGAAGTGATTTGAATGTGATATCCTCTGTGATAAATATGGAGCTTGTCAGCTTGGAAAGAAAAATAATAAGTGTCAGAGAAACCGAGAAATCACAGCCTCCAGACAGGTTACAAGAGGACAGGACAGCTTAATGCCTGAGCAGCTTCACTGGAGTATTTATTTATCAACCCCCATTTTTGCACATCTTTAAAATAATTAAGAAAAAAATATATATAATTTCAGGACACATATACAGTACTCAAGCAAAAGATACTTTGATATTAGTCAAATGAAATCAGTGACAGGGAAAGAATTGAAAGAAAGTAATGTCAGATTCAGCAAAAACAAAAGCAATGGAAGCAGTGTCCAAAAGTTACAGATCAGGAATATATGCAATTCATATTAAAGAAATGTCTCTATTCAGTTTTATTGAAGGGAATATAATAAGTAATAAATCACTATTAATTCCTTTGATAACCATGGAAATCATGTTAATCACAATCAAATGCTTTTGGAGCTGGTAGAGCTGTAATGCATAATTTCATAAGCATCATATACCAAATAATGTATGACCAAGGCGGATGAAGAGATGACCATAACTCACTGATTAAAATGACTACATTGATACCATAAGAACTAACCACTCTGTCTTCTCTTCTAAAATAAAGGTGTCCACCCCCCACCTTTAACATTTATTTGTCTGCTATGGGTTCTGCAATGATAGGATGCGTTTTAGTGTGATTTTTTGTTACGAATTATTTGTAGTGGCAAGTTTACAAACTAACATTTGTAAACTAAGTGTGATTTTATATAGTTTATTTTGAAAACAACGTATTTATAAGTTAATTTGCATGCCTAAATAATAGTGATTCTAACATCTTATTCCCAGCACAGTACTTCAAGGTCCTACATGAAATAAAAATTGATCCACAGTTCCTGCCTAATGCAAAATTGTTACGGCAGGATATATAGGGCAGACTATGTCAGTGTCCAGACAGAGTCTTGACCACTGAATTCAAAATGGAAGATGAAGATTCTTATGAAACTGTGATGGGGTGGGCTAGTGTGTCCTGTGAAAACTGTTCAGGGCAGCTGTTTCATTACATTCAGCAATTTGGGCTACCACTATGTCAATATGTCAATATTCACCTCTGAGAAGAAATTCTCCAATAGTAATGGCAAAGGTACTTCATTTTCTCTCTCCGTCTCTTTTTTTTTTTTTTTTTTTTTTTTTTTTTTTTCCTGTGCATCTAATCTAGGCCAGTAAAATTTCACATTGAAAATTTTACCACAGATATAAAAAGATTAAAAGCATTTTTTTCCTGTGTTCATTTAAAGAAAAGCTCTAAAGCCTTGACAGTATTAAAAAAGTACAGTTTAGTTTTTATGCTAATTAGCGAACCTCTCAGTTCTGCAATTATGCAATTCTCTGCAAAGAAAAAGTATTTGTGCCTAATTTTCTGGAAAGAATTACAATGACCCTCTCAGAATAATGTTATCTTGATCCTGACCCCTCTGTCTTGGGTAGCAGTGGAAAGAACTGGATGG
This sequence comes from Aythya ferina, assembly GCF_964211825.1. Lineage (NCBI taxonomy): Eukaryota > Metazoa > Chordata > Aves > Anseriformes > Anatidae > Aythya > Aythya ferina. The sequence goes on along the minus strand of NC_140301.1, from coordinate 15,017,510 downwards.
ATGGCAGCAGTAGCAGTAGTAAACAGAGTGGAAATACTTCTGAAATCTTGTCACTGGTTACTTAAATACACATTATAAAAATCTTTAGAAAGTCTTCTCAATTTGAGAGACTGTTTGGGGCAGCAGTTGCCCCACAGGCCTGCACATCAAAGAACAATTCTACTCTTCACCACTGTGACTGCCTTCTTTTCCAACTCCAGTAAATCCTTGCCTTCTCTTCTTACCTGTTTTGCAAGCTTTCCTTATTTTCCTGCCATTACATATGAAAATTTTATCTTTCTCTAGTTCTAGCCCAGACTTCATTGTAGAGACATATCAATTTAGTCCATTTCAGTGGGAATAGTTTATATCTTAATCTGTAGTATCAATTTATATCATTCATTTACTAATTTATTTTTATAAAATAAACTTTGAAATTTAGGTTAGTTTGCCACCAGTCTGTCATTATTTCCTCCCTCAAGCTTCTCTTACTGAATAGAAAGAAAGTTGAAAATTATTCATTCAGTATTTCATTGTTTCATAAATTGTCATATTTTACTTTGTATTCTAACATTTTTTTCTGAGGTTTTTAGTGATATATGCCTTTATATACCTGTATACCACGGTAATGGCATTTTCCTGTATGCTTCCCAGGGAATTTCACATCTTTCCTTTAGGAAACATGACTGAGGACCTAATTTGTCTTTCTTGCAATTAGATTCTTTTTCCCTCTAGGCCTTTAATGGTTTTCTCTTGAAGATCTCTCAGCTAGTATAGCTACAGTTGCTCTAATAACAGCTGAAGATCATAAAGAAGATCATGGATTTCATGGACTTTAGCTGTGAAGGTGAAGAAGCTTCCTGGAAAAAATAAGCCTGCAATGACTTTAGGAAAAAATACTAAAATTCTAAGAGAGACCTTTCCTTTTTTTTTTTTTTCTCTCCAATGACTTAAGCTTATATTTAAGCTTGCTTTTTTTTAATGCATAAATGATCAGCAGTTCAAAACACACTCAGTATGTAAAACTGCTTGTACAGAAAGAGGTCTACCTGAAGAGCCTGTACTTCTGCCTCTCCATCTATCACTGTTTCTCTAAGAAGAATGTATAGACATTCTTCCTTCACTTCTTACTCCTACTGTCGGTGTTTCAGTGGCATCCTTCTGCTCATATTTCCCTTTAATACATTCATTCCTTTAAGTCGGAGAGATAGATAGACAGTGCAATGGCTCTTTGCAGTATTTGTTTTCATGTATTCCTTCATTATGGAACTCATTTCAGCTGGACCATTAAATAACTTCTAAGCAGCGAGAGAGAGGCAGTATATCCATCACATAGTGAATATGCAGCATTTAATGCAGATCTCAGATCGATCCTTTTCTTCCATTGCTAATTTTTATTTATTTTTCCTCCCCAGGGGGCTTAGCAAATAAAATATGATATTCCTGACAGTGTGGATTTATAACACCAGGAGGGAGATGAAATAAGAGACCGAAGCATTCTCTGTTAGTTCTTATGCATAAACTATTTCTACTTGTCAGATGTTTGCTGAGGGTTTGAGAATGCAGTATTTCTCCTCCCTCTCAGTTTGACCACTTTGTCTCAAGTTCACATATCACTGCAGCAGAGACCAAATTCAGTGAGTGACGTGAGTCGCTCCCTGTGCCCAGCACGCATGGCCTGGGCCTTCCTCCCAGGGAAAGCTTAGTTAACATTCCAAAAGCAGAAACCAAGAACACGTCTTCATAAGCACAGAAATTTTCAAAGGAAAAAAGATTACTTCCTCCTGGGATTTTGATCTTCATTGTATTTCTGACATAATTGCTATTGAGAATAAAGCAAGATTGGGCCTACAGAGAATTCACTTTTGGTTTGGATTTCTCAGATCTTTCCTTAAGTGAAGGCCTTTCATGTTACCAAATTGATTTCATGTCAATATGCTGTCCAAAGTTCAAGTCAGGAAAAAGTGATGTCATATTTCTAAAGCATTTTAGAAAAAGCATAATATACTTTCCAAATAACAGACTTTCTCCCCCACCTTCTCTCTCATCTTTTTCCAGACACTCTGTCCCTATAAAACCTTGTCAAAAACTTTGGCTCATAGTAGGTTTAAACATTTCCTACTAATAGACCTACGTAAGGTCCTAAGTGATATTTTTTTTTATTTCAAAACATCGAGATAGTTCTTGACAATCTCACATGCTTTTTTTCTTTCGTGTTACACATTCTACACATTAACAGTTAAGCACCTAAAACTTTTAGCCAAAAGAAGGAAAAAAAAAAAAGAATTGCTTTTAGAGCAATGATAAAATAACTTGTGTGGAACATTTGATAATTTTTAACCTGTGAATATGTAACAGCATGACATTCTGACTTAAAAGCAGAGAAAGAGGTTCCTATGTTTTCATTACTCCTCTGTAGGGGATATTAACATTTCCAATAAATATTCATATCAGATGAATCTTGAAAATATCTATCCAACAACAGCTAGAGTTGTTCTTTTTTTTTTTTTTTTTTTTTTTTTTAAAGAAAATCCTTAGCAGATGCAATTAAAATATAATATCAGGAAATTTGCCACTGGTAAGAATCCCCTATGTTAATAGTTTGGCATAAAACCAGACAGCTTTAGAATTTCCTTTGTCAGTGGAAGTCAAATATCAACGAAACAGGCTTCAGAAAGCAACTGTGGACAGATTTTGACACATTCCTCTTCCTCATTTAGGATTTCTACAGAGCAGGGTATAAATGACTTGAAGACACCACATGATTTTGGATAAAAAGCGTGTGCTAGAAGTATATATTAATTATTAGCAATCAAAATCCAAAAAAAAAAAAGCTGCTTTGTTGTTTATTACCATTTGTCTGTACATGCGCTTTAGAATATGGATCTTTGGCTTTGGAATTGCAGGTACAGAAAATAATCTTTTGATCTACTCTATTTAGTTTATCTAGTAGTTGCAGGAGAATATGCTACAAACCACTGTATGTCTCTTGATACTTCTAAGAGATAAATCCAAGTGCAATATTTATTTAAAGGTTTTTCATATGTTGAAGTTTATATATTCAGCAAGACCAGGAAAAGCCATTGGGGATTACAAGTGAAGAGCACTGGTTCGGTGAAAGAGATCCCACCAGTCTCTTATTGAAACCAGGCTGTCTGTGAAGGACAGGGAACAAAGTTGTGAGCTAGTAGGAAAAAGCGTATTTCCCACAAAAATAGCAGCCATACTATTCAAAGCATCAGACTGTGTTTTTTTGTTTGTTTGTTTTTACTGACACATTTCCTTGTAATTTACAGTAATTTCAGCCATCACAGTTTGCCACTTATTTTTACTGTACAGCTCCTTTTTTATTTTTATTTTTGATTTATTTATTTATTTTTCATCACCTCAATTGTTTCTTGCATCAGTTCTATTTGCCTCCTTTCATGTTCTGGTTTGTGTCTGGAGAATCATGCATAAGGCTTTGAGAACATCTCTTTAGTGAAAATAGCAGCAACCCAGAAACCTGCCAGAGGAACTTTGATCCCACAGTCTCAAAAAGCCCTGGGGTGTATAGAGCCCTATGTCCTGAGTAATACTGTGGCTATAATAGTATATGCTCTGCATAGAAGGGTCATCATGCACCAGCTCCAGTTCCTCACATCTTGCCTCTGGTGTTTTATTATTATTATTATTAAAGAATGTGTAGAGATTTAAATCTCACTGAATGCTAATGGCAATAGCCTCTTAAGACTGACCTGCTCTGGAGAAAAGTTCTTTCTTTTGTTTTTGTTCTTTTTGTTTGTTTGTTTACTTTAATTTTCTGGAATTCACTGTGGTTAATCACTGTTGAGATTATTTCTCTTAGTACTGATTTGCTAGTGGCAAATGCCTGAAGCACTCACTTTTTTTGATGCTCTCCACCTTCTTCACATTTTGCCTGAGGGCAACACAGGAAGGAGACTGGTCTCTGCATTTTCTAAGATACTGTCACTTCCATGGTAAATCTGGAAGAAAAAAAAGTGTCAATTCTTTGGACTAATACAGTTCACACTCTGTGAAAGACCTTTTTCTCTAGATTATATTCTATGCATAATCTAATTCCTTTTATTATTTTTTTAGGAGAAAACTTATGAGTAATATTGAATAAGGACCCTAGCTTTTAAGAAGGGTCCTGTACTCCTAAGAAAGAGACTGTAGAGCTGGGGGCTCAGTGGAACACAGGCTAAGTGAAACTTGTATAGCATTTTGTGGCTGAACACTTTGGGGAAAAACAAACATGCCTCAATATCACTGGCAAGTCTTTTCAAATTTTCAAAATTTCTCTCACTTTCTGAATGTTACCTTACCACCATGAACGTGGCTTGCCGCATCTATTCTGCAAAATAATCCTTAGTCTGAGGACCTGGCAATCTCCCTGAAAAAATATCAAGCACTTTGTCACTTAGCACTGTGTGAAGTTTGAAAGCACGTCTCTCCTATTGGTCCTATCACTATAAAACAGGAACTATTAAATGCTAGTAGGGATGAAATACATGTATCTATAATGACTTAGGCATCTTTATTTTCCCTTCTTAGGTAAGAAGAGAATTCTGCATTTACATACTTCAAAAAGAAAATAAATCCCCTGAGGGAAAGGAGTAGATTTCATTCATTTTTATGCCTGCTTTTGTTTTCTCTCAGTTTAGTACCAGGCCACAAGGATGTGTTACTCAAACATATAGTTTTCTTAAAGTCAAAAGGTTCCTTCAAGAATCCACCCCTGCTCTTCAACACAGGACAATCTGGTCTGTTCCCTTGTTTTTCATGGTGTTTTTTTGTTGTTGTTGTTGTTACATTTTTCTTTCCCAAAGCAAATTGCTCTATCATCCTAATAAAAAGAGATTAGTCAATGAGGAGTAAACTGGCAGATTTACCCCAAACGATGTAGTTTTGCTTTTATGTATCATGATTCATTGGCATTCCTGTTTCCTAGAGTGTTTGTTAATTGTCTGTATACACACCACCAGGCATAGGCATTGGCTAACAAAAGCATAGCTTTTGAGATTTATGAAATAAAACACTATGTTTAAAAATCAGAATCTATTGTAATAAATAACAACCTTTAGATAAAAATATTTCAGTTTTGATGATCTGCCTCTGAAAACTACTTCAAATCTTCACAGTGTCAAGGCCTCCTCTCATACAATCAATTTCTAGGAAGGGTGGGATTATACTGTCTCCTGGGTGCCAGGAACGTCAATAGCTGTGCCAGGAACTAAGTATCTGTAATAGCTGTTTGAGCATGGGATAGTTCAGGCCTTCTAGGGTTCTTGTTGAGACACCACCTAGAAATATTGATCTCTGTGGGAGCTTCTAGTAATACATACATCTATCTGCATGTTAGCATCTGACCAGCTGCTTTCAAGATTCCTAGTACTCTTCTTTCTGCTCCTCCAGCTCAAAAGGACAGTCTCAGAACTTCCAGAATTCCTGCTTCTTTGAAGCAATTCACCTAGTTTTCTAGGACTTCCTGATCCAGATTTCCAGAATCCCTCCCTCGTTTTGTTCTTCATCATTCTGGATATCTCAGAAATATTTTGAAGATTTATGAAGGCAGGAAGGTTGTGTAGCTTATTACAAAGCAATAGGAAATTGGAAGTGCTACCGATGGCACTTGTCAATAGACATTTAATGTTGAAAAAATCAAAAAAAAAGATATAGTTCTTCCCAACACTAAATCAACTATAGTTATAAACTAAGATGTCTATTAGCATTAGAGATGAAAAACAAACAAACAAACAAACAAACAACAAAAAAAACATATAATACTAACCTTAGATATTGAAAAGCAGTCCCAGTCTTACAGTACTCACACACAGAAGTCCCCAGTTTCCGTATGTGTAAGAAAAGGATTCAAAAATTGGCCATGCCATTTAGCACGATCTCAGAAGTTAACTCAAACATTTACTCAGAGTTTGACTTTACTCCCAGACTGGTTATTTCAATCACCATAGCTGCTTTCTTCACTTGATAGAAGAGTTATAGTCAAGGGATGAAATGAACAGAAAAGCTGGAACTAGGTGTGTGCATCTAAACAACAATGCTCCAAAATGCAGTTGGTATGAGCGATTTTGAAAAGAAAGTAGACTGAGTGGATGACCTTGTAAATGCCCTGGAAATACAGAACCACATAATCTGGCAGCACTTTTACAACACCTAAATAGGTTATGCTCATCCAAGTAATATTTTTAGGTTGTTTTCACCTTATTTCAAATGTGCTTTTATGTATTTTTAGTCAAGCTTTCTGTCTCCTCATGCTGAAAAATTGCTGATGTTTTCACTCTGCAGGAATTGAGGACATATCTATGCTCTCTATGCTGTATGAATCAGCAAATCTTCCCCTTTAAAAAAATCAACATTTCAGAACAAAGCAGGAATAAATAGTGAACTTGCAATTTTCCCTCTGTTGCTGCTTTTTAATTAGGAAAGGAGAAATTAATCTAAGAATTGTTTTGAGATCTTTCCAGAGCTCAGGTGGGATCATTCTTTCTACAACTTATCCCTCGATTGTTTGCATGTCTGGATTTTGTCCTATTGCCATTGTCTGAGATGAGTGATTGTTTATACAAAAGGGTGTCAAAACAGAAAACCACACCTCAACTCCTGGAAAAGGAAACATGAATTTCAGACACTTTTTTTTTTTTTTTTTTTTTTTTTTTTTTTTTTTTTTTGAAAAGACTAGGAGTATATTTTGAGCATGCCTTTTTCACATTTCTGCTCACTTTTCTTCTTTTCTTCACAGTACAGATTTTGGTATTCTGCCCAATTTCATTTAGCATATTATGCATAAAATGGTTCCTTTCCATTTCTTGGTTTTATATATAACTATGTAGAATGAAGGCAACTATTATTTGTTAATCAGAGAAAGACTGAATATCCTGAGTAGGAAGAGACCCACAAGGATTGAGTCCAACTTCTGGTTTCGCACAGGATTACCCCAAAATCAAACCATATGTCTGAGAGTGTTGTCAAAACACTTTTTGACCTCCAACAGGCTTGCTGCAGTGACTACCTCCCCGGGGAGCCTGTTGCAGTGCTTGAGCACCCTCTCAGTGAAGAACCTTTTCCTAATATCCAACCTGAACTTCCCCTTCATGACAGCTTCATGCCATTCCCTCAGTTCCTACCACTGGTTACCAGAGAACAGAGATCAGCTCCTGCCCCTCTGCTCCCTTTGTGAAGGCCTGGTAGACCTTTTCTTTCCAGAGACCTAGATCTGTAGGCCTAGTCTAGGTCTCCTCTCAGTCTCCTCTTTTCTAGGCTGAACAAACCAAGCTGCTCCTCATACATCATGCTCTCTAGACCCTTCACCATCTTTGTAGCCCTCCTTTGAATGCTTTCCAATAATTTTATATCCCTCTTATATTGTGGTGCCCAAAACTGCACACGGTACTCATGATGAGGCTGCACCAGCACAGAGCAGAGCAGGACAATCAGTTCCCTCAACCAGCTAGCCATGCTGTACTATATCCTGGGGGGCATCAGCCCCAGGATATAGTCAGCCCTTTTGGCTGCAAGGACACACTGATGACTCACATTCAGCTTGCCATTGACCAGAACCCCCAGATCCCTTTCTGTAGGGTTGCTCTCCAGTTTCTCATCCCCCAGTCTGTACGTATATCCATGGCTGCCCTATTCCAGGTACAGAATCTTGTACTTGCTCTTGTCAAACTTTATATTGTTGGTGATTGCCCAGCCCTCTAATTAGTCAAGATCTCTTTGCAAGGCCTCTATCCTCTCTACCCTCCACATAGATGTTAAAGATTTAGAGATCTCTCTGTCTTCCATGGAGCCAACAGCTCCTCCATATTTAGTGTCATCTACAAACTTCCTTAGTATACCTTCAAGTCCTGAATCCAAACCATTTATGAAAAAATTCAGAACTGGCCCTAAAATGGAGCCCTGCAGAACCCCAATAGTGACTGGCCACCAACATTTTTTTTTTTTTTTTAATTTAATTTTATTTTTTTTTGAGTTTTAGTTTAGTCTGCTTTGTTAAGCTAGTCACTACCAAAAACTAGGGAGGGGTTGTATTTTTTTCATGTAATTATGCCACTATTTATTTGCCATGAGTTATATAACACACACCACTGGTGTAAGCAAGCAAAGTACTAAGAAGAGCAGAGATTAACAGCAGCAACAACAACAAAAAGCTATTTGTGGCTTTCTTTTCCAATGTGAGGGCGTTTTACAGAATTTTGCCTTCTGGAAAGTACACTTCTTATAGAATCATTTGGGTTGGAAGGGGCTTTAAAGATCATCTAGTTCCAACTCTCCTACCTTTGTCAGGGACACTTTCCACTAGACCAGGTTGCTCAAAGCCCCATCCAGACTAGCCTTGACCACTTCCAGAGATGGCTCTCACACAATGCTTCTTTATTGTTTTTAACTGGTTGCCCAAAACATAAGTTACCAAAGTGTCATTACTTCATTTACAAAGTAGGAGTCCTCCGGTTTCAATGATAAACGCAAATTAAAAATCATCTAGGAAAAGACTTCAAATCTGCCTGTGGACAAGTGCTTTTCAACGTTAGTGGAAAATGGCATTCTTACTCTGATTTTAAAATGTCTGTGACTTACAGGAGGGAAGGTGGCAGCTTCAGACTGCAAAAGGAGTGCGGCTATACAAGAACATCACTGTACCCTGAAATTTGCAAAGCTTTTAACACACAATTCACGTCACCAAAATGAATTTTCTTTTTGTTTCATCTTCTGCTCCCCAAAGCAGCACTGCTCTGAAGCATATGTTTATATTTTCAAATTCATGTATTAATAATTTATGCTTAGCATAACACAACCTCCAGAATGGAAGAAAAAAGAAAAGGAAAAAGATGGTATGGTGATAGGTAGACACTTTTTGATGGCTGAGAGCAGACAATTAATTTAGCAAGAATTCTATGATGCTATGATTCTAAGAAGTGTCAAGGAAATTTCTTTCTCCTTAAGTGAGAATTTATTTTAAGAATTCAGATTTCTGGGATTGATGGCATAATTCAGGAAGGTAACACAACAAAAAAGAATGAAAGAGAAACAAAAATATCAACTATATATGTCTTTCTGGGTATGAAATCTATTCTTTGTCCAATTCAGATTCCAATTCACATAAAAAAAAAAAAAAAAAAAAAAAAAAAAAAAAAAAAACCTACCCTGTAGCTTCCAGTGTTGTAAAACTAAACTGAGAGATTTACTGAATAACCCCCCTACCTCCTAGAGTTTTAGTGTATCAGAGTTACAACTGGTGTTAGTTTAAAGAGCAGTGCAAGAACCAGGGCTTATATCCAAACGTGGGGATGAGAACTACACTTCACTAAGACAGTGAGGTAATCTTCCGTGCTGGAAGGTTGGTTCCTCCTGCGCACCTCGAGCACATGGTAGCACAAAACATTAATGATGTCCGCTAATGATGCCTGGAAGTGTGAGAATTAAAATTGTGTTTTTGCAGTGGAAAGTTCCACTAACCTTACATAGTTGAAAGTGATTGTGCAGGCATAAGAGTGCCATAACAGTGGCAGGAACGTTAAGCAGATAAGGGGACAGTGTTCCAAAATAAGGAGAATGGCTAAGAAACACAAGATAAGCAGTTGTGGAATGAGCAAAAAGAAGAGTCACAGGTGCTTCCAGTCACGAGAGAAGAAGGAAAAAGAAAATTAAAGAAAAAAAAAAAAAAAAGGAAAAGGAGAAATTAAAGGTTGGTCAAATGAAACAGGGGAGGAATCAAGTGTAATAGAGGTAATAGGGAACATAATGTTATGATAGACTTCTGCTGTAAGCTACTGCTTGCAGTACACCCGCTATTGCAATCACAAATAAAAATGCTACTTCACTGAGATCCTTGCCCGAGTCTGTGTTTCTCACAGATTGTTTCTCACAAAAGCAGCTAAGTAGATAACAGCCAGAGAGGATTCTCATCAGTCTGCTAATTCTTATAAATTCTCCAGATTTGATTCGTCCCTCAACCACGCTGTTTAAATCTGCAATTAATTCCATTGATGGTGGGACTGTTACACTACTGCTCCATGTGGGTAACTGAGAGGAAAATAAGGCCTTTTGTGCCAAGAGCGTGGCAGCAACAAACTACAAAATTTGCCTCCAAATCATTAATTTAAATTTTGTATTTTTTTTTTACAGTGACAACAACATTAGCATTATCTAAAACGTAAAGACATTCTTTCCACTTTTAAGATATTACAGGAAAGAACATGCATAAACAGATGGATGTAACAGGAAAGGAAGTGAATATTTGAAGTTGTTTTATGCTTCTTTTAATTACTTTTATTATTCTCTGCTAAAACAACGTGGCAGAAATTATATTAGGACTACATTTTCTGGAATTGAAGAAAAGGTAAATCCTTGGAAAGAATTTCAATAATGAGAATAGAAACTGCATGTGCTCAAACAGATTTTTAAACACATTAGAGACAAAGTGCAATAAAAGGAGTGAAGAGAGTGGGCAGAAAATAAAAAGCAGATTACAAGCAATATTCATATGCAGGGCATTCATTAACATATATTCAATGTGATTTTACATATGAGTCTTTAGCATAACAGGTAGACTAACAAACATTTTCAAGGGGTTTTGTTAGAGATATTTCTTTCCTTTTTTTTTTTTTTTTTTTTCCAGTTACTCAAGCTGTTCATACCATTAGTCTTACTCAGAATAGTTCAGAGCATGGAACATTTTTTCCAAAGCCTGGTAATGGTAAGTGCTCCATATCCTTTATTTTCTAAAAGAAATATATTTATAATACATAGTTTTAACCAGTCTATCAATTGGTCTCTGAATCATCTCATGGGATCAGAATTCTGTTTTACTCAGATTTTGCATTGTTCTGCAAGATTGGTCTTACTTTGTGTTACTTAATCTACTGTCTTCTGTTTAGATTTTGCATAAGGACGTAAGGACTCAATCCTTTTTTTTTTTTTTTTTTTTTTTTTTCCCTCTGCTGACCTTCCTTTTGTATAAGATAATTTCAGGTCTATTCTAGGTCTGTTCTCATTTAGCAGTCATCTTCCAGGAGCAAAGAATAATTTCACATGAATCTTCTGCTTCTTTCACGGTTAGCCATACTGCACACACATTATCATGCTGTTGAAAAGGGTCGTGTGGGATGTTTTAGCACACTATATTTTCTCTTTGACCTTTTTCTACTATTCATAAGAATTTAGAGTGTCCTTGTTTACATCTTTTAGTAGTTATACAGTCAGGTAGTCTCATTTTAAACTTCCTGCCAAACGGTATGTTGGCTACTGACAACTCCAGGCTCAAGATTACTGCTGCATAATTTAGTTGTGTCATTTATAGTCCCCCAAAATTTTAACAGATCTTTGAATAATTGAGAAACTATCTTGTGTAAGACCATTAAACTGTGGATATCCTGGGATTAAAAGATTGTGTTTAGAATTATACTCTTGAGGGAAAAAAAATATTAAATGCACAAAATCAGATTATCTATTCTCTATCATTACCTTAGTTGATTTCCCACAATTTTAACACCTGAGATGTCCTGTAACTGCAATCTTTAATAATGCTATTTCTGTCTAGTGTGATAAAAATCCAGAGCAAACATTCTTTGTCAGGACAAGCAAACAAATTTATAGCCACCAGTAACCATGTACCTACAGTTCAATTAGGTTTATTTACTTATGCAGCATCAGTCAACAATCTTTGTGGTAGCTTTCAATCTTTATCTTTTTTTTTTTTTTATATTTGTCTATCTGTTAATAACTTGGTTTTGCTTTTTGCTGCTTCATTTAGATTCTCTAGCTACTTTAAAAATATGTTCTCATGTGCTTGAGCTCTTCATCATTACATTTCTCTCAAAAAGGCTACCTTATCTGACATGCCAACTCTGTCTTACATCCTGTGTTGTCTCAAACAATAACAAAATTATTCAATGTTATTTTACTTTAACACCTAATTTGTACAATACAGTAAAAAAAAAAAAAAAAAAAGTTTTCTGCAGTATGAAATCTGTTCTCTTTCTACATTCATTTTTTCTCATTATAACAGCTTAGGTTTTTAACATATCTCATGCACTAGTGTGCTACTCATATGTAATAATTCTAATTCTGCTTATAAGCTGCCATTTGAACAATTTCTAGTAGTTATAACAATTCCTCTTCTTCTCCCTTTTTGCCCTTCGCTTTTCTTCTGGACTTTTTCTTCTCTCTACAATTTCTAAAATGTTTTTTCCATCTAACAAGCTTACCAGCTTTGTGCAAAGGCAGGACATTGCTTAGGCTTCATGAAGAGAAAAATCATATTTAAACCTTTTCCATTGCTCCCATTGCTTCCAATACCACTTAAGCCTGTATGTGAGGATGATATGCTCCTCTTACCACCTTTGTTCATGCATTGAATTTCAAAGGATGAGATTAGTTTCACTCAGTAATGTGAATACCTTCAAGGTAGAGCTTTTATCTCCAAGACAGTTGTCTAATATCTCATAAACCTAAATCAACATAAACCTAAATCATACAGTGAATGGAATCTAAAAAGCAATTCTCCTTGTCCTATAGGAGACATCAGAACTTGCTCCAGTTAACCTTCCTCCAAGATATACTGGCTGTTCTGCTATTCTCACCTTTTATAACATTTCAGGTCTAAATTGTTAAGGAAATATCCTTATAAACAGGAAATAAAATGTAACTTGCTAAGTGATTTCCCTGTAAGATTGTTCAATTCTTCATCCAGAGCATTCCATCAGCTTGGAAAATTATGACTGCTATTTTAAGTTTGAGACAGTAACTTCCATAAACCCTATCTCAGTTGCAGACTTTCAACCATAAATTAGTCTTGAATTAGTAGTTTTGCAGTTAATGGTCTTACAACTATCAAAAATATTTCAATGTCTTCCTCTTTTTCATTCCCCAGATGCAGTTGATAACTTAAAAATGAGAATTTTTCTGACAGAGCAGTGTTTTCCAGACATTTGTGTCTCAGTTTGATAATTCACCTGTTCTTTCTCAATACTAGTTTTCATCCCACAGAAATTAACAAGAAAAGATAACATATCTTTTCTGTAGCTTCACTTAATTTCACGATGAGATAATTCTTATTTGAATCTCTGTTAGCTGTTTGCTTTATTTTTTAAATTTTAAGCATCATTAGAACCCCACGTACTTAATTCAGGAACTCTTTATGTCTGACATGAAACTCTTCTGGTTTTATGCATTTTTACTACATCTAAGTCTGTTGCTTTGGCTTCTTACTGGAACTGTTATCCACATAGATAAGACAACATTGTGAATAACAGAAATGAGACCCCAAATCAACAGAAAGACCTAGACTTTTCAGGACATACCAGTGAAGGCAGAAAATAAAGAGTGAGTTGTTATGTTATATTGCAAGCTGTATACAAGTATCTTTTCAAATCCATGCACTGTAGCATAACTGCCTCAGAAGAGTTACTGGCTGAGATCCATTCTTGCAGTAAAAGTTTGGTACTACAGGTGCTATAGGTGTTATTAATTTACAGCTAAAGCTTGTCTGTTTACCACATGCTTTCAGCTGGCAGAACAGGCCAATTGCTACTGTTTCTTTTTTTTTTTTTTTTTAATCAAAAATTGCTAACTGAAGAGCTAGTTCAGCTTGTTAATTCTGTGGAGATTGTTTTTTGGAAAAAAAAAAAGAAAACAAACAACAACAACAAAAACAAACAAACAAACAACCTGAAAAATCTCAGGAGAAACTAACGAACCATAGTTGTAAATGTGCTGTCTGTAGTCTGATCTAAAAGAGAAAATCTGTCCTTTGGAACTACATAGCTACAGGATATAGGTCTTTCTAGAATTCTTTCCCTTTTTAATCTGCAAGTGTTCAGAAGACTGCAGCCTTTTAAGATTGCTCTTTCTCTACTGTGTAAACAGAACCAGGCAACAAGGTTTCAGCTGTCGCCCATAAAATCTCCCAACCTTCTTCCCCTTGCAAGTATAAAACTACTCCTGCTATTAAAGTGAAGTTATTTTAAACTTTAAGCTATGACTTTAAAAAAGTCATAAAACCAAATCACTTTCTAGCAAACTGCCATAAGAATTCCGTGGAAACTGTGGAGGAAGAAAAGCCAGAAATTGTTTTGGCTTTAAGTGGTTTATTTTTAATCAAGCATTTAGCTGCTCTTCACTGAGCTAGAATTCTCCTGAGTCTAGAACACAGTAAGTATAAAACATTAAACACTGGAGAATCTTTAAGTGCTTCATAAACAGTAGTTGCAGTGTTCTATTGAATATATATATATATATATCTCAAAATTATATTCCTCTTTTCTGCATAGCAGTAACCAAGTGTCAGAATATATATATTTTTTATTTTATTTTATTTTCCGCAGCAGTTTTGAAGTGGTGGAGTCACCATCCCTGGAAGTCTTCAAAAGATGTTTAGATGTAGAGCTTAGGGATATGGTTTAGTGGGGACTGCTAGCATTAGGTCAGAGGTTGGACTCGATGATCTTGAGGTCTCTTCCAACCTAGAAATTCTGTGATTCTGTGTGATTCTGTAATTGCACGCTCAGTGAATGGAAAAACAAACGTACAAACAAACAAACAAAAATATATGTAGATAGACTTTAGTATATGTAGATAGACTTTAGTATATCATTATTTTCACCCTTCAGTTTCTATAACTAAACGAGTCATTAAATGTTTGGTTCTTCTATATGGCGGAACACCTCTGTCAGCAGGTACTGTTCTGTGTTTCTCTGCAAAAGCTGAGATTTCAAAATCACATGTTGACTATTGCCTAACAGTTTTACAATAACATAAAAAGTAAATTAGCCTAAATTTATTTCATAAAACAATTGCAGTCTCGTCAGATTTCATAAATTAAGTTATGCTAGGTCAGTACTTTGTTAAGAAGATTAGAAATGCATTTCAGGAAAAAAAAAAAAAAAAGTAACTGAAAAGGAATTCAGTTCTCAGCATGGCACAGATTTTGTTGTTAGTCCTTAGGCAAGATATAAAGAACTCAGAAAGGTAAAGGTAGATCCTTGTAGCTTTTGAGAACTTCTCCCTCCCTCCCACACTACTCTCTTGTTTCTCTGAAGTGTAGCACAGAAAGCTATGTTAGGCTTCTACTTCTGCCTACATTATTCAAGATGTCTCAAAACAAAATAAAAAGCAATAGGATATTGAAAAGAGACACATTTAGAGCTAGCTCAGTGAAAACTGAGCAATGGCCACCTTAGAAGACAAAAGTATTCTGACATCTCTCCCCAAACCACTGCCTTTTGAAGCTAAAGATGCATGAAAATATTTCTTGATACTTGGAGTGCAGAGTATAATCTGAGAGGAGAGCAGAGGAAAGAATCAAGTACTAATTTTTAGACCTCATTATGAGGTTTGATTCTGTATTTTGCTTCCACATAAAACAAATTTCGTAAGGATTTGTGGAGTAGTTATTCAAAGTAGTTATTCCCCATTTTTAGATAAATTTGTCAGCCATAGGAGCCCAACAGCTTTAATTTGTACATCCTCTTTGCTGAATTGTTTGCCTGGAAGTGACACCACTTCATCAGGAAAGAAAATTTTTTGCTTTAGATACGCTTGCCTGCTGCCGATCTTCCCTTTGAATACTACCTTGCTTTTCTTATCACGACACAGAGAGTGAATATTGGGAAATACCCAAGAAAGAGGAATAACATTAACTAATTTTGGGAAAAATCTGTGGTTCTTACAGAACCAACAAAATCTTTGTAAGTGAAGACTAAGCCCATTAATGTGCCTCTTGCATTACATCAATTAAATATTCAGAAGGAAAACAACAAAAAATCAAATTAAAGTAAAGAAACAAAACAAAAATACACCACAAACACAGCTACGAGCAGAGAATACTACCACAACAGCATATATACTTAAGTTCTTCACTGTAAGTTTGGCCCCACCCAGAGGTAACAGCTGAATGAAGCTTATTACTGTAACACTGAGGTAGCTAAGAAAGCCCAATTATTAAAGCCTATGCATTTAATTGCTGGGGAGGGGGGTGAGGGTGGAGATCAACTAAAAGGCAAAAATAAATTCTAATTGAGAAATAAGAAATGCCACTGATAAGTATATTGTCTTCATGACAACATCTAATTGCTGACCCTATAATCCTATTGCGCCAAATGACAGCGGATCTTACTGATGAACTTCCTGATTCTGGGGAGAAGAAATGAAATTAAAACCTTGGATCAGACTGCTCTTGTATCAGACTGCTCTTGAGGGGCTTCATTCTGGAAGATGCTGAGTGCTGCTATGAAGCACAGATCATCTGTATCTTCCTGAGGAGAGCTGAGAGCCTTCAGTATCTCCCTGTAGACCCCAGGACCCTGCAGAATACAGCTTCTTATCCAGGACTTAGAAAACAGCTTTGGGACTAATTACTGCATATTGTCTCCTTCCTCAGTATTTAGCATTGATGTCATCTGTCTATAAACCTTATCAGATCAAATCAATTTAAAACCAAAACCCTGACAAAAGCAAGCTCAAAGCAAGTTGTTTGTTTGTTTGTTTGTTTGTTTTTTCTTTTGATTGTTACCTTAAGTCCCCCACTGTCTGTTCTATGGTTTATGTATACTGTGATGTAGATGTACACAGAGGCTAAATTAGCTTATGGGCTCATATATACTACTTCTGAAATAACATGTTAACATGCTGTACGATACACTGCACAACAACACTTAATAGCGCTAACACATGAATTAGTAAAATGGAAAAAGGATCTACAAGTCAATACACTGAGGTCAAAACCCCTTGAACCTTATTTTAGCCAGTGAAAATTAATGATTCCCCCATTCCTACCCCAAAATTAAAGGCAATTATTACTGGGAGACAATGTCATCTGTGATGACATTGATGTCATCTAGTAAGCAGGAAGACAGCAGAGATCTAAATGCTGCTCTCAAGACTGATTTTGCTTATTCTTCAGAGGTGTGTGTTCCTGTGAATATACAGTAGGACAATGACATCTGCATGTGACCTAAGATTTTGCTAAATATACATTAGGTACACATTATTATTTAAACTGTCTCCTTTCTTGGCATTTTTGTCATGACAAACCTTGGTATATACTGCAACACTATTCACTGATGTAGTCATATGCCTCAGTTTCCCTGGTGAGGGAAGTGATTCTGCAATTCTTTCCTTGATCTCAAGTGGGGCATTGAACAGAAATTTTGCAAGTATTTCAGAGCTAAATGTTTAATCTTTTCAACTCTCAAACTAAAGTTTTCATTTTTATGCTTTTGAAATTCTTCATTTGGCTTCACTTTTTATTATTAACTGTCAGCCAAATGAAAAGCTATTTCCAAAGTATGTGGAACTGTTGTATTTCAAGATGTTTAAATATGCATTTTGTCTGCTTCAGAACTCTGTCAGGGTGTTTTCCAAATAGAAGATTTATCAAAACAAGTTCTTAGTTTTGATGAATATGTGTGTTCCATAAAAAAGTGATCAAAATATTCCTGAGCAGTCTGCTGTGGTGCTTTATTAATGTTTGATCAGCACTTTGAGAGCCTACCTATAGAAGTGTAAATTGCTCTGAACATGATTGTTAAAAATTTCACAGCACACTGAGAAGACAGGAATGAAAGATAAATAAAGAAAAGCAGGTGACAGTAGGAATGAAAGTATCTAAAGTTACTGAAGAGTCTTGAAATACGTTGTTCAAGAGGTAGAATTTTGACCCATTGCATCCACCAGGACAGAAAGAAAACATGGTCAGAATGAATAAAAATATCAAATTAAAATGCTAATAAATGTCTTCAAATAACTCTAGTAAACACATGCACTGTAAAAAGATCAAGCATCTATTATAAAACATTTTTTTCCAACATCAAATAAGTGGATGTATCAAAGAACTGATAGTGGTATATGCAGCTTTCACATATAATTCCTATTAAACTAAACATGTCATATGGATCGGTCATTTGATGCTCTGCAGAAAATCCTTGTGCCTCAAAAGGTTCCTCATACAAGAGGCATGAGGATAAGCCAGAACAAATAAAAAGCATAATACCAAAAACCTCACAAAAATAGATCATAAAGGTGTTCCAACTTCCAGTACTATAAATGTGGTAAGCCACCTAAGGTTGACTGTAACTACTACTTTGTGGCTCTACGAATAGGACAAGAAATTAAGCAAAGGTACATTTTGTTAATGGAGATGGACTAATGGCAAGAGCTGTCAGATTCTTCAGACTACCAGCCTAGGTCCTCAAGTACCAAAGTCAATTGAACTTTTGTATCTGACACGAGTAAGAAACAGCTCAAGCTTTGGTCCTAGCTGTACCAATTATTTGCCATCCCTGTGCAAACAAACATTAATCCACAGCAGCAAGACAGTGCCCTCAAACAATGACATCATCTCTCATCATTTTCATCTCTGAGGATGAAAATGTTGCCCCTCTAAATGAAAAGCAGTCAGTGATTTCACCAGTCACAGGCATGCAACTTCCTCAGGAATATAGTGGTGCCTATCCTAACAGAAATCATACAAACAGTGTATTATATTAGTATGCAGATCAGTGGTTTGTTTGATAGAGATAGTCAGATAGATACTGTGGGCTGATTTACCTTTTACCTTTCTGCTTGTCCAAATACTTTGAGACTTTGTAATGACCAGAATGTTTGTTTGTTTGTTTGTTTTTTGTTTGTTTGTTTTTTCTTTTTATATATATATATATTTTTTTCAGTCTCCTGTGATTTATCTAACATTTTATTATACTCCCAGCAAACCATTGACAAATCCGCCTCCCTCTGAGCACTGGTATTCCACTAAATAATAGCACATTTAAAGCAAAATTGGAAACTCATCTCTTGAAAATAACTAGTTTAAAGAATTCCCAATTCAGTTCATTTATTCTTCATCTTCTGTTTTGTCAAAGATGAAACACAGCAGACAAAACGCTAGAGCATTTACTAGCTGACTTTCCAGTAAGAATGACACAATTTGTCCAGAAATGGCAAGTGCCCCAGTTTATACTGTAGCTGCCAACCCTCTTTAATATTCAGAGTCTAATGTCTGCACAGTTATCAAAGGCAGACACTTGTTTCTACTTACTCAAGTGAAGTAATATTCCAGCTAAAAGTACAGCCTCTTTCCCCTGGGCTTTTCAAAATTCTTCCAAATAAATACATGTTATTTGGGGAAAAATAAATACATAAATAAATAATATATATATATATATATATATTTTTTTTTAAAAAAAAAAAGCTTTTCCAATTATTTTCTACCAAACAGTGCTAGATTAATGAGCTTCTTCATATTTTTGACATGCCAAAAACTATCTAAACCCATCGTCCAACATTCATTTCTTTCCTGTGAAAAACAGATATCTTGAAGTCACAATTTGGAAAAAAAAAGGCCATGCACTGACTAAAAAAAAAAAAAAAAAAAAAAAAAAAAGAGAAAATTTGACCTCTGCTGAACTCCACATATAAATCCTTAACTTTAGTTTCAATAGTAAAAATGGCAATGATTATTGTTGACCACAGCGTTTCAGCACATTATGTACAGAGGGAATTCTGTAGTAGGTCTCTTGAAAATATTTCCATGCAATAAGAATTCCTTAATCAGTTCCCACAACATGACATTTTATGCCAGCAATGACACATTGATTTTGGATGGATAAAAATGTAAGTTTGAGAAAGACAGATACACAACCTCTGTAAAACATCTGCTTAGATATTCAAGAAATAGATAAAATTAAATTACTTAAAATCTGAATATGAAACATTACCTTTGTTTGGGAGTTAACTGAAGTGAAATTGTGCATTTTGATCTGTTAGTTTAATAATTCATGAGGTGTTTAGTAGGAAAGAATAACAAAAAAAAATCTTCTGAGACTCCATTAAGACACTCAATTAGCTAGATGCTAAATTGTATACTGAATG
The DNA here is from genome assembly GCF_964211825.1 of Aythya ferina. NCBI lineage: Eukaryota > Metazoa > Chordata > Aves > Anseriformes > Anatidae > Aythya > Aythya ferina. The sequence continues at coordinate 14,997,641 of NC_140301.1, read as the reverse complement.
CATTGTAGAAATGTTCAACTTTAATTTTTATTTTTTTTTAAACTGAATTCAAGTGCTGCACCTCACTAAAACAAACTTGTCTGTTTTCTTTGAAGCCCACAGAGGTTAAGGGTGTAAGATCTGTAAGATCCAGATATGCAAATTAGAACCGATGAAGTATCAACTAGTCCATTAATAATTGAAGAAAAGAATAAAATATGTAACAGCCCTACACGGTCTTGTCTTTACTGTCCAGGCACTTCTATGTATCATGCTCCTTTCTAGAACTGGCCAAATCCCAGTACTGATTTTATTAGCATTTTGAAGAAAATTCAAATTTGAAGAAAATCTAAGACTTTGGAATTACTATTAAGTTATCAGAATTCTCAAATGAAAGACTTCTGGTTTTTCAGTACCCAGTATCTGTAGTCAATCCTTTTTTCCCTTTGTACATGTTTTCCTATGGAGAAACCACTAGGATTAAACAAGACCTTACAGACAGACAAATGCTATTCATTTTCACTAAGATTCTAGTCTCAATAAAATGAGAATAACTGAACAATTAACCTAACAGGTGGTAATTGTAATCTGTCAGCATATGATCCAAATGTATAAGTCCCTTTCAGGAGTGATTATATTTTTTCCTTCAGATCACTTATAAGACAAAAAAAAAAAAAAAAAAAAAAAAAAGTACAATTAAGCTAAAAAGACACCTCTGAGAAATTTAAATAGAAACATCCCATCAGCAATGATCCTCCATTAGCAAGTAGACTTTGAGAGCTATTAGACAATTCCTTTTAAAATTTGCTGAATATGACCTATTTAGTGCATTTTTCCATAATGCTTTTGAGTTGTTTCTTTTATGCTTGGTGTTTGCTCTGGATTTCATTCATTTTCACACAATTTTCTTATTAGCATGCAAGAGAAGAGGACTAACCAATTACTCTCTTATTTTATGAGCCTAGTCCTTAATTTTAGAACAACAGCAAGATGAAACAAGTAGGCTGCAGCTAATATTCAGCCAGCCTTGAACCCAACAACAGAGTGACATAGAGAAGTATTCTTTTACAACTTTTTGATTTCTTTCAAAGAGAAACACTTATTTTCTTTCTCCCTCTCTCTCCAAATTAAGATGCTTTTCAAATTTTCATTAATGTATATCATAACTGATTTGAAAAACGTGTCTGTAGCTGTAAGTATTCTAAATAATCTTGAAATTATATTGGTTTAACCCAAATTTTCATAGACCCATAGAATGTCTTGGGTTGGAAGGGACCTTAAAGTTCATCTATTTCCAACCCCCCTGCCATAGGTAGGGATGCCACCCACTAGATTAGGTTTGCCAGGGCCCCATCCAGCCTGTCCTTGAACACCTCCAGGGACGGGGCATCCACAACCTCTCTGGGCAACCTGTTCCAGTGCCTCATCACACTCTGAGTGAAGAATTTCTTCCTAACATCTCCCCTAAATGTCCCCTCTTTCAGTTTAAAATCATTCCCTCTTGTACTATCATCTATACAAGTAAATAGTCCCTCTCCATCCTTTTTATAAGAACCCTGTAAGTATTGAAAGGCCACTCCACAGAGCCTTCTCCTCTCCAAGCTGAACATCCCCAGCTTTATCAGCATTTCTTCATAGGAGAAGTGCTTCAGCCCTCTGATCACCTTTGTGGCCCTCCCCTTGACCTGTTCTAACAGGTCCACATCTTTCTTGTGTGTAGGGCCCCAGATCTGGATGAGGTACTCCAAGTGGGGCCTCATGAGGGCAGATTAGGGGGGACAATCAACAACCTTGACCTGCTGGCCACAATTCTCTTGATGCAGCCCAGAATACTGTTGGCCTTCTGGGCTGCAAGTGCACACTGCTGGCTCATGTCGAGCTTCTCATCCACTAGAACCCCCAAATCCCTCTCCACAGGGCAGCTCTCTATGAATTCTTCTCCCAGTCTGTGCTTATGCCTGGGATTCCTCTGACCCAGGTGCAGCACCCTGCACTTGGACTTGTCGAACCTCATTCGTTTCACGTAGGCCCACTTCTCAAGCTTACCTGGTCCCTTCGGATGGTATCCCTTCCTTCTGTTGTATCAATTGTACCACTCAGCTTGGTGTCCTCTGCAAACTTGCTGAGAGTGCGCTCAATCCCATCATCTATGTCATAGATGAAGATATTGAAAAGCAAAGGTCCCAAGACAGCTCCTGAGGGACACCGCTCATCACTGGCCTCCACCTGGACATAGAACCATTGACCAATACTCTCTGGGTGTGTCCATCACGCCAACTCCTTATGGTCCCACCAAATGGTCCACCCTTCAAATCCATATTGCTCCAATTTAGAAATCGGGATGTCATGTGGGACCACATCAAAAGCCTTACAGAAGTCCATGTAGATGACATCAGTTGGTCTTCCCTTGTCAACTGATGCAGTCACTCAGTCATAGAAGGCCATCACACTGGTCAGGTATGATTTGCCCTTGGTGAAGCCATGCTGGCTGTCTCAGATCACCTCCTGGTCTTGCATGTGCCTTAACACTGCTCCTAAGAGGATCTGTTCCATGATCTTGCCAGGCACAGAGATGAGGCTCACTGGTCTGTAGTTCTCCAGGTCTTTCTTTCTACCCTTTTTAAAAATTGGAATGTTGTTTCCCTTTTATACAGTCACCAGGGAGTTCGCCTGACTGCCATGACTTTCCAAATATGATTAAGAGTGGCTTGGCAGCTACATCAGCCAGTTCCCTCAGGACCCTGGGATGGATGTCATCAGGCCCCATAGACTTGTAGCTGCTCAGTTGCATCAGGTAGTCCCAAACCTGCTCTTTGCTTACAGTGGGAAGGACTCTGCTCCCCCGGCCCCCACCTAGAGGTTCAGAGACTCGATAGATGTGGGAAGCCTGACTGCCAGTGAAGACTGAGGCAAAAAAGTTAAGTACCTCAGCTTTCCCCATGTCTGTTGTTATCAGTCCTCCAGCTACATTTTTCAGAGACTGTACACTCTCCTTAGTCTTTCTTTTCTGGATAAATGTACCTGTAGAATCCCTTCTTGTACTTTTTTGCATCCCTCGCCAAGTTTAGATCTGTCAGTGCCTTGGCTTTCCTGATCCTACCCCTGCATGTCTAGACAGCATTTCTGTACTCTTCCCAGGGCACACAGCCCTGTTTCCACTGCCTGTGCAGTTCCTTCTTTTGCCTAAGTTTGACCAGGAGGTTATTGCTCAGCCATACCGGTTTCCTGCCTTCTCTGCTTGATTTATTGCACATGGGGATGGAGAGCTCTTACGCTCTAAGGAAAATATCCTCAAAGAGTTGCCAGCTCTGATCAGATCCTCTGTCCCTAAGGACAGTGTTCCATGGAATCTCATTCACTAATTCCTTGAACAACTGGATGTTTGCTCTTCTAAAATTGAGGGTCCTGGCTCTTTGCCAGGCCCACATCTCTTGAGATCACAAACTTAGCCAGGGCATGATCACTGCAACCCAGACTGCCTCCAATCTTAACCTCTTTAATGAGGTCATCCACATTGGTGAACACCAGGTCCAGAAACGCTTCTCCTCTGGTTGGTTTGTCTAATACATGGATGAGAAAATTGTCTTCAATGCACTCCAGGAGTCTCCTGGATTGCTTACTTCCTGCCATGTAGCTTTCCCAGCAGACATCCGGGTTGTTGAAATCCCCCAACAGGACGAGTGCCTGTGAGTGCAATGCTTCTTGTAGTTGGAGCAAGGCTTCATTAACAGGCTCCCCTTGATCGGGCGGCCTGTACTAGACCCTAACAACAAGGTGGCATTTATTGGTCTGATGTGTAATTTTTACCCACAGGCTCTCAACCTGCTTGTGGTCATTTCTCAGCAGCAACTCTTCACAATCTATCCACTTCTTAACATAGAGATCAACATCCCCACCCTTCCTTCCCTGCCTCTCTCTTCTGTAAAGCTTGTAGCCCTCCATTCCAGCATTCCAGTTGTGTGATTCGTCCTACTATGTCTCTGTGTTAGCAGTTAGATAGTAGCTTTCTAATTGCTCCAGGGCTTCCAACTCCTCCTGCTTATTCCCCATGCTGCATTACAGTGGAGGCACTTCAGCTGGGCTACGGGCCACAGAGGAGTCATTCCCAATTATTATGGAATGATTCACAGGTGCCCCCCTGTTGTTTTCTAGAGTATTGGAAGCCACTGGTTCTTTTGAGTCTTGAGAATTGAGGAGAACACTACTTGCGCTCCCTTCAACATTTTTCCAAGAGACATAGAGCCCCTTTTGCTGTTCCGTAGTTTCCTTGTTGCAACCTCCTTTGTCCCTACTTGAAATTCAAATAGGAATGGGTGTTAGTCATGTGGTTTAACCAAGCTTGATAGCCTCTTTGTGATGTCGCAAATGCAGGCCCTGAGCAGGCAGCAAACCTCTCAAGAGATTGTCTTTGCAGCAAACAGGCGCTTCAATGCCTCTCAGAGAAGAATCTCCAACTGCCAACACCCTCCGTGCCTTTTTTTTTTTTTTTTTTTTTTTTTTTTTGTGTGTGTGTGTGTGCTGCTTGTTCTTACACATGTGGTTTGCTGGTCCACTTTTATACTGCTGCACTTTCCTGGGGCTTGACCATTACCGTTCTTGTTATTATTATCCTCTCCTTTTTTGAGCTCCAGAACATCGTATCTACAGTGTAGGGGCATTTTGGGGGCAAAGGGGAGATTCCTCCTTCTGATCCAAGCAGACAAGGGCCCAGCTTCCTTTGTCTTGCAAGTCCATCAATTGTGCCAATTCAGGGTCAGAGGTTCCCTTACCAGTCCCTTTTGAGGACTTAAGGTAGGGCTGTTGGTCACCCTGTGCCATCCCAGGCACAGGCTGACCAACATACCACACAACAATCTCTTGCTCAGGCTCTGAGATGCTTTGCAGCCTGTTTAGCTCCTCTCACAGACAGCAGCTTGCTCAAAAACTCATCCAGCTGGGCACACCTGCACCCAGGACACCCAATTCTGCCTTTGGGCTCTAGGGGGACTTCCAGACTCCACAGTTCCCCTCAGCTGAGGGTCTGGGAAACTCTTTCGGTCCTCAGGGGCTCTGTCAGCGTGCAGGCATCTGCCATGGGCGGTCGCAGCCCCTCCGTCTGGGTTTTGCCCTCAGCCCTGCAGGTGCGGCGGGTAGACGCCATTTTGTCCTCAGTATCAGCCTGCTCCTCGTCGCTACGAGAACTGAGCAGCCATTTTCTGCCCTTCGTGCAAAGGGGCCGTGCCACGACCCTGCTGCCCCCCTGTTTGCCGCGCTCTGAGGCGCTGGCGCTCCCTGGGGGCTACCTTTGTGCGCGAGGGCAGCAACGGGTGCTGCTCCCAAGCCTGGTCAGCCACGGGCTGGGGTAGGAAACCCCTCTCATGGCCAAATCGCCTCAGTGAGTGACCGTTAGATTTTGAATTTTGATCCCGTTCTTTCCAGGAATAAGAAAGTTCTTGCCTAAGAGCGCTTCCCATACTGCACTGGACTGGAATAGAAGCATGGCTAGTCTTGCCAGGAAATTGCTTAGGAAATCTCTTAGGGGAATTTAGATGAAAATTAACAATTTATTGTGGCTTTAGGTGATGACAACACAAGACTCCAGTATTTGAATTTTCACATTATAGCTATTCATAGCTTCAATTTCCTAAAAGCAATAAGAAATCAACTTCAAAGCCCTTGTCCTAGAAATAGAATACAATTCCTCCATCTTCAATAAGCTTTATAACAAAGTCACATATATTACTTGAACTGTGAAAGAGCTAGTGGGAACTGGAATCACCACTCACTTAGGTTAGGGTTTTTTTTTGTTTTTTTTTTTTTTTTTTTCTTATTTACCACATGATAGGAAGTCCCAGCTATCATCAAAAAGTACTTTTGCATACTCACTGAATTTCATTCAAACACTTGGAGAAGTAGGGCTCATCCCATATCTTGCAGCTTGCAACATTTGTATTATGTCAGAATAACAAAACCCAGAGAAGCAGATGTATATTGCAAAATATTCAACAACTCCAAAAGAGATAACATTAAAAAATAAATATAAATAAAAATCTGACAAGACACATATAGGTTAGATTATGAAATGGTTGATATGCTCACACACACACATACTTTAAACCAAGCTAGAAGTTATCAAACCTAATGAAAACAGACTTCTTGTGTAGTCTCTTCTGTTTAAGAGATGAACTACTGAATCCTTTAAGTGTTTTTCAGAGGCATCCAAGTAAGGAGTTGTTTCTCAGTAGAGCTGTAGAAAACTAAGGATTGATTGGAATTGGACTTATTCCAAGACAAGCTACAAATACCTCTAGTTGCCAGGAGGCATCTTCTCAGCCCTTTCACATTTGGAAATAGCAAAATCAACTCTTTGGGGTGATGCACTTATCTTGAAAAGCACATAATAATCCTACTACTCTTCTTTTTGTACTCAAACCTCAAGAATATATTGCTAGACAAAGCCAGTCCAAACAGAGAACTGTGGAAAACCAAGTTGCTTGGTGCATTGATACATTGCACAGGCATCACAAAAGACATTACACTTTCTTGTGTGGCACATAAGCAGCGTTACCAAACATTAGTAACTATAGATTTTTCCTGTTTAATTTGAAAGATGACTTTTGTTTTCCAGATAATGTGATCTTGCTGTTGGTTAGTTTCAAAAGAAAAATTGATATTTTTCTTCTGGATACTCTGATATCAGTTACATGCAAGTACAATAAGCAATCCCTGTAAGATTTTCTTTGGGTTTACACAAATTTGAGTCACGTTAGTCCTCCCTTGCAAGTTACATTTGATCTTTCAAGAGTCTACACAAATATTTACACACAAGTTTTCTGGTTGCAAACATTTGAAATATTCTTGGTAACAAAAAAAAAAAAAAAAAAAAAAGTGTGAAGAAGTTTACAGAAGAAACCTATTGAACTGAGAAAGCAAAAACTTAAAGAAAGATCTAATAATAAGAAGTAGAACAACTAACCAATGGAGTAGAATTTTTTAAGAAAGATCTGAGAAACACTGTGCACTTGGTTTTCACTGACACTGTGGCTGTAAGTTTACATTACCTTAAGAAAAAAAAAAAAATTATAAACGTGGAATCCACTTTTTTTTTTCCTTACCATTAAGGCACCTCATTGATAACAATCTAAGTTTTTCTCTACTCCTTACTAAAATTAAAAACAAAAAACAAATAGAAAAAAAAGTCATTAAGGTGATGCAGGGTCAGCTCAGTGAACGGGTTTCCATTGAACTGCATGAGATAGTTAACATTGAATTGGTAACCATTGAGAACACCAAACACCATTAAAGAAATTCTGTACTTAATTTTACGAACCATTTCTGATTTCATGTCACAGATGTCTAGTGCTCAGAAAAAAATTCCCAAAGATTTCTGTTGCTGTTCAGTTTCTAAAACGTTTTCTTTGACCTTATGAGGCAGAGTTTCAGAGTCTCACTCCATTTTACATTGACATAACATATTTCACCCTGAAAGATTCCTAAACACTTTATAAACATTCAAGATTCAGTTTACCCTCAAGTGAAATAAAGTCTGATGTAAGGTGGAAAACAGTTATTCCTCTAGCTCTTCTAAAGCACATTTTAGGGCAAGATGTTAAAAAAAAAAAAAAAAAATCACAACCAGCTAAAGCTACAGAGAGAGTCTAGCTATGTATGACACTGGGGCTAACACTGTTACCCTGTTACCCTTTTAAAATATACAAATGGCTTTAAATAACCTTGTGGGAGAATTCTGATGCTTACAGAAACACCTCCACAATTCTTTCCACTAGCTACCTTTAAGGCATAAGAAACATCCCCCATAAAAATTACTAATCCTTTGATAAAATGCGTCAACTCTTAGACTCTTATTTCACTTATTTCTAGTTTGAAAAGGAAACAAACAAACAAAACCATAGTCCTTTCAGTTACCTTTGCTAAAAGGAGCAAAAAAATGATTTAAGACCCTAAGAATTCTTGCTATTTATGCTCAGAGTTCTGTTACCTTCTTCAGTCTTAGACCAAGACAAACAGATGTTGAATTAGTTTTCACCCTGGAAACAACTTCTTTTGCAAATTTATGATTGCGGCTTTTATCATTTCAGTGGTGGCTCAGATATAACATTGAGCTAACTGGAATAAAAAGTTATAAAAATGATTTACTACAAAATACTTCTCTTCCAGGTAATGCCATCCCTTTTCCATCCTTTACTCCTACATTTACCAGACTACTTCAAAGACTGCAACAGTATTTGAGTCTTCTGCTGTACTGGCAAAACAATATGTAGATCTGGAAATACTAAAAAAATGAAAGAAAAAAAACAGTGGCAAAGAAAACCTTTTTCTCAATGTGGGGATCAGATTATTATTATTATTATTATTATTTTTTTAAACAACCTATAACCTAAAATAGAGTCATAGACAATAGACTATACTCATTTTAACTTTTGTAACACAGATTGATTTCTAGGATCAAAACATCACTGTCAATCAGCATAGCCATCTTACACACTGAAATGTCACAACCTGTCCAATGTGGAGACACTAAATGTAGATTTTTATAGCGATTACAGATAGCTACACTTCCTAAAGGTCCACAGCCCCTGTGAGGAGGAAATGTGAATAATAATTAGAAGGATAATTTTACAGTTTTCTGAGATCTGTTATTTCCATAAGATAACTTTAGACCTTGATGATTAAGTTATGAAGAACTTATGCTTTGTGAAGAGTAGTAGTAGTAATATGGTAGACAACTCCTAGTATTAAGACATCAATCTTACAAAGCAAAACACTTTCCTTTACTAGTATACTACTAAGGGCTCTGACTCTGGCTGGTGAAGTGATATTTGGCAAATCTTTTGCTCCCATTGCACCCTTTTTTCCATTTAATAACAATATTAAAAGGTAATAACATGCTTTTGACAGAACAGGTTTCAAATGCCCAGATAGAACTTTATAGGATATTTTATTTATTTTATTTTATTGCCATCTTCAATGAAGCAATCCTGCTTTGATTATCTAGTTGAGATGTCCTAGCACCTAGAATATCAAAGCCACAATTTCCCGCAGATGGTATGGTATACTGACTGGTGTCATAGATGGGACAGATGGAATGTCCAGAACAGCCAGTCCTAGGCCAAATGTGCAGGCCAGATTTGCACTATAGGTGAGAAAGCCAAGGGCCTGCTATAGTTTTGAAATCAACTGGAGTTGTAAAGTCAAGGGGATCACTGATGCTCTGAAAAATACTAGCTTCAGTTCACACTAGACTAATTGGGAAATCTACATTTTCAGAGAGCTCTCACAAAGAATTCTCTATCCATGTTGGGAAAAAAAATATATGATTTATTTTTCTTCATTTGCAAAAATACCATATCTTGATATACTTGTACAATTTTGGATGCATCTTCTTGGTCAATGCCAATGAGCAGTTCAGTGTGTCTGTAAAAATTACAATCAATTGATATGGGAAATTACTTCTATTTGAAAAAAAAAAAAAAAAACAAAGCTTGTGACACTGAGTTTTCATGTAGCAATTACTTACTGAAATTAAGATATTGAGAGAGCATATGTACTTCTCTTCAATTTCATCACATATTGTAGGACATGTAAATAACAGAATTCTTACTTATTTTTCCCTGATGTCAGGAAATTGTTAGTTAAAGTGAGTTAAACACCACCTCTTTCTTCCCCAGGAGCCAGGGATTTCTCAGTGGTCTTATATATGCCCATTGGAGATATAAGGGTTATTAAGTTAGATGACTACATCTCCTCCATATCTAAACAAGGTCTAGTACAGAGCTCCATCATGTGAATTTAGTGACTCAAATCTTCATTAGCATTGAGAAATTGGTATAGTATTTGCTTGGATAGTATAGACATTTTTTCATTTCCAGTATTAAATTTGTTTAGTTGACATTCTAGGCTGATGTGACATACCTTTGGATCTGTTTTTTTTTGGGTAACCTTTTAAATAAGTCTTTTTCTTCTCCAGAGCTAGCTCTTAGAGGTCTAATCAGCTCCACCAATACTAACTGTGGAAGAAGCACATATCTGCATCCCTTAGTTTTGAATTAGATAGGGAAAACAAGTTTTATCTACCCCATATGTCTTCTTTGGATGGATTAAATTCTGGATTAAATCTATGTTCTCTAGGGCACTCAAGTTCACATCAGCAAGTTCACATCAGCTCTTCTATACCTGTCACAAAAGGAACTAACAATGTGTAAGGGAGAATCTCAGGATTTTGGCCAATATGTAAACTGTGTAGACAGTTGAAGGACTAGAACACCAAAATAAAGAAAATACAGATATGAAGGACAGTTGCACTTAGGTGTAGCATTAAATAGACTGGTCTCTGCACCAGAAGGATGAAACAGGATTTTCCTGTGATAGCACAGGAAAAGTATTTTCTCAGGACAGAGGAAATACTGCTTTGCCTGCCGGACGTTACCAACTCACAGCTCAGGTGATTGCTCCAAATCTTGCAAGTTTCCAAGGTTCTCAAAGCAGAGCACGTGTCTGTAATTCATATTATTCATCATTTCATTAAATATAAATAGCACCAGTAAAGGAGCTTGAGAAACCCGTTTCAATATAATTGTTTGCTCTTCTGTATTAAGTGTTTGGCAATTTGTACCTCTCTCACCCAAGGGTTCTTGCCATTACACAATACATAAATAGTACATGCAGAATGTATCATCTTCTACAACAGCTTCTGCGTTAGATTTCCTTACAGCTGACTATTGAAAGCTGGAAGTTCAATTACATTCAGACAGGGAGCAGAAAATGTGGTGGTTTTTTTTTGTTTGCTTTTTTTTTTTTTGGTTGGTTGGTTGTTTTTTTGTTTTTTGTTTTTTTTTTTTTTTTTTTTACCTACTCATGAGTATTCCACACATACAGCTCCTGATGTATGTTATTTCCTTCTACTGACTATGATTTTGGTGATTGTTATGCTTAGATAACTACTTTAACACATGTGACTTCAGTGTTATTAGTGTATTGATACAAAAAAAGTGCCTAAAAAGTAGGTGCTATAGTGCTCAGTGTTGTGAAATATTTTTGTAGATCTAAATATTTGATCTATTAGATGCTGTCCTTAGTTAAGCTATCATCTATTTGTTGCTGTTCTTACTATTTGAACGTCAACATACGTAATATATTGCTCGAACAACTCACTCAAACAAGAGCTGAAATTTTATACAGAGACTATAAAAGTTTCAGCTCAGGCACTAATGAAAAAAATAATAAGAAGTTACAGATGCTATCAAAGATGTTATGTAAAGCTTTTACTTTTCAATAATATAATACGAAGTGTCTTGTGTAGCAGATAAAAAAATAATCCAAAAAGTCCCTTCATTACTGTTTTGATTTGGTCCTCAAATATGTAGGCTTTTTTTTTTTTTTTCCAGAAAACCTTTTATTCCAAAGTGAGATTCATGTCTGCATAGATATGAAGCATAAAGCTATGAACTACCTATTACAATTCACCTACATCCTTAATTTAGAATTATAATGTAAATAACGTAAATTGGTCTTCTGTTGGTTCCAAGATCAATAGTGAGTCTCATGTTTTAACCATGTAGAAAGTGAACAGAAAGATTTTTCTGTTAATTTGACTTAGTTTTTCCCCCATTTTAAAGGCAACAGTTTGAAAGACAGAAATAAGTAAACTTATTTAAAGTACCAATGCTAATGCTGCTACAGTGAACATTGAAAAATTGAGAATCATCAGTGCCAGAATCTCCAGTGACCAGTCCAGTGCTCCAGATCCCAAATCAGGTTGATGTTGACTCTTTGTTAATATATAAATCATTCACTGAAGCATTGCCAGTCAAAACAGAATACCATTTGTGTGCATGTGAAGGTCTGATTGTTCCTGCCAAGAGTGACTCATGTTTAAGGGGTACAAAGGAAAAAAAGGCTCTAAATGGATAATTAGGGTCTGGGGTTTTTGTTGCTTGTAGCTTGTACCAGGATTTCTACCTGTGTGAAATACTGCCCAGTTCAGAAAGTTTAATACTTGCTTTTACGGAAATGACTGTACAAATTATTAATGAATGAAAGCTCAGGTTCACAGAATATGCCATGTATGCAAATAAAGATCATATAAAAATGATTATGCTACATGGATGAGCTAGGAATGAATGATTGTCTTGATTTTTTCCATATTTTGTTTCAGAAGAAGATTAGGTTTTATAAATTGACTTGTACACTCATTGTTTTTCCTAGCTGCTGTGCTAACAGAAATAGATGAGAGCAGAACAGAACTGCTTTCGGTGATCATCACTTACATGCTGATAAATGTAAGTTGCTCTGTTTATTGCATATAGTACTGTAGTGGGCAAAGATGTCTCAAGCTTAGAGCCATATTTGTGATAGCAGTTGTAAATACAAAAGATAACCCCTCTCTATCTGAAAGCCAACCATTTAATTCCTCATCAACATGGGACATTTATCGATTATATTCCTTTGTATATCCTCTTAGTTACTACCCTCTTCTTGGAATGCAAGTAACTACTCACGTTTAGCTGAAACAGCCTCCCAGGCAACAGAAAATAAATAAGTAAATCATTAATAGATATGCGCATGTGTGTGTATATATATATATATATATATATATATAAACCCACAAAATAAAGGGATCATGCATGCATTACTGCATTAAACTGTACTAGTTTAATTTAATATCTTTGCTTTGGACAGTCTCACTTTTTCATATAGTGAAACAACAAAGACACACCTAGAAACTAGATAGAGGAGGCCATCAAATATTGTGGTAAGCACATCATCAGTAGCCGCAGCAAATCAGGATCTTCATCCAGAGTCATTATTTCAGCCAAAGTAGGATGAATTCCTGCTCTCTACCTTTGACAGCAATTTGGATGCTAACTGATAAATGACTTGTAACAGTTAAAGCCTCTGTATGTTGGAATATGACTGTAGAAACTCCTCAATTAGAGTAGATATTTAAGTCTGCACTCAAATGAGCATCTGTACTGAGAATTCTGTAAGAATTAAAGAGTTCAGCCTGATATTCCAATGGTTCCTCTGCAAGATTATGCATTAGAGTGGGGTTGTGTTTGAAATTCCTCTTTTAAATCTGTTACTTACTATTGACAAGACCACTGTAGACTTGTACCTGAGAACAAGTATATGCATGCATTCATTCTTGTGAGATTTGAAACAGCAGCAGTTGAAATTAATCATAATTTTTTACCAACTAAAAACCTGATGGGAGGAAAAAAGACAATAAACTTCAGCTCTTCCTGACAGCTGACCTTTCAAGATTAAAAAAGGATGATAACAATGCAAAATAAGCTGGTCAAAACGTTATCCATCACATCAGCCAAGGCCCTGCTTGCAATGTCAGTGCTTAAGACTCTTTGTTTTGGGTCTGTAAAGCCTAATCATATTTTTATACATGCATGAAAGAATGAATTTAGTGCATACTAGAGAGTAACTGGTAAGACTGTTTTGAGTGGGTTGAAAATGTGAACTTTCAATGCAACATGCTTTGACAATAGAAAATTCATGATTCAAAACAACTGGTAATCCAGTTCTGAACTCCACATAACTATACTACTCAAGTATATAGGCAGGCTCTCCTGAGAGCCCAGAAAAAGCAATGCCTTTCCTGTTACTTACATGAACTCTATATGTCATTTCAAAAGATGTAATGAAATCAAGAAAACAAATACTTTCATAAACAGCGATCTCTGGATACATGGATGTTTGTAAGTTCAAAACTCAACCCCCCCAAAAGATCCTTCACGAAGTACCACAACTGAGGTTGTATATTAGTCCCTCCTGTATGACTGTTTGTCTTTCTGTTTCAGCTTCAGCCAATTTCTTCTATCCCTTTCTTACTCTAAATTAAACTGTAAATGTTTTGATTCAGTCAACTAGTAATTGAAATAGAATAATTGTTTCAAGAAGTGGGCTTTTTGATAATTACATTTATAGGAACAAAATCATTTTTCAGTGTGTACCAACCAATGTAACAAAGTGACAGTACGCTACTTAACATGGTATTTCCCAATACAATTTTAATAGCTGCCCTCATAGGATGCACAAAAAGTGTACAGAAAGACATTGTTTTGAACCCTGTATTACATCTCTGTCATCTTGACTGCAATGTTTAAGGGCTCTTACAGAAAATTATTTCCTAAAGACATAATTGTACTGTGTAGAAATATTTCGTTTTCAGTAGTGGGACAGACATTTTCTCATTCAGTTAAGACTCAAAAGAGAAGACATGAAAGTTTTGTCTGTAGTGAGAGATGGAATTTCCACTATTTTGGATTTAGAGGAATAAGTCAATTAGTCAGTCACATTACCATGTGTTTTTCAATTTTGTGTGCAAACAACACATCTTTTTTCCTTGATAAACAAAAGGGTCAATGAGAAATCTTTACCGTAGGTTTGGGAGCAACTGTCACACTCTAGTTCTACAATGAAAATTTAAATTTTCTGTAGTCAAATCAATAAAATTAACATAGATTTAATGTAGGAATGCATTAACTTTTCCAAACAAATGAGAACCCAGCCTGAAGAAATCATAGGTGTAGTTAAGTGTTACTGCTTTTTCATTTCTTCTCTGTATGTGGATTTTCCCCTTGTTTGCAATTTTCTTTCTTTGCAATTGCCTTAAACATATTCCTGTACTTCAGTGACTGACAAAAACACATCTTTAACGTACTCGTACTCATCCTATTATTATTGTTGTTATTATTTCCCTCTTTTAGTGAATTTCAGTCTCTTCAGTTTATGCTGGAATCTTACTCTTGAAAAGCCACTTTCAATTTCTACATTCTTTAAGGGTATTTAACTGTACAGTGCTTTCCACTAGGATAGCTTTATGACTGAGGTTCTATGTATCAAGTGAAAGATGCTGAGGATATGTTTCAAAATTACTTTTTTTTTTTTTTTTTGAACACATTGCTGACATATTCATACTTGCAGAGTGAATGTAGATGTATATTACAATCTATTGTTTATTATAATTCTAAACAGGCCTGAAACAAATGGCTGGGTATTCTTAATTACTCTTTCAGTCAGTTCCTTACTGCTCTAAATAAACCAAAAGTCCTTAGTAGCAGATGATGACACTCTTTATATATTTTTGTAAATCATTAATAATATTGCAGCACTGAGAACATTCTGGGTACTGAGGATGAATGTAAGGTTACTGTGAACACCTGAAAAGCATTAAAAAGTCAAAAGGCAAGACTACACACTTTTCAAGCATGACTCTATATGCCAAGAAAAAATGCACTTCTGGAGTTCTGGCAGCAAAGGGTGTTTGCCACTGCAGCCTCAGTGGCATTTCATCAGAACACAGCAGCACAAGTGACAGGTTGGAGGCCCAGCAGAAAACAGTCAATAAAACCTTCAATGTGTTTCAAGATGCCATCAATAAAAGCCAGTTTTCTACCTTTCCTTTCACCTAGCCTATGCTTTAGTTTAAACCAGAGGAATTCTAACTCTCTGTTGTAAAGAAATAAAACAAACATAAAACCTGATATGACTCAGGTTACAATGACACAGTCTTTCTTATTCCTGTTCTATCAAGTGACCATACTGTGGTTGTTCAGGAAACAGGACCTGCTTGTCTTGTCAACAAGTATATTGACTCATATTGACATTGATTCATTGCCTTTTCCAAGAACTGAAGAGGCAGAGTTCTTCAATTAAGTGGCTGCAGTATTTACAGTGTTCAGTCTTTAGAATAGAAACAGATATCTTGAATCAAGCCCTATCTATTTGTGAATTTAAATTTGCAAAGCTTTAAACCAGCATGATAGTTTTATTTTCCTCTAGAAAAATGGAACTCTTACCTTTTAGAATCCTATGCTGGTTCTTCTTTCTGGAAAGAATAATTAATAATATCTTTGTTCTTTATATACCTAATTCTGAGTGAATGTTCTATCACACCTCAGTACTTGCACTTCAGTAAAGTTCATTAAGTGTTACAATAATATGGAAATACAAATACCAATTGACAGGGATATAGGGAAAGAAACTGAATACAAAATTAGTCAAAACAAGTAGGATTTTGCTTCAACTTTGTAGTTCGGTAAGGATAATAAACAGTAGAAACCAGAAAAATGAAGAAAAAACAATTGTATAATAAATGTTTTTGAAATTTAGCTACATGAAATTGAATGGCACAATCTATTAACCCACAGCCATCATTTTGAGACTGAAAAGACTGTCAAACTCAAAGTATTCCCCTGTTTCCTCCACAGATTTACTCCCTAAGGAGAAAAGGTAAATGGCGTAGTTATTAATAGTTTCTGAGATATGGTTTCTTAAGTATGGAAATGAGAGCAATGCTCTGAGTGCTCATGACTAGCAATTTTATCATATCATAAGCTAGTGTTACACAGTAATGCAAAATAGTAACCTTAAGCCAGCCCCCAGAAATGATAAACAATGTGACAGGAAATGCATACAGTTAGTAATATGCTATATAACTCAATTGAGAAAACAAGCACTGCAGACCAGAGATCAAAAAAATCAACATTGTGATTAGCAACTATCAAACTGATCTAATGCTTATAACAATTTTGTTTTAACATGTTCTGGTCATATCTGTTGTTGTCTCAACCCTTTAAGTCCCATGTTGGGCGCCAAAAGGACTGCTGTGGTTTAACCCAGCCTGCAGCTCAGCACCACGCAGCCATTCTCTCACACTCCCCTCCAGTGGCATGGGGCAGAGAATTGGGAAGAAAAAAAAAAAAAAAAAAGTAAAAGCTTGTGGGTTGAGAAAAAGACAGTTTAATAGGACAGAAAAGAAAGAGAAATAATAATGACAATAACAATAATTTGTACAAAACATGTGATGCACAATGCAATTGCTCATGACCCACTGACTGATGACCATCCCATCCCTGAGCAGCGGTCCCCCCACCCTGGCCAGCTGCTCCATATTAATTGTTCAGCATAATATCCTATGGTATGGAATATCCCTTTGGCCAGTTTGGGTCACCTGTCCTGGCTCTGTTCCCTCCCAGCTCCTTGTGCACCCCTAGCCTCCTCACTGGCAAGGCAGCACAAGAAGCTGAAAAGTCCTTGGCTTAGTGTAAGCAATGCTCTGCAACAATGACAATATCAGCATTTTATCAATGTGACGCTCATCCTAAATCCAAAACACAGCACCATACCAGCTACTAGGATGAAAATTAACTTTATCCTAGCTGAAACACAGACAACCACTTTTTCCATCATTCTCAAATATTCAAATAGAGTTCAGTTTAAGTATACATGACTGATTATATATTAAGTTAAACACATTTCAACCCAAGTGTTCTAAGTGTTTTTTTTGTTTGTTTTTAAATTATTCTCTACAGCTTTACCAAATCTGTAAAAACATAAATGTTTTTGTTTATATATATGTTTTTATACTTTTTATATAAACCTGTATTAGGTTTTATATAAATCATTGGACAATAACACGGAACTCCAGTAGAAGATTTACAAATTGTACTTAACTCACTCATTAAATAGTTGTTTGTGGAAAAAACTCACATTACCCAATCTTCATCGTAACTTAAACTGCAAATAAAACATAAAATTCATTTTTTTTTCCTTTTCCCTTGAAGTCCAATATTCAATTCATATAACACTACAAAAAAAAAAAAAAAAAAAAAAAAGTTTAACATTACCATAACTTTTTTATAATTTAATAATAAAGAATTTGCCACATACTGTTTTCTGAAATGTAACCTCCAATGAATACACTATATGTTAAGCATATCATTAAGTATAACTCAACATACTGGTAGATTGTTTCAGTGCAGAGCTTTTTTGAAAGGCATTTTTAGGACATTGTGAAATAGCTTTTTGACAGATGAAATATACTCAAGAATGTTAGTTATGCAACCTTAAGAGTCAAATCATAATTATATGTACTGTGCTTTGTTCAGTTGTGCAACATGTGAACTGGACAATTAGGTAGGTGAAAACATTCATTTTCCTTTCTGTGGTAAAGTGGTATTGCCTAAAGTTGAAGTACCATTAACGGTTTCATATGGTGATTCACTGTCAATTTTCAAACCATTTGACAGTAATTCGTGCCTCTAATGCAGTTTCATTTCTGACTTGTAAATGCAAAAGCAGACAATGGGTCATTTCTCTTTCATGACTGGTAGTAAGCAACTAGTGAAAACGTTTTATGATTTCCAGTTCTCGAAGGAGGAATACTTGCAGGCAAAATACATTCTTAACCAACCAACCAACAAACAACACACCAACTATTAATTGTTTTCTTAACTGAAAGAATGACTTTGTGCTAGAAATTCATAGTTATTGTATCACCAAGTGGTACAATGATGCTAGAAAAATGCAAGTCAATATCGAATGGGTGGCGACTGACAAAATCATAGTTCTATTTGAGAACACTGTTTAGTTAGTTTCTTTTCTGAAATTCGTACCTGGCCGTACCAAGCCAACCAAGAATACATCTTTGTCCAGCTCCACCACAGGTTCTAAGGCTGCACTGAAACCTACCTGGCAGTTGAGAACAGACTAGCAGTTCAATGCAGCCAAGTGTCCAATAAACACAAGGTTTCTCTAGCATAAACACCTCACCTTTGTATAAAAATTTCCAGATGTTTCTGGTAAGCCATTGAAATCAGATCAGAAGAAGCTGATTTCCATTGCTGTTTCAAAACTTCAAAACTACCATTGGCATACAGCCCTCCTTTCCTTTTCCCAATTAAAAACATTATCTGTACATTGAAGGAAATGGTAATTACCTTGGCTATTAATGAACATCACTAGAAATTTCCTTCCACTACTGTTTTCCTCCACCATTTTTTTTCGTTCTTTTTATTTCCCTCATTTAAAATATAGGATTATAGTTTGTTTGTTTGTTTGTTTGTTTTTTAACAAAAAGTCAGTGTGCATATAACTCTTTCAATGCTGTAAGATTATATTTGATGCAACACTGGGTTTCTATCTCCCACTACAAAGATTTACTCAGTGGTTTCAGTCTTCCCTTTATTCATGTGGCAAATGAATGAAATGAGAGATGTACCTTAAGTAAGAGGTAGGTTACCAGCCTAATTAAAACATATGTTTAATGAGGATAACTGGTCTTCAATCTTGACCCATCAGGAACTTAATTTTATATACACGTAATGGTTTTGTCTGTCTCAGTCTTCCTCATGCGTTATTTTCTTTCCTCTGCAAGTTAGTTCCAGATCTGAGGGGAAAATAACCACAGAATAAAGAGGACCTAAACAGGCCATGCAAAAGTCATTTTTAGAATGAAAAAAAAAAAAAAAAAGAAAAAGAAAAAAGAAAAAGAAAAGAAAAAAAAAAGAAAAAAAAAAAAAAGCAGTGAGCCTAAATTTAGTTGGTTTTGCAATTCAGAGCTTCTATTCAGGATTTATTAACATATCATAAGATGAGGAATTCTGTTTTCATGCATATTTTGTTTGAAATCCTGACCTCATTTAACTGCATTGTTCAGTAACAGGGTTGCATAAACATCTATGACCCTTTAGTCCAATTTAGTCCTATTATATTTACATAGTGCTAAAATATTAGCTTTTAGATTTCAGTTGTCTGGCTAAATTTAATAACTAACACACTTTACCAGCTTTTATGATATGAACAGATATTTACTGCCTGCATGATGGTAATAATAATGTAGCAGACTGCACAGTTATTTGACAAACTGCCTTCTTCACATCTTCTGCCCTTTGTGAACTAGTCCATAAGACTTCAAATGTTTTGTCTGCCATTTTTTTAATCCATATTAAAACCTCTTGCTTCTTTTGCCATATACTGGCCTCCAAATGACCATCATTCATCACATAGCTTAAACTTGTTACCAGTCATAGTCTAAAATATGAAAATGTGATATATTATCACTCATTAAGAATAAAAATGGAATGGCTATTGCAGTAGAAAACAAAAGCTATTTCTTTTGCAAGGACAGAAAGATCAAGTCCATGGTTTGTAAATCAGTGTAGTATGCAGAGCATTTTATGATTCAAAGGAATAAAAAGAGCCTATATAAAATGGAAGATCATTATCACCATTTGCTCTTTCAATCAGAGAATCCATGCTGTGACTGTGCAGGACTTCAAGATCCAGAAACTAATGCTGTATTCAAATAAACACAGAAGCACCTCGAAAAGGTCATTTCTTACCATAGCTCTTTCCAAGGTTTTGGACTGTAACAGTGAAATCCTGTAACAATAAAAGCATCATCAAATGACAGTGTTAGATTGCAAACCCTGTCAATTAACCTTAGAAGGAAAATATATATATATATTCTTCCCTTCATAGGTCATGCACTGTTAGACTACAGTTAATTCATGGTATCACATAAAGCTTTACAAAATACTTTCGTGTTTCTGAAAACTAGAATTACCTGAAAAAGATAAAAAAAGGCCCACATCAAGCTTAAGTCTTTTCGTATTTAATAATATATTAATCCAAGCATCATATTTTCCAGTGTTATTAAAAAACAAACAAACAAACAAACAAAAAACAAATAGGATATAATTATGCAGAAAAGAAGACTTGGTAACAATTTTTATAATCAATATCCCAAACCTAGGGAGAGCAGAGAGTAATATTTAAAACGAGCTCAAAGTAGTCTGAGATATTGATTTGATTCCACTACAGCATATTCCCAACACTGCTATTCTCTGTGAGTCTTGTGGGTATAATTATTCTGTCCTTCAGGAACTATACTGGTTAAGGAAAAAATGACAAAACTGAATACATTTTGTTTTATATATTTTTTAGTACCATATTGCCCTTTAATACTGTGTAGGAAGGTATTTTTTTTTTTCTGTCGTTTGTTATACACTTTAGAAAGATGGAATGACTGAAAGTGGGTAGCTCTTGACAATTTTCAGGTAGGTTTATTCTTTCATAAGCTGTGCATCCCATATTCTTACATAAATCTAGGATGCTTTCTGTTGTTGGGCTATCCCCAAAAATAAAAACAACAATGACTTCATTTTCTCCTGTCAGTTTTCCTACTTGTAAGGGAGGATAAAAATTATATTTACTAACTAGCAAACCTACTGCAGACCTACTCCCAAGATGTATGGGAGGATGAACTTGTTGACAAGCTGCATTCTGGAAGCCTAGTAAAAAGATCAAACATCTATTTAAATGTGCAGTGCATGTGCATTTCTATAAAACTTTATACATTTCAAAAGTTCTTACTTACTTTTTGGAAATTAGTAGTTGCTTGAAGATGAAGGTCTCAGCTTAGCTAAGGTAGAGGTTTATATTTCAAAACTGTTAAAAACCTGTGATAATCAGGACACCCTGAGAGTGTGCAAGTCTGCTGTTCTATGCAATACTAACAAATATTCACAAGATGAACCATAGCAGTCAGGACATTGTTGACTGTACTGCTAATGGAGAAGTGTCTGCTGGAAATGATCACCTTATATGCAGGAAGTGGGAGAATGGTCTTAATTCTTTCCTTAGACTGAACTGTATCCACCTCACATCTGCTACTTCCTTTGCAGATGCTTTAATCATGAAAATGTACACAAGATGCCCTCTTCATGATATAAGTGTAGATTTTCCTGTTAAGGATACAAAACTGACCAGAACAGAGACAGAAAATACAAGACACATTATGATTATGTTGTCTCTTTGAGAGTTACACTTAAGTCCTTATTAGTATTTAAACATGTAGCAGTGTTAGGCATTGTCAACTGACCTTTGGATTCCCTTGAGCTACATAGTGCATGTCAAAAGGCATGGTGCATGTTCATGCTGAAACATACAGTGCAACATCATCAATTTTATATATTGGAAGTTCTCTGTTTCTAAATTTTTCATACTTTATTGTACCTCCTTAGTGTTGCTTATAGAATTCTCAGCACTGCTGTATGTGTTGTTTACTACTTTTCTATGTATTAAAGCACACAATACATTTTAGATCAAGACAAAAACTTGCATGTCTTTTCTGGAGTCTCCACTAGGATCTAAGAGAACTGAAATCTTTATCTCAATGGGAAAACATCTTGAAAAAACATGTCTAGAATTTTATTCTGTTTGTGTGAATGAAATTGAAAGGAATGAAATTCAAAGCAGTACAGCAAAAGTATACATTCTTAACCAAAAGGTAAATATCATCAAAGTAGACTAGCCAGATATATATCACTATGCAAGACTGACTTCTACAAAACCAATTTCAGTATTTTTATATATGTGCCAAGAAGACTCCACGTATGCACATATTCATAAATACATACATGTTAAAATAAAAATCTCACAAATATTATATTGAGTAGATTACCAATACATAGGACACTCATATAAAGGTTCTAGATTTGAATTACATCCAATGAATATTTCATCCACCTATAAATAAATTCTAGCTTTTAGATTTTAGTATTTCTTATCAGCATGCCATGATTTTATATTCTGATCCATTATAAAAATTGTCACAGTCTGTGTAATGCTTTCAGTGCATTTTAGTTTCACATTTTAAAATTCCATACATAAGGATATGACTGTGATATTAAGACTGTTCAAGATGGCTCTGGCAATAGAGATCATTTATGGCATACATCCCCATTATGCAAGTCTTGAATCCCCAATAATCTACTGAAAAGCATTACACTCTGATTTGCTACTTTTATTTTCTACCAATAAAACTTGTTCATCTGTCTTGGGAAATGCTTATATTTTAAATATCCTCATTTGTTCATATCTATCAAGCAACACTGTTGCTTGAGAATACAACAGTATTCTCAAGCCATTATGCCCACTACCCAGTCTCCATTCCACTAAACCCAAGGGATTTAGGTTCAGATTTTAACCTTTTATTACCTCAGAATAATTCATCTGTATTTTAGGCAGGTTTTATGGAGAGGCAGCTATCCATTAGAAAGCATTAATCTGTAAATGGTGCAATCAACTACATGCTTGTATCTCCTGATTACGAAAGATCCCAGCTCTGCTGTACTCCATAATAGCATATAAAATGATTCTATTAACTGCTTAAATCAGTTTTAGTTTAAATGATTCCAGACAAGTAACCTTCTCCTGTATGGTCTATACTACCATAAATCATAGGAATCAAATCCCCTTTCTCATTTACCCCAACAGATTATAAAGTTAGTAAATGGGAGTAGCATGAAATGAGAATTTGGCTTGACTATATAAAGATGATTGAAAAGGGGAATAAATCCAATCAGAACAGGTTCTAATGTAAGCTTTATGAATATATAGGTACTTTAAAAGAAATAACAATCTTATACAGCTCATACTCAATGCTGAAATATTTTGGCAGCTCCAGCTTTTGTTGGATTTGTATCTACTTACATCTTAGATGGGGGTCAGATAAGAAAATATTTCCTGTTTGAATATGATTATTTTTTTTCAAGTACATCCATTCCAAATGAATAGACATTGATAGATATATTACAAAAATATCACAGATATAATATGTAAAGACTTAAAAAGTATTTTACATTCATAATGACAGTATTCCCTTAACAACCAATCACATATCAAAAACTTTTATTGCAAAATATTTTAAAGTTTAATATGCATATAAACTTCTATTAGAAAGATTAAAGTTTTTATCCAAAGTCCAATGGATGCAATGCAGTCTTTACACTCATAATGTACTTGTGAGCACATTTAGGTTTACAAAAGACTGAAGGAAACTCTCTTCCTAAATTGGTTTAAATTTGCTAAAATTAAATAGAAAGTAGCAAATGGAGATTATTGAGAGAGAGAATGTAACATGTTCTATCAGACTTCAGCACTTTGAACAATAGCAGGAATTAGATTTTTATCTAAACTCAGTAACAAAGTATATGAGGAAAAAAAAGAACTACACAGGAAACCATAAGGAAATTATTTGTGCAGAACAGGAAAATCAAATATTGAAAATCTGAGATCTGATTCTGTTGAAAGAAAAAAAAAAATGTTTGTTGGTACATTTATCCCAATGTAAGCTTATGAACTGAACATTTAGGGACTATAGCCTCCTCTCAGGCTTGCATATTAACATATAAATATATTTAAATTGACTGTTTTAAGGTTTGCCTAGGTTTCTCTATATGCCTCCCCTTGTTTTTCTCACTTTAAGATAACAATGAAAATGTCCAGAAGAGTGGTCCTATTCCGTAAACATAGTTTAACATATTCTTTACAATTTCTAGATTTCACATTAGTCAATTCTGTCCTAGGCTTTTTTCCAGCTTCTTTAAATTTCACTCAACTACCTGCATAAAGCCTCCTTGTTAAATAACCATTGCAGTAGCCATAAACTTTTCTAGTTCCCCTCCTTTGTCCTTTCCTAATTCTGTCTATTCCCTTCTCTTTGAAGATTCTGTATATTCTGTCCTGACTGCTACATGATGTCCTTCAGCTTTGACTCTGATTTTGCTGGAAAGTATTACTGTTCAGGATCTCTTTTCTGTCTGTACTGGGTCTTGCTGGAAGTTCATTTTCTTTGTCCGTATGGTGCTGTGCTCTGCATTTGTGGCTAAACCACTACTACTAACACACCATTGTACTGCTGGACTGTGTTTGCATGCCATTAAGGCTTTCTGTCTCTCTTAACACCCCCAACCCAAAAGTGAGTAAGCTGGGTGTGGACAAGAACATGAGAGAGGACACAGCTACTATATCTGACCCCAACTGAAAAAAAGGCATATTCTATGCCATCCATATGAAGTTGTGCTCATCAATAAAAGCTGGAGGAAACGAGGAGGAAGGGGAAAGACATTCAGTGTTACAGGGGTTTGTCTTTCCAAGAAGCTGTTAAGTGTGCTGAAGACCAGCTTTCAAAGAAGCTGGACAAGTGCCTGACTATAGGAAACAGTGAACAAATTCCTCTTTCAGCATTCTTCCCTCTACCCCCCAGAAAAAGGAAGTGAGCAAGAAGCAGGGTGGGTGTTGGCTGCTGGCTGGATAATGTCACTTACTGACACAGACTGATCATTCATTACTATATAAGTCATTCACAAATGTCCCAGTCTTTTACATCCAGAAATTTCCAAACTATAATAACTTTTTTTCTTATGGATATCTACATGAACATATCTAAATCAGTTCAGAATCTTCCCCTCCATGAAGCATTCCTTGTTACCACCTTCTGTGATAACTCTGCATACCGTATCCTGACCGTCCCTCAGGCCCATAAGAAGAAAATATTTGGCTGTGTTCAGTACTTCACACATAAGCTTTGCAACAATCCTGAAAGCTCTCTTTGTAACCATACCAAAACATAACCCCTTTAATCCATTAAAACATCCATCCTAGTTATTATTACATTCCAGCTACTGTACGTCCTTTACCTAGCCATGACAAATTCTGTCTCAACCCAATTATATGTATGCTAATGCAAGGACCATTTTCCAAGGAAATTTAGTGGCCACTATTTAAACACTTGCTGTCTAATCTATCCAAAATATATAATTATCCTCATTATCAGAACTATAATAGAAGAGCATTTAGATCTTCATTCAGCAAAGTACACATAGTCAAAAATGTATTTAAGCATATGGTTAAACAGACGGCAAGATAGCATTTAATGAACCATTGAAACATGAACAGGGCCTAACATGAATATTTTCTATGATACTTTTTAGCTGCCTTAAACACACACTTTCATAAATAATGAATCAGACACAACTAGTATCAGTTATTGTGATTTTGGGAAAGAGTGCAAGAGTTTAAAACTGTCTTGCATCTTCTTCACGGTTTGCTGTGATGTGGGAGCATCAAATGGCTAGAGTCATTAAGCTATGTAATTTGTAGCAAGATAGAGCAGCACTTTCATTGTGATGAATACATGAGCGTATACACATTAAACTATGATGAGGATACTGGTTTCCAGAAAATTATTAGAGTTGGTTTAACACTGCAAAATCATGCTTATGACTATTTAATAGTGAATTGCTGTCTGTTTCAACCACATTCCTTCTTATTCCTATTCATGTATGTTTGTGAAGGTTCTCATAAGTCTTGATGAAAGCTCATCTAGTATATCAGGTCTTATAGTCATAGGTGATCAAAAGTATCTGTAAGAAAAAGAGTATCTGATATTCATTCATCTCTCAAATAAAATTGTCACCTATTCAGTAAGCAACCACAATATTGCAATCAGCTGGGAGGAGCTGCAAGAAAGTGTCCACAAACTTTAATATTTAAATAGTATTTCTAGATAAGAGCATCTGTCACATATCTATGTTACAGATATCAGATGATCTGAATGTCCACCTGCTTAAAGTTTGGTGGTACTTTTAGGCATGTAGAGGAGACATGAAACACTGACAATTTACTATGGAAATAGCTTATACTTTTTTTTTTTTTTTTTTTTTTCTGCTTTTATACATGCATAAATTACTACAGTAGATGAAACTAGTTAAGAATTGTGTTTTTTAAGAAGAGCAGATAGTCATGTTCAATACATGTTGAATATTAACAGTAACTGTTCAGACTGCTACTATCTAAAAGACATTAGTCTAGCCCCTTTTAAGTATCTACTACTTGGTCTTGCCTATTGCAAACCATTTCTAAGGCACAACTCTTAACAGTAATTTGAAAAAGTAAGCTCAAATATAATATGTCACGTATTCTATAGTAGTTATCTTTCCTGACTACAGTGATTTTTTATTGCTGTTAAATACAATTAACGTCCATTAAGACAGGAGATACTCAGCACTTTTCTGAATTGAAGCAATAGAAAAGAAACAGAAATGAACCTGTAAGAATCCTACTTAATTTGATTTTCTAACATTATCTTTGCTCTGCTTTAGATATGTAAATAACTTAAGATTTGAAAAATCTTTTAGAATTAGCAGGAATTGCATCTATGCCTTAAGAGAAGAATAGGCCCCTACTGTTTATAATTGATTAATTAACAATGTGCCCAATATTGTGGGCAGATCTTTAATTGCATTAGCTTCTGATGAGTATCTGTGTCACCATTCCTCACAATATATATATATATATATATATTTTTTTTTTTTCTTTTTCTTCTAATGACAAATTTATGGTGTGCATAGCTGTGCATCATCTGTTTGTGGAAGGACATTTCAGGCTGAGAAAGACATTCTCTTCTGTCACATCTGTGTTCTTTAAACTAGATTACAGGGGACTTTAACTTCCCATTTCTCACCTGTCTGGCCCTGTAGGGGTATCCACTCTTGTGAGGTGATTCCTGGGGATCCTAAATAGTGCACAGAGTGACTTAATCAAGAAAAAAAGGATTTCTGCAAGCCAGGAGGTCATAGAGGGAGTTCCCTAGCACAAAATTCCAACAAGGACAGTGCTTTGCCTCACTTAAGCACCTTTTTCTAATTGGTATTCAGAGTCAAATCTTTTTACTGGTGCTGGAAATCGAAGCCATGCCTGTGTAAAGACAACAAAAACTGCTGCTTCCTAAATGCTCAAGTAGGGCAGAATGTTAGAAGACTGAGATATAAGCCTTTACCCTTAGATGTGTCACTTCCACTGAAACTCTTCCAGTTTCTAAAAAATATTTAAATATTCATTGATCCAAGGAAAATGTGGAAATGACTCTGTAGCCAATGAAGCAGCACACTTTGCTGGAAGACCGTCATTCTGCTCCCTGCATCAGTGAATACCTAAGTGTAACAATCCCTGTGCTGTTTGCAGATTGCTTTTCACAAGCTGAACTTTCATTACAATTAAACAACTTTTTCTCATTTACAGCCCAAATGGACCATTCAAAGCCTGCTAAGGCTAAAAAAATACTAAGAAAAAACTCCTGCCTAGTAGAAAACTGATCAGAATTGCTTGCACTACTCAGCAACACTTACCAGAATACGAACCACAGAACAAACTCATGCTAAAACAAAACCTCATTTTTTTTTATTATTATTTTTACAGAATATCTTTTCTGATATTATGAAGACTGCAATCCTAGACTGAACACCTATTGTTGATTGTCCAAAGGTTCACTGTGAGCCACAAATCAGATCTTTATATTTAAGGTATATCAGTTTTTGATGCTGTGTTAATTAATGCAGGTTACATGCAGCTATCATGGATCTCACTTACTGAGAGTAAATATATAGAGAGACAGAAGTCCACATTCCAATTTCAGAAAGTCAGCAATCAGTTAAAAATAAATACTTGAACAACTTTACATAGTTTTTCCTTGATATCAACATCCATTTTACTTAAGAAATGGATGTAAGTAGAGATGAGTGAAAGACAGGAATTTGGCCACATCTGAACCTAGTGTATAGAAAAAGCAGAATGGCTAGAACAATATTTTGATCTTTCTGTAGCAGGCCCATTAAAACTAATGTCATTCTTTCAATGCTGGATTATATCCAGATTAAAACAACTCCTAGCTGTTGAGAACTGCACAGAGCGGAAGTGCTCTCATTTTAATTGTCAAGATGGCTTTGAACCTGAAAATTTACCTACCACTTCTTGGATATATACTTTGTTCATGTGATTAAAAGTTTTCTTTCAGAACTATCTGTGTAAATTACTCTGAACTTCAGCCACAGTTAATACAGTATTTCTCTTATGTAAGGCAGAAGCTCATCCCTATGCAAAGTGTTAGCACAAAGCAGAGAACTGAATTATATTCACAGGTAATATTGATGATTTCAGACAGACATCATCACTTTTTTAAACTTCTGAATAAAATTAACTCTAGTGTTTTCTCAGGTTGCACAGAACTATACTTTCACATATGTTAGAGTTACAGAGGGTCTTCCTGCTGTTTGGCTATTTGCTTCAAATCTTCATTTTGAAAGATTATATACCTTTTATCTGAGCACAATGAATGAACGTGTACATATTTTATGTGTGGGGAAAAAAAAAGGGAAAGTAGAAATACATATATATCAATCACTTTTCCAAGGTGATACTAGTGATACTATTCTACTTTGTCCAAGTACAGTAAATCACAAAATATTCATTGAATGTGATGAGGTCAGGATTCCTATCCTCTCCTTTTCATTTGTGTGAGATGAAGTTTTTTCTCTGTGAAACATGTATATTCTGGAATTCATTTTCTGTCACTTCAGATACAGGACCAAAATACATCACTAAAACTTGAGGCAGTGATACATTTTTCTGGAAAAAAAAAAAAAAAAACAAAAAAACAACAACATAGAAGTGGAATGAGCTGTCTGTGACTAATGCTGCAGTTTTAGGATGTTAAAACAGTTTGATCTGAGAGGCAATTTTGCGTAGATCAAGCAAGAAATATGCAAGATTGTGTTTTGTATCAGTTAATCTCCTAGTAAACATATATTTTGAAATTGGGTTCTTGATGCTTTCCTTGTCTCTCTTATTATCTTTTTCTTTCTCAAAAAAAAAATAAAATAAAATAAAAAAATCAGAAGATGTCTATAAAATGAAATCCTGTTTCTCATTTCATGTAGTTATCAACAAACACCTGAAAGAAGCTGAAACTTTTGTGCATCCTGTTTAGGCAAGTATGATAAAAAAGGAAAAGGGACATTGACCTTGAAATTCAATGCACTCAAAATCTGTTTGTCCTACATGAAGAAACTTCATGGTTGTTTGACTTCTTGTGAGAGGTTTTTGAGACTGAAGCAGCAATAATACAGCCTGCTTCATTCCTGGCTTCAGACCCAAGAGAATTATTGTTGGCCAAGATGAGCTTTGAAGATATCCTTCTTTGCAAAATATTCCAAA
Source organism: Aythya ferina (assembly GCF_964211825.1). Classification (NCBI taxonomy): domain Eukaryota; kingdom Metazoa; phylum Chordata; class Aves; order Anseriformes; family Anatidae; genus Aythya; species Aythya ferina. Next base: position 14,968,028 of record NC_140301.1, on the reverse strand, counting down.
AGGGATTATTGTTGCCTGAGATAAGCCTTCTGATAGCTCCCTGCAAAAGACTCATCCAACATAACTTGACAAACTTCTTGTGGTTTCAAATGCTAATAGTCTAAAAACATTGAAATTAATTATTATCGAGGCATGAAATTTCAATTATTTGGGTCAGTGATATTTTTTTATGACATCTAAGTCATTCAAGAGCGGTGATTTTACAGGAACAAAAACTGGATGACAGAAATATAAAGTTATATTCCCACCGAAGAAATACAAAATAACCCTGATAGGAAAATATATTTAATTCAACACTGTGTATGACTGATATTATTACTTAACAGATGCACAGTTTCTGAAACAAAAATTGCTGGAAGAATATCAACAAACAAAAGGAATTAAACTGCTTCTCTGTTTCTGAAGGAATAAATATGATATAAAGTAGTATTAAAGAAGGCAGCTTTCATGATCTTTAATTGCTTTGAGTGTTGTAAGCAATAAGTACAAAACACATAAAAGCTTGTATACAATGTCTAGTATACTCACAGCACTCATTCCCACAAGATATCATTAAGGCCAAAATTCAGGCTTTAAGATAAGATTAAAGGTTTATGTAGTTGGTAATAAAAATTTTAGAAGAGGAAGTATGTGGGGGGTGAGAATGAGACTGATTTTCAAGGGAACATACAGAAGTTAAGTGTTTAATTAAAATCCCAGTTCCAAGTTTACATATGTTTAATACAGGCAGACATTAAAACTATGAAAACCCTCTCAAAATTGCAGCCTTAACACCTTTGAAATCAAATTATGTTTTGTCATGGTGTACAGTGCGTGGGTCATCTACAGCATAAGGCTCCTTCAAGTATGAAAAAAATCAGTGAAGCTGAATCAGTTGTCACCCCTGAAACTTCAAGAAAACAAACTAGGGTGAAATAATTTCCATTTCTGGGGGGGAGACAGCTGTCCCCAAGTAACCAAGGAGACATTCAATGCCCATGTTTGCTTACTTTTTTTTTTTTTTTTTTTTTTTTTTTTTTTTATGAACTCAGAAAGAATATATGTAAATTCTGTGAAGAGAAAAAAAAAATTCATCTCAGCAGGCAGACAAAAACATTAAAAGCATTTAAGACTTCATCCTAGGAATTAAGACAAAAGGAAAATATTTGGGCCTTTTAAAGTATGAAGATTGATTGCATGGTACTACTGAAAGTGGAAATTAAAATTTGTGACATCTAAGTAACTGTGGTTTGCATAGAAATGGAAATGTGTTTTAGGATAATGGAGCAGAAGCTGAAAAACAGTACAGAATTATAGATTATAGAGATCTGAAAGAAAAAGCACCAAGCAAACATAAATGTAAACTCAGAGCAGGCTGTTTTAAAACACATGGAAGCTAAAGAATTATTGTAGATCATTGCTAATACAGAATGCAAGTCCAGAAGAAGGTTTTATCTTTTTAACTCAATAATAAAGTTGAAGACTAGGAAGAGATGAAAATCCTTGTGGCCATATTTGACGTAAGATTGGAAATTACTGACAGGTTTATATTCTGACCTTTACATTGGATAGAAAAATTAAGCCTATAGAGGAGAATATTCAAGTAAATATAGAGTAACAACTTTCCCTTTAATGAAATGAAGTTAACAGGACATTCCTACATCATTAGGGCAGAACAGGCACCATTACTTTCTTTGTTTTATTTACAGTAAAGTTAATGTTGGTGAATTGGAATCCCAAAGACCGAAGCTCATCATCATGAATGACAAAACCAGTATAAAAATAGGAACACTGTCTTATTCTTTTTCAAATAAACAAACCTTACAATTAGATTTTTTTTTAGATGTTTTCTAAAGTCTAATTCTCTAATTTCTCAGTTGCTCAACTGTTGTAGAAGGAATTATACACTTCACTTGTAAGAGAGAAGCAGCAATATATTTATTGATGGAAACAGTGATTTAGCAGGGCTTAATTATGAATAAGACAGCAATTCAACAAAGCTCTAATGGTAAATGTAACATTAACAAGATTCATGATGGCAAGGTCACTTGATTATTTACTACACAAAGGACTGGGTCAGCCTAAAAACATCAGGGAGACCCTCAAGTTGAGTCGTGAGGATCAGAATCGAGCCACTTTTGCTGTCCAAACTCTGAGGTGTCTAGATAACAACTGAGTCTTATCCCAATCCCAGACTTAATGCCTAAAGGACTATATGCATAATCAATCCTATATATCACTTAGCTAAGATTAAAAAGTTTCAACACGCTTAGCAAATTACTTCCAGATTTTCAACAAGTTAGCTATTAGTCACTTAACTGAGTATCTGTTGCAGGTAAGGAATCTCTTAAACTCGAGGAGTAACCTTGAGAAGCATCCCTGCTCAAGCATAAGATCCTGGCATACAGCCCAATGCAATACAGAAGAGCTCAAAAGCCTCTGGGCTGTCCCTTATTTATGGAGTAAGATGATTGACTGCTAGTCAGATTTGCATACCAGCTGTATTTGGTTGGTGCATGCTCCATTAGCCCTTGGATCCATCTTCCCTGAATCCATCTTGAGCCCAGTTTTGCTAATACAACCAGATGCATTCATCACAGTCATCATTGAAGGTTATCACCCAAGCAGGGTTATGAAGAGTCAAGAGGTTTGGGGAGAGGGAAAGGTAAAGAGGCAGGGGGAATACACCACCACATCAATGTATGCATGTTTTTTTTAGTTCTGCTTGTGAGCATTTGTGATCTCTATCCTATATCTTGTACACATTTTGAATATAAAAATATCCACCCACTGACTAAGAAGGTGAGAGCCTCTAGAATGATCATGAATGAAATTTTCTAGAGGTCCAAAGAACAGATATTCAGTACTACTGAAATGGAAATGGGCATTAATCCAGTAAAGTAGCTAAGCCTACAGTAGTGTTTAAGTGCAGAGTTCGTTCCACTGCAGTTAATGTAACTACGTATACAGTTTTATATAAATAAAATGTATGCTTAAGTTCTTTGGAGGATCATAAGCATAAATGGAAAAAATATCAGTTTCAATATCTTACACTGACCCTGTAGCACCTTTTTTTTCCAGTTGACTCATGGTAATTAAAAGTGTTATATGTTGTCATGAAAAATGCATTCTCCATAGACAAGTCTTTTAAGTTTGCCCTCTATATAAGAGGTGTCACATTTGCATATATGCATTGCAATATGAGCAGTATATTATATTCCTATAATCCTGAAAAAGGCAAATAAAAAGCATGTAAAAGTTTAGTTAGGATCACCTCCAGTTATAAAGATTACCCTTTCCAACACTTTCAAATGAATTGGAACCATGTTCTTAATCATCTTGTCATCCCTGTGGTATCCATACAGGCTTAGTTACCCAGGGTACCTTTTTTATTAATGCTTTCAAAATTTCCTTTGATTTGAGGAGCAACACAAATATTTTCTCAGTATTCACTCTTCTTTGAGTTTATGTGTTGGAAAGTCTATTCCTGTCTTAAGTATCTTTGAAGAGAGAGCATCAAAAATGAAACAACCTAGAAACACCAGCAAGCTTTGACAAACTGAGAAAAATTTCCTTTCTAATACCTATATGATAAGAGTTTCCTGCAACTTTTGTGTTTTGCTTTTTATGTCCTACAGTGTGAACATTATTCTTCCTAGTTAAAAATAACATCAGGTTCACTTGGCTCACCACATCTCTCCTGTCATGCATGGCTTGTGCTATCATCCAAATCCAGAAATGAACAAGCTCTGCCGCCAGCTCAGGAAAGTGTCTGCACCCACTGCTCTTGAGCAAAAGACTGAGTGCTGTCTTGAGCCTGAGCAAGAAAAAAACAGGACACTGAAGTACGGGCTTTACACATATGAATAGTCCCAATGACTTGAGGGGTTTTGGTAGTTTTCATAACTGTTCACGGTTTCACTGCTTCTGTGATAAGAACAGCTAGCTCTTCTTCAGAAGGGCTAGACATATCACATATCACAAATCCAATGCATGAAATATCAGGTCTTGAGTGACGAATCCTCCTTTACAACCTTTTACTTCAACAGTTAAAGAGGTAGACCTCACTTCCAGTCTAAACATATATTGTTTAGACTTCATCCTCTCCATGCCATTTCTTGATATACTAGTAAGCCCTGAATCATTCTTTCTGACCAAGTCACTGATTTATTTTTCTTTTAGATAAACGTGCAAGAACTTAACATTTTTCAGAACTCAAAACTTTCTGTAACTCATCATGTGCACACCAGTACTGATGCTACATTTCAGCTTCTGATACACCAGAACGGAATCACAAAAGTAGGACTCCATTATAAATAAGCTGTCAAGCACATGCCTGAAAGGTTTTTTAAATGGTATTGAACCGATAAATGAGGATTATAATATATCAATATTTTTTTCTCTATTATGGTAATTTAAAATGTGTTCTGACAAGATCTGTGAAAACCAAACTAAAATATATTCTTTAAATTAAAAGAAGAACATGATACCAAAAGGGCACCAAGAAAATATCCCTGTCTGCTCATTTTCTCTAAGGTTTCAAAAGCAGGTTTTTGAACACTTCTAGATAATACATATCTGCAAGTCATTCAAACGTTAACACAAACTCATGTGTGCTGGTAGAATGTTAAATGTGGCTTACATAAATGACCATGGAATTAAAGACCAGTTTGCAAATTGAATTCATTTTTTGTGAGGATGGATGTTCCCAAATACTTCTCTGCAATTTGTCTATCACTGGACATTACTACCCAATTATTACTATCCAAGTTATGCAGTTTTGATTCTTTACTTTGTTACAAAGTATTTGATTATGTCATATAACCTGAAGAAAGAAGTGCTTTGTTCTATTTTAAATATCAGATAAGACAGTAACTCCTCAATTACACTGTGATTTTTGGTTGGTTGGTTTTTGCTCTTCACTTCTACCTTTTAATTAATTAAGTAATTTAATGAATTAATTAATAATAAACAATAAATTAATATTTCATAAATTAATTTATTTAATTCATTTGGAGAGAGTTTTTCCCTCACTTGCCACTGCAATTGAATAAGCCATTAAAACAACCTACATCAGGCTCACTTTTGGGTTTATTTTTTTACTTACTCAAGTATCTTGTTATTTTAATATACAGCTTAGTGTTTTAAGCATCAGCCAGTTTCTGTCATAGTGAATCAGGGATAGCTCAGATATGCTAACAACATTAAGGGCAAAAATAAATTTTTCAACAAGGGGTTGTATAATATAACTTATTTGGGGCAAGTTGTGAGGTTCTTTCATACCAGCTCCTCACCACAAAGCAGTTTAGTGGATACCTCAATCACGATTTTTTCAACCACCTCTCTTTTCTGTCAATTCTTATGAATTCTGCGTATTACCCTACTTCAACTTTTCAGTTGCTATGTCCAGAATCAGACACCTGGTTTCTACTAGGGTCTACCTCCACATACTTTCCTCACAAACACAACATATGTATTTTTATAGAATATTTCAGCTTTTTAATATTATTACTGATATATTTCCATTCAATGCTTAATATAGCATTAAGCTATATTAAATATGTCAGTAATATAAAATTTATATTAAATAAAAATATGTCAGTAATAATATAGCATTAATCTATATTAAGCATTGAATGGAAATATGTCAGTAATAATATCAGTATTACATATCAGTATATATATCAGTAATAATATCAGTATTATATTATACTAGTACTACTGTTCTTCAACAGTTTGTCAAATATTTCTGGGATTCTTTTCATTCCCTTATATGTTTTTTTCTGTAATCTAGTCCTTTTCTATTATATTCAATATTATAAATTTTCATTTTCCCCTTCTTTTGTTATACATTTTCTTCCATTTCTACTCTTAACCAATACTTTTTTTAAAAAAATGTGTGGGGGTTGCTCAATTTTTCCCTTAATATAGTACAATAGGTTGAATTTGATTTCCAAATGTCATTTTCCTCTTCAGTTCTTCTTCTCCACATTATTTAGCTCATAATCATATACATGTGTGGGTATACATATAAATCAGTCAATCAATCAAGTTTATATGCTGCTGTTTGTGCCTCACAAAATTAGTAAAATCAACAAAATTTTGCTCCTAAACTAAAAATTTTTAATCCGCAATCAGTTCTTTCTCATATCTAAACCATGCCTAATATAAACTGTTCCTACTCTTGGTGCAGCCCCTTTTGAACAATGAATATTTCATCTATAAATCTTTAAAAATTCTATCAATATTTTGTCAGTAGTAAACTTTCAAGCAAGTCTTTCAGATTGAAGACCCCTATGATATTTGCGTTTCATTTTGTTTTGCTTTTATCTAAACTTTACAAGTATGTCCTTAAGGAGCCAATCATCTTCTTTAAGCCTCACTCAGAAAGAGGTCTTTTTCATAAAATGTCACTTGACTTTGTTTTCATCCAGTTACATAGATCATTACCATTGATGCCAGCATTCAAGTCACATGAATCACACCATCAAGTTTCATTAATGTCAGATTTGTCAAATATGTACTCATAAATGAATAATTTCTCTTTTCATTACCCAGCCTTCGGATTACAGTCATCCCAAGGATTCCACTGATGAATTATGGTTCCAGTTTGAATAATCTTTGCATCAAAATTTTGAATGAAATCTCTCATTGTTCAGTTTTTCATTTTGCTTCACTGTCATTCATCTCAGTAAAACACAAAACCGTATCTGGTTAAAAAGAGAGCCCTGGGCTCTCTTTTTAACAAGTAATATTGTGCCATTCATTTTCAATCCTGTTAAAATAAATAAATAAATAAAAATGCAGTTTTCCTATGTGTTAATGGATCTCTCACTGGGCTTGCCAAATATGCTGAGCCCAGACCTCCCCCTTTCTGTCGCCCTGAAGCCATATGTCATTTCAAGACTGCCAGTTATACAAATCCTTTTTTTTTTTTTTTTTTTTTCTCCTGTTATGCCTACACAACTCAATACTAAAAGTGTAAAAAGCATTACTTCCTACTTCTCCTACCACACCAACATCAGAAACTGTGCTAAGGAAGTGCAAGTAGATTCTTAAAACTATTTTCTTTAGTCTGTATTGTGCCAAAGTACATTTCCTTGCTTTCATATTTGTTTCGAAGTGTGAAGTTTACTCTTTTCACACTGTAGCCTATACATTCATTTTCACAGGCCAAATCAGCCTGTTAGCAGCCTATTTTTACCTTTCTACATTGATCCAACCAAATAGACACTTGCTTAGCAGTTGCCCTCTATCCTATAAAGTTTGTGAAATCAGAATGACAGTTTTCAACCAGAGCAGAAAATAATTCAATGAACCAATTAAATCACCCTGAACACAGGTATTCATTTGAATCTCTCTCAAGGCATGGAGAATACTCCTGATGCAATAACACCATTTAAAAATTCAAGTGCAAATGTCTTTGGGGGTAAAGTATTTCTAACACTCACTTCCTTGTAGCAGCAGTCTGTAAAAGAATTACTTGACATTGTGACCTGCTGGAAGGAATAAGTTTTAGATTTCTAGTTCACTAATTTTTACTTCTGTTTTATCAAAATTGTCCAGTTAATGTCTCTTCTAAATAAAAATACTGCCTCTTAAATACATTTCACTGCATTTAGAAACAATTTCTGATAGAAAGAAAGATGTGCAAAGCAGTAAAAAACTAAAATTAACTGAAGAGATTTTAAGATATATATGATGCATACTTTAGAACATGAGGTTGCAGTACCTTGGATCAGAATAGAAAATGGTGCCTAGGAGCACAAAATACTGCTAGTCATAATTAACAAAGAAGACAGGTACATCTGTCATGATACCTGTAAAAGAAGCATGGATTTGCAATAGCCTGCAATGAACAAATCATAATAGACAAAAACATAAATTATTGTTCTTCTTATTGCTAAGCATAATATCAATGGGGTCATGATGCCAGGCCTTGATCCAACAAGAGCCTTTCAAATTTTGATTATTTTAAGCTTGCACATTGTTTATCTGGTATTTTTTATTTTTTATTTATTTATTTTTTTTTTTTTTTTTAATTTTGGAGGAGATAATTGTCTGAGCTTAATTCGATTTCTGTGGCCAAAGAGAAACCGTGGTGAAAAAAGTTTGAATTTTCATACCATTTCTGTCAACTGTTCTCATTTGGAGCAGATATAAGGTGAAATAGAGCAAGCTCTTCCCATCAGTGAGTGTCAGTAAGGTTCAGACAGGTTGTCAGACATGACAGGATCCTAGTTTTTCATAAGACAAAAATAGAGAAGTGTCCCTCTTCATCAAATTATTAGGAAATTTATACTGTCCCAGTCCTAACAAAACTGTATTTATTCTGCAAACATAAGGGAATTTAAAGCACCTCTGGAGAAGAAATCAGAGAAGCTTACAATAAGTACCCATCATCATCAAGGACCTATGCTACCTGCATTTGTTCTCTCTCTCAAACAAAACCAAACACAAATAACCACTGAATTCCCAAAGCTTCTAGATTGCTGGATTGCAATAACTGAAATTCACATCTAATTAATGCAAATGTTATTAGTTTCTGTGTTCCTTTCTGTCTGTTCCAGCTGACTGGATTGTTGAGCACAGAAAAACAATGCACTTCATTTTGCTTTCAAGGACCGTGGACAGAGTCATTAAAATAATTCTTAAGGAGAAAAAAAATAAAATTGACATTAACATTAATCTTGGAGGAAAGAGCAAAAAACAAAGTACACACATAAAAACAACACAATAGCAGACCACAATAAATAAATAAAAAATAAATAAATAAAAAATGCATCAAATTAATTTGGCCAGAGACACTGACTATGTGTATTTTTAAAAATCATCAGGGCTTGTTCTTGGCCTATTTAAAAATCACTCAGATAGGAAAAGTGAGAAAAAGAAATGTATAGGCAAGTGATGGAAAATAGAGGAAGAGAATCTGCACCTGTTTGCTGGAGAGTGAAACTACTATGGAAATAACCCTCCCAAATGTAATGGGGACCAAATTTAACAGGAAGGCAAAGAATGGCAATTTCAACACTTCTACAGTTGGAGGTTGAAACACAAAGACTTACAGGACTGAAGGAGAAAATAATTATGCTGTGTTTTTATAGGACAAGAAATACAGGAGAGGTTTGTATCAGACTGTCCATGATCTCATCTTATTTTAACACAAGGATCCAGCAGTATGCACAAATAGGGATTCAAATGTTATTTCAGATACCATTTCAGATTATTTCAGTCTATTATTTGTCCACCTGGTTTATTTGATTCTATAAAGTTCTATAAATTTAATATATTAATATATTAAATACTACATATATACTATATATATATATATATTAATATATATATATAAATTTAATATCAATACTGTAATTCTGTCTATCCTTTTACCCAAAAGGATACAGGCTGATGGAAAATTGTACCCAAAAGGATGGCTGATGGTACAGTCATCATGAAAAATAGAAAAAATAAATGCTGTTTACAACTGAACTGAGAGACATGGACACTACTGAAATTATTTTTTTAAATGGTAACTTTCTCTTCCAGTAACTTAATAGTCAAGATCATACTGGGGATAATCTGAGGTTTGAAGGCAATTTTCTGTTGAATAAAAAGATAAGAATGAAATATTGCATATGGCTAGATAGTAAAAATGTCTGTGGAAACAAATTATCTACTGATAATCCAATTACCTGTTGCTTGCAGAACTTCAGTCTGTTAATTATCTCCATTCATTCTGAATCACTTCTCCGTTACTGAGATTCATTAAAGGTCCATTCAGGTCTCTCAAACTATTTAACATCTTTTGTGTCCAAAGATATACAGCATCATCAAGCTCTCAAACCTCAGAGGTAGGGCTATGTCCTTGAATATATTTATGTATTTCACATTGTAGTCAAATAATATGGAATACAATAACTGACCAACCATGTTTTTTCTCCCTGTTTTATATCTACTTTAGTTTTTCTTTATGTACATTTATGATTTCTAATATCAACTAGCAGTTTAACAAGCAGCAGTTTAATGCCTGTTTATCTGAATACCTGAAAATTCAAAGCTAATGTCTACATAGTCAGATTATTTATTGTTTTTATTATTTTTATCCCTTCATCATGACTCAATATGTTTTGAGAATGGTTCTGTTTTCATAAAATATTGTAACTAATTAAACGCTTAGATTTGAGAAGGAGTATTGTAAAAGATATTCACTATGGGAACTGTACTCCTAAGAATGAATGCACTCACCATTGAAAGCTAAACACTGCAAATTTATGCTGCCATTCAGAGAAGCATTAGGATCTTTAGTACAATAAAATAATTATGGGCAATATATAGTCATCAAAGAAACACAACCTCCAAAATAGCAAATTTGTAGAGGAGGTTATGCTAAATACTAAAGTTTGTGGATATGCCCTTTCAAAGTTCCTGAGAATCCTCACCGGAGGCTAGAAGAAGATACTATCCTTACCTGGGATTCATAAGAGCTGAAATAAATTAGTTCTTCTGGCTTTGATTAGAGGAGCAGAAAGAAATGCCCTTCCTTTGTCTAATATTTAAAGCAGACGTTGGAGATGAGAAAAAAAAGGGTATTTATATAATACTGTATATGTAATATGTATCCTTGTATAATGTAAATATTTTCTTTTCAATGGATATATTCTTTTTTTTTTTTTTTTTCTTCTCTCTCTGTGTTTCTGAAGCCTGTTATAGTACTACATGCTTCAAGGTGGCTCTAGTTACTAAATACTCTCAATTATGTGTGGAAAGTTTTCACCACTGAAAGCTTATTAACTGTCTAAACAGGTAAGCAATGAAAAGACCACTTTGTTATCCAATTTTTGTCATGGTTTTCTGAGAAGTATGACATTTTAATCAAATTTCTGTCAGTAGTGATAGAGAGATTTGAAATTAGTTTGATCATATCCCACACGACTATTCTAGGCACTCTTTCATCTTCACCTGTATGTTCTGAGGACACTCATTTTTTACGAAGTGGATTTACTAAACTCCCTGTAATGTCATATCTCCAATACCACTTTGGTTAAGTTTTCCAAAGTAACTACTGAAAGTTTTAGAATTTCTACCTTAGATTCTTCAAATATTAATTCTACCAGAGGAACATTATTTTTCTCCCATTTTCATGTGAGTTTAACTATTGAGAGAAGTATTCATGTGACCATTCACAGATTACAGACTTTTCTTTTTTTTTTCCAATTGACAAGAAGAGCCATATGGGTAGCGGCACTGGTATCCTCCCATTCCCAGTACTCTCACCAGTACTACTGTAGCCTATCTAGGATCACAGTTGTGATTTTCCCGCAGATCCAGAAGAAAAACCAGATTTGCACAGACATCAGGGAAACAGAATTTGGCCACCACTTCTTTATTGCCAGTGAATAGAATAGAAAAGTCCAATTGGAAGGGACCTTCAAAGATCATGTATTCCAACTGCCTGACTGCTTCAGAGCTATCCAAAACCATGTCATCCAAATAGCTCTTGAACATTTATAGGGCTTCAACCACCTTGCTAGGAAGCCTGTTCCAGTGTTTGACCACCCTTACGATAATTTTTTTTTTTTTTTGTTTATGATCTAAATGTCTTCTGGCACAGCTTTGTGCTATTCCCATGTGTTCTCTCATCAATTACCAGGGAGAAGAGACCAATGCTTCTGTCTCCACTTCCCCTCCTCAGGAAGAGAGCAATGAGGTTGTTTCTTGGCCTCCTCTGCTCCAGGTTGAGCAATCCAAGTGTCCTCAGCCTCTTCACATAAGGCACACATGCCAGTCCTTTTACCAGCTTTGTTGCCCTCCTCTGAACACCTTCAAGCACTTTAACAACCTTTTTATTTTGTGGAGCCCAGAACTGCCCACAATATCCAAGGTGAGGCTGCATGAACACTAAATACAGTGGGAGAATCACCTCTTTTGACCAGCTGGCAATGATGTGTCACGTGTCCTAAAACACAGTTTGTCCTCCTGACTGCCAGGGCACACTGCTGGCTCATGCTGAGCCTGCTGCCAAGCAGCACCCCCAGGTCCCTTCCTGCTGAGCTGCTTACCAGCCACTCAGCTCCCAGCGTATGCCTGTAATTGGCATTACTCCATCCCACGGGCAGCACCCAGCATCTATCTTTGTTGAACTTCATTCTGTTGGTAATTGCATGGTGCTCCAATGTATCTAGTTTCCTCTGCAAGGCCTCTCATTCCTCCAGGGAGTCAACAGCACCTTCCAATTTAGTATTATCAGCAAATGTTGTTGAAAGAAAAAGCACTGAATATGACTACCAGACCACAAACTGCATTCGTGGCTTAAAGACTTGAGGCAAAACCCAGCTATGGTTACAACTAAAAGAACACCCCACTTCTTCTGCCCAATACCCTTTTACTCACAAATTGAAGACCTTTGATCTGTAACATTTTGAATATATAAAGAAAGCACTTACTTTGACCAGCAGTTTTTACATCATTACAGAATGAATCTCACTTAGTGCGGAAAGCTATTGATTACCTCTTTGATACTGATTTTCACTAGAAACTGAGAAAACACCCAATCAAACATGGACTCAGTCCTTCCTGAACTGTCTTTCTTAAAATCATGGGGAGTTATGAAAATAATTTAACTACCCTGGAGATACATTCACATTCCATTGACAGCCACAAAGATGCCTTTCTAGGACTCTTTCATTACTATAGATTAGGAGCCACAGCTTACATTTTTCACTCATACTGTTATTCTACAGATATGATAATTGATCCCATTCCAGTGTTTTTGAAAAAACATGTAGCATGCCAAGTGTATCTTACAGCTGTATTCACATAACAGTCAACTACAAGCTGTTAGTGTGAGCTATACAGAAAAACTTCAAAGACTTAGATGGTTTAATGAAAAAATAAATTATTTACACGTAAGAAATACTTCCTTAATATTGAGAAACTACTAAGATGAAAAAGTGCTTAGTGGGACTGATGCATTATATTGATATGAGAACAGCCTTCTAAACTTAGCCCCTTGAAAAGGATGTAATTTCCAATAGCTGATCAAATCAAATCTATTTCAAGATATGTTAGTCAGCCTTCTCAGAAACCTATAATTACTGAGCCATTAGTTGGGTCATCATTTTCATATGCAAAATCTGATGCTAAATACTTCACTTTTCTCACATTCACTTTTCTTCTAAGTCATGCTAAGAAACAGAAAATGAAATAAACCAATGTATTTGAAATAAAAAGCACATTGATGCTTCAACTCATTATTTTAAATGCTGAGACAAAAAAAAAAAAAAAAAAAAAACAAAAAAAAAAAACAATGACAACACAAACAAACAAAAAAAAAAACAGGATGCCATTTCCAAATGTCCCTATCTATATCTATGTAAGAAAAAGGCCATGAATTCATAGGGCAGCAGTGTCACCCAATACAAAGTAGGAAGAAAGCTCCATTTTCTCCTTCCCATTCAACCACAGTCCCAAATTCTGTGAACTATTCACTTCAGTGTGTATGGCTAATAGCTGCAGAACAGAGATCTGATATCAAAGCCACTGCAGGTTAAAAGGGTGGTAATTAGCTGTAAGGTGAACAGAAAAAAAAAAGAGGGCAATGCAAGATGTGCGAGGAGAGTTATTGTCGATAAAGAGCCAACATGAATTTGTTTAAGCTGTATAAGCTCAAAGAATGATAGTCTGAACTTTCTTCATCTGTGCTGTTGTCTTTGATAAATCCAGCAAGGAAGCCTGACAGCCTCATACCAAACTACTGGACTGAAGCTGTCCACTAAGGCAGGTAGGAAAAGAAAGAGCGCACAAATGGAAAAAGAAAACAGAAAAAGAAATCCAAATAAAATTCCTCCACTTTATGTTTAAAATTATTTCAGGGAGGCAAACGCAAGTTAAATGTTCAGTGCTAAATCCTGGCCAGCCCACATTATCCTTGCCCATTTATTATATCTATAGCACCAGAGGAACACACAGGTCTACTAGTAAATACTACAGAATATAAAAATGCTTTTAACATTATAACTTGTAAACTTATGGGGAAACAGCATAATGGTTGGGCATTTCATAAACACCTACGCTTTAAGCTGTTAGCAAATGCTCTTCTCTGACCATGCCCAAGAAATGTCTGGGAAGGTGTTGACCAACCTCCCAACCCCTGCCCCCAGAAGGGTGTATTAAGGTATGTTCCCAGTTAGCACCGTGCATGCAGAAACATTGTTTTGGGAAGAAGCAAGTTTAAGAACACAGAAGATAAGCCATACTACTCAGCTCAAGGCCAGCGAACAGTTCCTGAGGCCTCAAACCCACAGGCTGGTGATTAAAATCATCTTATATAAGACAGATGTTAGTCTAATTATACTAAGAGAGTAAATGTAATTTGACCTCTTTTTGTCTGACACGAAGAGTAAGAGATTACCATCACCACCTACAATACAGAGGGTAACTTGTTCCTGGTTACAAATGGTTCCTGACTGTACACTGGAAGTAAAGCAGCATTGCATGGAATCATAGAAGAGCTTGGGTTGGAAAGACCCTTAAAGATCACTTACTTCCCCCCGCCCTACCCCGCCATGAGCAGGGATGCCACCCATTAGATCAGGTTGACTGTGTAGAAATTTAAATTAACTCTATATATTTAAATTAACTCTCTATATTTAAATTAACTCTATATATATTAACTATAATTAGTTTGTAAAAATTTGTCATCTCACCATGTTACTTCTGATACAGGAAAAAGTTGGATGGGATGTATAAGATTTATACCATGCATTGAATGTGAGGATTAGCACACTCAGGCTTCCTCAGACCACCTGGAAAAGCCAATTCGAACATTACTGACTCTAAAGCAGGATACTTATCAATTTCCATGTACTTCCTCTGGGCTAACTCATAGATTTATTCTATCACTACATAGGAAAGAAGCAAATGTACTATGCTTCAGTGAAATTGGGCTGGGATGACCAAAACATGAGCAAGAGCTAGAACATACCTTGTTTTCAACTTGCAATTCAAGACTACAGGCCTCAAACTCTGCAGGCCAACGAATATCTTTCTGCGTTATCTGTATCTCTGCATTCACTGTCTCTAGAGATGCTTATAAATGTGATATATGAGATCATAAGGTGGCTGCCTCAGATCCTGTGCAGTTTAGGATCAGTGGAAATGTTGCATAAAGCAGACAGCAAGAATTTGGCAGTCACCCACATGTGAATAATTTTTAAAATGAGGGTCAGAGATGTAAAGTAGAACAAAGTTATTAGATCACGTTCTCCCAGCAGTGAGTTCTGGAAATGGTGCCTTCTCTGTCACAGTAACCTGCAGCCCTAGGAATGCTGAACTGCACGGGCTGTGCTTCTGTGAGGCAAAGTAAAATGTTTTAATACAAATACAATACATGCAGGTTATTTCTGTGTAACTAAATTTAACACAACAGGGCATGTTGGCAAACACAGAGCACCAGCTGTCAGCACTCAGAGCTGACATGGTTGTTCTCTGTTCAGATAATTATCTAGGTTGGTTCATTGCTATATTGCAGTCTAATTATAGTAGAAGTTAGATGAGCACTCCTTTCACTTGGCTGTATGGATCAAATCTTACTTTCAGGTTACAGAGATGAGCATTGGCACTACTCTTGTCATTTCCCTTCATCATTTTAATGGCAATAGGATTTTTGTTTTTGATTTATTTTTATTTTTATTTTTATTTTTATTTTATTTCTAAGGCTCAGTTTCAGGTGATGAATATTCTGGGAAGAGAGAGATTTTGGAGCGTGGGATCTGTGAAGCTTTGCACACAGCCTTCATCAAAGGAAGAGCCTCAAAACAATTGTGTAAGAGTTTGTTCACAACTGTCATCCTACATAGCAGGCTGAAGGTCAGAGAGTGAACCTATCCCTGATAAGGATCAGAAAGCTTTGACTCAGTAAACTTAAATATATTTTTGTTTTATCAATATGCATCCCATCCCACACAGTCCGTTCTTCTGTTCCTACTGAGAAGTAATGGAAATTTCTTGAGAGACTCTACTAATGAAAACAGATAATAGAAAATACTGCTTCTGAATAAAATGGAAGTTCTTACAAAAGCCAATTGTATCCACATGCTTTGTATGGAGAGTCCAGATTAACACCAGATTATATATTGAATTCCACTGTACATGAAATTCATATTATAACACAGTCCTAATTCTGCATTGAACCATCTTAATCTACTAAAATAAATGGGAATATGCTGTGCCACCAAAATAGAGAACAGTACTTACAGGACATTTTCTAAAAGAATTACAAAAAATCTGAATGTTCAACTGGGAGGTTATTGCTTGCATCTGTTTTTACACATGCAAAGAAATGCTATGGAGATATTGTGAAAACTTGTGTTTGTCCTTAATAACCTAAGAAAAGGCTTCACTCTGTACACTAATGCTGAACTTCTCTCTAATGTGGCACTGCACCACACATCAAGTTTTACCTCTTCGATTCATAATATAAAAGTCCATTTATAGCACAGAATAATGTTCATATTTTATTGCCAATTAAGATTACTCATCTGCTCTCACACACCAAGATTTCTACTGTACTTTTAATTTATCATTGCTTACTTTAATACACCCAGTTTCATCACAGTAACACCAGGAATCAGATCATTGTAGCCAGAGCTGCACTGAACAAGTTGAATATGAGCCAGCAGTGTGCCCTGGCAGCCAGGAGGGCCAACCGTGTCCTGGGGTGCATCAAGCACGGCATCGCTAGTAGGTCAAGGGAGGTGATTGTCCCACTCTACTCTGCGCTGGTGCGGCCTCACCTCGAGTACTGTGTGCAGTTCTGGGCACCACAGTATAAAAAGGACATGAAACTGTTGGAGAGTGTCCAGAGGAGGGCTACGAAGATGGTGAAAGGCCTGGAGGGGAAGACGTATGAAGAACGGCTGAGGTCACTGGGCCTGTTCAGCCTGGAGAAGAGGAGGCTGAGGGGAGACCTCATCACAGTCTACAACTTCCTTGTAAGGGGGTGTCGAGAGGCAGGAGACCTTTTCTCCATTAACACCAGTGACAGGACCTGCGGGAATGGGGTTAAGCTGAAGCAGGGGAAATTTAGGCTTGACGTCAGGAGGGGGTTCTTCACAGAGAGGGTGGTTGCACACTGGAACAGGCTCCCCAGGGAAGTGGTCACTGCACCGAGCTTGTCTGAATTTAAGAAGAGATTGGACTGTGCACTTAGTCACATGGTCTGAACTTTTGGGTAGACCTGTGCGGTGTCAAGAGTTGGACTTGATGATCCTTAACGGTCCCTTCCAACTCAGGATATTCTATGATTCTATGATTCTATGAACTAATTTAATCTTCTTGGGGGAAAGCAAAAAAGAAAAAGTGTGAGAGAACATTTTAGATTCAAAGATATGTGGGCTTTTAATTTTTTTATTTTTATTTTTCCTCCCAGCATTACTTATCACTTCCCATTTTAATTAAAAACTGCCAAAAATGATGAGGCTGACATACTGATTTGACTAACCACCACTCTGACTCCAAAAAAATGTTAACTCTCCATCCAGAATTGTACAACATTGAGATATATGTTACAAGACTACAAATTGATTTGATGTACCATTAACAGGAAAAATGAACAGATGAAAGAATGTAAAGGCAGTAGCTTTTAAATCCCAGCTCAGGACTAAAGTTTGCTAAAACTCTATAGAATAGCCATATTTTATTTCCCAATTTTGTACGTTTTGAAAACACCACAGACATTTTCTAATGTCTGTCTACTTCTGTGCAAGAGACCAGATACAGGAGATACTGAAGACCAGGACAGAGGTGTTCTGACAAAGCTGCTTCAGGAATATCAGAATATTACTTCACAAACTACTCCAAGCCAAGATCAAAATGCTATGTTGAAATAGAAGAGAGTTACAGATAAGAATTACTACTACTTGTGATATACAGGAGAGGTGAAGGAGTGTGAGTCCTGACACTGCAAATACATGAAGGGTTAGGACTGCAGTGAATCACAGTAACAGCTGAAGGATTCTCTCTCACAATCTTCGGCTACAAAGACATTTCCAGGACTGAACTGTCACAATTGAAATATACGTTTTTAGAAGTAGATGCCATTTCACGTTAAAACTTTGCTTGTTGCTCAATTAGCTCCAAATCTTAAGGAAAAAAACTTAAGGAAACAGATGGCATAGACTTATTTTCTTGGTAAGAGTTATTTTGCACCATATAGTAGAGATTTATTCATACTGGTTGCAAGTATTAAAGGCATTTTTGGCTCTACAATGCAGCAATGCAGCTGACCAATGAAGGATTTCAAAACTAGTGATGTATCTACTTTTGTCAACGGAAAGAAAAAAAAAAGGAAAAAAGAAAAATACATTGTTAAATTCAGCTAACTGCATGGAACATTATTTTATTTTCTAAGTGTATTCTAAACTCAAGTTAGTATCAACATCAATTTTGAAGTCACTTGGCAAGCTTCCTTATGAACCACTTAGTCACCAAGTAGTTAAATCAGTAGAGAAGCAAGCAGTCCCAAAGGTCATTTTCCAAAGTGATCATTTTAGGATGTGAATACCCACTGGCCCATGAGTTGCTCTGTTCATTGTCATGAAAAACATCTTAACCACCTATTGTTTGAGGGAGGTCCCACACAAGGAGCTCAGAATAAGAAAATCTTGTTATACTGAAATTTGACTCAATTTGTAGACCCTTCACAGTCTATTGACAGCATAAATAAACACAGCCTTCAGTATGCAAGAGTAACCAGAGTAAAAACAACCACTGCAAGGAAGCATCTTGTAAACTAGGATGGGTCTCTATGTAGGTCTCCAGCAGTACTGATTTTTTTTTTTTTGTGAAGCCTTAATACCTGCTTTACACATAGTCATTTCTGTTCTAGAAAGACCTAGCAAGAGAAAGGAAGAAAGTGAAGGACTAAGGTGCATCTGCAATCAGTCTCAAAGGTATAGAAATTTCCAGCCAATAGCAAAATAAAGTTTCCAGCCAATAACAAAATCCAATATTAGAAGAGAAATTGAATACAACAAAGAGATAAGGTACAAGATGCAGAAATAATACTTTCAAAAAGAATCATAGAATCATAGATTCTTCTATAAGTAAATACATAAGAAAGCCTTAAATACTTTCAGAAGCCAAAAATAAAGCATCATATACAACTTTGCAGCTCATGTCAGGAAATAAGATAAGTGCACATAAGCAATTTTCAGTAGAATGAACTGTGTTGCATTTTTCCTATAAGATTTGCAACACTAGTTGCTTGCTGTACATCAACTTGTTGCTATACTGGCAGTGAGGCTTTTCCTGTTAAGACTAGTAAGCATTCATTACATATGGTAATGAGTCACTTAGTTCTTCTGCTGTTGTTCATTTCAAATGTATAGGAACTGATATGCTTCTTTCTGTAAAGAAACTGTAATTTTCAGCCCAGCTTGAAATATTTTCACTTGTTCATCAGAAAAGGATTAAATGAATTATTTATTTCCCCCCCCCCCCCCCCCCCTTGGAAGTTCTCTACAAAGAGAAATGTATTGACTGGTAAAAGACATTTTAGGAATTTGTCAGGCATATCTGTCACTCCTACTAATAGTTATCACTAGTGGCGTATACGTGTTGGAAGGTTCCATGGAGCCCTGTTCCCAGAAACAGAAGTAAATTCACTTTCAGACATCTTGTAAAAATTTACCCACCTTTTTGGCAAATACATCTCAGGAGGGATTTTCTAGCCTCATCTCCCAAAAGGCAGGTAGAAACAGCATGCTCTTTCTTACATACACTGTAAGAGGTGAACAGTATTTCCTTACTGTGATACAGAAACTAATTATTCCATATGGTTCATAAAGAGTTAACCAAGACCACAGAAATCAAAGGACCTTGGAAAGAAGAAAAGTAACTTGAAAATAACAGTGTTTGTTGCATGAATTTCAACAATTAAATTCAAGACAATTTGGCATTCTACAGTAAATTTGTCCTTCTAAACTAAATCTGCTTGAGGTTGGAACACAGTTGTAAGCAGAGGGGAGTTATGGGAATCTGGAGGGGGTCAGTTCAATGCTATAAACAGAGAACCTGATTCTGCAGAACTGTCAATCTGGTCTTTTCACAGAACATTAAATTAATTAAATAATAAGACAAAAGCATTTCTGTGCTTGAATTACTCCATTTTTTCCTGAAAGCAATAGAATGTAATTATTCTCACATATGTAAGAGGCTCCTATAAAAACTAAAATCTATTAATCAGGTCACACTTTGATAGAACCTTTAATGCTGTGCATCCAGGGGTGCTTTACCAAAAGGCAAATTAGAAACTCAATTAATTTTGAATTATTCCAATAAATGACTTCTAAACCTGGATTTGAGGGGGCTATACACTTGTGGACATTGAAAATTAACATGGGTATGGGAAGCCCAAAGCTAGGAAGAACCACAGCTGGAAACATCACAAATAGATGAGACTAGAGATCTCTTTAATCTGAATCAAGAAAACAAACTGAAAGCTACTGAATTTTGAAGATCCTACATAGAAATCTAGTCATACAGGTCAAAGAGGAAGAAGTAAGTTTAACAGACCAACCATGCAAACTTCCCAGTGGTTATCAGTATGCTAAATACTTTCTTGTTGCCAAAGAATGCAATAAGATCAGTAAGAATTGGGGTTAATGGATCTAAAAAAGAAAAACTTTCTATCAGAACTGAATCTAAGTAGTTCACTTCATATATGCTGTGATCTGGAAACAGGCTGAGCAAAACTCAGGCCCAGTAGTGGGACCATCAAAAACAAATAAACCAAAACCAACCAACCAAAACAAACAAACAAACAAAACAAAACAAAACAAACTACCACACACTGCATTTTCCATTCCAGGTACTTAACAACTCTGTCATATTAGCATACTCAAAATGTGAAGTTTCTGCAGCACCACATCACTATGCAGGGCCACTGCAGAGCGTGCCTACAGAATCTACAGGACCTTTTTTTTTTTTTTTTTTTAATATAAAAAACATATTTTATTGCCTTTGCTGTGGATTTAAAGAATCATTCTTAGGCTCTCTATTGCCTAGGTGCTATGGCTTACTAGGGTTTTTGTTCAATATGAAGGGAAAAGAAAGTTCGTAAACTGCAGTCTCCCTAATTCCGTCAGCTACTCAGAAAGCTGTACAGTCAAAGCAATAAAATAGCATGCAATACCATTTTTTGTATGAGAGCATTTTACTATGGATGGTACTTGAGTATCATCAGCTTTTTGTCTTTTGGTTATTTTGCCTCTTCTCGCAGCAGACAGGTTCACTCCTGTCTGTCCTGCTTCTCACCCTCCATGACTCCTCACTCTTTACAAGATAGTGAGTATTTACAAACGGCTCTGACAACTTACCATTGCTCTCTACCTTGTTTTAGGAGCCAGTGAAAGCCTCCCCAGGCACATGGCCAGACTTTCAGAAAACAATGGCTCAGGAGATGTAATGCTGTCTTTGATGAGAAAACATGTAGACTGCTGAACCAAGAGGTGAGTGAAAACTGGAACAACTCAATATTTAGCTGGACATCTAGGCATAGAGCCCTCAGTGAATACTTATATAGAAGGCTTTCAACTGGAAAAGTCCTACAAGAGTTAACATGAAAAAAAAAAATCAGTCTGACATCTTTGTAGACTCCAGTGAAAAAAGCATATATTGCCCACAAATTGTTCCATTGCTTCTGGAGAATATTTTAGAGAAAATTCATTTTTAATTTTTTATTTATTTTCTGGCCAAGTGGTATATACTTCTGTGCTCAACAGAAAGATTTACAGTAATTACTAAAGTAATTGTTTTATTGTAGCAGTACAGAAAGACTACTACCTCTGGGTTGTCTGTGGAATATGTTTACCCTTTCTAATCATATTCATCTGATATATTTTGTTTTGCTTATTGGGTACCTTAGCAAATGCACTTAAATTACACTTTCTTCATTCATTCTTTGGATTTTTGTCACCAGAATTGCTCTTGCAACACAAAGTGGGAAAATCAAGTGGCTTATGATCAGAAATCAAAAATGAGTAGCAGTCTTTGTTGAAACAAGCAGCAATTATAGAATTCAAGACATATTGGTGCCTGCTTCTGACAGAACTGTAGCACTGTGGTAACAATTCATGGACTCAGGGGGGTAGGAATTGAAAACGCAGAAATGCTATAGTGTGGTAAGAAAACAAGTTACATTTGAAATGTATCTTACCTGCCTGGAAGAGGCTAAGGAAGAACCAGTCTAAGGAATCCTGAGAATTTCTACAGTCTCATTTATAAAGCCATTAATAGTTTAATTTACACACACACACACAGAGTACCCCTTTTTAATGGAAGAAGGCATTGATGTTTTAAAATTATCACATTATTTTGTGGTCATCAAAACTGGTATTGTATCTCTTGAGTCCTTTGCACAATATGAATGCCAAAATTTTCCCAGACTATTCTGCAGGAGCGTATATGTATGTCAGTTTCACATCTAAGGATATGAATGACATGAGGATGCTTGATACGAAATGTAAACACAAGCCTGGGTTTCATGTAAATGTGAGTCTAGTTCCCAAATCCATAGTAGGAGCAGTCATCCACCATTCCATGCATTCAATCTTGAAACTAACTCTTAGAATATGAACCAGACTTTATAACATATTGTGCATTACACCAAAGCAGAAAGACATTCAGTAGTACTGCCTAAAACCAAGAGACAATCAAGCTTGCTCTCTGTAAGGCCTGTTCTGCTAAAGTTTCACTACCTGATAAACAGATAATGTTTAACAGCCTTCACCTGACCCAAATCCATAAACTCATGGCACAAAAGTAATCACAGACTGAAAAAATAAATTTAAAAGAAAAGCTATTTGAGAATTAGGAGATGTTAAAAATGCTTAGAAACTATGCACGTTGATAATACATGTAATGCTTCTAGATAAAGGAACAAACAGCTCAATCTTGCAGAGCATTTCTAGTAATTCCAGTAATTTCTAGTTTTTTTTTTTTTTTTTTTTAATATTCACTGAAATCAGAATGCATTGGAGAAGATAAAACAATGAAAGGCCAGAAGTTTCAAAGGATGTCAAAACTATCGTGAGTTCTAACAAATAACTCTTAAAAATTTAGAAAGAATATTAAACTTTAGGATAATCTCTGATTTAGCTAATCTCCAACTACTAAAGTAGGAATGGATGTGAATGTCTTACATCTTTATCTGAAACATTAGAACTCTATGTTATTGGATTTTAATACTACATACACTCACAAATAAACTTTGGGTCCACTTCACCAAGGAAAAAGAAAAGTTTTGTTTTTATCTAAAATCAAAAGATTTTTATGTTCACGTTAAACAGTAGTGGAAGCAAATTTGAGAGTACACACAAACAAAAAATAGGTATAGAATGACCAGGTTTATTCTATAAAATGTGGGATTTATTTTCTTTTCTATAGTTCTGTTTTTCCAATATTTAGTGAAACACGTGCTTAAACACAAAATGAAATGAGGTAAATTTAAATTAATAACACTAAAAACAGCTTTTGGAAGGGAAAAGGATGTAAAAAAAAAAAAAACAACAACAACAACAACAAAAAAAAAAACCACAGTATAGAGAGACCAGATTATTGAAGCAAGAGAGAGAGATTCAAGCTTGACTCTTTTTAATTAGTTTCTTTCTAATTCAGTGCAATCTACTTGGATTCTTTTCAAAGTTGAAACTAAAGATGCATCTTGTTACACACTTGCTTATAAATAAGCATCTGTGTTGTCCTCTGATGTGCAGTACTATTAAAGTTCTGGTTTAACTTTCTTTTATAAGATATGATTACTGATAGGTTAATTTCTGGATGCCTAATAATTTTGAAAGCATCTAAAATACAGAGTTGCGAAATGTCTTTTTATTTCCTCTAAAAATTCTGCAACTGGGAATTTAAAAATACTAATAACTTTAGAAAACTGTCTGTCCTGAATAGTAACTTATACATCAGTACTCTGTCAGCACGATATGGCCAATTTAAATTCCTTACGTAACATAAGATTTATACCATCAGTGTGCATTAAAAGTAAAATTATAACTATTAAGTGCCAAAAATGTGATTTACAGATGAAAAAAGACATGCAAAATTAAAGGTGATTTTTTTTTTTTTTTTTTTGACATTATTCTTAGATGCCTAATACTTTCTGTTACTTGTATTTTTTTGGTTGGTTGGTTGTGTTTCTAAGCAGAACAATTTAAAGGTGCTGCTGAAATACATTGTCTTTTTTTCTTGGAAGATCTAGAAATCCTGAAGGAAAATAAAAGAAAGGAATTATTTAGCCTTTTGAAGCACTATTAATTTTTCTGTGTAGTTGTTTCCCTTCCTCCTTTGATTTAGAGTTGCTGAGGTCACTACAAGCAGCTGGAAGAAAGTGCAGAAGCAGGCACTGGACAGACCGAGCCACTCCCACTTGGCTGACTGAGCTCATGTCTGTAAATGAATGATTTTTCTTGATAAATTATATGATCTACTATTTTATGAGGAGTAATGTCAAAAGCACATTTTCCATGGAATGTCTAACCTGTTGTCATTATTATTTTAATATTAAAAGCAAATGGTATTAGTCCTCTTGAAATCACTCACATTAATCTCCCACATTTAACTTTTTATTTTTTAAAAAAAATCAAATATAGTAGTTCTAAAGCAAAATCGTGTTAAACTGTTGACTAGTAATATTAACTATGATATTATTTATTGCTTTATTTCTGAAAAGGTGAAAGTCACTACTAAAGATACTTTTTCCTCTTCTAGGACCAGACAAAAAGCATTGGACTAACTTGTTACTTGTCAGCTTATTGTCTTATGGCTTGCATGCCTACATTTGGGAGCCATTGGAATTTAAATTCACACTGATATCTAATGGTGGCAAGAGGCATCTTTTGCTTCAGATTTTCCTCTGTGGATATTAACTATTAACTAATGTCTCTAAACATTAAGCACTTCTGCAATGAATTAGAAAAATGCATACATGCCTATGCTAACAGGATAAAATCATTGTTTAAATAGTTGTAGGAGGCTAAAGAAAGAGATTGCAGTCTTCTCCTTGTAGAAATGAAGTTGTAAGCAGCAGATAACTTTGTTTTGGCAAGAAGAGCCTCAGAGGGTGTTTCCCCACATCTTCCTTTAAAAATAAGCATACAGTAGCACTGTATAGTGGACATTAAAGTAGATGGAAATAACAAGTAAACAAGCATCTCCGAAAGCCACTTGAAATAAATTCTAAATGTAGGTAACATATGATACTCAGTATACTCAATCTACATGTGATATCAAATGAATAGATAATTAGAAACTCATCCTTGAAATAATCTACTATGTGTTATTTCACTAATTGTAAGGTCATTGCTCTAGAAAATAACCAAGAAAAAAATGTTTTGGTCCCACGAGCCACAGCAAAATAACAGGCATTTTGATTTTCTTACTTCTAAAACATTAATTATAAGCAAAGCATTCAAATATTAGTGAAAGACAGACAGTAGGCACCTCCTTAGTCAGAATCAACAGATAGCATAAAGTGTAATCCTGCACCATCATTGCTATCATTTCCTTCGTATGCTTCAAAAATTTTATTTCCTCTCATTCAGCTATAGAAATTGTTCATCTTGTTTTCTACAGAAATTCAGAGAGCTAACCGCTTGGCTTTAGGAAGTGCTTAAAACTACAAGGTTTAATGGAAATGGAAATTATGACTGTACTTTAGTGTTATACTTGAAATACAGGAGCAAATTTCCTCAAAGCAAAAAAATCATATTTGCAATGAACAGTGCCTACAATTCTGTGCAAATAATAATTATTTTAATCCACCCCCGCTTTATGTATGCAAAAAAAATCCTTCAAAATGGTATAACTAGTATAAAATCAATGAGCGATAAAGCTAGATATTTTTTCATATCGCATCACATTTTCATATTGCATGTGTGAGAACACATTCACAGTCTTTATTGGGCAAGCACAATTCCTTGATGATCAACTAGAAGTTGAGAGGCTGCTTGACTCTTTAAAGACATAAGACATGCTCTTTCAAGACTCCACCCTTCAAGGCACTCTCACTTTGTAGGAATAAACCAAATTCAATGATGGCTGAATTTCAAAAGTCAAATATTTTGCTTATAATCATTATTACAAACAAAAACCACACATTTCTAATGGGAAATAATTCAATCATTATACAAGACTCCATTACAATTTCAGGACAAACCTTACCTGATCACCTGGCTGATATTTGTCCAATTGTTAATTAACTAAAATTGTCACTTCAACATGCATTCTGCACTAGAAACAAAATAATTAATTTTTCAAGATTTTTCTATCTTAATAGAAAGGTTAAAAAAAAGAAAAAAAGGAGAAAGAAACAGGGAATGTACTTTAACACTATCCATGCTAATCAATATTAAAGGTGAGGAAGGATGTCTCTGGCCAATATTACTTTGCTTGTTTTACGGGAATTTGATCTTATTACGGTGCATATTTTCCAAAGAGGAAAAAGAAATACATATATAAAAAATATGCTTATGACTACTAATGATAATGAAAACTTATGAAACCTAGGCCTTACTGCAACCAGTATATATAAAAACAAACAAACAAAGCAAAAAAATTGAGCTGAATTCTGATCTATAACAAAGTGAATGTATACTGGTACAGTCAATCACTTAATGAGAATTAATGAACTTTTACATAATGATTTTTTTCCACAGATATAAGATATATTTAAATTGAGTAACTGACTGAAATAAGTTCTGCTGTAGGTGGTGTAAAACAAGATCAGCCTCAATCAGTGAAGTCACTATTGTATTTCTGAAGTTGGTACGAAGAATAGAATACATTTGCTATTATCATTCCTCATTTATTGTTTTGATATCATTTACATGCAGAGCTGAGATGCTGGAAGATATTCCAGAGATTTCACAACCCTCGTTGTATTATTACATATTTAATTACCTTTGCTGAAAGTTCCGTATGAGTACTATGGCCAGTACATAGTAAAAGTCTCTACAGTGAGATGAAAATGTCTATGCCCTTATAATTTTAATTTATCATTTACTGTCAAAATACATTATATATATAAGTTCAGCCATATTATTTTCCATCTTGTAAATAGCTTTCAAAGTCTTGAGAGGATTCTGAAAAAGTCCTTCACAGCTCTGCAAGTCTGCAAGCAATCTAGTGCAATTGTATGTGGCAAAAACAAAACCAAAAATACAACCCACAAATTATTCACAAGGAAAGATCAATAAAGTTTTGTGTTACTGAAGACTGCCCTTTATCCTCCAAAGCAAGAAGGTAGAAAACAGGTCATTTAACTTGGTCTCCTTCTTTGACAAATGACTTCCTTGTGGTGTCTCATTCACAAATAACTTAAGATTTACATTTAATTTGGCCATATAGCTTTCTCTGTTTCTCCTTTCCAAATGTAACTCTTATTCCAACCTTATTGGCTAAAGTCACATGTAGTCTCTTCATCTCCATTTATTCTTGTGCTGAAATTGTCTTCAAGTTCAAATAGCTCATTTCATCTCTGATGTTACCCTCTGAGACATTCTTAGCAACCACACATTTTCCCACTGAGGTTTTGTTTTATTAGGTTAAATATCATGTTCTTCTGGACCACAAAATAAGCTCTCTGTTCTCCTGGTCATTGTAGTTGCTCTTGTCTTTACCTGCTCTGAATTTAGCAGTCATGGATACTTGCCCTGGTTGCGTTCTTATTAGTGATTTGTACAGTGGTATTAGTACTTCTCTACCAGTTCTGAAACATATCTGATGTTTTTCTATAGCCGTTTCACATTGATTGGTTACAGCCTTTTCTAAGTGCATTCACCAGTGCCGGTAAGCACTTTGTGGAACAATCTAAGCTGACTATGATTAAAAAGTGCTGCCTCTGAAACTTGTGCTTGAACAAGTATTAACATGTGCTTGAACAGCTTACATAATATATGAAACCATCAGGCTTCTTTTCAGTAGAACAATAATATGCCTAAATCAAGTTCTTTAATTATTATTGTATGAGAAAAGCACTGAATGCTCAGCAAATTTGATGCATCCTGTAGCATTTAGATCCAGACAAAACAGAGTAGATTCACTTCATAATTAAAATATATATATATTTTATGATACCAGTTTTGTCAGTACTGTTTCAATAATGAGCTGTTATCTTTAAAAGCTTGGGATTTTCAGTGTCTCACGTATTATGTACATCAAAAGATTTTTTTTTTTTTTTTTTTTGTCACTTAAAAATCTATTTAGTATTTTTCGTTAATGTCCCATTGTGTGTGATCTCATTAGGGCTCTGAAGGTATGCTGGCAGGAGAAGCAGACTCTGCAGAGCATAACAGCTCGGCTGAGGACTCAGCATCCACAGTGTCAATCCACATTACAAATGGGGTTTACTAAAGACTGACTCTAGCCTTATCCCAGGGATTAAGTAGCCATTAGCAGCTGGAGTTACTTTCCTCCTGGAAACATCCTTTGATTGAGTTTTCTGAAATTGGGACTAAAAGACTGGAAACTGAAATGACAGGGTAGACACATCCTTAAGCTAAGTCTGTACAGGAGATCTCCATATAACAAATGCACTATCTACTTTTAGTAAGAGAGTTTAGTAAGATACAAAGCAATGTCCAGATTGCATTGCAAAACAAAGTGATGAATATGTTGCCATAGAAGAAATGTAAGATAAAAGAGCTTGACCTGGCAGCCATCTCTTTCCTCTACAAACACATAATTATCAGTTGTCTTCTGTATAAACTGATATATATACATATCTCAAAAGCCAAGGAACATGCACAGCTCATTCACAATACGTTTGAGGCCAGAATCTCAGCTGGAATTTTGCCTACACCCTTGAGGCAAACGAAATTGTGACAGCTAAGGAGTTGGTGCTAATATCTTAGTCAATCACACCTGCAATGGCTCAGAACTTAGATACCAAAGCCCAAATCCTTTCTGAGCAGGAATGCCATGCAATGTCAAGCATGCTGTTGGTTTTTAGTGATATAAATCCTTTGATTTCCCATAAGAATTGTTCCCACCTTATCTGTAGTTTCAAAACACAATATATTAGGATAGCTCAGGAAGAAGAACAGATACTCCACAAGAGCGTGACATGCTGAAATATATATGCTACTCTTGGGACAGCTTTAATATTGTGCTGCCATAGGGGTTAATGAACAAACAAGAATGACTTCCATGAGCTACATAAGAAAACCTGCTGTTTCAACAGCAACACAAGCCATGATAAAAGTTTGATGATGAATAGTGATTGGCTCCAATGACTATTAGTTAAAACATTTGCCATATGTACTGCAGAAACACTCACATGGCCTTCTTTGAATTGATTAAAAATACCACTTACTCAAACTGGTAAGGATCTATAGCCTTTTGCCTTACATTTGCACAAGAAAACAGACTTTCCTAGGAAGCAATAAAGCAGACAAACCTGAAAATAGACTTTCCCTTAAAAAGCATTTACTTAATTTAAATCTGAAGTGAAAGAAAGGTTTGTTATCACTATGCCAGCATTTTGTTTCTGTGTAGCTATACAAACAGATTGTGCTATTTAATTGTACCATACTTAATTTATTAAAGATAACAGAGAAACATGGGAGTTTTCAAACTTCTGCACAGAATAGTTCTGATATTAAAAAAGGCTGTCATAAATATGGTCTTATATATATTTGTGTGTATGTATATTCATATATGCACATGTACCCTTCATATTCACACTGTAGAGGAACTTACCATAGTCTTTTTTAACTTTATTTCAGCTTTAAGTGACAATTGATACTGTGTAGTCACTGACTTACTCTCCATTTCACTTCACCTTCCAAACCTGTTTGTCTATCTGTAAAGCTGCATTGCAGGTAGACGCTGTCTGGCTATAACAACTTATAGAGCAGTTGAGGTCTATACTAGAATCTCTGTATTTCTGCCTATAAAACTCTGTATATGTATTTGTGGCCATGTTTTTTGAGAAAAAAAAAAAAATAAAGACTGTTACATCTACTGTAACAAACACAGCATGACTGAGTAATGAAATGGCAGATTGTTACAGCCTCCTAGTTTTAACACCTATTAAAAAACAACCTCTGATGAACGCTAGAAAACACAGTGAAAAATATAAAGTAGTCTCCCAGAACTTCAATCCTGTGTACAGGGACACTGATCACTGTGGATTCAAGTAGCTGAAGATATTTTCAATAGTGTTGGCAAAACTAAAGTACTTAAAGCCACTGTGTTAATACAGAATGAGTTCCAAGACTTCTGATTACACTCAAAATTTCATGGTTGACATCTCTGATAACACTCAAGCCTGACTGAAATATGCTAGCTATATAAGGAATTCCAGGTTTTCGTGCAGGGCCTTTTTCTACTTTCCAATAGACAAGGAAGCTATGGGTAAGAACTTTTAGCCCAACTAAGTTAACAAACTCTTACTTGGAGCACAGGAAGCAGAGTAAGTTGACAGTTTTTTTTCAAAATGCAGCTCTCCATCACGTGTCCTCAGCAGTTGCCAATGTGAGGTACTTCCTTCTTTGCTACACTATACCACTGCCTCTAACTCTGCTACCACAGTGAAACTAGCATACATGGGAAGGGACCTGTTCATTCATCTGAAAGCTGATTAAAACAAACATTAAAAAAAAAAAAAAAAAAAAAAAAAAGTTCTGATGTCAGTTCTCAAAAGTATTAGACTGAGCTAATTTTATTTTACACACACACCCCCTACCCCCCCCAAAATATATTAAAAAATATATATATAAATATATATAAATAACATATATAAAATATATATGAAAATTATGAAGTATTCACTATATAAGGTTTGGAATTAACTAGGTCACTCTTACTCCCTATTTACCTCAGCATAACACATTCAGTTAGGAAGTAGTTGATTACAAATAGAAAATCCTGAACCAATAAAACACCATGCATTCATTCTAAATACACATACTACCTTTCCAAATTTCACAATCACCTGTTTTCTATTGATTTCTGCACTCCTTGAATGTGTATTTTCTTAAGCAATTTGCAAATGTACATTAAATCTGGTACATCAAACCCTATTAATCTAAGTTGTCACATTGGGTGTAGAATATGTGAAATCTATCAAAAAAATGTGAAAGAGAATAAAAAGATTTTGTCAAAGATGCTGAAAATTAAATACAAGTCTAGTCCTTATACAGTGAATTCTCTGCATTCATACAATGGAGCCTCTGGGCTTTACAGAAAACATTCATGACAAACAATAAGACTGATCACTCACATAAGTGTTTGGAAAGACTGAACTACCTGCTTGATCTGATCTTTATAGTTTAATCATTTACCAATTCTGATCACACTCTCCATTCTGATTTAAGTTAACAGGGGAACTCACACCACCTTCTACGAGAACAGGATGGGAACCAGCTTAAAGCTTCGGCTTTGCTGACTGAAGGACAGCTGGTCAGTAAGATGAAGTTAGTTGATCCATTTTATATTTCACCAAGATGTATTCTCCATTCCTCCCAGCTCTGAATCTGGGCTGGAGGACAGGTGGTGATTTCAGAGGCTTTGGGTTTAGTCACAGCAGCATTCTGGAGCCATGGTTATGTTCTTTGATATTTTACACTGCTTTAGATTAGAAAAAAAAATAGTGTCTGTTACATGGAAGTATTAAGTGTTGTGAGATGTTTGGTTACTATAATGGTTAACACCAGGGAGATAGATAATTTGATCTCAGGGAGCAGGCTGTAGAGTTATTTGTGTTACAGGGTGAAGTCAGTACTCTGGAGAATGGCATCTGCTGAAGCTCTTTAAAGGCAGATAAAGAAGGAGCAATGCATAATGTATTTTAAGAGATCCTTACATGTTAAACAGTGGTAATATATTATTCTGAGACGGAGTTTTGAATTTATAAATTCTTTGGATTTATATATGTTTTAAAGCCTTTTGATTCTACTTTTTATAATTAGACCAATGCAGCCTAAATATGCATAATAGAAAGTGGCAGAACATGCTAGCACACCTTTGGGAACATGACTGTGCATGACTGTTGCAACTTTATTTAGTCTCAGAAAATTAATGCTAACATTGATAAGCAACACTTACCACAAATTCAGGTCAGATAGTGCTTCTTTACCTCATCTAGAGAGTAGAAATCATTTCAAAGACTTACGTCTCCCTCTGTGCTGTGCTCAGAATCTTGAATTTCAGCACCCAAGGTACTCAGTTGCTAACAGTGTTTCCCCAGTGGAACATCAAATTAAGCTTCATTTTAATGCTACCTTACACGTGTACATGAGGTTGTGGTGAGAAATGAGTATAGTTTCATGTGACACCTTGAAAACTATTTTTTTTTTCTTGACAACAAGATTGGTGGCTATTTTAACTTGTCTTCCTTTAGAACTCTGATGGAAAAAATATATAAATCTCTTATTTGTTTTCAGCTCTATAAGAAGCAGAACACATCTTTCATGATAAATAATTTTTGAATCACAAATGGATTTGACTGGGTAAGCTCCAGAGACTTGTAGCAAGATACAGAGCATTTCAATCCTATGACATTGGTTTGAAATTAGCCCAGGTGAACAGAGAGCAAGAGTCATTTTCATCTAATGTCTGTTCAGCAGCCTACACAAAATGAGTTACCGGGGTTTAATTCATGCAGCTCCTTGGGCTCAAACAGCCACTTTGTAGAAACCAACATTAATGAGAAGTCAGCCTGAATTATGAATATGCACAGACAAACTAGTAGTAGTATGCAAAGTGATGCACATGGGGAAGGAACTGCTCTAACTAAATACACAGAAATGGACTCCAAATGACCACCAGCTATTCAGGAGTAAAATCTTGATGTCAGGGAGGGTAGTTCTTTGATATAATCAACTTGAAGTATGCAGCACAACAGTGATCAAAAAGGCAAACAGATGTTCAATAGTTGCTAAAAAGTACACAGAGAAAACTGGGAGCATTGTTGTTCTTCTGAATGAATCCAAAACGAAATCCTCACCTGGAGGTATTATTTCATTTTCTCATTGCCCCATTTTAAGAATACTGGAGACCTAGAAAAGTTCACAGTAAAGACAAGGGAACAATGATGGTGGTGGTGACTGAGAATGAAGAAAGATGAACTAGACAATTCTTCGACTTGGAGGAGTCAATGAAGATGCATGAAAAACTAGTGAACTTATGAATGGCTTGAAGAGGAAGAACTGTCATGGTTATCTATTTTTTTTTTTCCACATAGCAGAAGAACTAAAAGGCATTAAATGAAATTATTAGGCAGCAGGTATAAAATAAACAGATGTACTTTTTCACACTATATGTAATCAAATTATGGAAAATATTGCCACAGGATGTTACAAAACACAAATGTGTTTAGAAAGTGGTTAGATAGGTTCATGGAAGTAAAGACCCATCAAGGATTATTAGCAATGCAGCTGCAGCTTCTGGTGCTGCCCAGACTGCTGATACAAGGAGCTTCGAATACTAGCTTGAAGGAAGCATTTATCTGTGCTACCATTATATTTCCATTCTCCAAAACTATTTTTCTCCATAGGCTACTAGGTTGAATGGTATATCCATTTCTACAATTTTTTAAGAAGTCCTACTTGCCTTTTTTTTTTTTTTTTTTTTTTTTTTTTAAGTATGGCAAGTGTATTTATAAAGTACCCAACACGTGACCAAAATGAACACAGGATGCAAATTATTCTCCAAAAGCAAAATACCTCCTAGAGGTTTTTGTTTGTTTGTTTTAGGGTGTTTAATGTAACTGCTTTTTTTTTTTTTTTTTTATCATTAACTCAAATACACCATTATAATTGGCTCTTAATATGTATAGTGAGAAATATTTGGTGGATATATTGGAATGAATTTATTTGAATTTATAATTCAGGGCAGAAATATGTTTAATACTTAAGGGAAAAAAGGAAAATAATGTTCAGGATGTTTGCACTTTATGCAAATATATATATATATATATATATATATTTGCTTCAAATTCAACATCCTGAATATTCATCATGCCTGAAGGGCTCATCTCAAATTATCTTCTGTAGCATCCAGTTTGCTCTAATTTGGAGATGGATGAGAAATTCTATTCACACTGAGATTGTCCTCTTTATGGCATATGTAGGAATTGCCTATTATGACTTCTTTTTCTTATGTGTTTTCAAAATGAGAGTTGTTTCCTATGTTTATTATAGAGGAAGTTCATATTTTCTAACTATGTGGAAGCAGGTACGTATATAAACATTATGTATTCCTATTGTACTTCTCTTGTATTTTTTAGTTTATCTGAATAGAACAAAGAAACAAAAACAATTTAAATTGTTGTTGTGCTCTTGAATTTAAGTCTCTCATATACAAGCATCCTGCATTTTCTTCTTTTAAATTAATAGGTTGTGTTTTCAGTTAGTTTTCAAGCATCTAACATAAAAGTGACTGTATTTTGCTAAGGAACAAGCAAACAGTGCACAAAATGGACATCATTATAAGAGTTGCAAATGGATCAAGGCAATAGTTGAAGAAGCAAGCAGGACTGCTTCTGTAATTCAACCAATATGCTGGAACAAGCCTGGGATGCTTCAGCATGAAAGCCACAGAAATTCATATACATCATCAACACTACTGCTCAAAATCTCAACACATATACACTGATAACTTATATTCAACTAGGTTCAGGATGAATATGTAACTCTTTATATGCACAAATACCAAAGGAAAAGAAGGAAAAAATACTATAGTTTTACATGATGGGATTCATAAGAGCAATATAACTTGCCATTACTGTAATCAAATTTGAATGTCTGGATCACTACTGGACATGCTAGACTGAAGTTTTTTTGTGTTGTTTGTTTTTCTGTTATTTCTTTCTATTTCATTGGAAGTACTGTTACACATAATGACAAATGATATTTGGATCTGATCTTTAAACTCATCAGATACTGCCAGCTGTTCATCAAGACTGTCAAAATATATAGCTTATATTTAACACATTCATGGTTAAATTCTAACACTGAGTATTTACATCTCCTAGTCATCAAAGCATGAGGAACCGGAACCTTAGCCATATTTATGAAAGCTTCGAAAAAGTAGATCATTACCAAACTGGAGGCTCTTTCCATAACAGTTGTAAGACTAACTTAACTAATTGATAAAAAACACATTTAGGCTCTTGCTGAAATCTCTTCTACAGAGAAGTACTAAAGTCCTAGATCAAGACGAGGCAAAAACTTTATGTTGACCCTGAACAAATATCAATCCATTGGAG
The DNA here is from genome assembly GCF_964211825.1 of Aythya ferina. Lineage (NCBI taxonomy): Eukaryota > Metazoa > Chordata > Aves > Anseriformes > Anatidae > Aythya > Aythya ferina. The sequence continues at coordinate 14,932,771 of NC_140301.1, read as the reverse complement.
AATAAGTGACAGCAATCTTCCCTCTAAATCATGCACACAGTTTCAATTAGCTTCTCAAATAGCTACTGAGATGAAATTGTTTTAGACAACGATAAATTACACTTGGAAATTTTGCACAATCATCAAGCAAAAAGATTCAGTCAGTTTGACTATCATGTGAAGCTTTGCTTTCATAGAAATGCTGTTTTAGATTCCAGTCACCAGAGGCTGCAGGTCTTAGAAAAGAGAATGCAGATATTAATGATGTGAAGATGATGGATAACCCAAGCCAGCAGACAGCGACCACTGAAACATGCAGACTGGACAAGAAAAGAGTCAAAACCGGTTATGTGCCCATGCAGAAAGTTCATGGTTTGGTAAACATTAATTTGCATAGAGCTGCTCATTCTAAACCTAGCCTTGGATTCTCAATGTGTAAATCATTTATGGAAAGGGGTTAGTCTTTTCTCTCTATACACACACGCACACACACACACACACACACATATATATATATATATATATATGCACACACACATATATATTTTTACTAGAGAATATTCTGCAATCACTAATTCCTCCTGTGTGGACATGCTATCTCCAGCACATACATACACAGGTATTTGGCAATAAATTCCTTGCTTTAATTATTTGCATCCATTATAATATTTTTTTTACCTTTCATAGAATAAAATTTTTCTGGGTCTTGAATTATATTTCTCTCAGACTAAGATAATAATTCACATAACATACCTTCTTTTCTCCATTCTTTTTCCACAACAATTTCTTAGTTCCAATATATTTTTATGTAACCAGTCTTCAAGATTCTGATTGCTCCTTAAATATTTTTCACTAGATGCCTCATGCCATCCACTTATACCAAGTCATTCTTATTCTACTGAAATTTCCATAAGTTCTTTAGACTCATGACTACAAAGAATTCCTAAGACCTATGAAGACAAAATCTTACCTCACAGAGCTTAAGAAATGACAAAAAGCAATATGAAATAGGTAAAAACGTCAGCTTCCCTCAACATATCACTACTTGGTAGGGCATAACAGGCAGCTGTAGTTTTGGGATCCATTTCTGAAAGTGAACACGCAGCCCAACATCTGCACATTTAACCACAGAACAGAGAAACAGCTTGCATCAGTATTCACATCTTTCTGTATTTTCATATTTTTTTTCTGCCTTTGGTTAATTACGTTCCCCCTTGGATGTCTGACTAAAGCAAGATAATCTCTACTTTGCAAAGATTAACCCCATTAATACCAATTAATGCATAACAATAAAGGCTTCTAATGTTTTACAGCAGCAGAATAGGGAGGATGATGCAGAGGATTAGAGGGGTCACCTGTATCTTTAGTTTATGACATCTCATTAAATAATTTATAACAACCATTGAACATTTTATACTGAAGAAGATGTAAATGTTTAAGCAGTAGGATCCATTAATTGCAGTGGAAAGGAGACATTTCTCTCATATTGTTTAATACAGACTGAAAGAGGAAAAAAGCAAGTGGTACAGAGGTCCTAAGGGAAGCAAATGCTCAGAGACATACCTCCAGAACATGGAGTAGCCGGTCACTCTCCCACTACCACGAGGGACAATTATGAGTTATAGTTCATGTTTATTGTAAAAGAAAGTAAGTCAGGACCATATTCAGGCAACTGCCACATCACGTGGGACAGAAACAGCATTCGGACATTGTTTTAAGTGTTCAGCGTACACCAGCATCATTTTTTGCTAATCACACTCACGTTTGTGCCATACCAGCTCTCTGTTGGACCCATTTGTAATAAAGATGCTTATAATGCAGCTACTCTTCTGAGGAAGAGCATACACCACACTGGTATAACTTTGTAGGCAACATACATTTTCCTAGAACACTTTTAATCAAATGAATTCATACAGAAATCAGCCTTTGCTTCTTCATTTACAGAAAAAGATCCCTCTCTCCCCTACTTAAAAAAAAAAAAAAAAAAAAAAAAAAAAGTAAACTAAAAAAGGTAAAAAAAAAACACTTTTTTTTTTTTTTTTAAAAAAAAAATTTAAAAAAAAAAAAAAAAAAGAACATCAGGAAACTTTTCATCCTCTATAGCAATTTTTATCAACAGATCTCAAAAAGCCATCAGGAAACAAAAGCAAATCTACTGTCCCCACTTAAAGCATCCCAAGGTCAATGGTGAAATTCTATTTTCTTTGTGATTACTGATACTGATTATACTGTCTCAATTTCTTTTCATTTAACTCTAGTGATCCCAAAGAAAATCTGACCAATGTCAATGAAGTAATTTATTTTTTTTCAGAATATTTTTAAAATTATAATTCTATTTTACATTTAATTTGTATTTTTAAATACATGGAGGATTTTATTTTCATTTGAAAACAATTACATTCTTCCTAGCTCTCAAATCAATTCTTTCAAACTTTTAGTTAATTGAGAATGGGGTCTACCTGAGCTAGGAATCTCTACAAAAATACTGACTGCCCTTGTCCCAAGGCCTTTACAAGAGACATCAGAAAAATAGAAGAGGCAAAAAGCTGAATCTTCATTATTCTACGTTTACAGAATGAAGTTATGAAAATAAGAAATTCAAATATATTTTTTTAAACAGTGCCATAAATTGGATTCATAAATGTACCCATATTTAATTTTCATTTATCTTGAGCATACCCACACTTATATTCCCCCTCCTCTTTTTAAGGGGTTTACTCCTTGGATTATTTTCATAGGAAAATAATCTCATTGGATATATTAACATTTTATTATATTTTATTTTTTTTTTTTTTAAATGAACAACCATTGAATTACTAGTCTTTTTTTAAAACAACTTTCGAGTACAGAAGTCAAAAACGTATAAATGAATGAATGCATATTGAAAACCTTAAGAAATATACTTCATATGTTTCTTAATATAAAATATTCTTGTGGGGACATAGACTGTAAGAGTATTTTTTTTCTACTGTACAAAATGTTACTTTTAAAAAGCAAGAAATAAAATAGGTCCTTGCATATTTGATAAAAGCCAATTAATCTCTAGTCAAGTGCTCTGTTACACTCCTCTACATCTGCCACCCTCATATTCTCCTGGTATATTATTCTTCTTCCAAATATCTGAGAATATATCAGGCATAAAAGCTTCTGCTTGGGGGAGTTTATGTAAGAGGGTGCTAGTATCAGGAACACCTATGGTTAGTGCATTTTAATAGCTATGTTAATTATACTGAACTACGTATATAAATATAGCTGACTATATAAAGGATTTCAAACCTGGCTGAGGGCTAGAGACGATCTTTTTTTTTTTTTTTTTTTTTCTTTCTTCCCAGAAGTAGTTGAACAAATTTAGAAGCAGATAATGGTATCACCCTGTGAAAAAAGTCACCACAACCCTAATTCACGTTACTTACCAACAGTTTTTGTGTTGGTGAGCAAAATGACAGAAAATCTAGAAAGAGGAGTTCTAAAGGAGTCCTCTTTCCCTTTCCCGCCCCACTTCACTTTGTTGAGCTGCTGCTGCCAACACAGGTGCACTGACTCAGCGTTCCTATGGCTCCCACACATCCTGCCTGCCAGTTGCCAGGTAACAGGAAGGGGTTCGTCAGCCAGTCCCAAACTGGCTCAATGGCTTGGGCAAGAACTTCTGTAATTTGTTAAACAGCAAATACAGAAATCAAAATTTGTGAGCTGATAGCAAAATTGCAACTCAAGGATGTGTTGCTTTCTGTGGAAGCACTTTTTTTTTTCCAGTCAGAATAGAGCCGTGGTGTGTTTACAGTATATTCCACAGGGATATCAAACCAGAAAGCCATCTACAAAAATAATAAATAAATAAAAAAAAAAAAGCATTATCTCCTACGTGAACATTATGTACCCTCTCAGCATTTCAAGAGACCATTATGTACAATGTGCTATTCAATAGCTAATACGTCAAACATGCTTTAAAACTTCAAATATAGTAAGAAAACACGTTTGTGTATATGCTCATATTTCAAAGAATATCTCAAAGTACTGTGGAAATAGAGAAATAATGGATGTGTACATAGTCGTTTTACTTCTAGCAGACTCCAGAAACAACACTGTTTGAAAAAAGTAAAAGGGAAAACATGTACATGTGTTTAAGGATATGTCAGCCTCTCACAGTAAGTTTGCTCACAGCATATCTTTGCCATTATAACTGACATTACCTTTATGCCACAGACATAGATTATTAATCTCTTTACTACCCATTCTATAGTTACAGAAAAGGATATTTTTTACCCACTAAATGATCCAGCTGAAGATTATATACAGTTACACACATCCTGTTCATCATCATCTCCTTTTCCCTCAGAGCTACTTTCTTCAAAACTGATATCTGATTTTACCACTTCTACTCATCATTTTACTTTCTAACCCACAGCATAGAGACCCTTGCCTCTGTCCCAGCCTTCCACTTTTACTTCAGACATTTTCTTAAAAAGACACATTTTTCCGAAAGACTTATAGCCTGAGGTTACCCCCTTGCTCTCTCCCAGAGACATGTTAACAGATCTTATGACAGTTCAAATTAGACAGCTGCTGGCAATCACAAAATTTGTAAGAGGTGTGCTAAAATAGCCTAACTGAGGCCTATTCTTAAAACAAACTCTGGTCAAACAATTACTCTGTGGATGCATGTCCATGCCCCACAGACCAATTGTTTGACCAGAGTTTGTTTTAAGAATAGGCCTCAGTTACCATGACTGAGGAATGAAAAATTCTGAGTGTGGCAAAAAAGGTGCCTACATGGCAAGGACAGAATATTCTTATCTCGAAGAGGAGGTTTCTAAGGGGAAAAACAACTGCCAGAAATGTGAGGAAGCTATGTCTGTATATGTCTGTAACCGCAAGTAGGGGGAACATAAACTAAAATAACCTTTAGGCTTAGCCAATCAGTAAGTGACTAATAGGCATAATTATAACAATCTGTATAAATATGCGCTATCCGGACAATAAAGAGAACTAAAACTATGCTTTACCACTCATATGGAGTCAGCTGCATTTGTTCCCTCTGCCGCGGCCTAAGAGCCCTAGTCACTTAATCACCTCACAACATCATCTCTCTTTACAAAAAAATCCCTTTGACTCCATTAGACTCTATTCTCTGATTGTTCATCAAGAAGACTAGCAGTGACAGTCTTTCCAGTTCCCAAACCTGGATTCAATACATGCCACAATAAGGAACCTGGCCAAAATAGAACATGGTGCTCCTCCTGAGTCCTCTGTAGTATTCATATTACATGAATAGCAATGATGCCAAACACTATATAATTGTTATGTAAGTCCTGTGCTTGGGATTACATTTGCATCCTAACAGTTGAAGATACTATAACTGGCAAAAATAACACTACTGCACTGCTGACACTAGCAAACATCTTCAAGTCCCAGAAATCTGGTCATCTGATCATACCAGATTTAGCAGAATCTAATATTGAACATATTGTGATTTTAAAATGTGCAATTTTATTGACTCTACCATCTAAATCCAGCTCATGTATCCTCCAATGTCTTTAAATTAAAACCAAGCACAGCCCTGTCCATGTACTATAAGTAAATAAAGGACCAAACAAAAACAAGAAAAGAGAGAGAGATGCAAAAAATGACCAAAGAGAGAGAGAGGGGAACAGGGGAACAACCCCCCCCATGCACACACACAGTAAAAAAAAACACACCCTGTCATTTGAATTGTTTCTCTGTGCTTCAGATATGACCCTGAATAGCAAATTCTGGTCTGGGAATGATGTAATCTGTCCGGATGATTACAGTTGCCAAGGGGATCATGATGCAGAGTTCTCTTATCCTGGAGGTGTATAATTGCAGGTGCTCAGAAAAGACATGAATGTCTATCCAGCTTTCGACGATGTTCTATGATCTGCCTTATTATATCACAGAAAAAGAAAGAACAGAGCAAAATTAGAAATGAAAATTTACAATGCAGAAAGTGGATGGTAATGTATCGAGCGTCACATGAGACATGGATTAGATCCTCAAGTAGCGAAGCTCATGTGACATGCCCAACATTCTGAGAATCCAGATGCAGAACATGCGTCACCATCAAAACATCACAAAGGGAGCAACAGCATACAAGTTAGGAAGTTCTTGTATTCACTTCTCCATATGCAGATTAGGTCATCATCTGGTATTGCCTGGGTTCAGCATGGACAAACCACCAACCTCTGAACAAAACTTCAGCAGTCCCCAGGGCAAGGTTTTGCCTGAGTGGAATGTGAAGGGCTATGTAAATAAGGAAAGTATTTTTTACTTATATGCCATGGATGCTTGAGTGTTTGTGACTCAGACCAACATAGGTGTTTCTAACTCCAGTGCAGAAACCTGCCAAAAGATTTACAGAAGCACTGTGCCAACATGGTGATTTCACTACACTTTTTTGGGGGACTTCTTTTTAAATTTTTGCTTTTCTTGAAATAAAACTTATCCAAACACTATGTCACTGATTTCTGTTTCCAGAACATCCATAAGGTGTTGTGAATGAAAGCAAACCCCAGTCCAGGTACTTTCAAAACATAATTGATGAAACAGACACCTGATATTAAACTGTTTCTCATTTGGATCTAATGAAAAAGCCTGCATCTCTTCAACCAAAATCTCCATATCATTCTCTTTATCATATGCATGGAATGAAAGTACTAATCTTTAAATTTAAGCCATACATCATGTGTCCATCATGTTCTGGACATGGAATCCACCATAATATATAACGTAAGGTAGCTAATGGGTAAATTTCACATAAAGTACTGTCAAAAGTCACTGTTAAGTAGTAACATAATTCTGAGATAACTGACATCATCTCAAAAGTGAATTTACTAAATCCCAAAAGAGTACTGTTTCTTTGCAAGGGGAAAAAAAAAAAAAAAAAAAAAGACAACAAAAAAAAAACTTACAAACTGATCAATCAAACCTTATATAGTCAACGAAAAGACTTCCAGCAACTTCCAGTACTCCACCACAGCTACAAGCCCAGATTAAAAATACTGCGTATTCAATCTTGTTTTCTGAAAACAGATGTATGAGAGCGATGACATCATGCTTTTCATGTTAAGAATAAAGTCTGAATACTATGTTCCTGTAAACTGAAGCCATTTGCTAGTTGAACTGTGCATAAAAAAAAAAAAAAAAAAAGAATTTGAATGAATAACTTCCTACAGGCAAGGCTTTGTAACGGTTCAGTGGGTTGTTCAAGCTGGATACCTGTTTTGAGCTCAGAGGAACTTACTTTAAATAATAGCAGATTTTGCTATCAAAAGTAAATATTCTGGGAGGACAAGTTCATGTTCTTTTTATTTATTTATTTATTTTTGTCTCCACAGAAACACTGTGACAAATTAAATTCCATTGACAACAAAGAAATTAAACCAACCAAAACAAATTAAAAAAAAAAGTAAGAAAAAGAACCATAACACTTAAAATTCCTGTTAGGCTTGGGACAACATGGGATGAATTTTGCATGAGGGCTAATGTTTTCCTTCATGACATATGAAAGCATTAGCACATCCCTCAGCATGATTCAGCTCTCTCATCAAGCCATTAAGTTATATAAATATTATATCTATTTAATTACTTTGCTAAGGATATTTGAAGGTATATATATACACACACACACACCTTTGAAGGTGTATATATAGTCTCCAAAAAGCACGTTTTTTAAAAGAACAAATAAATAAATAAGCTCAAATTGCCATTTCTCATTTACAGTGAAAATTTTGAGCTTACTTAGCAGCAAAGACCTGCAGGTTTGCCCCAAGAGCTTTAGAAACTTAAGTGGAAAGCATTTTCCACTGCACGTGCTGTGTATGAGAGATAAGGATATTGTACTTTGTTTCACAGAAGATGTTTATGAATGCAGTTTCTCACAGACATCTACATGTTCACAATCAGATTCCTCCCAAAGAGGCTCAACTATCAACCTCAGATTAATTAAACATACAAGACAACAAACCTAATCTATGTGAGTGCTTTTCACGCTAGTGCTCTTCATTAAAAGTCTCTAACTGTGATCATTTTAGTTACACACAGGCAACTAAGAACAAGCATCCCCATTTTTGGGGAAAGTTAGCAAAGTCCAGTATTCTGAGAGGAAAATTTACACTGGGGAAAAAACAAAACAAAACAAAACAAAAAAAACTCACTTCATACTTTTTCATCATGATGCCATCAAACTTAAACAGGGAATTAAACCAAAAATGAGTATTTTGGGACCCACTAGTTCCAGTTTTAACAAGAAAAATACAAACCCATCTGCTCTGGAAATCTTGACTTTCATATGCCTTTTATTTCTCTCAGTGTTTATGCTGCTTGCTTCCCGGACATGAATTCATGCTTTCAGATCTTTCCACCTTCTCTATGACCCCATCTTTCATCTTTGATATCCTAACTTTGTACTTCAGAAAATGGAGCTGGAAAATAGCATACCACTCATGAATTCAGAACATTCTTGAGCACTCTTTCCTACAATCTGCTTTTCAAATATCTAGTAACAGGCTACCCAAAATAATCATGTGAATGCAGCAGTCCTAGCAAGCCTTTGTTCCATTTGGTTGTTACTTCCCAATGGTATGTTGTTTTCCTATTTAATATACAATTATTTGTTCTCACGTATGTATCAGAAATTATGTTTTGCAGTGAACTGATGAGTGAAACTCAAACTGAGTGAACACTAATCATAGACAATTCAAGCCATATTAGTTCACAGAAACTAAAGTTGCACATGAGCAAAATATATATGTTTAAACAGCAAGACGGTGATTTGGTAGTGGGATGAAGAAAAAAATATTAAAAAAAATCAATGACTGTAGGGAAACCAGATTTGATGTATGTGTTGTATGGAACCACACTCTCTTTCTCTTTTTCTTTGCAATCAAATCCATGAATTCCAAATCAGTAGGGAATATCTTAAAATGAACAAATTGAAGTATTGGAAACCAAGCTGTAATCTGTTTTCTGCAGACTGGAAATTTTAATTCTTGAAAATCCTCCCCAACCTCCAAATGAACTTTATTCTATGCACTTAAGATCCATTCTTTTAATTTTTTTGAAGCAAGCATCCTCATGACAAGATGAAAACTTGGAATCTATGCAGCATTTGTAGAAATGGATAGCAGCCTTCATCACAGCCTTGGTCTGGCTCTACCTTTCTCTGGACTCCAACTGCAGACTGTGGTGCTGGGAAGTACTTCAGGGCATGGAAGTAAGTTTCAATATACATGGCATACATAGCTAATAAAAAACAAACAAACAAACAAACAAACAAACAAAAAAACCCCACTTTTTTCTTGTTATTTGGACTATAAATTCGTCCTGGCTTTATTGCTGGAAGTCATCATGCAGATGACTATGTAGAAGTCATCTATGAAGATGACTATGTATTCAAATAAATATATGAATATAATTTACTGATTTTCAATCAGAGGTGAATATGGCCCTTTGCAGCACAATTAAGTTACAGAGTACTTCAACTCTTTTAGGTTACTAATACTTTTTGACAGGTGAGCTTCACTTTTTCTTCTGTGTTGCAACAGAAGTTATTCATTGGCAAATATATGCACTTTAATTTAGACTATATACTCTAAAACATAAGAGTGTGTTAATAATTTTAGTGGCTTGAATGCATTCTGTTGGCTATTTATTCACAACTGAAAATTCAATCTCTTGTGTATGGTCTCACAATTCCCATTTGTTTCTTCAAATAATTATAATTCAAATGGTACTTAAAACAAGCTCAATCTATTTCTTTATCTACTTTTTGTGATAGACATTGCATTGAGTAATGCAATATAATTGTGTTATTTCAGGCAATATAACAGTTATCTACCACAAAAAAATAATCAAGCAATTTAAAATGCGGTTACGGTTGCCTGAGCAGCCAGATTCTTATTTTAAAAGAACTGGCTGTGTAACCCTGAATATATATATATACTTATTTTTTTAAGGGAAAATATCTTGCTATGCAAGTATTATTTTGGGGAGGGGTTAAAAAGGGTATACAACACTGTTCTCTCTCTCTCTTTTTTTTTTTTTTTTTTTTTTTTTTAGAGCCAAGAATCCAACCTGTGGAATTTATTTGTTAATTTACTATGATACTTTGAGAAATACAAGAAGCAGTTAATAAATCCTACAGACAAGGAAGCAGTTGGAGAAGGCTGGAAGACAGATGATAGTTATATCAAGAAGAGCATGTTCTTCATAGAATAAGTTTCTTTATATAGACTTCACAGCCAGGCCTGAGGCACTGAATCCAAATGAAATTGATTGACATCATATACACCAACCATCAAGTTAGAAGCTGCAACTTAATCTACCATGTATTTAAGGTTCTGTCACTCAGACTCAGACCCATCCTGCCCTGTCCCTCCTCCCCATCCCACCCCCTTTCTTTTTTTTTTTTTTTTCTTTAAGTGTTTAAGAAGACAGAGCCAGCTGTAGCAATATCAGGTGTTAAAATTTGATTCTGGACTCTATTAAATAAAGTATCACTATCATATCAGGTAGCCCAATACTATTAGTTTTTTTTTTAGAACATACGAATGTAGGTTGTAGAACAAGGATGTAGATTGCAAGTCTCTTTCTCCTCCTACATCGATTTCCATTTGACTTTCACACCTGATTTCCTACAGGCTTCACTGTGTGGAGAACCATATTTGCCAGCTTCCTAAGACATGTGCCCAATACCAGGATGTGCTCTTTCCCTTTAAGCCACAGTCTTCCCCACCTGTCACCATTTCTGACTCAGGACATGCAGAGACTCTTGACCTCATGAAGAACACCTGCAGCTCTCAGCAGGAAGAAGGGAAAATGAGAACACCATCTGTCTGTTTGTCTGTCTGTCTACACATCCACCTACTGATCATCGCCAGAGCTAGAAGCTCAGGAGACCTCAGCTCTGAAAAGAGAACTGCAGCAGAAGGCAAAACCAACACGAGCTGACATCACAGGACTAGGCAGCAACCAAGCAGGCACCAAACAGTGTTAGATATCCTGTACCTCAAAAACATGATTCTACTGAAGTACAAATATATTGTCCAGCACCAAGCAATAATCCATCACAAATGGCATGATTGCATCAGACTGGTATGTAATGAGACTACCTAACCCAGTATGCCCACTATCTGCAGCAGAGACAATTCTTTCCTTTGCATCATACCAACCACACATCACCTGCTCCCAAATCCTTTTACAACCTATTTTATGTAGCTAGCTTTCTCCTCATAGTTTAGTTACAGTGAAGGTCCCTTTTCTCACAGTTCAGTAACCACAGACCTCTGAGCACTGCTTGTTCTTCTATATTGACTGGGACATTTTTCATCATTACAAACTTAATTATATCAGAGTAGTTTAAATCAGCAGCCCCCCAAATCCTCAAACTCCATAACTGTAATGAAAATACAGTTCCTTCTGATATTTCACAAAAACCACTGAATTTTTATTTTCTGCTTAACAATACCATGAAAGTAAATCCTGTTCTTCCCTACAAAACTTCGTCCTTGTCATTTCTGTCTTAACGCAGATAGACGGCGACAACAGCAAAATCTTACTTGCTTATACATTACTTTCTACAGTCAAAATATATATATATATATATTAACTTTCCCATACAACTCATCTCTTCTAACTTAAGAGTCATAACATTGATGAAAATATTTTATTAAATGACATAATAATGTTTTATTAGTGATTTTTAATCTGTTGCAAAAATATTTTTCTAGGATGAGATAATGCTGAAACTTTTATACTTTGTCTTGAGAAAATAACTCTGAGAGACAAACTTCTGGTACCTCAGAGAGCATCACTTAAACAATTATGCTAATTATAGAGGACCAAAAAGTAAGAATGTCCAGTGGTACCTCATTAGATATGCGTTATTAATTGGTCAAAGAGAATTTCATTGTATTTAGTTGTTTCTACACATAAGTTTGTCTCTATATTTTTTTGACATTAGAACTATTTGCTAGCAGTAATGATGTAATAAGACTAAACACCAGACAAAGAAACATTTCAATTCCTAAACTATTCTGGTTATGCAAGATTTACTTTCAATGACTGTACCTCCTAATACTTATTTATTCTTAAATATAACAATATTATGATTTAAAATATATATACTCTTCATAATCACACGCACACTCTTCAGCATTTATATTTTCCATTTACCCTCAGCCTTTCTATTTCAGAAAGAAAAAGAAAAAAGGAAACATGCAGTTAGCTTTGCTCTTCAGTTCTCATAAACTGTAAGAACGCAGCAATGTTTCGGTTGCTAACACTAGCAAGAGAGTACATCTTTTCATTTGAATGCTAGAGTTAGGAAATATTTATTTTTATTTTGTGTTCTTTTTTAATTGAGAGATCAGTGCTGAATTTTAAAAACTGATTCTGTAACATACTGTTCTGTTCTATGTTACTAATACACCGTTGAGGAAGCAGTTGCTTGAAGAAATGTATTAAAGGGATGTATTCGACCTTAATTAAAGGAAGGGAACTCAAGGTACTAAAAGAATTATGTTCAATCTTGAACAGTAATATAAAATAAAGAAATAACACCTTTTTGATCAAATGATTTGTCAGCAATGAGAGATTTATTTAATGCCAAGAGTACGGACACAAACTTGGTATTACTGTTTCCACATTTTTTTTTTTTATTATTTTTTTTTTTTAAGAAAAAGTTGATACAAAAATATTGATATATTGTAGGACATTTATACCATATATATTGGGGCCTAGAAGTAAGTAAAGCATTCACACAGTAAAAGGGAAAAGAAAAAAGATTACTTTCTACCTGTGCTACAACATAATTCAACTGGTCTTTGTCTCAGACCACTCCATTCTAAAATAGATATTATACTTCTTGAAAAAGAATAAAAGACAGCCTGAACTTTCAGATGAATATAACAAGACCACTCCTGACAGTAATATCATTGAAGATGATTTGAAAATTTTAAACAGAAAAGCCAGGTATTTTTAAATATATGTATATAGACTAAAATAATTAGCCTTCTAAATAGATAATAATAAAGAGAATTTAAACTAGAACACTGTATACATTAATCTCCCTCCCCTCACTGGAGGTCTCCTTAACTGCTATCAGCAAACTCTGTGTGCTTCCTCTGAGATGCCAGAATTTATTTATTTATTATTATTTTTTACACCACAGAAAGGCAAAGCTTAATGCTGCTTTGCTGCAGGACCTCAGCAAATTTCTTCCCCTTTCCATCTGTAGCCTCCCCTCCCCAAACACTCCCAGCCACTCCATGGGATGAGCATTTCTCCTAGTGGCTGAGGTCCCCCTGTTCATGTCACTTGTTATGTAAAGTAGCTCACAAATTAGGAAGAAATAACTCAGGCAATTTTTATCATAATTTCCCTCCTTTTACAGATAATGATGAGGAATATTTCCAGTAAGTGTTTGTAAACTTATGGAAGATTTGCTGAAACAATAAATAACAGCAACTCCTCCTTACCCCTATAACCATGAACACATACTCTGTTCACACATTTCCTTCAGTCAACTCCTAGCTCCTTAATGTTACATTCCTTTTCCATAACTGTTTTCTGCCCTTTAATTGAATCAATCTTCCTGAAGATAGAACACTTTACAGTCCACACCAAAGATAAGATTAGATAAGATTGAAAAAGATAAGGCTGAATGTGATGTTAAGAATAAAAAAACACAACAATCTGCAAAAGTTTACTTACTCAGGAAAGTCTTCCTCTTGGTGGAAGAAGGAAAGCTATTTTCTACAGCTTCCCCAGGTGAAATGCATCTCACCCCCACTCTGAGTGCTGCTCATCACTTATGATTGCTTCATACAGCTGTGCATGTAACCCTTCACTTTCTTCCTATAGAATAGAAAATGTGGTCTGTTTTACCCTTTCTTCCAAAGCAAATCTCTGGGAAAGCTACAAAAGAACTGAGGAGTGTATTGCAGAATTTGTTTACATCTCACACAATCTGAATGTGCTGTTACAGTCCACAGTTGTTGTCAGTGATATCACAGGTGTGCAACATACACAACATAACCTTCAAGTAGCACCACCAAATCATGCATTTCTTTTATTTGAAGATCATCAGTGAAGATAATTTCCATTACCATCCTCAAAGAGAATCACTGAATGCTTAAGAAACACAAGGAAAAAATCCTACCTCAGCAAAAACCAGCAAGAGAAGTAATGACCAGCTTTTCAACTGCTTTTTGTACTTTTGTTTCCCAACGCACCTTGCAAATGGGGAAGCTGTTTCAAAAGGTCATAAAAAGACTTTTTTGTTTTACACGGCAATCACATGTACCATTGCCAAACTACACAGACATTCACCTTCTTCCACTTTCAGATGCCTAAACTAGAGTACATCTAAGTGCCTGGTGAAGGGTCTTACCTTTTTTCCCTAGGCTATACATAAGGAAACCCATCCTCCCCTCTTTAGGTTCTTTGACTTTCATCTTAATTTAATAGCTAAAGTAGCTGTGGTAACCCAACTTGACAGTCAAATCGTTCAGTGCCCTATGTCTTCATTTAAGCCATTTCACAAGAAGGTGGAGCCAACTAGAGAGCAGATCCTCCAGATTCACTACACTGTTTCCAGAGGGTTGACTCTTACCTCAGGGATAGCAGGTGCCTATCCCCACCAGAACTTTTGCCTTGGTGAAAGCTTTTTGTGTCTTAGTTTCCTTCTCTGCCAAGCACATCATCAGACAGATAGTTCCAGGTCCAGTATCACGATGCACACAATGGAAAATGCACTGCATCTCCACTAAAGGGAATTCCTGAATAGCATCAGAGCCACAAACCATGTATGTATATACCCATGTTTATATTTATATCTATATATGTATATTTATATACAACAGAGGAAAGTATGGGATTTATATTTATTTTGAATCTTTTGTGTCTTGAAAGATCTATTTCTTCTTATATATATACATATAAAGTATGTATAAATTATATATATAAAGAAGAATATGTATATATATTCCCCCCATGGGCTCTTTACACAAATATTTGGATTCACATATGTCCTGGGAGCAAAATCACCAACTTCTTTCTTCTTGCCGTTACTTGTGCCATTCCTTGGAAGATGCCTGAGAAAAGAAATGGAATAAAGAGAATTAATCTTATCAGTTAGGATTGCAGAGAAACATTGGAAGTTACCATAAAGGACTGTCAGAGAGCAGTTAGTATCTAAACAATAGATATATAGTGACAACTCATTTACTCTTGCATAACTTACCCTCCAAAGAGAGGATCTTAGCTATCAGCCACTTTGCAGCTACACTGCTTGTAGAGCTCTTGAATTAAGACATACAATGCTATCCCAAGGCCAAATTCAGGAGGAAGAGATATTATATTTATTACCCCATGATTTGTATACTGTGGTCTATTTGCAAAGTGTCTAATAGAGTTTGTATCTCAGAGAAAATATTCTTTCTGAGAACTTGCATTTGTCACAGAAGACTGGTTGCATGGGAGCAGATACAGAAACTGAATGCTTCTCATCCACTGTGGCTGCATCCTTAAAGTCAAAGCTGCAATGCTGTCACAGTAAAGCAATGGGAAGAATGCGATTCTCAGCCCAGCAATTCTCTTAGGGCATAAATAACATTTAAAAGAACAAAATAACACCCTCTACTGAACCATTAAAGAAGCATGTCAGGTTTCAACTTTAAAATTAAACTAAACCAACAGACCACTACCACTAGATTAGATGCCATGAATCTGCACAACTGTAAAATGTTGGCATTGTTTCTAGTAAGGGGCCTCCATAACCATGCAATCAGTACTTCACAGTCGTTTTAAAAAAAGACACATAGTTAACTGTGGTCACCAGGAAGAAAGTCCATATAAAAACAAGCTGATCTGATCCGTCAGTGATGCTGATTGAATATCAGTCTTGCAGCATCTCCATCAACTGTGCACAAAATATGATTTCAGAAATCTAAATCAATAAAGTTCAGAAATTTTAAATATGAAAACAACTTACTAAAAGCCCAAGCTTCCTTGTTACTGAGGTTGTAAGACAATCTTTAGAGGATACAAAGAGCTCTTCTATTCCAAGATAGCATCTTCCCATTTTAAGATGTACACGAGATGAATTATTTCACACCATTCAGGCTGTTCTGCTGGTTTTCTGCAATCAAACCCCAATAAGCCTGGAAAGTTTGAGTTTAGGGGATTTTGCTGTTAAGACTTGAAACACATTCTGGACACTTCCATTTAAAGGCAACACTTTTTGTGGAATAAACATACCCAAAATTTTCAGGTACTCAATTAAAGGAATGATACAACCAAATAATGCTGCAAGGGTACTGACTTACTAAACATAATAAACATCATAATAAACACAAATAATATACATAATGAACATAAGCACTGCCATGAAGTTAGGGAGGACATATAGAAAGGCGACTCATATTTATGTTCTACTACAGTGTGTCACAGAAAAAATACGTAATGAAAAGAGACAGAGCTTTTGAGAAAATATGTTGACTGAAAACTCAAGATACAGGAAAAGACTAAGATTGTAAAAAGAGACAAGGAAAAAGGCTTCAAATCTATAACATAATGAAATCCATAGAAAATTAATTTTGACAGTGCTGGAAAATATATCCAAAAACTAAGGAATCATGAAGAAAAAAAAAAAAATAAGAAGGATCTAATTGGTCTTCCTAGTCTTTGTGACTGAAAAGTAGAATGAAATTAAGAAAATGGCAAGTACATATAAAAGTTGCATATTGACAAACTTCATTGTAGAGTCAGGATTTTTATCATCCCATTTTATTTGCTTTTTTTCTATTTGTTTGTAAAAGCAAGAAGAGGCGACTTAAAATGAAAAGCAAAAGTAAACTACCAAATGACCAGGGGTTTCTTTTTTTCCAAAATTCTAATACCGGTGGTATTACCCAGCCAAAAAATAAAATAAAATAAAAATTATATCCCCAGTTGAGTGGATGAAGTAAAAATAAGCCTCTAAGTTTCTAATTAAAAATAATCTATTACTTAAATAATCAAAGAAGATAGAAAGTTGTACTAAAGTAAACATTTCACTAATAACATCCTTGCCTTTTCTATGCATTTTCTTCCAAATTCATTTTAAGGGACCAATTTTAAAATCAGCAGAAGCTAATGTTAAAATGATATTTACATGCAGAAATTTCCAATTGTGTGATCCCAGCATACAAATTTCTACTTTTTCTCTTGGTTGGGAAACTATTTCTACTGATAAATAAGAACAGTTATTTTCAGGCTTTCAACTTAATTCTATCTCTAGCTACAGTAACCTTGTAGTGTTTTAGTACAATATCTAACATCCTAAATAGTCCTCTGAGACCGGTTTGACCCACACAAGGATAAGGACTTCTGTTTTATTACTTTTAAAATAATTCCTCAGACGGTTTTCAAAATGATTTATTTAGAATGCATTCACCAGTGTATTTAACTATTATCCTGTTATACCAAGAATGGTATAACTGAAATGAAGAAAAAAATGAAGGAAAGAAAAGAGCTTCTCACTCCTTTTCATCTTCTTTCGTCTCTGTCTTTTCCCTTCCCTTCCCTTCCCTTCCCTTCCCTTCCCTTCCCTTCCCTTCCCTTCCCTTCCCTTCCCTTCCCTTCCCTTCCCTTCCCTTCCCTTCCCTTCCCTTCCCTTCCCTTCCCTTCCCTTCCCTTCCCTTCCCTTCCCTTCCCTTCCCTTCCCTTCCCTTCCCTCTTTCTGTAGTGTTTACTTATTTTTCAGGATTCTTCTCTCCCCTCTGTACCACTGCATTTTATTTTATTCATCCTTGCCTGGCTCAGCAGCTCTTTATTATTTCACTATTGTGTTAGGTGGGCCAAGGCTTCCTTTTCAGTGAATTGATTGCTTCCCCATAGAAGTGTCAAAAATTAGCAGGGAGATGAAAAGAGAAACACCCAGAGCCAACGCTTCCAGGCAGAAAGAAGAGGTGACAGTATTTCCAACAATAATTGCTCAAATCCATCCTGATGAAAGCACTACTGACGTAAGCAATAGAATTTATAAAAAAGAAAATAAGCAGTACAAATAATCTCTGTCATTACATCTGAGTAAAAGCCATGGCACTTATTGGTGTCTCTGCTTTATTCAGTCTGATAAGACCTTGATGACTTTGCAGAGTCAAATAGATAAATTGTTCTTAACAAACAAACAAAGGAAGGAAGGAAGAAAAAACAGGGGGAAATGCTGTCTGTTTAGGCATTTGCTTTCTAGGAATGATCAGTGAGCATTCCTATTTATCATCCAGGCAGCAGGTGATCAAACATAATCGTACATACAAGATTAAAATAAAAAAATACATGATTTATGTTACTACTTTGCAGTATAAAATAGGAAGTAGTTGTTTAGAAGTTAATGGACTTAAACACCCAGTACCCAGGCCTTCAGAAGCTCTACTTAGTGTTACAACACTGACCTTTTTGTCTGTCCCATTGACCACTGGAATTCAGTCTGAAGACAGGATGGAGAGATGAGTGCCTTAGGAAGACAGCTTCAAAAAATGACAGTTGAACAGTGAGACAGAAATGGCAAGCCAAGAAGGGCAGGGAAAGGGAAGACAGTGGGTACTGTCAAAAACAAAACTCAGATTGCACTGACTCAGCTCTGTCAACTATCCATCCTTTTGAGGAAGTAAATGAGCACATTAAATCAAATTGAATTACACGTTAAAGAATTAAGTTAGTCATAGGGGTTGGATTAATTCAGCGGTCCACTAACTCCAGTTTCATTTTACTAGATCATCTCCCAGCAAACTTATTCTGTCTTTCCCTATTTTTGCATTTGTTCTTTTACTCCATTTACCTCACCTGTAAAATCACAGACTCACATTTTAATTCTACACACATACAGACCTGTACATGTATAGCATTCAGGTTTCTTTTCTTTTTTTTTTTTTTTTTTGGTAATTTAGATGAGTTTAACTGAGTTACTGTGAAAGGCACAGAAGTACTTTTCAAGTTAACAGAATTCAAAATTTCCTACCAAAATAAAATACAACTGCAATTTATGTTTTAAATATGATGAAAGTATAACCCATACAAAACCATATTCTTCAAACTCATCTGTGCAGCATATATTACTATTGCACAACAGAATCAAAGAAATTGAGGAATCTTTCACTGTACAAGCCATTTCCAAACTAAGGAAAGCCCCAGAGAATATTAAACATGAACCTGCAGTGAATGGAGCTTAGATATTAAAAGAGAATTGCCTTGCAAGGCCTGTCTGAGAAATTGTTCCAGAGCTGAAAGTCCAGATTACATCATTCATGTACTTCAACATTTAAAATGAAAACAGAAATCTGTGGATAGGGCAGCCAGAATACTTGAACAAGATGAATGATACAGAAAGTTGTTCAAATTTTTAAGTTTGCATATAGTATTAAAAAGATGTAAAGTTTATCTAGGATGTCTGACTTACACTTCTTGCTGTAATCAATCCATCTTACTGATACTTTCAAGTTTAAAACAAAAGTGTTCTGATATCTTCTAAAAAGGATATATATATATTTTTTTAAACTAGTTTTCTACTTTTGCATAAGATTGGATTTTCAAAGTTCTCAAAATGACAGACCTTATTTTCCTTTTACTTACTGTAAAAAGGATAGTCATAAAATAATCATCTGATGATGTCATCATTTCAGTACCTCCTTGTCATTTCAAAATTGAGTAATTCACTAGAATTACAGTATAGGAAAGATTTTTTCACTTTTAAAAGCCAGGCTTCACTGATTCAGTCCTTTTGAGATTACTCAAATTACACTCTGAGTATAAGTTTATAAATGTGTGAAAGGAATTAAAACAAGGCAAATTGAAAACAGTATTTTGTTTAACAAATCTCACCTAGGGAAATCTCAAATTATTCTTATGGAAGTAAATTGCATGTAACTACTTAAGTACAGATCTCATTTGTTCTTAAGAGTTCTTAATAGTGCAAATACTTTCCCAGACTCCTTTAAACCAGAGTTAGCATTTTGTTGAAGCATAATGACTTTGTCCTTCGTGTAAAACTTACACTGTAGACCTGTGATTTTTTTTTATTCTTCAAGGTTTCAGTTTAGTGGACACTAAGCCTTGAAACCTATCAGTGATTAAATCTAATAAACAAGACAAATATTTCCTTCATTTTTGGTCATGCACTGCATGTCTGAAACTGAGTTATTATACCCTGATTAGTTTTGCATCTATGCTCTTAGCTGGGGAGCAGCCAATGAACTTGTTCCTAATTTAGAGCTCTGCCATATTCTTCCAGCTGCAAAGTAAAAACCACAGCATTTCCATGGGACATCACTACAGAGTGAGGCTGCAGGGCCAACAAACATTGCAGATTTACCAGACAGGTTTCCCAGAATCTCCCCAAACCCATCTTCTGCTAGCACTGCTGTATTTTAGTAGCGATAGCTGTAGATACCATTCTACTCTGGTACTAATATAATACTAATAATACCACCTCCACACTAAAGCATCCACCATTATGTTCAGACTAACTGTAGACTGAATTTCGGATATACGTTTGAACTGAAGACTGAAGATGGCAACATCTGCACAAATGAGAAAAAGATGCATTAAATAGTTCTAGTAAGAAAAACAGAAACCCAGATACTGAAGTTCAACCCCCCTTATTATAACTTGAAGATAAGGATATATTAATTCATTTACCTCTTTTGGTATGAAATTGAAAGGTAGCTCCTAACATTTCCTAGACCTTCATCACGAGGACTTAGGAAAAAAAAAAAAAAAAGAAAAGTTCAAAACATTCTGTACTTAGCTCATGTAAAAATTGGAATATAGGGAGAAGGGGTTGAAAAGATTTTCCATTCTCATCATTGAAAAGACTACAGGAATGGTCATACCTAACATATAAAAGCTGTTATGAAATATTTTCACAAGACTATGAAGCTAGTACATCTAAATACAATATCAATTTAGTTATCTTTTCTCTAATGTTGTGATTAAGCTATAATATGGGGAAGGGGAATCTCAAAACCACTAAATATAATTAATTCATTAAGATGAGCAAAAAACCAATACAATTACTGTAACACTTTTAATGTATTTAGCCCTTTTCAAAGTAAAATAAAACGTCTGTTTTGTATAATGAATTGGATGGAACTCGCTTGCTTTGCTTTTCACAAGTTATTTCTGTACATGGCAAGATTTATAAGACTTGATGACACTTCCAGAAAGAAAATGCTCTGTTCTTTGTGTTCATATAGGACAACAGGGAACCATCTTCAAACTCCATCAAATAATCTGAAGAACAATTCATACTTTCTCATGAGCCCACTAGAAAGTGATAGCTCATAATCAAGGTCACATTTTTTTCCCCACAATTCTTTTACATCATACACAACCACGTCACCTGTAAAAGAAATTTCATTAGAGCTTTCTATCAGTTATGCTCTCCCCTATAGGAGACTCAGGCTTCATTCTTAACACTGTAGTCTTTGCAAGAGTTGCAGGCTGTGTTAGCTTGTGATTTAAACACCAAAACAAGAAAGTGCACAGCACTCCCCTCACATTATTGCAGAGCTCAGTTCAGAATTTAAACTGTGATATTCTCTAACTCTGGTATTAGATTAATCTGCAAAAATAATCTCTGTAATTCCAAGAAGGATAGGGAAGATGCAGGGAATGTCACAACTAGTACAGTTTCCACTTAGCACATATATCTTCTAACCAAACACACTAAAATGCTTTTTCTTTATCCCTATTATGAATGAGCAGGAATATCTGTGTTTTTTGTTTGTTTGATTTTTTTTTAAAGTATTATTTAATTAGTCAATATAACCTGATTAATACTCAATAAAAAATATATATATATTGTTAAAAATAGTTACTGATATTATTTTGTATCACTTCAAAGAGGAATAAAGATTGTTATTGACACTGTGTCCTGCTTTGCAACAGCTATATTTTTTATTATTATTTTTTTTTTCTTAAAGGCCTCCAACACTTAACCTTTAGCAGTTAGTAAAAACTGCATGTTTATAAAACCATGGCGACCTAAAGTGCTTTAGCAGATAGCAGCTAGGGAGTAGCCATCTTTTTAAAATAAACCTGTTGATTACAGATGGTCCAGATATAGGTTTCCCAGAAGCAACTTTTTCAATTGTCAGATAAGTATTGGCCACGTTAATAATGTTACTAGCCAGATGGGCAAAAATACAAATACCCGTGTACTTGCAGCATTTCTGTACAGACTTCATCACAACACTTAGAAGAAATCACCAACAAAATTCTGTAATGCACTTTGAAGAAATAGGCAAAGCAAGGAATCACTACTTCAGTGTTTTACATTCAGGTCCATCTTTGTCCTCTATTAAAATTCCCTTAGAGTAGATATTATTTCTCATGAAGTACATCAAAGCATAATGTCTTGCCAAATGTTTCTTTGAGATTATTATAGAACTTTTGGGTTCATTCGGCATTATACTTATCAGACTCCTTGCACTGCGTGATTCATTGTCACATATCTTAACATTGTCCTTTTTAAATCAGACCTTCTCCCTGCTACATTCATTTGCAACCTTGAGAACTGTGTATCCAACAAGATATTTACCCCATCAACTTATCTAGACATTCCTTCTTAGTTTTACAAAATAGAAGTATATTGTTCAGGAGGATCTTTGTCCTGCATGCTGTTCATACCAGAAAGGTCCACAGAAATTTTGATAAGAACTAAGTACATTATTTACCTGGAACGGGTCAACTGAAACTCATGGTATGTGTAGTTAAGGAAAGAAATCAGTGAAAAGACATTCAGAACTAATATTCAGTATGATTGCTTTTCCTAATCTACATTGCCTTAAAATGCGTCTACTCATTTGCCAATGCGTAGTTTAATTCAATAGTTTAATCCTACACTTGGAAGAATACAGTGTCCTGAGTCTGTTTTTTTCTTAAGCAAAGTCTTCCTTTTACCTTTCAGCATACAAGATATACACCATTCCTATACCAATAAGCTAAATCCACAGAACATATGAAAATAGAAAAGAAATGAAAGAAATGGGTGTACAGTTCCTATCGGTAAATGAGTCTGAGTTTTATTTAAACTAAACTGGTTACTTTATAGGCAGCCTAATTGTCATGCAAATCACACTAAACTGATCTGGCTAAGGCTGTCCTGTCTTTTTTCTTCCCCCTATTTTTTTATTTTTAATCAAAATCCTTGGATGTCCTCCAAGTTACACCTTCAACAGCATTTTGATGTAATTTTGCACACAGAGATACAGATCTAAACATGGGTCTTATAGATATCTAAAGATATTTCATATTTGTCTAGGAATACCAGAATAGCTGAACTGGAAACTACTAGCTTTGATAAAAATAAATAAATAAATAAATAAATAAAAATTCTTATTGATAGCTATAGATAATAAAAAGCAGAACATACTTTTCATCTTTGTCTAATAAATCCAGTGATACCCAAAACTTTTTGTAGAACTTTCCCTGGTATTGTAGGATACATCTGGTGATATAAAAGAGATAACTCTTAACACTGTTAGAAGATATCATCATTATTTTGCATTAAAAACCAGGCAACCTTGTTTGCTAGTGGACTGCTTACACAGACTAAAACAAAAACTGTGCTATTCTTCAGTAATGATCCAAAGTGCTTTAATTATTCTCTTTAAAGTGATTGTGTTTTGGACCATCACAGCAGAATATTGTAAGAAATTTAAAAAGCTTTTGATGTTTAAAGCCACACTACAAATGAGCTATATCCAAGTACAGAAAAAAAAACAATATTTTATTTATAATCTTAGTTTAGTGTTTGAACTACAAATTCTGGTTCTAGAATTGCTTAAAAGATAATGGGTTTTATAGGTTTTCACAAGTAAATTAATTTTTTTTATTATTATTATTTTTTTACTTTTTCTTCCTTTTTTTCACAGAATGGTCCTTTTGGTAAATACAGAGCAAATTATCAAATCATTACATGGAGAAAAAAAAAAAAAAAGTTTGCTTGTTTGTTTTGCTCACTTGTAAAGCTGCTGCTAATATTCCATTCCCTGTTGAATAATTTCAAAAAGGGCATGAGAAAACAAAAGAAAAAGAAGAGAAAAAGAAGTGACAAAATAGACTGAATCTCACCACTAGAATTCACCATAAAAATTCCCAAAGTGTAACAGAAGTCTTACAAAATTTCCTAGACCAGTTCTTTTAGGGAATCAAGATCTCCTATGAAAAATATGGCAAATGGGAATCAGGGTTGGGTGGGAAGGAAAAAGGGAAGGAGGAGGGTAAATAAGTGCAGCAAAAAACAGGTTCTGAGGAATACACATAATTTTGTCTGCTTTAGATCACAATAGAATTTTTAATAAATAAATTTCTTTTTTCTTTGTAAAGACACTTTTTTGAAACAGTAGATTTAGCCCAGTCATTTGTGTCATTTGCTTTATAAACCATCTTTTTTTTTTGTCCCCACCCCCACCCAATAATGTCTTAAATGTTTTAGATCTGAGTCTCTTGTACATTGTCTTTTGAGTTCATTCGGATCAATAACGGTTCATGCACTGAACTGTGTATTGAATTTATTGTGTTAACTGTTGTTGTGTGGTTGAAAGGAGACTTATAAGAGTTATAGTGATTTAGGTGCTCATGCTCTATTGCTGGCATGGGCAAGTGACTCTCTATGGGTGTGTCACCTGTAAGCTCATCATCCACATTAATGATCTCTACAGTCCGTGTTGGAGCATGATGGTTCTGCCGGTGATGCTGTTTCCTCATTTTGTAGAAAATTACCAGCATCACAGCAGCCATGAGAGTGATAGCCACAAAACAACCAATTATGATTTTGGTAGTCTTCATAACCTCATCTATTCCTGGGATCCCGTTGTTTGCGTCCGTCACAGGAATGGTGAACGTTTTTTCTGTTGATCTTGTGCTCTGTGGAGTGAGTGAGGTTGTCATGTTAGTGGTCTCCCAGTTGGTAACTGGTGTGGGCCCAACCTGCTCTGTGGTCTGTGCCTCATCCTGAGAAGGTTCCACAGTCTCTACTGTGACAGTTGAAAAGTATGTGTAACCAGGGTTATCCAGGGCCGTCACATTCAGTGTGGCAGAAGCTGTGGTATTCCCAACAGAGTTACTCACCATGCATGTATACAAACCCGTGTCTTGCACAGTTACCTTTGTAAAATTCAACGTGCCATCACTGAGCACAGCAATCCGAACTCTGTATGCCCCATGTGTCATAACAGATCCATTTGGAGTAATCCAAGATACAGAGGTCAGGGAGGTTGATGCCCGGCATTTCATCTCTGCAGCCATGCCTTCAGTGACGTTGAGGTCTGCTGGTGGCTCCACTATGACTGGAGCGTAACACGTGAAGTAGTTCAGGTCCAGCTCACCAATGTACCTTCCTTTCAAACTAGGAGGTGTGTGGCAACGGGCACAGCACGCAGTATTGGAGGGTGCTTTGTCTTTAATCCACCAGCTGAGCCAAAGGATGTCACAGTTGCAGTTCCAAGGATTGTGATGCAGGTGGATCCTTTCGAGACGGAGCGGTGTGAACAGGTCATGAGGCAGTAGTGTTAAATTATTGTGTGCCAGATTGATCTCCACAAGTGATTGAAGGTTATCGAAAGCATTCCTTTCTATCACTTGAATCTGGGACTGTATCATCCACAGTTTCTGAAGATGCATTAACCCTTGGAAGGAACCTGGCCGGATGGCAGTCAGATGATTCCCAGAAAGATCTAACTCATCCAGTTTTACAAGTGGGGTGAGGTTAGGAATCTCTCGAAGATTGCACATGGCAAGGTTCAAATACCTCAAGTTGGACAGACCTTCAAAGGCACCTTCTGAGATATATGAAAGCCTTTTCAATTCTCCCAAATCCAACCTCCGGAGAGAAGGAATTCTGTTAAAAGCATAAGAAGGAATGCTCTCAATGGGGTTGTTTCTCAACCAAAGTTCCTTCAGTTTTGACAGGTATACAAAAGCCCCATTTGGGATAGTGGTCAGACGATTGTCAAAGAGTTCCAAAGTATTGAGATTGGCCAGACCATTGAAGGCCCCTATTTCAATTGTTCTGATGTGATTCCTGCTGAGCTGCAAGATTTCTAGGTGCCTCAGGTGCTTGAAGCTATTCACTTTAATGATTTGGATCTGATTTTCATGGAGGTTGAGTAACCGGGTGTTGGTGGAGATGCCGTCTGGCACGTCTCTCAGATTTTTCCGTACACAAATCACTTTACTGAACTGGTTGCTGCAGGAGCAGACAGAAGGGCAAGTTTGAGCCCTCACTAGACCAGCTACCACAAGAAGCTGAAGAGCCAACAGCACCACAAGCAGGGGGTCAAATAGGGCCCTGTTAAACCTAGGACCTATCATTATCTGCTGTGGATGTAAGGTCATCTTGTTCAACATTCATAATTTATTTGGTGTTGGTCCTTCTGGAATTTGAATAGTCTGAAAGAAAGAAGGGAAAAGGAGAATATTAAATTAATCTCAAATATTTAAATGTGCTCTCTAAACAGAGAGCCTTCTCAAGTCCTTTCAGTCAGCTCTACCAATTTCATCAAACTGTAGTATAAATAGCTATACAAATTCTAATATTTTGTTTCCTGTAAAGCCATGCCAGGTGTAATTGGCAATAAGAAATATCCAGACACTAGCTTTTCCTGCTCATTCCAAAGTATAATGCATGTAGCTTGATGGCAGATAACAAGTTCAACCACACTGGGTACCTAAGAGAAATGTTCTAACTCAAGAGAAGAGTTGAAAGAAGTGTCAAGAACCTCAAAAAACAAAATTGAGTAAGATAAGAATCATCACAATATTCAAGAATTGAACTTTGTTAATATTACAGTAAATCAAGACAAGAAATAATATGAAGACTAAATGGAGACTCATGACTTTTTATTATTATTATTTTTATTTTTTATTATTGATGAAACTCTTTATCTATACAAATGTGATTCCTGCTTCAGAATCTGACTAAAAGTAAAGCCTTTGATACTGAATGTAGTAGATCATGGAAATGTTACGGCAAGATCTTGCCTATTTCAGATTTTAAAAATAAAATACAAAAGAAACATGCTGAGCATCAGTTCTTCCCTACTGTTAAACAGTATCATCCCATTTCATGATATTTCCTCAATTCTTTTGCTTGGCACCAGCAGCAGCAGAGAAGCAAGCATTAGTACATATGTGCTGAACACAGAAATAAGAATAGCCATTTAAATGCTGACAAATATCTCTTTAGCTGCAGAGTGGACAATTTCATTAGTACCTCTAAGAAAATCCTACAGATGTTACTAAAAGGGGGAAAAAGGCTTTACTCTATGAATTATCATTCTAAATCTTTCAGTACTGATTCGTTTGGGGTAATTCTTAAAGCCTTCAGCCCTCAGTTCATTTTCAATCTTCTGCTCACTACAAGGTCCCTCTGCTGTAGAGATTAATGAAATTTCCTATAAATCAGCCAAAAGTGAAGTCTTATAAATTACATCGTGCTTAGAGCATATTTATAACCTAGAGCACCCAAATGCATAATAAACAAAATACTAAAAGGCAAAAGCTTTCTACTCCAGGCTTTAAATTGTTTCATTGTGTGTGAAGAAGTTATTTTTTAAAATATATATAAATAATAATTATTAATAAAAAAAAAAAACAAACATGACTTGCATCTTCATAGCAATTCATTTAATGAAAGACTTTTTCTAATTATATATTCAGACAATGCATTGTTTTCAGAATTCACTTTTGCATTTTTTAAAAACTTGTTATAATGGTTCAGAGCTAGCAAGTGTTCTCATCTCACTTTTAATAATTCACTGCAGAGAAAGCCAATATAATGGTTTAAATACCAGTGAATGGGAATTGGAAGATCTGGGCTGTTTGTTTGATCTGCTCTGTTAAGTGCTATTTATAAAACATCAGTCTTGGTATGAAAGATTCATGAAAGTAATGTGTTTTGCAACCTTGAGCAAGTCACTCAACTTCTCTGCCTGTGGCTTAACTTTTGCCATATGATCCTGGATAACCTCGTATCTGTAGCATTAGATGCTCCTGCTTCTCAGTCTGCCAATATCCATACTCCTGAACCATATACTCCTGAAATCATGAATATCCACACTCCTACTTCATTGTTTTAGGATACTGTACTAGACTGATGAGGGGTAGCTGTTGTACACACCTTCCCTTTTACTGCAGGTTTACAAGCATCTCTTCAGAGGTGCTCAACACAATATATAGAAACACTCCGAAACTAATTCCTAAAACTCACTAAAAGATGAGTTCTCTTACACAAACAATCCACTGTAGTATGACTAACTGGAAAAAAAAAAAAAAAAAAAGTTTGAAAAGAACCTGTTTCCCATTTGAATTAAATTGAATATTTATTCATGAATTGATCAATATTGATTTCAGACTTCTTAGTTAAGTTCTATGATCCATGAATTTTGCTGTTGAATAGTTATTAACCACCTTATATGATAGTTAATGTGACTCTATTAGCATTTTTTTGTTGTTGTTTCTAGTTTTGTTTTACTGGGTAGATTTCTCTCTTTTTTTCCTGCCTCGTTTTTTAAAAGTCTTTTAAAACTTATTCCTTAATGACTTAGACTGAATAAATGCATTATCAAGTAATAAAACAGATGCAGAAACACACCAAACTAATTATTCTACCATCACACTAGTGTAATGTTATTGTCTTCACTGTAACTGAGATGAGAACTCTGCTCTCTCAAGCTTCAGAGCTGCCAGTTATCCTTGTATGGCTGGTGGGGCATGGGAAGCACAGGGAGCACGTGGCTCCCAGGAAGCTAGAGCAATCTTTTATGTTCTATAAGTCTCATACCCATGCATCATTACAGGCCAGCTTTGCAACATACCATATGGTTTCTCTAACTTTCATTTTGCTATTTTCCATTCTCATTCCTGTATCCTGGATAACCTGAAGGAGCTGAAAAATTATGGGTTTAGTAGAACAAGAAAGTGTAGCAAACATAACAAAGGTCATGGGATAGCAAGTACCCTTAACATCAGCCAGCATATGCATAAACTCCCTTCAGTTGCTTTGCCAGTCTCCATAAAGCCAATCATTTCAACTGCAACTTTCAAGAACTGCAAGGCACTTCCTTCCTGTTCCAACTTCTAGCTCCCACCATCTCCCACCATTCCCTAATTCACTCCTTTATCCAGAAAATCTTCCCTTTCCATCACTGCACATATGCTCCAAGATTAAAATAAATAAATAAAAGATAAAAATATTTTACATGAATACTGTACTGAAGTACGGGGAACCTGACAATATGAAAAGCTGTCATGGACAGCAGAAGCTATGCCAGGCAGCTCCTTGCAAGTCCTCACTGCCAACCTGCAAGCTTTGCATGAAGCTAATAGGCTAATATACTGCAGTGAGAATTCTTGTGCTGTAGGAATGTATTAAAAAAGGTCCTTTTCTTTTATACTGGTAGCTTTCCACAGCTCAGAGCTTAAGTATTCAGGAAGTCTTTGTGCAGTCATTTCACATCAGAGTCATTTCAAATATAAATAGTCTGGAAATACCCTGGGAAAAAAAAAAAAAAATAGCCAGTGCAAAAACACAGTAGAAAATTCATTTAAAGCCTTGAAGAACATTATGGAAATATTTTAATGGGCTTTACATAAAGACCCATCTGGAACTCTGTACCAGAGTAATTTGCTATTCAATATCTGTCTATTATGCTAGAGACACATGAAGGTTTAGCTTTATAAATCCACACATGGAACACATACCATCAACCAGCTTCTTTAGTCTATCTTGACAACTCTTTGTCTTCTAAGCAATTTTTTTTTTTCATCTGTCTAGTACCAAAATACCAACTCTATGGTCAATTCAATAACACTAGTGCCCTCTGCTGCATACATTTAAAATTTGTTTAAAATGTCCTTACAGTTCAATCCATTTCCCAGACACCATACAATTATAAAACTGTGCTTATACAGTAATGTATATTTTCTTTATGGTAATGGAGACATTCACACATATATATATAGCTATTTGTTTTGTTTTTTATTTCCACAGAACTCAGGAAGTCTTCACTCAAATGGACTGCTGATACGCATGTTCTCCTCTCTATAGCTTACGTGATGTAGTCCTGATGTACTACATATTTTCCTTTGAGCAAAAAGCATTGCCCTCTTCCAATGCAGAAGATGAAGCAAGGAATGACAAAGCTAATATGGCTCTACAGAGATGTACAGTGCAGCTTTCCTTAGGGACCACTTGAAGGATGCAGCAGTTATGCTATTGAAAGGTAACTTTGCTGAACATGGATACACAGAGTTGTCTTCCTTATGTGGGCATTATAGTGGAACCAGTGGTTCTTTCTTTTCTTTTTTTTTTTTTTTTTTTTTTAAATTAGGTCTTATGCCTGATATGCTTCTTTGATCACTTTTTGTTACTTTACTATACTATACTTTTTTTTTGTTACATTACTATAAAGTGACTACACTCACTCTGATTATTGAGGGATTTTCCTGTAATGACGAATTTTGATTACAAAAAAAAGAACTTCAACACCTTTCCCAAAAATTTATCTGATGAGGTATGCAGGCGGCAAAGATATTTTCCCAAGTTCGAGTGATCCCTGGCTGGATCACTCCAGTTTAGTTGCTGTTGGCAACTCATCTTTAGTTTTCTATCTAGTCTGTGGGTCTATGAATAATAGTCTCAGCAGTGGAGCAGTGTGGTGCAAAGGCTGTAGCATTAGCCCAGTATATGGGTTATGACACAACATAATCTAATACACATTGGTTGGTGCTGTACATCTGCCTTAAAATT
Source organism: Aythya ferina (assembly GCF_964211825.1). Lineage (NCBI taxonomy): Eukaryota > Metazoa > Chordata > Aves > Anseriformes > Anatidae > Aythya > Aythya ferina. The sequence continues at coordinate 14,901,981 of NC_140301.1, read as the reverse complement.
GAATGAGATGTGATGCTATATGTCACTGCATTGAAAACACGATGAGAACATCAGATATCAGGTGATTAAATTATCACAGTACAATTAAATTTTCACAACTCTCCCTTAGGTTCATGCCAGAAATATTCTGGATGAGAGCATTCAGATCACTTTTTATAACTAAATTAACAAATATGTGGCTACATTAAGAAAAGACACCTTTGTTTTGCTTTATATAGCAGTTATGTATGCTGTACACCACAGCATTTTAAAGAGCTTATTGAAAGAAAAACACGTTGCAAATATATATGCATTTTTTAGTAAACAAGCCACTCTAAAATTACAAATTAAATGGCAGATTTCCAAACATATGAAGAGGAGCTAGGTGCATCAAGCAGCTTATTATGCTGGGAAGTCTCTCCCAGTAGTATCAGCACTGGAGCATGCAAATACTTTCTGTATGGAATGGAGCATGGCATACAGTAATAAAACAGGTCTACACCCCAGGATGACCTTATGCAGAAATGACTCTTTTGCCTCTCTTTTGAGGAATTCTGACTGCTCTGAGTGTGTGACTGATCCCCTTCAGGCAGCAATGCCGAGAGAGTTTCAGTGCAGATACTAAGAGACAAGCACACAATCTGTTTTAGCTGCACAAAATGTTAAAACACACAAGGGCAAACCGTGATCCCTGAACAGAGACTGAACTGTGGGCAGGGAGCTCCACTGGGGTCAGAAATCCTCCACCAACATCTGCTCTGCAAATGCTTCTGCAGCCTCAGATGTGTGTCCCCATATGGCTGTGAAGGGTTGGGCTGATGGAATCACGTTACGAATTCACTCACCATACCCTCCTGTCCTCCTTCCTGCCTTTTCTGTCCTGAAATTCCTTTCCACCTGGACGTACCCCAGAGGACTAGTGCTCCTCAGTTCAATACAAGTACAAACACTTTTCATGCCATTCCCTGTCCACATACAGTAAAACGACACCTTTTTTTTTTTTTTTTCTTCATTGTCCTTGCTGCCAACAGAGGAAAACATGCTATGTTCTTTACTGAGCATTACAATAATAATGACACAAAATCAGTAAATAGACTGGGCTAAAGCAGATCTCATGTCTTTTCTTCTTAGCCTTTTTTTTTTTTTTTTTTTTTTTTTTTAATCACTGCAACTATATAGCTGTGCATCTTTACCTCCATTCTTAAAAATCTCTTCCCTTTCCACTGCTCTAGGACTTTAAAAGTCTCAACAATAGTTTAGGGAGCCATTGCAATAATGCTTAAAAACCTGGGAGGTTTCAAAGCCCAGCAGCTTTTATCTATTTGTTTTTTATTTTATTTTTAGTTAAATACAGTGGAGGCCAAAGAAGCAGCCCTGCAATGCAAACTGATTACACATGAGATCAAATAAATCAAGACACTCATAATGGAAATTATGCTCCTCTTTGCATGTTTCACTGCTTTCCTCTCAGATATTGTGAGGATTTCCTATGGCCCCTTGAAGCATGTAAGTGTAGGATGCAGAGGGGATATTGCTGTACCATGGATGCATTCCAGTTTTGTTCTGAACATCCTCTAAGACTCAGCTGAATCACTAAGACACTGACCTGAAAGACCTAAATGCAATTGGACACATTCGATCCTCCTAAATCACCATTCATTTCAGGGGAGTTCAATCAAGAATGAGTTTGATCCAGCCTGCCTTTTACTTCTTTTCTTTCATTTTGTTATATAGAAAACATCTTTATTTCATACCCCTCATTTTCCACCATGATTTCATTGTTTTATCTTCCTAAGATTTTTAATTTTCTCCTTAACTTAAATTGACAGAAATGAACATGAAATAGATATTTTTAAAATGAGATTTTTAGTGCACATTGGTCCAGGCAGGAATATTCATATTTTAGCTGGAAATAGATTTCACAGAGTTTTAAATTTTGCAGGGTTTGGCATGCCCCTTTATTTATACATTGTCTTTTACTCCCAAGCTTGACTTGTACTTTGTATCTTCAGTACAACTGAAAACATTTGCTAATTTACAGTCAATATGAATGGATATTTCTTCAAGACATGCTATTTTTATTTAGAGTAATTTTTTATTTTCTTTATTGATCACTGTACTTTGCCTGGATGTCACCCAAAGGGTGGAAAGGATAAAATCTCTCTGTTCAGACTACTCACAGTTGTGTGAATGGAAGCAATCTATGAATTGTCCACTATGAAAGAGCTTAAATTCTTTCATAAAAGCCATCAGAATAGAGCTTGGTAATAGTCTACCCAGAAACATTCTAGAAATTTAATTGGAATTAACTTTTAAAGTGGGTTAATTATATTGCATTAAATCTTTGTGTGGACGCTCTTATTTAGAATTTAATTTAAGCTAAATTGAATCAAGGCCACTGTAATTTCAATTAAGAGTGTCCATAAAAGAATGTAATGCAGTTTAGCTAGTCCCTTTTCAAAGTTAATTTGGATTCATTTTCTTGAGACCCCATGTAGACATTAGGAACTTTCATTCTGTATTGACTTGGGCTCAATTCAAACCAATTACATAAAGGTAAAAAGGTTTTCTACCACATCACCAATCCCTTGGGTTATTCAAGTCCCATTTTGCCATTTTGCTCTTCTCCTTCACTAATTCAGTTGATAAAACACCATTTCTCTGAACATACTGTTTTGCTTTCATCTTCTGTATTCTTCTAGACAGATATTTATCTGGGGGGGGGGGGGGGAACCACAGAACTGTACAGAAGAAATTTTGCAATAGCCCTGATAACAAAATTCTTTTAATTAGTTACAGCAGCATGTCACTACGTCCCATGTGCCAACCATGATATAAACAGAAGTCATACAAGCACCTTCAGTATTTCAACTGAAGGTGTGTTATTTCTTATACCAGAAATACCTCAGTGAACCACTATTAAACTGCAGTATATCTATAATTATTGAAAGAATGATTTCTTAATCTGTTTGGTTTATTATCAAAACTCATATCTGCGAACCACAAACAAATTAGTATAAAAGCAATAAAAGCAACCCTTAGTAATAAATTAAATGATACTCTAAAGCCATGCTCCAAACACTGGAGTTTTCACTCCCGTCACACTGGGGTCATTATTTTGGAACACTAGTACTTCTGTGTTTTTAACAGACTAGCAGTGATTAAAGACATCTATTTAAAGGTACTACAGTAGTACTTCATTTCAAACAAACTACTTTTAGTTAGGTAGAATATTATCAATTTTTACAAGCAAATAATAAATCCTACAAATTAGAATAATTTCCCAAAACATACTACAAGGTTTTAAACTATCAGGCAAAAATTGGCAGGTTAGGTCTATAGGTTAATAAAATGCTGTGCATTTTAAAGGATGCAAAGGCAAAAAAGTGAAGACTGATGGAAACCAATACTTTAGCCCTGATTCTTCCCTGAATCTTCTCCCTGCTCACAAACTATAATACAGAGACGATGAAAACGTCAGATCAGACCACCACATAGTCTAACAAGGCATATGCAAATATAACCAGTACAACAAAGATCAACAGATAGAAATGAGTATAAGAGCATATACTATCCCTTAAGAAAATTTCACCCTAATGTTATAAAATTAGAGTTCAGATTTTAAAATCAAAAACAATAGGATTTAGCATCCTTTTCTAAAGTACAATATGCATATTAATTTATTGAATATGCAAATGCTGAATATTTTTGTTAGCAATACAAATCATCCTTTGATCCATGCAGAGTTCCTGACATCAGTAGTTAATATAAACTAGTTGACAGAAATATTTAATTCTGATAAAAATATAGTGCAGTTGTGAATCAGTAATACCTTCTATACATTGGCAAAAGGAATGCTCAGTAAAATTTGAAGTTGTTTAGAAAAATATTAAGATTATTTTGAGATTAATAAATCAGAAGATTGTCCACATCAGTGGCATACAGAATCATGTCTGGGCTTTAACAAGTGCAGTTTTTCAAAATGTATTTTGTACATGTAAAACAGGAGACTGAGGGATGAAAGGAAATTATATTAAAGCAGCAATGCAAAATCTTCACTAATGCTTTTTGTGGGTTAATTAAAATATCCACCTAAATACATCTATGCTGTAATACTGTGTTAAGAAAGGTGCTTTCTTATTTTAAGATACGAATTATTGGATGTTAAGCTGGAGAAATGCTGGATAGGTATTTCATAACCTTGGTAACTATAGACTGTATTGCTAGTATGCATTATTCTAAAAGATGTTCTGGGAGAAACATACCCAGCTAATAACACACTAAAGCACCAGAGTCCATTTTGCATCATTGCATTTGTAGTGGCTAACTGAGTCCAAATTACTCCCTCATTCTGTTAATAAACAAAGAGACAAAGAGAAAGAGAGACAGGAGATAAAAAGTTAAGGCTGTGAATAGCCTCGAGTCTGGCAAATGATGGTTAAACTTCTTGTCCTTGGTAACTATAGAAACCTCTTAAGGTAGGAGTGAAACACAGGCATTTTCTGGTCTGCAATTTACAAGCTGTTTATTTAATTATGAAGGAATATGAAACTGTTAGGGGCAATGCAATTATCATACTGTGATAGCATTTTGAGAGAAAAAAAATAGGTACAGAGAATAATAAGAAGTTAATTTTTTGGAAAATTACTTGTTTTAGGACTTCTGTGAAACTGCAGTGCATTGTTTTTTCCTGAGAGTTTTTTTTTCTTCTTTTTTTTTTTTTTTTTCAAAAGTGTGTGAGTAGCCAAAATTAGTAATATGACATTTTGCCATAATATCCCTCAGTAGATTCATAGTAATTATGTCCATTCTATGCCCCATGAACAAAACCAAGGTCAGGGTGTATTTCAATTAAACCCTAGGTTTTACCAAAGTGCAGCACAGCCAGAATAGCAAGCACATTATTACCAGATCTATCACTGCTGGGCAATGAATAGGTCACAGGTGCTCTTGCATACACTATTTGTACACCTTTGAATATTACGAGTGGGAAAATGTTTTGACTCAATTTAGGAGGCAGCTAGTGAAATAAAATTAAGAGTGTAACTATGTGATGACTTGAGGGGGACTGTAACAACTACCTACAAGCATTTTCGTAGATCTGAAGGACAAACTTTCACCTGGTACTTTTGTTTTTTGGGAGTTGCATGAAAGTAGGGGCTACGGAGCCCTTTGCACACACTGAAAACTTTGGTAACAATGCGTTGTTGCCTGGATTGTCTTAATAAAACATCACACAAACACATCCTCACAATGCCTCTGAAAAAGAAATAAGAAACTGATGCATTAATGCATTAAATCAGTTGGCAAAATTTATCATGTGTCTACAGGATACTTCACAAACATGAGATTCACACTCCACGCTGACTAGATGTAATGCATGTTGCTCCACGTGACAGCCATGCAGTAACTTTTTGTTGCTGACCCTAAGCTAAGATGCCTCACAGCACTGCTCCAACCTAGCCCCAAAAGCACAAAGACAGAGTCTGCATCTGAATACAGTGTGGGTGAATCCTGCTCAGAGCAGTCCACGGGAGACTAAGTGGATATGCTATAATGAAAGTTGTCAGTAGCAGAGGCAGGACTGGGAGCCAGAATTCCAGAATCACATTTCTATTCAAATATGGATTTTATGTACATATTAAAGGGTGTGATGCTCACGCTTTAAAAGACCAACATGCTAAGACATTTAAAACTGAATTTGACTAAATAGTAAAAGATATTCAGTCCTATTCTATAGATTCCTGTATTATTCTTACCATAGTATTTGTACACCTTCCAGAAATGCATTAAATATACTAAATTTTTCATTTTTATCTGCATATTAGAATTATAGAATCATTTAGGGTGCAAAAGACCTTGAAGATCATCAAGTCCAACTATCCACCTAACTACTATGTTCACTGCTAAACGATGTTCCTAAGCACCACATACCCACATCTCTTAAATATCCCCAGGGATGGGGATTCCACCAGCTCCCTGGCATCCTGTTCCAGTGCTTGAGCACCTTTTCTGTGAAGAAATTCTCCATGATATCCAGTCTAAACCTCCCCTGACACAACTTGAGGCCATTGCCTTGTGTCCTTTCACTTGTCACCTGAGAAAAGAGACTGACACTCTCCTCTCTGTTTATACTGTGCTAAGTCTTATAGAGAAAAATAATAGGTTACTTCATATTTTCATGAAGACTTGCTCTTTAAACCCAGGAATACATGTATATGTGATGGAATATCTTTTCTGAGTAGACTGCTTATAGACTGCTTATTGAAATCATTGGCCAAATTCAATGTATTATTACATAAATATGAAATTCATAGCAGAACTATGAAGGTTGGCATATACTTCTTAAGTAAATGATAAGTTTCACTGAAGTGCTGTTTATCTGCTTCTAGTCAACCAACATGATAAAATTCCGAGTAACAGAAGTGCTGCCTGCTTTTTCACCAATTCAGATTCTGAAGTGCTGATGCAGTATTCTAAATTCATGGGTTGACCACTTTAACAAGATCTATGAGAGAAAGTCATAGTAAAAACTGACTCTTACAGAAATCAATGGGAGTTTTGTCTTTGATTTTAGCTGAGTCAGGACTCCATCTCATATGTGAATAAGAATTTGGTATACTGAGTCAACTGCACATTACTGCTGATGTGAGCTTGGACTTCGATGTCTTTCTTTTAGGATAGTTTTTAGGGAGATGGAAATTTAATTTTCATTTAATTAAAGCTATCACATAAAGTAAGTAGTGACTGAGCTAGCTAAAAAGACAGAGTTCACATGTGTGACAGAGTACTATGAAACAAAAGTAATTTAATATTATAAAATGACAAGATATTAACATATTGGATTTTTAAAAGATCCCAAGCAATTATGCTGCTACATTAAAAATTTAAAGAAAGAGTGAATCGAAGGTTTGAAACAAATTTCAAAATTATCTGTTCAAAGCAGAATAAATTTGATAGCTGAAGTTATTTGAGGCTATAAATATGTCTGTAGTAAACCCTTCCATTTTTATGATGACTTATATGGCAGTACACATACATGTATATTTATCACAGACAGCAATGATACCACCTATTATTAAGGATGTCCAATATCGACCATTGTGAAATGCCGTTTTCTTTTTTTTTAATGTAAACTTTTAACCATTTGCAGATTAAATATTCCATGCAAGAGATATACCTACACTGTGGTCATTGAAAGTTTTACAGATATCCTCAAGGCAGCTTTGAAGCAGTCGGCACCCTTATGGTAGTAAGTAATAGTAACAAAACCGCAACGTTACCCAAGTACTAAATTCAGGCTGCTTTTTCATTCTGTACACTGAGAGACACAGGATTTCTATAAGAAATATGATCCGGTCATGTAGTTAAAGATAGTATCAAAACATGGGCAGACATCATTGTTTTCATACAAATATTTGTATTTGTGTATGCATAGGTATACTTAGTATACTTTGTAAAATATAGCCCAAAACTATTTCTAAAAATTATGTTTCCTATTAGGGAAAAAAAAAAAAAAAAAAAAAAAAAAAGCTACTGATCCACGCTGAGCACATGAAAAAATAAAATTGAATGACAAAAGTACGAATGCATCCAGATCTCTCTGGCTGAGACCTATATCCTGGATTCTCATCTATACTCCCTACTGTACCATGGATCCATGGATGCATAAGGATAAGCACACTAAATATCTTCAGACAACCATTTGTAGGGGTCACATAAGTATTTCAAGAAAATAAATCCATTGATAATGCAGACCTTCCCTGAAGCATGCAGGAGAAGACTTGTGGCATCATCAGGCACTCTATTACCAAAGTATTTCACGCCAGTTCCATGTGGTTGTGGACTGCAAAGAATGATGCTAAATATAAGCGCTAAGAAATGTACGTGTTAACACTGCACTGAAATACTGACAATGTACATTGCATATATTCCCAGCACTGTTTTGCTTACAGACCTACATCAGGTAGCGGGCTATTTAGTCTGGAAGCTTACATAAGTAAATGTAGAGTATCTTTTCCTATTTATCTGGTATTTCTGACCATAACCACTTGTGCAAGAATTCCTTATAGTGGTATTAGGCATGGCCAAGTAACTGGCTGCCAATATCTGACCTTGATCTGCAAGAATGATTTTAAACCCTGGATTCAATTAACTTAGGAAAAACATCTTCATTTCTTTACTCACACTGTTGTCCATAGAAAGCTCAAGACTTGACAAGACATGATACCAGCAGCTAGAACCAGTGAACAGTACAGGAAGTTACATTTCATAGTGGAACTTCACAGAAGCACAGAGATCTCTTTTACTAGCCCTGATTTCTGGACTGGGATCTAAGTCTTAGAAGGATCTCAATGAAGATAGAGGAGCTGCTTGGTATCATGGATAAGGAGCATGAACAGATTTAAGAACTTCCTCTAATACTGCAGCCATAGATCTAAACCTGAGCTATCACTACCAGAGAGTAGATGATGGAGATTTTTTTTATTTTTATTTTTAAATATGTAGTCTCCTCTATGGCTCTGAGGAGGAAAAAAAGCACAAGTTATATATATAGCACATTCCCATTATTTCTTTTCTTTATAATTTTTTCAATTCCAGAAATGTGAAGGCAATATTTATCTTTATAATTCTATAGAAATTGGTCTATGTAATTCTATAGAATTGAATTTGGTCTAATTCTCAGATAATGGGATAAACTGGTATTGCTCTATTCAAGTCAATGAAAATCACAATGATTTTTATTCTAGCTGAGGTTTGTGAGCCTTGTTACCTTTTAAATTAGTCTGATGCATTTTTCTAAACTATCAGAAGGTTTAGACAGCCAATTGCTAAGAAAATGTAGCTTTTATAAAAATGGTAAAGATAAGACAAATGCTTTTTTTTAAAGTATGCAAATAAGGGAGATCTGTTTTCTGATTGCTGAAATGCTGAAACAATGTTAATTATGACTGGATTTAATTTTAGTTCTTAAAACAAACAAACAAAAAACTCTCTTTTTCAAAATAATCATCTCTTCTTTTTCTCTTTTTGTTCCTTACTACCATAAAATACAGGGTTGCAATGGTGACTATGAACTGAAAACAGCAGATATAGCCTGTGATGAATCAAGAGAGGTCCTTATCTCCAACCCTTATAATGTATTATATCTGGGTGTACATGGGATTTAGGAGGCTTTACATTGACAAATAGATGGTAATAGCTTACAGATATACACCGACTTTTATCTAGAAGTTCGCCTGTGAGCTTTAAATCCTACACTGACAAACAACATATATGGTATATTAGAATTACCTTATCTTCCACTTAAATCCAGCTATTTCTGGAGAGAAACATAGAGGCTTTTTTACAGTATACCATGTTATATTAGGAAATACTGAAGACTGCTATCTTCAATTCAAACTGAAAGCAAACTTTATAAATGTGGGGTATATATCTATGCTCAAATTTGACCTGCAGCATCAGGGTAAAATTCCATACTGCTTTCGAAACTGCTTTTTGGAAAGAAGGCTTGACTCGGGATTTTTTTCATTCACTTGTATCATGTTAGAGAGTATTTGTGTTAGTACGGCACTAGAGCACTGCTGTAGGATTAGCTTGGAAGAACAATCTGCTTTTACAGAATTGTTAAAATAGCTTCTTGTAGCTCTCTGTCTTGTTTGGCAGATATAATAGATCTTTTTTCAGCATAGACAGAAAACTAGGTTTCCAGCGTAAGGAGACTATTATTCCACAACCTTTAGTCAACAGTAACACATGCATACTGATAATCTATCAGTATTTGCCAAAGGATGTGATAGGCAGTCACTCTTATCTCTGACATCTGTCTTGAGTAAGCCAGGACAAGACAGATTTCTTGGGAAAGAGTTTGCCATGAATTATCTTCTCTCATCTTAAAAGTGAAGACAAATACTGCAAAAGAGTAGGCATAATTTGGTAAGATCTATAAAAATTCAATATCTGCTGATTAGACTGCTTTCAGCAGCTGATGCTTCTTTTCTTACAACAGGTACCAACTTAATGCTCAGTGACATATATGGGGACTTAAAGTCCCCTCTGTAGGTAATCACATGTGCAAGAGAGCAAAGCTATATAAATCTTACCATCATTCTTTAATGCTGTTTAAGGGGGTAGAGCTTGCTGCTACTCCACAAAGCAGCCCAGCAATGTAACCTGCATGACTGCAGTACACTGCAGTCACCAAAACAGCCTTAATAATTTCTCCTTAGTATATTAAGGTAGCATAGCAAGACACCTTCCAATTTAATTAAGGGGCTGCCAGGAACTTACAAACTTCATTCTTCCTTTTTAAAGAGTACAAAATTCTCCTTCTAAAATTTCATTTACCTGCAGTCTGGTGTCCAAGTTGTCAGCTTTTTTTTTTTTTTTTTTTTTTTCCTGAAGTGCAGTACAAATTGCTAAGTCATTTTAAAATTATATAGCAGCAAAAAGAACATTTTTTTTTTCTTTTAATGGTTTGGGGTGCTTTTCTTCTCACCAGGATTCCTCACATTTACACTAAATACAGCTTCATTTTTCAAAATGAAATTTAACAAGCAGTACTTACGAGTGAGAAAGGCACTTACTAGACTAAATTCAATTGCTCTTCACTGCTATTCTTTATCTCCCAATTTTTACTGAAAGGCAAAGCAAGAGCATACTAGTGAGTGAGAGGAATAATTTCATTAGTGATTGCTGAACAGACAATGGAGCCACAGCAGACAGGATACCTGAAAGTTGGTATGGGGCTGCTACTGTCCTCTTCTTGAAATTCTGTTTCTCATATTATTGATTCAAGGATTTTGAACATGGATTTGCTGTACCTCCCCTGCAAACTGCAAGGAATAATGGCTGACTCCATTTACAACAAAAACACTTTTACTTAATTTCTCTATAAATATTGTGAACATAAGGTTTATAGGTGGATACAAACACCAAAGAGATCACTAGTGATCAGTATTGGCATTCACTCTTTCCTTTCTCCCAGACATTTGTATGCACTAACCAAGGCCTTCTGAAGACCTTGGGCGTTATGATGATCATTGGATGTGCCACTCTGTCCATTCCTTGGTGGCACAATCATCAATAACATCAATGATTTCAATGATCCAGATTTTGTACTTCAGCTACGGTGACCTCCCTCCATCCCTGAAAAACAAAACAAACAAAAAAAACCAACACCAACAAAAAAGCAAACAAAACAAACAACCACCACCACCAACAACAACAAATACTACCAGTTCCATCTTCTGAATCCACATTGAATTTTGGTTTCTTGGGACATTCATTTAAGAGAAAGCTTCCAGTTCAATCCAGTGCAGGAAGATCAGGTCATTCAACACAAAATTACAGTTATGGATGCTGAAACAGCACTCTATAGCATGAAGAATGCCTGTAGAAAGTCCTGACTGTGCTGTAATACTGTTTGCTGTCAAAAATAAAATTCACAGGCCAGATCCACAGCTTGTATAAATCAGTGTAGCTTCACTGGCACAGGATCTGGCTCACTGCATCCATTTAAAGTTTCTCAAACCCCTGATCCTGCGTTTTTTTCCAAGCACTGGTAAAAGACAACTGAGGGTGAACTCACTCACACTTAATAAATAAATAATAATTTAAAAAAGCACAGTGAAAAAGGATATTCTTAATCTCTTTGTTCACTGTTAATGACATACCTGTATTGTCACATACAAGAATGAAGATTAGGTTTTAAATATGTCTGGTAATTATTTATTATAGTCAAATCTATCTATGTATATATACACATACATATTCATTATGTTATTATAAATACATATATTCACAAATATATTCATTATATTCATATAAAAATTATCTAATTAATTATTTCTCAAAAATACTTGAACTCAATCAGCAGGGTCAAAAAATCCACCTGCAACTTTTTGTGTCTCTATTCTTTAGAACAACTACTGGATTTGTGTCACAAAAAATCAGCAAAATAATGTTTCTAGGAGGTGTGGATGATGGTTCTGAGGAATTCAGTGTTTGATACTCGTGGTAATAGTCTTCTCTCTGGAATGAAGACATTAAGTCATTAAGTGGTGTATTTTTTTTTTATTTTTTATTTTTTTACTCCTTTGCTGATGAATTATGACTTGCCAAAGCCATACCATAAGTAACTAACAAATTCAAGATCAACATTGAAAGGTCCCAAGTTCAAGTTCACTTTTTTTGTCTAACCAACAATGTCTTCTAGATAATATTAAATCCACCTTAAGCTTACTTACACAACCAGGAAGTAAATGCTCAGTTGTTTTGAACCACAGATATCAAATGAATCACTTTATCTCCCCTCTTTCCCCAGTCAGCTCACTCAAAGGTAAGTCATGCTATTTACCAATGAAGTGATTAAGAGGATTTCAAAAGAGAAATTGGGATGATTGCTTCTACATGTTTCTATTACATTGCTGCTTGTCATTTGTCCCTTTGGGCAAATGCCATACCCCTTACCAATATCACTTTCTCTTATGCAATATGCAGAAATCTCTCCTTTCTCTTTAAAGTTACAGATTCATCTTAAACATAAGTTAACAAAGTATAATGCAGAAGATCACAGCCTTCCATTATCTTGAATGTTTGATCTTAATGAGGCCTGACTGCACTTCAGCTGAGTTAGAACAAAGTGTGTGAAACTATCAGGACTGTATTAGAAAACAGCACCCATATTCTTTGATGTTTGATTCCTTTCTTATTCATACAAAGGCAAGTATAAGCTAATAGATTTTTTCTTGTTACTCAAAGCAGCTGGTTGCAAAATCTGGAAACTGCAAAAAGGCTTTGCAAAGAGATTGCACTTCAAGATTGTTCCAAAGCTGATTGAAGGTCTGAAATTTATTTTCCAAAATGTATTTAAAAAGGCAATTTGCCACAGCTTACAGTGCAACTCAAAATGTTTGAGTAGGAAGAAAATTATTCATACTCACTTAAAAGGGCAGAATTCCAGGTTTTCTGGACATAAAAATGGCATTTGCCCAAACAAATCATTCTTTTAGGGTTTTCATTTTTGCTCTACACATGCCTACGTGTAGTATGATACCTGTTGTATCTGAGCAATGCAAATCATCATTTTTCAACTTACACATGCTATGAAAAAACATCAGCACTATATGTAGCATAGCATAAGCATTGCATGTAGAAATTGAAGAATCGTGCACATATATATATGCTTTATAACTAGAGCAACTCCATGGACAAATGAATAATATTAGATTAAATGTTTGTAACATTTTTTTCCTCATCAAATACGAAATAGACCTGCAATGAATAAAAGCTTTACTTATTCTGTTTTTTTCTTTTTTTTTTTTTTTTTTTGACTGAGACTTGAGACTAGCATGAGACTCTGGAATTATACAAAATTTTGTTAACTCCACAGTCCGTTTCTTTTTGCAATTATCAAGAGACAGAAAGAAATTTTAGTATAAAATATACTTGTGTGATTATGTAGTAATAACAAAACTTGAAATCTAACAATACGCAGACTTCAGTGAAACCTACAAAGTCAGCAAGAAGTACACATACTTTTTTTTTAAATGTTAAAATGGCGTTATTTTTTCCCACCAATCATACACTGGCAAGCTATAGGATTGATCTGTATTTGACGTCTCAAATGCAAGTATAGTGGAGTACCTCTGACCAGATTAGTAGGGGTAAATGTTTCTGATGACAAGAGAATAGAACAATATTTAAGTTTTGCTTCAGTTCAGGAGAACTGGATGCTAAAAGCCCATCTTCTCCTCTTCACATTAGTCAAAGAACTTTACAAAGCTCCAGATTCACCATTAATTAGAGGGAGTCCTAAAAGCATAGTATAGGTAACACATTTGGATCTATGGAAAGAATTAAAGCCACTGGTGATGTAGAAGGGAATTAGAGATTGAACAGATGATACTTCACATACTGCCCTGTCTGCTAAGAACACTCCCATCCATGCTCCTAATGCCTCACTCATGGTTTTTCAATACATAATGTTACCATATGTATTGTTGGTGTTGTGATGCAGATGCAGCAACATAAATGGCTATAATAAGCAACAGGAAAATGGGACTGACTTAGCATTAGTCTGATATACGTTTTAATTCTATTACTGAGAACAAGGCATGACCCTGACCTTCAAAATACAGTATAAACTGGATGACTGGTCTGCCAAATCACCTGGTGTGGTCTCTGCTTCCTATCTGGGTGACTGGAGGATGAGCACTTGAAGGGCAAATAAAATATAACTCTAGTTTTAGTTTGCAATTGTAAAATACATCATCCCCATATAATTAAAACATTGTCATACGTTTTTTCTGCAAGATGGGTACAGTAATGAATAAATACATTCAAGTAGAATTAAAACTTGTCTTCTGTAAGCAGTTTAGGGATTATTTTACTCTACATGTACACTCACAGTGATGCAGAGTGGTGTGCGCTGCATTTGCCATTAGCTGCAACTCTTAGGTGAAGAAAATACTTCTATAGCACAGTTAACGGAGTTATTCCTGCAATACATGTAGCAGAACTTTTGTGCTGTGATACTGAAGATTATAAATTTATACCCTGCTGCTGAAAGATGCTTGGGGGGGAGGGAGGGGTCATTATGCAGTCTGAGCTGAAGCTGATTTGATCTTGAAACTCAGCAGAGTATCTTCCTGACTCAAGATCATAGTTATATAGTCTCTCTCTATAAGGGGTTGGATTTAAAAAAAAAAAAAAAGCCCATCTCAGTTAATTATTCCAGCCATAGCTCATTAGAGCCACTGACTCATGTGGCGTTAAAAAAAAAAACAAACAAAAACTGTAAAGGTTGCACCCCAGCAAACTAAACATGAAAAATGCTCTTTTGTAATTTTGAATGAAATAGAAACATTGATTTATGGTTAATTATCTCTTTGACCATCTGATATATCTATAACGTAAGGCGTAGACAATGAAAAAGTGTACAGGGCTTGCCTGAGATAAATAATTTAAAATTAAATTTAATTAGAAGACATGCTTTCTTTTAAAGTTGCCTTCTTAATATTCTTTTTATTCATTTTTTTTTCATCTCCTTATCCATTCCAAAAACTCTGCCAATAGAATTTACTGAACAATAGCCTGTTATGCAATACAATGAAATGTACACAGTGGTTTTGATGTTAATAAACTATTCATAGGCCTAGAAATAGTTTTTGCAGAGCCTAGGGATAAAAATCTAAAGAATTTAATTTCTATAGACCTTACAAGTGACTTTTATATGTCCTACAAGATAACCCCAAACCACTATCTAAAAGAAATCATTTTTAATTAGGTTCTAAGGAGAGAATGATGGCCCCAGTAAAATCGTTAGAAAAACACTTTCCTTCCACAAGAGGTTCATTATACTCTATAAGTTTTTAGAAGAGAAAGAAATGCAGTCCTGTTCAATTTTTACAAGATCTCTATTCTTCTCACCTCTGTTGAAAGCTACATCCAGACTCCCCCTCACTCATACATAGTTTCTCATACATCAGTTATGGATAAGCATAGGTACTGGTACTTGGTGATGGAAAGGACTGAGGTGAAAATACTTCACTGTAATCATATCTTTAATTCCTAAAGTAGAAGTAAGGTATCTACCTAGTTTTGTGGATCTAAGCCAGAGTCACTCTCCATGACTTGCTATTGCAATTATTGTATTATTAAATTATTGCTATTGCAAATTATTGTAATTTTCAAGGAATTTTTAAAGTCACCTTATCCTGCATTTAGTTGAATAATATATAGATCACCTGTTTCTAAGTTAAAGAGAGAAGCATGTTGTGATTTCCTCTATCTCTAATTCAATCTCTTCACTTATTAAGTTCTTACTAGTGCTGCAGAAATAGGAAAAATGGTGGAGCTGAGGAAGTGCAGTATTATACTGTGCAATGGATGTTTACACGGAGGGTCTGAAATCATTACCAGTCCTTTGAGAGGGTCTGGAGAGACTAGGATTCAACAACTTGAATATTGTGCCATGCAAATAAAGCAGAATTGCTTCTAGGAAGAGGTAATGAAAAGGGAAGATGAGTGTCTTTGTTACCATTTTCTATTTCATAGAATAATCATGCCTTAAAGCTCCTAAGACCAGTTCCTCAGATACTTGTTTGCAGAGTGGGGTTCCAGACAAATAATGACATTTACAGAGGCTATTTCATCCTGCCAAGGACTTTAGGTCAACTGACTATTTTGTTAATTGAGAGATGAGTACAGATATTTACAAACATTCAAGGCACACATATATCACAGACACACATGCTTAAAAAAGAGGAAGGGTCTGAAATTAAGATCTAAAAAGAAGAAATTAACTCACTTGCCTACTGACTCACCCTAGCCTAGCCTTGTTTGAGGGTAGTCATGTGATCCATTGATTTGAAATCTAATTATGCCCTACTGCTAAGCACAAATGCAGGGAACTGCATGTACCCAAGGAGACATTTCAAAGAGCTTTCCTCCATGGAATGTCTGCAATACCTATTTTTAAATCAAGGACCCAAGATTTTGCCTCCACTGAAATGAAGCTAATCTCTGCACAGTGAACCAAAAGAGCATTCTCCTAATTAGCTTTGTCTGTATTAAGCCAGACACAAACATGAGAGGTTTCCACTGCAGTCCCCAGAATCAATCAAAACCTCCTTCAAATACTTCTTGTGCATTTGATAAATACATGGTCCTATATGACTGAAAAAAATCCACTTTAAAAAAAAAATTGCTAGCTCTACATTTTAGTTATGGTGGCTGATGAAATTTTTGAATCCCAGTTCATCCTTTTGGATAAAATAGCGTTTGAAAACAACTCTGCCAACAAAGGAATAGATCTGCATAGCCTGACTTTTCTAAGAACAAAGGAGCTGGAAAATCTTTCTTCGCTGAAGAGCTGTTTCTTTATAAAATGCAGTTCTTGTGACATCATGGATATCCTTATGTCTACAAAATGCTATCAGTTCTGGATTCTGTGTTTCCTTTGAAAAGATATCCAGCAGCCTAACAACAATGAATAGCTTACTGGGAATGAGATTCAGCATGCACTAAGAAGACCTCCTGAAACACTGCATGACCAAAAATTTCATCTAAAAATATATCACCCATAGTTTGGGTACTTTTTAAACCTGGATAATGAAATTAAATTAAACATGGAGAAAATTTTAATCTCATTATCACCAGCATATAGAATTCAAGCAAAATTATCACAGCCAATAAAAATCATCAAACATCCCTGTTTTTAAAATTACATGATCACTAGAACATGGAAATCACTATCAGTTTCTAAGAACAGCTGTAGGATGGACCGTGCTCTTATAACCCATTAAAGCTATCTTAATTTGTACATCCTTATCAGCTTTCCACTGTCTCAACAAATTGGTGCTTCACGGGAGCTTTATCTGAACACACAGTGTTCCATACCAGTGGCCCTGCAATCAGCAATAAAACATAACGAAACAACGTTAACAGCACAGTGTGCTAGTTTGAATAGCATGTAATTCAATAAGTTTTGGTAGCTTGGCTAGGGTAATTCCAACCTGTCTGTAGATTCAGATAAAAAGATAGAAAAGACATTTTCAGCAAGTCTGAATTGCACATGTATTCTCTCTCACTGTGTCTTTTCCCAGACCTGAATTGTTCCCAAGTCCAACTACAGACAGAAGGGGCTCTGCAATCTATAAAAGAATTAACTATGCTTTTGTTTTATGGGCCAGAAAAGAAGCTAAAATAAACCCTTTTCTTATGCAACACCTAATTCTCCAGTTACATTGTTAGGTTCTTTCAGCTTCATTTAAAACATCAAGTATCAGTTGTTGCTTAAAGCAAAATGCTGGACGTCTTTTTTTTTTTTTTTTTTTTTTTTTTTTTTTTTTTTTTTTCCGTGACCTGATCCAAGATCCAATAGGGTAAAACCTGTGTGAAGCAGACTGCTAGATTTCTCTGTCTGATTGCAGCTGCTGCCTTAGCATCTGCACCCTGTGCAATGGTGTGTCTGCCGGGGGGGATTTATGGTATGCACTGCAGGCAAAGGGGGGTGGGAATCTGGGGGCACAGCAGCCGGGGTGTGGAAAGGCTGTGCAGTGCTGGCAAGTCACCTCCAGGCTGAAATGCAGAAAAAATGGGAGAGCGAGGGAGCTGCTGACAGCCCACACATTGGATGATCGGTTTCTTTCTGAAATGAGGAAAGTAAAACAACACTCAGCAGTGATGAAAAGAAGTAAAAGAGCAGCCCTGAACTATCACTTCTCTCAGTGTTGCAGGGACTGGCTTCGTGCCCAAGGCAAAATTACGTCTAAACTCTCACACGCAGCTGAGCGAAAAATGCTGGAGTGTGCAGGGACTATCTGAGTTGAAATTCCCATTTTCATGTGATCCTAAAAACAGCTGAAGATCCCAACCTCAGGATTTGGCCTAAATGCTATAAATATATATATTTTTTTCACCCTTGCATAGCCTAATGTAGTGGTTTAAAACAATGCAGAAGTGTCTCTGTAGGAAACTTAAAACCCTTACCCAAGCTGCAGCTCAGAAATGGTTCCCCAGAGCTGTGCTCTCACATCTGTGCTGCACTGACACCACAGAACCTCTATGAGCACTGATGCCCTTCCCAAAAAAGCAGCTGGTCTGTGATATTCACCACTGTGAGGTACCACCAAGACTAGGAGCTTACCTAGATTTAAATGTGGGGATGAGGGAATGCTTTTCAATACTGTGAACATCCAAAGTGGCTTAAAACTACAACTTCAGTGGTATGAATTAAAAAGCTACAAACCCCTGAGTTTCCAAGCGGGCCTTGGTATATAATTAGATGAATTTAAAAGAAAACTCCCCTATGCACAGGTTATTTTATAATTGCCATCTGTGCGGAATTTTTATACTTTACACTGAAGCAATCTGTACTTCCCACTCCCAGAGACGGGAAACTGGATGAGAATAAGACTGTGTTGAGCTAGTAAGACAGTTCCGCAGCTATGTCCCTATAGAGGGGACATGGGAGAGACGCTACAGATAGTTACACAACAGACAGATATTTCTTTTTTTTTAAGATGATGAATGCACTAGTTCATTACAATCTGAAAGGTGAAGCTCTTCAGACAGTTTAAATTGAAATCTAACTATAATCTTCTTGGTTTCATGTCTATATCTGCATTTTTTTCACTCCAATAGATAACATTGCCAGCCTTCTAAAGGAATGTTGTTAGCTGTTCTTTACCCTGAGAGAGGGTCACTGTCTGTGAGATCAGCTTGTCTGAGAATAATCAACATACTGTACTCAACTCTTGTCACAGAAGAGAGCTGCTTTTGTTTCCTCCCCAGTTCAAGTTTAATTTTCTCTTCTTAATCTGAGTTTTAAAGGGTCTTACCAAAGTGTCAACTCTGTGTTGCTTGATGATGGAATTTCATTAGTCTAAGGTGACATTTCAGGTTTTGTTTTAATCATTTCTACTGTTATTGCTTCCTGCAGGGAAGAATTCTTTTAAATCGACAACACATTGCTGTGCACAGTAGAGACCTCCCTTGGCAGGATATAAGAAAAAAAATCGTACTTCAATGATAGCTATTCATACCCCAAAAGCAGGCAGAAAATAACAAGGAATAAAGCAGTCAGAGAATCTCTGAATATGGTCATCTTTTGCAAAAAGAGTAATAGAGGATAAGGCATGGTCTATAGTTGTTGAGGAAAACTGTTTGGCATACAAAAGCAATTCCAACTCCTATTACCATAATCCAAAAGTAAATCTGTGGCATTTCTTTCTGCATCAAACTTACAAATAAGTATGTATATGCATATAGATAAAGCCTGTATGAATATACCACAACCTGATTTGCAATATCCCTTATATATAACTAGAAATATCCAGCAAAATGTGATAAAGGAGAATTTGAGAAATCTATAAAAAAATTCTCTAGACCACAACAGTCAAAGTCCAGCTTTATATTTTCTGTTGCCTAACACTCCTATAAGTTTACACTTACCCTTGCCAGATGATTCCATTAGAATTAATGCCAGCACCCAAATGCTATTACATCAATTATTCTAGAGAAAGTTAACACCTAAATTGCAAGACCAGAATGCTCAATATTTCTACTATTGCCTGTGCATATAAACAGGATTTAAGCATTCAAAAATTAGTAAGATACAGAATTTTTTGACAAAGTTGTATCTGCTAATTCCTTTCCTTTTGAGCTCAAAGGCAAGCTATTTTATCACTTGGTTTTATAAATCATCTGGAACTCAAGATCTCAGTTTAAAAATAGAGCTTTCTCCTATATACAAAGAGAAGTGCATTTTTGCTTATTAGGAACATCATGAGGAGTGATGTCAATCTTAATAATGAGATTATGAAAGCCACTAGACACATTTAAATTTTGTATTATTTAGATATTTATATTTTCCATTAAAGAAAGGAATATTACAAGAATGTGCTGTCAACAGAAAATTTAATTTAAACCCAAGAGATTATTTGCCTGTTTTTCACCTTTTCTTCTTTGCATTTTATGACTTTCCTGCAATTTTATTACACATATAACAGCATTGTGCTGGTGAGTGAACAGAAACTGATTGGTGTTTGTTCATTGCCCAAGCTGAAGAAAGTGCAGAGTGCATAGAGCACATGCATTAGCTATAAAAATTCTGTCAGCTTTAATAATTTACGTTATTATTAGTAACACTGTGTGAGCAGGCATGTTTCCCAGGATTCACTAAAAACAAGGCAGAGTCCAAAAATCATGCCTTTCCTATGGTTGGGCTTTATTATTCCATGGAAAATAACAAAACAGCTTAACAGTTAAAAATATATATGTTTCTCTATAGACCTCCTCAAACTTAGCTGCTGGTAGTTTTCCTCCCTTAGGATGTATTAATCTTTTCTCTTCAACAGAGCCAATCCTACTTCCTTTATATTTAGGTCATGATAATGAGTTACCTGCCTCGGTGAGTCATTGTGCTGCTATTGACAATTCTTATGATTTTATAATGAGATATTATTTTTAAGTGTCAAATTATATTACCTTCCTACAGTCAGTCATAATGCTTTCTGTACTTTGAAACGACTACCAGCCACATTTCTATACTGGCATTTGCTGCCGATGCAGCTACAGTCCATTTGAATACTACTGCTTTTTGCTGTTTTGAATAACAATAATTAAAAAATAAATAAAAATGCCAGGCTGCCCTGAGAGTTAATGGCCACCTCCTCCATTTGATTTTATGCTTAGTGGGCTGAATAATAAGACTGGTCAGGAATTTTACAAGACATTATTTTTTCAGAAAATCCTTGGCAAAAAGACAGATTTGTCAAGGCTTCCAGTGGAGTGGGCAGCCCAGAAAGCTTGTCAGCCCTGTTTAGAGGCTGTATCTGAGAGCATCCTTCTGCCTGGTGCACAGTGAGGGGCCTGGTGGCCCTGGAACACACAACTTTGAAGCTCTGTAAGCTTGGCTTACACTGATTTTCCAAGGGTTTCTTGTTGCCTATCTTTGCATCAAGGCTTGTGTATGAAGGAATGCCAGTTTCCTCAGCAGCCCAAGAATCTTGTAATTTTTTTAGCCTCACATGCTTGAAACTATCTCAGAATTTCTAGCTTATGTGAAATTTGTAAATCTTATTCTGCTATTAATATTTTGTACTCTTATTTTTTACTTTTGTAGTAAAGAGTTTCAGTAAACTGCATAAAGGGATGAGGAAATTTAAACAGAATGGGACAGTCTGCAGGAAGTTGAAAATAATACAGAAAAATAAATTTTGTAAAAGGGGGAAAAGCTGTGGAGAGAGGTTTTGTGAAGTTATAGTAGATAACTATAAAAACAATTTTAGAGCAGTCAAAAAAACACCAGTATTAGGGATTATAAGAGAAAGAACAGAAAACAAAAACATTGACATTCTCTTAAGTTCCTGACATTCCTTCTTGAATACTGTGACACATTTTAAAAGGATATAAAAGAACAAAAGAAAGTTTACAGCACAGTAGCTGAAATGATGAAAGACATGGAACAGATTCGCATGGATGCTGGACAATTATTTGGGAGAGCAACCCAGTAAGAATTATTAAATATAAGTCCACTTTGGGGTCATAAATTCCTCTAAACTGAAAACAGTCAGAGACTGGACAAGTACTTAGCTAGGGTAAGAAGCCTATGCTGTTGACCTGCTCTTTGGTGTGGGGGTCTTTGATGTGTTCATAAAACTACTGTTGAAAAGAGAATACCAGCACAGACAGTCCTGTGGTGACACTGTTGCAGCATCAGCTCTGAGGTTAACAGAGGCATTCATTGTGATAAAACCAAGTACCTGGGTAAACTTGCATCAAATACTGAAGAAACAAACTGGCAGATTGAAAAGCTATCAAGAGTACCACAGAAATAAAATCCCAGAGAAGTCCCAAGTTAAAAATACTGGAGAGTGAACCGATAAATCCTTATGCTTTTTGTTCTTTTCCTATTTCCTACATATCCACTGTGTGTTACTACAGGAGAAGGATATTGAACTAGATGGATCTATGGCCTGACATGGAAAGGTCATGTTCATATGAAAACTCCTATGTTCATGCTCTTAAGAAAGGATGGCATAAGTAAGAGACCAGAAATATTAGCAATTTCATACATTTTAGGGAACATGTTGACTAGATCTTCAGAGCAACTAATCTTCTGAGCAAAATACCTCCTAGAGAAGTTAAAAAGGAGTCAGCACGGTGATACGAGAAGAAAATGGAATGAGCTAATATATGTGACATAGTTAGACACAAGGAGGTTTACTTTTTGATTTTGAATTTCTGCATGAATTTTGGACTTAAATCTGAAAACAAGTGTGCGACTAAAGCACAAAATAAAATGGAGAGCACATCTCACGAAGTGTGAATAATGTTCAAGACAGAACACTTAAATACTTAAAATGGATGGTGGTGGAAGCAAGAGAACATAATTAACCCTTTCCAAATTGGATTGGTATCTGCATACTGAGTGGGATGTTTTAATGTTTCTAGTTACATAAGGTACTTCCTTTATTACTATATATATGTATGTATATATAGATATACTCACACCCACACCTCAAAGTATCTTTTAATTCAAACAGTGCAGAGAGATTAGTTGAGTCAGTGGAGATGTTTTCCAATAACAGAGAAAAATAATAGACAATTCTACTGGTGGTATAAGAGCCTGAAAGAAAAACTGAATCTTCTCTGGTGGAATGCTACCAGACAATACACCATTCACAAATGTAATACAAAGTATCTAAGTAATGATAGGATTCCACCCTATCCACCACCAGTACAGATGGAAACAATTTATTTTCCTGTTGCTCAACATCTCTTATCTATCAAAACTACACAGTAAAATAAGAAAACAAAAAGGTTTTTGTTTGTTTGTTTGTTTGTTTGTTTCACAAAACATGTTTCAAAGTTAACCTTCATGACTAGAGAACACAACAGAAATATTTGACCGAGAGCACTATACGTATGTATATTTGGACACACTCACACAGCTGTGCATGGTGTAGACACAAATAAAACCTTTTTTCTTTTTTTTCACCCTTTCTGGAGTAAGTTTCTGCCTCTTAAATCACTTTGAACAGCTGAAAAAAATGTTTCCTTTGATTCTTGTTTATGTATTTATTTGGTCAAAGTTAGATGCCCACAGGGAAATTATTGAGTCCTTGATTTTTTAACTGTACCTATTAAATTTTAAGAGACTTGTTAATTGCCCCTGCAAGTTCCTTTTCATTACATACTATTTCTTTGCTTATACCCCCAAAATTCAATATAGAGGAATATCCTCTAAATTGCTGGAATTTTTATTATTATAATTAAATCATCTAGAAGTCCAGCGCAGACATAGAGAAGTGGAACATGACCTACAGATAGGCAGACCAATCAGCTCCCAAAGATTGCTTACATTTTCTTTTTCCTAAAATGTATGTTTATTGCACAGCGTAATGTGTCATTCTTTTAATCTCAAAAGCCAAGAAGAACCTCAACCCATCCTTATTACCAGTTCCAATAATCTGACTGGGTTGATTCTAAACTCCCATTTGAAATAGGATATAGTCAGGCATATCTCAGAGCAGTAGTGAGTTTTTTGTGAATCCACTAATTTAGGGCAATTTTAAAGTTTGGGGCCGTTCTCTATATTACATGTGAATCAAAACCAAAATTGCTCATTAATTCAGCTTTCCTTCTAAATAAAACTGATTCAATATTCTCAAGTGATGTCAAAGAGAAATAGACTGCTGGCTATGTATATTTTCAGAACATGCAAATTGTTTCTTTTTTACTTATGGAAGTAAAATTCTCAAAATAATTACAGTTGGATTATCAACTGCATTTTTTTTTTTTTTTTTCCCCTGCAATCAAAAGACTTCAACTAAAAGCATACTTTCTACTCAAATTTCTCCATCCTGCTTTACATGACATCTACCACATGTCCTGTGTAGTTACATTTCACTTTGCAGTTTGAAAGCATTTCCACAGGTGTACGAAGAAACTGTGAATTCTTAACATGCTTTCAATAACAATAAAGAGCAACATTTGATGATAATCTGCAAGTAAATTCTGGAGCTTGATGGTTTCATGTTTAGGTAATATAAACTTGGATGTTTAAAAAATATACTTTATATATAGAAATAAATAGATCTAGCAGTGCAGACAACCAGAACACAAAAGAGTATTCCTCAAAGAAACTTGATAGTATCAAGAAGCTCATGAGATGCAATGGTTTGCAGAGCAAGGGAACCCTACTTATATTCCTAGGGGTCTGTCACTGAACTGTAAACCATGAAAGATGCTTGCATTAGAAATAAAATGGATACAAATATTAATTTCTGATTGTCTGAAGGGGAACTTCCACTTACTTCCATCCAAAGTTTTGTTTGTTTGTTTGTTTTTCCTAGTAAAAAAGGTTGCTTGTTCCCTTTTGTTTTTCACCTACTGCTATTCATTAGAGACTTAGAAGTATTTTACAAAAGAACCACATAGGCACCACACAACAGTCACTCAGCATTAGCCTTATTCTGATGCCAGAGAAATCGATGAAGGATGAAGTGGGAGCAAAGATGATTCAATATTAACTCTCACCTATTCAACATAAACCTAGATATAAACAAATGATAATTCAAATGAAACTCTTCAGTTAACATCCAATGAACAATTTGTCTTCTATGTTTAAGATAGATATGTTCAAAATATTTTTAGTTTTATGCTGCATGGCCACACAGGCATTTTTATGCACTAACAGCTTAATTACATTAGTTTCTCTCCTTTTATTTCTAGAAGAGCTGTCACTAAGATTAAAATTGTTGTTCAAGGCACATCTAAGCAAGAAGGTGACTTTAGGGTTCATTATCTAATTGATCAAACAACCTGCTAATTAAATGTATCTGGGCCTAATCAAAGTACAGACAATGCAGAAGCATAGTGAAACTGTCAGCTAGGTGCATAAGACTCAAGCCATCAAGGCGACTGCAGCTCAATATTTTACTTAATTACATTAAAGCTAAGATTTTCAAAGGAGCCTAGCAGAGGGAAGTCTCGGTCTACCTTACATTGCCCTGCATATGTAACGCCATGGTTTTGGGGTGCCTGTATCTTAGCAATAAGATCTGTTTCACATGACTGCCCTTGCCAAGCTTGGTCACCTCCTACAGTTTTGACACAGAAATATGAGTCTAGTGCAAAATCTGGGTTAAATTATCTAAGTGAATGGTCTTTTTCATGGTGCCAAATTCAGACATATAGATCTATGTCATATGTCTAGTGTTCAATAAGAAACAGAACAAACAACAAAAAAAAATTTTCCATTGCTTAAAAGCAGTGAGCTGCTATAATATATATACAAAACTGCTTTATGCCATTTCTCTCTTAACTCTGTACAAACAGTAGCATTTTGTTTTTCATTAAGGCCTATCCCCATTCTGAAAATACAAATAAGCAGCTGATGATGTCTCATTCCTGGAAGTGTTCAAGGCCAGGTCGGGTGGTGCATTGAGCAATATGGTCTGGTGGAAGGTGTCCCTGCTCAAGGCAGGAGGGTTGGAACTACATGATCTTTAAGATCCCTTCCAACCTAAACAATTCTGTGATTTCTTACGACTACTATGACTTAAAGCATTTGATAATGTCTATAACTCATACAACAAAGACAGTGAGATCATTTGAGAACAGATTTAACAGTCTGGTTGGTAACACAGGTTAGAGCCAGAAGTAATATATACTTATATCTATCTGAACAATAACGGTTTGGTCTCAGTGATTCAAGAGTAATCTATTCAATCAGGTGGTAAGATCCCCTGCACTCAAGCAGTTCTTATGCAAAGGTGAACCACATTATTTTTCATTACTATTTACTTACATACATTTTCATTACATTCATATACATATTGCAATAGCATCTGGAGGTCCGAATCATGCCTGTAACACTGAAAGATACCTCAAAATTCACCTTAAAAGTGAGAACAGATGCAAGATGATTTGTTTAATGCCATGCAATGAATCAGAAGCATAACTATGACCGAAAAACACTGGCATCATTCTTCTACTCTAACTCATAGGCAAAACTCCAGTTGTTTAATGATGCATATAAAAACTCTAAGGAATGGCTCTGCCTGGTGTCACTCCTGGTTAGAGACCAACTGTACATTGCCACACTGTAGCCTGCCCTGGAGCTTAACATGGTTATCGCTTAATGTTACAGAGTGGTATCTCCAGAATGGAAGAAATTAGTTGCTAATGCTGTTCACACAGAGCTTGCCACATATCTACTAATTGGTTGAGTGTTTTTGAACTTCTGATTACTAAGAAAGATATGTAGCAATAACCACCAACTGACAGAATTATCTTCTTTGAGGTGATTTGCAGCCACTTGTCTGGGTACAGTAGAGATCTCTGGTAATAATATATATGAAAAGTAGGATGAATCTCACATAATGCACACTGTGCCTCTTAAATATTAAATTGAAATAGATAATGCAGTTTTATAAATTTGAACAAAGTAAAATTAGTAGGTTCCAAAGAATCTAATGAAATTCACTTCAATTTGAATAGAAGGTGAGAATAGGAGGGAAGATAGAGTAAAAGCCTGTTTTTACACAGACTTTGCAGCCAAGCCAGATCTCAGCGACTCTGACTTTAATTATGTTCTTAAGCATTGTAACTCTTCCATATGGGAAGCATCACCTGGTTTTAAACCAACTTTCTTCTGATATAAGTTTAGCATATTTACTAACAGCTCCTCAAAGATGATCAACATACTCTGATTTGAATTTCAGCCATTATGGGATCATCTAGCCACTAGATCTGAGACTCTTACTAAACTCAGTGGCATTTCATATGCCTCAGAGACTGTTATAGCAACAGAAATTACAATATAAGTCTTTTAAATGAAGCTATTTAAGCACTGAGCAAAAATGCCCATGGAAAGTTCATGCGTACATCAGGAAGAAAGCATGCATGTATAAAAATATACATGTGTATATGTATATGAACTGAAATACCAAGTTCCGGTTATGTTACAGAAGAAATTTCATATATGACATGCAGCATTCAGAGGCAACAGACCATTAATCTGCAGTGCTACTCAATTCCCAGCAGCCCTTTCTGTTCTTCAGTTTTACTTTTAAATTATTTTTTACAAGGAAATGAATGGAATACCTAAAGTTTAAAAATAAAAATAAAACATGTCTCAACATGCTTGCGTAAAGAGCCTTTAAAAAATTCTTCCAGCCTTTCTTTAAGCTGGAAGCCCATCAAAAAGAAGCATTAGTTCAGAAACAGAAGTTGCCTGTTCCAAAAGTTTAGCACAGCTAGCAATTTCAGAGTCTACAACCTGGATGGAGTCAAGGACACAGATTTGGACACAGATTTGGGAAGAAACTTCATCTGGTAAATCTATAAACATCTATGGTATTAAAACCTTAAGAAATTGAGGGGCATTATTCAGATTCAGTCAAAAGACCTTGTGAGATTTTTTTTTTTTTAATTGCTTTACAGAACAACTAGGGCAGAGTCAAGGAAAATTCAATGGTTGGTAAAACAGGCCGCAACAACAATAGGTCAAGAAATATTTTTCATCCCTTAGAGTCTGAATCAGATTTAGGCAGACGCCAGCTTTGCTCATACCAGGATCCCCTTCTGCAATGCTGAAAATCTCAGGAGCTCACTAGAAAATGGTCTGAGATGACAATATTTTTTGTTCTTGCTTCAGTGACAAAGGATTCCCAGTTCGGGGTTTACATTTGCCTAGAGCATTTAAGAATTGCATTTTGTATCTTGCCCTCCAAAGGCTTTGCAAGAGAAAGCTATTTAAATCTTTTCATCCTCTGTAAAAGTATTTATTATCTCATGTATTATTTCATGTATCTCAAGTACATTTTTAAAAAGAGTTATTACAGACAAAAGGGTGGGAACTAGCAATGATGAAGGTGGAGCAGTTTTACTGAAGCTTTACTATTATGGTTTAACAAAAAAAAAAAAAAGTTAATGTTCTCAAAAAAATAAAAAGGATTTTTGATTTCACTTCAGCTAGCCTTTCAAAAGCATTCAAGAAATTAAGTAGGCAGGAACAGATGACTTGTCTCTTGCTCCTACTCTGTGCCTTTGCCAGAACATCACCTTCCTTCCTATCATGAATATAGAATCATAGAATCATAGAATCATAGAATTATAAAGGTTGGAAAAGACCTCCAAGATCATCTGGTCCCACCACTGCCCTACTGCCAACACCACTCACTACAGCATGTCCCTAAGCACCAGGTCCAGCCTTTAATATCCTGCCCCAAATTCCTGCTTTATTAGAACTTAACAGCAATCAAGTGAGTGCAGGTATTTAGTGCATCAACATCTAATGCAAATATCTAACAGCCTATCCCTCTTTGTACATACACAGAAAGAGTACGAAATGAGCAATGTAATATCCTCTATACTCTTCTACTGAAATGTTGGCAGTGCAGCAAAACATTCACAGTCATATTTTAAAACATATTTGTGCCATTAAGAAGGAAGAAAAGCAATAGGAGCTCCTGTAGGGTGAAAACAACACATCTTGAATTGAAAATCAGGGGTTTGGATGTTCTTTTGAACATGGTCATTGGCTCTCCTATTTCTGCCCAAAGGGGAACCAAAGCAGGGAAAGGTGGGATGCTGTGGCACAGGCTATACACTACACATCGGTGGCAGAGCAAAGAATTCAGTTCTTTGACTTCTAGCTCACTTCATTTCCTCCACAACAGATTATCTACTAAAGAAGAGGGAGTAGAGCCATCCAGATCAGTGAGTAATTGCTCGTCTTAATCCAGCAATCTGCATTTTATATTTTTTCACAGTACTAACAAATGCAGTGCAAGATGCCCAGCCAAATGAGAATGCTGTTTTCTCTCCTTTTGAAAAGCAAATGATCCTTGCATGATTTGCAGTTACTGTATTAATTATGAAAACATTACTTACTTAGGATTTTTCTAAACCACTCTGAAAGTAAAACCATTTAAATGTTGATTCAGTTTCAGTGCCCAAGTGAACTGCCCCCAAGGAATCCCAGCCACTGAATCGCTTGAAAATGCCCTTGTAAATTAGCAAGCATTGCACAAACACTGCTGGCAAATTCAATCATTTCTATGTCGTGCTGCATTGTTATCTGCTGCTTACTTAGAGAGTTCATTCTTCCTTAATTCCATGTAGGTTAGTGAGATGATACGAATGACTTTGCTTAAGTAGCACTGACTCTATTAATACTTAACTTCATAGAATAATAAAAACAGAGCCAAAAGACTTTAAACTATCACTTGCATAGCATTTCCTCATGCTCTCTATTTTTTAAATATCTATTATCTCTTTGATGATATTTTTCCATTAACAAAAATCCTTTGTACAGTAACTGAGTTTAATGTAGTGCTATTAGAAGAAGGAAATGTAGAAGATCAAGGTTCAGGCTACAGAAAATCTGATGTCTTTCAATCCCTATGGACTTCCACTGAATTAACAAGGGCCAGGATTCTGAAAACCAGATGATGCCTATGCTATGGCTGTCAGTGGCTTCTATTACAGCTGTTGCTGTATCAGCCCTTCTAGGAATCAGAGCCATGACAGCTCTTAAATAAAATAAATTCACTCACTCATTTATTCTTTCATTGCTTGCTTCCCAAGTTACAGGAGAACTGAGAAAAACACTCAGAAGTGTGCTTTTCAATGAAACTGAAATATCCAATATATTCTTTCAAAAGTAAAGATAACAATAGCATATTAAAATGTCAAAAACAGATATTTATTTTCTTACTATAAATTTGCATTACCACCCTGCAAGCAGCCATTTTGTGAGTGTAAACTCTATATGTAAAGAATAAAAAGTAAGTTTTGAAAATTTATTCTCATATTTTATAAAAAGTTTCCTAAGTTTTAGACCTCTTGACTTCATCGTATAATTATTTTGATCAGGATATAATCATTTATATTAGTGATTAATGTGATTACATAAGTATTTAAATGCCTGAGGTACTGTAAGTTAAATATAAATTAGAAAAAAAAAAAAAAGATGTATTTATATATCTTTTCTATTTTCAACATAGGTAATTTTCACAGAAGATTAGGAAGCAGTTTCTAATTCTAATAAAAGGCATAGACCATTTTATATAACTTTGTACTACACAGCTTTTCATTAAAACAGGGTTAAAAATGTTAACTCTCAGTGGAGTAGTGATGATTTAATTAAAGTTTGCAAACGCTGTGTTTCTAATATTTGTAAAGGAACATGAAAGATATGCAGCGTAATTCTTACTATAGTATTACAAGTGTTATTCCCTGACAGTCTATTAATATTTTCCCTATTTTATTCCCCAAACTCAAATAATTCTAATGTTGTTCTCAGACATATTACAAAGCTCCTGCCTCTTCTGTTCTTTTAGTTTCACAAACTTGCAGCAATCAGTGCTGTCTATATTTGTATAGATAGGTACATGTTCTTCCTTAATTCTGGATAAATCCTTTCTTGCATTGCACATTAATAGAAATGATTAAGCCACATTTGGGTACAGAACTATAGCCCCAGTTGGCTGCCCCTCCTACCAGCTAATATTTCAGCCTTAATGAAGTTAGTCATCTTACATTAAATATAATGGTGCTAGGCAAATTGTGAATGATGCCAATAACTTGTGTAATTTTCTGAAAAGCCACTTTAGCTGTTAAATTGTCCTACTTCTTCATTCTCATGATATTGGTAATGGAATCATTTGAAATTATGGCAAGCTAAAAGCATAAATAAGCTATAAATAAAATGGTGTGTTTTGTTATAACACAAGGAGGATGCCATTCCTGGGTCTTGGTCTTACAAGCACTTAATGCAACCATATTTGTTACTTACATATGAGATTTATTTACACTGTGAGGATAGACTTATTCCATACAAAAATGGAGTAGATTTTAGTATAGCAAATAAATTGATTAACTAATTATTCTGCACTTATGATATTTAAGTAAAACATAACATTTGTCAGAATAGGAATGATACCTTATATTTCCGGAACCTGGTGAAATTCAGATTCCATCAGTCTAAAACTGGAAAAAAATGGGAAGTAAATAACATGTTATATCTGTTAAATGTGTTTTAGTTTTTAACTGAAACAAGAACCTGATGTGAACTGGAGGTGGCATAGAATCATAAAGGGAAATTACATGCAATATTGAGATTATTTTGATTGTAGACATTTGCTAGATACCCACGTGATCGGGAGATGCAAAATGAGAATGAGATGATAATTGAAATGCAAAGCAAGCAGATGAAAAGATGACATAGGGGGCAATCAAGGGGAGATTTTGACAGCTGCTTGGTCAAGTGCTGGAATCCATTAAATTGAATTACAAAATGTCACCAGTGCAGCAGCCAGTCAGATTCAGTTTACATAAGTTTGGCACAGTGAAGAGGTCATGTTTCATTAGGATTAGCCCTGTTTCTCTTTAACACAGTTCCCTGAATATCATGCAAGAAGCAATAGAGTTCCGATTTTCACAAGTTGATGGGTCTCTTGTATGCACCACTGTCATTTTAAATACTCATCTACAGCATATATTTTTGTTGTAGCTGTGCTTGCAGCAATTTAACTGCATCTTCCACACTGCATATGTCACTTAGGCAAGCAAATATAATGTTAAAATTCCAAAAGTCTAAACATAGATTATCACAGAGCTCTTTAAGAAACAGTACAGATTCTCATCTTTTTTACTTATACTTGCAGTCTTTCTCATTCTGTTTGGTCCTGGATCCTTGTGACCTTTGATTACTTGCTGCTCTCAAGAACTTTCATATAACTCTGGTCACTATCTTCATGCTTCCTCCTCAGAACTTTAAATTTTCTGAAGATATACTTTAAAATAGTCTACCATTAAGCAATCAATATCAAGTCCAGTAGTCACAACAGTAGTTTTGCTGTTGGTTTTGTTTTGTTTTGTTTTTTATTTATTTTTCTTTCACCCCAAAGAAAGACAGGTAACAAACAATATTTTTAGTATTATATCTTACTTTCTCATCATTTGCCTTAGAGGCTGTAGCTTCCTCATGGCCACCTCTTTGCATGTAAGAGTTATGAATAAAACAGCACTACTGATTAACTTAACAGTTAAGTGCAGGTCCAGGTGTTTTATGAGCAGAGAGTGTAATATGCACTGTGACAAGTATGAATGAAATAAATACGGTAAGTTTATTTCAAAATCATTTTCTATGATCTTGACTTCAAAATGCAGCCATTTTTCCTCTTACATATATATTATGCCAAATATCTGAGCCTCCAGACAGAAAAAAATATAGAATGCAGCACTAAGATAAAAGTCTGAATTTTAGAAAGCACTGATCTACCAAAAGCCTCATAACTTGAAACACATTAAGAGTACTTAGACCTTCACAGTTTCAGATTTCATATTACTCAAGCTGGTACAACACTTCCGTGAGTGTTCTGGAGCTTATAAAAGTTAATTAGTTCATGGAATCATAGAATCATTTAGGTTGGAAAAGGCCTTCATGGTCAAACCGTCAACCTGACCTACCCAAGTCCCATCACTAAGTGTCACATCCATGTCTCTTAAATAGCTCCAGGGATGGGGACTCCACCACTTCCCTGGAAAGCCTCATTGTTTCCTCATGTCCTATCACATCAAGTATTCTCCAAATGGCACATCACCTGGCTACAGAGATGAAGAATGTGTCAAAGTGGTACACTGTCTTAGAGGAATTGACTGGTCTAGGGTTTCATCTTTCTGTATGATTTCTTGAGGGTTTTTCCTGTTCCTTCAAAGTTTTATCTGAACACATCATATGGATTGTAATTACAAAATTTCATTGTCAAATTCATTTGATATTTGGAATTATTATATGACACAATACATACGAGATATTATATTTGTTATTTGAACATATTACACACTGACATAAATCAGAAAGTAAATTTAAAAGAAGAAAAATCCCTCCTCATATTCTCTAGAAAGGTGACAGCAAATACTGCATGACTTAACCAGTCATTTAATGGCTTATATTAAATCACAGTCATATCATGTAAGTATCAAATTTTACCTTTCCACAAACCTGGAAAAAAATCAGTGAATATACCTCATTTTATTTCCTCAATCCAGGACCACACTCTGATACTGAGGGATGTCTAGCAGCATTGGAAGCAGCTTAGAATTTCCAATGGGAATAATTTATTGTGATATGCAATAACAACAAGAACATGTGAGATGGAGACAGTTTGGGATCAGTTCCAGAGAGATGCTGAGAAAGAATTTAATCATGCATTTTAGGTCTATATCCCTCAGTTGGTTTGACCCACTGCTCCCCAAATATGTGATGTCTCAGGAAACAAGACAGTGTTTAATGAGATGGAACAGTTATTCCCCAGGACAATAGTACTCTACAGAGTAACCTGTGTATGATGTAAATCTTCAGTGGTTGTTTACCCAGCAATATCTTATAGTGGCATATTTATATATGCTGATGTAAAAACATATTGACAGCACAAGGCCATGCAGATCTTAAACACTTGGAGTAATAGCTAAATATAATAATGATTATTTTAAAAGTCTGAGATTAGGAAAATTAATCACACAGTAAAGAAAGACTTCACAGGTAGATAAGAAAAATTATATAGGGAAAGGGGATGAGGTTGCATTGCCATTAGCTGGTCTCTGTGATAGCTCATTGGGTTAGCTATTACCAAAGAAGTCAAACCTAAGTATGTGTGTGTAGTAGCTGAAACATAAAAAGCAAGCAGGAAGCTCCTGCTGGGAACACAGGAAGAAGAGGTCTTAGATTTCTCTGCATGAGGTTAGAGAAATGTTTGGAGATATGTTCCCCTGTGGAGTTCAACAGCAAAGTAACCATTAAACAGCCAAAAGCATGGCACCAGCAAAGGAGAAAGAGAAAAGGGAAAAAGCCTATACAGCAGTAGATGTGCTGTGTTAGTGACAAAAACTGTATCTAATGGTCATTACACATCATTTTCAGCTGCACTGAGGTAGATTAGGAAAGTATTAAAAGTAATCACGAGCCTTAAAGTAAGGACCACTTGGATATTCTTTTGATAAAATGCAGAATAATTAGAATAAAGATCAAAAATTTATCTGTCCATACATGAGTGCAAAGAAAAAGAAAGAAAGGAAACCTCCTGCTGTTGCCCCCCCCCCCCCAAAAAAAAAAAAGATTGACAAATTGACAAGAGGAGAAACCGTAGTCTTGTTTGTCCAGAGTTGATGGAGAAATAGGAGGATCACAAACTACACTGGAAAGCCAGTTTAACAACTTGCTTTCTGCATCTTACATCATCCCCAAAAATAAAATCCCTGACAAGCCATAATGCTTACAGTGGAACAGGAGCCAGCTCCTCCTATAGAAACACTGTTTTGGCGTGATTTTATAAAATGTGCATCTTTGTCATTAAAATAGACTGCAAAGATCAAAATGGATCAAATACTAGGTAAGAAAGTGCCAGCTTTATGTCATCTCTTTGCCCCGAGGCTGCGTCCAATTGGATCTTACATCACAGACATCCATCTAATGTTTTCTTGTGCCTAATTAACTTGAACTTCTTGACGAGCTTCATGCCTGGCTTCATGTTCCAGACATAAATCTCCTAGTAAAATAAATAATGCATGTTACATTTTTCCTAAGACTGATGGTGTTCCAAAAGAGAAAACAAAACTGGATGACACGTTTTCTTCAGAGAAAGGTGGCATCTGAGACCAGGAAGGGCACTGGATAAGTAATGTTTTCTCTAACTGCGGGCCATAAATCTCTTGGAGGTCATCCAAAGGTTTAAAAAGAAACCTGTCAGTGAGCAACAGCTCAGTTCTGCAGAGCTGGGAATTAAGAGGGATTATTATTACTTACTCCAATTTTTACACTTCCTAGAAAGCTTCAAGTCATCCTTAATTGCTGGATATAGTTCAGCTTCTTCAAAATGAGGACATCAATAAGCACAGCTGTTTTCTGCTCTCCTGTCCTGGAGAAACTGGTTACTACTGACTGGTAGAAATCACTCAAAAATACATGAGCTGAAAGGGCCCTTAACTTTCAGAAAGTTGGCTAAATGTAATAATTAAAGCAAAAGATGTGAGGAGAAGTGACAAGGCAAATAGACCATTGTTCCACAGACATTTCTCTTGGCAACAGTGTCTTTCTCAGGAAGTTCCTGCCTCCTGTGTCCCCAGCTACTGTTTCCATCCTCTGAACACCCATTTGGTGATATAATTCCACACACTCAACAGACCACCGGGGAACCAGGTTATAACATCCACATCAAAAGCAAGCCTCCCTATAAAAGCAGATTATTTTAAAAACATTATTTTTAAAACACTATTTTTAATCTATCTTTTTCATCATGCAACCCCATAAACAGTGGTACGGATAAGCAATGGGGACAGAATCAACTTAAGCACAATGAGCTACTGAATAACTGCCTCAGGACAGAGCAGGAATAGAGCTAGGTGACACAAGGGAAGGACTCATTACTAACTAGAACACTGATCTGGAAGACAGAATGACAAGGTGTCAGTTAACCATGGTACCTATCTAGGGCAGAGGATAGGGTGAGTCAGCAACACAACAAACAAACAAAAAAACCCAACGCATAATTCGATGCATATGAGATCAGTGAAATGTTGGCAGAATTGTTTCCAATAAGAATGTTTTTCAATGTTTTCCATGAGGTCTTTATAAGCACCAAATATGATGAGGCTATTGAAGCTTGCAAGGCAGAACTGCAAGACCAAGTCAATACAGAAGCATTGATTAAATGCAGAAGGAGAAGAGTAAGAGTAGATCAAAGGAGACAAAAAAAATATCTCTGCAGAGTTGAGGTAGGAAAAAAATGGAAGGTTAATCAATTCTATCAATTCTCCTGTTAAATTATATAAATAATAAGTTAATAATAATAAAAAATCCTACTGTAAATACTTACCCATTTCTTTTGGAGGGAAATTCAAGGAGTAAGCAAATGACATCACAGTCAGGAGTATTTAGGTCTTAACTCTTCTCTTTATACTACCTACAGCCAGAGGAAGCAAAGGTCTAGGGAAGCACCTTCCTTTCTCAGACACACTGCTGAGCTCAACTCGACATTCCACTTCTCCTCCATGTACAGATCTCCAGCTGTTTTTATTGGGAGTTCTGGACACTGACTGACAGAGTTTAAACTTCCTAATAACAGCAGGAAAAAAGTGTGTATGTAGTGCACCTGAAACACATTACTCTCTCTCTCTCAGGGGAAAAAAGAAAAAAAAAAGTTCTCAGCTGCAAAGACAAGCATTTAAAAATATCCCAGATTTTCTTTCTCTACAGCTACATTTTTAAAGTAATCCTGTGCAAATGAATGAGGCAAGGTCTCAGTGGATGGCAGACATATAGGAAGAATGACTAAGACATGATCACACACTTGAAGATAGTGACATAATATTTATGTGGATGTAAACAGTTTATCATTCTATCCCTCCCATATTTACATTTTACTGGAAATGGTTTTCTACCACAGAAATCCTTACATAGGAACTAAACTGTTTCTGAGGGGGGAAGAAGTTGCAAATTTCTACTTAATTTTTTCTTAGAAAATGATGAAAGCAGAAAGCAGAGGTGTTAATGGCATGTGCATGAACACTTTTACTACAGTCGTCATAGGAGGTTAAAATCCTAAAGCCAAACAGTTCCAAATTATTTAACCTATTGTCATCACAACAGTCATCACAAGTTCAGATTCATGTTAAGTCTTATTATAACCAGTATGTATAAGGGTCAGCACAGTTGTTTACTTGTCCTCGTTATCATTTCTTGTGTGTACTAAATTCATAGCATGACCAGGGAATCTGCAGCCTCTTTAAGTAGAGAATATAATGTATGAGAGTGAATTTGTCCTTTTCTTCTTCAGGGCACTAGAAATAACCATGGCATTCCTGGTATGACAGTGGGCATACATACATCAATGGCTCTATAACCTCACCATGAATGGAAGGAATTTAACTTTTGTGTGTGCGTGTGTGTTTCAAATATACATAACTGCTATAGCCAACAAATAGCTCTTCTTCTGAATTCTAAGTCAGTCCTTCCTTTCATTCCTTCCTCTCACTCCTCCTTCCTTCATTCCAGTTGTTGCCAGTGCTCATAAATTTTATATTTTATCCGTAATAATAAGTAAACATCAACTCACATACTTAAAATTGTATCAACACTAACAAGTTTCTGTCTGACATATTAAGAAAAGAAAATAATCAAATGTATTTAGATACATTTTTATGTATCTAAATAGACTAGCACCTTATTATTAAGTCAAAGTTTCAATCCCATCCTGTTGAAAATGAGAAACTGCCTTTCTATCAGTATTAAGAGGTTTCAAATCAGGCCCTATTTGTAGAAGTCTTTTGTATTCTGAAAGTCTTTACTCTTTTCCTATTTCTCTTTTTTGTTCTATGTTGACTCCTGAGATAAGGAATAACAAGTAACTGGGAAAAAACAACAACAACCCCACACTGAAATTTGCTTCTGGGACTTAAAACGTGAGATTATGAAGATGGTAATATAATTCTCTGATCTATGTGATCCATAGTTAAGTTTTCAAATGTTACTTATTTGTAACCACTTGTGTTAACACTTTTTTAAGTGCCTAACTTGAAAATAGAGGAATGAATAAGTGATACCCGTAGGAGAACATAGAGAATACTGTATTTCTTTTATAGTATAGAATAGCATAGTATAGAATAGTGTGGATTACTATATTTCTTTTCACAAAATCACGTCTAAGCATGATGGAATAAAGACTTTCTGTTATTTCATTCACAGGATGGCACAGCCTACAGTTTTCATCCTGGAATTCTTGCCAAATTCTACATTAGACTGTCCAATAGGAAACTGCTTATTCACACAAGGCTCGGGAAAATCTGAAAATTTGGCAAGTGAAATAAATAATGTCTAATATTCCTTCTTCATCATCCATAAATCAGTGAAACTAAAAAAAAAACAACAACAACAACAACAAAAAAAAAACATTCTGTGAACTGGAATTGGAAATGCATGCCAGCAAGTTCAAGGAAAACACATGTAATAGAAGTTTATGTTTACATTTCGCTCACATCAGATTAAATCCCATGAAAATCAGATTTCACTCTTCAACTTCTAAAGCATTTCTCACATTGTGATTTTAATCAAA
Source organism: Aythya ferina (assembly GCF_964211825.1). Lineage (NCBI taxonomy): Eukaryota > Metazoa > Chordata > Aves > Anseriformes > Anatidae > Aythya > Aythya ferina. Next base: position 14,863,369 of record NC_140301.1, on the reverse strand, counting down.
CTGAAATAAAAAATAAAAAGAGAAAAATGCATCTATTGCAGGCCACTGTACTTCTGGTTTATTCAGATTTTCTTAGCGATCTTCAGTTGTTACTTGAATCTCATCAGGCTGTTAACTGGGACAGTGGAAAGGTCACTAGAAAAAAAATTCTGCTGGCATTCTGTCTGAAACAGAATTAGAATAAAAGAATTCTAGGAATACTTAAGAAAAAAAAATATCAAGGAAGAAAAACTTTCCAAAACATGGAGTTCAGGAAAGGTGCAAGCTATCATTTGATCTTGGATTAATAATCAAGAGGTTCATCTATCAGAGACTGACTGACATATTAGAGTATGCCAAGTATGGTGTCACTGTTTCTACACAAATTCCTAAACCCAGCATGCACTTTCTAGATTTTTTTTGTTCATTTTATTAGTTAGAATTTTGGTTTAAGCAAGTGAATAACCATTGATTTCCTTCTGTGACCATGTAGGATGCATAAAGTTTATATACAGCTTGAATTTGATTTGTTATTGCTAACACTGATAAACCCAGTTTTGTTTATGAGCCCCATTTTTCACTTTTATTTTCTTTTTGGATCATGACAGTTGGAAATTCCATTATTAAATGGCCACCAATTCAGACTTAAATTACTTCTGGTACTAAAACAACACTGATTTTTCATGTTGGTCATTTTAAATTTAACTTTTGGCTGCAGTAAAGGAATGGATTACAATAGCTCTCAGATCAGTCACTAGTGGATATTAGTGACATTACCCATTACTGTGAAACCCAGACATTGGTTGCAATTCTTTGTGTATATTTAGATGAACCAAGAACGTGAGAAATAAGAAGATCTGTTGCTTGATGCTCCTAACATGCAGACTGTGTGATGCCAAAACTTTAGTATTCCTCACAAAACTAAACAGAGCCACTTGTGCAACTGGGCAATTTTGTCTACCTTAGCCATTAACTTCTTTCTATAAAAAGTGTTACTTTAACAAAGTGCATGGTAGTGAACCATAGATCATCACTGTCTCTATTTTACTTCTGTGACTTAAGCAGCCTTTTCTATTTAGACAAGTTATCATGACTTCTAGTTGTGGTATCCTGGATTCTCAAAGAGCTGTAAAGACACGTGATAATGAATTTAAATGGACTATATGGAAAAAGGCTCAGATTTCAAAAACATTAAGAAAGAGTCCTAAATCCTAACTTTCTTAATCCTTCATCTTTGTGTCTTATCTTCTTTATTTGTAAAACTGGAATAATGATCAAACAACAGGAGTTGCAAAGGTTAAAAAAAAAAAAAAAGACCTACGCGTAGAATATACTGCTTCTAAACATGTAGTTTTGCTAAAGAAACCCATTTCTGAGTGTAGTGTTCAGAGAAGTTGAGCACTTTTGTGCTGCTTGGTTATTTAATATATTAGGCAGTGTACTACCATTTTCACTATGCTGTACTGTATTTTTAAGTATTGATCAGAGGCTCACTGTGTTCAGAGAGGCACCTCTTGTTTCTTTATGCATTTGAAGGAATTAATGACTGTGAAGCAGTCAAATACTCTTGTAATCAGCACACACACACAAAGAATCATAGATATAAATCAAGGGGATTAAATAAAGACATCGCTTCCCTCATTTTGGCATACATCTCAATGTTGTAGAACACCTTTTTACTCTTTGCTTCCATAGCTCTTTTCATGAAGTGTCATAGTGCCATAATATACCAATGTTAGAAAACTACTGAAAATAATAATATGATAGTATATAATAGTCTATTTGTCAAATATAAAGCAATGCTTTAATATATTAGAAATATATGCTCAATTTAGCTTTAGTTCACCTATGTTAGCTACTATATTTTATGCCATATAAAATCGGTTTTATCTGTACAGCTCACTTGCTTTACAGAAAAAAAATGCAGAGATTACCCCCAAAATAAATTTTATTTTACCTAATTTAGTTCAAATATCTGTATAGCTGAAAAGAACAACAATTTACTGGATTAAAATAATCTTCAGCCCCAAAACACAAAGCATATCCAGGTCTGCCTGGTGATGTGGGCTGTCTCTTTGCCATCTGCTCCTAAGGAGGAAGAACACAGGACTGTTCTGCCAGAGGGAATTCCTTCCCAAAGGCTGCTATTTGGCAGCCATCGTCTCCATACTGATGCTTATGGAGAAGTAGGAAACATTCCCAGCACCTGTGTCTCAAGGTACAGCTCCTTTAATTTACTTGCATACATAATCTTTTGAATTTCTACCCACAGCAATATAGGCAGTCCTATTTCACTCGATTCATTTTTATCCCCAGTACAAGACCAGTTTAAAAATAAAAATGAAAGCTATACCTAGCAAAACTTGAGATTAAAGTTTTGCACAGTGCAAGCAAACAGAGCATTGCAAGCCAAAACAAAGCAAACAAACAAAACAATGTAAAATGTTATTCTAATGAAAATGTTGTTCCAATCTATGCTTACAACTAGGTTTCATTCACATTCCTCATGTAAAATGTCTTTCAGTGTGTTTTTGCTCAACAGCTATAAAGTCATGTTTTATAGAATCATGCCCCCTTCATGCAGCTCCACAAGAATAACTGTCTTCTCCAGCTACTTTGATACAGCTTTAAATGCCCTAGGGAGTTCTAGCTGCAGTCAGACACCTTGTGTATATAAATTGGTTTCAGTTTGCTCTTTTAATAATCATATTGCTTAATGCAGGCAGTTCATTTGGTAATGTTCAATTCTTGTTACAGCTATCAATACCTTCATAAGAAATGTTATTCCAGACATTGCATATAAATAAAAGCTGCTGTGCGTCTGACGGTTTCTTACAGAAACCTCACCTCCTACATACATACAAATGGCAAAAAAATAAAAAGTGCTTTGCCTGCTGTATCTCAGAATAAATCCTTTTCTTCCTCTCTCTCCTCCTTTTACACGGCTTCTTTTGTCACAAGACATTTAAAGTAGTTTGGAGCTAATTTTTTTAATCAATTATATGTTGCTAAATAAACGGCTAATCTTTTGCAAGTTCCCAAGATGTCAAGGGAATTAAGGAATTTCACTGAGTATTCTTTATTTGGATCAATTTTTCTACCACCAGTTTCATTCTACTGTAGCCAAAGCAACGCTTCCACTAAAGCAAATGTTAAAAATTGCAGGACAGGACCCTGAAACACGACAGGAACTAGAATATTCTGAGAAAGGTACCTAAAACATTCAGTCTCAGAAAGAATAAATACCCTACACTGCTCTCCTTCAGTACCAAACAACTAGTTTCCTGTCTTATGTCATAACAGAACTTGAGGAAATCGGGATAAGTTGCCACAATAGGTAAAAAAATGAAATAATAATGGAGAAATAACAATACAAAACAAAAGTGGTAGATGAACAAAAACAACAATGCTAGAGAGGGAGAAAAGAAAGAAGTAAATTGGGACACTGAATCCTAACACACTGAAGGGGTGAGCTTTTCTACCAGTTTTAATGAAGGAGGAATTTCACACAGTGAGTTTAAGCAAAAAGAAGGCATCAGTTTTCCCACAAAACATACAAAATTCATTAAATACGGTGTTCTCGGCTGTGGAATACAATGTGTATAGCACTGAGTAACACCAGTGAGGGCTGCTTGGTAACTTGTCTCCTTTATATTTGATTTCTCAGATCACTCCAAAGATCCAATGGTCTGTTTTTGGGATGTCACAATCTTTAGCTTTCTGTAAAATATTAAAGAAATTGCTAAGTTTTCCTAACTCCATTTTTCTCGAAGGCTATCAACTTCAGTTCTATCTAAGGGTTCTTTCTTCTTACATAAATCTTTGGAGGTCCCTTGGTAAACATAAATAAATAAAAATAGAAACTTCACAGTTTTCATTTATGGAAATGAAATGGAAAAGAATATACATATATATAGTTACTTAATTGAGTGTTCCCTTTGCCTGATAGCAATGGACACTGCCTACACAGTTTTGCATGGAAAACATCCTTGCTTTGTGATTTCAATCTCAATTGCCAGCTATGTAGAGCTAGTTGTTGTCGCACAGGTCAGTATCTATAGCCATTCAAAACAAGTATTTTTCTAAACATGTCTATATGAATTGTTACTAGGTGAAAAGAACTTCTGGTTTTATTTGAATATCTCATTTCTGCTGTTCAAAATGCTGGGACATACCTCATTCTCAAATGCAATTTTTCATTGTGTATAAGGATATTATTAATTCTGAAGCTGAATGTCCTTTCAATTAATTTGAAAGGCTTGAACTTTTCCACAGAACAGAACTGGTTGCTTAACTGGTTACTTAGGAAAGGAAGAAGAAAAACAGAACAAGCTAGATCATCTAGTTCCAGTCCCAGTTGCCACAGGGAAAAAAATAAATAAAAAATTAGAACCATTCATCTTAAAATAGACCAAAAATAAGTAGTAAGTACTTATCATACAGAAACAGAAAAGTGAAATGCAAGCACATCCGGAGTAAGCTGAGCAGCCAAAGAAATGCAAGTAAAAAGCTCCATGTGCTGGAACAATGTGAAACATTTGAAGTTCCCACCAGGAACAAAATATGGTCAGAATTCAAGAATATATACCTACTACTGATATCAGATTGATATCAACACAAATGAAGACAAAAGCCTCTTACCAAAAATATTGGTAATAAAATAAAATAACCTTTTAACATCAAGATATCATGTTATATTTAAACAACATTCTTATCTTCCCCATTCTTGAGTCACAGTGACATTCACAACACTAGTTCCCATGAAACACAGTTAAAGCAGTGAATCAGAAACTGAAACGTCAATCCACTAAGCACCCTGTTTCTCATTAAGTGTAGGGCTTGGAGAAGTTCAAATTTTACTTAGTACGTTGCAAATGAAGAGATCTCAGTTTCATCTCATCTAGCTTCAGTTTTCTTTCCCTGAAGGGTTGTAACTTCTTTCCAGTGTAAAGTCTGGCACCCAAACCACTCTGTGGCACTGAGGTCACAGAAGCATCAACAAAGGTACATTACAAAATTGCTACTCATTTTATTTGTTAAAAAAATGCAGCAAGAAAACATCAGAAACACAGCTTAGGATTGAAGCCAGCTCCATTGGATCTCAGACTAGTTCTAACCATAAGCAAGCTAGTTATTCTTGTCTTTCATTTACAGTAAATTACTTGCAATCAATTGATGCAATTTTTATAAAGACTACTGGACCCTTATAAACAAAAAGCCCTATTAGCTCATTTTTTCTACACAATAAAAAAACAAATTAGGTCTGGATAACTTAGACTAAATTGATTAGTGAGACCTTTGAGTGGAAGAGTTCTGAAAGGCAGACTATGAAACCAAAATTATGACTTTTATATATAGATGAAGTGAGAGGCAAGACATCTCACTTTCCTGTATCAACCATTTCTTCTGTCACGCATACTTTAATAACTTCTCCCAGATAATAAAATACTTTCTATTCCTTATAGAAGGCTTTTGACTCTCACTTTCTACCACAGCTATAGGTTATACAGAGACATAAATAACTCCAAGTAAGTTATGTGAGTGCAGATTGGCTGGTTTTCTGGCAGCTGCCAAGCCTGGTGAAGCATGGAAGCAATTTGTGAATTGAAGCAGTGTAATCTCTGAATGGTTTTAATTAATGTATGCCAAGGAGCTGGACTGAGTTCACCAGCAACAAAAAGGAAGGTATTTCCCAGAGACATTTGAAAGCCTAGCCTAGTACTCAACCAGTCAAATCATCCATACTCCTGAGCAAAGGAAAAAACTTTCCTAATTAAATGATGTTTTGTTCTTTTTGGTTGTCTCAAGAGATACGGAAATAGAACCTTATGAAAACTTTTGCATCAAAAATCCCATTTCATTTTTTACCGGTGTGATTTTCCATTGTTAATATTCTTAGTCTCTGCATATATTAAGGCACATTAATAAATGAAAGAAGTAAGTCAGCTTGTCAGGTATTTTGTAAAGTATCATGGGACATGATTGGTTTAGGATGAGTGCACAAAATCTGTTTGTTCAGCAAACTTAATTATAGCTGAGGACCAGTAAATACATACATAGCATGGACATACTGAGATTTAACTGGGCTCAGATGTACACAACATAGCTGAACTTTTGGGACAGCTGAGAAACTTAACATTCATTGACTGGTACTTCTTGGTTGAACTCTCTCTTAACATGAAGAAAGCAGCATTACAGTTAGGATGCTGAGGGATAACAGATCTTTAGTTTGCTCATTCTCTTGGACTTCTGAAATGTTAGCAATAGAAACATCCATAGTTAAGGTTCTGGGAGAAAGACAGTCTCCATAAACACAATAGTTAAGCCTCAAAGATAAGACCAAAATAAGCCAACCAAACATAATTATGTACTGTGAAAAATAAAACTATTAAGTCACCCTAGGAAACAACATTTAATTACTCAAAGTTGTGGCAGATATGCTGGCATTGTCATAAGCCCTATGAGGAATTTTTTGGTAAGCTGCTGTAAATTTTGTGTGTTCTCAAACAGGTCCAAGGGAAGGCAAGAAAAGCACTGTAAGATAGAGCCTTCAATTTCTCACACAAGGAAGGGAGTTGAAAGCCAGGGCTTTAAGAAAGATTTGCAGGAGACTTATTATGAGCACTTGGACAGCGTTAAAAGTATGTGCTCCTGTTCCCTACTAGTTTTCTGCCATGTGCTACATCCATGAGCTTTAACAGCAGACTGTGCAGAAGTATCCTAGCATGAATTACCTTTTCAGTAGGTTTACCGTCTTGGGAGGTGATGCTTCTCCTCGTTTTCCAAACTACCCCTGGACCTTCTCATTCTACCAGCCCATTGGAGACGTTTCCACAAAGCTGCCTGGACCCCACCACAGCATCTACCCTGTGGAAGAAACAAATTTTGAAAATCCATGGTGCATCAATTAAATCTCCTAGAGACAAAATCATTTGAAGATGTTGAGAGAGAGTAAGTAATGTAGACTAAAACATGATATAGAAGAGCTGTCATTACACTACCCGAGAAGGTAGGAGAGTTGCAAGATATGCTGTTCCTTCAGCATACTTGTATGTATAACACGACTACTAAAAGTGCACTTAATTTTGGGAAGGCTTAAAGACACAAATACAAGCACAGAGATTTCACAGGCAGCAATTTGTTAATAATGTGATCACTTAATCTTGCATATGAAAACCTTGCCTGCTACTGCATTTTTACAAGCTTAACAGTAATGAGAAGAGTGTGTTTGTTACTGCTATATTTCTGTAATGTGTAGCTTCATCATACATAAAGGATATGGTGGTAGAAATGAGATCTTTCCACTGTCATTAATAGCAGTGAAACACATACACATTTCGAGGCTGAAGTATACTTTCCAGCATTTGAACCTTCCTTCATTTGGAGTCTTAGATGCAAATAGTGATAAAATGAAAATGGGACAAAAGTTTAAAAATTAATTACTCTGCAAAAATATTTTCCACTTATAGCCTGAACAGATTGGACATACCCTAGTTAAATCAATGAATAAATAAATATTAAAAATAATTTTCATACATATAATTTCATAGCTTATAAACACTAATAGGCAAGAGATACAAAACAGACCTTTTATTTAAAATCTTTTAAAATTACTGCTCATTTACTAAAGAAAAATAAATTCCACTGGCTCATGTTTATGACTAAAGACAACAGTAAATGGTGACTCTAGATAACCCATGTCACTGATTCTGTTTTTCAAAGACATGACTGCTTTCTATTCCTTTGGCCTCGGCTGCCTAGCAACCTCCACAGAGCTTTCTTAGTCTATACTAATTCTGGACAGTTTTTATTTATATATTTATTTATGAGAATGTCTATAAGAAAGATACAGAAACAAAGAGCTGTTTGTTCCTTGTTTCTAACACTGGATTCTAAACAGATCACCTCAGTGGTTCAGCAAAGGACACAGTCCTTGGTTTTGCAATGAGAGGTACCTACCTCCTTGAAATTGGGAACTAAGCAAATCCCACTTTCCATGAGACAACAGCTGAGTCTCTGTAAGAAGCTCCTGTTGTAATGGGCACTGATATTTCTTGCTGTCCCTGTTGATTTGTTTCTTTGATACGCTTTTTCACCCTGAAATACTAGCTGTTTATGTAAGGCTCCTGCTTTCATGCAGCCTGGAGCTTTTACGTAAGATGAAGACAGTTTGTGCTGCTGTACTGAGTCACTAGCAGTTCCTGCATCATCCAAGCACTGGAAGAAAATGGAGATTAAAACTCATCTCCTGCTGTGTCTGTGACTCAAAGTGGGACAGTTTGGAAGGAGATGGGACTACTTATAATAAGTAGTTTGAAACTGGATATGGACTGTCTCTCTCTGAACAAGTCAGAAGCTTTCTTGGAAATGCCTATTTCCTCAGGGCTTTTTCCTTCATTGGTTTTTCAAAATTGAGGACTGCACAGAAAATATACCAACACTACGTGAGAAAATACTTACTTTCTTACCAATTCAATTCATATACCACTTTACAAATACTGCTAGATCAATTCATCCCCTGATCAGCATATCCCTCTTCTCCAATCAGGAGGGAGAAAAAAAAAAAGAAGAGAAAAAAAAAGGTCAAAGACGTTTCCTAATCTGCTCTTCACTCTTCAGAATAGTGGTCATATCTTGTGGTCACATGGCAGTGACATGGCTTTTGTATCTCACGTCTCACTACCAGCAGAGCTATATATAAACAAAATACTTTTTTTTTTTTTTTTTTTTTTTTTTTTTTTTTTTTAAAGTAGTATAAACAACCACCAAAGAAAAAGTCAGGTTCACTTAAAAAAAAATATCTGCATCAACCTATTTTAATTTGAGTCATGCTGAGACCATGATGGTTGTAAGATTATGGAAGTACATGTACATCTTGGTGTTTGTCTGTATGAAGGCATCAATGTTCATTTATGCCAAACTTAACAGTACAAAATAAGTATATTAAATCTGAGCTACTGTAAAAGAAAACCAAAAATATATTGAATCATAACAGTGTCCAGCAAAACTAAAAACTAAATGGATGATAGAAAATGATTCAGAAATAACCTAGTAGATAAAAAAAGCTTCATTTTTAGGTTTTTAATGAACAGTGGAAGCATCCACAGAAATAGATGTACAAAGAGATTCACTAAGCAGGAGAAAGAGTTTTTCAGTTCAAGGAATCACTACTGGTAATTTTCTAAGTTGCTTTACCTCTGTCATTCCATGCAATGACATAAGTTTGTAGTTCCCTGAAAAAGTCTCAATTTGTGCTCCTTGGAGTTACTATAATACAAAGAAATTCTGACTACACAGTTAAGTAGCTGCTTATTGATAAGCACTTTCCTCATACTTATGTTCACTTTTTACACTATATCATCATTAAAACAAAAATGGAGAGTCTGGGATTTCCCACTCTTGCAAAATATAATCATGGTTTCATGTGCTCTACAGTGTTCAGCCAACCTCCCTGGAAATAAAGCTAATGAAGAGTACCAGAAGCATACACTTGCGTATCTGTTTTCCCACTTTCAGCAAGAAATCTTCTTTTAATAAGTCCAAGAACATGTAAATTGACAATAAAAACATTTTTCATGCACTTTTATAAAAAATTGTTATAATAGGTTTTACTACTGTTGTTGTTTAACCCAGTGGGCAGCTCAGCACCACACAGCTCTTTGCTCATTGACCCCTCCAGTGGGATGGAAGAAAGAAATTTGGGGGGGGGGGGGTAAAAGCTTGTGGGTTGAGATAAAAACAGTTCAATAGGACAGAAAATGAAAATAATAATGATTATAATAATTAAAAGAATATCAAAACAAATGATGCACAGTGCAACTGCTCACCACCCACTGACCAATGCTCAGCCTGTCCCCAAGCAGCAACCCCCACATCTCCCAGCCAGCCACCCCATATTTATTGTTCAGCACAATGCCACAGGGTGTGGGACATCCCTTCAGTCAGTGTGGGCCAGCTGTCTTAGTTCTGTCCCCTCCCTGCTCATTGTGTACCCCCAGCCTCCTCGCTGGCAGGGCAGCACAAGAAGCTAGAAAGGCCTTGGCCCTTTGTGAGCACTGCTCTGCTCAGAAACAGTGGTGTGTTATCAGCAGCATTCTCATCCTCAATCCAAAACACAGCACCATACCAGATGCTAGGAGGAAAATGAACACTATCCTAGCTGAAACCAAGACACATACACAATGAAGAAAGTGTGTTAAAGTAGTCATTGGACAAAAACCTTTGGAAACATGCAAAAACTAGAGAAAGAGAAATCTCTCAAGACACATGAAATAATAAGTTACAAGGAGTCTCATCATAATTTCTGAAGTCTGTAATGAGGTTTGAGTATGGAATCTAGTATAGATTTATACTTTATTTATACAGTACATTTATTTATACAGTACATTTATACTGGCAAATCTCACCTGCCATACACTTATGCTTAAAAAAGAGTTATACTGAAAAGATTGATTTTGGCCATCTTCCTCCCTTCCAGTGCTCCTCAACATAAAAAAGAGAGCTGTAAAATGGCTTATTTTTCTGGTTATGGACTACTACAGCAAACTGCAGTGTTAAAGAAGGTTTGGAAAAAGGACATTATGAGAAAAATGAAGTTTTAGTAAGAAAAACATAGTTTTTCTTACATAGTAAGAAAAACTTACATAGTTTTTCTTACTATGTTTTTCAATAGTAAGTTTTCAATAGTAAGTTTTCAATACTAGTTTTTCAATAGTAAGGAAAACTATTGTTTATATACAACATTATCTTTGCTTAAATAACTCACCAAGGAAAACTGCAAGAAATCTTTTTAAAATAGTCAATAGTATCAGCTCAATGCCCAGCTCCTCGTTCTAAGTGCTCTGGTTTTACTCCACACTTATGCCAGTACAACAGATCATTATTTGGTCCTTTATCTTTAATGCTTTCTAAACATTTATTATGGCAATAAGTAACACAAGCTCATTGAAGTTATAATCGGGCTTTTGTAATTGTTCTTAAAGCAGTTATTTTGTATGAATTGCAATCAGATGAAAAAAAGCTGCAGTAAAAAGAAGACTTATTAGAGAAAAAAATAAACATGGTAGCATGTTCTACCATGTTGACATAGTAAATGAAATACACAAGGAGAAGGGAACAAATATCTACTCAGTTCCTGCCGTTTTTAATAAATATTAAACGTTTGGCTATTCACATGTATCACTAACATGGTAGCATTCAACTGCCAAAAGAAAGGGGGCTATTTTAGATGATCCATGTTATTGTATCTGCCCTGAGTTATTCCAGAGGAGCACAGGTTCGCTATAGGCCCCATCTCTTATCTGCTTGCTCCTATGGAACTCTTGGATACTCTGGGACATCTGAAATAGCATCTGATGCCTTTACTTATGAATTGGAATCGCAAGCAGTTAGCAAAATACATGTGAGCTCTTTATGTTAGGTAACAAGTAAGGGTAAAGGCAATAAAACAGGAAAAATGTAATGTGCTATGTCCACATAAGAATTTCAACAGTCCCAGAGGGTACAGGGAGAGAATGATACTCTGTACAGTTTCTTAAACAAAGAAATACACTTTTATACACACACTGTCTTACCAGTAAATATGAAGAAGTTGAGTTAAATCTCACCTCTGAATAACTGCTGATTCACTGTGCAGTAAAACTAGCTATCAGTGTTTTCTTGCTGATTTGAAGAGGCATTCTTGCCAACTTCTATTCCCCTCAGTTGTTGACTTATTTTGCTATTTCAGATCTCTATTTTATCTATATACTTATCCGAATAGAACTTTTATATAGTAAAGAACTGGCCAAACTGCCTAATCTTTGATTATTCATGGTAAGCTCATAACTACATTTTTTCCTGTTTTTTTTCAGCTAGTAAAATCCTCAGTAAGGATTATTCTCCTGAATCAGACGTATAATTTTTGTGTATGCTGCACTTCTGATTTTTCTTCTTTCAAGAATGCCAGATGGAGCAAAACAAAGAATAGATGCAACTCCGGTATGCTGATATTTTTATACTTCTGCATTTGAGTTAAGCAGATGGAGGTTAGGTAATTCTGCACAGATATTCACCAAAACAACTTAAGTTAAGGTATAAATACCATTTTCTAAAATCATATTCTGAGCTTTTCTGTGTCATCTGCTGCAGCAAAGAAATTCACTCATATACTTGGATATGTTTTGTACATCTAATCAATAAACTAGTTAATCTGTGTTGAACCAGTCTTCTAGACTATTGGTCTTATTCAGCCTAACTAATACAAATTTGTGAGTGGTTCATTTCAGAATAACTGTGTAGTGTGAAAAACAGGCCTGGTGTCTTTTTAATCTGAGTATGTGTGTGCCTTTATAAACTAAAATGGCATTAAAATTGCATATTTCCCCCTGCCAATATTCCCCCCATTTTAAGACCGGTTCTATTGACTACTAATAATAGTCTCCAGACACTCATCTGACAAATGGCTGTTTAATTTATTTTTTACTATGAAAGATTTGACCTGGTTTGTTCATCTATAAATACACATTTTTGTCCTGTAGACACAAATATGCATTTGTGTTAGCTTTCATCCCTGCTGTGTTTGTACAACACAGTGTGACATTCACAAACAGAAAGAGAAGAGATTGAAGTGAAGAACATTTGATAGTGTTGTCTAGCATTTTAAATACAGTGAAATAAAGAAATGAGTGCCAATGTCATCAACTGCTAAATTCAGTGTGGCTGAAATGAAACAGATCAGGACAGAAAGAAGAAAGTGAATCTCAGGTGAAAAATCAACTCTCTTGTTCTATAAAAAGCAATAGGATGAGTTCTATTGAATTCTACTGAACTCTACCATTAGTTTCAGACTTAGATTTCCCCCTTCAGACTAGCACATCTGCTATATTTTCATCTTAGTAATAATTATAAGGAATTCTGCCATATCATAATGTAGGATCATCAGAGGAGTAGGTAAGGATCATTCATTATCACTACAAAAAAGAAAGATGACACTCTTGAAAAGACCAACAGCCACAGAAAAATTCAGAAAGAATTTTTATTGAGTTCCAGAACTATACATTAATTATAAGAAGCCATAAGTTCATTTATTTAAAAAGCATCAAAATAAATGCTTTTCAAAACTAAAATTGAAGTTATTAGTAACTATTAATCATTATTATTAAATGAATTATTGCTACAGTTTTAGAAATACTATCCTTCTGCTGTTTCATATGGTATTGCTTATGATTTAGGAATCTTCTGCCTACTTAATGCCCAGTTTAATGAGTTTTCAATCATTAACTGGAAGTGAATTTATGAAAATCAGCTTCAAAAACAAAGCACAGAAGCAAACTACTTGGTAAGAGTTACAGGATACCCCTCTTCACTATTTCATGCGGAAATTTCCCAGGCATAATACATTCCCCAAGTCAGAGAGTTTCAGATATGTTAACAATGCAAAAGACCTACTCCATTATTTAATCTATTTTCTGCCCTTTGAAACCTCAAGGTATTGCAGAAGAAGGTAATATCAATTGCTGGTGTTACACATGGAGAAAAAAATGTTCTCTGAGATATCAAAGGAAAGATTTTTCTAAGACAACTAGTTTTCAGCTGACAGATTTACTTCAGAAGGATACAAAGAATATTTGTCTTATATTAATGAAGAATAAAATTTGTCTTATCCTGTAGGTACATAGCTACACATCATTGTTATACATGTGTGAATAATTCCAGGTAAGGGAAGTCATCTCAGAAATTCATAAGATTAAAAACAAGGAGATACTGACAAAGTGCATTCAACAGGTACTTAAAAGAAATAACTATTCATGCTTTTGCCAGATCAAAATAAACAGTGTGTTATCAAGAATAACACTTCAGTTGATAGCTTACTATTTAGATACATTTAGTGAATCGTTTGTCCACCCAGAGATTTCAAGGGATTTTACAGGGATGGGGCATATACAGCTTTTCTGGGTAACCTATTCTAGTGCCTCACCACCCTCATACATAAATTGATTAGTGTCCTGGAATGCACACCAGAAAACAATAGGTATGTTCTACTATATAACACAGTTCAGGGATGAATACCTTTTGAATTGAGTGGAGACTCAAGTTCAGATAAAACCTACAGTGAAAAAGAAACCATCAAACTGCTTTTTACTCTTAGTTGGTCACCTCGTCATACTTTGAGAAGGACAAAAAGGAGGCCTCATTGAGCCTACACTATAACTTCAGTCTTTTTAATCTCCTAAAAAGACTGTTATAAAATATTATCTAATGATTAGAGACTATAAGCTTCATCACTTTTTTATTTCTTTCTGAACTACCATTTTATCCAATGGTAGGGAAAGAAGAGAGGAAAGGGAAAGAGAGGGGAGGGAGAGGGGAGAGGGAAAGGAGAGGGAGTAATTCAAATTGCAATCCAAATGCAACAAAATTTCAGCAAGGTGTCAAAGTATTAAAGTAGGAACTTGAAGCAGTTCAGGATTTTTTCATATGAAAATATGTCTATAAATGTGAAACTCAAAAACAAATAAAAACATGATTTTTCCATCTTCTTCAAATGCTCTCCAGAAATAAAACTTATTCCTTGGCTGAGAATTTGTATCATGAGGCCAAGCTTCAACTTGAGAAACAGATTTTTGTACCCAAGCAATTAAAAAGCCCTCACAAACACAAAACCAACAAATTATGCTGCTATCAGAATTTAGAAATGGAATTTCAGATAAAACCACGACTGTGAAACAATACCACATTTTTGTATACAATCTGGTTTTAATGGCTAAGAGAAATGTTAAATTCTCTCAGGAAGAATTTCAGACCTCTTCTGTTCAGATCATTCTCCACATATCTCCTGACAGATATCCCCCAGAGCTCACAAGTGGTGAGCTCTTATGAAGGGAGTGATTCCAACATATCCACCTCTCCATCTTTTGTCTTGACAGATGTTATAGATTATTATTTCCACTGTTTGCATTCTCCTCAATCCAGATCCTGCAATCCAGTCACAAGGTAAAAACTCTTATCTGCTGACCTGCTAATTGAGGTAATAGCTGGTATACTCAAAACATGTATAGTACACTAAAATATAATCCCAACTTTCATTTCAACGTTCAGGATTATTATTTTTTGTTGCTGTCAAAAAGCTAATGCAATTAGGGAAAGCTTGGAAATTGCAATGATATTGCCTCTTCATTCACATTTGTTCATTAGAAAATCAACCTGAAGGAAAGTAAACAAAAGGGGAATATAGTTCTAGAAAACAGTTCAAAATGAGATAGAAACTGGCAATCACCTAAGTTTCTATGCTAAAAGAATAGCCATTGCAGAGAAAGAATACCTCATTTACAAACATTCATTCACTTCTTTACTTATCAGCTAAGGTAGTCAAGAGAAACGGCATTATACAAAATGGATGTATTCTCCAGTAGTAAAGGGAATGAGAACAGAGCTCTTTATAAACACCTCCAAGGGACTGATGAGTGATGACTATAGTTATCTGCGTCAGAGGCACAGACAAGAAGCTTCGGGCCCACTACTAATGTCATAAGCAACACAATCACTCCACCCATAAGGACATCCATAGGAAAACATTTTAGGGCTAAACAATGCCTCCTTTTTTTTTTTTTTTTTTTTTTTTTATAAAAAACATATACCAAACTCCACATAATTCCAAAACATACAATATTAAGAGTTTCTTCCTCCTAAATATATCATAAGAATTATTTGCATAATTATTTATTAGGAACTACTAACATGAATTTATATATCAGTATCCAACTGATTCCTAACTGCATAGCAACAAATACAACTTTCCTGAGTAGTCACAAATATGATAAGAATACAGAATACAATATAAGGTTATCTTGACTGTTTTTTTTTTTTTCTATGTTTGAATGAAATTGTCAAAAGTGAAATAATTATAGAGCTAGTCCACAAGTTTATTGATTTTTTTGTATCACATATACAGGTAATGGTCTCTATACCCATCCTAAGAAACATACATAGCACAGCAAGAATTTTCTGTATGGCAACCATGGCAGTGTTAATTAAGCAAATGAAAATGTTTCCCTAAAAGCTGGTTTCTTTCTGTGCTCAGTTGCATCAGAGAGAAATAGAGCTAATGCTACGTGTTTTATGCATTCTGACAAACCAAACAAAGTTTGTCAGGAGAGGCTCTAGGCAGCATGCAACTTCTGCAATTTTACATCTCATTGATTACCACAATGGGAATTGAAAACAGTTCTCTGCTTTTCACATAATATCAAAAATACTCTTGCAGGCCTCAGAAAAATAAGCAGATTCTCTGGTAGAAAAAAAAAAAAATGAGGAAAAGCAACTTTGTACAGCATTGTTTTCTATATGAATTTGGGTCAAGCCCATCTGACCTTTGAGAAGCCTAATAATAAAGCAATAAGGTGACACACAGTAAAGCATGCCATTCTGTGAGCACTTCTGCAGTAAGTTATGTGGAACAAAAGAGTAGCTCAATACCCTGAGGCTTTGGGGATATGCTTATTCCATGGTAAGTGCATCCTGTATACCTCCACAGTTACACAGAGTATACGGGAATGCACATGCCACAACAAACAATAAGGACCTAACAAAGCTGGTAAAAAAAAAATTAAGATTTGCTATTACTGTCACATTGCCTCAGTCACTGGCTTGTTTGATCTTCTGGAGACATCTTCTATGAAATGTTCAGGGAACTGAACTTTTTTATTGCTATTCATACAGAAATCTCAAGTCTTTCCTCTTCCCACTTCTTCAGTGACCTGTTTTTGCTAGATCCATAAGCCACAATCCACAGAATGTTACCATTTTATAAGGGATGGGCTCACATTCTAAGCACAACAAAACAAACTCAGAAACTAGACTGAATAATCTATGGCGACAGCAGTAGAAGTCTGCTCTACGCAGAGATTGCAAATGGCATATGTAGTGCCATGTGCTAAGCAAGCTGTGATACTCACTGGCCCTTTGAGGTGCCTAGCAACCTTCAGTACCATTCAGTGGGAACAGAATAATTTCTGCACTCTGCAGAATTAGAGTCCTTATTAAAACGTTTACCCAGAGGCAATGCCAGGGCACTAAGGGCCATGATATAGTGATGGTAATCAGTAGTGCAGGTTGATGGTTGGACTTGAGGAACTTGAAGGTCTTTTCCATCCTAGATGATTCTGTGATTCTATGATTTTAGCTCTAGCAACAAATGTGGGAAACCCTAGAGCCCTCAGTGTTCCTTAAAATCAGGTGGATGAAAGCATTCTTGGCACAAAAGACGAGCAAATCTTTAGCTACTTACTACAACCACATTGTCAAAACCAATTTAATTTAAAAAGGAAATCTCTGTGTTAGTGTCCTGGTTTCAGTTAGGACAGAGTTAATTTATAAATTAATAATTATAATTAATGAAACGGCTGTGTGGTGTTTAGCTGCCGGCCGGGTTAAACCACAACAGTTAGAAGTAGTTTTTATAGCAGTTCCAATGGACCATTCACCAAGCGGAGAATCAGAGTTCTGAATTTCATCATGCCTTTCTGATATTTTATCTTAAATATACTATTTATATTCATATATGAACATCTATACCACTTCCATGCATGTACTTCCAGTCTAGGTACATTTTCAACATACACATCAGCAACCAGTAGTATAACAGGTGAACACAGTCAATGAAGTTTGAAACAATGCAAAACAACAGAAAAACAAGGTCCAGAAAGTAAAATACATCTGTGTTAGTCCCATCAGGAATATCCAGTCCCAGGAAGTTGGATGCAAAAATTAAACACCATCATTCCCAGTGACTCTTTTGGAACATATTGGGATCTACTTATCAAGACTAGGCCTGCATGACAAAGAAACATGTTGATCAAGAGAAGAAACAAAATTCAAATGATATCAAAGTCTCTAGACTACTAAGCAGCCAAGAAGAACAAAGCTATCCTGTATTTGAGTCCAACTGGTGGTTTGATTAGCAGCAGAACAGAGAAATCAAGGAAGGAAGATCCCACCCCAAAGGCGGTTTCTGAGAACATGCAAATACCTGTTTCCTGCTGGACTATCAGGGTCTAATAAAAACAACAGATCACTTAGAAATGCAGTAAGTAATTTCATCCATCATCTTAAGCACACAAAAAATGATAGAATAAATCTGGGTATAAAATATCCTCTTATGGCACATGGGTTTCCTGATCCTGTAATATGAAGCAAGATAAAGATAAAGCAAGTAGGGCCCAGAGAAATATAGAGTGATGAGCACAGGCTGCCTGGTTCCAGGTTGTATATATATATGTATATATACACACACACACACACACAGACACACACATATATATATAAAAGTTAAGGACAAAAGTCTTCTGCTAGCTAAAACCAGCAATCACTGAACTGCGCATTTATTTCTTCTGTATCTTGTTCACAAGAAACAATGTGGTGTGTACAATGGCATCTCTGACAACCATTCTTACCTACTGGTCATTTGTCTGCTTGGGAGTCATTAATGCCAACTATAACACTAATAATATAATTATCATCCTGGGGTTACGTATAATATATTAGTAACCTATCACCTATTACTACATGCAGTACTGCTGCTTCACACAACGTAGTCCATTATAAAGTAAAAACAAAAAACATGCTTTTCTGTGGTTTTCCTTATTTTTGTACATTGCATATATGTATATAAATTAAACACCAACAGCACCATTAAATACCAATGGCAAGTGAAATGTGTAAGAGAATATTTAAAAGGAAAAAAAAAAAAAGAAATTAGTGGTTTTTGTTTTTTGTTTTTTCAATTCAATTATTATGATAGTCTGCAACACCAATAAAGAGTTTTAGATTGGATATTCTTCACTGCTACTGGCCAAATATACTCATGGCTTCAAGTGTTCCAGATGGTCATCAGTTGCCATGAAACGACTGACCTGATGATCGTAGGCACTGCATGAACTCCATAATGAAAATATGGAATTTGGACCATAGTCATTTCAAGAATACAATGCTTGCACAGAATAGTTGACAATGTGACATTCTGATTTACCATTGAGTGTAAATGTTTACACTTAATGAGGGGGTATTGCAATATGCATATATAATGAATTATTGGGTTACGTGTTTAATGCACTGTAAATTTTGTTTCTCTTCCCTCCTATTTTTCTGTGAAATATGAATATTAAAAATTTCTCCTTCTTTTGCAATTTACCAAATAGATAATAAATACTTTATGATATTTTATTTATTTATTTATAAATCAGAGACTGCATTTGTTACTTCTTTCTGAAAAGAGTCTATCACATTAGATATACTTCTGCAAGCACTAAACACTGCGGCTTAGGCCTATTAGTCTCACAATGAATGCTAAACAAAAAACCATGATAATACACTAAAATGTAATAAAATAAATGAAACTGTTATCTGTACTCTTAACTTTGTGCTTTACTACAAGTCTAGCTGTCCAAAGGGATGAATTAAAGCAAAACTGTTGTTTTTAACAAGTATGTTTTTTCATTAAATAAAGAAATTAACTAAGAATTGGTGTTTTCTCCTCATAAGCCAACTAATCCAACACAGAACACTAAAAAATGTAGGGCGATCACCTCATTAAAAAAAAAAAAAAAGGATTATATATTTTTAACCAACTTCTAAGAACTTGTATGATCATAATTAGTAAAATTCTATAAAATAGAATAAATAGTATTCTACAGAACTGCTAATTGTTATTATATGTAATAAAAAAGTATGTAAATTAATTAAAATTAAATATAAGAGATTTGAAACTAAATAACTTAAAAAATT
Organism: Aythya ferina; assembly: GCF_964211825.1. Classification (NCBI taxonomy): domain Eukaryota; kingdom Metazoa; phylum Chordata; class Aves; order Anseriformes; family Anatidae; genus Aythya; species Aythya ferina. The sequence continues at coordinate 14,843,629 of NC_140301.1, read as the reverse complement.
TAAAATAAATAAGCATTCCTAATAATACCAAATATATCCAATTCCTAATATACCAAACCTCTTTTATGCTGCTTTACTCTCAATACCTGGAGAAAAAACTCTCTAGAGTTTAAAGCCAATTGACAGAAACTTTTTTTTTTTTTTTTTATTCAGGGAAGATGGAGGCCAAATAACTGATTGTTGCCCCTATTCATCTCTGGCAATAAATGATTGTCTTTGAGTAGCAGAAAATCTCAGTCACCACAGCCTTGATCATGTATATTTCTTGCACCTGAAGTAAGTTCTTAGCAATATTAGTTGACCATGAAATGCCGCTAGCGTACTTCACATGAATCTACTCCATCATCTTGATCATGTACTCTACCTGAGTCTGATGCAACCTGAGTCCAAAATTACCCTAAGTCTAGTCTCCTTATAACCAAAATGATAATAACAAATAGGATATTCAGAGATGGAACAATGATGAAGTTATTAGACGAACTTATTTTGAGGACAGATTAGTCCAATATAGCTAATTAAAATGTAAAATGAGATTTTATCATTTATAAATACCTGAAGATTACAGACATTGAGGAAGAAAATCTTTATGTAGTATGGTACAGGAAAAATGAAACTCCAAGTAAAAATGATAGTATAAATGAAGGCAGTAAACTGGACACTAGAAAAACATTTCAGAAGTCTAAAATCTGTCCAAAAGTAACATAATTGTGAAAGGTGAGAACATTTGGAAATAAAGTACACAAAGCATGAGACTGTAAGAAACAACTGTGTAGTGATCATATGGAAGGCTAAATGATCCATATTTGCCTTTTTTGTCTTTGAGATCTAGTCAGTCATTCTGGAGCACCACTACATTTTAAAACCTCTTTGTTTTCCTTCTTCCTTTTAAAAGGGATGTCAAAATAGATGTGACCTCATTTCCCTTCCTTTTCCTTCTGCTTCAAAGAAAGAATTTGTGTATCCACTGTGTTTTCATATATGATTCTTTCTTTATATCTGAAAACCTATTTTAAGTAAAATCTGGACATAGTGTTCAACATTCTTTCTTTATAACATAACTTTCTGCAGTATTATGATTTTTAAAAGGTCACGCATCACAATAGTCTCAGTGACCTTATTAAAAAAAAAAAAAATCAGAAAAAGCAGATGGATGGATGAAGAAATGTTTGATCTGGAGAGAATGTTAAATACTGTGACTGCTTCCCACATCCCTACATCCACATACTGAGCTCATTCACAAACAGTAGACTAAGGTTCTCCCAAAGCGAGTGCAAAGCTTACAAACCTGCAAGCATTTTATAGAAGAGATGTCATGTCTAGAAACCCTAGAAAGTAGGATTTAAAAGTTTTTGATGCTAGAAGAAAATAAATACTTCTCTCTCCTTGTTTAAACAACAAATGAATTAAATGAAAATGAAATGAAAACAACAAATGAATGAAAAACAAACAAAAACAATCTAAACAGTTTTGCCTTTACTGGACAACTGTATTTTAAATACCAGAAATATACGGTATTTGTAAATCATATTTGAAATGGTCAAAGTCTGCTAAAAAGGAAATGTGGTGAATTTCCAGGATTTTTTAGATAGTCACTGGTATCCTAATACCGTATTTTCTTTCAACGAATTTTTAAAATCTCCATTAGCAGTATTCCTCTTGAAATGCACAAGAAATGCATATTGTATTGTCCTTCTTCAGAAAAAACATTATCGACTTTCAGAGTCTCTTGCAATGAGTGTGTAAAATATATGAATTTTGTATCTCAGTCATCTCCACACACAATTATACTTGATGTTACCAAATGGGAATTTCATGTTAGCCAGCAAAACACCAGAAATATTGGTCCCAATGAAAGAAATAAGAAAATCAAACAATTTAAAAAAATTAGATTCACTTTGTATTCAGTTTGCCTAACTTTTGCATTTTATTTGTGATCTGTAATGAAACAGTAATTTGAAGGGTTATATTAGAGCTTGTACTGCCTTTTGTTGTACACTGTTGCACAGTGCAGGTTCAACAGAAATATAAGTGTAGTGGGTTTACGTGGCAAGGTTTTGGTAGCAGGGGGCTATAGGGGTGGTTTCTGTGAGAAAGATCTAGAAGCTGCCCCATGTTTGGGAAGGGCTCCATTGTTTTCCAGAGCTGAGCCAATAAGCGATGTTGTTTGCGCCTCTGTGAGAGCATATTTAAGACAGGAAAAAAACGCTGGGCCAGACAGCAGCCGGGAGAGTCAAGGGAGTGAGGAACAGCACCAAGGTCAGTGTAGAGGGAGGGGGAGAGGTGCTCCAGGTGCCGGAGCAGAAGTCCCCTGCGGCCTGTGGTGAGGACCATGGTGAAGCAGGATGTCCCCCTGCAGCCCATGGAGTACCACGGTGGAGCAGGGTTCCACACTGCAGCCTGTGGAGGAGACCACGGTGGAGCAGGTGGCCCTGCACCAACGGAGGCTGCCGCCTGTGGAAGACCCCTGCCGGAGCAGATTCCAGGCCGGACCTGTAGCCCGTGGAGAGGAGCCCACGCAGGAGCAGGTGACCTGGCAGGAGCTGCTGCCCGTAGGGGAGCCAGGTTGGAGCAGTTTTCTCCTGAGGGATGGACCCCGTGGTACGGACCCATATCTGGAGCAGTTCTGGAAGAGCTGCTGCCTGTGGGAAGCCCACGCCGGATCAGTTCATCAAGGACTGCATCCTGTGGGTGGGACCCCACAGCACAGGGGACGAGAGTGACCGAGAAGGAGCGGCAGAGAAGAAGTGCTGTAGACTGACCATAACCCCCATTCCCCCGTTCCCCTGCGCCGCTCAGGGGGAGGAGGTGGAAGAAGGTGGATGGGGGGGAAGGTGCTTTTGGTTTGCTTTTTTCCTTTGTTTTCTCACTTCTCTCGCTTGTTAGTAATAGGCAATAAATCTTACTATCTCCTTATGCCGAGTCTGTTTTGCCCGTTACAATAATTGCGTGATTTTCTCGTCCTTATCTCAATCCTTGAGCCCTTTTCACATATTTTCTCCCCATTCCTCTTTGAGGAGGGGGAGTGAGAGAGCGGCTGTGGTGGAGCTCGGCTGCCCACTCGAGCGGAACCACGACAATAAGACAACTGATAGTAGCGTCTGTTGTGTAAGAGCAGGAACTTTCAGAGGACCTATTAAATCTGTTCACATTTGTTTCTGTACACAAAAAGTTCTGAGGCATAATTTAAGTATCTTTTTAAATACTCAGGAGCTCTTATCACCCCTCCCATTTCAACTCCAGGAAAATAATAGGTTTTGATTGATAGCCTTCAAGTAAGCCGATCTATTTAACTCTCTCTCTCTCTCTACTAAATTGAACTTAATTGCTACATAATCTGGTGAAAATCAAAAATTGGCAGACAGCACTCAAGATACACTTGAAAATGGAACAGCAGAGGCTTTTCAGATCCGGAACTGAGCTGCACAGTGTTCGTGCAGGAGAGAAGTTGTGATAGAAAGGGTTTACAAATTAAGAAAAAAAAAAAGAAAAATGTGTAATGAAACAAACTCGTGACTTACACGTTGTATTTTATGAATTTAAATGGAGCACGGACTCAGGAGAAAAGAACTTAGGAAAAGTAATTGGAATGGATGTAAGTTCTGAAGTTTGGGAAAAAAAAAAAAAAAAAGCTTCACAAAATACTAATAAATAAAGTTTTGGTGGTCCCCATCAAACACTGATTTCATTTAAATTCCAAGGAGATTTCAGAGTTTAGATTTCTTTACTTGGAATACAATGAAAGCAATCTTAGAAACTAAAAGTTAAGTCATAATGGAAAAAAAATATAGAGAGATATGTATATATACATATTTGTATCTCTTTCTTATAATCATAGAATAGTTATTTAGAAATTAAAACTAAGTAAGAGAGTTTGACATGAAATTACTATATATTTCATTCAGTTCTCATTTGCATACATTTTTCTCTTTGAGGAGAAAGGAAGAGGAAGAAACAGTCAAAAATATTGTCCTGTTGCAGCACGTACCAGCATTGTAACCAAAGCACAAGCTTTCACTTATTATTTCAACAATATATTTTCACTTACTAGGCTGGATGATCTATTCTACCATGTGATAACCTTTACTGCTTTTTTCTTTTTTCTTTTTTTTTCTTTTTTCACAGTGTAGCCCCAGTCAGCTTCTGAAAAACTGCAAGTTAAAAGCTTGAAAAAATGTATCAATCTTTAAAGACAATGGTTATCTTTTCTGATGCTTTCCATGCCTAATATAACAACAAAACCTGATGTGTCTACAAGACAGAATTTTGTGGAAAGACACCAAGAAAGAACCATTGTAGGAGAGAGAAATCATATTTTACTTGAAGATGAAGAGTCAGTCCACTGTAGTTGGACCGAATTTGGCATTTGTCTTGTCCCTGTAATTCACATAATCCTTACCACCTCTCAGAATATGTATTGTGAGTTAAGTAACTTATTGCCTCAGAAAAACAAATGACTGAGACTAGCACCTCAAAGCCATTTGTCGGAGACAGCTAAGTAAGAAAAGATTCCCTCTTCCGAGGCTCATGTTAGGGTAATCATAGGGAGCATAATACATGTTATTTGTTATATCTATTCTGTATGGATCAGGAAGGAATTTTTCTGAAAATACTTTATATGATTCTAGGAAAAAGGTTCTTTCTTCCTCTTTACAGAACACTTAGAACATTTCAAAAAAGCTGTTTTACAACTGGTTCCAGATTGGTGGTCTTCTATTTGACCAGGTGATTCTCAGCATGCTTAGGCAGTTGATAGCCAATCATAGAATCACAGAATTGAAAGGGTTGGAAGGGATGTCAAAACATCATCAGGTCCAACCCCCCTGCCAAAACAGTTCCTTAGAGCAGGCTACCCAGGTAGGCTTACAGACAAGCCTTAAATATCTCCAGAGAAGGAGACTCCACAACCTCCCTGTGCAGCCTGTTCCAGTGCTCCGTCATCCTCACTGCGAAGGATGTTGGTGCGGAACTTCCTGGGCTCCATCTTGTGACCATTACTCCTTGTCCCGTCCCTGCAAACCACTGAAAAGATATTGGCCAAATCCCTCTGTCCCCCACACCTCAGGTATGATGAGATCACATTGATGAGATCCCCTCTCAGTCTTCTTTTCTCCAGGCTGAATGGACCCAGGTCTCTCAGCTTTTCCTCATAAGGAAGATGCTCCAGACTCCGTATCATCTTTGTGGCCCTCCGCTGGACTCTTTCCAGGAGATTCCTGTCTTTTTTGTACCCAGCAGCCCAGAATTAGACACAGCATTCCAGGTACTCCAGCCTGACCAGGGCAGGATCAGGGCAATCCTCCAAGGAAAATGTGTGAGCGGTAAAACTGGAGTCGCAATCAAAAACTTGCTATTCCTTAATAGACATAAGGAACCAAACAAGAACCACAACAGAGCACCAGCCCCTGCATTTTTCTGCTGCCATGTGCTGGGCCTAGGCACTTAACTACTGCCAGGAGCTGAAGGGTAGCAACAATGATTCCAACTGATGGTATACTTATGGCTAGAATAGTCAGTCAAATCAAGCTATGAAATATATTTATCTTTACCATACATACACACACACAAAAAAAAAAAAAAAAAAAAAAAAAAAAAAAGAGAAATGATGTGCTTCTATTAAGGTACATAAAGAAAATAAGTTATTTTCATATAATATCACAGATTATTAATTTAAAACATAGTATGCAAAAATATAATGATTTTAGATAGTTTAAAGATTGTTCTCAGGCATTCTGTTTTTAAGAAACATACCAGAAATATTAGAAAGAAAAAAAAAAAAAAAAGGAATATAAGCTTTTGGTTATCTAAACATCCAATTTACAGAAACAGACAAAGGAAGAAAAAAAAAGTATGTTTTAAGGGTTTTACATTGGCATTGATCTGCTTTTATAGGTGCAATAAACTAAATTTTGTATTTGATATAATCCAATATTGTGCACAATAATTAGATGTTAAAAAATAATAACTCCTACTTGAAAAGAACTGAATGCTTAGTTCTAAAACCATTTTCATTTGTTTAATAATCTTTCCCAAGGGCCTAAAAGGTGCTGAACAACTACAGCCTCTAATGACTTTGTAATCCAATTTTGCACTTGGCTTATTATAGCAACTTGCATTTCTCCTCTATGGCTCAACTCTGCATGGTAGAGAGATCTAGTCTTGATCCAGTAAAGCATTCTAACTACTGCAGTTCCTATACAGATCATGGAGTCTCTAGATATTTCCTTTTCAGTAAAGGTAATTAGAAAGAAAAAAAAAATGAGCAAAAGAAAGACTCTTAACACTTCTTCCTAACGAAGAAGTGAGCAGAAAAAGGCTTATGCAAAGAAGGTAGTAAAATGAACAGATTGCAATAAATTGTTTTCCTTATGGATCAAGGCGGAATCTGAGTTGGAACAGTAACTAAATCACAATTCCCTTCTTGGGATTCTTTTTGGATATCCCTTCCCATATTGAAAGAGCTGAACAACTGTTCAGTCTAGCTTTTAATTTACTCCCATCTGTATTGCCAAGTCATGCACAATAAAATAATTTGAATTTTTAAGTTGGGTTATTCATGTGGGTATGAGTTTTATGGTCATGAACTAATCAGACTTTTTCATATGCTTTTTACTTTTATAAATATATTTAAGTTACCATTATTTTAAGTGCTTTTTTGTTTGCTATTAATTATCAGTACGTTTCTAGCCAAGTAATAATGATTCGTAATTCTGAAAATACATGTAAATCCAGTACTAAATTTTCTTGTGCTTACACTGCCCTACACAAAAGCAAGCATGAAATGTATGCCTTTAAGGAAAAGGGCACCATTTAACATTAGTATCTCTGGGCTACTGCATCTTGATGACTCCAGAACTCCTGCAGTCCAATTTATCTGTACAATCACTCATAATAGTAGTAGAAGCTATGGGGAAAAAATCACACACAAAAATACAACTTCTCTTGGGAAAAAACACTGTATTCCTTTGGAGAAGGAAGGAGTAAAGACGAAAAGAAGTAATTAGTTGATCTAATTTATCAGGGTGCTCTATTAGGACCTGCATCACATCTCATGTATACATATGAAAAATGAGAAAGATTACTCAATGACCTTTGATTCAACTGTTTCAGGCAGTTCTGGGACACCACAAAAGAAACCCAGCTGTTTCTTGACTGTACATTTGATATTAAACCTTGTTATATTTTACTTATTGTAAAACAGAAAGATACTAACACAGTAAATTAGTTACTGTGTATGTTCTCTGTATGTTCTACTTCTTTTGAAGTAGATTTTATAAGAGAACCAGGTAAAGAATAAAGACAAAGCAGACCATGGCAATGCTGTGCATGTCACTTTAATATGTTCTTACACAATAGGAATGGACTTTGACAGGATAGATGTGTTGTGTATATATAGATTGGATCTAGCAATAAATGCAATTGTGCAGTTAAACTAAACTACATTTATCAGTTTTATTTAATAAATGTTTGCATAGCCTGTACCACAGGACTGCAAAATGATCATTCATCTTCTAGTCTATTCAAGCGCACTGACATACAATCTAACAACATAATCTTTTGAAAAGGCGAATGTAAAACCAAACTACACTAATTCTTTTTTATTTGAAAGACAGCTCTGATGAAATACATGATTTACATTATGTTAGGACTCAACATTTTGTAATGTTCCAAGAGCTGAAGTCCATAAGAACTGCAGCCATTGAAATTATTTGGAAAAGGCAAACTGCATGTAAACATATCTGGATATAGATTTAGTTTTACCTTACTCAAAGAACTCAGGTTTGAGGGCTTTAGATATTGATGGTAGCTAATTCGCATGCCTTATAAAACACTGGAGACAAAAGAAATGAAAAGACCATAAAATTGAAACTGAGGATTGCTCATTCCAAAACATTAATACCATATATCCTTGCTCTTTGAAGAGAATTGAACTTTTAGTGCACAACTGTCTAATATTTACTCATATCTCATTCATATTTATTTAAGAAATAAGAAACTAACTACAAAAAGCAAGTTATACTGGGCAAGTTTATTGCTAGAACACAAAGCGAAATGATTTTAAAAAGAAAATTAAAATAAAAAAATAAAACACACACACACCCCTCAGTTTTTCCAAAATATTGCAGGATTTGTTAGGATTTTTTAAATATGTATAGATTTCTACTTTGGCACTATTTTTTTGAGGGATGAGAAATGTTCAATTTATTTTCCATCTGGTAACAGGAGCTTCCTTCCACCCAAAGATGACTGATCTGCTGATCATTTTCCAATGCAAGAATGTATCACTAATTAAAGCCAGCATTCTCCATTCACTTCTGTTGTATTTAGGCAATACTTGTTCCAAAGAACGTTCTAGTTTTCACCCATATTTAGAAAAACCTATTGTGTACCACGATGAGATAGCCTGATTCCTGCCAGATATGAACAAAAAGGCAATAGAACGTTAGACAATTTTAGTCATAATGAGTCCATTCACTGGAATCACAGTTATGCAATGGTATGTTTTCATAGCATTTTGGAGTTGTGGTAGGATTTAATTTCTTGGCATTGTGGCACAATTATTTTCATCTATGGACTAAGAGGCTGGAGGGAAATCTGCCATGGTAAAATTCAAAGAAGTCATTTAGCTTTCTACCTTCAGTCCACTGTTGAACACATACTATTAAAAGTGGAACAATGCTGCTATTAGAGAAGTAAATAAGATGGATTTGAAAAAAAACAGTAAGCACTGTAAGGGATTTTTTTCCTTTGGAAATTAGACGATTTTAGGATTTTCTCCACTCTTCATCGAAAAACAACTCTTCATCCTTTACCCTTTGGACGGGAGTACAGGAGGACAGTCATATCTGAAGCAGATCTACTTTGTGGAATGCAGAACAAAGCAAAATGCAAAAATGCACCATCTTGTTCTCTTCATCAACTGGAGTTTATGCAGACATCTCTTAACCTACCACCCACCACAAAAATAAAGAAAAATACAGTATGTTTGGCAGATAATGTGTCAATTATTTTGTTTAAATTCCTAGACAGCTATGTCTCTGACTCATCCAATTTACTCAGTTTAATAAAATATGACCCCGTGGGAGAAGCCTGTTGCAAAATTCACCATAACTATCTTCTGCCTCCAATGTGAGAAATGAATTTTGAAAGTGTGGACAATTTCTCCTTTATTTGGTTCATTAACTATTGAGGTGCCTTCTATCCTTAACATTCCAGCAACATGGAATTTAAACAATGTACAAAACTTCAACAAGGGCCTCTGAATTAATGTAAACTTTATTCAGGGCTTTTAAAACACGATGAAATAATGTTAAGGAAAAAAACAAACAAACACCACTCAAAACCAAATCATTTCAAACTAAAAAGACAGATTCTGTGTTAAACACAATTGTTAAAAGATACTTGATGTGCCAAGCAAAAGCAAGCACACTAGTGCTTGCTAAATTGATAGATTTAGGTGCCTTAATTGTGTTGTTATCTCCACAGAGAACCCAAGGAAAAATAAAAATAAAAATAAAAGAATAAGAATGAAAAAAAAAAAAGGAAATAAAATAAGAAAATAAGAAGGAAGGAACTTATCATTACATTTTTCTCCTTTTCACCCTACCAAACATCTGACTAAATTTTGTTTTACCGAATTTTCATTTCATAAGCAGTAATTTATACCTAGGAACAGTAACATGGGAACCTGTAATGAGAATCTTAAATTCGACCAAAGCCTTTTCTCAAATATGCAGTTTTTATTCATCAGAATATTTCTAATTCAGTAGGAGACATGCCTTCCTATGCAAACTCATGGAAGCTGACAATGTGAGAAATCAAGACATCACCAAACCCCTTGGTTGTGCTGGAAGGTTCCTGGATCAGGGTGGTCACAATAAATTGTCCTTAGCTGTGAATTTCACTTGCTGCCTGAGGCTCTGAATCTATCGACCTCTGAGTCACATCTGAAAGTCCAAGTATTCCCTGAGATTCTCTGCTCATTTGCATTGGAGGGAGGGTATGAGTGTCTGCATAAGAAGAGTAGGCTGAAAGGAGATTATTAGATTTTAGAGAATTTACCACCCTTCAAAAAGAGTCTGTAATGCTGACTTGATGACTTTCTATACATGTTAGCAATGACTAGGTAAGCAAATTCAACATAAGAGAAGCAAAGCATGCATCATCGTCATAGCTGAATACCTCCCACGAAATTTAAGGTTAGCTGCATCAGGTCCCAGCATTTAAGACAGCCAAAATTATTTCAATCACATGCAGATAAATATTATATTCAGTAATTAGTTGTCCAGATCTTCAACACTGAATTTATCCTAATCTTCCCCTAAGACAAAGTAAAGAAATCAGTTCCCTGGTTTCAGGAAAAAAAGTAAATCTATATATAGAGCACTGCACCTTTCATCCAGCAGTGGGAAGTGGTTCATCTACTAAATGCAAAATAAGTTGACGTCTAATGCAAACAGGAGCCCCAAAAGTTGTGAATTATGACAAAAATAACTTTTTATCTTTAAACCTTGTGAACTATTGCAATATCAACAGTGTCCAGGGAAAACAAGGTTTGTGCACTGTGTTCTTCAACCATTCCAGTGTATAACTTAAAAATAAATAAGTAACAATTTCAGTGTAAAATGTGTAGAAAACCTGAAAAGGTTTTACTGAATCTCTCTTACTTACTTAGAGCTAGAATGTCAAAGGGATACTTGAATATGGTTAAGTTTGAAAGTACTTACTCTTAAGAGTAAGATTTGACAGGCTTGCAATCCTCCTCAACATTCAGAATGGAATAATTTCTTGTTTGTTCAATTCAATTTATGCCTGAGGCGAAATAAGTGAGCAGGAAAAAATCACTAAGAGTCTGAATATAAAATAGTTAGCAGTATCAGGAAATTGCTGGCAGATCAGGAAAATCCTTTCTTAAGAAAGGAAGCATGAGAAAAGTTTTTGACATACGTGTCTAGAATTATTTCATTAATGGAATATTTAAGGATGAGATGTACATGTTTCTTTGTTTTCCTCTCCTACTCTGCATAGAAATGTGTGTTATGTATGGCAATACTGATTGCACTAAAATTGGGCTTACAAAATGTCTTTTATTCAAGGTCCTTTCATGCAACTGTGAACTAATCTCACAAAAAACTCCCCTTAAATCCTATTCCCACTTCTTAAATCATATTAAACTGGTTTTGATGTCTGAAATATTAAAAACAGTTTTATCTGCATAAATTTGGAAGGCTCTTCCCTGCAATATGCAGAAATAATTTCTCTGAAGTTATAGAGAAGTACAATGGAGTACATAGAGTTTGTGTATTTTGTTTCATGCGGTAAGTCAGACGTAGGCACACAGAGACCAGAGTCAAGAAATCTCTAGAGGTGACCATCACAGTACCCAAAACTATCCATTCTACAATATTTAAATGTCTCTCTTAATCCTGTTTACCCTTTAAAATGAATAATTTGAAATGAAGAGGGGGAAAGATCTGATATAAGATTAGATAATTTTTCTTGCTTTTGGAGCATGTGGATTTTTTAAAATTATTTGTATTGAAAAAAAACTTTATCTCTAAACCTTTCTCAGATAAGATATATTTTTTTAAACCTAGATGCCATATGTTATAATTCTTCTGAGATCTACATGACTAATGTGTGGAGATTTCTATCCCCTTCCTACACAGAGAGACTTAAGGAAGCAGGTGCTTTGCTAAATATATAAAAAAAAATAATACTATTTCCCTGCTATTTTTCTATAATGCAACCACCTGTGCAAAGAATCATCATGTTTAACACGTCATAAATCCAAATATATTCCAAAACCTTCAAGGACAATCTACGATCTTAAACACACCCATGCATACAGACAAATGAATATGGAATTTTAGTAGCAAGAGTAGTTTAAGTCAAACTAGTGAAATCTGACAGCTTCATTAATACATTTTTTCCTCAATATGGAATTCCCTTATTTTTAGAGAGATGACTTCTTTCTGATCCACAGGTCTCTCCGCATAGAAGAGCAAGCAAGAACAGCACTATATCTTTCAAGTTTTTAACTTGTCCTTAAACAGAGCTATAGAAATGCTGCTTTTCCCCAGTCCTCAGACACCTCTTTGCTGTGATCACTCAAGATAGCCCTTATCTTTCACAGAGCTCTGGCATGAAGCATTCCTTTTGAACTTTTGCAGGAGAAAAACAGCCTCTGAACTCTGCTACCATTGGGGAGGGATGGGTTATTGACACAAAATATCCATAAGGACCTCTAGTCAGGGAATGAGAAGCAGCCAAAAGTTAGTTTTCCCAGTATGCAAACTGAATACTTATTGACCCCTGCCATCATTTGGCTGGTTCCATGGTAGGTGAATGGTTTGGAAAGAAACTGACAAGGGAATTCAGGGAGGGAATAGGAGAGAAAGAAGAGGAGAGAACATCCAAGACAATGTCTGCTAGACTTAAGCCTTGTTTTTCCAACACCAAAGCAGACACTTACTGTAAATATTAATGGAACAACGATGCAAAATTTCAGCTATATTTGATTAATTTTTTATTCGATTTAAATCTAAAGGATGAACATTGCATAAAGTGTGTGTGAGAAAATGAAGGAAAAGTAGGAAAATGATGCCTCATGAAATTAAAAAATCCCGGATGAGCTGAGAGTACAAATTAAACCATTTTAAGAACATTATCCTAGACAATCAATTTTGTAGGATTTCAACAGTAGGGGGAAGTTACTGGTTTTTGTGGGAGCAGTAAGGGACATGTAACAATTTTCCTTTAAAACCCATGACCACGCTATTTGGGACATGTGGAAAAATTAATAAGGATTAAGGTATGAACTTTCAAAATGCTGATTACTACTACACTGACTACTTATTAACAATTATACTTATTAACAATGCCTTCATGTAATCTAATCTAACACACAGCAGCTATACCAGGACTCAGTGCAACTTCACTGCACGTTAGTATGTTATAAAATCATGCCACAGTTTTCTACCATAAGCAAGCATATGAGATAATTTAACTCATTTTCACAGTCCCTGAAAAATAAGACTATCCATCCAAAGCAAGGGTATAATAAAGAGTGCCAAAAGAAGCATAATACAAAGTAGATTATCAAGGTGGAAACTACAACCATGTCTCTAACTTCATCTTGAACTTCATAAAATTAGAAATACTTGAAAGGTCAGCAGGCTTTCCATGGCCCCTGCAGTACTGAAAAGTGGGGACTTCCTCAACAAAGCATTGAAGTTCCCACTATCTTGTACACAGTTATTTCCATCTACATTAGGAGAGCAGAAAACACTACACTTTCAGTTTTGTACTGTCTGAATACGACAATCACTCAGTGATAAATGACAATACAAGCCACATGGAGAATCAGGCCTATTAAATGTTAGTTTTTCTTTGGATAAGCTGACACAGTAAGCTGTACAGCATCTCATGAAGCCACATTACTAGAAGAATGTCCTGTTATCTCATGCAGTGACAATCCAAACATTAACTGGGAGACAATTCAGTTGAGTGACAAAGAATATACCACTGTTTTACATTTTCATTAGCTGCAGTTGATATACACAGAATGGGTGTAGAGCAGTAAGTAAGGGAAGGAAGGTCAAAGATTAAAAATAAAATATTATTGTTTTAACCTGCCACTCCAAAATATGCCTCTTTGTACACTGGTACTGCTGAAGTATCACAGACAGAGTATTCATTCTGGAAATATTAATTAGATCAAAATCTCCTAAGACTTGCAAATTTGTTGATATTTGTTCTTGTCTCAGAAAAAGAAAGAAAAAGGAAGAAATAAGGATTTGATGTCTCAGGACACAGAATCTGTTGACAAGTTATAGTTGAGAGCAATTGAATATATTTACCTCCAAAGGAATGCCCTTTGCTGCCTGAGAGAATACTTTCTCACAGTCCCTGACCTCTCAAAATAACTATATTCAGTTGTAACAATCAAATTGTGTACTACTTCAGGAGGGCTCCTGAATGCTGCAAACAGTTTACACACACACACACAAATTGGCTTGGATTATGAAAGATACTATGAAACTCAAAAGTGAGCAGAGAATGACCACTGATCTCACCTGAAAGTATGAAATATGTATCTGTGTTTTAGATTTCCATCAGTAATTTTTTCTGAAAAGTTTGGAACAAATCTTAAACTTGAAATCAAGGGAAGAATAGTTAGAAATATGAGAAAACACCCCACAGAGACTGCATACAATTGTAACCTATATCACCAAAAGCTAATATGCTGGCAGATGCAGGGTCAAACTGACTTAATTCTTTCCTTTTCTCAGTTGTTCTGTCAATGCAGGTACACACATTAGCAAAAGAAGCAAACACGAAAAAAAAGTCCCAAAATTGACTTCTTTTATGAAGACAGAAAAATATATTTCTAGCCTAAATTGCTTCAGTGCCATTCACAGCAAGATAAAAATACTAACAGAATAATGTTTACTGGCCTATAAGCAGAGAGAAACAGGGAGAAAGGTAAAACAACTTTGACACCTCTATATTTAGTACCTATTGCAAGGCAGACATGCTTGTTGATGACAGGATTGGAAGACTGGTTATGAATGCCCAGGATGCATTCCTTCTACATGCAGAATCATAGGCATAGGTACAGGGACCTCAGAAACAGCTAGTCTGCCTTACTAAATATCACAGCACAGCAAATTCAGTAATACATACGTCCTTACAACACTTTTCCACAAAGAAAACCAATTTATGAACATGGAATCCAAGAGATGGTGAAAATGGGACTTCTCCAAGCAGCTTTTAAAATAGTGAATTACATTCACCATTAGAAATCTATCTTATTTTCTAATCTGAATGTATGAGACCACAGCTTCCAGCTATTGCTTCTTCTTCTTATATTTGCTATATTAGAAAACTTTGAAACATCTAAAACATTTTCCTTTATCACTCAGCATTTTTGTGTCTCTTCTTTCTTTTCAACATAATTTTGAAAACATTTACAAACTGAAATGTACATACCATTCATGTTTTCCTGTTGAAATCATTATTCTATTTCTCTGCTTATTTATCAAATGGTACAACATACATGTAGTCTTTTTAAACACGGGATCACTCTGGGAACTCATGTAGAATTTCTTGTCTTTTATGACCTCAAATACTTTTCAGAATTGCTTTTACAGATGAATGTCCCTCATTCATCTGTATTTGTCATTCTTATCCATAACATTTTGTATCCATATCACTCTGCATACCTGTAATTTACCATGCTGTTAATACTTACTGTTACAAGGAAAAACTTCACAATCCATGTGACTTATATCACTTCTCAAAGCTTTACTGATTAAATAATGTTATTAGCTATCAGTCATTGTTGGTACATGATCAGCAATACAACAGGTAAACCGCAACACTGAACATTTAAAAATGATAATAAACCCCTAAAAAACTTGTAAACACCCCTACAGTTAAATCCCTCAAATAATACCACACAGATACTCTCATAAGCCATGTGGGTTACAAGCATATCCCCACTTCAGAGCACACAGGCTCCCCTGCTTGCTCATTCCTCCTCTTGAGATATGGGTGGTCCAGTTCTGTGTGGTCCTGTCCCACTTGCTGCTATCCACTAATGCACTTGCTGGGGAGAAAACGCTCATGGTTCACCCATGAATTTGCAAAGTGTGGTTACCTGCTTGTGACACCCTCTTCTGATCAGCACTCCTCTAGCTGGATACTAGTTCATTGTTAATATACAGTGCAGAATCACCTAGGTCAGATCTAGCCAAGATCACAATGACACGGGGATACTTTTTGCTGTGTCAAGCCAGTTTCTTGTTCTGTTTCTCTCACCTGCCCTGCCACTCACCCTGACAAAGTTTCATGCTTCTTTTACACATATTTCCAAGCTGATCCCTTTGTTTAAATTTTTGTTTATAGTTCTTCTCTTTAGCATTATCATTATGGGGAAATGCCCTTTCAGTTTGCTTTGTGTATCTCATTCATTTGGTTTACCCTCACATTGTCATCCTAACAGCTGTTCTTATCCAAGCCATTTGACCAGCTGTGGGCCCTACACTTACATTAAGTGCAATTTTCTGTCAGTGATGTTAAGTGTAATCTTCTGTCAATGATCTGTCTAGATCATTGATACAAGTATTGTAAGAGTTACAAACCCTGTAGAATATATTAAAATATACATGTATTTCCCCATGATATTTATTTCTGACCAATACTCATTTCTAATATCTGACCAGTCCTTCCAAGCTATTTAATGAGTATCCTATGCAGTCCAAAGTTTTAACTTTACTATATATTCACAGTAACTTCTATCTGTGAACCTTGCAGTGTCATCAGTCACATTGTTTGCTTGATAGATTTATTTATTTATTTATTAACTTAAGGCCATCAAACATTTCTCTTTAACACATTTAATAGTTAAACATTTAAACATAATAGTTAAACATCTAAGTATTGCCATCAAACATTTCTCTTGCTTTAATTCTCTACCAGCTGAATCCTGTGTTACATTTTCTGTTATTTTGCCTAAAATTTATGCAAGACAAACTGGTAAATGATTACCAAGGTAATCATTTGTACTTATGTCATTGGAATATTGTCTAGAGAGACACTCTGAAATAATCTTCAGAAAAAAATATAATAGGACAGTTGATTTTAAAATATTTACCTCTAATAAATAATTTCCAATTTCTTTTCATTTGCCTTTTCTTTTCAGGGTAAGAATTTTTAATCACAATTTTTCCAGATGCAGAATGGAAATTTTAATTGAAAAATTCAGTCATTTCTGCATCACTACTGTCAATAACTCTTCATTAGATGTCTTTAATTAAAGCAGCACTAAGAACAGCAATAATAACAATACCTCATTTCTAAGTATATTTCAGCCTACCATCCAACCTCACCACTTCTTTCCTATTAAGATTTTTTTTTGGATTTCTTTGGTAAATTATCTTATTAGCTGTATTCACTTTAAAACGTATTATTTATATGGGTTGTTGCCTTTTTTTTCTTTTTCTTTTTCTTTCTTTTCTCTCTACTATATAAAAGTTTGCTTTGACGTTGGCTTAATTGTTAATTTTTGGCTTCATTTTCCCTTGTATCAAAGACAACATGAACTTTTCTATGATTTGGGTTTTTCTCTGGCAAAACAATACATTCCTAGAAACAATCCAGTTTTTATTCACAGATGTCTGCTTAAATGTTCTTTTCAATCTATTTTCCAATATTTTCCTCAGGTTTAGAAGAGAAATCCTTCTGAAGCACCATTACTGGCTGCATTTTATCTTTCATTTAGTATAGGCAACCATCAATTTCATCTTTCTTTGCCACCATGAAAGATTATATAGGTGATGCCTTAAATTAGACAATACTTTTTGTAATGGGAAATTATTATCTATAGTTCGCTGCAGCTCTTAATGACATTTTACTACAGCTCTGCGATTTACATACATACTCCAAAAATTGAAATTTCCCATAAAAAAAAAAAGACAATTATTTTTTCCACAAGTTATAGAAAGGTATTTAAGGACTAAGTTATCCTCTGCTATGGCTTGATTCAGCAGTCTTTAACAAATACCTCCAGAACTTTACTTAATGTATATTTCTCAATTTTCAGGGCCAGACTACTCAGTGAAACACATTACAGAAAGAGAGATATCAACACAAACATTCACTGAAGGTGAGGCTTTTCGACCTCTTTCCATTCCAAAAGAGAAATCCATTATGGTTTTAATTCCCTGCATCATATACAGTCAAAATTCACACGGGCGTTAAATGCAATAAAACTCTTATTGAAGAGAGACTGTGTACTGCATATGAGCAACTTGAAAGGCTAATGGGGTCATCATCCTTCCCCTTTAGTAGATTTGCCATCAACAACCCTAACAAAAATGAACCTCGTTTCTTTAAATGATGGAACAAATATAAAAGCTTGCCTCTGGAAAAATAATATATAACCACTTGTAGAAGAACCTGCCTCTCAAATAAGGGCTCACAAATACAGTACTGGCAGAGAAAATTCTTGTAAAACCAAACAGCTAAGTAAAAAACCCGTAGCACAACATGTATGCCCCTTGGCAAAGAAGCTCATGGAATTTAATATATTTTTGCACACTTCATTTGAAATCTGCATGCATTGAGGGAGGAAAAGCTATGGTTCCTTAAGTTAACCCTTTTCTAGCCTTGCACATCCCTCTCCTGTAGCTTTTAAAGGTGAACTCTTTTTTTGTTGTTGTTGTTATACTTATTAGAACATGTCACAATATTCAGTTATTGATGTGAATATGTAATGCAGAGAGTTTACACCAACACCAATAAGTAATAAGTGACTAAGAATTAGGCCCTAAAATATGACATTTTGCAAAATATAAAAAAATCTTTTTTTTTCCTTTTTTTTTTTTTTTTCTTTTTAATATAACTTGAAGTTTTGCTATGGCAGCAACAGGGACTAGATTATTTAATTAATCCATCAGTTATTACATTCCCACCTGGAATGTCATCAGGGGCTATGAGGGTAATCTGGAACAATGTAAAATTTAGACAGTTTATCAATTCAAATATCAATTCAAAATGGCATTCGGATCACCTTTTTATGCCTATGAATATAAATCCTTGCCCTATTGTTTCCTTATGAAACTGAAACAGGTTTTATACTTAATTTAGGAGAAAAAAAAAAAAAAAGGAGTAGGATCAGTCCTGCTGCAGTCATTACTAAGGCTCCAATTTAGATTAGTTGGAACAGAACTGCATTTATCTTTGCATAAGGACAGACATGAGGAGAAAAAAATGTAAAATGTATGAAACTGTTTGCATGGAATGGTTACTATACAACAGACTAAATTCTACATGTTGCAGTGTTGCACTAGAACAGAAAAATATGCATTAGCATATTAAAATTAAAACATTATTTTTTAACTCATTCTCCACAAGACAGAATTCCCTCACAAAAAGGGGAGATTATAATTCCAGCCTTTTCCACCTTCTCACTAGTAGTTGGTTTTGGAGATTAAAAGGAAAGTAAAATGTTGGTCTATAGTTTTGGTCTATTTAGTCTATATAGAAGGCCCAATAATGCCAAAATTTTCATCCTAAACTCCTTACATCAAATTCCAGTCAAGACAGTGGGCTTCAGTAATTTGATGAGTAAGCAGAAGCACAATGAATGGTAAGTGAGGTGATTATCTCCATCCCCATATCACACTTGGCCACCCTTTTGGTCATCTCAGAGATGCTGAGGAAAAATCAAGGTATATTAAAATAATTAGTGCCTACTCAAGGTCTTAAGGCAGTCTTTTGCTTCAGGAAAAGAAAACCTGAAATAAAACTGCAAGGAAACCTGTGATGTTATCAGTTATGTTACACTCACCCCATCAATAAACAACAGCTTCTTTATGTTCTTGGTTTTATTTCCTATGTAATACGTCACATGAGTGAAGAGGTTGTTGACATGAAAGTGAAGAAAGATTTGTAGGCAGAAATAAAACATGCTGGAGATACAAACTACATTAATAGTGTGTAGTTTTTTTTTTTATTTATTTATTTTTATTTTTTTTTATTACCAACACTGCCTTTTGGGATTTGGTCTGGCTCTTAAAATAATCATTCTTGTATGTATAGTGAAGAAAAAGTACCAAGTCCTAGGCTTCTAGGACGTCAGCTCATATTATAGTGTCCACACAAACATGAAGGGAAACCACATCCATATTTCTGAGGGTTATTTTAATGCACAGGGACTGTATGGATCCCACAGCTGCCAAATAAAAAACAGAAAAGCAAAAGAAAATCCCTTTAAGCACAAATGACATATCTAAATACCCTGAATTGGTGCTGGGTTTGCAGACAAAAACTCATTCATTTATTTATTTTGCTGCATTACTCCTAAAGTAAGCTTTAATTTGTTGCATGTGAAACCTCATTGCTGGAGAATTATCTTTCTTCTTCTTCTTCTTCTTCTTTGATTTGGGGTTGGTTTGTTTCACTTTTTAATTCTGCTGTTTTTCTTGTTACATTGCACCCCCACAGTCCTGACATAACAAGTACAAGCTCTGCAGCAAATACTAGGGAAGACTTTATTCTGTGGTCTGATACTGCCTCTCTCCCTTTCACAAGCAGCAAGGGTAAATCTTGTCTCGGCATTGTGAAAACAGAATTTCACGAGTTCTTACAGTGGTGCGAGCATTTCAATCTACAGAAGCTCTGGTAGATACCTGCAATGCATTTTAATCTGCCCAAGGAATAGATTCAGTCCTGGCAAGTTCATTGTTGTTTCTAATTGTCAGCGACTGCTACACTTCACTTGCCTGCAGCTATCCAATTAACATATCACCACTACACAAAATATTGCAATGTGCTCAATGTCCTAACAACAAGAGCCTCACACTTCACTTCCGTCCAACAATTTTCTTCAACATATTAGCAAATGACAGGGAACGGACATAAGTGGACAGATAATACAGCTCTCAAAGTCCTTTTCCTATTGTTGTACAAAGTTCTGCAGAGATCCCCCTGTTTGTTGAGTAGATCCAGAGAGAGAAACAGAGAAAGAGAGAGAAAGAGAGCAGAGAGGGAAGAAAAGCTCAACTCAAGAAGTGGAAAACATGTAACTTGTGCCCTGAGATATTGCTATGGCAACATTTAAACAATGAACAGAAAGCCCTGCAGGATTCTGCTCTCGCTTCCTTGGATACCAAATGTAGATCCTGATTCTCTTTTATTGTGTGCATGGGCAAGCTTCTGATTTTTGCCTTTTCCTCTAGCAGACAACAAAAAATCCATGCCCCATACCAGGAACTAGGCTTTAATTCATTTCCACGTATTGCAGCTTGTGCATTACAATTAAAACACACCACTAGCACACCCATTGCCCCTCTTGGTTCCCTATTTCTATCCCACAAGAGACGAAACAGCTGTGATAGAAAAGCTGAGTAACAGGTACCTTTATTTTTTAAATAGCACCATTAAATAAACCACTCCAAAATGTTACGAGTACAACCCCCATGTCTTCTGCTGTTACAGGACGCGATTACCGGAAGCGGAGGCAGGATCAGCTCCTTACCCACACTCTGGAACTGGAGAGTGCTGCAAGGCTACCTTCTGGGTCCCCATGACTGCTGCTATTACTAAATTCTTATTATCTGGGTTGTCCTGGAGGGGCAGCACTTTATAACTGAAGGAGACTTATTTTTCATTATGATTTTCATAGGGCAGCTGGCAAAGGAACAGATGGAAATGCAGGAGGAAGGCCCCTGCTAATAGTAGCTCAAAGTCCAGCCAGCTTGACTACCTCAGAAATAATTTAGTGGGTGCTAATTGTGTTTCTTCAGTCATTTCCCTCCCAGACTGCAAGCGGCAGTAACACCCACTTCTCTCTCCTCATTCCCTCACTATTTGCAGTCAAAATGAAAGAGATCTCTGCAAGCTAAAGTGAAGGCATAGTGGCACAGCTGAGATGGAGGCTCTCACACACTGCTGCTGTGCACAGTGCACTCCTTTAGCGAATACACTGACACTTCATTCTTGGATATTTTGTCTTGCAATTTTTCACCAAACATGCTAAATGCCTGTCTTGAGTACTGCGAAAAATCTTCCTGTCTTATATTGTCACAGCTAGAATCTTTGTGTGGAATGGGATCCAGCTTTTAAGGTCGCAGACAAATCATTTTGGTGTCTGTATGCAGGAAGCTATGGCAACATCTTGGAAATCCCTTTCTTTTCCTCCAGTCCCATACAATTGCTTGTATTGGTTCATACCTACAGCATTCTTTCTTGGGTTTTGCCCAGTTTGAAAGTTTATTTTTCACTCAGTGCTATCAGGCTGAGAGCTAATGTGATAGAAAAATTGCTGCTCCAGCAAACTGAGCATGTTCCTATTCTCGGTAATTGAAAATCATTCCCTACCTGTGAAAAACCATGGACCAGCTACCCCTTTGCAGTACTAACCTCCAGTTGCCAAGAAAACTTTAAGTTTGAGATCCATGATCTCTGACCTTCTGGAGAAAAACTACAGCAAATGGAGCAGGGTTCTCTAGAACAGCTGTCTCTTTCCTTCTGTACAAGCATTTGGTGCCTAAATATACACATAATGGTACAGCACCACCTTTACAGACCAGTGTGTGAAAGGATAGTCCATGTTTTGGAGAGGAGATAGCCTGTAGGATCAGCACAAGCTGCTGAATGATACACCTTTACTCAGGAACATGCAAAGGAAGTAGCAGAGACAACCAGTTCTTGCCTCTGCTTGAGGAGATTTGATGCTCCTCATTTAGCTGGATGTTTCTATTGACACTTTCGGCAATGTGTTTTATGACCAGCCCTTTGGGCTCTGGATAAGCCCCAACACAAATGCTTAGAAATGCTATACTCATTCCCATTATGAGACAGAACGAGTTAAACTCTGGGTTGTTCCATGTGTCTTTTGGCTACTGTATTAAATGAATGATTCACTGAAGTGTGAAACTGTTGCCTCTTTAGAAGCAGACGCGCATCCCTAGCTTTTTAATGTTGACATGGTTTGCCTATTTCAGCCCATACTGGTGGCTAAATTTTCTCAGTGCTTCCTTATCACATCAAGAAAATCCTCCTGCTAGTTATTGTACAAAATGAATGAGGAACCTATGGTGGTTTCTATTGTCAAAAAAAACAGAGTTGCTCTATCAGATTTTCTGTTTATGTATTCACTTGACAGCAATCCAGGGAAAAGCTTGGAGATGCCTTTTCCTTAGCCAGCTTCTTTTTCCTTCAGTAATTACTGAGCAGCAGCTTAACATAAATTTAGCTGCTCTATTACTGCAACTGCTGATGTAAGTGTAGTCCACAATAAGGCACAGGCTTATAATGATACATGAAGGAATGGAGAACAGAGTTTTGCGCATACTTTCAGATGCTGACAAACTTATTACCCATTTAGTGTCCCACCAGAAAACACGTGCCCAGAGAAATAAATGAGGCTTAAGCACTTCATACTAAACTGATTTAGCTATACTGAGAAGGATGGCAGTAATTGGAAATGGGAGGAACAACTTTTGCTGTGCCTGCTTCCTTCTTTTTCTACACACAACAGCACAAAGGGTCTGATTCAAACACGTGGCCAAACAAAAACTCCCAGAGATTTCCTTAGGAGCAGAACTGGACCCTAAATCTTAATCCTTTACAAGTAGAAAAGGCTTAAGAGGCATGACCTCCAAACAGAAGCACATGGGACACATTTGAGAAGCAGAAGGTCTCACTTCCGTTATGCCAAAAGATTCAGGACATTTACATGAAGTAACATGAAGTGGTGATGTGTATGAAATGTAGAAAGAAAAAAAAAAAAGAAAAAAAGAAAAAAAAAAGTTAATATTTATTTATGTATTTATCCAGGGAAGTTGGAGCTCTTGTTTGTGTTGATTCACACAGGAAGCTTGTGAAGAGGGCAACATTGCCAGAAAAAAAAAATGGCAAAATCAAGATCTGGCTCAACCAACATCTCCCCCATTCCTGCCTTCTTTCCCCTCCTCCAGAATATTCCAGCTAGAGAAAAGTAAAATGACTGGCAAAGCTAGCTCTGCACCTTGTCTACTAAAAATTATCCGTATCTGATCAGTGGTTCATTTAACTATGAGTTTTTCTCTCTCTTTCTACCCCAATTGTGGCCTAGTACTTTCAGCTGGATCCCCTCCATATGCAGGCCAAGGTTGAGAAGCATAGAGGTAAGGGAAATGAGAAGGGTAAAAGGAAGAAAACTCCCTATATACAAGATAAGCATCCATGCCATACAAGGGGATGGAGGTGGCATGCTTCCCCACATGAAAACAAGAACCTCTATTTTAAATATCACATTATTCTGCCTTTATTTCACACTCCCACTTTTCCAGGAAGGGAGAGACATTTACTGGTCTCTTACACATCATTACTAATTTGTGAACCCCACCATCTACAAGCCACTTTTTATTATTTTCATTATCAACATAATAACAAAAAGCTCCAGACACGACAGCATCCTCTCACTGGCTGTCAGTCTCAGTAAATCTCCTTCCACTGCCATCAAAGTCCTAGGGGAGCCTGGAGGATTCATCACAAAATCACAAATTTCCTAGGAGATCTGGAGGGCATGAGTGGCTAGCACAGCAGTTCTCTAAACTCCCCTTCAACAGAAGAATGCCCTCTCTCTGCCTGCTACTATTTGTTCTCAGAGCGTAAAACATTCCATTTCTCTCAGAGCTGCCTCCTCAAAACCTATCACCCATTGCCCTACACAACCCCACTCCCACCAAAAGCCATCCTTCATTTCCTTGCTCGATTATAAAATTTTCCTGTTAATACACCATGTTGATCTGCAATGTCAGACTGGATGCCAGCAGTGAAATCATAACCTATTCTAAACACTTACAAAATTAAAAATAAAAATTAAAAAAAATAGGTAAATAAACCTTCCCTGTACATTCAATTCTGTGTAAGTTGCATCTGGATTTTACAGATTGGGCAATCAGGCAGCACCCATCACTCACTGCAGGGTTTTTTTCAAAAGATTCCTTTGCTAGTGAACATTTACAAATGCCATAAAACCACACAGGCAGGCATCTGCAACATCTTACCAAGGCTGGAGTTTTACTAACAGGAACATTTGAGCTACTGTGAGATTTCAGTTCTGTCCTCATTCTTCTCCTTCTCTCTTCCCGATGAAACCCCCTTCCCACTCTTGCCGTTATCAAAATTAAATCACATTCTTTATTCAGGTGGGGGAACAGACCAAGGAAAGAGGCATAACGAAAAAGAAGAGAAGCAATGGGGCACATTTTCTTTCCCAAGATATAATAAAATAAAAAGTGTACTTACTATATCCTCAAAGACTATCCAGCTGGAAATCCGAGTGGTTACAAAAAAACAGGGTGGGGGAGGGGGGTTAAGAAAACTATTTCATTTCAGCAACCAAACCAAATTAAAAAAAAAAAAAAAAAAAAAAAAAAAATAAAAGATATCCAACTGCAATTTCCCGGCAATTTCAGTCCATACAGGTGCCAATCCAACCCAACACTGCTGAACTCTTCCCCTCCGGCAATTTTGCTTTCCTCTTCTCTGTCCTTTATTTTTTTCTGTTGTGTTCAACTTTCCTGCTTAAAATTGCTGTAGTGGTAATGTTGATGCTTCCCTTCACCAGCAAAGAGGGGTTTAAGAATAACAGGGGAAAAAAAAAAAAATCTTGTAGAGGATAAATGGTCCTTCTCCTTTATGAAACTTTTCATTCCACTGTGGATCCTTTGCCTACTTTCCTTTTTGTGAGGTTTTCTGCCTCTCTGGCTTCCCTGCTCTCCATTGCTTACTAGTTGTTTTTTCTCTGGAGAGCAGAAAGAGCTACATTTCTTTTTGAGCAGCCCTCCATCTGTATTCTTTTAATGCAATTTTGTTGTGACTGTTAAGATCCAGGTCTTGCCAGGCAATTTTCTTCTTCCCCCTTCTTTGCTGCACTATCAGTTATCCAATCCGTGTGTCTCCACATTAGAACAGGGATTCCCATTCTTCTTTTTCCCTATCTCCCACACTCCTTTAAAAAAGAATCTCCTTATGCATTTAGGTTTTTATTTGTGTATGTCAAAATAATAAACTTTTAGTGTCTCTCTCCCCCCTCTCCAAAGATCTGATTAGATTTCCAATCACAACCCAGTGCGCAATTGGATTTTTGATTTCAGCAAGAAGCCAGCAATCCACAGCATCAGCACCCTCTCCTTGCTTTAAACTCCACGTTATATCCTTTTGCCTTCCCTCCAACTCCTCTGCATTTTCATAATCTCACATTAAATGGAATGACGGAGGGAGGGAGTAGAGAAAAATTCAAGGTTCCCACCAGCTGTCAAGAATAAATCCATCCCCTTGTTATATTTTAAACACTCAGGACGGGTGTTTTTAACGCCCACTCTCCCCTTTGCCCCCCACACTTCTCAAAATCTTTCTGATGTTAAAACTCCCCCGATGGGGCACAAAAGAAGCCTGGGGAGGCGTGATTTGTCCTCTTAGCTGTGAGTTTCACAAGGACCGGCTTCCCTTTGCTTTTCATTTCAGCTTCCTCTCCATCTTTTGTCCAGCAGCTATAAAGATCCAGCAGCACCAAGACGGATAAACTTCTATATCTTCTTTGAGACAGAAGGAAAGAGAGAGGGAGAAGGATAAAATCTCTGCAGCCTCTACCTCCCTTTTCCTCCCTTTCTCTGTTTCAATGCAGCTCCGATTGCATTTGCAATCTCTATCTGGTGTATTTCAGATCTACAAGTTGGATTTCCCTTCTGCACAGCAGTGAGTTAGACTCCCATCGTCTTCCACATGCCAGTTATCTTCCCCCTTTTCTTTCTTCCTTCCTGTCTCCCTCCCTTCCAAGACGATACATTCCCAGGAGCGCGGCCAATTCTTTCAGTTTTTAGTTTCATCCCTGAAACGCATAGCCCTTTGCACAGCCGAAACCTTTTCTCCCTCCCAGCTTGAATTCTTCCTGTGTGTGCATGGACGTACGCATCTATGTATATATCCAGTTCCAGACAGCTGCTGTTGTTGCTGCCGGGAGTAGCTCCGCTTTTCTGTCGCCCTAGCTTTCTCTTACTCACCACCTTTCAGTGGCACCCTAGGATTTGCAAATGTCCCGAAGCCAATCTTTCTGGCTACACTCCTCCTTCTCCCCTTCCGTTCTCGCTCCGTTTCTCTCGCTCCCCCCTTCCCACCCTCCCCCCCCTTTTCTCTGCTTGTGATCAGTAAAATACAATTACCCAATTACCTCCCATCATCTTAGCACTGATTGGTCAATTGCATTAACACTTGATGTCAGGGAAAGGGTATTGGAGCTGCTCTGACGTGGCACTGCTGCCACCTGGTTGACAGTCTGGGAACAAACTCCAAGTTACCTTAAGAAACCTTCAAGTCAGAAAGCAGTAATTGAAAAACAAGGAATCATCTTAAGGAATGAAATGACAAAAGTCATTTTCTTAAAAGCCTGCTTGATTCTGACAGATCAAGCAGTATGCACAGGTACCAGCCTAGCCACTGAAGCAGAGGGAGTGGCAGTAAAATGAAAAAAAGTATAGTTATCTTTGCAAAAGAAGTAGAGATTAACCACTATTCACATGTACCGCCTAGCCACAGAGGCAGAGGAATGACAGTAAAAAGAAATGAGGTATAAAGTTATCTTTGCATAAAAAGTAACAGTGGAAATCATTTCTATGGAGAGACAATCAGTTTTCTTATTACAGAAATAAATGTGTGTTTAAAACCTGTATATATGTACCTAAAACTCCATTTGGGCAGATGTTCTAGGCCAAAAACCCTATGAAGTGCCTCAGTGTTTTAGTGGGTTTAAGTGACAGCTCCAGTTAGTTGTTAAGTGGCAGGAACACAATGGTACAACATCTAGGCTCACATACATTGATTAGTATGACTTCCAACCAAGATTTTTGATAAACTGAGTCACAGATTTGGGTTTGCAAGGTACTAGCACATTTGTTATGCACTTACCAAGGTATGTCAAATTTACTTATACTACTTTTATATATATATATAAATATATACTACTTATATATATATATATTTATATATATATATATTTATATATATATAATTTTTTTTTCTTCCCTGGGACCTAAATTCAAAAGAAAAAGAAATTTTACAGAAAACTTGGCATGTATAAAGTTAGACATGCTACCCTCTGCAGGATCAAAAGAAACAGAATATGGATGATGTATGTGCCGGCATTTCTCTCTCTCTCAAAATCAGAAAGAAATTATTTATAGATCTAACTCCTCCACACAACCCCAAAAAAAGAACTAGTCAGGAGTTTTCATGGTAATTATAGCAAACTTTATATATTAAGCAGAAATTATGAGTTATTCAATGCATACAATAATATAGCTAGTTCTTTGAATTGTCTCTCAAATTATTGAATTATGTTTGGTATCCTTACTCAGTCTTCAATCTTTGGTGTGAAACTGGCATACATGAAAATAAAACAAAATTAAATTTTAAGTTTAATGTCATATTATAAAGTTTTTGTGGAATTATAAAATCCATAAACTAGTTGAATTCAGTCAAATAACACTTAGTGAATCATTAACATTGACTTTCAGATTTATTCTACTGACTCAGTGGGTTTTTTGGTGAAAAAGTTCCTTGAGATATAAGTTATGGAATTGGAACCAGGTCCTTAATCACTGTTAGACCATTTAGCATCTGGTCTTACTGAAATCAATGGCAAACACAAATTCCCTATCATGGGTGAAAGACTAGCTGTATAGTAATAATGAATAACCCAAACATAATGGTCTGTCAAGAACACTAAAAAAAGACTTCAGAAATTTGGAGAAGGCTGTGAGTGTGATATGAGATGAAGTTGCTGACAAGTAACAATCTTTTTCTCAGCTGGTGAGCTTATTTTGTTCCTGTCTGATTCATTGATGCTGCTGGTGTATTTTGGGCCTACAAACTTTTTATGACTCTTTTTCTTTTTACTACTTTAAATCTGGAAAATAAATAAATAAATAAATAAATATAAAATAAAACAAACACCAAAGTTGTTTCCTTTTCCCAGAAAGATAAAACAAAACAAAACAAAACAAACAAACAAAAAAACAAATCACAGCCTAATATTTTTGCTCCACTGTTTCTTTAAAAAGTGCCTGAACACTTTATTTACTGCTAATATTAAGGAACTTCTGAGTAAAACTGAAGGTTTCTATAACTGAATTAAACAAATATATGAGCATCAAAACCAGAAGACATACAGCTTTTGGGGATCTAATCGGAATTCAAGACACAAGCACTTGCAACAGCTACACTATCTCTGTGGATGCAAACTACTGTATCCACAAAAATCCTACAAAATATTTTACTTCTGCCAGAAATTTGCCCATTCTGCATTTTTATGTCATTCAAATGGCATCAAAATACAATTTCTAACATATGCCAGTACTTAAATAGCTGTACATATACATATATGAAGATAATATATTTACTGACATTAACATGACACAAAATTAGCATCAAGACTGTAACATGCTGTAGGCTATGATACAATCTTCTCTCAAAGTTTATTATTTTAAATATACCAATTATGCTTTATCACCTAATAAACACAGAAAATAGAGTGATTAGCTTCTCAGAACATAATTTTAAAGCAATCTAATTTGCAATATTTATGAGATGACACTGCATGGTCTATGAAAAGCTAAATGTTATTTTACCAAACAAAATCCAAAATATAATTGTATTATCTGTTTGTCAAGCATGAGTGCCACCTATGTGTCAAATCTATTTAAAACAAATATTTAAACATTATCACAATAAGTCAACAACATTTGATCACTAATCAAATGTTAAAAGGGTATCACTGTTAAGAGGCTGGAATGAAAGGCTGGACAGAAATGTTTGTGTGTGACTTTCTAACGTACTACACCGAATGTTCTTGCCTTCAAGTGTATTATTTGTACATTGCCTTCAATCTTTTAGTTTGCAGAATTTCTGGGAAAGAAAAACATCATATCAGTTCACAGATCCATCCAACACGTGTGCCCCACCACTGGGCACACTCCAATGGAAGGCGAGTGTTAAGAGTGGCTGTTAGCTGGTCTTCCCCCTGCGAGCTGTCCTGGTCATTATGATACAAAATCCCAACCACACAGTGGAGGTCACTAGATCCTGGTTCTTTTTCTGGATCATCATGAGTCAAAAGAATGAATTATGAAAAAAACTAAACACAGACTGGCCATGGAACTTCATTTTTTTCCGGCAAATGGGGCAAGCTTGCCTGATCCTGTGTATGATGGTGAAAATAAATCTCAAATCTATCTACTGGAAAATATTCACACAATAAACATGGACAACAAACAGCTGTCATAACAATTCCGTATTGACAAGTGATGAAAGTTAAAGAACTGAACTTCTGTCTGTGATTAGCACTGGAAGAGACTAATGAAAAAGACCAGACAGAATTGTCAGTGATTTGGTGAAGGAGAAACATGACTAAAGCCTACGAAAAGCAAATTCTAACCTGTACATAAAAAGGAGAAGATAAATCTTTAAATGGAATAAGAAGATACTAATTGTAAGGAA
This sequence comes from Aythya ferina, assembly GCF_964211825.1. Classification (NCBI taxonomy): domain Eukaryota; kingdom Metazoa; phylum Chordata; class Aves; order Anseriformes; family Anatidae; genus Aythya; species Aythya ferina. The sequence continues at coordinate 14,813,581 of NC_140301.1, read as the reverse complement.
AGAGTAAAGCCAGACCATTTTGTTTATGTGAAAGAGTAAAATCAGATCATTGTTTATGTGAAAAAGAGTAAAACCAGAAAATTTTGTTTAAGTGAAAAGCAGGTTCAAAGTTGTTCTAAGCCAATGACAGCCCTGCCTTCCTCTTAAATATTAAGAAATCATAAATGAAGCTATGGAACATATTATTCTTTCTATTTATTTTACATTGCTGACAAGAAACTGCTTGCATGTGGAGACAGTATTTGCATCTTCTCATAGCTTACTGCTTTCAAAGGAGAACATAAAATGCTGACAAACTTACTTTTGTTTGCAGGGATCTAGCTCAATAATTAATTTAGGGATTGAAGAGATGCTAAAAATCTCAGACTATATAAAATATGTATCAGAAATAATGTCACTGGGTGATTGACTTCTCTAACGTAACTGAAACTCATGGTACGTGTTTTTATGTGTATGTGATGTCACTGATGACTGTTCAATTCTTTTAGTATAAGAAAATAACATCAGGTGCATAACCATCAAAATTAGCAACTGACTATAATGCTTCCTCATTTATTAGACATATTTTTGTTCTAATGTTTACTGTTCCAGTTTTCAGTCTTAATTTATAGGTAATTTCTACTTGGTCACATATCTTTAGGAGAAGTCAAAGACAAGTTTATCCTTTTAGGAAGATCTGGGTAAAAGCACAGCACGTAGGAAGTTCAAGTGCTGTTTAATAAACCCATCTTTCTGTAATATCATAGTACCTATAATTTTTGTTAAAAATGAAGCTGAATGTCATTTTTTGTTGTTTACATTTGAAAGGAACTACATTCTCAGATTTTTTTATGTTCATTGTCCAGTTGGGTTATCAGAACAAGTTTAGAATGGTTCTACAATTTGTCCTATTAAAAAGTAAAGTTAGGAATATCTTTGATGTTAACAATCCATAACTGAACAGCAACTTGCTTCAACACTGACTTTCTAGACTTTCCATTTTATGGATTTGAATCCAGTATTGTCAGTGCTTCCATTACGGCAGAAACAACCAATTCACGAAGTTGAGCATGAGTCAGCAGTGTGCTCTTGCTGAAAAGAAAACTAGGCTGTTTTAGGCAAAGTGCTGCCAGCAAGTCAAGGGAAGTGTTCTTTCCCTCTACTCAACAGTGCTGAAGCCATACCTAGAGTATTGTGTCCAGCTTTGGGCTGCCCCAAGAGAGACAATAGCATGTCTTCTATGAGGAAAGGCTGAGAGATCTGGATAAGAGAAGGCTCAAGGGGAATCTCATCAACAGGACAGACTCTTTTCAGTGGTACATAAGAGAAGAGGCAACAGGCACAAACTGAAACACAGGATTTGTCTGAACATTAGGAAACACTGTTCCCTCTAAAACAGTCGTGAAAAGGTGGCTCAAATCATGTCATCCCTATAGAACTAGTTTAAGTCAGAATTTAATCCTAGACAAATTCTCTCCTCTCCAGGACAGAGTGCCACTGACATTAAACTGCTGAAATTCGCTCCACATGGAAGAATAATTTGTTAGATTTCAATGGAGTCTGTCTGGATTAATGGGTGTAAATGACAATTGAGAAATGTTGTTCATTTTATTTTCACACCCCATCTAATGCATTTTGGTTGTGAGAATGTCAACAGAATGGAGAAGGACAGATATCTTACTGTTAGTTTTAAATTGGATTTTTTAAGAAAGCAAAATTTAAGAATATAGACAACTAGAGTTCGACATGAATGATGCATCACATTGGAAATAATATCTTTACTGTGTGACACCAATTTTTTTCTTCAGTGAATTATAAATAGCAAGACTATGATACTCTGACATAGAGATGAATATATTGGACATCTTAATTTCTTCCACTGTGGAATTGTGACTGGAAAACAAAATTTTCATTTATTGAAAATAAAATCTCAACTACATATGCTTCATAGCTTCAACGAGAAACAACCTAGCAGCAATATTGCTCTGCCTCATCCTCATGTCTATACATTCAAAGTGAAATTTAGGTTTGTGGAAAAGCCCTTCAGAAAAGAACTCTGAGCCAAGAAAAAAGTAACATAACAGATTTCTAAATTTTCATTGAAAAAAAAAAAAAAAGGGATAATGGCTTGCTTTAACCTTTCAAGATCCCAGATAAAGTTATGCCTTTCAATAAAGTGGGGAGTAGAAGAAACGGTATATGCAAAGACACATTATTGACAGACATCACAGCCAAAAAAAAACCAACAAAAAACAACAACAACAAAAAAAAACACAACTTATTAGAAATTACAGTAGTTAAGAAGACAACTTTCCTTTTCAACATCTGTTTTTCTGTTTTCAGATACTTACAACTTTCTAAATAACTTCCAACTAAATGTCTATCTAAATACAAATTTTATACATCAGACATCATATACATGTATATATCACATATATATACACACACATACATATACATGTACATATACACACACATCATAAGTTCCACTTAACTGTATTTTTTATATATTCTATTTTCCACATAACTACTGTGTAAATTATAGTGTATATAATAACCTATTTTCTTACCATCAATCCTTGGAGGACTATGGCCACTGATGAGGACATCAAAAGAGTTATAGCCAGTGTTCACTGGGATTTTATTCCTAGAGTGCTTGCATGCTCTCAGGATAGATTATTTGATTTCTCTGTATGCCTCTTACCCGACCTGTAAAATGGAAAAAATATTTTATGAACATGTTAAACAGCACGGACTCATTATTAAGAGGACTAGGGAGAGTGTACAATGTCACAGCTGGAGTGCGTATGTGACACCTTACCAACATATGATGCAAACAAGTAGGAAAAAAATGAAGTATCAGGGGGAAATAAACAAACACACACTTATCATTTTCTTCAGTACCCTAGAAATCTATACTTGATATAAAATAATTTAATTAAATAATTTAAGATCTACAAATGTGGTATGATATGAATGTACTTTGATAGACATTGACTCAGATTGATGAAAAAGTGAGAAAACAATTTAGGACCTATCAATGAATAAAGGCAGATTTCACCATATTTATACTTATAAGTGCTGTGAAATATGGAATAAGACCAACTTTCATCTTGAGCTTTCTGGATTTTCTCATCCAGTCTTTATCTCTCCCTGCTATTCATATTAATTCCCATGAAAAATGTAAAATGTTTAAAGAACATACAAAGCCTCAATTATCTAATCCTCTTCCAGTGTCATCTTAAAGAAGTAGATTAAAAACTATAAAACAATAATGAGCCTCTTTACACTCTTTTAGAGTTTACTAGGCTACTACCACTCTAGAACAATCCAATGGTCTAACTAGTCCACTGAAGTATTACTTCTGTAGAGAATATATAGTAAGTGGTTCCAGAATATTTATTTCATAAAGCAAAATAAGGGAAAGAATGAATTTGCACTTAAGCCATGGAAAAGTTACAAGGGAATACGTTTTGGAGACAATAAGAGGAAACAGATTTAATACATACACATCTTTGCTTCCCTTAGAGCAAGAGTCTAAGAAATTCTAAAAGAAAGTTGTGGTCAAGAATATTTCTCACTCTTTATTGACTGTATGTTAGAAATGATCATAAGATTTTAAGAAATCCTGTCAGTTGTGACTGGTGAAAATGATGATAAAAATATTGGTTATTTAAAGTGTATATTTAATATTTTTTCCATCAGTGATACTTAAGACTCAGTTTTCCTATCATCTCTCCAAACATCTTTCCCAATGGGTATGGTAGAGTTTTAAATTGAAACCTACCTTATTGAATCAGATCTGATCTTCAAAATCTAAGGAAGAACTTCTTCTGAAGGGCATTTCTGGTAATGAAGAGGACAAAAATCCTGCAAGGAACAAAACATTAATTTAAAAAGTTGTACATCAGGAGTATAGGATTGTTTTTTTTTTTTGTTTTGTTTTGTTTTGTTTTGTTTTTTTTAGGGAAAAAAAAAAAAGAAAAAAGTAATAATGCATAGGAGTCTGAATTTGGTTAAAACCTGTAAAATTGTTTTCTTTTTACTTGCGTGTGCACCCACCATTTCTCTTTTTCTATACTTTTTCAGTAGTTTAGACTGAAACTGCATTTCCTAATAATCTTATCTGCTTTATACCCCTTTATGAATGTAGGTGGAAATGATCTTCAACATGGTGAAAAAAATGCACAAACTATCATTTAACAGCTGAGAAGTAGTAGTGGCATCTAAGTTTACAGTACTATAGTATAGGACAATAAATTGGGGGATTAATAAGAATACTGGAATAATGGGCTAAAGTTTACAAGTTTACAAAGTTTGAAAAAAATGTGTGCAAATACATTTGGTGAAACTCAAGAGGACAAGGGACAGGGGTTTTCATTAAAAATACTTCTAGTGCATCTTTACCAAAAGCAGGCATGGCAATCTTTTTTTTTTTTTTAATCCAACCTCTTTTAAAATGGAATCTCCAATGTCAAAGTCAGGAGTCAGTTGAAATTAATCATGAGTTTTGGAAAACTCATTTGATAGTTCTCTATGTGAAAGCATAGACACAAAAGCAGTAATTAGCATCTGTGGTGCTAAAGAACATAAAGCATATTTTACTAGAATTCCAGCATATTTTACTAGAATTCCTTTTCCAGAGGAGAAATTTAGAAGAGAAGAGAGATTTAGGTTCAAAGTAAACATTTAATACAAACTCTCCCAAAAAGCAAAGGTATAAAGCCTTTTTAATTTTGTATTAAAAATTTTCCCTGGAAATAGCATAATTAAAGAAAAACTGATTTTAAAACAAAAATACTGATGATATCGAAGTATTCCTATTTTGATAATTTGTAGAACAAACTATTCCATGTTTTGCCTGTTTTTATTCATTTTTGTTATTTGTTTATATATTTTTTCTTATTCTGTCTCCTCTCTCTCTCTCCAACAGTTATTTCTTTCATTCAAAGGAAAATAAAACCAGATACATAAATATCAAGAAACAACTGGTTCCAAAGTGATTATTTTTATGTATATATTTTTCTTTAATATTTCCTTAGGAATTCAAATCCTTATTAAGATGACAGAATTACATTGTAATAGATGATGATTCACGTTCTCCATGAATTCCCCTTTCTCCATGACTTCCCCAGATATAAGAAACAAGGATTGGTTTGTTTTTGCCATCTATACGGCTACATAAACATGTATGTACCCAAATACATATATAATGATTGTAAGTCTTAAATATTGTCATTGTTAAGTTTTTGTTTGTTTTACATTCCAAAACACTGCAAGAATGGATATTTTAATAAAACATTTTTTTTTCATCCACCTGTGATTTAAAATAAATAGAATTTTCTCATATATTTATTCTAAAATACTGTTGCCTGTGTTTATTATACAGCATATGCTTGTTAAATCCATAATGGAATACAATGGAATGAGAGGTAAATGTAGACTGGTCCTTGACCTTGTTAGTCTAAGATTTTCCACCAGTTTCTAGGCAGTGTTATTGTTTCCTTTAAATTGATGCTTTATATATAAGAACTTGAGCTTGCTGAAATTCACCAAAATAAACTCTTTTGCTAAAGTATAAAGGCCTAACAACATCAAAACACCACCAAGCCTGAATCTACTCTCCAAACAAAGCCCCTAGGATAGATTTTAAAGAGGTATTCAGATGCATAAACATATGGATTGGAACATTTCGAGATTTACAGAGTTTAAGTTCATTAATCACCTAAGTCTTGTATGTCTTCATCTTTGAAAGCTTTTCAAACAAGAACACCATTTGTCTCCTAATAACACGTGCTAAATGTGTAAAGTCCACACATAATTTACAGGACTAAGAAAAACTTCTTACAGGTAGTCAGTACCATTTGTGTCAGCTTAATCATAACAAGATATTGGTGGCTATTCCAATTTTTATTTTTTTAAAAAGACTTCATTTCTATTTATTACTTCCTTTGAGCAGAAGAAAACCAAAAGTTTGTATGCTCTGTTATTTGGTTGGAGGCTGAGTATTGCAGGATTATAAACCAGTCATTAATCCTGCTGGTCAATAAAACAAAACCAAAGCCTGTCATAGTAGCTGGGGTTGTTCTGTGCAGACTGAAAATATATTAATATACACGCAGATTCATATTTCCTTCCAGAATTTCTAAGACAATATCTGAAATACCACCCCACTATCTTGCTGCAGAAAACTTCAAATACCATCCTATACATTCCTTCCTTAACAAACCGATTGATGTTTGCTTCTGGGCTAGTTCTGTATTACACCCATGCCGATCTTTGGGATTTGATTCTGTAAAGCATTTAAATGAGATATTTATAAGTCAATCATACTGATGAAGACCTCTATTCTGAGCTCTAGAATAGCAAGGATTTTTGCTTTGCTTAAATGAGAGCAAGTATATAAATATACCCCAGCCCTTTGTCACACAACAGTGTAGGAGTAGATGATTTTTTTAGGCAAGGTGCTAGAAGTGAGAAGGAAGCTCTAACTACTTGCAGTTATGACACATTATTATTCATTGCGTAGTGCATCAGTCAGACTGTCATAATGCACAGCAGAGAGCACGCATGTTATTGATGCTGAACAGCACTGAGAGGGATTGCAGAGGCACAAGTCATTTTGAGGAAAAATCTCTGTCACAATCCAGGCACAAGTTTGCTGCTCATTGTGGAAATGATCTGGCAGCACAAGCTAGGGGATCATCAACTGAATCCCAACAACCACAAAATTACAAATCAAGACATATTTGTAAGGTTTCCTGAGAAGCAGTTGGAATTCAGTATGTAAAGTATTCAGTTAATATTATTCAACCACATCTATTAGTCTTAGTTAAAGTGATCTGAACAACTACCAGGTCAAATGTGCAAACAGTGAGTGGTCGGCACAACACTTCGCTGAATAAGAAGGTTAATGGCAGAAGCTGCAAGGTCAAAAGCAACGTAAGAGTAAAATTCAATATCACCCAAGAAGAACATAAAGAAATAAGGCATCAAAGTAAGGAGGTCAGATACAGGCATCGGTTTTAAATACACAGACACAAAAAAAGAAGAGGAGCCAATTAGACACGTATGGAAGCCTGAATTTCCTGAAGAAGAAAATTTCAAGTTGCATGTATAAATAATTAAGAACAGCTTCCATATCTTTGAAAATTAGCCTACATGTATATGAACAAAGCTTTATACGTCTTGTTTCCATTAAAATTTGCCTCTTCAAGTATTTGCAGAAAATTAAATCGCAATAAGCAAATTCACTTTTCATTCCCCTGTCCTTTTTGCAATGCGGTGACAGCTTTTTCAATTTTTCTGCTTCTCCCTCTTTTTTCCCCATATACAGCCACATTTTCTGTTTAGGTTTTTGTTTGCTTGATTGGTTGGTTGGCTGGCTTCTTTGTTTCTCTAAAATAAGCAAAAAAATCTTCTAACTAGGAGTAAAGAATAATAAAAATAAAAATAAAAATCAGCATTTAGCAGCAATTCAGAGAAATAGTTCTCAAACATAATTATCAGGTCAGGAAGCATTATTGCAGTGCCATTGCAACCAGCACTGTGTGAGGCCTTCTTGCTTCTAGCAGCTGGTATCATTGCCTACAAAACTCATCTAGGCTTCACTCATGCTTCACTTTTTAGAATACTGTGGATAACAGGATACAAAAGAAATTATATTAAACATGCTGTATTCTTCCTTGTTAGAGTGACATTTAAGCAATAATGATTGAGGTGCACAGTATTCCTGGGAAACTAACTCACAGAGGAGCTAATAATCATGGCCCCCTATCAATAATATCAATTTGTAAGTAATCATATAATCATTTAGGTTGGAAAACCTCTAAGAACATCTAGTCCAACCTTTAAGATATTATAGAATTATAAGATTTAAAAAAAAAAATCTACGTTTACTTCTTATAAAGTGATAATAACAACAAAAACAAGCAGTAAGTTGTATGAATACAGAACTTTTCATCACAGTTTGTCTAAAATCACCACATCGGAATTATTTTAGAGATCAAAGATATGTGGTCTCTGTGGTAAAGCATAACTTCTGGTAAATGATTCACAGTAGTACTACATAGAATATTCATACCAAGAAAAGAAAAAAAAAAAGAAAAAAAAATTCTGCTCAATCTTTTACAATTTTAATAGGCAAAATACAATTATGCAAGTGGAATTCAACCATCAGATTATCATTTTAATCATTATACAAAAGACAGTGATATTAAGGGACCCGAACTAAACCTTCTAATTTCATTAGGATTGTTCTAAACAGCACAGAGCATGTCCCTCCTACTCTGACCATTTCCTACCTCACTGAACACTTTGAGAATAGTAAGAGAACAAATTAGGACAATGATGCTGCTGGCAAAGGCCTTATGGGAAGGTCAGGATGAATATCAAATATTCATCCTAGAAAGCATTTATGCATTCATATTTTCATTAACAAATCAATTTCTTTCAGTAAACTCAGTATCATCCATGATTAATTTTTCTTTATATTCAGAATTATTATCCAACTATTTTTAGCAAAACTTGGTAAGAAAAAAAAAAAAAAAAAAAAAAAAACAGTGAGGGAGGAATGAATTAGGTACTCCTATGCTGTCCTTGGTGCTGAATCCACCATTACAAAGCTGGTCCACAAATGCCTAAACAGTTTTGAACGTCACACAGTTGGAGAAAAATACTATCAAGTGCACTAACCTATGCAACAGAAATGCTTCATAAGAAAATTAATATTATATTTTTAAATGTGAATGAAAACATTAAATTGGCAAATCTAAATACAGAAAAGGAGGGATCGAGGAATTAAAAAAGAACAGAGAACACCTTTGTATATCCAGTCTCCCAGAAATATTAGCTAAGTGAAGTGATGGCCACTGTGCAATATCATTGACTCGGCATTGTGAGACATCTGGTTACTTTCTTTTAGCTTTATTGATACCCTGCTGTTCCTTGTGATCCTCTGATGTCCTGGACATATTCAATATCAAAAATCAGGTTAGTATGAATGGAATTATCCAACTGGAAAAGTTCATCTCAAATTTTAGTCTTTAAAATACACATAAAGTATACCTGTTACAGTGGAATTATTACTTAACTGTGTCAGAAGCAGCTGCATTTTTTATTTCAAATTTCTTTGAAACATTCCAGATTGGCCTAATATGATCTACATAAATGTATTCTGTTATTACATATGGTGCATTTTTTTTTTTTTTTTTTGGAATTTTAAAAAGTCAAGCTAAAAAAGAAGTTTCATGAAAGATGCCATCTAGCAACTTTTTTGCTAATCATGACTGAAAAGAAATATAAAAGTTTCTCTAACATGTGAGAAAGAATATTTATATTCTTATTAGAGAAAGTCAGATTCAATCCATATAAATGGATAGAAAATATGCGATTTATTCACAGGTAATAATAGAATATACATGCACTAAGAAGTAAATTTATTGATCAAAACATTTTATCAAAATATTCTGTAGTTGATTGACACTTGAAAAACAGTAAAAAGTGTAAGATAGTCAGTGGATAAGCACAGCGCATGACTATTGAAGTAGGATGCAAATAGTTTCCTAAAGATTAATTCTAAGACTTTTCTAAAAATTATTAGTCTGTTCCTATTTGACAAGCAAGTACACACAGTAACTTTGTCAGAAATACCTTCATTAGAAAAGCTGAATTATTTGTTCCCTTACATAAAATATATATAAAAAATAAGGCTTATATATTTCCACGTACCATTTTTTATACATATATACACTTACACATTTTTTGTCTGTTCCCATCAAGCGGAATCAGACCAATTTTACCTGCAAATATGGCTCTAAGCATTTACCCAAAGAAAATAAGTTTGAGGTACTGATAAAATTTAACAGGTTTCATATGAGAAAAGAGAAAATGAAGTTATCAGAAGACATGAAAACTCTATTAGGGATCAGTATATAAATTCAAGTCTTTCCCGACAACTGTCATTCTTGTGCCAAAGTTCAGACAAGCGATAGAGATGTCGCACACTGCTGAAGTCTGTTTCTATGTTGCCTGCCAGCATTATCATAGCATTAAGGAAACTGAAATAGAACCAACTGATTATAAAACCACAACAAAAGGAAACCAAATTGTTCCCTTTCCTCTTACCTGTTTACAAGAACAGCCACGTACTGTAAATATCTCCCAAATGATCTTTTATTTAATGTTGTCTCATCAAGGAACTTTTTCTGCACAAGCTTCATTAAAGATGACACCAATGTAAAATGCAGTTGAACACACTTCTAGCTATGTATGCCTTTTTCCCCAATCTATTTAAGACATTATCACAGTCTTGTGGAAGACTAGTGAGATTGCAGAGCAGCGTTTTGAGTTATGCCTACAGGATTATACATGATTTATACTAAATGGTTTATTTAAAGTGTTAGAATATGTTGCCTTCAGCTCTCAAAATAATAACAACAGCTAATAAAAACTTTTAATAGAATCAAAATGTTCACATGAAGTGAGACTAATTACTAATTATTCCCAACAGAATAAAAAAGATTTCATAACTCTAAAACACAGCCCTGGAACTCTTCTAGAACACAACTGGGAGGGGAAAATAAGTAGGATAAACTGACGTGCATAACTTTATAAATTGACCTCTGTTAATTGTTCTTCACATCTTCATGAGTTAAAGCAAGAGAAAACAATTCACAGCCAAAGAAAACTGGATAATAAGGTGACAAAAAAAAAAAAAAAAAGGTTTATAGTTTTAAGAATATGTAAGCACAAACCTTTATAAACTGTACAGTAACCTTGACTGTAATTCAAGTTCCAAAATGTCCAAATAAGCTAGCAGAAATAAAGAAACTTTCCCATTGTGGGTAAACTCAGCAATGAATGAGTCAACTCTTGAGTTTTCCATTGCCCTCAGTAACCACTGTAATGAAATTTTCATGAAAGCCAATGTGTTTCCATGTAATGGCACTTTGCATCAGAAAAAGGTTGCACACAAACTTCTCCAAACATCTGTATTTGTATGACTTCATATTATAAAGCACACATTCTGTGCATGCATTATCTACATTTCCCAGCTTTGTCTTAAATTCTGACATATGCAAATCAATTCATCCTTGAAACATTCTCAAGTTGCTAGAAAAGTATAAGACAAAATGAAGAAATGCAAATACCACATCATTTTTACTGCAAATTCAGAGATTGAAAACCATTGTATCAGTGATGCTGTTAAGAGCTGTACAGTTGTTCTGTTACAGGCTCCCATTTTATTATGAGTCACATCGTATTAGAGTATAACAGACTGAAACATTCAGTCAAAATCCTACCTACTTCTTCACAACTGTAAATCCAGCTCAGTTTTACTGTGGAATCAAGCCTAGGAAATCTGTACTCTGCATGATACCTAAAAGCTTTAGCTTAGGTTGTTTTGTTGTGGTTTATTGTAAGGGAAAGCCTGATAAAAGTCATAAATCCATGGTACCTTATTATTTATTTTTTTAAATAAACATTTTTATTTTTTTAGCCATTTTTACAGATGGCTAGGAGGGGAAGAATGTTTCCTCCTTTCCTAGGCTATCCAGAACTTCCCAATGGGAAATATATTTATTTCACAAGCGTGAAAGTTACATGAGTTTGCATAACTTGAGCTCAAGAGGCTGGAAAAAGCAGCAGAGATAAACTTCCTGCAACCACACTTGCCTTTTTCTGCTATGATTTACATACAAAAACAGGGTTAATATCCATCTCTTCTAAATCTTACTTGGTACCTTCATTGTCTTGGAAAGAACAGTTAATTGTTTAAGTTTGCCCTTCACTTTATTCAGTATAATACTCCATACTTCAGCTGCCACTCAAATGAACAAGATGTGTTGCTGGGGGCGGGGGAGGAGAACAAATTTAAGGATGTCAAAAACATGCATTTGCTTCCCTCTGTGCAGAACAATAACCTGCCTTTGAATTACATATCTTGCCACTAGAACCGGAAACAAACAAACAAACAAACAAACACTCCAATTTGAACAGACCTATTTGTTGAACTGGCCACGTTCCAAAAATTTGCATAAAGTAATTCCCAAGAGAAAATCAATTCATGTCCCCCTGGAAAAAAATATATATAAATAAATAAAATAAAAAATAATTAAAAAACAAAAAACAAAAAACAAAAAAAAAAAAACAAACAAACAGAATATTTATCTCAGAGTGGCTTTGTATTATTCTTGCACTTCATTCTCACAGAATTTCTCCCACATGACCGTGAAGAGTTTATTTGCCTCTTGAAAGCTATGGTCATTAGTTTAAGTGACCAGTTTAATTAATTTATCCTATTATTGCCACTGTTTGAGGAAAACAAGACAGTCTTGCTATCTATGGTAAAATCATTCCAGTTTTATATATTGTGTGAGTCTGAAAAGAGGCTGTAAAAAGCAGAAATATGTTATTATTATTTCCAAGTGAGAGAGCTTGTACAAACTACTCTGTTAACAATTTCAGAACCATGAACATGCTTGTACCTTGAATACCAATACAAAAATGAAACACAAGAAATTTAGAAGTAAAGTACGTTTACAAGTTTGGAGTGGAAAATTAGACTACGTTGGCTCTAGAACCCATTTACATTATTCTGTACTCAGAAAATCAGTCCCTTCAACAGGTAAATTTTTCCTTTTTCACCACTCTACACCTCTCACAATGTCAACCATCATCCTTTTTGATAAATGTTTTTCCTAACTTGTTCAGAAAGACTTCGGCGATAGATATTATTGGACCTTACAATCCAATATTTCAGTCTCTCTATTATAAAGTGATTCCCAATATTAAACTTGAAAAAACTCGGTACAGTAAACCTGCTACATATCCTTTCTACCTTCAGCAGGGATCACTCCTTTCCAATAATTTTTCATGGACTGTTATTATTCCTCAATTTCCAACTCTCTTCCTTCTGTTCTTTTTCCAATATTAGGTGTTTCCAAAAGGCCAGCTTCCTAGGCCTTTCTCCTCATAGCCATCCCATGGTGCTCTGTACATCTATTGCATCCTATGGCAGGGATGGAGTTAATTTTCTTCACAGCAGTTTATATGGTGCCATGTTTCACACATGTGATCAAAACAATAGTGATAACACACTTATGTTTGCTATTGCTGATCAGTTTGCACAGCACAAAGGCCTTCTCTGTTTCTTACTCTGTGCCCCCCCCTCCCCGGTGAATTAGATTAGGGAGTGTGCAAGAGCTTGGGAGGAGACACAATCAGATAGATGACCTAAACTAATCACAGAGAGGTACCAAGCCATACGTCATGATCAGACATAAAAGGGAAAAGGGGGCTTAGGGAGGTTAGCCATCTTTTGCTCATGGTCTAGCTGGGTATCAGTCTACCTTTGGTAGATGATAAGTGATTGTCTAAGTGATTGTGTTTTGTTTTCTCTCTCTCTTCTTTTTCTTCACTTAGTAAACAATTTTATCTCAACCCACAAATCTTCTTGCTTTTACTCTTCCTTTCCACTTCCCCCACCCCACATTGGTGGAGGGGGCAACTAATGAGAGGCTGTGTAGTGTCTAGCCACTTGCTGAGGGTTTATTTAGAACATATTCGACTTCAAAAATTAGATTAAAAATTCATTAAAAAAAAAAAAAAAAGAAATCCTGAATAGAATAAAATAAAAAAGAAAATATTTTATTCAGATCAAACAAAATGTGCCTTTGGGTCTGAAATAATTTTTATAATTTGATTATAATTGGTAGAAACGGAAGACAGGAAAACTTTTTTTTTCCATTTGGTCACAGTGTACTTTTTCTTTTTGATTTTATAGTTAAAGGGATAAACTGGGAGATCAACTATTTCTATACCTATGCATAAAAAAAAAAAAAGCAAAAAAAAAAGCATGCACTCAATTTTGTACTTTTCAAAATGATGAAGCTTTGCACAGAAGTAAAAGTGAAATATTAAACACTTTCAATAGCCTCAATACCCAAACTATTAACAGATGCTCCATCTGCAATTATGAAATAACATGTTCATGAAAACTAATGTACTAATATTGCCATGTACACATTTAAAAATTATTTTTGAAAATGTGAAACAGTTTATTAATGTTTTGTCCACATCCTAAGGCACTTCAGGGTTATTTCCCACATCTCATTCTGCAATGCTTTGTCAGATTCAGTGTTAAATAGCTGTCATTCTAGCAACAGAGCTATCATCTCATGCCTCAGATGGCTCTTCCTGCACTTAACATTATGCTTTTTCCATCTACATATTGTTTGGTTCCCATTCCTTTTGAAACAGCCATATTAAAAAAAAAAAAAAAAAAAAAAAAAAAAAAAAAAAAGGAAGAAAAACACATACCACCATTTTAATCATACTTGCTTAAATCCTTGTTCTCACTCAGTCTTCTGACCAATGCATTCCAGATACCCCTTATTCCTTAATTGTTGTAATTTAGGTCAGCAATTTAGGAGAGAGAAATAAACATAATATATATTATTGCAAAAATTGAAGATGGAGAGGAAAAAAAGTTACTGAATATGACTCAGACTGATGATTTTCAGCTCTTCATGCTACATTTGCAAAGTGACAATGTTGATGCATGACAAGGTACAAATAACCATTATTTGCAGCAATGTCTTTGTCATTCCCTTGAAAATGTTTGTGTGGTTTTTATTAGGAGGAAAAAAAAACAGTTTGAAGATATCTTTAAGTACTGGATTTAATAAAAGTATTAGTGCTGTGTATCGCTGTATAGTGTGAGGTTTTTAACCACTTATAATATGTGAATCTTTTAGTTCTAAATAGAATTAATCATAGAATGGTTTGGATTGGAAGGGACCTTCAAGATTATCTGGTTCCAATTCCCCTCACATGGACAGGGACACCTCCCACTAGATCATGTTGCTCAAAGGTCCCATCTAACCTGGCCTTGATGAAGAGGAAATAGTCCCTAAAACAGAACTTCAATAAAGGAAATGGAGAGAAAGTGCATAATGCCAAGTGCCTTAATCTACACTTAAACACGTTATATAATCACTAACATAAAATATCTAGGAAACATAAGCAAATCTCTTTGGTCATATTATCTACAGACACATACAGAAAAATGAGGTATCACATTAAATTGGCGTCACATTTACATTAGGATAGTATCACCTGAGGAAGCCATGTCTATACCTATATAGGACTGAAGTATAAATTATTTTCCATTTGTAGAATTCTTTTAAAAACAGATAAAATGAAAACAAATATATTACTGTACACACAACCAATCTTATATTGGCACTTGCTAAATGCTTGACAGAGAAAGGAATGAAGGACTATTTCCCCCTAAAAAAAAAAAAAAGAAAAAAAAAAAAGGAAAATAATTCTGCAAAACTTATGTTATAGACAGTTCTCAAAAACACTTACTCAGTCATTACTTTCAGTACCCATAATCCCTAAACAAGAAATTCAATGCAAAATTAACAAATTCACCTCAATAACTCCTTTTGAATAATATTTTCAACTATATGTTAAAACATCGTAAAAGCCAACTCACAAGTCAAAGGATGTGTGAGTTGGGGCACTGAGTGCAGTGATATGCAAAAAACTTGACTTAGCATCCTACGTTTGCATTTGGAAATCCCTCAGTTTCCTACTAAACCTCAGACTTTTTGAACTACTTGAATGGAGTATTTAGCCCGGTTAGGGTTCAGTTTCATCTATGCAGCATGGAATATTTTCTAAATTCAAATTAATTTTTATAAGTAAATGCTTTAAAGATTGCTTTAAAGATTTCCCTTGGTTTGGTTAATGTGGTACTGTTAACATGACTGAGGGTGTGGTTTTTTTCTAATGCTATTAGAAAAGTTATTCTAAGTTTTGCATTTTCTCAGTTTTTATATACAATTAAATTAATCTACTGCAGAATTTTAATGTCCTGTGAGTCATAGCTAATTGCAAATGTACATTCACTTTTGGAAAATCTAATCCAAATACAACCCTCACACAATGAGACATTCACTTATGTTCATAGCAGGTCTGTTTCATATTCAAAAAATTTCTATGAAAAATACTCATATTAGCTGCACTTGCTCACAAAAAAAAAAAAAAAAAAAAAAAAAAAAAAAGACAAAAACACACCTAAGCATGGAAATTAAAAATCTCAGTGAAATGCTTGAGATTCTGATGTACTAAAAACATCTGAATTTGAATTTGCTAATTTTAGGGTCCTCTGCTTTCTCTCTAATTTAAGCACCAAAGCAATGAATGCAACTGTGTTCTATGGACTAGAATATAGTATATATTTCAGTAATTCTGTAATAAATTCAAGGTGAACATGGAGTTATAGTATTAAAGTTACTAATTATCCCTACATTACAATTCACAGTGGTGTAGAAACCCAACAGAAGGCCTAGAAATCGATTACAAACCACTTTAGAATTCTGAGGACTTAAAAACTCAGTCTTGCATGAATCTTTTGTATTGAGAAGTACTTCATCTGCTGAGGTAAAAATTTCCTATTGATATATCAGTAGTAAGCTATATGTTGCATAACTCCCATATCGAAATGATTTGCATGTAAAACAATTATAATCTAATAATTAGTAATCAATAGAATTGTGAAACATACAGAATATCTAAGTAGGCAAGGAGTATTCAAGTCCTTCACAATTGGGTGTTTTCTGAAGCTCTACCTCAGATATGTATTTTCAGCTTTCTGCACAACTAACGTAACACAAATGCTATTTTGATTTTTTTTTTCCCAATCAATTTATGCATGTTTAGCAAGACTGAGTAGATGCCTAAGCATCTAACTTTCAAGGCATTTTTCTGATCTTGTATGTACATTGTTCCTTGTCAGAGGTGTTGTGTTCAGATTTCACTGAAGTGTACTGCAACAAGACCATCTAGCAATAAACTGCAACCAAATCTTGGTATGGAACCATAATCTCCACAAAGCATACAACATTTTCAACAACTAAGTCAGAAGCAAAATTTAGCATCTCAACATGCAGTTAAGCACAGGTGAGCCTGGGGGCAGAAAGGTGGAATAAGGAGTTACCCTTAAAACTCTATTATTGTTCAATTAACCTATAAACTGGGTAACTCAAGGTACTTTTTTCCTTGCAATGATTAAGAAATATTATGTACCATACAATGCTGACATTAATATAGCTTTCATAAGCACTATTGCTTATGAAAATAATAGAATTGAATCTGGTAACACTGTATAATTTAAATGAAAGTTGGAATGGATTTCATTATGAAATAGCTGAGGCATTCCAGAAGATCTAAATAATGAATTGAAAAATGCAGTTGGCTTCATAGATAGCTATCCAAAACATCTGATGTTCGCTCTAGTTTTATTTAGTAAAATATGTTGCGAGGTTTTCTGTTAGTACTATCTAGCTAGTAAATGATAAGGAAAAACAGAAAATAGCATCAAACAGGATCCAACAAATTGCCACATTTACAAAGGAACAAAAGGCATTAAACTCTAGCAGGAGCTAGAATCAAAGTTATCATCAAGGCACAAATTGAAAGTGCAATATTTTCTTCTTTTCAATACTCAAAGCAATTCATCATTAAAATTCATTTTTTCTTCCTGTATCTGCATGTGTGAAAATGTATGTTTGTCATTTATCACTAAAAGTATAGATGGGCAGACCATCATTAAGTAGTTTTGTTAAACTTTGCAAAATAGATCTCAACATCCATTAATAATAACTAAAAATATATAGATTTACTTGAGATCGTTGGGTCACAATGGGCTGAATAAATATGTTGACATGTTATTGGCATGACTGAGAAACAAGTTTTGGCCTCATCAAGGTCTCCCATATGTGTCCTGCAAGTCCAGTTAATGAGGCAGGACAATCATTAAACTTGGATGAATTAATATGACATGAATAGGAGAATCTGCAGATTGCAGTGACAGAGATGAAAGTAGGTCACATTCAGAAAATTTACATAAAAATAGTCTAGACATCATTAGCATAAGCCTTGTAAGTCTTGTATTAAAACCCACAACATTAATCTCTAACACCGATTATGACTGATAATAAATATAAGAACATGAAGAAAAAAAAAAAAAAAAAGATCACAAACATACTTTATCACACCAAGCTGAGTGGTGCAGTTGATACAACAGAAGGAACGGATACCATCCAAAGGGACCTGGACAAGCTTGAGAAATGGGCCCCTGTGGACCTAATGAGGTTCAAAAATTCCAAGTGCAGGGTGCTGCATCTGGGTTGGGGCAATCCAAGACATCAGCACAGACTGGGAGAAGAAAGCATTGAGAGCAGCCTTGCAGAGAAGGACTTGGGGGTTCTGGTGGACAAAAGGCTCAACATGAGCTAGCAGCATACACCTGAAGCCCAGAAAGCCAACTGCATACTGGGCTATATAACATAGGCAAGACCAGAAGGTCAAGGGAGGTTACTGTGCCACTCTGCTCTGCCCTTGTGAGACCCCACCTGTAGTGCTGCATCCAGGTCTGAGGCCCATTATGAAGAAAGGCTGAGAGAGCTGGGGCTGTTCAGCTTAGAGAAAAGAAAGCCCTAGGGAGACCTCATTGTAGCCTTTCAGTACTTAAAGAGGGCCTATAAAAAAAGTTGGGGAGTGACTTTTTGTTTGATTTCAAAGTAAAAGAGGGGAGAGTTAGATTAGATGTTACGTGGAACCTCTTCACTCAGGGTGGTGAGGCATTGGCACAGGTTACCAAAGAAGCTGTGGATGCCCTGTCCCTGGAGGTGTCCAAGTTGGACAAGGTGCTGGGCGACCTGATCTAGAGGGTGGCATCCCTGCTTATGGCAGGGGAATTGGAAACAGGTGATCTCTAAGGTCCCCTCCAACCCAAGTCATACTATGATTCTATATGATGATATTTAAAATGAGTAAAAAGAGAAATAATTTCAGATGGTATTTTGTGAATTAAAAATTAAGAGTACAAAATAAATAACATCATCAATATCAACTTGTTTAACAGTCACTTGGAGGTCATATCTTTCACTTCACCCCTAGTGATTGTAGCAAAAAGTATAGCTCTCTATATAATAAAATCATTGCATCAGTGAAAACAGTATAACACCTCTAAAATTGTTCAAAAGGCTTATTTTCTCTGAAGCTCATGGTAGAAAATATAACTTATCAAAAAAGAAAAACCCAAAAGTTATTGGTATAAAGGAGTAAAAGGTCCTTGTCCATTTTTTCACCCCCCAGCTTACCTCTTTTCTTTGCTTTTTAAAAAAAGATACCAATGTAATTTTGGGAGGATATGGAAGACCACACTGACTTCATGAAGACAAACAACTGAAACATGAAATGCTAAAGACATTTGTGCTTTGAAAACAAACAAACAAACAAAACACACACACATTTTTTTCATACAGAAACTTCTTATTTTAAATGAGTGTAAAATAATGTTTACACACACCCACACCCACCAGCTGTATGTTGTGATTATCATTCAATAGCTATATAATATGTTCTTAGGTGAAGTTTCTCTGATTTTTTTTTATTTATTTTTTTTGTACCAGTCTTCTTCTGTGTTTTTTCCCTTGAAGACTGAATAATTTGACAAATTTGGAATTATTTAGGGACATGGTTTAGTGGGTGATATTAGGGGTACAGGGATGGTTGGACCAGATGATCTTGGAGGTCTTTTCCAACCTTAATGACTGCATGAATTTGCAAAGTCACAGTTTTGCAGAATATTATCTACTGTGCTGCAATGAAAAGATATTATTGCAATAGTAAGCATTTTGACCTTTTAGTGTTTGTTTGAATTATGTCCCAATAGTAGGAGCTCTACTTCTAAAGTTTCTGAAACTTCAAAACCTTTGACAAGTAAAGGCTTTACAGCTCATTGTACGGTCACATGTCCAATTTGGGTAGTTAAATTCCACTAAAAACCTGTACATGTAACTTGTAGTAATTAAAGCCTTCCCATCCTATCCCACCTTTATTTTTCTTTCCTTTTTCCCTACACCCACCTCACCCCAACCTTCCTTTACAAAGAATTCAGCTAGAATGTAGTGGTAACATTTTGCATTCATTAAGATTTAACTTTATTACATCTTCAAGAGACATAAATCAGAGCTATCTGTACATGTTACGTGTAATAGGTCAGTTGATAATTACCACAGGACTTGAACCATTTGTAAATCTTTCATAAATAAGCAATGGAGTATGCTGGAATCATACAACATTACTTAATTTAATTTAAAGCCACATGTATGTCAAAGATCCCAGTGTTCTGCTTTGTTTTGCTTTTTTGTTGCACATGCTGATATTTACTTTGCACTGATTGTGCACACACTGTCAAGCACTAGAATGCTGTAAAGCAATGGCCAAAACTACATTAAGGATAGACGTGGTAGTCTACAGATAAAGGTTCAGAGCTATTATGAAGGTCTTACAGTGGAATCCAGATATATTTAATTATCTTTCTGAATTTCTCTTTCCTTGTTTTGATCATACCAGTAATAATGTCTAAATTATTATTTTCTTCTATTATTATTTGTTCATTTTTGCAGTGAAGAGATTTCCTCTATCAGGGGAAAAACATTTTCAACTTAGAAAAACAAATCTAATTTTTCTGCAAGAAAAAAGGGAAAATCAATTTTGGGAAAGAACTGTGTTAGCAAAAGTCCTTCTTTCCTTTTCAGGAAGGAAAAACTAGGCAGAGAATAGCTAAGAGGTAAAAACGTAAAAGCTGTGCAGTTTGAGAAACGAAGACCAACACATTAAAAAAAAAAAAATCATTTACTAACTTCAAAAAATAAATTTCAAGCTGAAAATTTGAAATTACATAACCATAATAATTCAAATTCAAACATAAAAAAAAAAAATCTTTAAATAAAAAGTATTTATTGTCCTTCAATTAACTTTTGTAGTTTTAAAAGGAAAAATATGTTAATTTTCCTAGCATTCCTGAATAACCAATTATCCTGTTTTCAGTAAAGTAGAAGCCTTTTTGCAACATTCTTAGGAAACTATGAAGATTATTCCTAAAAGGCAAATTGAAATTTTAGACTACAAAATCAAGTTAAATGTTCCAGCTTTAACAATTTTCTAAAAACTACTATTACAGAAGAAGCAATAATACTAGTCCTTGACTATTTTTTTCCAATGTTCATATAATTTCTCAGCAACTTAAAGTATTACTGATTTTTCTAAACATATGTATGTAAACTCGCTTTTTGTATTTGTTTTTAATTATCCTTTTAATTACCCTAACACATGTATAGCTTTGGTCTCCACAACTGAATGTATTCAAGCAGCAATACACTGAAATGTCAAAGAGCTGATGCCATAAACCATACATCTTGTGTGTAGAAGATCTCAAGATGAAACCACAAAAATGAGTAATATATTCAAACTCTCATGAAGGTTAGAAAGACAACTAAATATTTTATCTATTTAGACCACTCATTTGTTTCCAGAGAAGTGGTGGAGTCACCATCCCTGGAAGTCTTTAAAAGACATTTAGATGTAGAGCTTAGGGATATGGTTTAGTGAGGACTGTTAGCGTTAGGTCAGAGGTTGGACTCGATGATCTTGAGGTCTCTTCCAACCTAGAAATTCTGTGATTCTGTGAAGTTTTCTTTTTTTGTGGGGAGGGGGGAGGAGGGATTACTTGGAGACTTTTTAAGAACTAAACTGACCACATTATACACCCCAATATCAAAAGCTACACAAGTTGAAAGGCATCTGGCTTGGACATATTTTTATATGATTGTTAGTCATGGACTTAAACCAAGATTCTCCCAGGGAGATTAAACAGCTTAACAGCCAGATGCTGCAGAGCAGTATCTGGCATATGCAGAGATGATAAAGTTACCAACTTTGAAGTGAACAGGAAAGACGGCAAATGTTCCCCATCATTTCAATCAAAACAGCAGAATGTATAGGTAAAAGTTTTCAGTTGAGTAGTGTGTGGCTTAAAGTTAGAATAAATACCAACTGGAACATGGACATTTAGACTATACAGGATACATTTTAAGCAGGGTTATTCTATTTTCAATTAATCAAAATTATACTAGTGTAGTTTGGAAAACAAACAGACCTCTCTGCATTCCGCTTAGGAAGATGTATTATTTCTTGTTCTGAAAATCTTGAGAGCTCTGTAGATAAACTAATAACAAAGTTCTCCAAGTTTATTGAAAAGTGTTATAACCAAGTAAAGAGTGATGTAGGAAGTTAATCCTACTCTCATAGACTAGCTACACTCAAACAAGGCAGAAAAAAATGGTCCAAGTTGATACTGGTATTAACAAATCTGCCAAAATTATAACATTTAATGGAAAATGCTCAATTTTCATGCAATTCTAATGAGATCTGTCTGATACAATGCCTCAGAGAGAAGGATTCCCTCAGATTTCCAGCATCAGTGGCTACAACATGAACAGACAAATTACTTCTCAGACGTTTTTTTTTTTCTTTTTCAGAAAACACAAAAACATATTTTTGATTGTGAAGTAGTTTTCTTCAGACCCATCTTCAGTAAGGATAAGTGACATAAATAAAGTTCTCACCATTTTGTACTAAACAGTGCAACTTGTAAAAAATATATAATTCCTCATTTTAAGGAGTAGAAAATTTCAACAAAACAATGCCAGCTAACACTTTCAAAACTTTCAAAGTCTGCTTTTGATAATCTCACCTATATTATCTGGTAAATACTACTGACTGTTTCATTCAGCTGGGCAGAATTCAGTTAATAATGAATCCACAATAAACGTTTCTGGGAGAACGTTTCCATCTCTTCTAACAAAATTGCAGGCAACTGAAAACTACCTGCAGGCAACAACCTGTCCATTATTCTATTATTTTCTTACAACTCACCTACAGCAACTAGGACAGCACCTTCTTCCCCTTACAATTGCAACAACAATAGTGCTTTTCTTCCAAGTAATTCACAATATAGACTGGCAGGCCAACAACCACACTTTTAAAGATGGGGGTAGGCTTCTATATGCATTGCTGCAGTGGTAGCAATAGAGGAAACTCTTTGCCAAGAAACTAGTGAAAGGAGTTGTTTTATCTATCCCAGCAAGAATACAGAAATCGTTAATACCTCTATGAAATAAATTAGCAGGTTTATCTTACCTCTCAAGGGAAAGATGCCTGTGTCATAGGCAACATCAAGTTTAGAACACGAGATAGCGCTTTTTTGCAGTGAGAGAAATACTGTGACGCCCACAGAGAAAAAGGTTACAGTTCAACTCCAAGACGCAGTCCCTCTGGAGCCCTCTTTCAGGGTTTACTGAATGTCAGAAGCTTTTGCTGCTCCTGTCTGCTAGACTTACACTGCAGATAGACAGCAGGATTTCAGCATACAGTTTGGCTCTTTCTATCAGCTTCTAAATTCAATTAAAAGTGCCTATGGCACTTCTCTGCTAGGAAAGGAACATTTAGCACTGCCACAGACACTCATTCCGAGAAGAAGTCATTTCAAGGCACCAGAGTGCTTTTTAAAATCTTTGCTGTGTATGCATGAGCACCAGAGTCTGCAAGTACCTGCACACAGTCACTATCAGAAAAAGTTACTAATGACCTCCATACACTGACCTAGAGGTGACAACAGAAACGAAACAATGCCCACAGCTGCTTTTGATTACAATTCTACTATTTTGACAGAGCACCTCTGGCCAAGTTCAAAAATTTTACACAGGACATCCTTTTCCTTCTAAGTTTTGGGTTTGTTTTCCCCATTTATATCACCCTATCTTGAACGAGAATATTGAAGTTCTGTGTTCCACTCTGGCCAGCGAAGTTTCCCCATGAATGTACAACTAAAATCTATCTGATATACCATTTCAATTTCAAAGTCCCACCTTATGCCTTCAACCTTTCACATATGAACAAATTGTGGTCGTGCCAACCTTTTTTTTTTGGGATACACAAAAGGCCTCACAACCACAGAACCATTGTTCTTCCCACATATCTGTTATACCACATATAAACAGATGCAAACTATCATTTTAGGACATTTATGGATTCCCCATGCAAGTTAAATACAACAGCTTTCCAAGACAGAGCAAAGAAATTAGACCAAAGGTTTGAAATTTTGTCAAAACTGTTTATCCTCAGTGAATAATTAGTATATTTTTCAAACACAAATAAAAAGCTTACAAGGAAATGCTGTTTTTCCTTTGCTGAATACTGTTATCATTGCCCAATATTATTATGTTACTTCATTTCCTCTCCTAAATCAAGCAAAAATATCATCTTTCCAGTAGGTTTGGTTTTTGTCAGAGTTCCATGTTGAGATAATAGTAGTAAAACCGCAAGTCTGATTGTATAAACAGAAGCTGTTCAAGATTTATCCAAATTCTATCTTAATTTACATTCAGAGAACTGCATAGCAACTAAATCATTTTCATACTGTAAATAATAGCAGTTTTCTGTCCTGAAATTATTATTTTAATTGGAAACAAGCCTTATAGTTCAGTCTTTACTTAAAGACAGAAATAACAAAATCTACCAAAAACACCTCTCTTCATCCTTCAAAACCTATCAATAAATAAAGCAAATTTGTGACTAGACAGTATACCTGAAGAATATACATATTTATTTAAGTTAACCCATTTGAAGGTGCTTTCCCAGTAACATTCATAACCATCAGTCAGGAAATCCTGGAAGACTAAATACTATCTGATGGTGGCTGTTCAGTAGCTTACATAAAAACAGGCAGTGAAGTCAACTTCATAATTTCCATAGATTTTTGGTATCTGCTGTTTAGCTTATTCAGAAAAAAAACCAGTGACAGGTTGGGTCACAACTCACCCACTGAAAGTGATTCCTTCTGACTCTGTTATTTCAGTAGAGGAGAAAGTTTTCTTCAGCTTCTAGGTTGCCAGTCCAAAAGTTTTTAAAATATCTACTATGACTCATATGAAGAAGGAAGAAACAGAGAACAACAATGAAAGATGCAGAACTGCTTGAAAACACTGAGATTACTGAAAGGTAAATAGTAGTGTATAGAATATTTTTTTCAGCTTTCTTCCAAGAAAAGTGCATTTATGGTCTGACTGTTATTTAATAAGATTTTAATAGACGATTCTTACCAACCATCATATTTAAATAGAAAACTGAAAAATCTTACAGAATTTGCCTGACAGTCAGTCAAACTTCTTCCAATTCCTTCTTCTGCAATGGGTAATAGCACAATTCGTATTTAAATACATGATTAAGAAGACAAATGTAATTTCAGACTGTGAGATGATTCCAGTCAATAGATTAATTTTACTTATAAGACAAATTTGTCCCCAGGTGTAAGGCATTTATCTCTTACAGTACTTGTAAGTCAATTCCACTATATCTCTTGGAAAAAAGCACATTGGTAAAGAAGATTATTAAGTAGAGACAAGTCTTAAAAGACAACTGACTTCTGGTTGTTGATAATTAGTCTATCCTTCTTCCTTAGTTACACAATCTTCTTCAAGCAAATGAAGGCTACTGTATTTATAACAAGTTCAAGAGGAATCCCAGCGGTCCTCCATCATTTAGTCTGTAATCACTACTTGTACAAACCACCATTGAAAAGTGTAGCTATGCTGAAGGCACCTGGCCATCTGACTGCACTCAGATAAAACAAGACAGAGGTGAGAATTACTGAAAGTGCTTTAAAACAACTACTGTGTTCTTCACCTGTTTGAATTATCCAGGTGTTATTCTGGTTTCTGTCATAAATCAAAGCTAAAAAGCTTCTAAGATTTTTCAGTGGTTGACAACAGAACCAATTCACCACACCTATCAGGATGGATGGCTGAGATGTAATAAGATGCTAGCAAAAAAAAAATAATCTAGAAATGTGCTGGCATCGAGAAGAGAATAAAGAAAGAAATATCTTCTGATCTGAACAACTCATTCTGATAAAAATGCATGACTTTGTTTAAAAGAAGGGTGGAAGTAATCTTTTAGACCTGGGCCCTGACACTCCAGGTCTTCCTGTCCCACTGCAATTATGCAGGAGGCTCAGATAACAGCTCCAGTTGTTTGTAATGACAGCACAGACACCTGCTCACATGTCTGGGGAATGTGGGCCTAAAGAAAAGGAGAATCAGTTAACTCATTTATATCAATCCCTGTCTGTCTCCCACTCAGTTTCTGAACTCCACCTGCCACAGAGCTGAGAGGCAGTCTGCTGCTCGGCCTTCCACAACTGCCTGACCTTTCCTCTAAGCATATTAGCCTACAGCAGATCCAGCCTCGGCAGTCTTTTGGGGCCCTGGACTTTGTTGAGTTTTATCAGACCATCAGTGTTATGAGCCCCAGGCAAATCCTTCAGTGCTGCTCTTCTTATCACAAAGTAATTACCTGGCCTTTCTTCAGGCTGGTTGGAATTCAGGGGTGGAACTCACTGAAAAGGTTAAGGAGTCAAAAAAATCAAACTAGAACTTGCCTTCAGTCAGGTTTCCAGACTTCATAACAGCTGCAGTCAGCAATTTGAGAAGTCTGACATGCAACTTGACTGAATCTATCAGATGGTCAACTCATCACTTCCACAACTGCCAAAATGTTAAATTTTAGGGGGGAAAAAAAAAAAAAAAAAAAAAAAAAAAAAAAAAAAAAGCACATTCTATTGACATTAAAGTACGTGAACTAGAGATGGATTTCTGAAGTGACACAGTAAAACACTCTGGAGTGGGAGGATTTTTTGCATAAGAACTAGCGACTTTTCTCTCTAAGCAGAGTGACTGATGACTATGAACATTAAACACTGTTCCATGTGGAGTTTTAGTCAGGGGAAGCATTTGATAAACCAAAAAAGAAGACATTTCTCTAAAGAGCTGAGTTACGTGCTTTCAAAAAGACAGTATTTGACTAATTAGCTAGAGGAGTATGGACCAAGTAGTCATGGATTATCTGTATGCTATGTTCTATCTTGATCAAAGCACGCTTTTGTTCAGATCAACTTGAATAAACACCGAAATCTGTGACATTTGCAGGTCACAACTCAATTTGTTTCAAATAGGTTCAAATTGCCAAGCTATCTGAATTTATTTATTTGAGATGCTGTTTTTTATACTATACAGACCTAACAGGATACTTCAGCAGCCTTACACTGATACCTAACCTGCCTCAACCTTTCTCCTTACTACAGAAAAGGCTTAAAAAGAAGAAATGATAGAAAGCCAAATGTTGCCAGTAACATTTTTGTTAAATATACTGCTGTTTCAAAATACACAACAGAAAACTGTATAATAAAGAATAAGGATGATAAACACTACATTAGATGCATTTATATTTATACTATTTCCTAAGAAAATGATTTAAACTTAAAAATCAATTGAACACCCCATCTCAAATTCTGGGATGTAGAAATGGAACCCAATTTCATATTTATGTTCTTAGGAAAACAAAACAAGACAAACAAAAAACAACCAGCCCAAACAAAAACACACCTATTCAGACTGTGTGTGTACAAATTTTTCTGAGAATTTTATTGTGGTTAAATTTATAGTAATTCCTGTTACTGGATGAAGACATTAACTAAAATAATACATAGCCATTTGTTTCATCTCCACCCATATCTTTTTCTTTTTTTTTTTTTTGTATCAAGTATTAGTCAAGACGACAATTACTTATAAGGTATTTTCATTTCTATTTTTCATAATGGAATTCTTGTCAGCTTGATATGTGAGTCTGACTAAGATTTCAAGTGGTATAACAATACATAAGTTTTGTTCGTGACTGAGGTAAGGAGATTCATTTTTGAAAGAAAAAGCTCTCCAGAATAAAACTTCTGATCATATATAATATGATCATATATAATATATATATATATATATTAAATTTCCACATCACTACATATAGCCCATATGTTGTAATTCACACACACTCTTTATGTGTATATATATATTGTGCTGTGTATAGGGAATTACTAGCATAATAGTCTTCCATTTATGCAAAAAAGAACAAATTTGACTACCAATGTGAGTACAATAACATTAGTTTACTGTTATAAGATTTTTTCTTAGGCAGATCCTTTTTTTTTTTTAAAAAAAAAAAAAGCTATGTTATTTAAAAATTAATGTATAGCACTCCTCCTCTTCAGTAGTGTGCACTTCATTGGACTAATTTATGTACATTTAATAACATGTCTATTCTATATAAGTAAATAATTTTCATTTGGCCACCTGCCCTAGACAATACTTCAGTATCTCCAAGGTCATACTCAGGCTTACTCTCAGAGACATCAGGGAAGTTATCTAATGGAAGTTTATGAGGGCAGCAGATGTTCATTCCTGCTGTTTGATGGTGGTGACATCTGAAACTTTGGTCCTTTACTACAAAGAAATCCAAGAAGAGTCACAAGAGCAGCATACAAACTTCCTGCATACAGACTACTAATCAGACCATTATTAAAAGAACCTGTGGTAGAAATTTTTGTTCAGGCCATTCTAAGAGCTTCTTCAGTATTTCACTCCTCTCTGTTACATTACTTTCCCTTGCTTCTGAGCAAATCTCAGAATTAACCTACTGGTCAGGCTCATTTTAAGAAAACTAAACACCTGACACTGTATAAAGGTTTTTTTTTTGCATTGGGAGGTTTCTATATTATCAGAGGGTTTGAAGTTCCATGAGAAAACAGATACTTTCTCATCTCTTTCCTCCTGTTGGACCTAAAGTTTACTGAGAAGAATGGCTGTTGCTTTCATTCATGGACAGGTTTTTTGTTTACATATGTATCCTCTTTTGAGATTCAATAGTTGATACCAGAAACTTTTCTCTCTGCTTTGTAGAAAAAATATAGGATAAAAATATTCCAATACCTAAATGTTCATATGCCTAAATTCTGTTTTCTAGAAAAACTAATTGATTGTCAACGGCTCTCTGGTTTCTACTCGTGTAATTAATTTATGATTATGAGACTTAGGCTCCTAAGTCACATAAGAACCTTTAGTAATTTTCTATTAAAGATTCATGAATAATTACATTCACAAAGAATAAACAAACAATTATCTGACAGATACACTGGGGGATGAAAAGTTATTAGCAAGGTTTGCTTGTAGTTGTTTGCTAATACATCTCCATCCTTATCTCTGACCATCACGTCCATACAAAACTTACCCAAGTATTAACCTTTCTATGAATAAATAGTTGATTTTATCAAATCAATGGAATTTAAGATTATCTATGATTGATCTTATTTCCAAAGGTTTAGTTTTTGTGTGTGTTTTGTTTGTTTGTTTGCTTTTTAAGGGAGGAAGCAGAATCCAAAGACTGTAGTTATGATGATGATTTCAATGTAGCAAAAGGAAGTCAGAGATTTCAATGAAGAAAACCGGAGATTTAACATCTGCATGTTTATACCTGTTTGATCACAGAATCACAGAATTTCTAGGTTGGAAGAGATCTCATCTTACAGATAAAAATATTCAGTGAGAACAGTCATCAGCAGGTGAATGTTTTTGTCACTATATTTATACCACATACATTAAAATAAATAAATAAATAAATAAATAAATAAATAAATAAATAAATAAATAAATAAATAAATAATCCTTGCTTCCATTATACAAGTAATTGTATATGTGACCTGGGAGAGAAGAGGAAAAGGAAAAAAGACCCCTGCAGCTTCCTAGGTGTGTACGGTATGTGTGTTAAGGACCATTACTAAATTAAACCATGAAGTAGTAGATTATTTAAATTGACTTCACTGTGCTTCTGATTAAGCTTTTAACAACCAATGATTAACAGAAAGAAATATAATGTATTATCTTATGTTCAGAATTTAGGCTCCTGCAGCCATTACTCAAAGTGGAAATATATTCACCTGTTATTTGCAAAACTTCTTTCTTAGTTGACTTCACAGTACATGTACATAGGTAAATTCTAAAGTTTTACATTAATTGCAAAACATGGACAAAACACAAAGAAAAAAATCTTGACTATATTGTTCCAAGGAAATTGAACTCTCTTCACAGCCCAGAGCATTCAGTTGGAATATTGTTCTATGTAAAGATCAAATGAAAGGCATAGCAGAAACAAATTATTCATGGCTTTACTAGAGATGAAAATAATAATTACAGAACTAGAAATTCTTCTTCTTTATGTATTCCCTCCTTCTATGTATTTATATTTCATTTTCGAGATAATTGAGTTTCTAGCCAAGTACTTCTGCATTGGTATGTGTAAGTTTTCCTTTTTGTTGTTGATATGAGAATGAATTATTGTGAGCAATACAGCAGTAAAACAAAGAGAACAGCCAACCTTCAAAGAAATGTGCAACATCAACCTAATTTCCTTGTAGTCATTTCTTTTTGCTTTAGCAATTTTCCACATTATTTCAGCTCTTACACTTACCATTTTGTAGAGCACGATTGAATGGGCAAACCATTGCAGCCCAGAAATATTTTGACATGCTCAGTTCCTAACTAGCCTTCATAATCTGCATTTATTCTGTTCAATATGAAAAAAAAAATCTATATATGAGTAAAACCAAAGTATTTCCAGATCATCATTGAATTTGTTGCTGCTCCTATATATAAACTCGTTTAATCAATATACTAATTCTATCTAGACTCCTTTTCCTGACTTTATCAGACTCCAAAAGCACATAAATAGACTTAATGGCATAATACAGAATAATCAGCTAAATAAATGCAACACTGATAGCTAGCAATTAAAAAACTTACTATTTTAATTTATATATTTGATACCTTCTCTCTTAATTTTCTAGGTAAATTTTCACAGCTTATTGGTACAATCTCAAAATCACACCTTTTGAGATTTCAGCTGAAAAATGCCATAATGCAACACAATTGCCTTTCTGCTCATTGGTTACTGAACTTCTAAACTACAGCATAAGGATGCTTCAAAATACCACCTTGCAGGATGTATTATGTGTCTGTACTTTGGCACTTAGTGACTAAGAATAAAAGTCAAATGAATAGATGGATTATATAAAAACTATATTAAGGATAAATTAAGTATTGATAAACTTGATAAATCATGATATTACTCTGGAATGCCACAACACACAATGACATATGGCAGAACCAAATGTCATTTAGAATTCTGTAATCTGGTAGAGACTTGAATCAGCCTAGTGATAACATCAGAATCCTAAATAAAAGAAAAATCTGGAAGAGTGGTGTCTACTAGTAAAAACTTCCAGCTTTTAGTTCTAGCTTAGCTACAGAGAAAAAAAAAAAAAAATAAATCTGTAAATGTTTTTACTACCTTTCTTCTTTATCTTTATATCAATAAGAAAATACCTCTCTATTTTAATAATAGAACACTTAGTAAGAATGAAGCTAAGAACAAGTTTCAAAGGAAGGCTAGTAATGGACATTCATATCGTTGATTTTGGCAATTCCGATTAATGCCACTAATTCAGACAGAAAGCCCAGTCATCATATAATCTAATGTATAAATACACATACAAATAGTAAAAGCAGTTTTCTGGACTGGATACTGTAGAATATTAAGAATGTATTACCGAGGCCTTAAAATCCTGTACCCATAAGAATGGCTTTGGTCAATTTACA
Organism: Aythya ferina; assembly: GCF_964211825.1. Classification (NCBI taxonomy): domain Eukaryota; kingdom Metazoa; phylum Chordata; class Aves; order Anseriformes; family Anatidae; genus Aythya; species Aythya ferina. The sequence continues at coordinate 14,782,145 of NC_140301.1, read as the reverse complement.
AATCCTATTTTCTAAAACATTATTTTTTTTCCAAAACATATTTTTTATTACACAAATTCTTCAGTCTTTTCAAAACATTTTATCTATAAACAATACACTTTTCTTAAGTATTTTTAATCTCAAAACAGACATTTAGTCAAAACTAACTTTGTACTTTTGAGTTATGAATACAATTTTCTTGCTTCCAGCTTAAAAAAAAAAAAAAAAAAGTATCATCAGAAACATGGTAGAAGCAGATATGATATAATGGTCAACTTAACAGAGTAGCACAATCATTCAGTAAATCATACACTGTAGTTGTCATACATGTTTTCCCTTTCATGGGATCAGGGCTATACCTTCTGCCCCCAAATCTACAGTCTTCACAAGTTGTCAGGATTTGACAAGGGGATTATCTAGGAAAGCATCAGAAAACAAAAATGAATTATTTGCTCCATGTAAACCCTCGATATCTAGATCTCAATTGAAAGATGACCCTGAGAAATGAAGAAATGTCCATTATCAAAGATAATATCAGTTTCCATTTCATACAGAGCAAAGAGCAAGTAAGTGAAAATACATGTTTTTTAAAAAATAAAAATAAATGATTTCATACATTTGACTTCTAAAGAAAAATAGCAGTGGTTAGTGTATTTAATGCTATTGAAACCGACAGCCCGGGAAACTGATAGCCTTTAGGCAGAATGCAAGCAGAGTGTCTCGCACACTTTCCAATGAACTAAAGCATGTACGAACCATTTTCAGAGATGAGAAGATATTAATTAATTCAAAAGGCCTTCAAAAGACTGTTAGGAAGTATACTACATTGACATTAATTTTTATTATATATCTTTTATATCCGATCACCTTTTTACAGAGTTGTCCCAACAGTCGCTTGTAAAAATTTCACAATGCTCCTTCCATACATTTGATATGTATGGAAGATATGATAATGGAATGATATATGAATATGGTATGGAATACATAGAGCCATTTTTTGAACTCTCAAAGCAAGTCCATGTCTTTGAATTATACATCTAAAACTTAACATAGGATTGGCCTAGAATCCTAAAGGACCACTTATAGTTATCCACATTTACATCACAGAAGAAAATAAAATTTCACAGACTATTTAGATAATAAAGTAATACGCAGTCTTGCTTCATAGCCCTGATATCAATTTACACTATTGGTTTTAGGTTGAATTAAATATGACTCCAGGCAGAAGGACTTCTTCCTCATCTTTTCCGTGGGAGTCAACTGAAGCCTGAGATCCAAATACCATATGTTAATGTGCATACTGAATTAACATTGCTATAGGCACAAAATATCTACTCCAATTACAAAAATATTACCACAATCTTTGATGTTATACTAAAAATAATTAACCTAGACAAGAAGTAGCACCAGAGACACTATCATTTCTAGCTGAATAATGGACACAGCTGATTGCAATCAACCACAGAAAATCTACCAGCTATATCTTTTTTTCTTTTAAATAGCAGTACAAAAGAATGAATAAGTTCAGAATAGATACCAGACAACTAGAAAACATGAAGACCTGCTACGAGCCAGCTGGAATCAGTTTCTTTATTTGCTTGAGTAACATGTTTTTAAGGATTCAAGTTGCAAACATGTTGGAGTAACCTGAAGATCATTTAACAATTTGACAAATACTTAGAGCAAGAGCTGAGGCAAGAGCCATGTATGTGGCTCCCCAGAGGATAATCCACCTGAGTTATAACATTTTCAAATGTGCTGCATAATGTAAGTATTAATAGGACACAGGTGCCTTTGCTGTTGCATAGAAACAGATGCACTGAGGCAAACCAAGGTATTTTTAATAGAGTAATTTCCATATTAAACAACACAAGGTGGCAAATCTAGAAACAGTTTCTTTCAGTTGCTGAGGTGCCTGATGCTGCCCACTAACATACATTAAGTGTCCAAGCTTTGTAAAACTACACTCACTACCATGTCAGATTAAACATGAGAACTGGAGATAGGATCAAACCCTCAGTGCTAAAAAGTTAATCCAAAAAACACTGCTATTCAAGCATATCCATTAGGCTAAATCTAGGAAACAAGAATTATTCCACTGAAAATATAACTGGCATGCAGATTAAACAAATTATATCATTGTTATAAACAGGAAGAGGAAAAAAAACAACAACACACTTAGATAATCTGTAATAATATGTTTAGTTTGTTCTATGACTTAAGAAGTAGGGAATTTTTCAAAAACAATAAGCTATCTTTACTGCAGACTGCTCTCATCACATTGTGACACAGTTTCACAGTCTGACTGTAAAATAATACTAGAGTAGGTTTAACTGTACTTGGACAGAAACTTTGAGATGTTTCTGAATATATTATCAGCAATATACTTTTTTTTTTTTTTTTTTTTTTTTTTTTTTATTTTTAGAAACACTAAGCCAATGTCTAAGATTGGTACTTAAAACCTCTGATCTACATAAGCCTTTCATTTTAGTTTTATCACTAGCAATACTTACTTATTGAAACAGTACACCTTCTGAGAAAGCTGTTACTAGCTTTATAGTTTTCAGAACAAAGAACTTAGGGATGATGAATTTTGGGGTCATTTCTCAACACGACTGAAAAAAAATATCTATTTGTAAATGAAGAAATATGTAAAACAGTATATCTTAGCTAATAAATAAATTATTAAATGAATTTGAAGAGTTGAAGTATCTTCAAGGCAACTGCAATAACCAAATCCTAAAGCACAGAATCATGATAATTATATGAGACCCTTCTTCATTTTTTCATGTGTCAATGGGTTGTCATGATTTCTAATGAGGTCATACAGTAGGTCCTTTCTTCAGATACTATGGCTTTCTTATAATGACTAGACAATTTAGATTAAACAACCTGGGACACTCATTTAAGTTTCTAAGTCTGCTGTAGACTTCCTGTATAATTTTGAATTTAATTTCACTGTACTTTAACTCCCCATCTGTTTTGAGAATGCTAAGATACTACAGTCATGAAGGCCATATCAGAAACTAGACATATGTATTGCAACCTCTTCCTTAGCAACAAAGAACTTTTTTTTCTTTTTTTTTTTTTTTTCCCCCTCCTTAGGAAAACTGATAATGATGGATATGCAACCTCAACATACTGAGAAGAAATGTTTTCATCTGGAACTGGTTGTGTATCTTGATTAGCTGCATGTTCCTACAGTGGAAAAAATAAATTGCAGGGCCATTAAGTGAGGACTTGTAGCTTTTTGGTTCAAAACTAGAACGTCAAAATTGTTATAGTATTAAATGTAAAATATTAATCAAATGTGCATACATTTAGAGTCTACATGCACAATGCTCACACGTGGAAAAGGCTTTTTTAAAAAGTGTACTCACAAGTGACATTCATCATACCCTTCTGTACCACCTGTAATTAGCAACCTGTTTTGAGGTTGCGTGTTCTTATGGTATGAATTTATTGAGACCACAGAGATTAACTTGTTGATATTCTTAAAAAAAAAAAAAAAAAAGTTTTATTCCAAGACATTTTTAAGTGAGATCAATTTATGGAACTTCTCTTTAATTCAGTCAGTTTTTATATGCTTTGTCCATCACTAGCCTTTTTCTTTTTCTTAATTTTATTTTACACTCATCGGTAAGACAAGAGATTAAAAGCACTATCAAATGGCCATAAAAGAGGATGGAACAAGGATGGAGAAGAATGAAGTGAGGGGACTGAACCACAAAAAGAAATATGATTGCTTCTATCTGTAGTGTAAGTGATGTAAGCTCTGATGCAATGTGTTCATCATTGTGTATTTTTTCAGGTACTGTGCAGATGAATGTAATTTATTCCAAGAATAATTTATAAGGTATTCCAACATTTTATTCTACACAGTAATAAATATGTGGAATATGGTGCAGAATTCTGGCTGCTTCTTTTGCAGAGGAGTATTGCTCCCCTTCTGAGAACCTTTGATAACTGGCAACATTTAGAGAAGCAGTCAACATTTTTCATTAGAAATTCCAGTGGGTGCATTATGTGTTGATTGCTTTCTGGGTCAATTCATTTTGTTTGCACAGTAATGGGATAGAAATGTAACTATGACAAATATTGAGCTCACAAAATCAGAAGGAAGATGGACAGCTCACTCCAACCACTGACCCAACAGTATTCAACCACGATTGATCCAGTTTAAGCCTCCCAGTGTGAGAAAACAATGAGTGGCCCTTTCTTAGCCATTCTGCTTTTTGGAAATATAATTATTGCCACCACAACAAATCCCATGATGTGTTAATTGTTGACTAGCATAGTTGAATTTTGGCAAAAATTATCAATAGACAGACAGCTATTCATCGTTCCCATGCAGAACAAGTTCCCCTAAGTAATACTGAGTTCCTGTCCTCTTATGAAGACCACTGAAATTTTAAGGTTATGGTTAAGGGATGGAAAGAAAGAATATGCTACCTTGGACTAAAATTCATCTGGAAAACACAGAGAATCCAAAATAATGGAACTGATCACACTAGAATACTTCTGGACAAAAGGTGAAATGAATCAGTTTACTAAAATGACAAAGCAAATGTAAATGAACAGGATATAATTATCAGGGTTAGAATTTGGACAGCACACTGACATTCAGATTTACACTTGATGTAAACGATGGTACATGTTTTACATGTCGACTTCTCTAGTACAAAGGCCCTGGTTTGATAATGATTCAGAGAGAGGAATGTTTTCTGCTGAAATACAAATGCCAATTGTTACACCTGTCTTTCCTTTCCTTTTTTTATTTTTTTTATTTTTTTTTAATTTTTTTATTTTTTTAAATTTTGATTATTATTTTATTTCTGAGAAAATCATGGCCGCCATTCTTGATTTTAGGTATTGATGGCTATAGTACCAATCATAGATTTTGCCATTTCCTTTATAAACCACTATACAGCCACAGACCTTGCAGTAATCAATACATGAGTGATACAAGCCAAAGATATGCATACCTGGAAGAAAAAAATAATTAAAAAAAAATACTTTCAACCCTGAAAACTCTGATTGGATCCCCATACCTCTAAAACTATTTCCCCTAAATTCTTCCTAAGAATTATTTTATTTCCTGTAAACACATCCTGTATGATCCTTCCATTTCAAGAATGCACAATGGAAAGCTGCTTTACTTCTCTTAGTCATAAATTGGAAAATAGTGTCTCTAAAAGCAGATCAATTGATATAGTTATTTATATGAAATATCCCTCAAACAAAAAGTAAAAGGCAAACATGACTTTGCTGTTTTTGGTATATTTTTTCATTTTGCTTAATTCAGCTTGAACACAATGAAATCTCTTAGTATACTGCTTCAGTAGAGGTACTCCTTTAAGCAGATCCTGGGAGATCATGGTTTTGGAAAAAGCAGTTTTAAAGCAGGGCAAAGGCCATTCATCTTGGTCATTACCATTCTCAGATGCAAGCCTGTTGCTCAGTGGGATATCATTCACGGAAACTACAATCAGCAAAGCTAGCTCTTTGATAGATGGCTCCTCCCTTCATGAAGGGCAGACTTTCTGGGAAACACTTTTCTCCCTATTTCTTCTGCATAAGAATGGAACAGATAAAGGTGTCTATCCAGGATCTAACCACAAGGGAGGAACTGAACCTTGCTTGGTCTTTGAAAGAGTTTTACTGACTGGGAGACTAAACATTTTTTTTAGCACAGTAAGATAAACCGTCTGCATAGACTTACACGGTACTGTAGTACAGACCAAGGTGTTTCATGGGAAAAAGTGATGTGTATTCACTTGGCAACTAATACACCACGACACCACTGCTAGCAAGATTTATTATAACTAGGCAAATATTAGTGCCTTAGGAATTATCAGCATCTACCCATGTATATATTGTTTTACCTCTAGGCTCATTTCTGTTCTCTGTGTGCACAGAATTGGTTTACTAGGAGAAATGTTTCCTCAAAATAACCAGTAGATCATAAGTATTTGCACCTGGACATTTTCAATTAATCCTATGTATTTATTTAGTGTAGAAGCTCAAGTCAAAGACTTATAAACTAGATGCAGATTCTCTCTCCACTGTAAAAGAAATGACCTTTTCGTATTTTATCACTCAAAAACTCACAGGAAATTGCTATGCATTGAACTACAGAAGAATTATAGCTGTAATTTAAACATCAAGTAATTGCAAATACCCGATACATACAAGAAGGTATACCTCTGTTTTCAGGCTACAAATGAAAATATGTTGAAAAGTACCAGATAATCTCTGATTTACCCACTTAATACACATTCTTTCTGTCTATTTTATGTGTAAGAAAAGAACTTTGGCAAAACATAAGTCCTTTAGGAAAATATCTACTACTAGAACTTGGAAAAAAAAAATCAATGTTTACTTCAGAAGGTTAGTCTGTGCCTTCCAATTTGGACGCATTAATTTGGACAACAATTAAGTGTTATCTGGTGATGCATAACTTGATTATCTCTTAATCTATAGAAACATAAAACTTAGTCTCTTTCTTCCAAAAGTTTGATAAACATTTAAAATGAAAGTCAGCCCAGCTTAATACAGTACTAGAAGAAATCATAGTTTCTGAATTAAACAAAAGAAATGGTTCTTGAACTCTGTCACTAAGTACATTTTAGAAAGAACAAAAATACATAGAAAGAAGGAAGATTTTTTCAAGTCTTGTGAGTGAAATACATGATTTTTAAAGATTATGAGGAAAATCTATGTGAAATCAATGTTTCTTTCTTGGATTAACAGTAATGGTATCTCAAAAAATTTTCATTCTACTTTACTGTAACAATTGTCCCAGTCTTGCAATGCATTTAAGCAAATATGTAGCCTTGTTACATTAAAGAGAACTGCTAATATTCTTAAAGTTAATCAAGGACTCAAGTGATTTACTGGATCAAAGGCAATATCATAAATATTCTGGTTAATACTTCAGACTGAAGTTGTAAAAAGGCAGAAACTCAAAGCTTTCTACAAGTCACACACAAACTATAATCTGAGTTCATGACCAATTCCCCAAACCCCAGTTAAAGTATTCAATAATAACAAAAATGTTAATTCAGCCTATTTCCTCAAACAAATATCATGGACAAATCAAGTCGACTACTCTCTTTAAAAAAAAAAAATAAAAAATAATAATAATAATTAAAAAAAATTGAAATCCTGAGGATAAGAAGAATAATAAAAATAAGGGAAAGGAAGCTATTTGCTATTTATTATGCAGTCTATAAACAGGTATCCAGCTACTTTGTAAACAACTAAACAACCAGTAATTTCTCATGTTCTTGGAGTACACACTTTCCTGGCAAGTGCGTAGACAGGCTGAATATTGACTGATGCAAGTTTTCTGCCATCAGCATCCCTAGACTTCATGTGTTTGGGAGAAACGTTACCACTTTTCCAGTAGTCTAAGATATAATAAGAAAGGACATTATGAAACAAGATGAGACAGTCTTTAAACTGATGTCTTAAAGCAGCTTCCTATAACAGCTAAAATGCAGAAAAATAGCTTAAGTGCATATAAGACTCCAACAGGACATGGAGGCTCATGTGGCTTACCAGATATTAGAGACGTCCTGTATATAGTTTTTTTTAAAACCCAAAAGATTTCACACAACAAATGGAAAACAAAATCTTAAAAATCAAAATTCTTTCTTTGTCCAGAAAGAAAAGGGCTTAATAAATTCCATATTTTCCCTCCTCAGTTTCAATGGGAATGATCAGTTACCTAGAAGACAACTGTGTTGTATTTAGTTAATCCAGATGTTGTGCAGTTGCTGACAACATTGAGACATGTAATACTGCAACTGACAAATTTTAGACTCCCGTCTCTAGATAAATGAAAGGATCAATATTAGTTGTTTCTTCCTTACTCCTGCCCAAGTCTGCATGTGGTATAGGAGACACGCTGACAATGATGAATTTTGGATAGATTTATCCTTTTGCTGCTTGTTTGCAATGAGTAATTTATCCCACCTGCTATCTGAGTTAGTATATGGTTTAATGATTTGTGTATGTCTTTGATACAGCTACTTGCAAAACAAAAATATCTACACTAGACACAAAGATTGTCACAGATTTATCTGTGCTGTGAAGATGTTGAGATTGACCATATACTTCAGTCAAGACTAAAAAACAACAGAAATAAACCACAATCACCCCATAACCTGCACTATTAGATAATAAGGTGATTGCTAATGACACTGCAACTCAAGATAAAGTTGAGGATTACAGTGGAGGCAAGCCCCAAGTCTATATTGATTTTCCTGTTTGTCAGAATTTGGAAAACAGCCTATCTATTTTCATTTCAACTTGCCCTTGAGGTATTTAAGTTCCTTGAATGCTTTATACCTGTATCAATTAATTTCTAGATTTCTTACAGTTAAATTCATTCTTCAGGAATGAACTATTTCAATGTGCTGGGTTAAAGGAAGCCTCCACAACTCGTTGATATAACAAAAACTGGTCATTCATTTTCACCTGATTTCTTCTCTTCTACCAAAACGAATGTCAGTACTAGAGACTCATTGGAAAAGGTATTTCTGGTACAATTGATCTACTCTAGAGGGAGAAAGGAGAAGAAAACAGGTGGAGGGCTAGAAGAGTCAGAGAAATTAATTCAATCTGTTCTTATCATCCAGAAATATTTGCATAATTTACTTAAAGAACAAAACTAAAACAGAACTATTAGTGAGCATTACTTTTATCACTTTATTCTGACATAGGAAAACAATTCCAATGTGCAAACTCAATTAATACAGAGAATCCGGTTATAAAACAGACCAGTTTATTACGCAGACAAAAGAATGATGGCTGTGCTATGATTCAACAAAGTATTAAGAGAGAAGACCGTTCAATTAATGTTTAAATGTGTATGCGTGAGTTTAACCAGCCCTTAGAATTAAAAAGAGAAAAAAAAGAAAAACAAAAAGAAACAAAATGGCAGGGAGGGAAGAAGGCAAGAGGGAGGGAGATCTTTTTAGGGAAGTGCTCCAAACAACTTTTTGCAAACAGTGTTTTTCAGGGGAAAAATAGATGCTGCAAAACATGACATAAGTTTCTAATCATTATTCAGTTACTGGAGCCAAATTTCAAAGAATCATAGAATAACTGATCCAACTATACTATGCTATACCATACCATACCATACTATACGGTACTATACTATACTATTTCTCTTTCCCTGGAGCTCTGAAATAATTTTCTACACTGTCCACATTGACTCTGTGACTAACTATCACATTTCAGGTATCAAAATTATATCCTTTAGTGATATTATAATGGTTCTCTCTTGGATTCTTTCTTCTCAGCTCAATCCATACTGCTAAGCTATATACTATTAGGTTATTTAACCTTTGCTCAGAAATCCTCTGGACTCCAATCTTTCATGTTCCTCTTATCCACATCTTACATGTTTTTATTATGTACTCCTTACCAACTCTGAGACTTTAAGGTCATGGATACTGATCTATTTGAACACATGGGGAAGTATGACATCGATGTGAAGAAGGACACTATAAGCATTTGTGGAAATGTAGGCCGAGGTTCTCCCTCACCACTAATACCATCTTCATTAAAATGACTCCTAATCATAAAGATACAGAAATCCTAACAGAACAATCAAAGGGTAGTATAAAAAGTTAACAAAAAAGCCATTATCCCTTTATGAAGTATTTGGTCTGCTCTACAAAATACAGATTCTCATTTGCTTTTTATGGTTGTTATGAAAAAACCACCTGACACATATTAATAAAATCTGCATGAGATTCCTTTCTTCTGTGACCTACCTGATAATTTTATTCCATCTGTGATTTAAATTGTCTTTGTATCTTCTACAGTGTATAAGTTGCAGAATATGATAAACAGGGACTGACTGAATCACGATACGTGACCTTTTGAAGTGCTGTAAAAACCTTAGCAAATTAACATGTATTAATCGTGAACTTCTAGCAAGAGGTGATATATTTAAACACTTATCTAGTACAATTACTGTTAGCAATAGAAATAATGTTCTCAGTAGGAGAAAAAAAAAAATTAGCATACCTTATCATCTACTTTTAAAAAAAATAAATAAGCTGAATCACAAAGTGTCAAGTGCATCTTTACATGACCAAAATGCAGCTGATTTGTTCCAAGGTACTGTGCTGGTGCTGTATACCCAAATCAAATGGACTTACCACACAGATGCAGATGCATGAATTATAGGCCGTGAATTCTTGTAAATTAAAGCAACACTAAAAGGACAATATATATATATATTTTAAACATGAGTTATTAAGAAATAATGCAAGATTGCCTAATTACACCCTTGAATTAGGCCAAATTTCAGTAAACAGGCAATACAGTGTAGTTGTTAAAGACAAACATGGTTAGTTTGGCATAGTGTAGACAAAAGTAATGTTTCAAGGATCATTCTTCAAGATCTTCCCTTAAAAATATGCTGAAAGTCATTTTATTTACCTTACTAGCAATTTTAAGAAAGATTAATTTTTATAAAAAACTTTGCAGGAATTTGAAATAACATCTGCTCTAGAAACTGAGATCCTCTAGCCACAAGCAAGAATAAAAAATACATAAATTTGTCCACTTTGACCTGACATCCCCTGGAAAATTTTTGAATAAAGAAAATTCATATCAGAGAAGAGAGACTGAAAAAACTGGTCAGCTGTCAGTCTGACCACTAGCTGATAATCTTTTTCACTGCCCATGAGAATATTCAATAGGAGGATTTTGGGTTACAAAGAACAGTAATATAAAGGAACAATTATAAAGACACACTAAGTGTTAGGGACAAAAACCTCCTAAGAAATCAAGGATGAGAATAACACATAGTAAATTATCTCTCTCTCCGATCCATACAATACATAACATAAACGAGCATACTTTTATTTGATGGTAATTATTTTCTGTAGTAAATGTGATGAACATGGTAATTTCAGTGTGGCTTCCAGAAAATGAGAACTATGAATTCTTATATTTGAACAAATTCAAAGGAAGCGGATGTTTCACAATGCAGCATTTTGATAAGATATTTTAATTAAGTGTAATTTTACTTTTGAATCTTTTCCAACTTCCTTCCTGACATCTTAAGTTAATTTTTAAGGTGCTGACATTTACAAACCAAATAAATAAATAAATAAATAAAGCATTCCAGAAAATCTTAAGAAGCTACAGAATATTTGGATATTTCAGGGTCAATGTCAAAGAGGAAAACAATACACACAGACACAAAATCTAACAACTAAACTTATCAGATTTTATAATTAAAAAAAATAATAATCCTGTTCAAATAACTGTTTATCCATTTGCTTCTCTAATTCCCCAATAACGTAAATTTAAACACAGAAAAATACTCATCTTTATTTTCTCCCTCAAACGTGGTTCTTACTCAAAAAAGGACACAAGGTTAGGAATACACTGTCTGTATTCCAATTAGTTACTTTTGTTTGTTCATTTAACCTTATACATATCTACTCCTAGTAATAAAAGGGCTGAAATCTAGCAGAGGCAGTGAATCCATTTTCAGAGTGTACAGAGATAATAATAAATCATCTTAAAGTCCGGGTTTATTAGAAATGACTGAAATACATTACAGGGCAGCAATAACTTCAATGGTTGGTTTACCAACCAGTGGGGTGGAATTAAAAATGCATTAAAATTTATAGAAAAGAAAGTAAATAGCAGAGAGTTTAGATTGGTTTTGACATAGTTAAATGAAGCATTATTTTTCTTTGTGTGGTTAATAAAATAAAACCCTATAAAATTGGAGAAACATTCCATTTTGGAAGCTGAAAAGTGAAAAAAATCCAATATTAATTAAATTTACTGCTTATTCCCTCCACTGCATGTCAGTGATGCATTTCAGGAAAAAAGCGCTATCAAAGGTTTTTCTCTCTGCTCCCCAAGAACATTAGCTTCTCCTTTAGATTTTAACAAATAGATTCTGTTCAAGCTTTGCAGATACACGTGTAAACAAAGAAATAAATTTGCACAGGAAGATGAGTTGACCTACTCTAATAGTAATGATGACATCTCATCAATAATACAGTTCCCCGACTCTCACAGGTTTCCCAAAGCTTGTCAGACCATTGGCCAAAAATTCTTCTTCATAACTAGAATGAAATGGTAAGAATGGAGACATAAGGACCGGTTTGAGACATGCTTCCTCTATGAGAAGAATGTTTAAGAAACTTATTTCTTTTTAAGATTTTTTTTTTTTTTTTTTTTTAAAGAAATGGTACTTAATTTTCTAAGGGCTGTGTGTCCCACTGGGACAGAGTCTGACAGTGAAACTTCAGAGCCATGCAGCTGTGGAGCGGAGCACAGGATTACTGGAGCTCATAGAACACAAAGTTTTAGGAAGATTCAAGGCTCTTTTTCTATCCAATGAGATGTGGTCTACATGGCAGAGGTGGCATAAGGCAACATGCTGCATGCCTCACATGTGGTAATAGGCATTGAAGATAACAAGCTATCAAAAAATACACTTTTTTCCAACTCACATTGGAAACTCCCTTTAATTTTCAAGACTGTTCCAGCTATTTCTAGCTACTGCAGTTCCTCATTAGCCTCTAAACTACATAGACATTTCTACCAGAGGAAAATGACTGAAAAACTCTACCGGAAGTCTTTTATATTCGTTTTACATTGACAAAAACAAACAAACAAAAACCACCACCAACAAAAGCAGCCATTCATCGTAAACAATGGAAAGTGCAGAATAAAATTGCAATAAAATGCAAAATATTAACCAACATAGTTAGACTATGACAGAAAGGTGATACTCCTGACAGCTACAATTTTAGAGTCTCATTTTACAGCTTTAACACTGAAAACAGTCAAGAACTTTTCTCTCTGTATTTCCAGAAGCACAACATAAGACTTCCTGAAAATATTCCAGAAAAAAATCTTTAGAAGTATTCCTAAGAATATCCTTACCACTCTTGAAAATCCAGGTTTTCCTCTCTACAGTGTAGGTTTTACCTGCTCAGCTTCACATTCTCATTAGGCCCTTCTTGCTGGTAGAGAAATTATTGCAGCTGTACCAGTAGAAATCAGATCAACTAACAAGATCAGTCTTTTTCAGCTATTTTGTAGACTGGCCTCTACCCCAAGCTATGTAGACCCACGTCATCTTTTGTTTCACCAGATAACTGAGATTCTAGACAATATCTTCAAGTTCACGCAGTAGAACTCCCAAGCCCTCCAACAGATTATGCCAAATGGTAACTCATTTAAAAAAAAAAAAGGTAACTCCTTTTGCAGTCCTTTGGCAAGTTGTTCAGAAAACTCTCACATGGAACAAATTCCTAATTCTACTCTCACTGGAATAAAGGAGATAATATTTAATATATTCAGGTACAATCAGTATTTGAACGCTGCATTGAAAGATGAGTGCTTTCACCCAAAGAAAAGAAAATGAAATCTTGTCCTGACTTAAATGTTCATGAATCTATGAACTTCTGTACAGACATGAGCATTAATATATAATGAGAACTGGCTCTATGACTAGAATAAATCCAAGCATTTCGTCTATAAAATGATAAATAAGGTACGAAACTATCATCATATGAGCACCAGAAGCTTAAAGGATTGCTTAAGGTTTTAATTGCAAGTTCAGTATTATTAAATATAATGCATGCACTGTATTATGGAAAGAAGAAAATATTTCAATATGTAATGTGTAGTCAATCTGTAGAATGTAAACACTGAAGTTGATATCCAAAGGAGGAACACTGTAGCCATGCAAGTTACAGTAGTACTATCTCGTGTCTCAGCAATACAAACTGCTAATCCTGTTCCTCATAAAGAAACCTCCTCTTTAGAGTAGTAGTAGGGATTAGAAGTACACAGCCCACAGTGATGCTGGAATGTCTGAGCCTTAACTTCATATGGAAGAGAAAAAAACAATGACCAAACACAAGAAGAAAATGCCAAAATGCTCTGTGAATCTGAAAATTTCATTTTTAAGATGTTGGTCATTTGATTGCTCAGAAACCTAATGATGAACTGCTGAAAGTTTAATGGCTACACCATTGTTTTCTATTTATGCTAAGGCAAACTTTTTGTCTTATTTTGTCTCAATCTTTATTATAGTATTTTAGGGAGTTATAAGAGACATTCATAACATAACTTTATGGGATGTAACCACCCTTAGTTTATAAAAAAGAAAATTTCAGGTGAAATCTTAGACATGCATATTTCTCGTGCATCTAATAAAAATCACATTTCCACCTGCATTGCATTCTCTCAACTTTCTCAAGGTTTCCAATAAAAAAGAACATTTATCCTTTTATATTAAATACAAGGTCAGACAGAATAAGTGATTGCAAAAGGCCATTACTTTTCTGTCATCAGCCCAATTAAGGATTCCAGCTGTCAGGATCTAATGTTGCTGCAACATTAAAAATAAAGGGACATTCAGATGCATTGATCTGTATCAAAAGTGCTTTATTGGGAGGGGGGGAGAGGGGGGGGGCGGGAAGCAGGAATTATAATTGTCTTTAAGTGTCAAGATATCAAATAAAAATGTAAGAAGGAAGAAAGCAAGAGAGAACTCCCTCTGTCAGTTACCCAGATGTCATTTGATACAAATAAGCTAATTCTTGCTGCACCCTCCATTACTGTCACCTCTGACCAAGCACCCTCTATTTGATCAAAAAGGCATCAAAAAGGTGAAGCTCTGCAGAATATCCAAAGACCTCATATGCTCTATCAAACCTAAAGTCATTAGATGTAGAATGTATCTCATGAGGGTTTATCTATGTCTCTGGACAGCTGGGCTTCCCACCACTCCCACCTCCCTTTCTTTTTTCACCCTCCACTAAAAAAAAACACAACACAATGCAAACTGACAGGTGTAAATGAGGAATAAAAACTTGCAGCTGTACTGGTATTGTGGAGCACATCACAGAATCAAGCAAAACGATGATAAAATATCTGCGTATAACAAGATTTGATTAATTTTTACTTCCTTTTATTTTGAAAGTTTTCCAATCAACCTTGATGCAAACATTTTTTAAAAATCCTATCTGGAAAAATCCGTTACTTAGCAAGTATCAGTCTAAAATAGAAATATAATTACCATTTTACTAACAACACATTCTTGTCCTTTCTATACACTTCGTCCTTTATCAGTTTTTCTATATGTTTCTTTTATTTTTTATATTTCTTCACAGTTTCTTTTTGCAATTTAACAGAGAGAAATTATCTTTTTGAAATAGAGAATGTTCAACATAGAATTCTGACTTTAAAAAAAATACTTGAAATGTACTAATCACCATAAACATTTAAACAATAAAAATAATAAGAAAAGTAATAAGAAAAATAATAAGAAAACAGAACAGTGAGAATAATTAATAATTCTCCAAGAACATAGACACTACTGTAACTGCTAAAACGATATATATTCTAGGTTCCGTATATATGTTGTGTTCAATATATTCTTACTAACAGTCAGATTAGAAAAAGTTATTTATTTCTTTAAAATTAATTGTATTCTTATACACATTTTAGTTCAAGTCAGGGTATCAGTAAACATTTTAGATCTTCAGTACATAAAGATCATAGTATCAAATGCATTTAGTCAGCTAAAAACAGACAGAAATCCAGTAAAGTTTATAAAAGATCCCAAACAACAAACACCTTTAAGACCTTTATAAAACATTGGTATTAGTTGTTTACTAATATTGTTTCTTTTGATGTCTAAATATCTTAGACATCAACAGCTATAAAGCTGCTCTGTTTCTTTTGAAAATTGAAATACCCTTGAAAATTTAATTATTAGTTAATTTGACACCTCCAAAGTAGCAGCTACATAAGAGGGAGAGTCTGCTTTTGTTAGGCAGTGCAGGTGTGTACACTCTATTTCAAGTTCACAGTACAAGGATAATTCCTGCACTGTCATGCAAACTAAGAGTAGCTTTTTGACCTTTGCTTGATTTCTCAACTGCCAGATTAGATACACAGCCTGTTGGCAAATGTTTGAGTTGGGCTGAGATCACACTTAGATAACAGCTTTTGAGATCGTGCTGATGGTGTATATATATATATAATATTATTTTATTGAAATACTGCAAACAACATCAAATTCACTGCAATAAACCCCAACTTGTCTGTTGGCAGACCTTCTTTCATCATGGCTGTTTTCGAAAGTGAATAGTTTCAAAAATACAAAGTCAGAGGATTTAAGTATAGAATCCTTGCAGGTGGGATTTACTTTTATATATCTTATTTAGGCATCTTGTCTACTGCTAAACACTTCACATCGTCTCATGGGATCATTAAAACCTTGGAAACCCTTCTGAAGCAACTATAACATGTTGTTAGCAATACTTCAGTAAAATGTATAAAAGTAGTAAAATACCACCAGTCAAATTAAGAGTTTTAAAATGTTAAAAGAACCTGTAGAGTTAACATAAATCAATTTTCTATAGCATTACTTTTCTTTAGATGCATGCCATCTAACGAATAAAAGATTTCCTAGATACCTGAACTTCCCTTGCTGGTTTGGTTGTGTGGTGGGTTTATTTTTGTAACACAATCTAATAATACTCTTTTGGTACGTGAGGTAGCCATGCTAGAAGGAACATGAAAATAAGGCTGATATTTGTTGACATCCTGCACTAGATATTTTAATCTAATTATTATCTATCATACAGAATGACAGCTTGAATCCATATTTGCAAATGACAGACACAAAAAAAGAGTCGATATTTGCTTTGCAGGTTTCTGAAATATAAATATCAAATGCAAGCAGGAAACATCCACACATATTACTTCTATAAATCTTGAGGCATTTTGCACCTTAAACTGCTACAATTTGGTAAAATTAGGTCCTACCAACCATTCATTTCCAAGAATTTCATGATGCCATTCATAAGCAAACAGGCCTTGTTCACAACAGTTTGACATATTTCTGAGATACCTAGTTAGGTTCAGATAATCTAGCTTTTTCTTCCATTTTCAAGTGGAGCATGTGTTGCCTTTTCTACATCACAGTCCTTGTTGTACAGTGAAGTACGACAGCTGTTTAACTGCACACTAAGTATGAACATAGACTTTTTTCTGAACACAGCCTGGAAAAAACAGATCATGCTTAAACCGAATTATCTGGCTGTCAGCAGGTATCTGTTAAGGCATAACCAGGGCTCTCCTGTAGCTGGAAAGTCCCCAACACTACAGAAAGCAGGCATTTTGGAGGATTCAATACTTGTATGATGGGGAATGCCCTGCCTATTATCAGCACAGTTCAGAAAACTCACTGACTTACCTTGCATGCTCCCAATCTAGCATGACAGTTATTTTGATTATCTACTTGGAGTAGATAATACCACTTTTTTTTTTTTTTTTTTTTTTCCTTAGGCAGAAAAGAGCCAAACAAGACAAAATTGTCTCAGACCACAGCAAAAACTTGCTGCAGATGCAGAGACTGCAACTGAACTCCAGCTATCCAAGTCTCACAAAACTGCTGGTTATTCTTTCTACACAATCCTATGGTTCCTGACCTCTGCCAGCATCGTCAGCTACAGGATGGACATTCACACTGATCACCTTAGATCAACAGTCCTGTGTGAATGGAGATAACCGTATACACAGAAATAGGAAGCACTCTGCTACTCTGCTGAATAATGAGTAAACCTGGTATTATTGCTATTCTGATTCTGTACTATGTATATCCAGAAACATATTTGGCTCATGGTTCTCTAGACTTGCCTGTTGCCAGACACACTCAATGTGCCACTTCAATTCTCTTGTTTCCCAAGGTGCTGTGAAAATAACAGTCAACTCTACTACTGTACTGCAATACAACATACTCTTTCTTTCCCTTCTGTTAAAGACCAATTGGTATTAAAAACAGCTGAAATGGCATTGGCTGTCTCAGTAGTTTTCTCTCCCTGCAATTTCACTCTGAAACAAATGCAGAGGAGCAACTGCATTAGGCAGACAGTTTCCTTCTATCCAACATACCGAGTATAACAAAAGCTTTTTTTATTACAAAATAAAGGTGTATTGTCCTGTAGGTAGGAGTAGTATACATATTCGTTAGAGAGGAAAAGCAAAAAAAAAAAAAAAAAAAAAAAAAAAAATCACCGTTTTAACAGTGAACAAGCTTTTCCTCAATTAAACACTGCTTTAAAGAAGGCTAGAGAAGTGCATTTCTAAGATTATCTTTACAGATCTTTTCAAAATAGTAATTTGGTTGCATAATAATATTTCAGTTTGATCTATCTTTGTCGTGGTTTAACCCGACCGGCAGCTAAACACCACGCAGCCGTTCGCTCACCCTCCCCCCTCCCTCTCTGGGACGGGGGAGAGAAATGGAAAGTGAAGCCCGTGAGTTGAGATAAAGACAGTTTAATAAGACAGGAAAAAAAAAAACAAAATAATAATAACAATAATAATAATGATGATACAATGGTGATAATACGAAAGTAATAATAGTATGTACAAACAAGTGATGCACAATGCAATTGCTCACCACCCGCTGACCGATGCCCAGCCTAACCCCGAGCAGTCCGGCCCCCTCCCCCCGGCTAGCCACCCCTATATATTGTTTAGCATGACGTCAGATGGTATGGAATACCCCTTTGGCTAGTTTGGGTCACCTGTCCTGGGTCTGTCCCCTCCCAGCTCTTACTGCACCCCCCAGCCTGCCCGTTGGCAGGACAGAGCAAAGGCTGAGATGTCCTTGGCTTAGTATAAGCACTGCTCTGCAACAATTAAAGCATCGGGGTGTTATCAGCACTCTTCTCATTCTAAGCCAAAACACAGCATTCCACCAGCTACTAGGAAGAAAATTAATTCTGTGCTAACTGAAACCAGGACATCTATCCACCCCTTATTCCATACCATTTATGTCATGCTCAGGTTACACTCTTTTCCATACATTCTAATTAGTCACCTATAGTAATCATGGTAGTGATAACATACAGTATAATATACTATTTAACATGGTGCAATTCAGTTCATGGGCTATTCTCACCCAGTATTAAATCTCCTTGAGGTACACACCGGACCTCTCCGTTCTTTTGCATCACCCACCAAGTATATCCAGGTCCCTGAGCGAAAACAATTCCACGAATAGGTTTGCCTTTTCCTGAGGCAGGAGTAGCCCAGACTGTTTTACCCAGCATATTTTTTACATGCACTACAGGAACTTTATCCCCATCTACAGTACGTAACAGGTTTGATTGGGCAGGTCCAGCTCGGTTGGTAGATCCCCTAGTATTGACTAACCAGGTGGCCTTTGCCAAATGCGTATCCCAGTTTTTGAACGTCCCAGCGCCCATTGCTTTCAAGGTAGTCTTTAACAGGCCATTGTATCGTTCAACTTTCCCGGAGGCTGGTGCATGATAGGGGATGTGATACACCCATTCAATACCATGTTCTTTGGCCCAAGTGTCTATAAGGTTGTTTCGGAAGTGAGTCCCATTGTCTGATTCTATTCTTTCTGGGGTGCCATGTTGCCATAGGACTTGCTTTTCAAGGCCCAGGATGGTGTTCCGGGCGGTAGCATGAGGCACAGGATATGTTTCCAGCCATCCGGTGGTTGCTTCCACCATTGTAAGTACGTGGCGCTTGCCATTGCGAGTTTGAGGGAGTGTGATGTAATCAATCTGCCAGGCCTCTCCATACTTATATTTCAGCCATCGTCCTCCATACCAAAGAGGCTTTGACCGTTTGGCTTGCTTGATTGCAGCACATGTTTCACAGTCATGAATAACCTGTGCTATAGCGTCCATGGTCAAGTCCACCCCTCGATCACGAGCCCATCTGTATGTTGCATCTCTACCTTGATGGCCTGAGGTGTCATGGGCCCATCGGGCTATAAATAATTCACCTTTATGCTGCCAATCCAGGTCCACCTGAGCTACTTCAATCTTAGCAGCCTGATCCACCTGCTGGTTGTTTTGATGTTCTTCAGTAGCCCGATTCTTGGGCACATGAGCATCTACGTGGCGTACTTTCACAGCCAGGTTCTCTACCCGAGCAGCAATATCTTGCCACAATGCAGCAGCCCAGATAGGTTTGCCCCTACGCTGCCAGTTGTTTTGCTTCCATTGCTGTAACCATCCCCACAGGGCATTTGCTACCATCCATGAATCGGTGTAGAGATAGAGAACTGGCCATTTTTCTCGTTCAGCAATGTCTAAAGCCAGCTGAATGGCTTTCACTTCTGCAAACTGACTCGATTCACCTTCTCCCTCAGCAGCTTCTGCAACTCGTCGCGTAGGACTCCATACAGCAGCCTTCCATCTCCGATGCTTCCCCACAATACGACAGGACCCATCAGTGAACAGGGCATATTTCTTTTCATTCTCTGGCAACTGGTTGTACAGTGGGGCTTCTTCAGCACGACCCACCTCCTCCTCTGATGATATCCCAAAGTATTTGCCTTCTGGCCAGTCCATGATCACTTCCAATATTCCTGGGCGACTGGGGTTTCCTATTCGAGCCCGCTGAGTAATCAGTGCAACCCACTTGCTCCATGTAGCATCAGTTGCATGATGCGTAGAGGGGACCCTTCCCTTGAACATCCAGCCTAGTACCGGTAATCGGGGTGCTAGGAGGAGCTGCGCTTCAGTACCGACCACCTCCGAAGCAGATCGAACTCCTTCATATGCTGCCAATATCTCCTTTTCAGTTGGAGTATAGCGGGCCTCAGATCCTACACCAATTTTAGTTTAACACACTCTGATCAGATCTGCCGTTATCTCAACCTTTCGGGCCCCACGTTGGGCGCCAAAAAGACTGTCGTGGTTTAACCCGACCGGCAGCTAAACACCACGCAGCCGTTCGCTCACCCTCCCCCCTCCCTCTCTGGGACGGGGGAGAGAAATGGAAAGTGAAGCCCGTGAGTTGAGATAAAGACAGTTTAATAAGACAGGAAAAAAAAAAACAAAATAATAATAACAATAATAATAATGATGATACAATGGTGATAATACGAAAGTAATAATAGTATGTACAAACAAGTGATGCACAATGCAATTGCTCACCACCCGCTGACCGATGCCCAGCCTAACCCCGAGCAGTCCGGCCCCCTCCCCCCGGCTAGCCACCCCTATATATTGTTTAGCATGACGTCAGATGGTATGGAATACCCCTTTGGCTAGTTTGGGTCACCTGTCCTGGGTCTGTCCCCTCCCAGCTCTTACTGCACCCCCCAGCCTGCCCGTTGGCAGGACAGAGCAAAGGCTGAGATGTCCTTGGCTTAGTATAAGCACTGCTCTGCAACAATTAAAGCATCGGGGTGTTATCAGCACTCTTCTCATTCTAAGCCAAAACACAGCATTCCACCAGCTACTAGGAAGAAAATTAATTCTGTGCT
Organism: Aythya ferina; assembly: GCF_964211825.1. Classification (NCBI taxonomy): domain Eukaryota; kingdom Metazoa; phylum Chordata; class Aves; order Anseriformes; family Anatidae; genus Aythya; species Aythya ferina. Next base: position 14,760,829 of record NC_140301.1, on the reverse strand, counting down.
AACTGAAACCAGGACAATCTTGCACCAAACACAAAACATAAACTGCTTCTGCTAACTGCAGAGAAATCTGTAGATACTCAGTAACTGAAAATAAAGCCAGAATTTGCTCAGTACAGACACATAACAGCCAGTAAATACTTTAAAATATGGTCTTCCTGGGGAGAAATTCACCCTATACTGAGAGTGGGACAGCACTACTACCCACCTAAATATTGGCTTATTTCTTAGTTGGTGCACAAACTTTGTACTAATGCTCTGTTAAAGAATGACTTTCAGCTTCTGTAGCTCATTGTATCCAATAAATAAATAAATAAAATAGGTACACTAATTGCTCTCAGGACCACTGTGAGATGTACTTTGTTAAGTCTGAATGACCTTGAGATTCAAATACAGTAGCATCTGTCCAACTGCCAAGTATAATCCTTTAAAATGAAAGCTTAACTGTGGGTGTTCCACAAGCCTTAACTGTGGGCACTCTTGTCCCATCAGGAAAGACTGTGATCTGCAGTCACAAAAATCCTGGACTGCGGGTAACCCTCATGCAGCCCAAGCAGGACAGCCTACGTTTCCAAAACTCCACCCTGAAACAGAACTGTGTGGTGAGGTAGCAAGGGGAGTTAACAATGGCTGGTGAAGATTATGCTCTCTTTTCTACAGTTCCTGATGCTATAAGCAGGCAGAGCAGAGAAACAGAATAAGCATATGTGTATATGTCTGGGCACGGAATGAAGCAAGCAGAGCTGAGCCAAAAATTATCCATGATTTCTTCATGATTTTAGTATTTTCACTGAACATCAATCCTTCTATCATTGTGCAGCAACTGCATGTTTTCTGTTTTGCAAAAATAAAAACAGAAAACAAACAAAAAACCTCTACATGTTGAAAATAACCACTTTGATCCCCTCAGGCTTTGAAGCTTGCAGGAGAGTCCATTCTTTTTATGACAGGATGCACTGGGTTATTGGTTCACATTGTCATTGTTTGAATAAGGGTCAGTGAATTTTAACATTTCTATGGCCTTCTATGGCCTTTTAAAAGTTTATTGTGAGATGAGCCTAAGAGCTCAGTGTAGCATTATCATAGTCTGACTCTTTCTGTTTCTGTTATAAAAGGCAAAGATGATAGATACTTGAAGCAGGAAGTCCTGTTTGTTCTCACGATGAGAGAAGTCAACAAATGTAGGTGCTTATTTATCATGGGCTTTCTACCAGCCTTTTTTCCTGTCTTGGTTTTGTTTGTTTGTTTCCCTAGAGCAGGGACATGAGCACTAAGCCATAGAGCTATGCAGTATTTTGGAACAAACTCAGATTTCAGAAGTGGAATAATGGTCTGCTCTGACATAGTCCCCACAACCAGTAATAGAAAAATGCAGACAGATCGCACAGGCAATTAAAAGAGCTAAAGAAATGGAATCTGGCTTCTAGCTATGCCTTGTGCATACCAGTTTGAAACTGTGGCATCCATAAAAATAATCCATATTCTGTTAAAAGGACTGAGCATTGCTGGGCAGTGTAGTTTCATTCCCATCAGAAACTGAACCACTGGCTTTCCAGCTGATTATTAATTTAAAGACACTACCATAAAGAGTGTTTAATCAGCATAAACTCCAGGCAGCAGGACCAACTTTTGTTATAGCCAAGACTTGAATTTTCACCCATTGTGATAGCATTTTACAATTTAACTAAATGTTTTGTCACAGTTGACTGCATACTAGCTCTTATCCTTCTGTCCCACACTTTCGCTGCTTATTCTGTATTGGCCACCTATGATTTATACAGTCCTGTAGGGTGGTGAAGGAGCTGAAAACCCCTTTGTCCTGTCAGAGCCAGAGCCTTTCAGGGTACATACATGGCCCTTCCTCCTCTGGAACCCCCTATTTAGCTTTGCATGCAACATCAGCTAGAAAATTGAAAACTTTAGAAGGAGCCAGCAGTATCATTCAGTGCTTCCTCTCCAACAATTAATCATGACAAAATGAAAGTTAAATGAATCAAAGTAGATATACTTTCAAATTATATCACACTGCTGTAGATTACTTTGTTTTTTTTTTTTTTTTAAATAATGTTTATGTTTCAGTTTTCTGCAAGGGACTCTTATTTTGAAAAATACAGAGAAATGTACTTAGAAATAAAAATATAATTATTAGACAAACTGGAATTTGGACATAAAACATACAAGAATTTACAACAACCAAAGCATTACAAAAACTATCTGAAAGCATTAATGAACGCAAGTGATTTTTATGCTTGCAGAACCTTAATCCTCATTCAGAATTCATATATTTCCTATTATTTTGAAAGAGCAATTCCAGAAAAGCAGAGGCTATGTATTTTTTCTGTCATATGGTATGATTATTATAACCCATGTATCAATATGATTTAACCCTATAAATCTTTCACAGCTTCTCCTATGGTAACAAGATGCATTGAATCTCCTCAGATTAATCTCCTGAACTGTCCAAAAAGACAATGATCAAAATACCTGGAAATCCATATCCATATGGTGTTAGAAAATGTCCAGCCCCATCAATCACCATGAAGCTTTAATTATTCATGGCTTTGATAGGCAAATTTACTTTAACCATGCAGAAGACTAGCAACATATGCTACACAACTGCTACCACCTTCATGCCATTATAGAAAGCAGCACGAATACACACATGCAAGCTGTGTCTGATCTAATGATCAATGTGGACTTCAAGTGATCCTCTGATTAAAGCTGCAGGATATCCTAAAGCACGTGTTCATCGGTTTTCCACATACTGAACTTAAACATTTGTTGCTACCTTTCTCCAATTTTGATGAGGAATAAGAACAGAAAGGGATGAATTTATGAATAAAAAAATTAAACTTACTTTTTAATTCTCAGTATATAAAGGATTGTGCAAGATTCATTGCCTTTAAGAAAAGAGAGTTATTTTCCTTAAAAAAAATTCAGCCTTGTGATGAGACATAACATAGTACTTAGGGGCCTGGTTTTGCAGTCATCTTACATCATTACAACTAGCCTCAAATTTTCTGACCTTTGTTATTTCTACAGCACTGTATTTTCCTAGTCAAAAAAATCAGTGAGTGCTTTCTAGTTCTTTGGCTCTGTGAAAAAAACAAATCTGGTTCAAGGACAACACAGAATCAGTAACAAGGTCAGGAGGAGTTTTGTCTTACGTGTCACCAGATTAAAATCACAATATATTATAGGAAGTCTGCATTTTTAGATTTTGAAGTATAGATTTCCAGTGGACATATAAGTGAGCAGAAAATGCCTAGCTAATCACCCATGCACAAACAAAACAGAACGAGTGCCATACTTATTGCTGAAAAACTCTTCTATCTCTTCCCACCCCACATCCATTTCAGTGGATTAATCCCAATTTAATTGACAAGAAGTCTCCAGGCATGGAAAAATGGTATACATCTGGGAGACTGGTGCCAAATAGGCAGCTCAATTTTGCACTTACATGTTATTTGTATCAGATGCATTTTCATGTACTTCTCGTACTTCTCCAGGAGGGAAAAAAAAAAAAAATTCTTTCAAAGATCACCAGTGTTTTCTTCAAAATGGCAGCTTTAGCAGCAAGAGATGTTGATAAACTGTGTCTCTCAAGCAGGGACAGCTAAGTTAAAGCTGAAACATTGTCTACATAAACAGTGTCTCAAACTGAAGTCCAACCCGAGGAACAATTAATGTAATTTTATTCTGAATATATTCCTTTCTCATGTGGAAAAATGGAAGGGAAAGAGGAACAGAAAAGGGTGGAATAGCTTAAAGCTGTAAGATCTTGGGCTCACTAGACTTCAGGTAAGCCAAATTAGATAAGTGTATGCTGGTGAGAACCTCACCTCTCAGATGGTGTTCAGGGTCCAAAGAGTAGCTGAGGAGGCTTTGAGAGTGGTCAATAAGCTGGATATAACAATGGTCCTTGTGCTCTGTTACAACACTTCTTTGTGGGGCACAAAATGCATTTGGATAACAAGATGGCAAGGTAATGTTACTTATCAGCATCCTGTAGCTTTTTTTTTTTTTTTTTTTTTTTTTTCCCCTCATCTTTCTTCTGAAATTATTCAAAAGCTGCTTCTGCCTTGTGAACTTTCAAGTTGATTACCCCCATGTAATAAGTGTCTTTGGTCTTCAAAAGTGTTACAAGAAATATTTTGGTACCAGCTGGATGTCATTAGTAAATGGGAAAGTAAACTGTTTAATCACTATTTCCTCATCATCCATTCCTCAGGCAGTAACTGTAAGAAATGCACAACCGTACTTAGGGGGTGGTTTTGGTCTTTGCTGACCATTTTATCTGCAAATTTAAAGCAATGTGGTAATGAATATTAACAGCATTGTTGCTATGTAAAGGTAGCATGATACTGATACATAGCTAAAAGCACAAAAATAAAGGGATATTCCATCTCCGGTTAATGTCATTTTCCCACTCCTCGATCCCCTTTCCCCACATTGCTTTTCATAATATGTGGCTATTTTATATGCATTTCTCAAGAGGTAAGTTTTTATTACTAAATCTTTACATAATTTTCCAGCAGTAGATCAGATGCTTATGCCCATACTCTGACTTCTTTCACACTGCATTAGGGACATAAGAAGGAAGATTGTGTGCTGTTGTCTGCAGCAGATTTCACATATTACCTAGAATCGCAGAATATCCTGAATTTTAAAGACCCACAAATATCATCAAGTCCAACTCCTGGGACCTCAAAGAACAACCCAAAAATCAGACCATGTGTCTGATAGCACTGTCCAAGTGCTTCCTGAACTCCAGCAGGCTTGGTGCCATGACCACTGCCCTGGGGAGCCTGTCCCAGTGCCCAACCACCCCCTGGGTGCAGAACCTTTTCCTAACACCCAGCCTGTCCATCCCCTGTCCCAGCACCATGCCATTCTCTCGGGTCCTGTCGCTGTCCACAGAGAGCAGAGCTCAGCGTCTGCCCCTCCGCTCCCCTGTGAGGGAGCTGCAGGCTGCCACGAGGCCTCTCCTCGGCCTGCTCTGCTCTGGGCTGAACAAACCAAGGGACCCCAGCTGCTCCTCATACATCTTGCCCTCCAGACCCTTCACCATCTTTGTAGCCCCCCTTTGGAGGCTCTCTAACAGTCTTATATCTTTCTTATTCTGTGGTGCCCAAAACTGCACACAGTACTCAAGGTGAGGCTGCAACAGTGCTGAGTACAGTGGGAAGATTGTGGAAGTCCTAGGAGCCTGTTATGAGGTGATGATTACAGATGTATTGTCGTGTATTATTTAATGAGATTCCTACCAAGGCAGGTTAGACACACATCAGTAAGAAGCACTTTTACTTTAAAAGAAAACATGATTTATATCTATCCTAATGATCACAATTTTATGCAATCATCAAAAATTCTATGAGCAATAAATTTAAATAAAAAGTATGGTCACCTGCTATCTCTCATCTATCCGTAAAACTATACTATGTTTTGCTTTGTAGTATTCTGAATCACAAGCTTTTTCTTCAGAAGCAGAAAAAAAGATAAATATTTTGTGTTCTTATGGTTCCAGACATTCCAGAGTCACGTGGACTCTGTGTTAGCTGTCCATCTGTACTTTAACAGTTAATGACCATCTTCTTCTGTGGCCATGTTTTGAAATGAAAGTAGCTGTGGCTGATGGACTGTGAATCCCCAGCCTACAGGATTTGTATTTTCATTAAGTTTTACTAACTCATCTTTATTTGAGCATACTAGTTACAAAGTTTTTTACTGAGGCACAATCAAAACAAGTTGTGATTTGCAGTATATGAAATCAACATGAAAGGACCCCAAAACAACAGAGAACTGTTATAGGCATCAATGTCTGCACATTACGGCTGGAGATCAAATCCATACCAATCTTGAAAGATGCCTATAATTTCTAATAACTGAGTCTTCCAATGCATAGATAATACAAAATTTCAGTTATGATGTTTTCACATAGAAACACTTAGCATGTGGAGTTGGAAACGGCTACTATATATTTATCTTAAAAAGACACACACACACACACAAAATTTTTTTAGCCTGTGATTAAACATATATTTTATTGCAAGATAAACTTGCATTCTTTTTATTTATTTATTTATTTATTTTTTGATTAAGGATCTAATTATGTTCCTTAGAAATCGATTTTTAATGTACAATATACCTTATTTTCACTAACACAAGATTGTTGTATAATTCTAATCACCCTCATTTACATAAATACCCATTGTCAGTTCTCAGAGACCTGCCAGCTTCATTCAGCATCTCATACTGTCACTATGCCTCAAAAAGAAAGCATCATGCCTTACTTATTTTACTTACTTTTTATTACAAATAAAAATTTAATCCCAAACTGAAGTGGAAAATAATTTTAAAATAATACTAGCTAATAGCCTTCTGTGGTTTTTCAAAATCCTTTCAGTTTTACGGAATCTGAAGTTAGTTATTTTTTACAGCCACTCAGGGAGAGAGTAACTACACTTCTTAATTCTCAGGCACACAAGTATGGTCTAAAAGGTTGTTAAAAGTGACTACACAAAGGATGACTTCTCTTTTTGTGTCTTAATTAATCAGATTCCTGACAAGTAAGATGGTGGACTTGAGTGTTTTTTGTGCAGTTGGGCCTTCACTGTGCACATATTTCAAGTAGTAGGAGGAAAAAAAAAAAAAAAAAAAAAAAAGAGCAGAAACCCATAAGGTTTTTCTCATAATGTCTCAGAAAGCATACAGAAATTCCCATTACAAAACATGCCATTGTAATTGCCTCCACTGACAGCAATGACCTTGCTTGAAAATTCTGACACATTAATATGACAAGTAAAGGAAAATATCCAAGTTTTGATACCTAATTTTGTTGCCAGCTCCATAGGACAATTGGCTGTGGACATGGTTAATCACTCCACTCATGCATTCATTCTTCATAAATCTGCCCTTCCCCACATGCAGTGTTTATGAAAAGGATTATATAATTTGACTGCTTACAATTGCAATGGCCGCTTTTTTGACCCACTCACTCCAACAGGGAGTTGTACTTTTAGGTACATAATCTAAGTGCATAAACTTTTAAGCAAGCATTAAGCTGCTGGTAAAACAGAATTTACTAGTAAATCCAAAAAACTATACCTGAGGTTTCGAAAGTATATAGACAATACTTTTGTGCCAATCAAGTAAAGCCTCAACTAGGAAGGTGAGCTTAGACACAGAACCATGATCATGCAGCTACACATTTTTAGGTTCTTAAACTAAGTCTGCATTAATTCTGGTTTCTCTGAGACACATTCGTGCTCAGTGAAGCTGTGTCCTAAGGTAATAATTTTTAGCAAAAGGAATTTCCTTTCCATCTTGTTCTTGTATATTGCTCTATGCACTAGAAAGCAAATAATACACATTATTCTTCTCCCAGAAGTACTGGGACATCACAAGCTTAAAGCAATAAATACAGCATTCCTGATGTATACCAGATAGCATTTTGACACTTGTCTCCATAAGTTTTAGTCGAGAATCTTACCTTTCAGAGTTGTTGCTGTTTTTGTTTTCTTCTTATGCAGTGTAAAATTTTAAACTAATTTCAAGAAGGGATCTTCACAGAAAATATAAGACTAGCAGTATGGAGCAGCTGGAAAAAACTTTAATATAAATATATATGATTATTCTACAGGAGGGGGAGAAGTTGGTTTGCCCCCTCTTCAGGCTTATTATTTTTTCCTCTTACTCAAGGGTTGATTTTGTTTTTCTTTTGTTACATCCCAAAGGAAATTCCTTCAGAGTTTGTGAAATTGCTATTGTATTTACATTATTGCTACAAGAGCTTTCGCCAACACCTTTGTGGTAACAGGCACTTTTGGTGGAACATTTCAGTAAACAAGCTGAAACTGTACTGAAAGTTTTTCTAAACACAAGTATGGAGCAGTCTTTATCTTTACTCTCCAGTTATGTGGAAGATGATTTTAAAACTATTTTTATGTCTGAAGAGGCAGATTGACTTCCGATGGAATTTTAGAAGTCTTTATACCATTCTATACTGTATGACAGGGTTACTTTGTTTCTATATAGAGCATTTGTTGCTCTTCTCCCACTTTCTTTGTATCTATCTCATTTACATTATAGCACTTTCAAGTCACAGCCCTGAAAGTGTCATGTTTCATTTACTTAATGAGTATATGATAATTTATGTCTGTCCTGTTGCTTGATGGTGCATAAATGTTTGGCTAGATTCATCAGCTTCAATTTGCTTTCAAAGAAAACATACTCAGGACTTGAAAATGTTGAGGAAAATAATAGCACCTTGAAAAACAAAGCATGACCAAAGAATGAAGATACGTTTCTGATTTCTGCTTTGTGAGAACTCTCTAGTTTAACTGAATAACCAGGTTCGCAATAACAAAATATTCTCTCTTTGTTACTGAATCATTTGTAAAATTTGTAAATCTCAGGATTTTTGAAGGGTATTTTTTTTTTTAGTATTTTAGAGGATGCTGGAATCTAAAATAAGTGCTACATTTGACGTGAGAATGATTTTTCTTAACTTTAGTGCACTCTATTTTTTAATTTCCAAGAAATTCTGCAAATGGTACTCAGTTTAAATTCCTGTGACACAGTGCAATCTGTATTATGGACATTTTATTTTATTCCTCTGTGTATATTACATTCATTTTGACTGACCATAGGCAGTTATTCCAAATATCATATCCTGAAGCATTACTGGTTTTACTGTCCTGCTCTAGTAACCACCACCAACAACAAAATCCACACCAAAACAAAAAACAAGGTCAACTGAGAAGAACAATATAAACAAAAATACTGAAGGGAAACATACATGTATAAGTGAGACCTTTCAGAGTATATTTTTAAGGTGCTATCATAGAAACAGGCAACATTTTAATTAAAGGCCTTAATCTTCACATTAAGTGTGTCATTTTCTCCTGTTTTCCTGCTTATTCCTTAAGCTGTTTCCATTCATTGTTTTCTCTGCATTCCTTTGCTAGACTCTCAGTTCTGCATGCACCATCATAATTTGTGTCAGAAAAAGGTTCACATTGCCTCTGCACAATTCTCTGAGGGAGCAAATCAACTAGAGCTCCAGAGCAAATTGCTGTGGAACTCATACTGTAAAAATCAATGATTTCTGATTCTAAAGGTTTGTTGTTGGTGGTGGTGCTTTGTTTTGTTTGTTTGTTTTACCTTTTTTATCTCTCCCCAAGTCCCCATCCAAAGGAAGTCATATCTCCAGTTAAAACCAATAAGAACTGTTTGTAAGGAGCCTTTTTGTCTCCTTGATGCTAAATATCCTAATCTGCCTCACTCTTTATACCTTCAGCTAAAAACCAAAAGCAAGACTTTTAGAATCTCCCATAAAGGAGGTATTGCAATGACAGTCAAAGTTGTTAGATTTTTCCTGAAGTACCCTTCCTAAAGCAGGCCACCGGAAAATAAGGCATCATATAGAGGACCACAAATGTCATCTCAACGTCAACAATGATTTTCACAGAGGTGGTAGGCCATATCTTATTCTATTTCCTTATATTTCACCATACAGTGGTCCCTTCTTTGCTTCTCTCCTGTTGAATTCATCTTGATCACTCAAACAGAGTTAGTAGAATAGTGGCAAAAACTGATACACAACTAATACTAATACTGTGGCTTAGCTTGGGAAGAAGTCAGGATTGAGTGTGCACAGCTGAAGGGTTTTCTGGCATGTCATCTGCAGAAAGCTCCAGCCCTCTGAGCAGCTGGAAGAAATACTGCAGCTGTTACAGCCCTGACAATCAGCATGCTCTGCTGAGGATGGCTGCTCTGCAAATGGTCCGTTGTGGCATACACAAAATATTCATTGGCCATAAGTGAAAAACAAACTGCAGTTTGGGAGCTTCTGATGAAAAGAGTTGTCCTCCTAATACTGGAGAAAGCTGGTTCTAATCCCAGTTTTATAAACCACATTTTGTAATTAAAAATCAATGTAAGTGCAGCAGGAAAGATTTTATTTTTTTTTATCTGGGCTTATTGACTTGTCTAAAAATGTGTTTTAAAGGCAAAGAACTGCATAAGGTGTAATTTTCTTTGCAACGTTCTTTAATATCACTACTCAGGGGAAGGTAAAATAGTAGCACTACTCCAGCAACAGTGTGGCCCGAGACTGAAAAGCTAGTAGCTTTTCAAACACCCACCCCCAAAAAAGACAAGTGTGTTCCCAGTCATGGTGACAGGTTCTAAAACAAACAAGCATGCTAGATACAATGATCAGGAACGTCACACACCACTGATCCTCGTGGGTTAGGACATTTTATCTTTCCAAAGTGATGACAGATGGATCTTAATGAATAGACTCCTCAAGTGGGAAAAACAGAAACCAAAGGTCAACTAATGAAGTACAGAACAAAAGATTTGGACGTCTCTCAAAGGTTAAGGCTGTGAAAGCCTTAAGCCATCAACTATATTTATACAGTTGTTTTCACCTTGAAGTGAGAGTGTTCTTCGTGTGTGGAAAAGTCTCTTTATGGAAGACCAAAGCATAGTTATCTCAAAGATGGAAAATTGAGCTCTGCACGTTTTGATGGTTTGTTTCTTTGAGTTTTTGGGGCAGAGGGGGGCAGCTACATGTGGACTTTTTATTTTATTTTATTTTTTGAACCAGTTTGGTGCAACAACAGAAAGATGCAGAGGAATTTAAGGATGAAGTACACAATCATCAGGATTAAGAAGTAGGCTGAATTCTGAGCTTGATACAAGATTTCTTGAAAAATCTCCTGGTCAAATTTGATCTAGAATGACCACAGTCATTAATTTACCAGTTAGTAAATCCACAAAGATGAGCAACAACTATTGAGTCTCATCTTCTTGCAGTAGCTGCAATCAAAGTTCCTTTTTGAAATATCTTCAATGACAGAAGAGAACAGGCCTTCTCACATGACAGGATGCATTACAGCACTGCTCCTACAACAGCTTTTTGAAACTAAGACATGAACATCAGAATTATTTCATTCAAGTGAGCTCTTCTCTGTTTCCAGTTGATACTATCACATTTCTAACATGAAAAGTAAAATATTATGGTACTTAAATGTTAGATCATAACGAAAGCAATTTATCTTCAACTGCTGCTTATTACTTATGATTAAAACAGCATCTAAGTTCAATACTAGGTACAATATATATTGTTGGAGCACAGTGGGCATTGTTCAAATCTCCTATTTGGAAAGTGCATTGGTGTAATAAGCTTTTGTAGAATGTCAGTAATCTAAGAACACCCACACAAATTCTCCAAGATTGCATGTTATTATATACACTGTAGGCAGAATTATCACACCTAATTAAACATTACAGAGTGAGCTTTCTTTGCACCTTTCATGATAGCCTCTAAGTCTTGATGCTCATCTCCAAACTAGTTATCTATACCAAGGAAAAAATAAGATCTGATTCTTCACCATCAAAGCAATTTTATATCTTTTTTCTATGAGGTTATAATCATCAGAGTCAGAATCAATAAAATGTTTGTGCAAGCCCAGTTACAAACACAAGGTAGTAAAGAATTTGATTTGGGGAGCATTATATATTTCATTTGCATTCATTTTGCTTTGTAATGGATTGCAATAAGATTCGGCAGAAAGCAAAAGTGGATTAAATGTGACCTAAAACTTTAGAGTGAATGAGAAACCCAGAGCCTATGTTCCAGGTGTACCAGAAGTTCTGGGTGGCAAGATCAGCAAGTTTTCATGTAGGTAAGAATGAAATGAGTAATAATACTTAATTTACTTAAATATTACAAAGTTTCAGTAATCATTCTGAAACATTAAAAATACAGAGTGTGTATAAATTATTGTTGTTCTGTTCTTATTGTATCATATAACTGGCATTCTATATTTTTCTGTTTCTCTATATGACCTGGAACTTATGGCTTGCTAGTTTCACCCTTGCCTTAGATACAAACACCACATTTATATCTCAAAAACAAAGAAAAAAAAAACAAAAACAAAAACTTTTTTTTTTTCTTTTAATTTAAAAACATTAGCACAGTCTTGAATACACAATGAGGAAAATGGAAAATTTGGGTGTATTAGATACCTATGTGTAAGTGTTACAAGTGCTACAGGAACCTGCCATTCACAGGAGGGGCAGTGTCAATTCAGTGGCTACTTTGGTTTACTCCTGTAACTAGTTTATGATCAGGTACCCACAAGTCACTTGTAGATACCCTGCTGCTTAGATATTTTCTTGTTACCTATTTTCAAGAGCTAAGTGTACTCTGGAAACAACTTCTGCAAGACCCTTCCTACTAGATCTTTATTTCCTGAGACCCTTCTCAGTACCAGAGACATTTTGTAAACATGTATTTCTAGGACAACTATACACCGATATTTATATAATCTTCCTAGATACACCAGATGGTTTAATTATAATAACTAAATTTGCCAGATAAACACTCCTGCTTGTTTTATACATGCATTTTTCTGTCAATACCTTGTCTTTTTAGGCTAAATGCTTCTGTGTAATAGCTAATTATATTCTGTGAAAAAACAAATAATCCTTTAACCCTGCAGCATTTGGGCCATCATTCTCTCTCAACTACATATGCTATAGCTGACACTACTAAATATCCTTTTCAACAGCCAAAAGAGAAAAACTTTTTTTTTTTCCTACACAGTAATGCACATAGCATGCACATTATTAATTATTTATGAAGACCCTTCATTTGTAAGTCATGCACTAGAGTGACCTAAACCAGCAAATGGTACATGCTACATGGTGCAGGCTATCAACTAACCATACCGCTGCGCAATTCAGACAAAAGAAGCAGCCAGTTTTTTATTAATCTAGCTACATGCCACACTGTGTGGCTGCAGAATTTATCAGTTCTGGTTGTGAATAGCCTTTTACTTTAATATCTTTCTGTAAGTGTAACTTCAAAAGCAATCCACAGTGGATACACAGGTCAAGATTAAATAAGCATCTTTTTTAACATTCTTCATGATATATACAGGGTTTAACAAAAATTCAAATGCAGCACTGCAAGAAATACATGTGCTTTGCATACCACAAAGAAAGTTTGGATACTGAGGAGGTTTCTGAAACTTGCCTTGGTACCCTCACTCCCTAGAACCTCTAAGTGATCCTTCCACAGCATTGCAAGTTTTCACCTGTCATTTTAAGTACATGTACTGCTATGCCTTTTCCTCTTTCTTAAGTATAAATAAAATAAAAGTAAAAAATTAGAAAGTGAAATAATAGATGTCACAAGTTAATAATCAAAATTTTTAAACTTTAAAGAATTCAGATGCTGAGCTATGATGCTGCTGGCTTCCAACATCACTTTACCACCAGACTTTGAATAGGCAACAAGCAAATATATTGGGAAGCAGACAACCCAGAAGAGAAGTGCATGCTCAAAGTATTTTGGGGACCACTGTTTTCTCAGTCTCCTCGTTTCATACTTCTCATTGCATTCCCTTGCATGTGGACGCTACTCAGTGGCTACGTTCATCTAATACAACTGCTTTTGCATCATCCTCGTATTCCTTCCAATTTTCATCTGGCTACTGCATGAACACAATCCTTTTTGCATTACCTGCCACAAACAGTTATTTCATCCCAAGCACAAACCAATCTTTACAACTCCCCTACTGAGGCTAAATTTGTGCCAAGTAGATACCACAACCAAAGGCACATAGCATCATCGTGTCTGTGTCTCAAGGCAACAAATGTTAATCAGAGTTAGCTGAATTACCTGGATGCCAAATACACAGTGATTACCTAACAGTTTTGATCTGTTTGGGGGGGTTGGGAAATAAAAGCAAAAAAGAAAAAAAGTTTCTTTTACTTTTTTCATACCAAGTAATTCTAAAAGTCTGTTCCTTTTCCTGCATGATATACACAGTTTAAGTGGAATCAGGAATATGAATGAGGAAGGAAGGGAAGAGAACCATGTAAGGCACAAACCAAAACCAAGATGCAAATGAAACACAAGGTATTAGAATTCCTGAACTAGAGACGGATTTTGGTTTTTTGTTTGTTTGTTTTTCAAAGTTACATGTCTGAATAGCATCTAATCATGAATTGGACAGTGGGTTAGAGTTTTGTTCATGCTTGCATCCTCGTGGGTCACATAGGTATATCACTGAATCACAGGATGGCTGAAGTTGGCAGGTAGCTCTGGAGGCCATTTGGTCCAGCCCCTACTCAAGCAGGGTCACCCAGGGCAGGCTACCCAGGACTGTGACCAGGCAGCTTCTGAATGTTTCCAAGGAGAGAGACTCCACAGCCTCTTTGGACAACCTGTGCCAGTGCTCAATCATCTGCACAGTAAAGTGATTCCTGATGTTTAGGTGGAACCTTCCATTTTCCAGTTTGTGCCCATTGCCTCTTGTCCTGGCACTGGGCACCACTGAGAAGAGCCTGGCTCCATCTACATCACAGCCTCCCTTCACGTATTTGTATACATCGATAAGATCTCCTTGAGCCTCCTCTGAGTCCTTTGGCAGAAGTGAGGTTCTAGCTGACAAACAGAATCATGAAGTAACACCTTATTCCTTGTATGGTTTCTGTGCTCACCATGCCTGCCTTCCTTCTAGGACGTTGTGCAGCAGGGCACTTCAGAGAGCTGTGTTTCACAGGGTGTGGGCACTGCTCTGCAGCTCTGAGCCAACATCATGCTCAAGCATGTACCTCACTTTAAATATCAGGCGTCACATAGTGCATGAGTGTGTTGTGTGGGGAGGCCCTGAGTGCAGCCTGAAGGACATGGCAGCCACCTGCCAGCATTGCTCGCTGAAGGAGAATTCATCCACAGGGCTGACCTGGCATATACACACTCATTTATACAAAAGGGGTATTCCCAGAACAGTTTTGTTTTAATAAAATATCTTAATTTAAAGACTTCCGGTGATGGAGGAGACTCATTAAGTCTGTAGATACCTCCCTGTGTTGTTTACCACAACAGATAAAAATAAAAATTGTCCCAATCCTTGCCAGAATTTAGACTTCTAACTAAATATTATGGTACCTATATGTACATAGTCTGATTTTCAGAGCTGTTAACCCTTGCTATTTATTGAAATGATGACAGTTTTGTGTGGAGAACAATTTAAATCAAGACATCTGGGATTCTTGGACTCACTTTAAAATGTGATCAAAATGTAAACGACTGGAAGCTTGCAAAGTAGTCATGGAATCTTAGATCATCCTGTGAGATCAGTGACTCAGCTGGAGGCCAACATGGTAGTAGCTAGGCATCTCAGACTATATAAAATATGCTTGAAGAGTCAGGAGGATTCTCATTTTCCAGGGTGTTACAGTCAAAACACATTTCCATGTCTTTCAATGACCATTTTAGGAAGAACTGCAAGAAAGGCAAGGGTTATACCATCACATATGAATGATTCACAGATATAGCTGTGGGCTAAAGAGGCTTTTTCTCTATCTGTCCAGAACATGAATTGGATAAGTGGGCAGCACTTGATCACAACTCCTCCATCTTAAAAAAGGAAACAAAAATTGCTGTTCTGAGTGTGATTTTGGGAACTCACTAAATGGCAAGACATTCCTTCTACATTTCTGAGAGAACTCAGGAGCAGGTAAGATCAGGCGCTTCTGTCTGACCTGGAGTATCTTGCCTGCATTCAGATGCACTATCACGTATCAGGCAACAGGCCCAAGAGCATAACATTGTGTTCACACTTCTGTCTTTCACTTCAACCCCCCCACTTCCCACTTACAGCCCTGAATCTGGGCATTGTTTTTCGCACATGAAAGTCAGCAGCATTAGAAAAACTCTTTCTAGAAACACCAACAATTACAAAAGTGTGTCTCATTCTTCCCACACAGGAACCATGCAAATGCAATTAATGTGATGCTGATTCTAAGACAGAAAGCCTTTCTGAAAGTCAAGGTACCTTGCATCAGATTTGGCAGCATTAGTTTGGGCTCAGAATCACACTAAATTAACATGGTTTCCAATTAATACAAAAGCAGTAGGCTTACTTCTGCCTGCCCACAATATGCCACATATACATACATATTTGATTTTAAGTGTAGCAAGGGATTCAGAAATCGGAAGCTTGTTGCCACTACTTTCTGCCAACATTTCAAAAGCTTTTTAGATTATTTTAGCTTAGGTTCAAAGAAGCAATAATAGCAATATTTTCATTCTCAGTCCTGTTTCAATACTTCATGTCAGAGGAACTGATGTCATTAACACTGACTTTCCTGGTATTGATCCATCAAATATAATTGTCAAGTAGAGATGAGATGAAACAAAGAAACACAACTGCCTAAATAAAACACTACTTAGCAGAAAAAAAAAAAAAAAAAAAAAAAAAAAACAACAACATTTAATTAATCTATTTATTATTCAAATTATTATGGATTTATTCCTGTTACATTAGCTTACTGCAAATTATTTTCACAATTCTTGATTAGTATAACATTGATTATGCAATTTGGAAATGTTTTCTTGGAGGGAAGTGGTTTCTCTTGTTTGTTTACTTCTATTCTTGAGATACCCAATTACATTAAAGAGATAATAAGAGGATTTTGTTTTCTGTAACATACTGGGGAAAACGAAGCGTCAAAAAACTGCCATTGGCTATATAATTTATTTTTTTAAAATGCAAAATCTAAAAAAAAAAAAATGCAGTTTTTATAACTTCTGTCATGCTTTAACTTATTATCTTTTCTAATACGGATTTTGAAGCCATTACTATGGAATACAAAATAATGTTACAAATCAAATAATATTGTAAACAGAACTTTTTTTTCCCCCCTCTGTCTCCAGATTACATACAGTCAGATGTGCAAAAAGATTTTAATGTGGAAAATACTTTTAAAGTTCCTTCAGGCATTTACATTTCAATAAAGTATTAATGGTCATAAAATGTTCTGCAAAAGATATTGGAGAGTTACCTAAATTCTTTTTTTCCTCTATAACTTGCAACTCAAGGCAAAAAGGTTATTTATTTATTTATTATGTAATTATTGGATTCTTTAAATAGAATTCTTAATAACATTTTGGTTAGTGCTGTGTTTTTACTGTTTTTTTTTTTTTAATTGCTAATGGATCATATATTACGAAACTTGTACCACAGATGCATAATAGGAACAGTAAAACCAAGACCATGTGCTGCTTCAAAATATAAAAAGATAATTAAATTTAGACTATTTATATTGGTGGGGAAACTATTAGTTTAGTGGCTCCTCAGACCCAAGGAATGTAATCACTTATTCATAATAAAATGTGTTTGGTTATTTTAATTTAAAGACTGGCTTAAAAAATGAAGTAAAAAAATAATAATTAAAAAAAAAAAAAAAAAGATCTTTTTAAAGTATATGTTTATACATATAGTAGCAAAGCCTTCTATGAGTATAAATAAACCTTAATGAAAATCCCAGAGAGTTCATCTGCTAAGAGTGAATTACACCAGGATGTGGTTAATGTAAATAAGATGAGAAATAGGTGTTGAGTAGACTGAATTAAATGCCGACCAATCTGCCAGGTTTATTACAAGAAACCAGAAGAATTACACACGAAAAAGCATGGTAGCATAATATGGAGAAAGTCTGCCCTAGACTAGATAGGCTTA
This sequence comes from Aythya ferina, assembly GCF_964211825.1. Lineage (NCBI taxonomy): Eukaryota > Metazoa > Chordata > Aves > Anseriformes > Anatidae > Aythya > Aythya ferina. Next base: position 14,743,283 of record NC_140301.1, on the reverse strand, counting down.
ATCCTCAAACAAGGGGTTTTGTCAATTTTCTCTGAGATTATTTTGCTATATCCCCAGATAATACATGGAGAAAATTGCACATATAGTCCCCTGGCTACTCACACAATTCTCTTTGGCTAAATTATTTGGGGGAAGTAAGAGGAGAAGAAAACATGATTTTGAATACTACCCTTTTCAGTTACTCCAACTGCTCCTGTGAATTTTCCTTTTTTTTTTTTTTTTTTTTTTTTTTCTTCAGAAAGAACAAAAGTGCTGAGTGATTTTGTTTGAAAGGCATCACAAATGGATTGAGGGAAAGGTAATTGAAGATTTTGATTCTTCATCTGCTTCACAGCCATCTATTCAAGAGTTGGGATCAACATGATGATTTTTAAGGTCCCATTTTCTATTAGATCCCTTCCAACACAAACCAGTCTATGATTCTATAAGCACTGAAAAGATAGGTCCCTAAGAAGCACCGACAAAATCTCATTCAGAGTAAAAGCAAAAAAGCTTCCAATAAAGAAGCTGTTAGACCACAAGCAATGTAATGTAGCAATGTAGATGACCTGGAAATTCCACCAAAAAATATGCAATTTTCCTTAATTATGAATCTTTAAAATAAATGACATGTCATATTAGATAATAGATTTTTGATTTGCTTACTGCACTTATTCCAGATCTTTCTTCTATGCCAAGAATTTAATAAAATGAGGTTGGTTGTTACTAAGAAAATTTCTTAATCACAAGGAATTTACAAAAGCCCAAAGCAACATTGGGCCTCAGCAGGTTAAAATTAAGCATTAAATTTAATTTATATTAAGATAAAGACATATTGTTCTTGGAAGTTTCAAGTAGAGATGGAATTTGACAACTAAGAATGTGAAGAGGAAATACATTTTTGAATATTGTTTAATATGCATAATATTTTCTTTTTGGTGTTGCTGACATTTTACATCTTAAACAGTTGCATTTATTTTGGTTCTTAAATCTGATTCATCCTTAAATCAGGAGATTTACAAGTTATTACTTTAAAAGGTATCAAACAGAAACAGAAATGTATAACTTTTACAAATAATAATCAAAACTTGCCGGTGTAGAACTATAGCCTGTAGGACAATAGCCTGTTCCACTGTAGAGTTCAGCTACAATAAAAGACTTTACTTTGATACAAATTCTAATGGACACAAATGTGCTGACCTGACAAAGCACTCCATCAGGAGTCAGTCTTTATCCTTCACAGTTTACAGAAGATGTGGTTGTTTGTACCTGTTCAGAGTGGCAAAGCTCTTATCCAGCTTTTTTCATCTTGTCACTTGACCACTCAGTTCTTCTGTCCTGATCTGGACTCTGCTAAGCTTGATCCTTGATATGGATCTGATATTTAACCTTGATATGTTAAATATGGATGTTCTTTGGATCTCACTTTCACAGCTTTTACTTGTACTCACCTTTCCATATTACCTCTACTCATTTACACAACATCAAATTTCCTTTTCTCACATTAGAACACTTAAAGATCTTTCAACATCGAGTTCTTTTGTGTGTGTGTGTCTGTGTGTCTGTGTGTGCTTCCTTGATTTCTCTTCCCCCAGTGACGTTAACTTTGCACATTCAAGTTTCCCATAAATAATTTCCAGAGCATTAGAGAGATCTTTTCCATTTAAAACCCATTTATAACCTGCCTCATCTGTAGTTCTGACAGACTGCTATCATGTGCTAAGTTACTAGCACCTGTTACCATCAAGGCCACTGCTACTGGTAATTTACAGATTCCTGTATGTCACTACTGTAACTTCAACCCTTTGCTTCTGTCCTTGTTTTCCTGTTAAGTCGCTTCTTATGTTTTACTAAATCTCAGACTTATATTTCTTTTGGGCACCATGACTATCTATCCACTACCTACTACAATGAAACCTTTTTTTCACCTGAAACCCCAATACTTTAATCACAAATATTTCAGCAAAAAGAGTAATAATGATGCCCCTAAATCCAAGCTGGTTATCGATGGTCTCCTAATTCCAAATCATACTCAGGCCCTCATGAAGGTGCCTGAAACATTATGACCATTTTCATACAAGCCAAGAACATGCAGCACTCTTAGGTCAGAGGACGTAACATGCAACGATTCTGTCTGACCACCAGCGCTACAATACTGCAAACTTCAGAATAACTGCTCAAGGCTGGCCAATGAAGAAATTTTAGAATTAATACACACCTTACACTACCACTTAGTCATTATTTCAGAGAGAAATGTTATTATGCCTTAGTCTGTCATTAAAGTAGCTGAATCCTGGCAGAGTGATCAGTGGCATCAAACCTGGGACCATACTGTAGATCTTCCTTCAGGGCTAGCCTACATCTCTTGTTTACAAAGACGGATATTTTTGTTTGTTGGCTGTTTTTGTTGTAATTTTTTTCCACTGCAAAATTTATCCAAGTATAATTCAAGGACTTTTGGTGTGTGTTTCAGCATGATTTCCACACATCCACCATTTTCATAGCCAAAACCCATAATAGGCTTCTGGACATTCTGCAGACATCTGCTGTACATGTCGATATCTACCTCACAACTGATGCATAATGAATACAATGTTAATTTGAAATATACAATATTATACTTATTTCTGTAAGGAAACTCCCAAACAATATTAAGAATACATTTTTTTTTAACAACCTGTACTGGCTAAAAACCGTAAAGCAATGAACAAAGATATTAGGTGCCAAAGTACACCTTTGAAGTTGTTTTTCTGCATCCACTGACACAGGCCACATATCATAAATTCTGCTGAAACAGATACGGAAAGACTCTTCATACTGGAAACAACAAATCAGAAGTTTCTTCCATAGAATACAAACATCAGAGACAGAAATAAAGGATTATGCCATTCAATCCATCTCCCCAAGAACACACACTGTTCTCCTTATGGGTTATTTTTAAAAGTGTTTTGTTCAGATGCAAGTGTACATATTTCTGTTATAGCAAGATATCGGCAGAGAGAAACTAAATCAAAGATTCAGGTTGAAAAGGACAGCTTAATAACACAAAGTTGTAGACACACTTTTCTCTACTCCTTTCAGCAGTGTTTGGCCAAACTCCCATTGATCTCCCAGTTATTATTAGATAAAACATTCATCTGCCTTTTCACCACTCCTATAGCCACAGGCATCACGTTAAATAAGCTGCAATTGAACATGACATTTCATGTCAAGCTCAGCGCTGCTAATGCAATTGTGATTGTCTCCAAAACAACCTGTAGCATGACCTCCTCTCTGATGTGAGTTATATCTCTCTCTTTCTATGCTATTCAATATTCCTAGCCCAAACATGCTACATGGCTAATAGGGAATATCTTTGTTTACTCCATCCCATCTCCAAAGCAGGCTGTTAATGTTGTTTCCTCAACACTGCTCTCTCTTCCTCTATGTGACAGAAATAGACCCACATCTGAAAAGTCTCACGTGAGAATAAAACTGATATATTTATTTTTTAATTTCTGAGGAAGAATAAAGAAAATTTATGCTCTTCTCCATGAAAGCTTCAAAAATTATGAGCACAGTGTTGTCTGGCAATAGCACTGAGGTTTCAGACAGGAGGTGCAGTGCAGGGGAAAAAAGTGGAAGACTTCAGTGAATTGCAAGAGCCCCATGATTTCTGTTTCACAAGAACACGCAAATAAACCTTTCTGAAAATGCATTCTGTAACATAGTAAGATATATTTGTATCGAATTATGATCTTTCTAACCTACAGCACTGCAGATGGTAACAAGGGGAAAGTGCTAAGCACACTGTTGGAGTACTGTCACAGAAGAGCTGCTTCTAGGTTACTAAGTTTACTCAGAGTTCACCAGCCTTGAATATCAGTGTCCTGGAACATTTTTCCCCCCCTATTTATAGACCTCCAGTAATGATGGAGAAACCAACTAGAGATCATGAAAAATGAGACTGTGACTTTGAAGAGAGAGAGTAGAATCCTGTTACTCCTATTTCCAAGAAAGGATTGCAGGAGAGAAAAAAAGGAAGGACAACTTGAAATTTTTACAAACCATCCACAGAAGGATGAGGTGGACGTTCAGGCAAATAACATAATAAGTCAGTAATACTGTTTTTTTTTCCATAGTTCTATAAAAGGTACAAATCTCTCTAGGCCCATCAACTTGGCTTGCTGTTATAAGGATAAATCATCTTAATTGCATCTGTAATGGGAACATGGTAATATTTGGAGTGTCTGATTGCCATTTCTTCATATAAAAAACTCTTACATGGTTCTATTGAAATGAATATAAAAATGTCAATGAATCTCAGTAATCACCATTGTAAATAATCCTTTGTATGATTTTATGTTTTTCTGGGGATAGATAACCTAGTAAACATACTACACATACATGAAATACTGCAAATGAATTGCTAGAAATATTTGGCCAATAGAACATACTCTCGGAAACTTAAAGAAACTTAATTCTCACTTACAGATAGCAGAAAATAAGTAGCCAGCACCTTCATAGAATCATGGAATATCCCAAGTTGGAAGGGACCCACAAGAACTGTCAAGTCCAGCTCCTGGGTCCCTTCTATGATACCGCACTTTCAATGATAACGCAGACCTTTACACATCTACAGACCTTTACACAGTAAATCCACAGAATATTTAAAGGATTTTCACCCTATTTAAACACCATTTGGGGACTAAACTCTGATTTATCCCTATGCTGTACCTTGGAACAAAAAAGATTTCACCCTGTGCTCTAATAGTTTCTGAAATTCCATGGAACACCATACAGAAATTAGGTGAATGCATTAATTCTACCAAGGATAAAACCTTACTCTTTTGTAACTGTTTTGGTGTTTTATATTGTCACTATTCACCACTGAGGGCTTTACATAGACAATTGATAGCTACAACAAAATCACAGAATGAATAGCATGTTGTTTATGCCATTGAAGGCTAAAACTCAGCTTGAAGGGATAACGCAAGGAGATTTAAACTTTTTTTTTTTTTTTTTAGCCCTTCTCATCATTTTCAGAAATGCTGGATGAATAAACTTGAAGAAACAGGAAGAGAAATAACTTTTCCTAATTATGACGGCATACTGGAAGCCAAATCTCTGACAGAATGCCTCTCACCAAATGCACCATAAAGAAACCTACAAGGCCAAATTTGACCTTTGATGCAATGGAAAGTAATCATGGATATGACTGATGTGGTTTAATGGAGTCTAGTTCTTATCCGAGGGAAAAGGTGAAAAATTCTTAGAAGCCTGAATCTGAAATAACACATGAAAGTCACGGTAATCAACGATACACCAAAGCTTACATCACAGCTTACCAAGGAATCAAATGGGAAGCTTGACATTCAGTAACTTTGATTACGGGGAACTCTGAGCTCTGTGAAAGCAAGGGACACCTTGTCCTCTTATTTGTGTTTTCTGTTTCTACCATCATCTTTCTTGTTCCTTCAATTTAAGCCAATTTTTATTCCCTAAGAAGTTCACTTCTTGTAAACATTCTGTTTTGCCCTTAGTCACGACAAGCTATTGAATATACTCATTGGATAATTTGGTCCAGTTCAGTGAACTAGAGAATATTCCTGAAGGCCACTGGTTTGAAGTCATTCTTTTCCCACTTTCCCCAATTCTTTGTTTATTCTGTGGCTCACAATAATTTTCTCAAGTTTGTCTGTTTTTAAAAGAACTTACACTTTTATAAAACCCCTTGTCCACTGTCTTTCTATCTTCATTGCTAAAGTTACAGACAGTAATCACATTAATTCTAAACTTGGAGCTTTTAATAATGGCCTCAAAGTGCTTTGTAGAATTATTTTCTTTACAAGTTAAACAATAAATTGAATTATTTTGAATAGAAGCTTTCTATATTAAAATGTTTTAGAACTATTTAAGTAGATGATTACGACACAATTTTAGTAATGCGTATAGAAAAAAATAAGTAAAACGTTATGTACAACTTAAGTCATAGCATTATTATTATTATTATTATTATTACTTTGTATACTAAATAAATAGAAACTATGCTGAGCAGCCAAAAGAAATGACCTGATGAAGAAAAACAATGTTAAAATCCGGGTATCTATTTGACTGTAGCAAAGAGAGATTATTTTGTACAGGCAGATCCATTTCTTAGTAAAATACAAGTGTTTTTGTTGTTGTTGTTGTTTTGTTTTAAAGTAAAGCTAAGATGATTAAAAAAGATTTTAAAAAATGTCCTTGAGTTAGGATTGTCCTTGTACATCAGCTTCTTGAAAGAATAAACTTTGAAAATGGCAGGGTGGAAGTGCTTGTGAATAGTCTGTCTGCATTTTCTTTACAATGGGACTCTACACAGTTAGGTTTAGACTAGATTTTTCCCCCCCTCAATCATATTCTTATACTTAACACTGTATTCAGTCAAAAAGTCAATGCAAATGTAAAGGTGATGCCACTAGAACGCTGGTTCCTGCAGATTTCCTGGTAAAGGCCAGCAGCTGACACATTCTTTCTAGTACCAAGACAATCGTGGGAAAGGAGCAAATATCTAGCCACCGCCTATTATTATTTTCCCTAGATGGCAGCTTTTAGCCACTGCCCCAGGACTCTGCCCTCTCTAGCTGAGGGGACACCTACCTCTGTAAGTATAGATTTCTAATGTGTACACAAAAACACAGTCAGATTCTCATCTGACCTAAACTACTATAGTTTCACGTAAGTCAATAATTTTGATACACTTCCACTAAGGGTCACAAATTTATGTTCCTTCAAACTATTTCATGAAATGTTTTCCCAAAAAAATATGAAAAAAAAAAATCCTAGATAAATCTTAGAAGTAGAACAAGGGTAAAATAGGTATCAAGACACTACAAACCTGTTTGCTCTTAACTTTACACACACACACACACACAGAAAAAAAAAAAAAAAAAAAAAAAAAAAAAAAAACAGGAAGGAAAAAGAAGGAAATAAAAATATTAAAAATATAAATATATAAAACCAATGTCAGCATTGACAAACATCTTTAGTGAGGGAAAGAGGGAAATAATGGATTAGATGCTTTTTAGTATTATGAAATTAGTTACAGTTCCTGATATACTTTCAGGTATTAGAAGTGAGGAATGTGCATTAACTATGCATAGGCTTTTTTTGTATATTGAAAGGGAAATATTACTCAGTCATGTTAGGCAGTAAATAAGTAATACAGCAGTGAATAACTGTGCTACATGTCATTTCTATATGTTAGCATGTGAAGAATCTGTTTTTTCAGCCAATGCACTGGAACTTAGCAACAGGAAACCATGATACCTGCCAAAATTGTTAGGCTCCAAAAAGATCTCTTCAGAAATTATTTTAAAGTAGGCTCAACGCTACAGCCATCTCCACCCCCAAGAGAGATGGAGAAAATGAGATGTCAGAAATCAACAGAGCCAATACAGATTTGATGCAGCACCTGACAGCAGTTATGTTAATAGCACTTCCTTGTTCTACTGTCCAAAAAATAAATAAATAAATACTCAAAGTTCCTGATGCAACTGGGACACCATCTCACTATGGTCATCTCATCTTCAGATGACCTGACAAAAAAATGTTGTTAAAGAAAATGGGGAGTTAAGCTCTCCCATTTACCAGGGAGTTCAATTCTCTAGGAATTTATGAATCAAACTTAGAGCAAAGATTAATTTGTTGCAACTTCTTTGAGCCAATTGGACATATGATGTTCTATTAAAATTTCAGAACAGCTGATCATAAGGCGTTTAAGGAGGCTTGATCCCAGTTCCCATTCTGTTTCACTGAGCATTAAACATTGTATTTGTATTCTAAAAACATTCTACCCAGATACGTTTTGTATTTCATCAAAGATATTTTAAGCCAACATCAAAAGATGAACAGACAAAGAAAATAATTCTACTTACTTCAAAGCCTTTCTGCTTAAATGCCATAATTGAATGTCAAATTTATTGGGGAATTATTTCTGCTTACCTCAAGCACTTATATCAGCAATTTTAGCCAGGAAGCAGAAATATATTGCTATGGGGTCAATCAACACACTAATGTCTTCATTATATTAAATATAGGAAGTGAACACAAACTCTTTCAGAGAAAATTATCGTTCTCCTACTAGATAGTAAGAAAGTTAATATGCATGTTGCCAGCTAAATTAATATATATTTTTTTTTAATTGTGAGTTTTGTTATGTAATTCCTCTAATGGTTAAAAAGGCTGATGTCAATTCATGTTAAGAGAAGGAAAGAGGATGGTCATGAGAAGAGCTGGGTAATTTAATTTATTTTTCAAGTCAGTATTCATCTGGGAGGAGAGAAGGGGTGAATTCATGAAGAAGTCAGCTGTTAATTGTTATTTGATAAGAAATACATTTGAAAACTCTAAGTATTATCTACACTCAGATTTTAAATACTTTTTATTTTGAAATTTTCTATAGAAATTTCTCTATATTTAAGTTCCAAAAAGATAAGAAACTACCAGAAAACAAAGCACATAAAGGTCAGTCAAGCTGACCATATCATTCTTATTTTGCTTTTCACTTTGCCAGGTGGACCAAATCAGAAGTACTGGGTTGCTCTGATCTGCAAATTTTTTATTATTATTTTATAAACACTAAAGGCACAACAATTTTTCTATTTTAATGAGGAAAGTTGCTTTATCTTTCTGGACTGGGCAGAAATACTGTATGTTGGGCAGAGGAATTCTGTTCTTATTTTAGTCTTTTTTGACATTGTGAATACTGAGAATATTTGCTTGCCTTTTGTTTATTTAAAATTTATTTGAAAATTAAACCTGATAATATAGTATGCCTGCACATTTCCTAAGATTATGGGTAGAAATTGCAGACCCTTTTACTGTCCGAATCTCCCACAAAAACACTGTTGGGTGCACTTGGAATAAACAAGAAGCCACAGAATGGAAAAGCTATCTTACACAAGAGCATATCAAAGGTCAGAAATACTTCAAAGGTGACTTCATTCCCACTAAGATTTGCCACGGTCTGATATCTGTAAGGAAGACACATGAACAATGAAGGAAGCCTGGAAGCGTGTCTATGGAAAGCTGGCCTTTGTTTAAGTGTTATTATTTTCCAGGAAAGCAGAAAAATAAACCATAACCACCACACGTAATGTCTAAAATCAACTTTTCTAGATCTAGAGTTAACAAAGGTGACTACGATAACATCTTCACATTAATACAGTATCTCTTCTCACATTAGAGATCCAGGATGCTTTTCACAGTTGATCTATATGGAACTTCCACCACTGAATGAAAATTCAGTGAGAATATCACATCATCATACCACAGAAAGTTGATAAACATCTCAACAACCCTGTAAACCTTGTTGTGGGGAGGCACTATGTCTTGGTTTCAGCTGGGATAGAGTTAACTTTCCTTCTAGCAGCTGGTATGGTGTTGTGTTTGGGATTGAGAATGAGAACGCTGTTGATAACACTGAGAAGAGCGGTGCTCACACAGGGCCAAGGACTTCTCAGCTTCTCATTCTGCCCTGCCAGTGAGGAGGCTGGGGGTGCACAAGGAGCTGGGAGGGAACACAACCAGGACAGTTGGCCCACACAGTTGATCTGAAGAAATTAATTTTAAGCCAATTAATATCTAAACTATTTAACCTAGCTACCCAGTATACAGTATCCAAAGGCTGCATGCAGTTTATTACTTGGAGACATCAAGAAATAATTCTGCATGATGAACCAATTCCCTACATGGCTGCTGAACCCATGAATGAAATGAAAGGGAAAAATAAAGGCCTCACAATTCTAAGTCACCCCTTTGAAAACTTTTCTCAGTTTTCTTTGTCTCATCAACTGTCCTATTGTAGTGTGTTTTTTTTTTTTTTGTGTGTGTGTGTTATTTTGTTGGCTTTGACCAACCAATAGGATAGTACATTTAATGCAATTAGAAAAGAAACCAAACACTTCTGTATTTATTCGCTTGAATTAAATTGAAGCGGTTTAATTTCTTTGTTTGTTTATTTTTCCCTCAACAAAGTATATTTATATACCAATACTAATCCTGCCCAGAAATGGTCTCTGACAGTTTCCCATGCTTTATTTGGTGAAGGATCAGATGCAAAAGGCCATTGTCTCAGTAGACAATTCAGATTTCATTAGTGAAAAGGACAGGCATGTACGAATATCTGTCCTTACATAAACTCAGTAAACTACATGAAATTATGCTTTATGTTGGGAGCAGTAACTTTCCAAATCCACAGGGACTTGATTACAAAAATACCAGAGATCTTCTGGGTCCCCTTGGAGAGTGTTTATTGTTTACATTTCATTTTCTCTGTGCCAGAGGCACAAGACAGTTGCAGGGAAAAACAGCAGCTCTGCCATCCCACACGTCTTTGCAATCAGCCTTATCATTGATTTAGCCATAATTTCCTTGTAAACTTCTTCAGAAATCATTTATCCATTTCGGCAAGCATGCCTTAAGTGTAATATATACAACCTGAATACACAAGAGCATTTTAATTCTAAAACCAATGCAAATGTTTTCTCCTTACACCACTAATCACGTATGTCAGAAATGCACAGTTAAGCTACTGCTGAACTGAGCTGACTTGCAAGAAGCTTTGATGACAACACAAACCTCAGAAGTATTTCAGTAATTTCAATGACACCATCAGAACTGCATGGTGGCAGGGGCTTTATGCTTTTCCTAGGTGTTACACATTTTATTTGCAAACTAGGATAATCTGAGTGCCACACAGATCTTTGCATTGGACTCACGTGAATATTTAGGGAATGAAGCTGATAGCAACTCTGAAAAATTTCATCAGCATCGGACCACAGTATTTTCCCTCAGTACTACTGAAAACAATAACAGGTGCAAAAGCTAAATCATTTTGATATAGGAGAAGATTCTGGGTGTATGAACCTTATAATGAAAGGCAGGGTCACACAGAGCTAGTTTTATTAATATTAACTAAGTCAGTTACCTGAGAAAAAGGAAAACAAAAGAAATGTTTCTGAAAAACACTGAGCAAGAAATACAAATATTAGTTTCCTTTTGGATGAGAAAATTAAAAAACAAACAAACAAACAAACAGTTAAAAGAGCAAAACCCGTTATTCCTCCTCAGCGTACACAAATCATACTGAAGCTAAAACAAAACCACTGACCATGCATGCAAATAAGTCACCCAGCCTGGCCAGCACTTCAGATGAATCCACTGATAACTTTTATGGAGTCCATCACACTTTTGCATGCACTTCTAAGTTAATATATTGCAATTTTATATTCTTTAAAAAAGCTACCATTATTTTCCATATCGTATTTTATTTTATCTATGTCCTGCAGTGCACAGTGCTTGTCTTATAAAACTGAATTAATCTGTCACAATATAGTTCTTTTTTATTTCTTTTTTTTTTCAGTCTGTTTTCCTTTCACTTTAATAATAATAATAAAACCCTCTTCTATGTCATTTGTTCTTATCAATAAAAGGTGACATTTAAAAAAGTATGCATCTATAGAAGTAGTTGGGCACTGCTTTCCTGTGATTTTGCTATCACTATAAAAAACTAAAAACAAACAAAAAAACACACCTAAATAGAGGATATTATAAAAGCACATATAGAGAGATACTTTAGGAATGTATTTGCAGATAAAAGCTGTATTGGCATGACTTTTGGGGATGGTGAACCACTTAACATGAAGGATGTTAACCTTCATCAATAGCTCAATTATTTAATTGTAATCGGTTATTTAACTTCACAACTTCTAAACAGGACACATTCTGGTTTTGTTTTTGCTTTTTTGTTTTGTGTAAGAGGTACAGAAGGTACAGAAACAGCACTGGAATAAGCAGGCATTGTTACCTATGGATGTTTATTCTTGTGATCTTTTCTTTTACCTCTTAGTTTAGGTTTATGAGTAATTTAGACAGACATTTTTAGTTAAACACACAGGTTTACTTAGAAACCCAGTTTACTTAGAAAACATTAATAAGCAAAAGAACCTGTAGGCAGAAGAATGATCTGAAATCAACGTATTACTATATGTATCACTGTATCATAACTAAATTAAGATCCATACTGGTTCAGCTTTACTTCATGGAAGCATTAAATTTCTCCCCAGGTAATGTGAATTGCAGTGCACATGCACATAAATACATGCATATTCTTTTGCAGTCCTGGAGATGTCTGAATGTCTCGCACATACAGTTCTGTCAGTATCCTGTACCACATCACCCAGGATAGATAAATAAAGCTAGTAAGAAGACTGAAGAAAAAAAAAAATAAAATTGGGAAAAGACATCGGGAGCACTGCCTGAGGCAGTACATTTACTAACTCAAGCTTTTTTATTATTCATTGAACTGGTTCACCCTTCATGGTTGATTTCGTTGGATAACTACCTATAGAAATTATTATTAAAAAAGAAAAAAAAGTAGGAAAAATATTTGCGCTTTTCTGGAGATGAATAGTCAAAACACCTACTGTGTTGCCTATCAACAGACACGTAAATACAGCTATATTTGCAAGCAGTCAGCTTCTATCCACCCCCAGGTCACAGTCTACACATACAGCTTGCACACTTGCTGCAAACAAGATCTGAGCTATGTCCCTGGAGGACAGTAACTGTCTGCTCTCCACCGGAGTGAAGGAGCCTGTCCCCACCAACCACATGAAATTGAAAGTCTAAAATTGGGTGTTTTATTTTTCGTTTGTTAGGTTGGTTGGTTTTTGCACAGATGCTATTGTTCTGGTAGCTGTTCTGTAGGTATTTCTAAAGCTGTCTAGAGAAAGTAAATTCTGTCCTTACTTCCAGTATTTTTCCTTCTCTTCTTTCATACTGATAATTACTTCCTTCATCTCCCAGCCACTCAAGGCCATAGTATCTCCATTTCATCTTTGTTCTCCTGCCCTAATTTCACATGTTTTACAGGCTCCAGCTACTTGTTCCACTGCAACAGCTTTAAACTTTATCTTATTTTCTCTAACTTGCACTTCAATCTACAGTATTCCATTTGAATAATATATCATACATTAAACTAACACCCATGCTACTCAGGCACATTTACAATACTTATCCTTTCTGAAAATCTGTACAGGTGGTATTTTTCATTAGTTCCAGAACTGAATCTGATCTGTGGCTATATCTTCTATTTTTGCAATACTTGCTTGGTACAGTATCTAAATAATAGATTATTGCTTCTGCTAGGTAAGGTATTGGTTCAACAATTTTCCTTAATTGTAATGATTCTGATGGAGTGCCATGTTCTTGGCTGAAGAGCCAGACGGGGGGGGGCTCATAAAAAAAAACAAAGTGATACAAGAAGAGGGGCTCCAGTAGCATCAGATGCTCTTAATTGGCTTAAATTATGCATTTGATATATATGTTTAGATCCCCCAAAAATTACGTGTTAAACTATGCATGCATTTGAAGGGCAACACAAGTCCTGATATGGAAACACTTTTTACTTTCATAGATGACAGATTAAACTGTTGTTTTTTAATGTGGAGAACAGGCAAATGGGAAGCACATAAATTAGGTGACTATTTTTCATGATGAAAACCATGTCTCTGTGGCAGTGAGATACACCATTACCTGGGTACTTCACAAGGGCACTAATCACTCTGTACACATCTGCTGTCAGTAAAGGATGTAAGACGTTCTTCCTCTTTATTTCACTTCATGTATTCATCAAAAATTCATAGACTGTAACATCCACTCTTTTGCTAATAAAATTCAGACCCTGCTGATAGGAGTTGACATTTCCTTTTCCACAGCTAATTTCTATACTGGTAAGTAAGTGAAAGAAAGATAGTTCCGAAATTTCTAACCCTCAACCCTATGTTCCTTCTGGAAAAGATGCTATCTGAACAACATGGATTACTCCTGTATTCAGTTCAAGGGCTGATGATCTTAACTTTTTTATATAACTGCAAAAATATAATACAGGATATGCTACGGAAACGACACATGATGTGATCAGTAACACACTGTTAATACTGGATATTTAAAGTGATTTCACATTTATAGTTGTCAATGCTAATGTCATTCTCTGAGGAGAAAATAGGCACTGGCACTAAGCCATGGGTTGTTTCTTCATTTGCTTTTTTTCTTCCCCTCTTACTTTTCATTTTAGATGCAGAACAGGTGCTTGTGGGAAAACCACTATACTAACCTAATCATACTCACCATGATAAAATGCTAAGAGGCAATGCAGGGAGGAGAACGACAAAATTCATTTGCATAGTTTGCACTGCAGTTTTTATTTAGTTTATGAAGAAAGGCCTGTGAGGCTTACAAAACTGTCAAAAACCGTAAGCATAAAGGACTGCTTGGTATTTCTTAGAGTAAACGTCCTTTGGATTCTGAGCTAAAGCCAAACTAACAAAGTCAGTCTTCACAGCCTTGAGAGTTATCTTTGGAGGGCAAGAGTGGTGTGAGTAAACCACACTAACTTAAAAAGAGTTTCAGTTACTTCATTAGAAGAAATAACTCATTTGGCTAATGCTGAATGGACTGCCCAAATCCTACTTCCAGACTGCATTCAACTGCAGCCACACAAGACTCCTGTTGTAAATTCTAAGATAATTATACACACAAAAACATAATATATTTTGCCATTTGGCAGAAATTCCCAAGCACTTACAAAAAGCTCTTGGTTACCACTAACTTCTTCGAGATTTATACACATGACATGTAAAAGTACTATGTCCATATAATATATGCATGAAATAGTTCAGTGTTCTCTGCTACCTTGGTTGATGCTAGTATCTTGCTTCAATATATACTCAGAAGAGTTTTCTAGAATGTTTGTGGTTTGCTCATTAAATTACATAAATACTTTCTAAATCAGATTAATGTGTGTACTACCCAGATCAGACAGCTTTCTTGACTCACTAAAAATAACTATTCATTAAAGCAGAAAGAGTAAAACAACTCCAGAAGGAATGACTGAGGAAAAACCTTTGCCAAAACAAAACAAAACAAAAACTGTTAATGGTGTTTACCTTGGACGCAGAAGGCTGCATTACAGTGCCCAAGGTGCTGTGAAGCCCAGGCAGCACCAGCACCCTGATCATCCTGTGTCCCCAGTGGGATCAGGGCAGGATCAGGGCTGCAGGTTCAGCTGGGAGCCCAGATTGTGAGACAAGCCAATAGTGATGAGGCAGGGCCAGTGAAAGAAGCCGGGGTCAAACATAGCCCATAGTCAGAGAAGCTCAGCTGCACGGCAGCAGTTGCTAGAGCCCAGCTGGGGCCTAGCGCAGGAGCCCAGGCCCAAAGCAGCTGCTGTGGGATGGGGCAAGCCCTACCCAGGCCTCCTGGCACTGCTGTTGGGGAGCCTCACCCCAAGGCCACTGCAAAATGGGGCAGCTCTTAGCTGCACTGGCCCTGGGCCCCCCAGGCAAACCATCCAGACAGGTAAGCAACTGGGGCCAAGCACTAGATACCTACCAACCTCTGCAAGTATTGTGCTATTTAGCCTACTTTGGGATAGAGTTTTCCTTTCTCTACATGCTCAACTCACTCCTCACACAAATATTTTTGAAAAACCCGGAAGAGAAAACCCAAACTTTCAGAAAGTGCTTTGGGATATTATGCTAGTCAAGCAAAAGTAAATACATCAAGAGAGAACACTGCCTTCCACCCTGACCCCTGGGTCGAAGCGATAACTACTAACTAGTCATCAGGGATAATGGAAAATCTACCACTGAAGACCGGGATACCTTTATCCATCAATAAAAGATCTTCAGACACACACAGAGACACACATTATCTTTACATCTGGTAATAACACAATATATGAATCAATATACAGGTGGGGATGCAGAAGGCAATCTTAGGAGTTGACCTGCAGCCCTTGGGTCCAACCTACAAATAACGTTTTATTATTTTCTCTTACGAATATTTAAAGCCATGAAGATGGACAATTTATTCCTGCTGGGGAAAGTCAGCTCCTGAAAATGAGGTTTAACTTCAGTTCATGTAAGGAATTAATGGAGACAAAAAAAAAAAAAAAAAAAGGTACAAATACCTCATCAATTCTATTTGATCAGAGAAAAAGCTGTTCACATTCACACAGAACTTTTTCTTCGTTCCTGCCCCAAACTCCCTAAGATAAGTTTTTCAGACTTGTCGTTAGAAACATGGTGGTTTTGATTCATCACAAAGTCTTTTTTTTATATATGAAATTATCTTAGGAACATGCTGTTTACCCTAGCAAAATGTTATAACTGAAAGGAAATCTTTCCTCTGCAGTAGGTGTTGAATAACCATGTAACTGCATTTCCTCACATGCTGTAATTTTCACATTGAAAACTACTAACTTATGAAAATAACCAAATATATGTACAATTTAAAGGAAAAGAAATCAATTTTATTTATTTATTTATTATTTTTTAATTATTTCTCCTGGCATTAGACTTATGGATTTCAACATACTGCTGTAGTCCTGACAGTTCTCACTTTCAAAAGAGTAATTGAAGAACCCTTTTAGGAAACTAAATCAGATCTCATGGTCCTGAATTTTTAACCTCACACAGCCTGTTAGATTCACCTTCCTCCTCTTCTGTTTGATGCTGTCAACATAGATACTGGCTTGACAGTCATGGATTTTGTCACTATTATAAAGTGATAGTCTATACATACATGTAATTCTCTTCTCTTGCATATGCAAAATCATGAGCTGCCTTACTGTGTGTACTGTTAAGTAGCTTACCTGAGTCTGTCATAGTGACAAAAATAATACTAAGCAAAAAGATAACACAACATTAAATTAAATAAGTAGACATAGCAAGGGATATGTCAGGAAAAGCTCTTCACATACAATTAACTTAGAGTCACCCCAACCATGACACCAATTAAATGAGGCAGCCATGCACTGGAAAATATTAACACCCTTCTAGCCAGTGTTACTGTTGGTCTCTTGGGTGGCTCCCAAGAACACCAGGTGCTCTGCTCCTAAACATCCATTCCCAAATCTCTGGAGTTAGTGATAGCCAGGGTTGGGTGTATGTAGCACATGCTGTGCTACACCTTTCCAACAGTTTCAGGTATTGTTCTCTCAGTTGTAATCCATAGCTATGATCATGGTTCATTACCCTCAGGTCTTGTTTGCATTGCCCTGTTTGCAGTCGCTTAACACACTTAGCCTGTTTGTCTTGATCTCAGCTCCTGACCAAGGCACAGATGCATTGCATGTCACTTGGCATATTAGATTTACAGTAATAAAATTTGTAGTAATAAAGAAAGAAGGTTTCAAACAGTAAACATTCAATATTTTAGTATAACCTGCTTTCTTTCACTTTGTCATATAAGCTATTGGTATTTGTTTCCATTTTTACTCCAACACAAGAAAAGTTATTTTTCATCAATTTTGTGCAAGCTAGGTTTCATGTTTGTTGCAGTAAAAGAGCCTAGCAGCACTTTTTGGACATGATCCATAAGTCCTTGAAGGCTGCTTCCAGTGCAGAAACCAGAGCAATCCAGTAACTATGACTCAGAGCAACCTGCACACTCAATACAACTTCCAGATCACCAGAGGACAGTTCTTTACAGACATAACACTTTAAATAATTTCAAGTTATTATGGTCAAGTGAGTTTAGATACTGACTGGGCTTACTACTGTCAGAAACATGGAACAAATTCTTCCACATCCCCAGTGAGAGGTAAACCAAAATGCTAAGCCATACAGAATGTGACCTGGGAAAGAATGATGATTTTCTGGTAAGAGGTTAATCTGGAAATTCACTAGGCAGCAGATCACAACACAGCAGGAAACCTACAAAACTTTTTTTTTTTTTTTTTTTTTTTTTTTTTTTTGTTCAGATTTGGCATCAGATGCTTATCAGAGGCTCAACTTGAAAGTTACTCTGCATATTCTATTGCTTCTTCTTCTTATATAGCACACCAACTTTCTTAAATGATGCCCAAACTTCTAACTTATGCATTAACATTTTGCACTTAGTGAGGACATTAACACTTAACACTTTTAAACATTCATTTTGTTTGGAAAATATTTGATTGCATTATTATTCCAGCTGTCTCCTTTCCTTGTACATATCCCCAGAGTATTATTACACAAAAGCAGATGAAGTAAAAAGAAGTGACACAGAACTGGCTGTTAGCTCTCTACTAGCAACATATTTCATTGCTCCACTGATACAGAAGTTAAGTGCCCTTTGGTGCAGCTGTCAGGTAGGACTAAAGCCCATGTTAAAATATCTAACGTGTCTTTGGAGATAAGCACTTAGGGAGTCAGGAAGCTTGTTACCAAGTGAAAACATCTTTTAGAGACATTTCTGTATACAATATCGTTTTCAACTAAGAAATCACATTCTACTTCACAAAACTTTCTTCTGTTTCAAATACATTTCAAAAGCCTAATCTAGATCCATCTTTCATTCTGGCAACTCATTTTGAAAGAATTTTTATTGTTACCAAAACGTTTTGTTGAGGGTTCTTTTTCTGCATTGTTCATCTGAAGCAGCTTTTTGCACTAACTAAAAATCTATTTTTTTTTCTTCACTTGCAATTTGTAAAGTTTCATTTTGGATATAAGCAACAATGAAAAGATTCACAACCTGGACTATAAGCCAAGAATGTAAGTAGCTCTGTAGATTAGAATCTAGAGCTGTAAGTCCCAAAACGTCATCACATCATTTTACAACTCATGTTCTAATCTTAACATTATCATTTGTCTTTTGCCAATATTGCCTAAGGGAACATTCCAGTTACTAAAAATAAATGTAATAAACAAAAGTGTAATAAACTGAGAAAATTGCACCCTTGAGCTTTGGAATTTTATACCCTACAACTACGTAGTCAACAATTTCAGCTAATATATGGTGTAATACGCTTTGATCAGTTTACAGTACCTGCACTCTAAAACAGTGCAAGCATGATACCATTCTGATGAGCAAAACAGTATTTGGGTGATGAAATAGCAAATAAATGATTTTGCTTTGCTTGTCTGAACTGCTTTCAGATGCGTAGTTTCTCTTAGTTATTGAATTTATTCATTGGAATGAAGGTCAATATCTTCACTGCACAGCCTTTAGCTTCCAACAAAACCTTTTCCTGATTGTGTCATTGAGCACTTTTAGATTGTGTTACTTGGCTGTATTGGAAGTGCTTCAGAAGAATTTTAAGACAAAATATTTGAAAGAGAAAGAGGAGGAACAAGATTCCTTGTCCTGCTCCTCCCTCTAAAAACATTTTAAAAGTCAAAACATACTGAACTAACATATCATGTAGTCTGAAGAGTATCATTATTGCCTTCCTTTCAACTACAGGATACATCGTGACCTAGAATTTAGTGATATCACAATCACTAAGCTATCCTTCTAAACCTTCTGTTATGTTCAATGCTATCTGCAGTATACCAAATTAGAAAGCATCTTCAACAATAACCTCACTCAGAAGAGTCTTATTCTTTTGTAAATATAACTCTTCAAAAAAAACCTCATATACATGAGTTCTAGACAGTTTTGAAAGGTACTGGTCTGAACAAGTCGAGACAGCAGCAGCGTACCAGCCAGAACAATTATTGCACAACTGAGGAATTTTATGCTTTCCTGTCATTTTAGGAAGATATACATCTTTAAAACATATGTTAACACAGATACCATAGATACTATATCATAAATATACCCAACAGATATATTTTAAGTTAAGGACTGCTTTTCTACTACCAGAAAAATTGTAGTTGACAATCACCGTGATAGTCAAGGACTACAATAGCAATTACCAAGAATGATGACCTGTATTCTTCAACAATATTATATTGTTTATTAGAAACCCTGAACCAGGAACAGAGATTTTGACTAAGCTGACGGTTTTGTACTGATCTTCCAATAGAAAGTCCTGTCTACGAAAGTCCTGAACCAATCCTGCATGGGCTTCTAACAGGCACCAGCTCTTCAAGCACTGCTCTAGTAT
Source organism: Aythya ferina (assembly GCF_964211825.1). NCBI lineage: Eukaryota > Metazoa > Chordata > Aves > Anseriformes > Anatidae > Aythya > Aythya ferina. The sequence goes on along the minus strand of NC_140301.1, from coordinate 14,723,404 downwards.
GGGTCCCCACAGAATGGACCACAGGGTCCATCCATCAAGAGCCAACTGCTCCAACATGGGTCCCCCACGGGCTGCAGCTCCTGCCCAGGGCCTGCTCCTGTGGGCTACTCTCTGGGCTACAGCATTAATATTCTCCCTGGGCTACAGTATCCTTCAGGCCACATCCACCTGCTCCACCTTGGTCTCCTCCACGGGCTGCAGTGTGGAGATCTGCTCAGCTGTGGTACTCATGACCACAGGGAAACTTCTGCTCTGGCACCTGGAGCACTTCCTGCCTTCCTTCTGCACTGATCTTGGGGTCTGCAGGTCTGCTGCTCACTCCTCACTCTCCCAGCTGTGGTGGTACAGCATTTCTTTCCCTTTCTCAAATCTGCTCTCATAGAGGCACAAACAACATTGCTTACTGGCTTGGCTCTGGCCAGCGGCAGGTCCCTTTTGGAGCTGGCTGAAACAGGCTCTTATGGGACATCTTCTGGATTCTCTCACATAGGCCACCCTTGCAGCCCCCCACTACCAAAAACTTTGCCATGTAAACCCAATACACAGACTCAACATGTAGAACAGGATCAACACAAAAGATAGACCAAAAGCATGATACAGCAAGCAATGATCTGTCTTTACTCCATATTTAACCCTTTTGCTAGTACCTGCAATTTGTCTCCCACTCGTGATCCAGTGGTTGCAAAATCTACATGACAAAACATGTTACTATTTTTAACGGAAAGGATATTTTAAAAGACTATGAGCCTTTTTTTTTTTTTTTTTTTTTTTTTTAATCAGCTATGAGCTTTGATTTGCAGTGCACTTTCCAAAGGTAGAACCTGAGTTCTGCTTTGTTTTCAACCAAATTCTAAGCTTGCTAACAGAGGCCCACTTAATTTCTCTGCTATTTAAAACGAAACAACAACAAAAAACATAGGCCTCTCTCAGTCCTATATTCGGTGACATACAATGCAAGAAAAAATTGCATTTAAATGTAAAGAATAGATTCATAATATTCTAAGGAGGCCCCAGAAGGATGCCTGTGTTTTAAACTCTTTGATTTGCTGGTATACATACACCCTTTGGGTCACAGAGCATAATGAGCTAGATTGAACTAGCAACCAACATGTAGGTCAGACAAGGACTAAAAGGCTGAGCTTAAATGGAGACACAGGTCCAATGGGCAGGGATTTGGGGGGTGGATACCCCAGGTGAGGACCACTACGGCTATTAGTGTACTGAAGTGTACAACATGGATATTCCTAGCTACCTGCACATTTGGGAGGACTACTTGTATTTATTTAAACTGTAATCATTTACCTGCTTACCCAATGTACCTCATTGGAGTTAGTCACAACAGACCTTCTGATTTGGAGGTAACCTAATAATCAGCAGTAATTACACAGCTATTTTGCCAATGAAAGATAGATACTCCAGACTAGGCTACCTGACTGGGAGATCTCCCTGGAGTTTCTTGAAACAGCAGTGAAGATATAAATACTCTTGTACTTATCTATACCACTTACAGAAGAACACAATCAGGGCAATATTCAATTAAATCCAAAAGTGCTTTTTTTTTTCTTTCTTTTTTTTTAAGCAATTTTGTATTTTTTTTAAATTAAAAAAGCACCTTTAATCTATAGCCATAGCTGTGCAAAGATAGCACAGAAAACAGGAGCTTAGTAGAATTCAGATAAGCATTAAACTTAATAGGCTTGGTGTGAAATACATGTGAAATAGGATAACTTTTGAGGGATATAAATCCTCAAGCTATAAGGCATACACCAACCAGGAAATGACAAAAGCTAAAAGGTCCATTCCATTGTGATCTGCTTTTTGGAATAGACATCATCAGAGATCAGCACAGTATCGTGATCAAAGGTTTGATCCAGTGTGAATTCTAGTGTTTTTGTTTGTTTGTTTTGTTTTGTTTTTTTTTTTTTTTTTTTTTTTTTTACTTTTCTTTTGCCTTTCCTTACATATAAGCCATCAAGACAACTTCTGACCTGAAATATATATGCATAGATCTTTTGATTTTCATCGTTAGCCAGAAATTAGTTCATCCTATTTATCTACCTACTTCCCTGCATCTCTGTATATTAAAATACTTTATAGAAAATAGAGAGTGCATAAAATTTTTCAGGTTTCTAAGCTCATGCAGGAAGTGTAACAGGATACAGACAGTTCTGTGCATACACAAAACATTATGGCAATTAAAGATAAAGTCTGAGCCTTGGAAATAAGAATTCATGGTTTCTACTTGAAGCAGAGCCATTACATAAGCAGGATAAATCTCCTTTACTAGTTCTGATTGCTTATCCCAGGATTCTCTAAACATTTTGTGAACCTAATCAAGCTTCACAGCACTTTCTCCAAAATAAATTAAAAAATATGCAATTTAAAAAAACAAAAAAACAAAAAAACAAAAAACATTTTTAGCCTCACTTGATAGATGAATAAACTGAAGCACTGTAAAGTGAAGAAGCTTGTGAAAGAAAACTAGCTGGATATGTTTTACAGTCTTGAGTTATCTTGGACTTAGGATACCTGGATCCAAGTTTCTGCTCAGTATAGGTACCTAAACCAAATACTAAAAAATCAGTAATAGTTCTCATCATGTGTGCCAGGTACTCAACTTTTAAACAGTGAGCACTTCTATTGTTTCTGCAACATAATAAGTATTGTTTGCATTATGTCAGAACAGAAACAGTTTATTTCATGTTTAAACCTGAAATGCACAAGTGAGGTATTTTCTCCTGTGTACCACCTGTGAAGTCCCACATAGTAAGGCAATACTCCACAGAATTAAAGTCAAAAGAAAATGCAATTATATTCACCTGTTTCGTGCTAAAGTTTGTCCAGGTGAGGAGCTTTGCCTCTTTACTAATCTTGACTTAGCATGTAGGAGTTTTGTGTTCGTGCCTCTTCTTCCTCATGTCTTCAGAGAAAGCAAAGAACCCTCTTTATTGTAAAATGAAAAACTTATTTCCAGTGTATTCTGTTTTCATACTGGTGGACTCTTATAGTTTCTCTCTCTCACTGTAATCATAACTATGGTTACTCTCCAGGTAGTACTTATACAGAAACCCTTCAATTTAGATGCATAACTTGGTTACTATTCCAAGGCTCAGTCCTTTCTCTTTTGGGTTCTAGAATTCAATCTATGTCTTATTTCCTCATTCATGCAACAGCATTAATAATACTTTTCTAGTTCACAGTATGATACTTTAAAGATCATGAGAGATACAGATAGTAGAAAAAATAGGGCAGACAGTTAAGTCAGGATTTGTTTAGGATTCAACAAAGCACATGTAGACTCATAGTGATCAACTTTCAACTATTATCTTACTCTCCCCCTTTCTGCCAATGAAAATGAAAGGCTTATCTTTTTTCAACAAGAGGGTCAAGATCAGGGAATTATGAAGTGCTCAAGCTTAAGAAGCTACCACATGTCTGGATGTGCCTACAAAGTGCCATAAAAAAGTCTTGATACTGGGTTGACCTCAACATCAGCTTGCATGGTTAGCCTTTTAATCAGCTCCTTGACTCATTTCATAATCCAGACCCTGGCAGAAATACCACTCATCCTTTCCTGGCATGCCTCCTATAAACCGTTGAAATAGATAGTTCTGAAGAACTTGCATTGGATTTTATTTATGTTTCCATACTTAGAGTTATGCTTTCTCAAAGCTGGCCTCTTAACTGTAAGGAAAAAAAAAAAAAAAATCTATGTTTTTGCAGCACCTTTGCACAAAGGGCCCGTTAATGGCCTGCCAGCCTCCACACTGACAGTCTTATTTGCATAAGTAAAAAAGCAGGAAGTGAAAGGACACAAATGGGTGAATATAAATTAATGTTTGAAGGGCTGGGGAAAAAAAGCAATTTGAAAATTTTCAACCCCATTTTTCAAACAACCTTGCCTTATTTATATTACCATTTAATGTTAGCAGACAGAATGTACTAAATGCATAAGGAGCTACAAGCTTTACATTAACTATTTCTTGAAAGGTACGCACAGAGGGACATACAGCTAAGACTACTTCAGTTCAGCTCCTCCAGACACTGGCAGAGGGGAAAAGCCATTACTTACATGGCAGAAAACTGTTTTAACTGCAAAACTGTTATTTGATATTACTGGTAGCTGGAGATTCCAACACAAACTCACCAAGAAATAGAACTGTAATTCTATTACTGAAAATCCAGTTTGATTCTTGATTAGATAGCACAAATGTAGCTAAAAATAGTAAAGGCTAAGATGTCAGTATAAAGACTCCATGGTTTCTGAAGTGCAAACACGTACAATATACTATCTTTATGACAAACAATTACCATTACCGTGAAGGCTCTTTCTCACTCCCAGATTAAGCACAGCAGCTATGATGTTGAATGTACGCCATACATTATCTCAGAATACAGCTGCTTCAGGATCAGGTGCATCCAAACATTACCTCTACTTCTTCTGCTAAGAAGGCAGTGGCATTTTCTCCACCAAGTCAGTACATGTGCTGAAGGACTACATTAATTATGTCCATATACAACATCTATTGTGCTAGTGTATGCACTAGATGTTGGCACACAAATATTCTGCTGATATTACTACATTCTGGTATAGATTTATTATAAGCCTTAATCAAATACCCACTTATACTTCAGTATGAACAGGGCAGCTAGTTTTTGCATGATTTGAAGATGTTGGCAATACAATCAGATGAAAGAACAGCCGTGAAATGAGAACATACTTTTCATTATTTTCACTATTTTCATTTCTTTTTTTTTTTGGGTAGGAAGAATGTTACCTAAAATGTATTACTGGATTAAAAAAAAAAAAAAAAAAAAAAAAAAGTTATGCCACTGATAAGCAATTGGATGCTGTTTTATTCAGTCACAGTAACAACTCACAGGACCTTTTCGCACATAGATGAGTAAAGTCTTAAATTCTATTAATTTTGCTGTGAATTAATTCACAGTATGCCTGGTAATGACTCTGAAAAGTTGGGGAAAATATATTAACACCTGTAGAAACAGTTTCAGATTAGTTTTTAATTATACTTTTTTGATATGAACAAAAATGCTTTCTGTTAATTAGCATACCCTTGGCATCTTTCCTGTAGACAGATCTCAAAGTGTTACATAGGAATCAGTTCGTAAACAGAAGAAAGGCAGCCACAGCTAGGACAGAACACAAAAGATCTTCAAGTAATCACAGAAATTCCACTGCACAGAGCTGCCATTGCCTTTGACAAAGAAAGGATAAAGTCTTAAAGGAAAAAAAAAAAAAAAAAAAAAAAAAAAAAGAAGGAAGAAGAAGGAAAAGAGAGGCTACAAAATATTTTCATGCAGAAGCTAGGCAGACCTTTAACCTCAGGGAAATTAATATAAATTTTAGTAGGCACAGTAACCATTTAAGAAATTAATATTCTATCCATATGTCATGATTCCTGGTCTTGACAAAAAATTGCTGGACAAAAGATTTTAGAAAAGCCTTCCTATTTAACTTTCTTCCTTACCATTATAAACATCACCTTTACCACTAGACTAAAAAATGTGACCTTAAAAAGAATGGGGAAACATTTTATCTTGCAATAATGTATAGAGAAACAAAAATTGTATGTATACATGTGTGTGTGTGCATTCATACCTGGTGTACATGCAGGGACACTAACACTTTAAAAACAGAGTTGCAAACAGGAATTTTGACAGTTCTAGCAAAAATGCTGTTGTTCTATAACCTTTTGTCAGTTATACTTAGATCCAACTAATAAAAATAAATAAATAAATAGAATATAAAAAATAAACAACCAGAGAAACATAGAAAATAATTCTATTCCAGAGGCACAATAATTTTCCTGAAATCTCAAGGAGGTCTTTACTGAAGTGGAAAATTTTATCCAGCTTCATCGACAATTTTAGCCAAGGAAGAGATGAGGCAGAGCTCCTAGACAACTGCGTGACTTCCCATTTCAGTCACAGTCCTTCCCCTAGACACCTGCGAGAGCACAGAGAATTGGCTGCCCAGCACTGCGTACCCAGGAAACACAGCCTTTGAGAAAACTCACAAAAAGAAATCACCCACTAGGATTTCTTGAAAGTTCACTGTCTTACCTGAAGGTGATTTCAAGAAACAGTTTCAATTTCAGTCTACAGAGTTTCCCAACTGCTAACAATGACAGAAGTCTAAATGATGAACCAACATATACCATTAGTTTAAACACCCAGCTTTTCCTGACTTCTAGACCTGTGAACACTGGTTTACAGTATAAACTTTAAGCAGAAATGATAGTCAAGGAAAGAGGAACAGGTTTTGTAATTGTTTTCTAAAACTAAGCACCTTTAAAATACATAGTACTTTAGTCATCAATATAAAATACAACTTTTTATGTACTATTTCTTGCATCAGTTTCCTTACTACACTTTAGCTATCTACAGTATTGCAGTAGCTATCCTTACTTCATGAACAGATTCTCACATCAAGTAGTCTTCTCTGAGCTTTATAGTCTTCCTTTTTAGCTGTAGTTAAACCTGCTCTCAAAACACCTCCTTACCTCCCCTTTTGTTTGTTCAGTCTTTCTCTTGGCCAGCTAAGCAAACCTTCCCTATTAGACTTTCAGATTCCTACAGCATCAACTCCATCTCTCCTTTTTTTTGGAAGACTTTTACCCCTTACAACAGTAATTCTTTGCACCTAGGCTGGGTAAAAATAGTTGACATACAGCCATGCAATTGATGCACTTAGGAAGCAGCTCTTAAGTTGCTGACGATTTTCAATGGTTCTCCTATCTCCAGACAATGTAGCCTGTTCTCCGAATTCAAGATGTAAGGGGCAAGAATATGGCAAAATAATAATAGTGGATTTAACATATTGTCTCAGACAGAATTCAGACTGTTCACAGATTCCCAAGTCATGGCACAAATCCGTATCTCAATATAAAAATAGGATGATACAGACAAAATATTACTATAATTTTTTGTACTCCTGTTTTATATACCAAAAAAAAAAAAAAAAAAAAAAAAAAAAAAAAAGGCCAGGATAATTAATTTCAGACTTTTGAAAGCTATTGTGCTTACTATTAATATAAAGGCTACATGGCAGGTCTCATTTCTATTTTATTAAATTTCAAGTCTCTGAGAAGATAACAGCTGAGTTATATACCCTCCCCAGATGAGCTAGCTGGTGTTATAATGGAATCAAATATCACTCACTCCAGGAACACTAGCAGCGTCAGGTTTTCATGTGAACTATTTCTTCTAACAATACTGAGAAGATCAAGATTTTCTATAGTGAGCAGCAAAACTAAAGAGAAGAGAAGAGGTGGTAGAGTAAGAGGGTTAGAAATAGGAATAAATTACAAATTGCCATTCATTTGCTGGAGTACAAAACTCAGCTGACATCATATCAAGAAGATTATCAGGGGTTTATTTGTCTCAAATGGTATAAATGTAACATAAAAGCACATTTTACATATGCTTCTAAAGATACTGCAGCCGAATTGATCCCCTAGCAGCTGTGGTGCTTATGAGGATAAATCACAGGATGCCCAGTGAAGCCAGGATTTGAAATTTAGCTGGAACAGTTCAGAAAAGAACGCTGTAGTTTCCTCTGAGGTGTATTAATCTGCATGTGTAGCATAGGAAAAAAGGAGGGAGGGGGAATAATAATAATAATAATAAAAAAAAAAAGACAAAGAATAGACATAAAATCAAGGAAGAACGTTATAGAATTTAACTCCTAGGTGATGGATTTGGGGGCTAACCCAAACCATACAGACAATAGCTGATTTTCCCTCTATGTGCCACTGATAATAAACATGATAGAGGACTTTGATTAACAGTAGTGCTATACCATTGCAACTACAATTGAATACGAGGGTTTCATACAGATTTCTCACTGTATGATTAACATGGAAGCCGGAGAAAGTAGACTTATAATCTGACAAGACAGCTGGTAATAAGCACTCATAGATCATGTTCAACTAATTTGTCGCATGTGCTGGACAATCATATATGTGCATTTATAAAACAACACATAATTTTGAGAATGTCTAGAATTATCCTATAGCCATATATACTTTAAATATGATGTCTGATATGTCCCAGGTACATGTCAGACAAACACACGTAAAGCTGAAAAATAAGACAATAGTCATTGCTAACAGGCCTATTGAAGTCAAATTTATTAAGAATTAGAAAATATTGGAAAGTCCTGAGCTGAAAGATGCCATGAGAAAACAAACAGTCATTTTATATCAAATTCCCCCCAAAATGCTGAGCCTGCAGATTTTCAGTACTGGCATAAAATGGGGGTTGCTTTTACAAAAGATTGCACTATTTGCTTTCTCATTATGCAGGCAATCCTCTCTCAAGAACCACTGCCGTCTAGAAAGAGCAGGAGATTTTGAGCCTGTAAGCATGTCACTTTGTTCCAGCCCAGTGCTGAAAGTATATCTGAAGGTAAGACAGTAAATGTTGTACATACAGCCTTTAAGTACTTTCAAAGAATAAAAGGTTCTTTGCGAAAGTAAGGGATTATTTTGCTTGTTTGAAATGAACTGAGAAAGCTAATGACCGGTCCCGTTTAGAAAATGAGATGCTAACATCTGAGAGAAGCTTTGGATCATGTGAGTTCTAATGTTTCTGCTATATCATCCTTTTATGATTGAAGCACTACTGTTTGATGAAACATTTTCTTCTAAATGACTCTACAGAAAACATTAATGAAGCAGAAGACCTAGTGAGTTAAATTAACATTTTAAACTTGAAGAAGTTATCCTGATTAATCAAAACACAGAAAGCAGAATAGGTAGCACTAAATAATCTCGAATGACCCAATATTTAATGGTTGTTTATTTGATTGACTGTGAGGCAAAGAAATATTGGTAAAGTATTTCTTTGTTTATGCCCAGTTAATTAGCATTGTTGCAAACTTTAGTAACTCCTCCATTCCAAATACTAGCTGGCCCAACCTTCTGTATATCTAAAGGTAGAGTATTAACATTAAAATGCATTGTACCTGCCCTTTAGCAAAAACAAAACCAAACCACAGTAAATAAATGAAAATATGAATTAGCCTGACAGAATTATTTGCATTGCAGGGATCTAAATGTGATTTTCACATAGGTATGCACAGATGGTGATCATCTGAAAAGTAAGCTAAATTGGGAGAATTGTTATGAAATACAGTTTTTGTGAAACAAAAGACTGTAAAATGTTATTAATAGTCTTTATGTCACTGGATTCTTCCTTTGCCAATGCCATCTCTACAAAACCTCCCTTTTCAGTAGGAAATTTTGCATATAAATTTTCACAGCTACTACTGCAGACTAAGGCTTCCTTCTCTGAACATCATAGTTTGCTCCACTTGCTTTTTTTCTATAGACTTTAAAAGCCCAAATACTGTGCACTAAATACTGCAAGGAAACCACCTATCTGTAGGATTCTGTCAGAGTTTCTTTCCCTTCTCTTCTTTTTACATCTGCTCACTAAAAAGTAAAATTACTTTGATCTTCTCTGAAGAGACACTTTGATATATTACATACTTAAATTGCTCCCCATCAATGAATTCACTGTCAATCACATCAGCATCACTTTGCTGCTCTCCAAATGTCTTTTGGAAAAGAACAACAAAGAATTATATATGGTTTCTGTTCATTATTGTGCAACTACTCTTCTGAAAAACAGGAGATGAAGATTTTGAAATTTTGCTCAGGGAAGAATAGAATTGTTGTACGTACGGAAGGAGAGAGACAAAATTAAAAATATATATATTATATTGATTGAGCTGAAGATATAAGAGCTGTTGCATACTTCTGCAAACTTCTCAATCTCAACTATAGTAGGAAGCAAACAGCTGGTATTGAGGAAACATCTTTCCGTACTTATCTGAAAAAGAGTTGAGGAGTTTTCTTAATGATTGTGAAGTGTTAACTCACTGAAACTACTGATTTGGGAGGGGTGGTCTTGAGTAAGCTCTTATTTATCCAAAATTATTATAATAATTTAAAGCCTCTGTTAACAAAGTCTTTTGCTATGAAGCTAATATGTAAAAGTAAACATGGCACAATTTTAAAGTTCAAAGTTGAGGTAAAGAGTTAAAAAAGTTTCAGAAAACCAATTCTGAATTTCATTTGGATTTAATGGATAGAAAAAAAAAATAATAATTTTTACGTTTTGTCCCAATTTAAATATGAAACTATATTAACATCTTGGAGTTCTCATAAAATGGAATAAAAACATTATTTAAATGCATCTTGTTTGCCTGATATTGTAATGAACACCTGATTAAATTCATACACAGATTCTTGATAATAATTTTATTTCATTCTCTTAAAGTTGACTTGTTTATTTAATGCATGAAGTAGAATTTTAAATCCTTTTTTTAAACCAATCCTTATTTTGTAAGTACCTTGTATTGTATCTCACCCAAAGTACCTAATTTAAAGGCTGAAAATGCAAACATATACTTCAAGAGTAAACAGAGAATAATGTTTGCACACTGTAAACCCAATAAATTGTCACTTCAAAACCATGAATGAAAATACTCACTAAAGATAAATACATGAAATTAGTATTTATCTGCATATTTTTGCTCTACATTCCTAATTGCAAGTCTTGAGTGTTTTTTTATTTTCCTTTTTTATTTTTTATTTTTCCCAAGTGGGAGACTTAAGCTCACTTCTATGACTGCCACACTGAAACCAATAAATGCCCTAAGATTTTAATGTCTGAGAGGCTTCACAAAATACAGCATGACTGCTGCAAAGCAAAGCAGTGTCTTGAATAAAGTAGATATTGTGCAGCTTTATGTCCCTGAAGAAGGGAAAAGCAAGCAAAAGTGCATACAGTAAAAATAAATAAATAAATAAATAAATAAATAAATAATTGCGATGCAGTTGCTAAAGTATTTTCTTTCCTCACCTGGCAACACACACACACACACACCGGTAAATGTCACCCAGCACTGCCACCTACTGGTCCATCGTATACCTCACATTTCAGTATTTATAAACCTGGTGCTCTACAACCTTGACGTATGTGCAGTAAGATCATTTTTCACATTAAATGGGACGGAAATAAACGCTCTCCACATTTTAAGTAAAAAACTGAAATTAATAAATTGATGGTGAAATCCAAAAGCACTGCAGCCAAAACGATCACCATCCATCCAGACTGAAGCCCTCCACTCCACTACATCTACCCAGCCTGACAAATTGCTTTTTCCGCTTAAGTAACCTATTGACTTAATAGTTTGGAACATTCAGTTAACACTCGAGTCCTTCATTCAACTACCCGTTCCTCCCTAGTTATAAAATTGCCATTGTTAATTTCAAGATTACTTATTTGTCTGAGCAAACTATTTAAAAGTTAGGTCCACTGTCCACTTAGGATCATTCCAACTCTACTGAAGGCTAGATCTTCAGTTGGGGTACAGTATGAAAACTGGCTATACAGCTTTTGTCCCAGACAGCTGTTTTTTGTCTCACGCCTTAAACAACCATACTAGAGAGTCTTGGAGACACTTCTAAGTCAAGCCAACTGCTGCCCCTCAGATTTTAGAGTCCTGTGAAATCACAGGTAAAGGTGGATCCTGACAGTGTACATTGCATTTCAGTTGTAAAATAGCAGTAATCTATTGCTAGCACTTTTAGGTTGCCAGGCATGACCTTTGTCAAGAGCTTCACAGTTTCATACCTCCAAATTATATGGGTCTTTTCCCTTTGAGCAGAAAGAATTCTCGGGGGAAACTCAACTCTGATACACTAATCAGACTGGAAACTTTGAGCACTTAAACTATCCAATTGTACAAGCACAAGACTTTGCACTTTGCAAGCAGCTGTTACTGTTTGTATATGCAAATTCCAAGTAAGAGGCTCACAAGCACAATTATTAACTCCTTTGTCTACTGGGATGAGTGGGTCCTAGGAGAAGACTTGAAGAGAGAAAGATGTTCTGAGAGTGGGATAGCTTCTATGACACTTCTCTGACAGTTTTTCACGTCTTTATGGCACCTGAAAGTAAATTTCTTCTATATCATAGTGCTTTCTTTCAAGTAGGCCCTTAGTATTGGGCTCACATAGTTACTGTTTTAATTTGTACAAATAAAACAGAGAGACTATTTTTGGTCTTCATCCAGAAGAATTAATATCGTGGAAACTTCCTTCATCAGCTTATGAGTTCACATATACTGATAAGCCATTCCTACACTGTAAATCAGAAGGTTCTTCACAAAAGTGACTATCCTTCAGAGATTTCCATTTACTGATACTCTGCTATGAGGGTATTTTTGCTGTGTATTTTGTTGTTGTTGTTTTCCCCTGTGAACTGCTCTTTTATAAATGTAGGAGGTGTCTGGCTTCTTCTTAAAATCTCTTAAATGCTCTTTTTGTGTATTTTACCAGGAATGTACTTAGCTTTTGAATACAAGTTTATCAACACATACAGTAGTGAAATAACCCGTAAAGAAAACACTAGGAGGACTTAATCCTTTCTTCAAAATACATACATATATATATTTTTTATTGGTTTTGTTATTGTTGCTTGTTTATTTTGTTTTTGTTTTTGATTTTTGTTAAAGGAAGTCCCTGGTTTACAGCAACACCAGCAATAAAATCACGTTATGATTGTTTCAACTGTGTCTTTGACAATTGATATGTCTTCATATTTTGGAATGTATTCCCCTAACTTCTTTACTTAAAAATTCTTTCAGCTATCTCTGTACTTAATCTGGAAGAACAGATTTTGCACTATATGTAGACAAAGGATTTTTTTAAAATTAGATTTCTTAACAGCTTTATTGCCCAAAATATCAATTTCATCATGGACTAAAATGAACCTTCATCAGATCTACCCTGTCCTTCGTCACATACATACATACACATACACAACTTTTCCTTATGGCAGTATAGTACACATGCATATATGTTATATGCAGGATCCAGATGACCTACCTGTGACTATGAAGGAAAAACACATAATTTCTTTCCACTGAGGCAAAACTAAATTTGCCCATTGTATGCCCAACATATTTGTCCAATATATGTCAAGTTAAGCAATAAATACTTATAAATATGTGCAGCATTTCTGTGTGTAAGATGACACAACAGATACATTTGCTATGGAAGCTAACATGTGACAGAAGCAAAGACAAAATCTATAACTTATTTCTTGTGCAATTGCCTTATTTTTCAGAAGAGGAGCAGTAAGGTGAGACAGATTTTTCTTCTTTCTTTTCTCTAACACAACAGCTTTATTCTATGAAAAAGGTACGAATGTCCTCTTTTTGAGACCTTGTATAGTAGGACACTGATAAAGAGGCAAATAATAACAATCTTGTCTACAAGGTATATTTTTGTAGCTCAACATAGCCTGTAAGTTGCTGTATCTATTGCAGTTTCATCACCAAACAAATTAAATATTTAAACGTTTAAGGAACATAGCTGTTAGCTGACTGAGGTCCAAATTCATTTAAAAAAAAAAAAAAAAAAACGTGTTCTCGCCAAAATGAAGCCTTTATTTCCACATGTTTAAAAACAGAACTTTGTAAAACTATTTTTATCTTTCCAAAATAAAATTTGATTTAAAGTCAATTTGATTTTTGTCTTGAAGCAACATTCATGTTCTAAACATGACTTGTGTTTTTAAATGGTCAAATCATCCTGGCACAAAACCATGCTTTTTGGATTGAATGAAATGTTTATTTATTTTTGTTTGTTTTGTTTATATATATTTTTGGTAGTATTTTATTTAGCCAGGTCCTCCTTGAAAACACGGTCTATTTTTGTTCTTCCTGGAAACATATTTTGGAAATATATTTTTGTTTTGTTTTGTTTTGTTTTTCAGTGAAAGCTTCAGGACAGGACAATTTGTTACTTGTCTGCACCTATCTGGCATGACTCTGTGTTGTTTATTTATGTACCTGTTAACTTTTATGATGGGTTTATGTCAATGTAGCAATAACAGAAGGATCCTAGCCTCAGGCTTAGGAACTGGAACTCCTTTGTTCTCCTTGTCTTATTTACTGTGTTCACCATTCTATCCTGTGTTTTTCACCTCAGCCTATTCATATGTCTGTGTAAAGAGGATCAAAATCATTTTCCATGTTTTAAGCAAAGATAAGACTCCTATTTATCAATGCCCATTATTAAAGTACAATGACAGCATATATTCAGAGAACTTCTCCCTGTCTATCAATACTTTGCACACAGGTTTGTGGCTATGGATTTTGGCACAGCCTACCCCTTTGAAACAAACAAAAATTGTCTCTATAGTGCTTACTCTGACTAGCGATCTGATTTAATAGCTGCATCCACCACAGCTTTAACATTTCCATGATTTTTATACGATTGTTTATTTTGGAGGAAAAGGGTAGGAAGTAGGAAGGTATGACTGGAAGGACTACCTAGATCGTGGCATAAAATCTCATCAAGAACAGAATACCCTGATATCAATGTTCAGTTTAGAAGTTACCATACCTTCTAACACTATCAATACCGCTATTAATTACCATTGTGAATACCATTATGACCCAGAGCAAAAACAAAATTCCACAACTATACTATGCCACAGAAGCAGAATAGAAGAGATCAAAGATAATTGTAATACCATAGTATCCTATATAGCAAGGAATTCCTTAAATACAATTTCCAGATCACCCTACAAAATCAAGAAAGAAAATAAAGACAAAATAAAAAGATATAAAGTGACTGGCACTAACTTCAGCTGAAGAGAATAAATTTCCTTCTGATCTTTAGCCAACATGTGAGTTGGCTATATCAACAAAATAGTTCAGAGAATTTAATTCCACTGTAATTTGCTGCCATGCTTTCTCCCCTTGGTTTTCATTCTAGTAATTTAAAAACTGAATTCTGCAATGGGAGAAGAGAAAGCAGAGGAGAAAAGTACTCTGGCCTCAGAAAATGGCTAGAAAAGCTTTGAAGTTTGTGACCTACACAAAGAAGTGCAAGTTTAAGGCTGCCAAGACTTCTTTAAACAAAATTTAGATTTACTGGAACATAAGATACCAATATATTAATGCTCATACTTCTTATACCAGGAAATCTTGGTATTGAGATAACCCATTGAGATAACCAATTGAGATAACCCATACCTTATTTCAAGCTCCACCTTAAAACTAGTTAGATTAATCAGCTTCACCATACTGAGAAATCATTTTTAGAACCTCACATCACATCTTATTGCAGATCTCCTTCAAATCTACTCACGACCATTTAATAATAATTAGTATGGCTTGTATCTCATCCTTTAATTGAACTAGTTTTTCTCCTTCTTCCAAGTACTTATATAAATCTCTGAATTTCAGCTGGACTACACTACACAGGCCATGTCCTCTCATGTCTGTCTAAAATGCACTATAGCTTACCCTTCTCTGAGCATGCTCAAAATCATCTTTCTTCTTATAACAGTATTTCATATGCACACTACATATCACTTATTAAACAATGGTATTAACATTCCTCTCATGCTGCTAATAATGAGAGGCTTTGAGAATCTCCTTTGTCAGCAGGCAAACATTTCTCTGACTACTATGCCCAGATTCCCTCCTTCTCCCACCACCTCTTCCTGGCATGCTCCTAGGTAAGCCCCTCTACTAAGTTCCTCGTAGGGGTCCCCTTATGCCTGACTTTATTACTGGGTTTCAGTTTAGAGCAATTTTTTCACCCCCTGGCTTTCCCTGTTGAATGATATATTCCTTCTACGCCTATTGATAGCTCTCACTCTTTTGAATACAGTCTTGTCTATGAAAACATTTATCTTATTTTAAAAGATATTGTCATATTTTTGTCTCCAGCTCTGAATCAGAAAAATGTGCAAGCTATATGTTTTACTGTTATTTATCTGAACTGTAATAACAAATTATTACCTCAATATTATTATGACTACCTGTCCACCTCTATATATTCATTTACATATTTTAAAATATTTTATCAAAAAAAAAACAAACAAGCAAACAAAAAAACTCACCACAGCAACAAATATGATCCTTCTAACTTGAAGGTGAAAGTATCTCTTTAACAACTTCCCAGAGAACAATTTCACAGTGCCTTTAAATGCTATTTTTAAATGAAAGTAATGGTGAGGAAAGTATGTTTAAAATGTGTTAGAAATTTAAACAAACAAAAATAAAATGCAAATACTTTATTGTCTAAATATTGAAAATATTGTTTTCATGTTATTCTGATAGCAATGCTTTTTTATCATTTTAATATTTGGAAGATATTTGACAATTATAACACTACTCTATATCATTTACAGAACATTAAATCACTCAAAAATTAGAAATGCCAATAATCTTTTTCATAAAATTTCCAATTAAAAAAATAAATAAAAACAACATGTCTATGGAAAATGCTGAAACAAAAATAAAATGTCAAAAGCAACAGTTCCTTTCAAAAGCATTATTGGGATTAGTGACCCTTTTCAATGAGAAAAAAAAAATCCTTTCAAAAGCAATCAGCTTCACAAACTATTTAACGGAAATACATATAGAAGCACGTGAACTAATCAATCAGCCTGAGTGAACAGAAAAATGACATGCTACATGATTTTGACACAGATGACATCGCTTCATGAACAAAGTAACTCTATATGCGTAACCCAGCAGAAGACAATGGATGGACTGGCTGCTCTTTAGTCTGGTAAATGTCCAAACAAAGAACATATTCCTTTGACATTTGTTGAAGAGTCATTGTTAGCAGGTTCTTCAGTCAGAAATACCCCCACACAAGAACCAAATTACCCCAGCTGTTTTATGCACAATCTGAAAAACCTATGGTTATTTTGTACCAGACTCCCAGTGCACATCACATCCTTCTCTGACAAATCAGGTTCATAATAAATAATTTTTTATTACTCTCAGGAGTTTTACCAAATGGGTATGATGTTTGAATCAAAGTGGGGTGCTGAATAAGTGCCAAGGAAGGCAGAAAAAGAGCTACTTTATCATTTCAGCATTTCAGCCTTCTATTATGATTGCATTGGCACTCTTCCTAATGTATAAGTGAATTTAATTTGCAGCAATGCTTTAAGGAAGGTGTGCTGTATGAACCTTGAATTTTAATGGAAAACATTCTGGATAATTTTCAACACAGTATATGGAATTTAGTGAAGTTCATACACTTGGCTGCCTCTAAATCTGAAAATGCAACAGATCTGCATGAAGAGTTGAGCAATTCAGAAAATGAATGACCCTCCTGTGGACATCAGAAGTCCTAGCGAGTTAGTGACTTCAGGTATAAAAGCTGTTTAAATCTGCAACAGATCTGTACCTTTTCTTTTAAAAATCACCTAATGCCCATGCTTCAGAGAAGAAATATGGAATAAATACAAGGTTCTTCCAAATTCCCTTACTTTATTCACTGTATTCCAATATACTAATAATTGGAATACCAAGTCATGTGGCCAATGGCTTAACTCTCATTTGTCTCTGTGAGTCTGTCTGTAGGACCTGTTTTACTTTTGGCCTTTCTCAGGTTGATTAGAAGGGTCTGGAGGGTTAAGAGAAAATCAGCACTTCCAAAATTACAATACACTTGCATGGTTGTAATCACTCATTTCACAATCTCCATACTTTTCTTTCTCTCCCTCTGCTCCCATCACATTTTTCTTCACCTTGGCTACCAGACTCCCTTGCTCCTCCCTTAAATGCTGTCACTGATGTTACAAGATATATGATAGGCCTGTGAGGCAGAAAATACCACCACTTAAAATGTATAGAGGACCAGTCTTTCTATTCTGACATTCTAGTTCACCTCACCCTAAAGACACTAAAAACTATTAACAAGGCAATAACAGTAATAACAGACAATTTGCAGCATACTATAGTTACATAAACCTAAATCTAGTAGGCTTCTCTAATTAAATGATTTCACCATGACCCAAAGCAGATCAACTTTCCTATTGTTTCAGTATCACATTGCCCTGTCAGCAGTCTTTTGCAATGCACGTGCCTTTCAAGCTCCCACACTTGCTGTTTTGCAAAATGTAATTGTCTCCACAGTTTTCATTGGGCTGTAACATTTAGGAAATCCATCTTAACAGCAGGCCATGTGAAAGTATCACTGGGATCTCAGACTAGAGTCCTAACTCCAGGGATGGATCATCAATGGAGTAACTTGTTGCTTCACTCTTAGCTCCCAAGTCAAAGATTTTCACTAGCAGCCCATCCAAACAGAACTACTTGCATAAGAGGGTTACATCCCTTCTGTAATTAATTTTATCCTAAACAAAATTCACTCCTGAAAGATAAATCAGCTTGCATAACAGATAATGGCTATGATGTTTAAGCTGCCTTCTGGCCTGTTAAGATCCGGCCTGATGGATCAGCCTTATCATTTCACAGGCACATCTTTAAATATTTCAGCAGCAAAGAAAAAAAAAAAGTGTTTTTTTTCTTCTTCATGGAAGAACCAGCATTTTAAGAAAAAGAGCCACCAAGTAAAGGATGGTGCTGAAATATGTTTATATGTCTGTTTTTAAAGGAAAGGAAATGATAGGTTATCAACTTGGATATGCCACGCTTCATCTGATCATTGCTAGATGTGAGCGATGAAAGCAGAGTTAATGTTCCATAGTGAAAGCAGAAGTGACAGTAATGCCCAGGAATGGACTTCAGCACAAAGAACTCACTGGAAAAGCTCAAATGTCAAGTGCAACAGAAGTTTACATTACTTCAGGTTTTTTACTTTTGCCCCATGTTTCCTCTTTTTGCATCCATCCATACATACACAGTAATACAATTTACAATCTGGTTTTAGCCTAGCACTTCATTTTCAGTGATAATCTCTGCAGTGAATCAGTAGGATTCACAATGTGTGTGAAAAATCCTTGAAGCTGGAGAAAATAATTGCTATTCTGTCACCTTCATGGGCAATGTGTGCCTCGAGGATGGATAGATAATAGCACAGGCAAAATTCAATTGGACCTGACATTTGTTAGTGTTACTTTCCTGAACTAGAGAGGGGATAAGTTCCAAAATAGTTTTTTAGCCTTTGTCTACTCCCTACTGGAAGGGAATTGGTATTTAAAGCTTCACTGGATCCCTGCAACAGAGATCTTACTCAGTTTCCCCCAAACATTTCACAAGCATTACTCAGCCCCTTCCACCAATCCTCATGCCTTGTGTTTCTTTACCAGATGCATCAACATATTTTCAAAAACTGGAAATTCTATAGAACTTGGTGGATCGTAACACAGAAAATGTAACAGGAAGCAAACATGTTTGCAGAATAAAACTGCAACAACAACAAAACACATACACACAACAATAAAAACAACAAACAAACAAAAACAAAAATCCACCACAGGATTCTCTATAAGCTGAATTATATCTGTGTACCATGCACAACAGTGTTACTTTAGCTACCTTGGGGGGCTTGCAGATTATACGGTAGTGATAATTTAATCCATTGTTTATAAATGCCTCTGACCTATTAGAAACCATGGGCCTGGTTTTCAGAGATCCTGAGCCTGTCTCTTCCAGTTTACCTGGTGATGTGTGTGCTTTGTCAGCTCTCCTGGAAATCAAAACCCAGTAACTTTACATGAATTTAATGGCCAGATTCTCAACCTTCAATGGAGCTACATTGATTTATATCAGTTGAGACACTGCCTCTCATGCTGTGTTTCTTAGTACCACAATTTATCTGCTTAAAATAAATAAATAAATAAAATAAAAAGTAGACAATAAGAAAAAAAATATTATTCCCAAGCTATTTCTTTGTCCAAACCTTTATAAATGTGGTGAGAAACAAAGCAAAAAGAGTATTACTATTTTGTACAGTATCTTCTGGCAAGGAGTTATTTGCAAAACTCAAACTGTATATGTGCAGCATGTGTAAATCATTCTTTCCTTTTATAGACAAGAACCAAAGCAAAAAGGACTGCTTTCTGACAGATTTCACGACCAATGACTATGAAGTGACTGTTAAGTCATGTATTTATATTGGAATACAACGCATAAAATCACTTGTCCTGAAATTTGGCTATACTTATCACTGGGAAATAAATAAAAATAATATACTGTGGAAAACAAATGTTTCATAAACGAGTTAGTGGAGGAACAAGTTGCTAAATCTTCTACCTATCGGAGACTCTCTGTGATACGTGGCACAAGTGGCATCTTACTGACCTTAGTTGGGTATGCACATCTATATAAAGGCCATCTAAACAGTTGAACTATTGTTCCTAGGGTAAAAAAAAAAACAGAGGTAGTTCCTTCACTTGCTCCCAAATGTAAGGAGTGGATGGGACCAGAAACACCTCCCTTTCCTAGGAAAGGAAGTGGAAAGAGCATTGCTTTTGCCTAAAGCTTGGCCATTAACTCGGGTATAATTAACTGACTGATGCACCGCACCACCTCATACTCTGGAAGAAACTGTTTGGTGGACACACAGAGGGGCTTCTAGGCAATAGTAATTCCCTAGATGTATGTTTGTGAGGACCGAGTAGGTGCTGTTGACACTGATACTTGGGTCATGTGGGATCTAGTCCGCCATAGTCTGCAGGGGAATGAGAGTGGGAGCCTCTGCCTTGTTCCACTCCAGTCCTTGCCACTCAGTGCTCTGATGTGTACAGCACATGTCCTGTCAAGATCAGAAGGCCTGACCACTGTTGTAAAATAAACTGCTGGAAAAATCAATGCTGGTATTTGCTGCTTTCAGTCACAGGACTGAAACTCCTTTTCATCCTCTCCTGAAACTAGTGCTGCTGCCTTCTTTGTATGCCTTTGGCAGGCTGCCACTGCTAACTCCTTACCTCCTGGCTTCCAAGTGCAGCCAACCTGATTGGACACAAGCTGACTGTATGACATTCAAAGTCTTTATGCTGAACTCAGTTCCTTCATTGAGGCATGTTGACTGACAGTGAATAGAATCAACTAAACCAGTCATACAGTGTCACATAATTCATTATTGAAGTCCACGATACTACGATACTTAAATACCTTTTCAATGCCATTGTTCATGTAAATCTTTGTAGCAAGGCTTGACTATACTTAGCTTTTTTTTTTTTTTTTTTTTTTTTTTTTTTTTTTTGAGTTGCTTAGATTATTGGTACTTCCTAGCTTTATGTTTTGGCCTATGAATATTTGAGAATAACATAGCATGATGTGGAAACAATGAAGATTGTCCTTTGAATATCTACAGAAGTTCTTCAGTACCCAATAATAAGGTGACATGATTGAATGACTGCAAGAGACTATTAGGGCATGCAATTTTGATGGAATGTACTTTGATCTCAAACCGATAGTTTGGGAAATTCCCCACAGTTTCACAAGACACACTATTTTATACAGATGTGATCACATACAAAAGCCACTCTTCCACTTTTAAGAATTTTCTAACTCTTCAAAAGGAAGACTTTGTATTCCAGAAATACAGAGTTTCAGTTGTTCAGTTGGAGGTTGGAATTCTTAGTCTCTCTTAGTTCAGATTTATTGTACTGACTGTAAATAAGACAGATGTAGACACAAAATCCTGTCAAAGCTGTGGCAGAAAAAGCTGTTTCTTCTGCACTACAGAATACGAGCGTGCTTGTGTAGTGGCTTAAGGTTAGTTTTCACTGGTTGGACATACGCTTACTCTACTAGGTCAATTCTCCACTGGCATACAGGAGATGTGTGTGGCAAAGAAACATGGAGCTGCCTTGTACGCAGAATGTTTTTAGACTGGGTGCCTATGCTTCACTGAGCAAAAAGAGAAAATGTAAAGTTTTATTCCTTCCCTCATTTATACTCCTGATCAGCAGAGTAATTATCAGTATTTCAAGTCTCTAGAACTCTTTCCCCTTAACTATAAAGGAAGGTAATGCAAAATTAGAAGAATTCCATGCCTGACCATCCAACTCTTTGAATTCCTCATCTTTTCTTTGCTAGACCTATTTCTCTCATTCATCCAGGTCTTCCTGGATGACAGCCCTCAACTTTCAGAGATACCTGACTCACCTTTCTGACAGACACACTCTGTATATCCAGCTGCTCTAAAAATAGCTACTGGTTGTTACTAATTTCAGTTTACAGTGACCACTCTTCCCATTAGCTTCTAAAATTATCTTCTAACAGCACAACTAACCAGAAGCTAGACATCAAAATCCTTTCGCTTTTTCACTGTGAAGGTCCTATACCTGTTATCATCCACCACCAATATCCTAACATCACTTATTCAGCACTGAGCTTTTAGCCATGTCCAGACTCTCTTCATTTTCCCATTTACTCTGAATTCACTCCCCTACAGTGCATGTTTATATTCAGAAGCATTTAAATTGGCTGAATCCACAATCCACTCAGCTAATTTCTGTCAGGTACCACCTATGTAATTTACCTTGCACAGCCATAAAATGAAATGACTATGCTTTAACTACTTAAATGAAAAACAAACAAAAAAAAATCCACAAGCAATAAAGTATATTTTTAGTACAGTTACTTCACTCTTCTATAAATAGAAAGGTGTTTGGTTTCTTGTTTTTTGCTGTTGTTGTGTGTTTTTTTTTTTTTTTTTTTTTTCTTAAGCTATATGGAGTTATAAAACTACTCATCAAAGGGTTTAACAATTGTGCTTCTATGTTAAAGACTTCAGAACTAAATTCATCTCAGAAATGGCTTAACCCATTTTGTTCTGCAAAGATATCAATTTTATCAACTTGAGTCTACAGTCTTGGAAAGATATCTATTCTAAGCACGGATATACATATAGCCATGTGAGTCTTACCAGTTGGTCTTTAGTGCTGTTTCTGTTGATGATTCATTTATTCTGTAGGTAGAAATAAGTATAGCTAATGAGATCACAGAAACCTTCTGACAGCTTTGATGTGAATACAATCCCTATATTAAGAGCAGTGTGTGGAGGAGTAAGGAGGGGGGATGTTCTCACTTGTTATTTGAAAAAAGTTTGGTGGATCTCAGCACAGTGCATAGCACACTGATGTTCAAAAAAATCACTGTCAACAGTCAATTTAAAACTGGCACCATTTTTGGCAATACTAGCAAAAAATAATGATTAAATGGGCACTGTAAGATTAGAACAGGCCTGCAATGCATTTGCTGAAGGAAAAGTGTCCTGGGAAACTTACTGTCAATCCCATCTGTGTAATGAAACCGTGGTCAATCCAACATTTTCAATTACAAGTAATTTTAGTTTTATAAATGTATGGTGTAAATTTTCAGATGTCTTAAATCTGTAATGCCCTATTGACTTCAAGAAAACTAAACTAGTTCTTATAAGCTGAAACCTCACCTCTAATTTTTCAAAACTTCTCATGACATTTCTTAAAAAATAATTGTACTTAACTACCACCTTATTTTTTTTATTTGTTCCTCTATAGCTAGGCTAATTATTTATTGTCTTTACCTCCGAGCAGTCAATAGTAAAGATTCAAATGAGCAAACCAGGATGGAAGTGGGTACTGAGTTTTGCTTTGGTGACCTGCAGTGGTATATATTTCACCTAAATTTAGCAATTTATGTCAGACAGCTAGTCTAAACTAGAAACCTAGGCAGCTTTAATGCTTATTTGACAAGAACAGGTACTTTTGCACAAAGCTATTCAGTCCATCAAAGCCACTTTCTCTCTCCAAACCACAGAGAGCTCAGGTGGTAGAGCTATCATGGGGTGGGTACTGCTGAGCAATATCCACTTCTGTGGAAGGAGCTGTGAAGCTAATATCAGAGGGGTGCTCAGCAGCCCAGTTGCACTTCGAGGCTGACCACATCAGCTAACGGAACTGAGAACCCCTAAAAAGCTGTTATCATCCTCCAACTATGAACTACTTTGTTAATATCAGTTTTCTGAGGCAGTATACATCTTGTAGCTCTTGGCCCCATGAGGATTTTGGCACCAAAAACTTGTGATTCCTGCTACAGAGTGAGGTTTTCAAAGTGTTCCATTTTATGCGACCACCATCTACCACCAGAAAATTATAGAGCAGAATTACTGTGATGTGAGGCATGTGATGGAAGTTCCTTCTTATATCTGAAGGCAAAGGGAAGATAAAAGTATATATATTAAAAAGTAATAATAATAAAAAGTATTATTCAGTTCTATTCTCAACAATCTTCAAAATATTAACAAAAAAAGTAGCAATAAAGCAAAAAATTTCATGCAATGCAAACCTTTTATAAGGAAAGGGGACAAATGACTTTTTCTTATGTTCAGAACCTAGGAGCTTTTGAAATCTTTTTTTTTTTTTTTTTTTTTTTTTTCCTATATATACACAGAAACAATAAGTCAAAAATACTTTACATCAGCAGACTGAAGCTCAGAGGAAGAAAACTTCTAACGTCTCTCTGAAATGATGAAAATGGGAATAGGACTGAAGACACCTTCAGCAAATAAAGCAGACAGACTGAACAGCTCCAGACAAGATGCTACTAACACTCGTCTCCCTCTTCCATACATTTGGATCCACATTGACAGCATGATATCTAAAAGCCATTACCACAGTCTACACCATGACAAAACTTCCAGTTTTTTTTTCTTTGTTTTCTTTTCTTTTCCCTCTATGCTTTGGCTTTTCCTTTAGAGCAATCCAAATCTGCATTATTGTAATAATTTCACTGTCAGTGAATTGCATAAAAATTCAGTGAAAATTGACAAAGTTTGGCCTTGGTTGAAGATCTGACCTGCATTTATGAAACAAAGGAAAAAAAAAAAAAAAAAAAAACTTTTATGGAAATCTAATGGTGGTCTTAAATCTTGCATTCATGTGACTTGTAAAGATGTTAACAGCATTTAGGAAGTACAGGTTGTTCATTAAGCAAAATCTATGGGTTCCATAAAGTGAATCCTTAATTTACACACACACATTTTTTTCCTTTTTTTTTTTTTTTTTTTTTTCCTACAATTTTCACATTTACATTTCTAATGTATGGGAGTATGCAAATGCAAAAGCTGGCAGAGACTGTTCCTTTCTTCCTCCTGATCATAGCTCCTTGTTTCCTTGTTACTATGACAGGTGCATGCACTCCCCCCCCCAGTGCACTCAATTTCACACTGAGTGCTTGTTTCCTTGTATCAGTGGGGGCTAGAGAATTGAAGGCATTTTAATTCAGTAAGAAGGCAGTTCCTCAAAGCACTAAAATGATTATAAAGAAAGAATACTGACTTCCCTCCTCCTGAAGAACTACAGGAAGATGCTTGTTTGTCTAATCTGCTGGATTAAGTCCTGCAGTGAATCTCTACTGCAAGGAAGTATGTTGCTAATTCACCAAACTCTTTTTCAACAATGAACTAAGGTGCCTGTGTTAAGCTCTTATTCTGCATTTTTCCTGCTTTGCCTAGTTTAGCTCAAGGTGATCATGCTTTAGCCACTCTCAAAACTTCAAAGAACCCAGTGAAACAAGATGTGGGTAGTCAGAGAATCACCTCCTTACCTGTCCCAGTTTAAACCATTACATGGATCAATGAGGCTAACCAACAGGATAGGATGAGTGACAGGATCCTAAGGATCCTATCAACATAGTCCTTGGCATCAGCAGGCCTGGTTTCAAGTTAGACACAACTTGAAGTTAGCGTCTTATGAAACTCAACAATTCCAAAACCATTCTTCCTCTCGTCCTCTTCCCTCAAGACTATAGATCTAACAAAATATACTTTTACATTCATTCTTTTTTCAGAACACTTTAGCTTCTTCTCTAGTTACTGGTTATCTACCCAGGAAGTCTTATTACAATTTTATAACAATAGGTTACACAAAATAAAAACCTTTTTGTTCCTGATTCTTGACAGGGTGAGATGAAATATCCAGGCTTGGGAAACTGCACTGGTGGAGTGCACAGGGATTATAATGGGCGTTTTTGGTAAGGTGGTAGATGGACTTAGGGCATCTCTTTAATGCAGGCCTCATTTCATGTAACATAAATGAGCATTCAGATCTCTATACATAAACATTGCAAGGTTTGTAGCAGAAGCTGTGAAACTGAAGTGCCTTCACATGACGAAGGGCGGTTGTGTTGGAAATGTTTTTCCTTGCTGTCCTTCAGCTCTGCTAACGTGTGCTAACGTGTCTTCCCCTAAAAACAACAACATACAAACCTACCAATTCTTTGAGCTCTCTGTGAATCTAACAAATACACATTGTAATGATACAGACTCATTAACATAACATCGTATTTCCAATAGCATCCTAGTACTTACTCCAAGCCTAACAACTGCTCTTCTCCTGACTAACTGAAAGACAGACTTAACTGTTAGAAAGTAGCAAGCTCTAGGCAGGGCTTCCACAAATTAATGTTTCCTAGTATAATATACTATATTCTAAAGAGAAGAATTCACAAAAAACAAACAAACAAACAAACAAACAAAACACATTTCATTCACACATAAACAGGGAAATATTAACAAGCCAGAGACATTTCTTTAAAATATGCATTCATACTCAAGTAACCAGCCGATACCAAAAGGAAGTTTTCTTTCATGGACAATATGAGTTTCACAACTCATATCTGCTTGATCGGGGGAAATGCATGCCAGTCAAGAGTGGGACTGTGTCCTCATACTTTCTTTACAAACCGTATACATCTGGTGTGAAGGACAGGGGACAACAAGAACAAGGAGATGGAATCTATATTATTAAAAGTGAGTGAATACACTGCTGCATTTCACAAAAACACAGTTAAATGACTTTCCCCCATTCTTCTCTCCTCCTTGTTATTTTGCTTTTTGATTGTTCAGTTGCATCAAGTTTGCATTTTACTAGAACTATAAGCTTGTGTAATCACTGGACTAATCTTATGAGTGATTTTCCCTGTCATATTGGCAGGATTCCAGAAAAAGCATTACAGTAAACATTATGGGTTTCGTTTATCTTTTTTTTTTTTTTTTTCTTGCAAACTTACACACAAAGCTAGACTTCGTATAACCCAAAGCTATAAGGTTCCAAACATCTGAGAATTTCCTGTTAATGCAATTGCTGAAGAATTATAGATTGATTTAACACTATCAACTATTGCTGATATAATACAATTGCTAATACTCCTAACTATACTGAGTAGAAGTAACTTTCATTTGCCAAGGAATGGGAGAAATCAGATTAACAGTAATACTAAAGTATAATAGAGCACAGTATTTTGATACTAAAGGAGATAAAGATGATACTCTTACGGTTTCACAAATAATCTGATGACATTGCTAAAACATAAAAAGCATAGTGGATTAAAATCTTACCTCCAGAAAAAGAACAAAGAGATTACTGAATAATAGAAATATTTCCATAAAGTTAGAAAACAATAAGTTTACAGACATACAGAACTCACTGAATTTAAACCGGTAATTTCATAGAATCATAGAACAGTTAAAGAGAGAAAGAGAGAGAGATGAGATTAAAAAGATTAATAATGATGAGATTTAGAAGAATAGAATCATAGACGTCCCCGCCATGGGCAGGGAAATCTCCCACAAGACCAGGTTGTCCAAAGCACCATCCAACCTAGCCTTGAACACCTCCTGGGATGGAGCATCCACAGCTTCTCTGGTCAACATTTTGCAGTGCCTCACCACGTTGACTACAGAATTTCTTCCTTAAATCTAATCTTAATCTCTTTCAGTTTAAAACCATTACCCCTTTTCCTGTCACTACATACCCAAGAAAAAGTCCCTCCCCAGTTTTCCTGTATGCTCCCTTTAGGTACTGGAATGCTCTATAAAGTCTCCTTCAAGCCTTCTCTTCTCCAGGCTGAACAACCCCAACTGCCCTGGCCCGTCTTCATAGAAGAGGTGATCCAGCCCTCTGATCATCCTTGTGATCCTCCTCTGGACTTGTTCCAACACATAGTTTGTTATTTTGTTATCAATATTCTATTTATGTTATCTGTCTACTGAAAAGCTGTAATTTTCATGTGTGCTGATTACGACAATGGCAGATAGAAAGTACTTTTATAAAAAATATTGAAAATTAATTCACTGTCCATCTTTTTTATTATCTTAAGATGTTCTTTATGTGTACTAAGACTCAGTAAATGGTAAGCGAGTCTAAATATGCACTCAGAATCAACTGGGTAGATTTGTTCCAAGTGTCCATACAATGTTTTCTACATTGTCACACTGCATCTTGTATTATTACTGCAATATCTTGGAGGGAAATTGTAATGCACTGCCATAGCTCTCAGCTTTGAAGATCCCATGGAGGTCATAGCTAACCCAAAACTGTGGGAGGCAGCAAGGTAATTCCTGCTCAGCACATTTCAGTAATATCACTTGATGGATCTCACTAAAATTAATCATAAAGCCTGGTTTGAATGAATTGGTGAGTTACACTGAAATATCAACAAACTGTATAGATAGATTCAGTTTTGAAAGGGAAGTATCAATAAGATTATCTATCATGGCACCATCAAATTCCCCAAACTAAGGCAGTCTGCACAGTGTCTATTAAAATTAAAAGCAAAAAAACCTTAATCAGAAACAATAAAAAATAATACTGACTCTAATTCTGATGACAACCAAGGTAACAAGTTGTTCCCATGGTGCAGAATGTCCACGAGAGATGCATGTAAAACGTGCTAGCCTTTTACAAATACAGGCTAACTGAATGGTAAATACTAAGGAAACAAGAACAGAGCAATATGGCAGACAAACACAAAGAGACTATTGAACCAGAGTGTTGATCTCAGTACACCAGTGGTTTTCACACAGGAAGAAAATTATTACAAGCACCATGAAAGGAATAGCTATATAGAGATCATTTAAAGAATTCAGCTCTGTACACATTTGTGGAGAACTCATTGCCATCATAAAGGTTGGTCTGGGAGAAAAAATTCTCAAGAAGCAACTTCATGCTACCAGAAAGGGTATATTTTCAAAAGTAGTGAATTATAATTGGTAAGGTAGGGGTAAATATTTTCAAGCAGAATAAAAGTTGATGCTTAACAGACAGGTAGAATGGAGTAGCAATGTTCCAAATAAAGGCGAGTATGAAAATTCAAATTTGCCAGCATTATCATCACATGCATTCTTCAATATATTTTTATTTATTTATTTATTTTAATTATTTTCTGGAACTCTCTGCATACCACAAACATGAACCAGAATATTCTCATATTTCCCTATATAAATGCATGGACTAAATATCAATTAATACATAAATTTCTAAAATCAATTACAGTAGACATGTAAACAAAGTAATAGGTCACTGAGTATTAGATTGGCAAAAATAGTCACTGAAAATCTGTATTTCTTCATGTACAGAATAGTTGATGGTTGTGCTAACTTCTGCTGTACTTCTTCTGCCTACATGTCTTAACACTTATCTGGTTGCATCAACATGACTTTATTTCCATTCCTACCTTCTGAACATATTCCTAAAAGCTAAGCGTATGCCAGTTCTACTTAGAGATAACATGTGCATAAAAATAACTTCTGCCATATGAATATCCATCATTCAGAACCTAGAGTGATCACCACTACCTTTAAAAAATGTAGAGAGAAATAAAGGGAAAAAAAATGAATGACATTTCATAATTCTTTATATGAAATTAAAAGGATAATTTAAAAAGAAAAAGGCAAGCTTCTGGCTATTGCATAGTTCAAGTAACCATTTAACACAGAACATTCTTACACATACAATCATTTAAGATACATATTTCCAAAAATATATTTTATCTATAGTTCTATCCATATATGAAAATATAGGAACTGAACTCCTGAAATCCTTAGTGTCCTAGCTTCCACTGACTTTGAATTTGCAAGAAATTAAGTGTTGGGAATCAGGTCAATAGCTCAAAGTCATAACCAACAGAGAATCAGCATCATAACCTCCTTAAACCAATATATTGTCCCAGAAGAAGCAATCACTGGCTGAAGCTAAGAAAAAGTTCTTTATTTACTTCACTTGCAAGTCCTCATTTCCCTTGATCCAAACTGAATCCTGTTTTACAGTTAAAAAAATACACAAGCCTACTGAGGTTTTACTGACCCAATAGGCTCTAAAAATACCCCTGAGATTCCTTGGCATTTGGTCTTACTTGTGACCTTTATTTTCTAGGAAGGATTATTATTACCTCCCTGCACTGTACATTTCCCTACAGGATATCACCAACCTTATGTCAGTCTTGCTCAGGGGGTTCTCATATACAGCTTGAACAGTTCTTCACATACTTCTAGTTTTCACTGAAAATTATGTACCATTTACTTTTATATTTATTCCTAGTTTATTTCAATTAAATGTAGAGTTCTAACATGCAGTTAAACACACTAACATATAAAATACAGAGACTTGCTGGTATCAATAATTTAAGAGTGCTTAATTTTTATAAAATCACACATATTCGGGCAAATTTGTGAATCAAGGCAGTAAAATATAATATTTTTAAAGACCTTTCCAGCCTTGCAACTAATTATTTTGCTATATAGCATTTTGTGTGATGCTCCCGTGATAATACACTTGACAGTGAACCTTTGATCCTCAATCCTCCCCTGCACTTAGCTCATTAATTCATCTTCAGAGTCTATACTTCTGTCTCATAAGCCACTGCAGAGCCTCATTGTTTACTTTATTTCAGTAACCCTCACCCTCTGTTCCATCATATGGGAAATACTCGTTTATGAACATCTAAGTTATGATATCATATAATTTTAGAGAGTTGGAAAAATGAAACTGGGAGGAAGGCAGGTAGGAACTTAAAAAAGATAAAAAGAAAAAACAGAGAGGAAAAAAAAGAGTTATCAATTTCAAGTAATATATGTCAAGGATCTGGAATCAGACTGAACAGAGATCCCTGACACAAGTGATGCTAATAGAATAAATATCTACATTAGAGAGTCAGTCGTGACTCTTTTATTCTATATCTAATTTTTATTCTAATAATTAATTCTAACTATTCTAATTCTCCTTTTCAGAGAAAGAAGGACCAAATATCAAACCAGTCAATTCTTTATCCATCACATTTTCATACTTACCAGATTTAGAAATTCATTTAGAATTTCTATCATTCTTTTAATATCATGTATTCAACAAGTTAATACTAACCAATGTGAATTTATTTAATTTTAGCTCATCACTATCTCTGAAAGTCTCTGATAGTACTGCATCAACACACCAAAAAGTGTTAAAATGTCTCTAGCAGTCTCCAAAATACAACATTCACCACTGTCCATTAATTTCTAGTACTGTTAGTAGAGAACAGATTAATATTTTACTATAAGGCTTATTAAAAAAGCTTTTCTTCAGTAAAATGATTTCCTATATATTTTAAAAATAACAAAAAGAAAAAAAAATCTTTATAAGAAAGCAATGATTTTCTCTGAAAACTGAAAACAAATTTTCCTTTGGCAGGGGGTGGGGGTAATTGAAAAAGAATAAAAATTTATAGTATTAATATTTCTATTTTTGCCTGTTTTTTACCTGGAAAGCTTTTGTGGAAACCTGTATGGTCATGAAACTCACAACCCATTTTGTTTCCTCACTTAATAGCAAACTAAGAATGTAGGTAAAAGCTCAGAAACTTCCTCTAATACAAGGAAAAACATCATTAGGACTGATTCTTCACTACCACAAGGTTTCAAAATCCATTTAATTACTTGAAAGCAATGTAAAATGCCTATTCCAATGCTGGTATCAATCACAATACAATTTTCACAATTAGGACTTGTACAGAGATACAAAGAAGTGAAACATCAGACCCACAGTACTGAAAGATCTTTTATATCCTAAATTTCTCCCATGACTCAGTATCCCCCTGTACAAATACAAAATGCACGATTGTACTAACATCAACATACTTGCTGCCCCCCATCTCCTAAACTGCATACACATTTTTCTGAATATTACTCAATACTTGTTTTCTAGATGTTTTATTAAATAACTCTTTACTAAATAGATTATAAAATCTATTGCAGATAGATTACAATCTATTACAAAATTTGGCTATGTATAATGTTGTTTGCTATGATTCAGCTAGTTCACATAATTATCAGAATACATTCAGAAACTTTGCTGTCATGCCCTTTCTGTTACAGAGACGACTGCGCTACTACAATCCTCATATACTATGTTTAGGAATATATTTCTGATATCAAGATAATAACAAGAAAGGAAGCTGTAACATTTTAAAATTCATTCTATGTCACTAAAGCTTTTCCCTTTCTAGCTAAGAGTTAAACAGCATCCATCCTTGGTTTCATTTAATTGCTTTATGAAGATGCGAAAGTCAGAAAGAAGATCTCATGAAAGTTTTCCAAATAATTTCTTCAATATTGTTGAACTGATAGGCAGACCTAGCATATGCTTTAACCACAAACAAAGGTGACTGCAAGATTGACATAGATACCAAAAAAAACTTCTTCCCTGTAATTTACTTCTGCTACCAATGGAGAGCCTACAGTTATCAATTTACCAGTCAGTTTGAGATGTGTACAAGAAACTGATCACCAATCACCCTTTTAAATGTTTATTTGTTTGTTAATACAGTCATATGTGTTTATATAAAGAGGTACAGATGAAGCAGCCAAGAATGAAGTTTGGAAAAAAGGTAACAGCAGACTTAAGCAGACATGCAACATTAATGAATGTAAAAAGGAAGGAAAGTGATTTTTCAGTTTACCTGTCCTCAGTAATTCATGGTACAATTAATTATCTTCCACGCCAAAATGTATTTCATTTAGTTTCTCAAATGGCATGCCGTATCTTAGGATATTTCCATATTAATAATCTCCATTGCACATTCCTTTTTTCTGGCAACCTGTGTGTGTTAGGGGGAAAAAAATAATATTTTATGGTGCATTGTGTCTCATGCTGATACAGCACCAGATTTTATCACATTGTTTATAGTATACATATGTAAGAATATCATGACTTAATAATGAAATAGAAACACCATTGAAGTATTGGTTCTTAATATTTCTTAGGCAGACCATCTGAAATATATGATTTATAAACATAGAGAAAGAGAATTAATTTTGTTTTAACTAGAGGTTAAATTTGTTCAACTAGAATTATTCTTTTCTTCCAACTTCATCAAAAATAATATAATGAAGTACTTGTTCACCACAGCATGGGCAGGCTAGAGTACACTACTACCTACAGTAGTACTACCTACTGTAGCACCAGTTCCAGACCTCAGAAAAAATATTTATCAATTTCTGAGCTGTATACATTGATGTGTTGGATATTTTTTCCTACCACCCTCCCTTTTATCTGCCTGAAGGACAAATCTTTTCATCAGTCTGCTTCCAATTTGGTTTTATAGATATGTGAGAACTGTTAATGGCTACTTAAATATTTTATTCATCTGAAACTACTTTGCACTGCAGAACAACAAAAATCTAAGGAAGGCATATACAATGTAAAGCTATGTTAATTTTTGCATTTGTCCAAATATTTCTACCTGACAATGTAATTTTCCTTTTGAAGTAAAAAAAAAAAAAAAAAAAAAAAAAAAGCATTTGGTACTAAATGAAAAGGTAATTAGTTAACCAACAGATCACAGATGTATGGTATCTGATAAGTTAATATGAAAACCCAAATCTTTACATAAAAAACGATGAAACGATGATTGGATTTGAATTCCAGGAGGCTCATTTCTTCTCTGTTTGAATGAAACGTCTGAAGGAAAACTCGAGAGAGAACAATATGGTAGCTTTACAATTACCTTATAAGTAATAAAAATTTGAGATATTATAATATTGCAGTTTCCCTTTGAAATTTCAGAATTACAACAGCACACATCACTAACCTCTGTACATCATATTTCATTGGTTATATATAATCCTTCTGAAAATGATGTGTCTAGATAATATACAGTACATTTTGACACAAGTCATGTTTTCTCAATGGTGATTTAGTATCCTAGGCATAGATTATGACCTGCTTTTATTAACTTAGTGTGATCCACTGGATTTATTAATCATCTCAAATAAAATTACTAGGTTCTTGCCTCTGCTGACTCCTTTCTATGTAGAGAATAAAAATAGCCTCAGGATCTAGTAAAGCAATTAAATATTTAAAACTGGAGTGATATAATGGTTTCATACCATCAGAAAATGGTTTTCATACCACTTGGGCACTGATATTAAAAATAAATACATTCTTCATCAAATGTGTAGAATATAAACATATAATTATATTCAATATTAAAGAAAAAATAAATTGCGAAGGGAACATAAATGTAAAAAGATAAGAAGATCTATTATTTAAAGTGAGGGAAAAAAACTTTATCCATATGCCTACACCACTGATACATTATTCACCTTCCATAAGAAATGAGAATAATCAGGGGACAAAAATAGAAAAATGATACAAAAATTCATCAAACATATCCACAGTCACAGTTTAACTTACTAGTATATACAGAAAAGCTACAAAGATTATGGTTTTGTTCTTTATTAACAAGATCATTCAAAAACCTTGGAAGTTTGTTGATAAAGTTTTAGAAAATAAGTTTTTGGAATAATCTTGTTGATAAAGTTTTAGAAAAGCCATAGCAGAACCCTAGAGATAAAATTTACTCCTGGGCTGCATGAAGATCAGAATTTGGCCAAATGTTAGCACTAAAATTATGAGAGTTGGTCTGCCAAAGGAAAACAGGAGGTATGTTTCATCTTGCAAAAATGCTTTAATAAATTTTAAATGAACTTCAAATATTTTATTTGCCATCATTATTTTATCTTTCACAAGGATGTTATGAACTACCTTTGGCAGCTGTACAGAAATGGGATGAGATTCCCTTCTACAGAACAGATTCTTTACACAAAAAATAGCGTATAATTCCCTAATTCCATAGTTACAGAAATATTTGCCATTTGGTATTAAACGTACTAAAGTATTGCTTCAATTAAAAACTTTCTTAATCTATCCTGTCTTCTTTAATATAAATAAAATTTATCACAAAATAATTTAGCATGTAATAAACCAGCTTTATCAGTTAATCCAGCTTTATCAGTACAATCATTTTTGAAGGTTAGCTGAAGTTTTTCAACAACAGCAAAAAATTCACATTCACCCTTGTATTGTATATAGTGGTAACTATCAACTATTGTTCAATTCCTACTCCGCTTTCTAGCAAAATTCGGACAAAAGATAGTGCAATGGTTACAGATTAGACTGTGACTTTGAATACTGAGATTCTTTTCCTAATTCAGACATATGTTTAAACTGGATCACCAAAGGTGGTAAATGGGCATTATATATAGAAAAGCATTGTGCAGATGGATTTTATTGTTCAGCCTCTGTTTTCTAATTGTAAAATGGCAGTAGTAATTCAATGTATAATTTACTTCATCTTTTTACTTGTATACCATAGTCAACTGTTTGCAGCGGTAACAATTTGACACTGATACTTTCATAATAAAAGTAGTATCAACAGTAATCTTCTGACAGTCAAACAAGTATTATTATATAATTGCAACTGAGGAACCACCTGCAGTATAAATACAATTAGATATATGGTTAATTACTAATCAGTTTTCATTCCATATTTGGGAATTATTGACTCATAAGAATCTCTAAAGGTCCTCTGAAAATCTTCTAGTCCAAACTCCACTGCTTCACAATTTCAATTACAGCAGGTTGCCAAGGACCATGTTCTGTCATGTTTTAAGTATTTTAAAGGATGGAGACTCCACAGCCTCTCTTAGCAACCTGTGCTAGCATTTGACAACCATAGCAATAAAATTTTTTTCTTCTCATTTTTAAATTTAATTTTCTGTATTTCTATTTATGCCTATTGCCTTTTGTCTTTCCAGAGGATACCGTAGAGTATAGTTTGGCTCTTTCTTCCTCACCCCATTCAGGTATTTATATATATTGATAAGATTGCCTTTGGACCTTCCCTTCACCAGCCTAAGTACTTCTAGCTCTCCTTGATGCAGACTAGGATGTTGTTGGCCTTGTCATAGGGCTCATGTTCACGTTTACAACATGCTGGCATATTCCATTTGGCATCCATTGGGACTCTCAGACCCTCTTCAGCAAAACTGCATTCCAACCTGGTCCCCAGCCTGTACTGCTGCCTAGGTTTATTCAACACAAGGTTTGTGATTTTGCATTTCCAGCTGTTAAATTTTACAAGATTCCTGTCAGACCACTTCTCCAGTCAGTTCAGATCTCCCTGAATGGCAGTACAATCATCCAGTCTATCAATCATTCCTCCAATTTCTCACCTGCACACCTGTTGAGGGTGCATTCTGTCTGATAATCCAGATTATTGATGATGATGTTAGATGGTATTGGACCCAGAATTGGCCTGTAGGGTACATAACTAATGACTGGCCTCCTGCTGGACTTGTGTATGTCCAACTAGTTCACATGTTTCTCCAAGCTGATACTCCTCTAACGAAGGTAAGTCTTTCCTACAGACTTTCCCATTTGCCAGGGAACCAGGACCCTATATCTAAATAATCCAGTATCTTAAGCAAAATTACTTATATTCTATGCCCATAAATCTACTAAACATCTACTAAAAAGCATCTATATCATTATATATCCGGCTTGCCTGGCCACATCTATGCATGCTACAAACAAACAAACGAACAAACAAACAAAAAAGAATGAAATACAGCATAAGATATACACTCAAACATTCACATTTAATAGATACTAACATCTTACTTCAAAGATTGAAATACAAATTACATGCAATATTAGAAACTACTCTAAGATACAGAACAGTAGTAGATAATTACTTAAGCTCAATTTCTGTGAGCCTGACAGGAATCATGTGCCACTTCATAGAAAATAAGAAAGAAATTGTTTTGCTTTGAAAAGAAAGGGCATTGTCGCCTTTCTTTCCATTTTCAATTATCAGAAAAGAAACATTTTTGGTAAGAAACATATGGTCATTCTGAGTTTGTCTCTTTCTTCTGTTGCTTCACAATTCCTTCACAAATGCCTTCAGCCTCAAGATCAAACACTAAAACTACCACTACTCAAGATCAAACATTAACCTGCCACCACTGAGATGCCATATTAATTTTCAAAAGAAACACATTTTTTGGTTTACACAGAGAAAAGATAATTGAATGTTGAGCTCTTTAGAGCAAATTCCCTGAAGCCAGGTTTCAAAGGTATCTATAATGTTTTGAGGAAGTGCTATTAAAGTGAGAATTTTGTTTGTTTGTTTCTCCTGCTCTCTCACAGAATACTATTTCCTGATCATGTTCCTATAATATAACAGTCACTGAAAAAAAAAAAAAAAAAAAAAGATTGGCCTTTCATCCATCAGAAGCATAATATTTTCTTGTTACAACGCCTACTGTACCTCTACTGTATTTCAACAGCCTGTTGGTGTCTCAAAACTTTAAATTAATTTTTTGACCCTTTAATTTCTAACTCTGATTTAGCTCTGCTTTCTGGTAGTTTGACAAGATGTGCCATTACATTCTATTTCCTGCTTTATAAATGCTATGTCTCAGTCTGATGAGATCATCTTTTCACCGTTTCTACAGCAAAGACTGAGTAAAGAAATGATTGAGTAAGGAAAAATGGTCTCATCCATCTCCATTTTTTATTTAAATGAAACCAGATACCTTATTTTCACAGTCCTGCTCATCCCTCACAAAAATAACAAGGTCTAATTATTTCATGTTACACATTTTCACAGACAAGTTAGAAAAAATAATCTTATATATATATAGCCTCTCTATATATAATCTATATAAAATTATATAAATTTATATAATATCTATAAATCTATATAAATTTATATAGATTATATAGAGAGAGGCTATATATATATATATATATAATCTAATATATTATTGGACCCTGATGAGCGTTGACTGAGAACTAATCATTTGGTTATTCTTTCATCATGCATATCATTACAAATTTGTGTACCTGTGAAATAGATAGTGTTCTGCAAATTCATGTAGTTATCCAGAATTTTCTAAATAACATGATTTTTCATCACTTTGTGCTGGGCAGCTTCCTTGTTTCATACTGACTCTATCCTGAAAAGAGTTAGACTACTATACAGAACAGGTCAGAGTATGGCGACTGGATTGGGCTTATATTTCAAATAGTCACAGTTACAGAACATGGCATAAAATGTGCACAAATATCTCTTTTACTTATACCCGGGGGGGATAGAGATTAAAATTTATTTCCTATACTGTAATTCTGACAAGGACTTCTAGTATATTCATTGAAGTGAATTTAATTGAAGTGAATTCAATGCACCATTGAAGTTTAGGTTGGATGTTAGGAAGAACTTCTTTACCGAAAGGGTTGTTAGACATTGGAACAGGCTGCCTAGGGAAGTGGTGGAGTCACCATCCCTGGAAGTCTTTAAAAGACGTTTAGATGTAGAGTTTAGGGGTATGGTTTAGTGGGGACTGTTAGCGTTAGGTCAGAGGTTGGACTCGATGATCTTGAGGTCTCTTCCAACCTAGAAATTCTGTGATTCTGTGATTCTGTGATGTGAGTTCACTCAGCACTGAATTAAGAATTTTTGAAATGTTTTAGTTTTTTTCTTTCTTAATCATGACGTTCATGCACTCACATGAAGAAATGCCTTGCACATATGAACCGCTACATAGCTTTTAGAGATAAGAGTTTCCAGCCATGTAAAACTAAGACAAGTTGATAAAACAGTTATTATACATGGCATAGGATAGAGACCAAACCTTAGGCAGTTTTTCAGTGATGTTCCTTTTATTCTGCCATTGCCTTAAACTACCTGATTTTTATTTTTATGTTTTTGGAGGTGGTGGGGATTAGTTTTCCATTCTCAGTGGTATTTGTTTCCCTCCTACGTAAAGTCTAGAGCTACTACTCCATCCCTAAAAAAATAAAAAGCAATGACACTGCAGTGGTAGTTAACTTTTGCTGCCATGAACCACACTTTTTTAATTCATTCTCCAGTGTCTGGCATTTGGTGGAATCATCGACACCTGTGCAGAAATTAACATAAGTGTACACTGAACCCAAATCAGAGTAAGAACATTTTAAACCTGCCCTACACAGGTGTAAAGATGTTACAAGGAAGAGTGGAAATTGCTGTTTTTAATTATGGGGCTATCCATCACAGCCAGGGATGCATTTGCTTCCAAAAGATGACTGCAGCAGGAGAGCTTCCCCCTCATCCTTGCTGTGGAAGCCACATGGTCCAAACAAATGGGAAGGAGCACCGCCAGCTGATTCAGAGTGCCCTCTTCGAGGCACAAAAGGTTTCCTCAGAGGAAATCTCACATCATGTTCAGATCTGTCCCTTCAGCTTCTAAATGTAACAGAAACAGCTTGAGATGCATTGGCTTTGCAATAGACTGGGAAGCAGGGCACTGCAGCAGAGCTTACTGGTTGTAAAAGCTTTTAAAGGATGTTTTACATATACTGTTTGCATGAAATTGCAATGTATAGACTAATGCTATTTTAAGTAATTTTTTGCTCACTAAAACTAAATCAAAATATGACACATTCTGAAATATGAATGTACGCACTTGTGCTTACATCAAAATAACTGAAGATATGAGTCATTACTGGGTTTCATACAGATTTATATCTGGCCCTAAGTTGTCTTCATGTACTCTGTGACAGCTGCTATTCAATTTTAAGAGGCAAAAGAGATGAAACTTCTGGACACAGTAAAAAGACATATCATAGTTACTATTTACACACACAGAAATGGAAACTATTTTCCACACTGAGATTTATAAATTCAGATGATTTCATTTATCTGGACAGGGCAATATTTGGTTTTATTCAGAATGCATTAAAAAAGAAGTGGCTAAGCCTGAAAGATTTTATACTTAAGTGGCTTTAAAAATAAACTTTGTTTCATTATATATCCATTATCATATCATTATTAAATGTTTATATATTATTATATATTTATATACCATTATTATATATTAATTATCAATGCAACAATCTAAGTCACGTGATATATTCTCATACACTCAGAATTCACAAACATCTAAAATTTTAGTCCACAGCTAATCAAAGAAAGATAATTCTTCATGTCATAAATATACAGATATAGATAAATGATATTCAGGCAAGTAATACCCTACAACCAGATTATCCTGAGGTTACAGTAATTGCCATTATATTTTACCAATGCCTTGGAAACAGTATTTGAGTATCTTAGTAGGATGATGGAATAAAAAGGATTGTATTACCTCTCTAT
Source organism: Aythya ferina (assembly GCF_964211825.1). Lineage (NCBI taxonomy): Eukaryota > Metazoa > Chordata > Aves > Anseriformes > Anatidae > Aythya > Aythya ferina. The sequence goes on along the minus strand of NC_140301.1, from coordinate 14,683,362 downwards.
TAAAGCAGTATATGTTCAGGATTAAAGATATGTGGAAACATGTTCTGCAATTCCTGAATATAAGACAGGTTCTTATTTTTGAGGAAGGAATCATATTATCATTGCTACTAAGATATGACTGGAATTAAAAACAAAACAAGCAAGCAAATCAATAAGCATACAAACAACTGAAAGCCTGTAACCTAAACTTTTACTGAAATATCTTGTCCTTATTTTCATTTGCAGGTTTACAGACATGTCTTTGTATTTCCTACAAATCAATCCATGTGTACTAGAAAAAGCATACATCAAGCAGTCTAAAAATCAGTTTTCTCAAAAACATTTGATCCATAAATGATGCCTAACTGGATCAAGCCAGTACATCTTATCTTCTATACAAGCCCTTCACAGGCTACATTACACAGCAAGGTGCCATATGGTTCTCCATATTTTGTAATATGCAGTTCAGAGTGGCATATCAAAGCGCATTTTTCAAACATCTCCATTTCCCACCCTCCAGAGACTCATTTCAACTTACAGATACTTCTCACTGATATAGATAAAGTAGAGAAGATTAGGTAGATTAATAATAATAAGGTAGAGAAGTATAATTATTAGTATATTTATTAGTATTATTAGTATAATAATTATTAATAATAATAAGGTAGAGAAGATTAGGTAGAGAAAGCACAGAAGACATCATAAAGTAACATTGAACGCTTCTGGTTGAAAAGCCAATTCTTTGTTTTTAATCAGTATTTATTTCAGTATCCTTGTAGACTACAGATTAGGTTAAACAGAAGAAGAAAGCTTTTTGTTTATTTATTTATTTATTCTTCCTTAGAACGTACTGGATTACTTTCCCTTCCATCTTCTTCTCCTCCTTTTCCCAGATTCAACTATGAACAGAATCCCTCCTAAGAGGGTCAAAACAAAAATCTGAACTCCTTTAAAAAAAGTAAAAATAACCCAAAAAATGAAGTTACCAGACACATAAAGGTAAAGCAAAAAAAGCACACAAACTATAACAACCATAATAAGGACTACAGCGGCTTCGTATACAAAAGATAAAAGATTTTATCAAGCCTTTGTCCTTGAGTTTCCACAGAGGTGAATTACTATTTCAACAATTTGTCACCTTCTAATCATGATGTTTTCATGATGCAGACGAACTGAGGATTAGACATAACTGCCCCTGCAAAAACGAACCTGAGAAAAAGATCAGCATGCATTGCATTGATCCACAAAGCACTCAGCAGAAAATGAACACATATTGACCAATGAGTGGAATAATGGCTTTGTTGACAAGCTCAGTGAAGTTCTGTCTCTGCAACTAAGTGGATGGAGAGATAAAAAGACCAACATATGATGAAAATCATCACCCTATCACCTCTTTTCACTGCCTGTCTTACACAATCATCCACCTTCAGCCACACACATGGCCAGCTGGCCTCAAAGGAAGGATGGCACATCACTTTTGAACACGATTTCTTTGCTTTTCTGATCACAGCTGATACGAACGCACTTCTCTCTTCAGAAAATTGCTCTATCACTTTTTGTAATAATTAATAACACTCCTCTTCACATCTTAATTAAATTCAGATCAAGTCAGCAAATCCACAGTGGACTTATGGTCTCAATTTATCCTTGCAATATTGTAAGGTCCCATGAGTAGTATATAACTGCCAACATGTGAGTTGTATGCAACACTTCTAAACACACACATTGCATAAGAAGAAAAACAAAAGAATAAATCACTGTTGAAGATAGATACAAAGCAAAAAGGGGAGGAAGTATATGACAAGTGGATCCAAAGATCACAGAATCACAGAATTTTCTAGGTTGGAAGAGACCTCAAGGTCATCGAGTCCAACCTCTGACCTAACGCTAACAGTCCCCACTAAACCATTTCCCTAAGCTCTACATCTAAACGTCTTTTAAAGACCTCCAGGGATGGTGACTCCACCACTTCCCTAGGCAGCCTGTTCCAGTGCCTCACAACCCTTTCAGTGAAGAAGTTCTTCCTAACATCTAACCTAAAACTCCCCTGGCTCAACTTAAGCCCATTCCCCCTCGTCCTGTCACCAGGCACGTGGGAGAACAGGCCAACCCCCACCTCGCTACAGCCTCCCTTGAGGTACCCATAGAAAGCGATAAGGTCACCCCTGAGCCTCCTCTTCTCCAGGCTGAACAAGCCCAGCTCCCTCAGCCGCTCCTCGTAGGACTTGTTCTCCAGGCCCCTCACCAGCTTTGTCGCCCTTCTCTGCACCCGAAGATTAGATGGAATAAAAGACAAAGATGACATTTTTATTTTACATTTAAATAAATTTAAAGTAGCCTTAAACTACACTTTGAAAGAATTAGAAATTTTATCAAATGCATTAAAATATATCAACTCCAAAAGAAAATAACAACAGTTCTAACTTTTGTTTAATAGTTAAAATACTCAACAATGCAATGATACAGTCTTTATAATATTACACCATTGGAAAATACATGCTGTGGAGACAGCTCACTGCAGTGAAAACAAGACAATCTCGTAGTGGATAAAACTTTTAAACTCTACATTGTTAGTCTGCATACAGTCCATTAATCAGGAGTGTAGGTGTTGGGGATATTCAATGGTGAAGTGGCTGGGCTGTGCATACTGGAAACCCATACAGGGAACATTACACATGGATGCTAAGAAAGGAGATTATTCTGTCCTCTTATTTCAGCCTGTCCTATGAACCTTTATATGAACCTAAGCAGATTCATCTGGAAAACAAGAACATTCTATTCTAATAATAATAATCATCATCATCATCATCATCATCATCCTGGCTTTGATTTGTTTTTGAAAATGGCAAAACCAAAATTATCTAAATATATTTGAAATAGAGGGAGGGGAAAAAAGTTCAGTACCTTTATATAATCTATTGGCTCAGGCATATATTTGTTTGATTACAGATGAATAAATATAAGTTATATCAAAGATCAAAATATAATGGTATGTTCATTTGCTTCTGAAAGGGGAGAAAAAAAAATCTGTAAAAACTGCTGGGGGAACTGGGGAGTAAAGAAACAAAAAGAAGGAAAAAATAAGAGTTTATTTTTTAAAAAATGTATTAAAATAAAATATTAAAAAATATGTTAAAAAAAAAAAGGAAGGCACCTCTAAGCTACATTTTTCTTCCTGTTCTTATTATAAATTTGGTTTTAGGAAAGAGGAAAAACTCTACAGAGACCTTCAAAAAGAAAGAGACGTTTACGAACACCTGTTAACTTCACCATTGATTTGTTCCATTTCCCTAGTACTGCCTGAAACACTCCTACTATTCCTACTACATCCTTCTACTCACTGTCTAAATTACATACGTATGACATGATATTAGAACCAGACACCTTTCCCTGATAGGTAACATTCAGATACAAATAATGATTCTTCTTCTGTAGCAGTAATATGTTTGTTCTTTTGATGTATTTTTACAATGTTAACTCGAAATCCTCTTGCTCTCAGAACAATGTAAGAAATGACCATACATCTACAAATAATCCTGCCATTATCAAGACTTCTCTACAAGGTAAACCGGAAATCAAACCAATTCCATGTTCAAAAATTACTTTTCCTGATGAGTCGTTTTTTTGATACAGATGCCTGTCCACAGACAGTAGCACAAGGTATGTCATGTCTAACTTTCAATTAACAACTAGTTGTCCTAGGTCCATTATTAAAACTTTGAAAAATGATAAGAAACAATTAAAAAAGACACTAGGAAAAATATTGGATTATTATTATTATTTTTAATACGGTAGAGAAATACTAAGCATGGTAAATATATGTTAAGATTCTTCTAAAAATGCTTGATCTCCTCATTGTGCTTCAAAGAAAAAAATAACAATGGAGTGATGCAGTCATGTTCCTACGTTCAGTTTAATTTCCTAACTTTGTGGAGGAAATCAGATATAAAATATCTGTAACTTCGCAGAATGGTGATTTTTAGAGTTCGTCTCTATTCATGAATATCTGTTTGTGCATGTGATATTATAGATGAAAGTACCTATCGAAGTACATATCAACACTTGTCCTTCTGAGTAAATTTAATGAAGCTCTTCTTTCTGTAAGCTCAGGTGTTTAATTCACGTGTAGGTATTATATATCCATGTATATGAAGTGGAGAAACATATTGGTAACTTCTATAAAGGATAAGGAAGACTCCTAAAGTTGTAACATGGTTTGCATCTGAAAAAGTTTGGAGAGGTACAATTTTCTAATATAAAGACATATACACAAGAAAATAAATAATTTTTAAAATTATGAAAGGCAAGTTAAATCATCTGAATAATCTAAATCTAAATAATGAAAGAGCCATATTAAATATATATTTTATTCTTTCATATTGCATTGGGGGGAGGAAAAAAAAAAGAAAAAAAAAAAGGAAAAAAGGCCAAGAAATACTTTTCCGTATACTACGGAGTACTTTCATCTGTGTTTAGCATTTTCAATTCTAAGCATCAATGCTGATGATATCACTGAGTCAAATATTATGGCTAGATATCTAATTGCTGAATAACTGCATGGCTCAATACATCTGTGTTCATTAAGATGAAATCAAGAATAATCAACATTCCTGTCTGTGCAGCAAACAAACTGCTACTGGAATTATGGAGGTTTTTAAGTCTTGATAATCTCTCAAGCTTCCATATAGCATTGTGGGTTCTTTTGCAGGGCTTCTTCTGAGGTATCAGATCAGACATGGCTAGTGAAACTGAATCAAGAGATTGAGAAATGGCTCTTGATTTTGTGTGTATGAAATGACAAGAACATATTCCTACCATATCTTTGTTCTTGTTGTTGTTTTAATAGGAAAATAAGGAGCAGAATTTAAAGTATTACCACCTAAGCTTGAATCACTGATTTTGTATACCTAGAAATATCACTACAAAATGACACAGAGATAAAAAAGCATAACAAGTGCATCTCCAGTACCACACTTAAGTACTTTGGCTAGATCTAACCTATTATCTATTTATTGCATGTAACCTTATGTATCACTGAATGACTCACAGAGCTAAAATAATAATTGTAAAAATATCTGAATTTCATGCAGGATTGACAGCCCTGGAGACTTGTCTTCTCTTTATTCACAGAGCAGAAATGGTATAAGTAGCTGTACTACAAGCTTTTTCTCACCACCACCCACTTTGAGAGACTATTGTTAAAGGTAAATGACTTCTCAGTTTTACAGGATGATGCCTCCAGCCTTGAGTCATCTCTGGCCTCTTTTGCAGGCTTGATAAGCACTTCCATTTCAAACTGAATTTCAAAGAAATTAAGGAAAACTTGAACCTGTGGGAAGGAGGATAAACAACTCCTTGTTGTGCTGAACTGAGATACACTAGGTTCTAGGCACCTAAATTAGCAGTTATCTTGTACAAAAAGAAATCCTTTGATTCACAACTGAGATCACAAAAGGAAGTCAGTCAACTAATTGCTGTTAGGTACTAAATACACTGAAAATGAAGAAAAGTATACTGCAAGAAAATAAACTGATTATATCCATTTTGTAAAGTGGAAGACTTAAGAACCAGCATAGGCATTTCATCAGTGTTAGTTCAACTAACCAATCACGTATATTGATGACATAACATCTGGGCAATTCTTAACTCTGTTAGGTAAATATGTGAATTTGGTTCAAAGCTTTATTAAGGATTTTAATCTGATCAAAGGGAGCATAATAAAATAGCAGTGAAAGCCCAACTTCATTTCAATCAGCTAATACAGTAAAGTCTCACAAGTGTGCAGTAATCTTTAACAATACAAATTTAAGTTTCTTCTCTTTTGCAACTGTGCTAAAGTCAAAATATCATTCAGAGTTAGACAGGGAAATTGCCTGGTATCACTCCGCTAAAATTGTGGACATAATGGCGTTCTGAAGAAAATACCTTTTCACCATTCCTAAAACAGAAAATGAATCACTACAAAAACATTTCTAGAGAAAATGCTGCCATGTTTATCTATTTCAAGATAAAACTTTGACTAATATAAGTATTTCAGAAGCATACATCCATAATAGATGCAAAGATACACAACATCACCTTTCTGTAAAAAGGTCTTATTAAGATTAAACTTGCCCCTGAGGCAAATGTGAAATTATTTAATTATAATGCGAATCATCTAAATTGAATAGCTTCTATTTCATTCACATGATGCTAAGAAGCTCATTAAATTCAATTAGTAGTAATGTAAGGCTGTCATGTTTCCTTTCTGAACCACAGAATTATATTAAACTTCTTCAATTATTTCCCTGTAGAGCATCATTAATACAGCATACCATACAAAAGAAAAGCTTCAAAGATTCTTAAAGATCTACTTACTTTTCCTTCGATTTTTAGACATTCAGTCTTAAAGAAAAGAAACATTAATGGAAACATGATAATGCATTAAGTATATCCAAAACAAATGTACCTCGTGATGAAGAACAACAACAGGAAGAAATCAAAAACTGTCAACAGATATATTTATGTCAACAATACAGCAGAATGCTGCTCCTTGACAAAAATTGAATCTGTGATGATTTGTTGGCAAGAACTCACTTTTTTTGATCTTCATTGTAAATGAATAGGTATCACAATGTTAAAGGATTTTAGTAACCTATATTTCACTGTTCATTAATTAAATCAAACTTTAAACTGAATGGATACCAAAACCCTTTCACAGCAATAAGCTTATCCTCATAAGCTTATTGTTATAGTGTTTATATGCCTACAGACAAAATGACTTTAAACGTAAAACTTTGCATTACACCAGCAAAACAGGTCTGCAATGTTCACTGTTAGCTGCTGAAGAACAGAAGCTCTTTCACTATTTGCAGCAGAGACACTTCATCAGAAGTGAAGAAGACATAAGAACGGAAATATTAACTTATTCTATTATTTTATTTATTTATTTATTTAAAGTTACACTTCACTTTGAAAAAACTTGAGCTTAAATACCTAAATACACTGATCCACAGCTTTGCAAGATCAAAAGAATCTGATGACACTCAGGAGTGTTGCAAATAGTTCAATGGCACCTGTTTGGCACTTCCAAATTGTAAGCTGGCAATGTAACATCATTATTCCTGGCACTCTAGATGCCAAGTAAAAACAACTGTCTGCTCTGTCATTGAGCTCAAAAGAGCAGCAAGAGAAATGCAAAGATTCCCCATGGGTAGTTCTGCACTGACATGGTTGCCCTCTCTTTCCCAATTACATGAAACAACCCAGAGCATCCTAAGTCGTAGAGAAGGAAAAGATATAGGTGTCTGAGAGAGGAATGATTGTAGAAATAGAACAGAACAGTAGAATAGACCAGTATCTGGAACTAAAAAGGGCCTTAAGATGTGTGAGGCAGTCTTGTACCATAGCCCCAAGGTTTGATTAATAAATGATAAGCAGAGGGAAGAGGAGCTCTTGGTGAATTACATATGCCAATAAGAGGAGAAAATATTATGTCTCTTTTGTTTCATCCTAGCCACAAGATACTGAAAACCTCTGTTTATGGATTTATTAATCCATTTTTACTATAACCTAACTTTGTGACTATGTTGCCTCCCTGTGACTCTTCAAGAAGCTAAAATGCTTGTGGAATTTTACAGTTATAAATTAGGTTAGTATTTGGGATAAAAAGCTCACCATTCCTTCTTGCTCTAATGAGTAATTTAAAGTCCAATGAAGAAGAATCATTGCTGAAAGCTCCCAGGAATGATCTTAAGATGACTTAAAAGAAAATTTTAGACCTCCTAGCTCAACAGTAACTGAATTGACTGAATGGGATAAAGACTACTTCAGGTTGAAGTAGTGGATCAGCCTCTACATGCTTTGGCAAAAAAAAAAAAAAAAAAAAAAATCCTCCTCCATCATTTCCTTCCAAGTCTTTCCATAGGAGTCAGTTTTCTGTGACCCAATGCTAGCTTTAACACAACACAAGTGTATAATGTTAGTTAAGAATTTACTGAAACCTACTATGTTAGAGGAAAGAACTGTGACAAATTACGTAGCCTCAAACCATGCAAGACATGAAAGGTAAAACTGCAGACAAAGGTAAAATAGAAGAGAGTAGAATTATCAGCAGCTCATGGAATCAAGAGGAAAAAAACAAGGGTATAAAAAAAGTACAGTAATCTTGCTTGCATGCTCTTCACGTAGAGCTGAAGTCATCCAAATCATACAGACTGATCCAGAAAATCTAACACTGTTTCCACCGGACCTTTTCTTATTTCATCTACACAGATTATACCAGTCTCTCCATAGCTTTATTTCCTACAGAGCCTCCAGTGACAAACATTTTCATCAGACATAATGTAATCCAAATTTATAATAATTGGATCATATTTGATGAATCTTGTACTGTATTTTTGCACATTAATTTAAGTTGGTATAGTGTAAATACTTAAATGCACTTCATGATTTGAGCCAAAACCAACATAATGGTGCAACACTAGATGTACAAGAAACACAATGTAAAAACTACAGCACTGATGTACTCTTCCTTTATTCCTTATTTTTTTTCGGTCCTGAAGTACTACAGTAAAACTGTAGAGAAAGAAGAACAAAGATGAATGTTTGTTCTTACTCTAAAACATAATTTAATAGTAATTCTAATAGATGTGAGTTTCCATATTTTGCATTCTGCTCTTCACTTTCAATGAAACTAACAAAAGACATTATGAAAACTCAGATGCTTATTTGGACAAAACATATAGGCTATTTAGATGGTCAATAAGTCCCTTCTGTTGTCAGAAGACAAAGGATTACAATTTCCTTCTGTATAATAGCTTTTAAATTGTGAGAATGTTATCATGCTCTTTAAAAGGCGGAAGCAAAAGGGCTGGAGAAAAGCACATAATTCTAGTGCTACATCCTAGCACTGAAATGGATTGCTGCCAACTCTAAATGTACTTAATTCATGTCTTACTATAAGAGAAGATGAAGGCCAGTTGTTAGATACATTATATGATACCATACAAATGTCAGCAGTATTTTATAGTTCTGTGAAATTTGGAGAAGTGACAACAGAAATTATGACATTAAATATAATTGCTCCCTTCCTACCTTCAGAGAACTACCTCAACCATTTTTAATAATAATTTTCTGCTCCCTTGAACCCTATATAGAAAATATCACTAGTAGAGAATGAAGTATGTTATACCAAGCATCTTCTCCTAAAATCATCCACATTATCAGCTACAGTGTAAAAGCAGAATCTTGGGACAGGACGAGACAGAGAGCAGTGAACATTATGAAAAGAGATTCTGACAAATCCTACCACATACAACTGGTGTCACAGTAGTACTTCTACAATATCTAAAACAGAAAATAAGAAACATCCATAAATTTATAATTTTTGAACATTAAAATTTCAATCAGACTATATATGAAGACTTCTAAATAATTCACAAAGACTCCAGCTAAGTATTAAATAGCTTAATTTCTTTCCAAACTTAGAATTATGACCTACATTAAAAATATAAAGAAGTCTTCACAGGAGTTAGACTAATTTTACAAATGACAGAAATATACCAAACACATCTGTGTGACTGTTGCTCACCACTGGAAAAAAAAAAAAAAAAAAAAAAAAAAAAAGAAGGATGCAGAAAAAAATGGGTGGGGCAGGGGTGGGGAAGGGCATGTCGACACAACAATACACACACAAACAAAAACTAGTGAACTGACACAATCTGCTGCTATTGACCAGAACTACAAGAATTCTTATGCATTTCTAAATGAGTCTTCTTCAGGTTTCCTTAACTATAAAAAGTGAAAAATCTGCTACATCCCTTATTATATAATAGAATCAAAAATAAATCAAAGGTAAAATAAATGTTCTAAAATACGTAGTACTTCCATACACTGAAGAATTATCTGGGAATTACCAAAAGCAATTTTTACTGAAATCAGATTTTTTTTTTTTTTTTTTTTTAATATATATGAGTCACTTGGCACTCAAAATTTGGAAACTACAAATCTACTTCGTCTACATCACAATCCAACTATTTCCTGTAATTTGTAATCTAGGAATAATAACTATATTATGGTATCTATATTTTGTGGGTGGCCGATACTGTTTTCTTATGTCTTTAATCTGGAAACCAAAGTACTCTGCCACTCAAAGGAAGTAGTAGTCTCTTACTCCCACATACTTACCTTTTCCTCACAAGTCACACTGGACAAAAATGCTTCATAAGGAAACTTCTATACTCCATAGGAAGTTAGTTACCCATTTTTATCTTGACTGATTTAGATGTGCATACAACATAGAAAGGCCATTTCACCACCAAATAAACTTATTCTTGACATGAAATTAAATGATCAAAACCCTATAAAATCAATGGATTTTGTGGCTGGTCAACATTTTTCAGGATCAGGGTAAAACACCCTGCTAGAGAAGATCAGAAACTTATTCATGTTTGTGGACAGAAGCATTCTTTAAAGTACAGTATAGCCATGTTTCTGTGAGCTAAAGCAACCTGATGCTTTCTCAATAACCCAATAATTTGATTAAATCAGTATTAACTTTAATGTTTTTAACTTGAGAGTTACAATGCTTTCTGCTGTTCAAATAAACAATTTAAGAAAATGAGAGCTTACACAGCTTTGTTGAAGTTTGTCTTATTTTCCATTTCCTGTGGGCCTCCAAAATGGCCTGTCATAGCAATCAGGAATTCAGAGAAGAGGCATACATATAAAGATGTATTTAATGAGAACATAGTATAGAATTTCTCTCTTTCTCTCATTCACACACACACACACAAGTAGCCAAAGGAATCCACAGGCAGGAAGAAGAATTTAAGTTCTATCTGGCATAGTCAACAGCATTAAGAGGAGAAAGACACAGACAGCATGTTACATAGGTGGAAAGGAAAACGCTTTCTACATGGAAGAAGAACTCTCTGCAAGATTTTACTTCTTTGCTGCTTTTCTATAATTCTAAAGCAGGGACTTCCTTCTGAGGTAGCAAAGAATTTAATGTCAAGGCCAAGCCTGGATATCATTTTACTGATAACAAGTCACATTAAAATCACCCAAGACTATACCACGTGCTCAGAATTGTGCCATGTCTCTCATTAACTAATATTCTCAAACAAACGTGGTGATTGCTGGTTACTCCTTTCACTCTTTTCAATGTCAAGATTCATTTCAATGCAAACTTGCATTTCAAATGAAACTTCTCATTACATGTATGTGATTCATGATTTTGATTACCATATTAATAACTACCAGCTCTTTGTATAAATTCCCGTGCCAACAGCAAGATAAAGCTAGCAGTTTGCTATACTGCAATTTTAATCATTATTTTGAATCTGTTTCATCATATGAAGATCTGTCCTGCATATGAGTTGTCCATCTACATGTATACCACCAGATGGTAATTCACTAACATTAACAGATGTAGAGATCTGACAGGCTTTAGTTTCTCATTTGATCTTTTCTCTGTCCTTTCTATGAAATAACTTTGAATACACTGCATTCTCTCTTCCATTTATATTCTCCTCTCTTTCCTCCCTTCATATTTCCAATAATTCTTTCTTTTCAATTAGAATGGAATGACTTTTTAAGCCTTCTTTAGCAAAATAAAAATCCAGTAACATTTGAGCTTAGGTTCAGTATCTTTTGCAACTTGGGGAAGTTGGCAACTTTATTCCAAACAAAGGCTACTGCCTCTAAATTTCATCCTTGATAATGTCTCAACAAAACACATCCCTGTGAAGAAATAATAAAATCAGTGTGCATCAAGAGATGCTACAGTAGCAGCAAATTGGCTTTTCCTTAATGGACAATGTTTAACTAAAAGTCATCATTTCATTCTTATTGAATGAAAGGGACTTTGCTTTATAATTCTCAATAGTGCCATTTTATCACATGAAACACACCACAAAATACTTTTAGAAGCCTGCTAAGCTTGATAAGTGGTCTTTTATATCGTTTGCTTTAAAATCAATCAAATTCCTTGCTAGCTTCCTCTTTTGTTGTTGTTGTTGTTGAATATGGGTGGGGAGGAGAGGAAAAAAAAAGCAAGCCATGTACATGGTATGTACAAGCCAGCAATGAGCAGGATTCTTACTGTTGCCAGCCAACTAAAAATACTCATTCAGAATCAAGTGCTGATAAAAGACTGCATGAAGCCAACCATGCCAAACTACTCATATACAACATTTGTAAAGAAACTCACCAATTCCAGTTATGAAATTATAGAAATAATTTTTCTATATTCTCATTCATTTACATCAGTAAAGTAAGCCTGTGAAACAATAGTACAAGATCAAAATGAGACTCTCCACCTTTCTCAAGATATATCAAGCAACTCTGCAAACCATAGGAGGACATTAGAAAAAAAAAAAAAAAAAAAAGGTCAATAAGACATTCAGAACAAATGTGAGCAGAACAAAGTGAAAATAATTTGCAGGTACTGCAGGTATTGTTAAAACTTAGTGATATACACATGACTTAGAGATCTATGTTACCAGCCGTTAAGGATGATCTCCAATATGTATCCTAAGAACAACAATTGACACTACATCTCTTAGTGTTAATACTGCTTTACACAGCTTTTCTTCCTTCCAAACCCTCTTGGTGTTATGTAATGTTTGGCTACTAGCAGAGAGATATAGCCATGTAAGCAAATGCTGTGCAGCAAATCCTGTACTTTAGATAAAATACTAATATATTAGACACCATGAGCACTAAATAAGTTTCACTTTACAAGGTGAGGAACATACAATGTACTTTTTTGTACTAATGTTTGTTATCTAATAATGCAGTTGCCAAAGCAGGTCCACATTATGATTTTCCTACTGATACTTCAGTAAGTGCAATAATACCATATGTGACACAACACTTTATCTGAGACACGCTTAAAAACAAGAAAATAAGTTTAGTAGTTAATTGCAATACTTTAAGAAAAAAAAAAAAAGGTAAAAATATAACATCAGTCAAGAGTAGAATTACTATAGTCAATGGACATAATTTATTTTCAGCAACTTTAAAAAATACCTATTCTCGCATGTATCATTGAAATACATAGTACATATAGATACAAAAATCATGGGTTTATACCAACGTGACATATATCTTCAGCACAGAGAGAAAATTGTAATGCACAAGAGAGGTGGCCAGGAATGAGTTATAAGTCTCTTGATAAATGAAGATTAATGTCACAGAGCTAAGCTAACATGTATTATAATGATATAACAACAATAATAGTTCCTGCTGCTATAAGCGTCTTTTATCTATGGAGCTCAGAGCACTTGACAAGCACTAATTGAAACTCAAAACATCCCTGCAAGGTAGTGCATTTTATTATCTGGGTTCCACAAACTGGAAAATGAAGGCACAGATAATTAAAACAGTTTGCCCTAGGTCACAGAGCAAGCCACTGTTCAAAACAGAAACACAGCTTTTAACTTTGTCTTTGAGTTCCCAGTTTTAATTCTTCTCCTGTAATCCTATATGCATAACAGTGATATTAATTAAAACTCCTAGCATTACTTCTCCCATTTAAAACAATAGCAATACTGCTCATCCCATTGGTGAAAGTGCATCTGTATCACTAAACAACACCAAAGCTGCGTCAAGATGCAAGACGGCCAGCACATGCCTATATATACTTGCACTTTGTGATCATTCTAAGATCATTTTACATTGTGAGAACAGTACAGAATCACAGAATTTTTGAGGTTGGCAGGGACCTCTGAAGGCTGTTTTGACCAACTGGGTTGTTTGCCCAGGACCAAGTCTAGACAGCTTCTTAATATTTCCAAGGAGGTCCAAAACCTCTCTGGGCAACCTGTGCCACTGCTCTGTCACACTGTAAAAAAAAAAAAAAAAAAAAAAAAAAGTGTTTCTGGATATTCAGAGAGAACCTCTTGTGCTTCAGTTTGTTCCCATTGTCTCTTGTCCTGTCACTGGGCACCACTGAAAAGAGCCTATCTGTGTTTTTTTTCATCCTCCCTTCAGGTATTTATACACATGGATAAAATCCTCCCTGAGCTTCCTCTTCTCCAGACTGAACAGGCCCAGTTCTCTCAGCCTTTCCCCATAAGAGAGACATTCCAAAATGTCTCTTCTATGACATGTGAATGTTACAAAAGCAGTATAAAAACACTTTTTTATGATTAGAGACACATTCGGGAAGATAGAACATAGATCTCGTAAAATATGAGAGGATGCCTCAGTCATTACAGATACAAGTGGTGTCATTGCCTCTAATGTTTAGTGGCTTGAGTCATCTATGTGTCTATTTTTACATTAAATAGCTGTCTTGGTCACATAATGTGATTCCTATTTATTTATTGTAAATAGGAACTCTCACATAATTTTTACTCATCCTTTATTTATTTATTTATTTTTAATCCTGAGAGATAAAACTATTTTCTCCTGCAACCAAGTTGCTGCTTCAAAGCATATGCAAGAATATAGCAGTATGCATAGGGTACTTCTGATTGTTTTCCTAAATAAGACATTTTAAAAGTAATCAAAGGGAAAAATATCAGAATTGCCTTATGGGAAATGATAATTGTAGCATTTAATGATATCTGATGGAATAATTAGGAGAAAAAAAAGGGGGGGAGGGGGACCTAAATCGTCTCTGTCTACAGGATTTTCTCTTATGGTATAATTTTGTGCTATTTTATCTTGAATGTTCTGAACTCTTCTGACTATTTCAACTCCTACATGTCAAACATCAGTGGCCCAGAGTGCTATGGAAATTACACACTGATAAAAGCAAGAGACAGGACTAGGAAAACCACCAAGGTACTACTTCGCTACAAGGAAAAATGTTTACTCCGCTGAAATACACAGACGTGCCTGTAAACAGATATGCCCATTAAATCAGTTAGTCAGCAAGGTCCCTATTGAAACAGCAACATGAAAAGCATCTTCTCAGGTTTTACTTAAGTTTCTGTTCGAAGGGTGGATGCTGAGCCTCAGGGATTAGCTAGTGACATGAAAATCTATCTTCCAAATCACTCAGGTGTTTTTCAGTAATGAGTTCCCACTTCCCTACCCCTGAAAGGCACAGCAAATAGAGTCATAGATCAAAGTAGCACGGAGCCAAGTGAGTACGGCTGTAGAAGGAAAATGGCAGGGTTTCTGCGTGGTAATGAAAAGGGCCATCACTAAAGGTTTACTCTGGAATTCAAAACTGTCACTTATGATTTGAAACAAAGGATCCATTAACTTAGTGCACTTTTCATTGTTATTGATTTGCAATCCTTTACTTTCTTTTAATTCCAAACTGTCATTGAATGCTCAGCTGTTCTTTACCCCACAGTATAAACCTTGATGATTTTGCTTTCAAATAATTATTCTCAAATCACATTTTCTTCCTACATCAGCCTCTCAATGAGTTTCATTAATATAGGCTTCCATTTATCCTAATTATGTTTTTGGCAGATTTGCTTTTAGCCACATCTCACCTTACCACAATAACATTTCGTCACATCACCTGATCAAGTCATTGTGGCCCTGAACAATCACTTCTTTTCCTGAAATAGCAGCAGGGAGCAGGGGTCCCTAAAGTGCATTAACACATTCAATTAGACATACTAAAAAGAAAAACAAGTCTTACTTGACTAAGTTGCAAGCAAAGCAGCTACTCTGCCCTTTGTCTCATAACTGAGAAACTACAAATTTCAGTATATAACTAATTTAAGAAGATTATTCATATAAATTAAATGAATATATGAGAAACAATAGTAAGAAGAACAATAATAAGAAACACTTCATTGGACCAGTACCATAGTTCCCCGCAAGACCAAAGCCAATGTCACTAAACTTCAATCTGAAAAATCTGTTTCTGCCTCACCTGTTGCAAATGTGTAGTCTTCAAAGTTCTCAAAGTTCACTTCTGCAAACACTTCTTATTGCATGTAATAACTGTACTTGTGAATCAATCATTGTATAAATTTATACAGGACTACTAGGGTGACAATGCATCATTTTAAACACAAATCGTGATTCTGCCTTAAGGTTCTTGCATTTTGGCAATATATTATTCAATTATTTAAAGTACTACCAGGAGATGCTGCCATCTTAGATGAGAATGACCATTAGCTAGTGTTAGTAATATTAGTATATTATTAGCAAATTATAGATTGTTTACAAGATTTGTATTTTTTAAAAATCTATCTATCTATCTATCTATCTATATCTATCTATCTATCTATAGATATCTATCTATCTATCTATATCTATCTAGCTACTTTAAAGTTAAACTAACAGATGAAAACTCAAAAGCATTTTGCAGCACTGTAACTCTTTCTGTGGAATACCACCAGAATATGCCTATCTCTCTAACTTTTAATTCACCATGGCCAATCACCCATAGTTAGCCAGAACAGTCTGGTTTTGCTTCCTAAGTTCTTCTGTACTGGGTTGTCATTGCTGAAACTATTTCACCATAGCAATAAAAGATGCAAATTACTTCAACTGCACTGCAATCAACTCAGTTATCTCCAAAGTCTGAGGTCTGTCTTCATACTGATAACGTAGAAGCAATCCAAAACCTAAAAATAAACTTAAAGATGGTGCTAGCCACAAATCACCAATATTTATGCAGAATTTCTGGCTTCCTGGCCCTGAACAATACCTCAATAAACTCACTGCAATATCTTCAGACTAGAAATACTTCTGCGTGGTTTTGTCTTGCACCTCACTAAGACACTTAACTGAGATGTTAAAGTTAGGATTCACTTTATAATCTGTAGAAAAGAGATTCAGCAGATCTCAAAATATGATTTATACAACTAATTATTGCAATGAAATACATAATTAAATATTCACCCAGGGTAAAGGAGGATAAGTAATAGTTGCTCTTTTAAAGACTTACACTTTTTAGATTTTATTTTACAGACTTGTCAAGCATCAGAGAAGCAGCCTATACTTCCCTTGCATTCCCTTTATAATGATAATTTAGCACAGGACAGAAAATTTCTCTAAATGTCACTGTATCAATTGTGCTGACAGACACAGAGAAAGCAGAAATCACTTGCTTGAAGTCAAATTTATAGCTTGCATGCCTACTTTACCGAAAAAAATAAATAAATAAATAAAATCTACTTATAACATTTCAATCTGAATTTATAACTCTGCAGCAAAGACAGTTAACGTTAGGTTTCGGAGGAGTACTGGTTTAGTATGCTCAGCTTATTTTGTTACATGCATTTTCAGTTGGCTTAGTACCATGCAAATTTGTTCCTTAGGCTCTGATCTGATAACGAAATGAGTCCTTTCAAAAAGCAGAAGTGAGCGAGCAGCTGATAGGGTCTACTCTTAGGTCTTCACATAAAAGGATTTAGAATGTATGTTAGACTTAGAAACCTCTGGTGTGTATCTGAATACTATTCCATACTTCACCCAGATTGTTTTTGAAAATGTATTTTCTATCATTGCATCCAATGCATTTTTAACTGAACCATGGGACTAGGCTTTGTCTACTTTAACACATATATTGTGCAAATTAATTTGTTTCAAATTCAGGAAGCTGTTTAGAAATCTACTTGTTTTTTTCTGCTTTCAAAACGTATACAGAATGCGTATATAGTTTCTTATTTCATAGTGTACAGTTAAAAATAAACTTATATGACTTGCATGTTTAACCAGGAGTCATGTTTTCACTTCATCCTCTGCACTAGTTTTGTCAGCCTCCAAGTTATGTTTGTCTCCATTATAAAACAAGAATACTTACCTAAAAAATTTAGAGAAATGTGTTGGATATATAAACATATATAAGTAACAATTGTTTCTAGGTAAATATATTCACATAAATTTCTGTTTGGTGATAGCAAAAAGTTGTATTTAAAAAAAAAAATTATTGGGGGTAGATTTCCATGTTTGAAATACAGTTAAAAAAAAACAAAAGTGGTCAGTCATATAACTGTTAAAACCAAAATAATTTCTTATCTTTGACCTGAAACTATTTTAAGTATTTTTATCCTTCATTTTCCTTTAATATTGTTTCTAAACTGATCAGATCTGTAATTAAAAAAAAAAAAAAAAAAAAAAAGGAGTTGAAATGGCAAAAAAAAATGCATTTTAAAAAATTCATTTTTTTCAAAAACATTTATTTAAAAATAGAAGTATTTTTATATTCATGCGCAATACTTTCTAATACTTACTGGCTAAAATTTTGAAACTGTCCATTTAATACCTTTAATCAATATCCCTTTACCAATCAATACTGATTTCATATTTGGATGGCAGGTGTTATAGAAGTTGAAAATTTATGAAACAAAGTTTGTATTCAAAGGCTTCTACTCAATACAATTTTCAAATTAACTATAGATTCTTTAATGTATGTTCATTGTGACATTAATAAAATATAAAAGGTATGGATTGCTTTGGGGAGTCTTGTGAATAAAGTTTAATGCCCAGATCATGTCCACAAGACCTGTACTGACTTAGGTAATTATACTTAATTTTGATTAAAATACATGTTATAGTGCTACAAAAAGTAATAGGAAAAAGAAGCATGCTCTAGAAATGCTATCTTAGTTTTTACTGAAGTATTTTTGAAAGGACTATTAAAGATCCCTCTAGGAAGGGGTTATCCCACAAGCAACCTAACTGATACTCTTCTATGCCTTTGCCTGTTTCCGAAGGAGTCAGAACAACATCTAAGTGTAATATCAATATTTTTTCTCTGATAAACGCAATAGCATTTTCATGGAATTTCCTGTAGTCTTACATGTGTAAAAAAAATGAAGGAGAGGGAAAGAGGATCACAGCATACTTGCAGTTAGGACAGTGGTTTGAAATGTATTAAAACCTTCCAGTTTGTTCTGTTTAAGAGGAATTAAAATATTATAAAAACACAAGAATACACTTCACTCTGCATTAACACAGCCTGCTGCAGATGATTCCTCCACACACTGGAATTAGATAAAATAAACCTCTTTGCCTCATGGATTTACTTATTTCATGAAAGAAAATAAAGTAAAGAAAAAATATAAGAACTACGATTTTAATCAATAGGCTATGTTTCAGATAAATTTATATATTCAAAATACTGCTACTAAATTATTAATTATTCAAAATTGATAACATTGTGTAAAGTATTAGATTTAGAGTAATTCAATTTTAGAGTAACTCAAGCTATCTAAAAATTTGGATCATGCAAGGGAAAGCACACTGTTTTCAGAAGTGGCATACCCGTGAAAAAAAACTCATTAAGAGGTTGAAGAATAAATCGTATTATTTCACCTATGAGCCTAACTCTCTAAACACTGTTTTCTGGGAGAGAAAGGTAATGTCATCAGCACAATCATTACTTCATTCTCTGTTTCAAGTCTTCATGCGATCTAGCCATTTGTTTCAAAAGTGCCAGGGAAAAAAAAAAAAAAAGAATCTGAAATTAAGCATTTCAGATGGGTTCACTCGATCTGACACAACCCATGAAAAAAAATTATGTGATGAAAATGAAAAAAAAAAAAAAGAAATCTTTCATTATATTATTTTGTAGCTTGGCTGATGAACAAAGAATTAAATTGTGTGAATAAACCACACTTTAGCTTGACATGTTAGCAGCTCAAAATGTGGCCAAATGTAAAGCATTTTTCAGTTGGCTACTGAGAATGCATGCTAGTATTTGAATATTATACCATAAAATACTATTTGATATAAAAGAGAATTAAATAAGAGAAACCAGTCAACTTGCCTTGTTTCACTATGACTGAAACTATGCTTAAATTGAAGGAGATAGCTACTTGATAGCAAACAATTAAAATGTGATTATCATCAAAATGGACAGACTCTTTACTGCTGGGCAGGTTTATATTCAATTATGATTTTTCACTTTAGGATCTCAAAGGCTTATAAGCATTGTAAGTCTTGGTTAAAAAAGAAAAAAAAAAAGCACTCCCCTTCAAAATATATTTAACTAATAAATTAATAGACAAATGTGTTAAATGTTTGTTGCACTTCTTGCATTTTGAAAGCAATTCTTTGGGAACAAGAACTAAAAAGAAAGAAATATATATATATTTTTTTTTACGGATTTATCTATTTTATCAGTCTTTGAAATACTGGGATCTGTAATTTAAGCTAAGTAAGATGACAAACTATCGCTAGACCCTACAACTGTTTCTTTCTGTACACAACTGGATATAAAGCCAATGCTGCAAGCTATCTGCAGAAGACTTCAAAGGTATCTTAGAGATGTTTAAGATGTTTACTCCATTTATGCCAATGCAGTTGTTCACATTAAAGATCGTCTCTAGAACGTAACAGTTTTAATAACTTGAGAAATATGATGCAAAAGTCACAAGCTTATGTTCACAGTTCACTGATAGTAAGAATAAGAACCTTGCAGAAGTTCACAGTAGCTCATTTGCAGTCCAGGTATTGCATTATCTGCACTGTCAAATGGGGAGGATTGCAAAGGCTGCTTGAGTTGAATAAATCTTGTATGGGAAAATACTGAGGGAAGATAACTGAGTTCAGCTCTATTTCAGTAACTGCTTTGGAGTACTTCTGAGAGCAACGTTACTTAACATCTAATTACTAAACATCTTAAGAGACTTGCCTTGAATAGCTTACAGAAAGACACTACATTCACACAGAATCTGGCAAGACTGTCAAACTTTCTGTATTTTTCTGATATGATAAGGGTATCGGTTGGCATTGAAATTTCAGTCTTCTTAATGCCATTTTCTCTTAACTGTTTTTGCCCACTCATGGCTTGTAAAACATTCAGTCCAATGTCATCAAAAATGAAATACAAACATCATTACAGACTATGAACAAGCTGCCAGTTGAGGCCAATGAATATATTTTAGACATTTGCAATTGAGCGGTTTTCCAGAACCATCCTCTTTGATTTAGGACTTGAAATTTACCCATGGCAGTGCTAGAGTCTGCCTTAATTCTGGTCCCCCCCGGTACATCTCTAAGCAAGAGTCCCAGTGATATCTGCCAAATCAGCATGGCAGGCAATTGTCTTGGTTGGTACAATGCAAGCATTTGTAGATGACATAGAACATGCTATAGGGAACCATTAACTGACTTACCTATGCAATACAGATATTTTACACTTCTGGTTCCTATAGTCTTCTCTTTTGAAATTGAGATTCCAATGTTAACAACATAGTATAAATTAATCAGGCATTCAAAGAAAACATTGGGGAAAAGATCTGCAAAGTTTACAGAAGTTTTCTTCCAATAAACATCTTGGTTGCCTGCCAAAGAATTAAAAGTTCAACTTTTCAGAAGAGTTTCTGGGAAAAAAAAAAAAAAAAAATCATTACTGTCCACGCTTTTCTTTTTTGTCAAATAAAAGCTTAGATATATACAGCTTCATAGCTCACTGATGCCAACATTGCAGTTATCATCTCTGAAACACTATCAACAGAAAAAGTAGACCAGAGTGAACAAATAAATGCATTAATATATCCTGAGTTTTCCTGATAGGTGTATATTTCTCTTAAAAATAGTTTTTGTTTTGTTTGTTTTATCTCTTCGGATTTCTGTGTTGGTAGCCAGACAAAAAATCAAAACACTCAATATACTCCAAGGGTGCAAAGTGAAACAGAGCAGGAGAATGGAAAGGAAGCATTCAGTTGTCTTTGGGTCATCTGCATCATCTGAGCCCTATCACCTTAGGAAACTAGTTCATGCCATTACTGATGTATCAGTCTATACAAGTTTCATTAGTAATGTGCAATGAGATTGCTTTCTTAAAGTTCATGTTGGCAAAGAAACACTCACACAGGCTAATATATAATTTGTCTTTCATTCAAATGACTATTAATTACATTTAATGACCAAATTTACTAGTCATTTTGTAGAAAGCAGGCTATTTGTAAAAATCTTGAGTCTTATATCCTCGCTAGCACTGACAAGCTCCTATTGTTGCAGCACATATTTTGTTATACTGACTTTATCTTTAAAGAATGAGGTGCAAGAATGAATTTATTTTACAGAATCTTCATTTTCACATTCTTCCCAGGAACCACATTTTAGTGTTATATTTATAGAAAATAAAAATGAAAAAATGCGAAACACACAAAAACAAAACTTGAAAATTATAGCCACATATCAGTGTTACACATTATATTTTTTAGGATCTTATTTGGGTTTTTTGAACCCTTGAAATAGTGGCGTGTTTAATTGTGTTAATCAAGTTGAGCACAGATGGTTTCCAGTTTCACTGTACTCAAAATCTAAAAACTGTATAAAGATGCTGTTAACTCTTACGGCAGGAATGGCTTCACTGAAATTCTTTAATACATCTTTTTCTGACATAATTAATGAGATATTTTGCAACTATATCATTAGAACAAACAATTATCTGCATAAACTCTCCCAATGCACATAGTTTATCGTAGTTTAGTTTTTAGCAGTGACTTGTTATTTCCCTGAGTAAGCTTCATTAAATTAATTGACCTAACTGGAACCACTCACAAAAGTCAATGTTTGCAGCACTGCAACAGTTGAGGATAACACAACTATTCCTCTCTACATTGAGCAAACTTAGAGTAAAAGATATAATTACTATAGCTTTTATAATGACAGTCTATATGCAAAAAGAATATAAAAATTCAAATTTTCTGAGTTTTGCTGAAGAAAATACTAAGGTAACAGTTTCAGCTTATTCAAAATATACACATATCAGCTAAACAGATACATTTCTACCCAGAGCCACTACTTACAAGGAAGATGGATGGTCTTTTGCTTGGTGTTCTGTCATATCCTCCTTCACATTTGCATTCTCCTATTTCAGACTTCTTGTGCCACCTTAGGCATGAGAAGTGACTTCATTACATCAGGTCTCAGTTTCCTTCCACTAAAATGTCACTGAAATCTTGGCCATGTGAAAAATATAATAGGCTTCTGCAAGAATTTTGCTGGGTTTGGATGGCTTGAATTCTAAAGCAAATGTAACACGAGTTCTAAACGCAACACAGGAGCTCGATATATGTATTCTAAATATGCAACAAACACCTAAGAAGCTGGTAATTAAAACAGAGAAATGAATGATTAAAAATGTTATAATAAATTTACAGACATTAAGCCCTATCGACCCAAGTTTGGCCATAGCTGTTTTTTGGCAAAGGAGACTTAAATTTTCCTAAATTTTCTCTTTATTATAAGAATAAATTTACTAACATCTGGGGCACATATTGTGCTACAAGTTGAAGTAGGAAAGAGAACCACAGAACTGTCATCTCCTTCATAGATAAGAAGCCAATTTCTCTGAGTAGATTGTCTTTCAGTGTTTAATTACTATAAACCCAAGCTTCAGATTTTCCAGCAAAATTCACAACTTTAAAGCATCAGTCATAGATATGTTTTTAAACATAATATGGAGGTCACTGCCAATAGGGGAGTCAAACATTTACACAGTCCAAAATGGTCTGGTTTCCATGAGACTGAATGGGAGACAATCAAAATTCAGAAAATCTCATCTCTGACTCTTCATCAGAGAAATATTCTTGGCAACAATCATTTTCTAAAGAACTGTCACATCAGTTTGGTGACAATACCTCTGCCATCTGCTCCTTTCATTTTGAAGGACCTGTGAGTGTCCCCAGTAGGAAATCACCTTTCTTTGCCTGCCAAAACTGTTTTATCTCCTCTGTATATCCCTTTATGTCTTCTTTTTCTTGTATGACTAATTTATGATCTATGTCCTTCTTGGGCAGCACCAGCCTCATTAAAATTGACTCCTGTTGCCTTGGCTGAATGTGGCTTCAATAGGAGAGCGATATGTGAGTGCACTGGTTGACCTGAACCTGACAGCTTAACTCCAGCCCAATCAGCTGTCAGATTTATATCAAAAAGTAGGCATGTTATAAGAAGGGGAATCTTTATCTACACTATTTAATTAGATATGTTTTAATAAAGACATGACCTACTGTCTCTCTTCCCACCTGCAAGCACCATAATTAAAGTTTATCTAATAGAATAGTAAGCTATTTTTGTTCTCCTGCCATTTGTAAAAATTGAATACAATACTGCAGGAACTTGAGAAGTTAAGAAATGAAAATATGTCAACCCTAACATTTACTTTATAAAAATCCATGTTTTTCATGTGAAAAAAGTGGCCAGAGTTAGGAATTTAAATCAGTAAAAAACAACTAAACAAAGGTAGCAACTATTCTAGAAGTTCTGGGTGGCCGCTTTGTCTTTTTATTCTAGTCAGTACGAACATTTCTTGGGTAGCAGCATTGAAAATCAACACATTTTGTTTATTTATCCACATATGGGTATTCAAGGTCCTCAATATCAAACCTACTTTTACAAGTTCTAAATACCCAGAGCTTCCTACTTGTAGCAATACATAAACAAGCAAATAAACAAAAACACCACTTTCACTAAATTTGATTTAGTTTGCCAAATTTAATGAAGGTTTGATAAGTCCCTAAAATGCTTTGTTAGAAGAATAATCTATTCACAAATCCATACACAAAAAAAACCACACTGAAGTGAATGAGCAATCTCATCCGCAAATTAAGGATCTATGCTTTTATTTATTGTTTATAGAAAGGTGACGTAAATCATGTATGAGCTACTAACCAGAGGAAGAACAGCCCATGCCCCAAAGAACAGGAATAAAAATAAATTAAGGTGGTCACAAGCATAAGTTAGTGAAAAACAATGTTTTGTTTTGTTGAAAGAGATACCGTATGACAGCTGAAATAAAACCTAATGTCTCTAGTATAGATGGCCAATAACCTGCAGCTTTCATTCAAGACAGGCTTAGTTTTGTTCTTATGGTAGTGTCATTTAAGGAGACTAAAAGTCAGCATGTTACAAAGAAAAGGCGCTTGAACTTCTTCATATCCATTTAATGACATACTGTACGAATAACAATGATGAGATGAAGTCAACTGAAAAAAGACACGGATGAGTTACAAAAAGCCTGCAGGCAGGTACAATACCAGATACTCTGAGCATGTTTCAGGAAATACAGAATTTCATGCAGTTATTTCAAACAAAGTGATGGGAGAGAGTATGCCTTAGCAGACTGCCTCTAAAGGACTCAGCACAAAAACAGCATTCATAGTGACAGTCAATGTGCCACTTTAACTAAAAATTTTCCAGTAACTGAAATAATTTTAGGGATGGTATGCTTCAGCTCTCACATGCAAAAGAACTCGTAGTCTCTCATGATATTTGTGGGCATAAAAGCTAATCCTATCAAGATGTACCAACTGATATCACTGTTTATTCACTATGCTTAAATAGTTCTGAATGGATGGTAGTCTTCTTAGAAAGGACTGATCTGTAAAGATCAGCAACAGAGGGAACATAGATGAGAAGCTGAACCCAAGACAAAATCAGAAGCCTTAATGAAAAAAGTAATTATCAAACCCCAAGGTATAGGGTAGAGATTGTCTGTGAGACAAACAAAATTGCATTTTTACTCTACACGGCCCTGGTAAGGCTTCAGCTGAGAATTATCTCTGTTATGGGAAACCACACTGCTAGAAAGCTGTCAATCAGTTTGAAAGAGCCCAGAGAAGAACAGCAATCACTGATCTACAGTCTGTAATATGTGACAGTAAATGAAAGGAATAGCCATTGTTCAGTTTAGAGAAGACAAGACTGAGGAATGTAAAAGGCAATTACAATATAGTTGTTGCAAAGACTTAAGGAGAACCTCTGCAAGGAAGCACTTGAATCGGTAGTTTAGTCTGTTTTTTAAAAATCTAATTAGATGAACACGTTTCAGGAATTACACAGTACAGGCATTCTCTTCTGGAAGGATTGAGAGATGTCCAGAGATAGGCTGGAGGATCTTCTGGTACCCTTTCCTACATTTCAATGATTCAGAGAGCAACTGTTTCTGACATATAAGGTGTTATTTAAATGGCAACTAGTCTCAGACAAAGTGAAATTTAAAGAAGTTGAACAGTGCAGATTTTCTCTCTCATTCTCTGTTCCCCTAAACTGTTAAAACAAGACCTCTCATTTTGACCTATCATACTGCTCATTTTGAAATGTATACACCATGTGGTAGATCAACTGCAGATTTGATCCTTCTCTTCAATGCCAAACACATTTTGCAACGTGTAATTGCGGTGCCCTAATCTGACACATTTATCTGTATGAGGAAAATTATTACTGCCTTTCAGTCCACTTCCACCCAAGGCTGCTGTCTTTTCATAGTTTCCTTCCTCCCAAAGCACCTTCCTATCTTTTAACAAACTATTCCTTCCAAAGCCTATTCCTATGGCTTTTAAGTAATGTCTTCACTTCTTTGCTCTCTGAAAACAGTGTAAGGAATTCAGAGTTGCTAATTACATTTTTGGTTAGGCTTCATTTCAACTTTGGGTTTCCTAAGTACAATGTACTAATCCACAGTATGGCAAAAGGACAGAAGCATTAAATGCAGCACTTGCACAAAACATCAAATAATATATATATATATATATATATATTATTTTTTTTTCATGAGATGTGACTGCTTGAACACCTCCCTGCCAGCTTTGCTATTTCTCAGGAAAAAGATGCACTTGAGTTATTGCAGTAGAGCTACTGTGTTCAGTAACATCCCTGATAAGAATTTGATTGTATTACAATAAAAAGAAAGAAACATAACTTCTTCTACAGGTTACAAATACACTAATACCTGCATAGTAGTGAAAAACAGCAAAGCTACCTTTCGAATACAGGCAGGATGAAACCAATGTCTATGGCTGAACTGAGACAATTAAGGTCCTATGTAATAGCTCAAAGGATAGCAGAATTTACTATGTTAAATAAAGATGCTAGTTCAGACTCTGAATTATTCAATTAGTTTTAAGGAAAAGAGGAGAAGAGTTATGTGACATTCATATTTGCATTTTGGATTATTCTGTGGAAGTCTAGACCTCCAAACGTATCCAGAAGACAATGGAGAATGGCACTGGATTTAAAAATCAAAAGCAAACCAGAATCCAAAACAACCTTCAGCTGAGCTAATGAATATTGTGACATAGAGCTAGTATAGCCACTTTTTTTTTTTTTCTTTTTACTGAGTTGCCTCTTTGCAAAGAAAAAAAAAATCCGTGACCTTTCCAAATAACTGCAGTTAGGATTCTAAGTAAATGAAAACATCAAATGTCTTACTTTCAATTATCTATCTTTTCATTTTTCATCTTTTTGAACATTAGGTTGTCAAGTACAGGCTGCTGAAGAATTTCCATTACTCTTTAGAGGGAGTACTGACTTGTGGAAACTCACATTCAGTCTAGCTTTCTCTCTATGATTTGTTGTGAGGGGCCATCCTTCATCAACAAGGTTCTCTGCAATGTGATGAGTTAAGATGCACTAGTGGAATAACAATAAAACAGTCATTATTTAAAGCAACCTTGAGAACTTAACACTTTTGTACTGGGGAGACATGGGTGGAAAGATGGACTCATTATCTCTACCCATTTGTAAACACTGAAAGACACACTCATCTTTAATCTTGATCAAATTAGCCACTGAGAACATGAGGGAGGCTACATTTATTTCCCTAGTGTATGTTCTATCATTTAGTATGTTCACTAAAAGCAAGAAGAGTAGCGAAGAGTTTAACCAGCAAAACCTTCAGGCAAACCACAAGCTTTCTTTGTACTATTCTTAGTTCTAAAAAATAGACCCTAGGCCTAGTACTAACATTGTTCAGTGTTGAACAGTCTTCAAGTCTTTCTACGAAGCAAACAGCTGCAGCTATTTTTAAAAGCAGGGCACAAAATACTGCATTGTTATGATTCTTTTCCGACGACTTGTATTTTCTATGATAATACCTATCCCATGTAAAGTAATGGCTTACTTTCATTTATGGGATACATTTGATAGGAAACTATCGACATGTCATAGAATCCAAGACAATGCTTAAGCATATAATATTTTCATCATTCTGAGGAAACCTCTCTTTCTTTAACACTCACATTACCATCAAGAACATTAGAAGAAAGGTGATAAATGTAGCAGATCATACCGTGCTTTTCAGTACCCATGCCAACACACTTTAATTTAACAGCACTGCAAAAAGGGCCTGTTTAGCTGCCATAAAAA
The DNA here is from genome assembly GCF_964211825.1 of Aythya ferina. Classification (NCBI taxonomy): domain Eukaryota; kingdom Metazoa; phylum Chordata; class Aves; order Anseriformes; family Anatidae; genus Aythya; species Aythya ferina. Next base: position 14,655,372 of record NC_140301.1, on the reverse strand, counting down.
CTGCGTGACTGTGTCCATTACAGTCATGTCCATTTTGACACTCTGTTTCTATGAGGGTATTCTCAGAAAAATTGTTTTTCTTTCACTGTAGTTAAACAAAGATCCAGTAAACACATTTTCAGCACTTAACAGCAACAAAAAATATGTTTATTTTTTATATTATTATTAGTCATATTAAGTCTTTGAAACTAAGTACAATTGAAAATAGACAACATTCATAATACAAGAAAAGCACCTTTTTCTAAGTATTCAGTGTATTAGTTTTTAATATGGTTTTGCTTTTGCTCCTCATTTCTTGTCCACGTCTTTCATTTTTAAGTGTAAACAGTACTATTTCCTCATTTATGATGGATTTTATAAAGGTGGATAATAATGGGCATCGACCACCTGTCCAATGGTCGATGCCCATTACAGACATCACAATACATTATAAAGTATCAGTTGCATAACTGTTGTGCTTCCAGGAAGATAACTTTCTAAGAATAACAACAGAACCCTTGCGCATTTGTTTTCCATTACTGAGGTAGTCACTGGAGCACATAAAAGCTCTAAACAAGAGTGAAAACTACTTGTGTTTCTTAATAATTTCCAACTTTGATCAATACAAGGAAGATGAGATGTTACACTGGGCAGAGTTGTCCAAATTCCACTGCTAAGGATAACACACTGATGAAAGAGAGATAAGAAACTATTGCAAAGATACAACTAGATTAGAAATGTGTAAAAGGATATTACTAGTAATGTGAAAAAAGTTTTGGGATTGGAAATTATTATAAGTAGATATTTATATTATTATTAAGAAGTTTATATTATAAAGAAGTTTATTATAAAGAAGTTTAACATAGCTAAAAGAGGTTTCTTGGCATTTTGTTGTCACATTAAAAATGAAAATCTGGGCATTGCCTTCCCTTGAATGTTTCCATTTTTCCAAAGTTTAATTAGGAAATAATGCAATCATTATTAGAATTCGATGTATGATTCAGTATATTCAAAGGGGCTTAATATAAAAGCCCATAACTAAAGGGTTCTCCATACTCCAACAAAAGCTTCATGGCATCTAAATTGTATATTCTGTACATCTCAGAAGGGACTTTTAACCGTAATTGTATTTTTTTTCCCCACATGTTCATATAGATTATTTTTTTTTGCAAATGTTCATGTAGATTAAAAAAAAAATACTCTAATGATGTAATCATTAAAAGTGCTGTAATATTGCTTGAAATTCATAGCTTAAAACCTTTCTCTTTAAAATCCCCTCCTCCAAGAACTTGAACTGTATCAGATTCTCTGCAAACCTCTACTGCATTTAAATTCTAAAGCATGATGTTTGAGCTATTTTGGCTCCTTAACACGTTTTGGTAATCAATAATATAAATTTCATGAAGATGTATTTTCATGAATATATTACATCTGTGCTGACAAGTCAGCTTTTCATTTTCTGTTGAACTGTGGCAATATACACCAACCTTTAGTAATACAAAACCTCACACACTTATGTAATAATACGTATTCTCAGATGTCATTGCTGTCAGAGACTGTTAGTATATGAAAACTGCTTTGAGATATCAGCGAGATAAATGGAAAAATGGAGAAAGCAGTAGGCTAAGCAATTTGCCCCAGGCCAGACATGAGGAAGAAGTGAAGTGAGCTTGACAAAGTCAAAGTCAAGAATTGAAACTTTGACTCTTCAGCTGCCATTTCTACAACTTGCCAGCTAGCCACAATTTACAGTTCATAACATTCTGGTGGAAGTTCAGTATCTTCTTTTATCTTTTTCCTGATTTTTCATTTGTTGGACAAACTAGAGAAATTAAGACCAGAAAAAAAAAAAAAAAAAAAAAAAAAAAAAGAAAAAAAGTTATATTATTATATCTTATATTACCCTATCATAAATCATCTAAAATGTATTAATTAGTCCAAGTAAAGCCATTCCTGAATTTTCTCATTAACATCACTCTGTCACATCATAATCTTCTTTGCATTATTTTTCATCTACATTTGCTTCAAATGAAAGTCCTAAAGTCAAGATGCACTTGAGCTCCTATCTCCCCTTCCAGCTTTGCAGATTCAGTAAAGCTGAAAAGACCACTACGCATTTTGATTCTATAGATTTATGCAACTAAAGCCCAACACTTCAGAGCTGTTTCTATCACTCAGTGAGAAATGTTTATGACTTGGCTCAGCACTAGGCAGAACAATCACAGGATTGTCTTCCAGTGAGAGTGAGGAGAGGTAGATTATTGAAGCCACTTAGGGACATCATCAGCTTCTTCACAAATAGGGTGATTCAACAGAATGACAGCCACGTACTCCATTCACATCCCTGGTGTGTTCTTTGAGGAAGAAGCTGAGATTGCATTTTCTGTCAAAGATGTTTTATTGGAAGAGACAAGCAAGGGAGGTGTTAGGCCATTTGGAGGGGTCTGAAAGCAATACAGCATATTCAGTTAAAGAAGGAAAACTTGACCCTCCAATGACCCTAATGCTTACTCCTTTCGATGCAATAACGTGTGCCACAATTCACCTGCTAAACTTTTTTCAGACAGAGCCACAAAAAGAATGTATTTTCTTAATGTCACTCAGGTGATTGGTCTATCTTGTAATTCGTTGTGACACTAAAACCAACAGATTAAACAGTAGGAAATAACACAGCAGCCACATTTCAAATACCTGTTACCCATTTCATCTGGGTTGTTGAACGCTTCTAGAATCACACATCTGCAATATATGTAATATCCAAAGAATTGCTGCTAAAATTTAAATTTTGCCTAACATGCTGCAGCGCTTTTCTCCTAAAAAAAAAAAAAAACAAAACTTTAGCAAAATAAAGCCTGTGCTTAAGCAGGACTTTTAGGGTGGAACTTGATTTTAGACCTCTACTCTCAAAAAAAAAAAAAAAAAAAAAAAAAGCATCTCCCATGCCTCCCTCTCTTTCCCCCCCCCAAGTTACTAGCAATAACAAGCTCATGGAAATGCAACTTAGCTTGATAAATACTGATATTATTGCTATTTTGAACAGTAGTTAACCTATACCTAAAGCAATAATTAATAATTTAACCTTCTGTTAACATTGTATGTGTAGGTTTGTTAGAAAAATAACTTTCAGATAATCGAAATCAGAAGAGCTCCAGGGAGAACTATAATCACTGAGTATCACAAAGGGAGAAAAATAATCAATACCAAGTTATGGTAAGTCTGTAAATCCAGGGTAAAATATTTAATAGAAGAACTGTCTTTACAACGTTCTTTCATACGCATTGCAAGGTGTATGATAGAAATCAAATGATTTTTAAACAATTATAACAGAATCTTACAAGAGAGAGAAGACAGTTAAAAAGCCATGTAAGCCTATTTCTAGATTTTCCTTCTACTATCTGCTAAGTTTAAAATGCAACTTGCATCTCTGTCATATTCTGTGATGCATTCACACTCAGCATCCTACTTGGCAGGCTGTCCAGACATCTCATCATACAGAATTTCCATACAGAGATTTCATCTTGAAATTTCATGACCTGTATTTCACGTCTTTTCCAATATATATTGCATGATTTTTCTTTATCCCCAACCCTGTTTTTCTCTAGTGGCTTACAACTCCAGTCTGAACACTGGAAGAAACCATATTGATTAGAGGAGACTGTAAAGAACAGTGGATATAATGTGTAGAGAGGAAAAAAAAAAAAAAAATTAAAAAAATATGTTTTCTGTTATACTCATTAGCATCACACATTTAATTTTTACTAAGTTGTTAAAGAAATTGGTTTAAAAGAATGTAGTGACATAGTAGTGACATAGTAGGAGACAGTAAGATTTTTCGTTGTTTTAATCTCAAATATTGCTCTATACTATAAGCAGAAAAAAAAAAAAATTAAAAAAAAATAGTTTATATGAAATTACATAGAGGAAAAAAATGTAAAGGCAACACAGGGAAATGCAAAACTGCATTTTTCATAGAAAAAAAACAGATTTTAAGTGTGAAATATTAGATATTTTGGATATTTGGATATTTTAGCTAAAAGGGAGAGCAAATAGGCTAAGGGAGTAGAAATAATATTCTAGTATTTTATACTAAATGCTATTTTAGTATTTTATACTTTTTAGTATTTAGTATTTTATTTTAGTTGACTTAAGAAAATCACCACTTCCATATAGTACACAAAGGAAAGTCATAATAATATTTTAACTTGGCGACTCTAAGCTGCTTCATTATATGTATGTGCTTCTATTTACCTCCTCAACCTGTTATTTTCTTTTTATGAAATGGATACAATGATGTTTGGAGTCTGTAACTCTACTCACAGGGCAACTCAACAGAATATGCTCACTTGGAAAATGTCAAGTTTCCAAGCAGAAAACAAATCAAAATCAAAAGCAAAAACAAATCAAAACTGATGGTTCTACTTCTAAAGAGAAAAGTTTAGAATGAGATGTTTGCAGAACAGACGGTATGAATTCGTAAGTGTGTTCTTATCGTTTCTGTATGTGGTTGAATGTGGGGGAAAATGTGTTTTATTTAAATGTATAATGACAATGAAAATGTAACAACAATATTTCTATATGCTTCTGAAAATGTTTTTCATCATTTCTAATTATTTTCAAATGAGGCAAATGCTAAGGACTAAATTAAATCACAACATTGAAGTGTAAACTACCTCCTGGGAATCCTTCACAATAAAAGCTTATTACATAAAATATTATTTATCTCTCTACAATGCAGGTAGTGGAAATGATCCAATACTTTGGTATAAATGTGGCTGTCTGCAAATATTTGCTTTCCCAGGCTGACAGGGAAGGCTAAAAGATACATGTTCTAAGAAGACAATTGGTGCCTACTATTAGGTTTAGTTTTAGAAATGCAATCTACTTTCTCACCATTAATGCATAAGCTTGACAAACAACAGTCTCAACTTGAGGAATCTCAACTTTTGGTCACCAATTCAGTCATGGGAAAAAAATAATAATAAATAAACACTTAAGTAAACATCCTTCTTCCCCTTTTCCCAAGTTCATCTTAATGCAAACACCTCTGCTCTCCTCTTTATAGTCTCTGCTTGCCTTATTTTTGCTGCAGGTTACTGAATTCATCCCAAATCCACAGGGAGGTAGGATGTCAGGGTCATGTGCACAATATTTCTCTCAAATGCTCTTTGCTTCTTCCTGGTTTTCTCTGCCATACTCTGCTTTTAATTTCCTGCTGCTCTGTTTCTGAGCATCCCTGCCCTGTCAACGTGTCATCCATGGGCTGTAGTGTCTTGGAGATGTCTCTGCCCAACCTAGGACTGCCTCCTTCCAAAATCATGCCTCCAGTTTGATGCTTCAAACCCCTCAAGCTATCTGTTTCTTTGTTAAATGTATTTCTGCAGTGATACCAGCACAATAGATAACATTGTAGTTATTTTTGTATCACCAAATGAATTAAACTCATCTTTAGGAGTGTAGGATAAAAGTTTTTCTCTACTTTATGGTTCCTAAGAATTGAAATTTGCATCCCTACTTCTGCAACATTTAAATATAGCAGTAGAAGAAATCCTGTGCACTGTTGTTTCTGACACATTCTACTTGTTGCTATTACCATGAGTAATGAAAGAGGGGGGGAATGACTGTGTCCAAATTTCTTATGATGCTTTTCACTGAAGAACTACACACACACACAAATAATAAAACTCAACATACTCAATGTATTGTAGAATTTACTGAAATAAGTACAAAAGAGGTTTCTAGCAGCAAAACCAGAGTGGTGGCAGAAAGACACTTTTCAGAACTATACTGAACCCGAAGTCCATATGGCATTGCAAGAAGACTGAGTAGAATATGATTCCACAATAGTTTCCACTCCATAGGGTTTTTGCCAATTTAGAGCAAAATTTAAGTCCAAATTTACAGAAAAAAAATATTCTTCAGACCTTCAAACCTATCAACCTGTTGCATGTGGAAAAGACGCTGTTTATCTAGACATTTTCAGGAGATTGTGGGGGAAAAATCAATAAAAATGCATATTGAGTGCTGATGTGTGCATTTTGTAATCAAAAATGTGCATATGTAGTCAAAAATCAGTGAAGACTTGTGGGCTTTATAGCTAGCTATGTCTTTGTTTTCTTGTACTAATCTCAGTGTTGCAATTGAACTATGACCCACACTTTATGTGCTATTCAAATCCCTTCATAATCAGCAGTTCACAGGATTTAAAAATGGAAGAGGGGATGAAGGGACCTGTTTGAAATTCATATACACATTTTTCTTCATGTTTGTCAAGAGATTTTGAAATGGCTTTCACTAACAAAAATAATAGCAAAAAATGAACTTGGCATTTTACTTATTTTTCAGTATTTGTAAGCTTTCTGCATATGTTTAATCTCTTTCATTATCTTGTACTGGGATGTAGTTCATGGAAAAAAAAAACTATCTTCCATGTTGCATCTAATATTTGGAGACTGTACCACCTGGAATCTATTTATTCAAACACACCTGGAACTGTTCCTCTTGTAGCACGTAATACAACTCAGCCTTGCCACTACTATGAATCATAATTTCTGGACTGTAGAGAAGATTGTTAACTTTTTTCCCAGTATGTTAGACACAAAATGTAGTAGAAAATGACTTAAAATTCATGGATAACATGGAGTTTCTCAACCTACTTGAACAGGTCTTTTTTTTCCCCTCCCCCTCTGAACATCTAAGGGCAGATTCCATAAAACATTTTGCGAAAGCATTTCAAGGTCAGTTATTTCAGGTTTCCCTTCTTAATTTTTTATTTTTATTTTTTCATTTATTGTGTATTTTTGTCCCTATTAGTAAACAAAAGCTTGCAGTAATCAAGATTTTGGCACTACTTACACTACACACACAGATCTATGCCAGTCTACAATACCTTCAAACCCCCAGTACAAAGTCTTAGTAGTAACCTATAACATTTAACATCAATTTTCTCACCATATTACCACGTCTGATTGTAATACAATTCAAGCATTTTGAAAGTTACTTAACTTTATATCCACAATTTCATGATCCCTGCTGCCATTAGACTTTACAAGTCTGACCAGGTCTTCCTCATTTGGAAGACACTGGAGTGTCTCTACTGATCGGCTTCCTTATCTCCTGTACCAAGAATTGTCCCTGATGCTTACCAGAGACCTGGACTCTGATAGTGTCTTTCCAGCAGATGTTCACGTCCACAGCAAATCCACAGTTCAGATCTACAGCAAGGATCTGTGCTTGCAGTCATGCAACTTTCTCCAAAATAAGGCTTCATCTACTTTTTCGTCTTGATCAGAGTATCTACTGAAGATAACTAACAAAATGTCACGTGTTGTTCTGTCCTCTGTTTCTCAAACATATATTCTCTGCTGGCTCATCATCAATTCTAAAACAAAGCTCCTGGCTCTGTACTGGTCAAAGTACATCTCCTTTTCCTAACCATCCTAGTCCTTTCTAAAGAGTCTATATTCATCCATAGCAGCCCTCTAATTATGCAATCAGTCCTATCACCACTTGGTGATTCCAGTGTGGTCATACTTCTGCAATTGTGCATCATCCTGAGTGATTCCCATGCTACAGGCATTCATGCAATAAATGAATGAAGCTCAATAAAAGGAATTACAAAGTTCTTTCATTTAGGATGTAATAAGCCATCCTTGGAGAGGTTCAGAACTTAACTGAACAAGATCAGATCAGCTTCATGTAGGTTAGTCCCTGTGGGGCAGCTGGACAAGACTACCTCCAAAAGCCTTTTCCACCCTGAATTATTCTAGAATGCTATTCCATATCACTGCCGAGTTCATTAAAACTTGCTATCCAGAAAGACTTTACTATTTCTGCTTTGTAGCCTCATGAAAAATGCACTACTTTAAATGAGTTTCCTTCCCAAAAAACAGTGAGAGAGACTCATGAAATTCCAAATTTCCTGTGCAAAGTCACATAACCCACATTGATTCCTTATCTGCCTAAACCTTAGAAAAGAAACAAAAGTGTGAGGGGGGAAAATAAATCCAAACGAATGTAACTCCTTGTTATCCAAACACCTACTGTGTATTTCTTTAAAATCAAAGCAAAACAAAAAATAATTTTCATTGTACCCTTTTTTTCCTCAGGATTTCTTTTTCCTGTAAAGAGCTAAAAGTAATAATGAAAATGCCAACATATATTTTAAGGTTTTGCTTTTCCATTTTTAGAGGGTAAAATGGTAGAGATATTTACCTATCTGGCAAGCAGTCACAAAATATTTTACATCCTGACAGACCTCAAAGCACTTCACAACTCTATAATAATAGAATCATTCCATTTACTACTGAACTGCAGCCAACTCAGAGACAGAACACAGCAGTGGTTTAACAGCACAGATGAACACTGTCAGCCCTTTTAAAGATTAGGTAGATGTAAATATCTTACCCATTTAAAACCATAGGGTGCTTTGAGACAGAGTATAATTAGCCAAACCACTAAATAGCAAAGAAACCAGAAATAACATCCCTGTTCTTTGGAGGTGTATTCTGCAATCTTTACTGAAAACTACTATATTAAAATCTCAAAATCTTCTATTTCTTTCTGTTTCTTTCATAGAATCACTAGGGTAATTTTACTATGGATACATTATATCAGATATATTCCTATTCCATATACCCTAATATAGGAAGTATTAGGATACCTGTGAATCCTACTGTTCGATTTGAACAAGCTTGGGCAAAGTGAATTCCACCTACTGAACACATACTGAGTATCCCTTTGAAGGCCTGCACTTATATCCTGATCCGTGTTGGAAAAACCTATCGAGTTTGTTCTGGTACTACCTCAGAAATATTTTACTTTTCCATAGACCTTCTTAATGTCTCTCAGTGAAGCCTAAGTGTTGTATACTCCTGGTATTCAAACATCTAGGGATCAATCTGTTGCTTAAATTTAAAAGTCTAATGCTATTTTATACATTCCAGATTATGTGAAAAATTGTCAGAAGCCTGGCAGATATAAAAGGATCTATGGGAGACTCATGCCCATCTGGAAAGGCAGCTGGATGCTAGATTTAGACAACTATATCAAGCTTCCATTGCACACTCCTAAAAAATAACAACAATCTGGTCCTATATACATACACCACTCCTTCCCTACAACTTCTGCCCATTTTATCTAGTCATACAAATAAATAGGAATGATTTTGGAAGTGCAAATATTAAAATTTATCTTGATTTAAAGACTGGAAAGTATGTCTACAAGTGTATTCATTAAAAGTTACAGATTTCACGAGCAAAGTTGTGGCTAAAAAAATGTCCCCTCAACTAATTAAGTCATCAGAACCCTAGTTTGCATTATAATTAGCCAGACAGAGTTTTGTAATTAGTAGGAATAAATTAATATTGTACTGATATTTGACATTATGTGACAGATGTTACCAGCATTAGCTGGTAAATTTGGCTGATAAACATCACTGCTTAAAATTGAGTGCAATCAGACTGAAGATGTATTTGACGGTAGCCACAAGGACCAACATTTGAAATTAATTGTTCTACAAAAACATCTGAAGATGGATTATAACTAATTCAAGAAACAATATTATTAATCTCCTATTTCATGACAGTTTACAAATAAAATGTTTCTAATCTGATGATGATAAACACTGGAGAATTACTAGCAAGTCTACTGTTCAGACATGCAACCTAAGTCCTTAGGTTAAATGTGGTACAAAGAATGAAAGATAAAGTAGTTTAGTCTTTCATTGCCTAAGAAGACCTAAGAATCTTTTAAATTATTATTATTATTATTATCATTATCATTATTATTATTATTATCCTAGTGTAGCTAGTTTATCTGAGTCATTCAACAATACTTTTTTCTCCTATTTCTCGACCTAAATTTCTGCTTAATTTCATCAGGTATATAATGAATTACATGAATTACCACATTGATAAGGTCAAGAGATTTGTTACCAGCTCATAGGCAAATACATACAAAAAGAAACAGTGCTACAGAAAGAACAGAGGATACAATAAAGAAGTAATTCCCACAGACTTTCTGTGTGTCAAATACAGACATTATCTATAAAAACTTTTTTTTTCATTATGTTACATGAAGGATGGAACACTTTCTTAAATAGAGTGAATTCTACATACTTTCATACTCCTTCAATTTTACTAGAAATTCCTCAAATTCAAAATTGGAGTGATGAAAAACACAGATTTAGTAACAACATTCTGTCCTACCTTTGAAAAGTCTCCATAAAACAAGGGGACAGTTTTACAGAGATGCATTTAAAAACTGACAAGGAATACAAAGTGCAATAGCACACAGTTCTTAACAAGCATTTTAAAGTCTAAATAAATAACATAAAGACAAAATATTTAGGACTCGGAAAGTGACAGGAAAATTGAAAGGTGTACATATTTTGCTTCCCAAATGTAGTAGAAAGTATCAAGAAAGCATTATGATGAATCATAGGTAAGACATTAAAATGTCAATGGTGCAAAATTTACTGAAGTTATAAATTCAGCAAGTAGAAAGTAATTATTTTATACAGTGGTGAAGGATAACTAAATAAGAGAGCAAGAAGGCAGCAGTTAAGATCCTTGTTTGGAAGGGTCACTGAGAAACTTTATCAGGACTTCCAAACTAAGCCTCTTGAAAATTTTTGCACATGGCTAAAAGGCCATCAAGTTTGCTGTAAACCATTTTGCGTCAAAGGCACAAGAAAGGTTCTATGGAAAGTCAAAACACTGTTTAGTAGATAAAATAAGTTTGTGCAATTAATGAGGCAGGAAAAAAAAAAAAAAAAAAAAAAGCTGATTTGGAAAAACTTCTTGGGTACTGATTGTCTAGTTGTATTCTAGCAAAATTCTAGCTGAAGTATACAGCACTACACCGTACAACTACATTGCCCCGTTCAAAGTTCTCATCTGAAAGACATACATACTCTAAAGAATCTTTAGATCAATACTTCCAGAGTATTTCAGCAATGCAAATATTTTATCTCTAGGCATTTCTTAATTTCCTATTCATATATTTAACAAAAAATATTTCCCATGATTATTCCAGTCAGGAATGGAGAGATCGGTGATGGAGAGACGAAGAATTAAATCTGGGCAAGCTAACTAGGATTTTGTACTTGATTTTCAAGTTGCTCTTAGACTGATTTGAAAAAAAATATATTATGCATATTTTTAATGTGCATAAAAAACTTTGGTGATTTAACTCTAGGGTAGTAACAGGTGAATTCGATAGTCACTTTCTGTGTAAACTCTGTCAAGTACCTCAGTGTCACAGAACCCTAATTATTGTCCTATTTGAAAGTGAAAAGAATAATGTTAAGCTACCTTAATTTCTTTAGATAATATTTTAAACGCACAGTGTTGCTAAAATGATCACAGACAACATAGTGACTGCTGAGTGCACTAGCTATTATGTGCAGGAATACTGTTCAATATAACCTATTCTCAGTTCTAGAAAAAACATGTGTAACCAAGTAAACTGAGTTTCTGGACTTCCCCCCCCCCGAAGGCTGTATTTAGGGAGCAATGCACCACAAACTCAAATACTCAAAGAATTGTTTTTCCCTTTGAGAAATGAATACATAACCATTAATTCTTAACACAGAAATTGGAACTAACTTTGATGTGGTACAGAGAATAAAACAGCAGTAAAACAAGAAAACCTAAATAGCAACCACCTACTATCAAAGGCAATTTTTATGTTTTGGGGAAATTTTTAATTAGGAGAGATCTCAGTGCTGGAGCAGTACCCCAGCAGACTGAACAATGCAAAGCAGCATAAAAAGTCCCGCGTGTCCTGTTTTCAGTAAAGACTTGCTCCTGGAAAACAGCAGGAAAGAGGATTCTTCCATCCTTTGGAACTCTTGATGCAGCATGCACTGTTCACTGGGGCCACAGAGCTCCTCTCTTCCCCTAGGAACAGCATCTGTGTTTGTACTTTTATCTTCTGTGCAAACACAGAGAGACACAGACTCACACAGTAACTGTTCCAATATTCTGACCCAATTCTAGAAAGACTTTCCATAAGGATTAAATGGTTTCTAATTAAAATCTAGTCTTCCTTTTTTCATTGCTTATCTCAATTTGGTTTTGGGTTAAGGCAAATTCCACTGAAAATATTTTTCCTTTGGAAACATATTCTGTTTCCCTAGAAACACTATATGGTTTATTAGATTATTTGGTCTACAGACTATGTATATTCTGTTTTTTTTTGTTTGTTTTTTTGTTTTTTTTTTTTTTTTCTTCCCTAATGGAGTTTTTTATTTTTATTTTTTCCTCATCATTATTATTAATCTTCAAGGCCTCTCTCCACAGGATTAAGGCAGGAAATAAATCGCTGTTCCATGCATACACTGCTTTCTGGGTCTAAAAGTGCATTCCAGAATTAGAACAATGAACTTCATTTGCTAATCCTTATCCACCTGAGCAATGTTTACTCAGCTATCTAATTTTTGCAGTGTTACTATATATACACAAAACAAAGGTATAAAAGGTAATGAAACTGCAAATCTTTTCAAGAAAAATCTTGAAATAATTGCTAGCTCAAAGAGGAAAAAATTTGAAAAATTCAAAAACAAGGGAAAAGATCTACTGTTTATGTGTATCTTACTTCTTCATGTATTTTAGTTTCCAAATTGAACATGTTAGAGGCACAGCAATTTGTAAATCATGCCAGAATTTATAGAAAGAGTGTAAGCCCAAACTTATCCCTTTTAACAAACGATAAAATAAATACATAAATAAAATCTAGGATAATCATTCTTTCTACACTGGATCTTGACTGACTTTATAATCATTAAATCATTAATCTCGTTAACTTCATTAGCTATCAAATTAACACAAAAAATAACTGAAATGCAGCAGATAGCCAATATGAGTTACATTATAATCATGCTTTACCAGTGGTCTTTTGGTACTTGTAAATATCTGAAAACACCTACAATGCCAGACATTTATTATTCTCCTGTTTAGGTTTAGATAACAAACTACAAATTCAAACACCATATGCAAAACAGTGCAACAGATATACAAATATTGTATACCAACAAGAGATGGGTGTGCTTTTAATTTGAATCAGTTTCAAAATTTTGAATGGTTATGCATAGCACAAATTCACTAGAGGCAAAAATGTGTGTGCTGCTGAAACCAACAGAGTGCACAAGAAAGTCAGTTCTTGTTCAGTGAAAGGCCCAAAGTGAAATTTTGTTCAAATTAAACTCTCAAAAGAACAGTGCAAATTGTATAAAACAGTACAGAAGTATTATTAGAAGAATATAAGCAACATACTGAATAGCTCTAGGCTATCCATCAACTATTTACCTTGTTTTCCTCATTTATACAGAACAAGCATCTGTAATCATCTGGTGACTGTAGTGTTTTTAAATAGCAAATCAAACTGGAGAGATAAAGAATACTTGCTATTAAATGCCCATAAATTCTGTGGTAAACTGGTTGTGGAAACAGAACAACTTTAGCTTATAAACAAGGAACAGGCTTGAGGTTTGCTGACAATTTCAAAATGCCTGAATTGCATTTGTGTACACTGTACCTAATCTACAGATAGAGAATGGATTATAGTCTTTGGTATTGTCACGCAATAGCTTTCACTAGCACTAAAATCATTACAGAAGAAAAGAAAGACAATTTCAGAACTCCTGAACCTAACAAAAGAGAGAAAATTATAAAGCATGCACATCTCTGCCTGTGTATGAAGCATCACTCATTTATGTCATGGGCAAAAAGCATAGACCATCTCCTTTCTAGGTAACAAGCAGTTTGTTGTGCATATTTCAGTATTTAAAGAACTTAAACAATGGGGTTCCATTTCAAATAAAATACTTATTCTTCTTTTGTAATATGAAAGAATCTTTTACAGAAAGATCTTTGTTTGAAATATGACATTGGTAGATCTGTCTTTTCTTCTGTCCTTTCAAATTAACTAAAACCAGTAAAAGTTTTAATTCTCAGGTACTGTTGAATTCAAGTACCTTTTCATCAGATTTCAGGTTAGCTCAAGTATGCTAAGCAAGGCAGACCATGACATCTTAACCACATTCTGTTCTCCATTATTCCACAGAAAATACCAAGGCAGACAGCCATAGTGCTGGAACTTAAAAACTCATTTTTTTTTCTCTTTGAAATTTCAGCAATTCAATATCCCTCAAAAGAACATGAAGAACAAAATTAGAACAAAATTAGCTCATAGGATGAAATTTTACACGTACATTCTGAAGTGAATTACTAATAGATTAAATTAAAATTTCAGTGTCTGTATATAATTCAGCCTGGTGTAAAAAACAGTGCTCAGATTTGCTTATAAACCTCTGTAAGTAGAAGTAAGGAAACAAAAATTCCTAGCACTGAACTGAAACTGCTTTTCCCTTTTATGAATATATTTCAGTGGTTACCATACGAGTATACTCCTGTTCTATTAATCACTAGTTTACTCTCCAGTGTTTGTGTGTTGTTGAAGATCTTACCCTGAGGAACAGCTAACTTTCAGTTTTGGATAACAGATTTGCTGTAGCATAATATTTTATTTATTTATATATATATATATTTTACGATTTATTTATTTATTTATTTACAATTTTTTACAATTATTTACCAGCAAAGTCTTTAAAGTGTGACACTTTCTGAAATACAATTTACAGGCTAATCAACAGGCTATACAGATTTCTACCATTAAACTCCATAATGATTTTATTTAACATAAGTTACATGGACATCTAGAATAAAATAAAGTTATAGACGTGTACTATACGCTCCCTATATGCTCCCTATATGGAATAGAGATCCACTGCTCCACAGGCTTCACCATATTCTCTTTTCAAACCTTGCCTTGATGATTGAATCACAGAGGACTGTAAGACCATTTACTTTTCCCTACAGTCTGTCTATGAAGAACTTCTCCTGGAGTTTTACAATCATCAGCAGATACACTTTTAATTTGGTCCCACCTGTACTGATATTTTCAAAAAGAGCATTCTGCAGAACAGCTGTTTTATACTACTGTTTCTAGCCTTTCTTTTGCAGTTATTCTACACAACACCAGGTGACTGCATGCAAAAATGAAGAAAAATAATATTTATTTCAGAAAAGCAGACAGAGGAAAAGATTTTCCATATCAAGATGCCAGGATTTTGAGGAGAAGAGGCAAATAGACAATGGAAATATATCACAGAACGCAGAGGTCAACAGATCCAGCTTCTAACTGCCAAGCAATTAGAAGCAAGTCATATTAACAGAAGCTGTAAAGCATCATGTTAAGAATTATTAGATTTCTCCTTTTTTTCCCCAGAAAGTTAGTTTTCTGCTAGCAAGAATATAGAATTTCTTTTTAAAATATTCAATGTAAATTCATGTTTATTTTCTCCATTTAGTCATCTGCCAGAACTGTGCTTTAATAGTTTTCTTCCTGCTCTGGCACTTGTGTCTTCATGCTTTTAGAGAAAATAAGCACATTCTCCTCTTTCTCATTTTTCTACTTTAAATATGCTATTCTTTTCCAGATCTCCCTTGTAACACTAAGGTTCTGAGTATTATAGATGCTATTGTTTGCTCTAATTTAAAATCATCACTTGACTATGGAGCAAACTAAAGAAAATTCAACAGTAAAAATGCATTACAGAATTTGTATTTTCCTACCTCCACTGGAAATTCCTCCTTAACTGCCCAGAATACTATCAGATTAAATTTTCCCTTGGTGACCCGGTAATCACCCAATCTCCCAATCTCACCCAATGAAGTAAATTTTCAAAATCACGGCCCTATTTATAAGAGCCAGTGTAAACTGAGACAAACAGTAATGAAGAAAAGAAATGGACACATGCAATATCTGTCCACCAAATATTTTTTAAGTAAACAGATCAAATTTTAATAAGCAATGGAATTTCTAATGTTTTTACTCTTACGAACACGACATAACTGGGCTTTACTACATCAAGCAATGTAGCCATATTTCAGTTTGTAATGTTACCTTTGTCTGCCTCATCAATAAGTGAATAGCAATCTCATAAATGATAGAGAAATATTTTATAATAATTACCTGATATAGATAATCTTCAAAAGACAAGTGGAAAGTTTTATATGGTGGAAAATAATCCACAAACCAGGATTCTTTTAAATTGCTTTATAGAAAATTGTATGGTACTACAAAGTAAAAGTTTTATTCAACAACGATGAGACTGTCGGTTAGCTACTACAACCTACAGCGAATTTAGGTTGCTACATATCAAAAAATGTGTGTGATTCAAGAGTTAGGAAGAACAATTTGAATCCCAAGGTTGCTCTCTGGGTCTACTTTAGCTAAAGGAAAATATTTTTATGCGTTTTTAGTTATTTCTGTGAAGTGCATTTTAGGGTAGCAAGCACTTTGTTAACAGACAGATACATTTGAGTGAGAAGATGACCAAAGAACAATACCATAAATAGCACAAAGTTCATTTTGTGGACTGTGTAGACCCAGAAGCCAAGACGTAGAATGCATTAATGTAACATTTTCTCTAATTAAAAAACCTCAATCATAGTTAAATGCCTCTGACACAAACTGATTTGGAAAGCATGAACTCATCTCTCCAGGGCTTCTAATACTACCCATTGGGGGTTTGGGGGTGGGGAGGGAGAAGGGGCAAGTAGCCTTTTTGAAGGAAAAAGCAGATCTATTCATCTATTCTCAGGCAAATAATGTAAACATGATAAAAGCAAAGGATACTTATCAGTTGTCACAGACTTTTTTTCTCAAGTTTATTAATAGTGAGATATTTTTGGTCCCTCCACTTCACAATTTCACTGCTTTGTTAACAGCTTTAAGTCAAGTTTATACAATACCTTGTAAGTAACATCAAGAGATGAAACCGGAACCAGGCTTAAATCCAACACAGAAGTGCCTGACATGTAGCTAGCTAGTTTTGCATACCCCATATATTGCCACAACAGAGCTGTCACTCCCCAATACTCTGCATGGGAGATGGCATGGGAAACAAGGTGTAGGAAGCCTCTGGGAAGCTGTCAGATCTCTGCTCAAATATCAGCCATGTTGCTCTGAATATACTCAACGTAAGGCTTTTCATGTTTCCGTTTTGCTTGGCTTGTTTCTCTGATCAGGTTTTTCAAGTGAAAGACACAGTGCTTAGAGAAAGGTGCCAATGGTCTGAAATTGAAAATAGGGGGGAATACATTTCTCTCACCTATAAAATGTCACAAAAATAACTGCCTTTTCCTGTGCACCCATTAAAATCAATGGAGTTGAACTGTTAGTGGCTCCACGTTGCCATCTTATCCACCCCCAAGGTCTTCCAAATGGAGTATTTGTTTTCAGAGCCACAAAAACAAATGTGGAACCTAACACTTTAGACACTACAAACCTAAACTGCTAAAACAGGAGCTGCTAGAAAATATTTGGGGGATTGGGCACACTGTTTTATTCTATACAAGAAACATCATTAATAAATAGGTTCAATTCTAAAAATGGAAAAAGTACGTTGTTACATACACCTGTATTATTTAGCAAGTTCCATGTCTCTGTAAGTTTTATTGTTTAAATTCTTACAAAATATAAATTTAAAAGCACATAATTAAGAATATCTTAGCACTGTATTGTTTGATAGTATCCCATGATGATTTCTCAGTTGGTTAGATCAAGTCTCATCTTCTCCTTTGGTTCACTATAATTAAATTGATATTTAATCCTTCTTTCTGATATCCCAAATAAAAATAACTTGAAGCATCTGATGAAATGCAATGTCTGCTACTTCTGTGTAAAAAACACTAGGCAGCCTAGGCCACATATAAGGCTGGATGGGCCAGTAATCTATCTGCTATTCTGAAAATCAGATTCAATAATGAATTTCCTGAGAAACTAGATAACTTAAAGGTGGTACTCCTCCATTATCTGAAGCTGTTGACAGGTAATTTTTTTTAGTATATGTTCTTATGAAAGTAACAGTTTCTGAAATATATATTCTCTTTCTTCCGTTCTGTCTGAAGATGATTAAGTGATAGCAAATCACCTCCCCTTTTTATAAAACAAATGCATTGGGTACCCCTGGTCTCTTGATGTTGATTGCATTGAAAATTTTGAACAATTGCTTTGAACAATGTAAACATAAGATCTGTTCTTATTAGAGATGCGTTTTTTCCAGCTGTCACATTGAGATAGCACTTGAAGAAACAGACACTTCCTCAGGCCACCCGGGGCTACCAACTCCACAAATTCAGATTAATTTGCCAGCCAACCACGTCTCTCTCTTTTATTATTTTTTTTTCCTTACATCAAACTATTATTTTTCTGGAAGTGTTATTTCTGCCTGGACATTAGACTAAAAAAAGACTATAATAATATAAAAGACTATAAAAGCACTAGTCCATTTTAAAAACAAAAATTCACCATGGTATATTCTGAAATGTTTTGTTCAGTTATATTTTAAAAGAGCAGCACTACCAATGTATTCCATCTACTCTAGGGATATTGGTTAATGTTGTTAAAACAGTTTTCAGCAGGATATAAGCCTTATTCTCTTCATTCTTGTATCGTCTGTGATTTATTAATCATAGTAATATGATAATAGTACTATGAATAGCAGCTAAAAGGACCACCTCCCCAAAGCTAAGTAGTTTTACACTATCAGAGTTTTAGAAATCTGTTTTCTAATCCATTTTTTTTTCTCACCCTTTTTAGTAGTTATTTACAGTTTGTCACAAATAGATGAGACATTTGCTGACAGCAAAGCCTTCAGTACTTTGTATTAACCTGTCTTCAGCTGCAAAAGAAGATGGATATAAATAAAATTCACATGCTTATTCAGCCAAAAACTCTTCAGTTTTTGTTTTTGACTGTGGAGTGGCTGTGGAGCTAACCTTCCAATGACACCAATAGGTACTGCTATAACTGTATTCAAAGATGATAAAACCAAGTAACAGTAATATAAGCTGTCATTATGGGAATTCCTCTTTTAAAAACACAGTACAATTATGTTTCAAATTTTTGTATTACTTTTCACTGATACTACAGAAAACTGTGTCTTTTTTTTTTTTTTTTTTTTTTTTTTTTTTTTTTAAACTGTTTCCTGAGAATAGTGTTTGTCTTCCTCCAGAGTTTTTAACCAGTATTCACAGTTTTGGACCCTGTTCCTTTTAGGCTTCATTCTCAATAACATTACACCTTTACAACAAATCACATCAGCTGTAAACAGCTGATGCAGACTGGAACTTTGGAGTTTTCTAAGGTTAACTAAAGGTCTAGATCTGTACTGTGGATGAGCTACTATAAATAGCAGCAAAAAAATATATATATATATATATTTTTTTTTTTTTGACAGCATTGAATTTTCTTAAGATTTTCAAGACTTTTTTGACAGTGTGTCCAGACTGAAGACTTATTCTCAGTAAGACTGCATGTGTATTGCTTCATAGCCTTATTCTTCCAATTCTTTACACTTATGTGGAGGAAAAAAAAAATTCAAAAGCAGAGAAAAGGAAATTTAAACCATGAAAAGTGTTCTTTGTATCAATAAAAATAAAGATATGAAATTATTTAGGAAAGAACAAACAAGGTAATTCAATAAAAGAATATAAGGCTGGAAGGGATCTCCTATGTCATATGGTTCTGTTCTATCACATATTTATAGTAAACCATATTGAGTACAAAATCTACACATCAATAATTAATTTTATTTATTTATTTGGTCATATCAGTGTTTTCAACAAGCTGTTCCTAACCCTGACCAAACCTTTTGGTCTGACAGTTAGAAATGTTCCTCACTTTTATGACCTAGACTTATTTAAAGCCATTATATATTAACTTGTAATTGTGTCAGCATTGTTTCTTAGCTCTTCTCTAATAGTTTACCTCCCACTATAGCTTAATTCTCCTTTCTCTTTCCCAGAAAAAAAATAAAAAACGAACCAAGTTCTTTTAGATTCCTAACACATATCCTACTGTATATCAGATGTCTTTTCCTCTATTTACTTAAGTGACCTAACTCTGTGAATGAGACAACTAAAATTGGTTTTCATTGATTGTGACAGGCACAACCATAAAATATACTATATATGATGTCACCAATGTCCTGTAAAAATCTTCCTTATACACTACCTGACTACCTGACACTTTCTCTCTCACAACTGACTAAAAACTTTAGCAAAAGCTTTTACTTGCTATCACCCTAGTACAGGACTTGCATTTTATGTTAATAAATTCCAACCCATTTCTGTCTCTCCAATCTGTAAAATCACAGGATTATTTCTATATATTAATTCAGTCTCTCTGAATAGATGGAAAATTTCTCTAATTTTGTGCCATCATCACATGACTAGAACGCTGACTAGGATATTATTATGAAAAAATTATTAACAGTATTACAAACAATTATTCTCAAAGACCAGTTCTGAGGAGCTCAAATCATAACTTACTTCCATACTTATGCTTTCATTGAAAAAAGTCCTTTCCTTGTCCTCCTTAAATTTCATCTGTTCAACATAAAGTAAGGCAACTATTGCTATTCTGTCTAGGGGATTATACTCTATGACCACATTTTTAAAATATATAAATTGGCAAGATGCCTAAATGAACTACAGAACTAAATAATTTCTGATTCAATAACTTCTGGGGAATATATCTGTTGATTCTCAGACCTTGTCCATTAGTAGCAGTACTTTTTCACCGGTGTCCATATGTAAAGTTAAATTCTTCTGTTAGGACACAATTCCCACTCATACTTAGCCTTCTAATAGCTTTAATAACTAACTAATAACTACATAAGTTAACCAACAGTTAATTAACTTTGTCCATCTACCCTGTAATGTTTTGTAAGGCAAATGCCTATATAATTATACAATTATATATATATAAAATAATTTTTATATACTATATATATACATATATGATTATTATACATTATATAATTATTATACATTATATAATTACATATAATTATACAAACATATAACATACAAGATAATTATACAATTATCCTGTATATTAAAGGAAGCTATACAAATGTATACATATCTCCCTCTAAACTTCTGATACCTTTGTCCTTTTCACTTTAAAGTCCTTTTAAGTCATTCGGACCTTAATCCTAAAGGACGCACAGCTAAGTAATTTAATAAAGATATTTCAAAGTATATGTAATTAATCATATTATTACATCATTTCTCATTTTCCCATTACTTAGTCTTCTCATCCAATTAAAAAAAAAAAAAAGTCTGCAAAACAAGCAATTATTAAAACTGTAAACCATCAACATATTGCATGTCACTGAAACATTCTTTTCACCTGATGTTTGGCAAATTAGGGAGTGCTGCCTCCAGAAAGAAGGTGATTCTGAGAAATAACACTCAGGAGAATGATCTGGAACTCCGTTACCAGCTATGACAGACAGAAGTACACGTCATGATGTCAGAAGTACATGTCAGTCTGTCAGAAGCAAAGCATTATCTCAGACCTTGAAAATTAGGTGCACTGTTTTTCTTTTTTTTTCCAGTTTTGTAATTGAGTACCCTCACAGCAGTAATAGTAGTCTCAGCATGGTCTGACAAGTGGAGAGGCATTTTTTCCCTTGGGGAGCAAGAAATCTACAGTAGCACAGTGTGCAGACACATTTCCAGACTGCTTGCCATCCAAAGCCTCAAGAGTTAACAGCATTTCCTCCTCAATCTTGAAACTACTCAGTTGCTCCTGATTAAGAGGTTGTGATGCTAATGTTTGTGTGACAGAAGAGGAACAACCTCCTCAGCAGGCATAGGCCAGTGCCTAAAACCATTTGGAAAGTGATGAGTCTGAAGATAGTAATACAATTACAGCCTCATTTTTCCTCCTACAGCACCACAGGTTTGCCTTTGCCAGTTACTGACGGATATTTTCAAAGCAAGATATTTCTGCGAGCTCTGCAAAGCCACTTAATGAGTGGTGAAAGTTGATAATAGAAATAATTGTTACATATACTGCTCCAAAACTGACAGAAGAAACACCTACGAGCATTATAATCCTATACTCTTTTCCAGAAAATAAAAAGATATATAAGAGCTTTCAGGTTGTTCAATTGTGCACTATCATCTTCCTTTTAGCATAATAATGGTTGTGTATCCCTATAATTAAAGATAATTATAGACCATGAAATTTGTACAGCGATTAACCAAAACCAAGATGAAGCTCTGTGTTGCCAAGACAAAGACATCCATCACTGAAGTTTATGTTCCTTGAATAAATTTTTCCCTCTCCTATATAGAATTTTCTTCCATTCTATTATTGCTGCCTTCTTCATTACAGTATTTCTGTGACTCCAAACTAGGCAAAACCACGTGATTTTGTAAAGGCATGTTAACTCTCATCCATTATTTTATCTCTAATATCATAAGGAAATAAAAATATGTTATAATGACAATCTAACCAAAGAGACACATTTCTCCCTAATTCCTAGGATGCTGGTGTTTGATTTATGTCCTAAAATAGTAAGTGTTACTATTTTAAAATTGTTACAGATCTGCTCTCAACTAATTGTGGATAGTCTCATTATTCAATTTATGTATTTTAATCACTTCTTGAATACCTGCCTTCCATAATTTCTTGTAATTATACAGATTATTCAGGTCAGATATGCACAAAATATAATGCTATTTCCCTCTTGAAGCTATATTCTCCATTCAATTTAACATCTGTTACTAACACTGCACATTTACTTCTTCTGATACATTAGCTTTTGGAAGGGGATATTTTGGATAACTTTATGGGGAAAAAAAAAAAAAAAAAGACATTTTATCAAGGTTTTCCATATAAGAGCATGGACACTTCCAAAATAGCTTACTATTTAACAAGGTAGAACTCTGAATACTTAAGAGAAGGATTTAAATTAGGTATACTGTACACTTGCAAAGAGATAAAATACATAGTCCAGGGGACCAGAAAAAATGCAAGGGAAAGGTTTCAGAAAGCAACAGAAGATGTAAACACACGAAAGTGATACTGCCACTCCAATTCCTTTGTATGTTTCAAGAATGAAATGCAATGAAATATATAATTTAATTTCTTTTAGATAATGGATTTCAGAAACTTGAATTCAAAAATAAAAATGAAATGTCATGAAGAGAGGTTCAAATATCAACAGCTAATTTATCTTCTGTTTGTACTGCAGGTTAAAAGCCATGACCTTTAACAGGCATTCATGTAATCAAACAATAAGCAATGTATTCTAACATACTCAGAAATATGCAGTTATCCTCATAAGTTTTAATTTGAAGACGTGTTTATTTCATTTTGGCAGGAAGTGTTAGAAAAGTTTGGCCTAAATTCAGAGGATATTTTTTGGATAAACTTTCATCACAGAACTGCTTTATTTATATTTCAGTTTCCAGCCCCTCTGTGGAGAATGCCATTGGACACTGAAATTAGAAAACTGAACAATGTGTGACTTTCTCCATATGACTGTGAGGGGAGAACATACTCATTTACCTTTTCTGGGGGGAAGGAGAAGGGACTGTAAATGTCTGTTAAACAACATCTACTAATACTAACAAATACTAAATTGTATTTGTGTGTTTCTAATCATGTACATGTGGCTTGTCACACTGTACTCTCAATAACAGAAGTAATTTAAGATTGCATGATTACTTTTTTATTATGATTAGTATGTTTCTCCTTTGTTTCTAATTTTCACAACAGTACTTATTTGAAAAGGTCAGAAATACCACTGAAAAGGAAGAGTAAGCTGAATTTGCAAGAATTAATTTAAGTACCATCTTTGTCCACTTTAAATACTGAAAAAAAAAAAAAATCAGCGATTAAATTATTCCATTAGAAATATTTTAATAACTCTTTCACTTTGTTCAACTGAAGAAAGGAAGAGAAAATGCCAAGCTCATGCTGAAATGGAACAAGTTTGTCATTTCTATTCTTTTTCAAGATGAAGGATGGAAAGGGTCATTCATTTCACATTGCCATCTCTTGAAGTTCTCAAAAATAAAAACAAATTCAGCTGCAATCCAAGAAGCATAAGCGGTCATCCAAGAAACTGACAGTCTCTTTGGGGAATGAAAAATGACTGTCAGCATGAGAGACAGTGGGTGAAGAGATAAATCCCTAGCTGTTCTTAGTTTGCCTGTCATTATTTACTTCTAAGGTCTGACTAGTTTGGGGAGATGTCAAGGGAGCAGCTGTCAGGCTGAAGGCAACAGGACTGGGAAAACAATGTAAATTCCTATTAGAATCATGATTGATCATAACGTGTACCATGCAATCAGAAAAGTGTAACAAGTAGACAAAGCAAAAAAAAGTAGTAGTCATGCTCTCACAGTTAAAATCTTAGCACAAGGATAAACAAATTGTCTAATTCAGAGTTGGCAACAAATACTATGCTAAAATGAAATCACACTGGAAATTAAGATTTCTTAAATCTCAGCTCTCTTCTTTGAGGAAATTTCATGTATGATAAACTTTTACAGAATCTAACAAACTTATTTAAATTCTTAATATCTTTGTAGTGGAGCCAGAGAAGAGAGAAGTTAAATATTTGATTGAGATGCACATATCAAGTCTTCGTGTTTCCCTACAATTCTTCGTCCACATATTTAGTAAAAAAGTATCAGTACAATCTTTATTTATTTATTTATTTATAAGTTGAAAATGAGGAACAACGAGGACAATAAATATCACAAAGCTATAAATGAAATCTACCACTGAGATGAGAATGTATTATCATAGAACCATGGAATATCCCGACTTGGAAGGGACCCATAAAGATCATTGAGTCCAACTCCTGTCACTGCACAGGTCTACCCAAAACTTCAGACCATGTGACTAAGTGCACAATCCAAACACTGACAGGCTTGGTGCCATGACTATGTCCCTGGGGAGCCCAATCCAGTGCATGACCATCCTCTCAGTGAAGAACCTCTTCATGATATCCAGCCTGAACCTCCCCTGTCACAGATTGACACCATTCCCTTGGGTCATTAAAGAGAACAGATCAGCACCTGCCCCTCCACACCCTCTCATGAGGAAGCTGCAGACCATGATGAAGTCTCCCCTCAGCCTCCTCTTTTCCAGGCTGAACAGACCTAGTAACCTCAGCAGTTCCTTGTACATCTTCTCCCCTAGGCCCTTCACCATCTTTGTAGCCCTTCTCTGGATGCTCTCTAACAGGTTCACATATTTCACATATGCATTTCTATTTCATAGTCTTAAAGGGGACAAGTCTTTTACTGATAAATTGTACCTCAACTGATCAACTAGTGACACGTCTCTTCCTTGAGAGTAGGGCTGAATTCAATATATCAATTTATTTATCAATTCATTTGATTTCTGCAGTATGAAGTGGACCAAGTGCTCTCACATGAAGAGTTTTTTCTTGGTTCAGGCCTCCATTATCTGGGATATTAAACTGAGGGTTTATTTCGAACAGTTAATTCAAGATGGTTAATTAACTACTTACAACCTAGCATAGCAGAAATGTAGTATATGCATATACAAAAAAATATATGTAAGCTTTTTGGACGTTAAACTCTTTGAAGCTGTGATACAACTGCTGAAAATTGTCTCAGTTTTCAGTACAATAACCTTGAATTGTTTAATATTTAATAGCTTCTTTCCACCACTGACAATATTTGATAACTTCTTTCCACCACTGAAGAAATTTAAGCATGGAATTATTCATTTTCAAACATCACAATTTCCTTTCCATTACATTAGTAAAACATGAACTTTTCAAAGATAAAATGAAAAAGATCTCTGAAAATACCTGTCAATATCTTACAGCTTTACATTAAAAGAAAAATTAGGAACTAAAAAAAAAAAAAAAAAAAAAAAAAAAAAAAGGTAAAATTATGTACTTGTTTCTGTGTGATACCCACCTCCTGACATTCTAATCACTACTGTTTTTTTTTTTTTTTAATTTAAATTTACTTTTTTAAAAAAATTCTCACTGTGGTGTAGGCTTCACTGATATACTTTAAAAGTTACTGAGCATGTGCAAAAATAATAGGCTGATTATTGACATAACTCGTTAACAAATTGCTGTCACATATTTTAAATGTAGCTGGTTATTTCCATAACCATTCAAGATTTCATTGCAACAGGACTGTAACCTCTTTTTTTTTTTTTTTTTTGGCTCCTTCAGGCATTATGTCTGAAAGCATAGATAGAAATGTTGCATTCCTACCCTGAATCTTCAGTCAACTTCCCTCAACTATTAAAAATATGCAGTCTATAGGACATACTTAATTCATTTGTACGTTTAATGGAAAGGAATATAGCAAATATGTTCAGGGAGTACATATAAATATTGAACAGTTTACCCTATCAGTAGCAAAATGGTAGTGTTTTTATTATCTCTTGACAATAGTTCTTGGAGTAATTTTAAACGTTTTCTTAAAACTGATCGTAACAGATTAATTCTTGCTTACAGGAACCAAACAAGGAAAAGAATTATTTAATGTTCAAGCAGTTGGTGCCTGAACACAACACAGCAGCTACCAGCAACTCTTAACCATGTTACAGCCATTAAACATTCTTCTCTATCAGATTAGGATTAGTAGTCTAATCAATGTGAAAATAAGTAAAAAAACAAACAAACAAAAAAAAAAAAAACAGGCAAATGCATCAGGATAAATTACTTGCATTTTATCTAAATTGCATTTGCAATTTAGATAAAAAGCCACAAAATTTTTATCTAAATTTTTATTTAGATTAAATTTTATTTAGATTAAATTTTTAAATTTATCTAATTTTTTATCTAAAATTTGCATTTTAGATAAAAAGCCACAAAATGACAAATGATCTAAGAAAATCAAAAAATCCAGATTAATCTTCCCAGGGATTAAAATTTATTAGAAAATGTCCTGAATGTGAGACTGTTATCAATGACGTTACACTGTAAACCA
This sequence comes from Aythya ferina, assembly GCF_964211825.1. Taxonomy (NCBI): domain Eukaryota; kingdom Metazoa; phylum Chordata; class Aves; order Anseriformes; family Anatidae; genus Aythya; species Aythya ferina. The sequence continues at coordinate 14,628,532 of NC_140301.1, read as the reverse complement.
GACATAGTATATTAAAGAAAGACAAAGTAATAATAAATGAGAATTTATTTTAAAGGTTACTTATATTTCCTTGGGAAAACCTAGGACTTTACAGTTTTGCATATATGCAGTTTACCAGATAGACAGAAATGTCTCCCTTTCTAATTCTCAAAATTGCTGTTAACAAAAAATGGACAATTCTAGAACTGATCTCCCTGTTGTTGTTGTTTTTCTCATTTTGCTTATATTTATAACAAATTTACTCTAAATTGTTAATGGAGGTCAGCTTTTATTTCTCTAGTGTTCAGATAATATTCACTCATTGTGATCTTTGAGTGAGCCTTTTACCAGTAAAAATCTCCTCAGCAGACAGAAATTGAATTGTACAGTTGTTTTTTTTCTCAACAATAGAAGACAAGCTTTGTGTCTCTCCTGTGAAAATCAGGCTCCTATTCCATAACTTCTGTCTGAAAAACAAAAGTTCCCCTTCTAACTGAATAGCTCTGGAGCCCAGCAAACCTTACTGGGAAAGAAACACAACTGTTGGCTCTTTCATCTATTTTTTATTTGAAAAATAACATTATCCCACTTGGTAAAAACAAAATAATAATAATAATAAATAATAAACTGCAAAGCACTTGTCATATATTGTTTTTTTAGATATAGATGTTACATTCTACAAAATTTGTAGAACACTAATCTGTTAGTTCTTTAAATGACCCTACTGCTCCTGTAGCATTTCATGGATGAATCACAGTGCTAGCTTATCGGTATATTGAGATATCAATTCGTTCCCTTAAGTATATTTGACTGCATCTACCATGCTGTTTATCAGAACCCCCCACCCACCACCACCTTTAAGGGTTAAAACTCTCCTTGACTGTCAGCCTCTTATGGTTTCAACATACCACTTTAGACACTAAATTGTTAACTTAGACTTCCTGCACATACTGCAGGATTTTTTTTTTTGTTTGTTTTGTCTGTTTTTTAATCTAGTAAAGAACCTGTGTCTCTCAGTGTATGAAATTACCTTGATGCAGAGTCTTCATACCTGTTTGAATACAATAACAAAAAGTTTACAGCATCTGTTCAAATGCTGAGGAATATTACACAAACAACTAATGATGTATTTTTCTTCCTATGCTGCATATAAGCAAATGATTGGGGCACTTAATAAAGCTACGCTGCTATCAGAAGTAAAGATATTGATGGGATGGTATTCTCTACAGACAGGCAAAAGTTCCCATCTATGGTCCCTCCTGGCCTTAAACCATCACTTGACTCTATAACAGAATTGTTTACTGCAAGCTGAACAAGTCACATTTAACCTCAACAAACAGTCAAATTTACAGGGAAATGTACCCCACAGTCTTTCTGAACCTGCGTTCAAAAAGAATGTGATTAATCAAACAAGCTTTATGTTAATTAGTCTAGATGAAATCATCTTCTGTGCTTCTGCAGTAATCATAGGGTGAATGAATGTATAGAACTAAAGAGCAAAATATAAATCCCACAACACCAGTATAGCAAGATACATCAAGTATCCTTTTTTGTTCTATTTTGTTTTGTTTTGTTCAGATAATATCAAGCAAATTGTTAGTGTTTTACAAATAATTATCTACGAAGCATTGTGCAAACCAAGAATATAGACAAAATGTCAATAAAGTTAAGGCGTCAACATTCTGTAAAGCATGTGTGACTCATTCTGTATATCTTAAATATTTTTTTCAGGAATGTGTTTTTCCTGAAGAGAGTAAAATCTCAATTTTCTAATAATCAGTTACTCTGATCAAAGACAGCAAAGGATAACAAGGCCTTTCCAGAAGTGAAATTGCAACAAACACTATGAATGACGAGTAAAGGAGGTGAATATAGTTTTCTTTCTGGCTATGTTGTGTAATACATTGCCATCAGCAGAAAATCAAGCAGATACATCAAGCAGAATTTCATCCTTTTGAATGGTAAACCATGATGTAATGTCATTAGATTTTTTCAGTCCATTTTATATGTTTATGAGCCTTCCAGTTATATGTATTAGAGAGACTTTTGCACTTTGCTGGTCTTTCAGATATGTTTATGAGAATGAAATAGAATAGAAAGTCATGTTCAGAACACCATGAAAGAATTCCTGTGAAATGGAGGAGGAGTTAATGACATAGAAATTGAGTCAATATGGTAGCAAAGCTATTTTGTATTGTTCCTTAAAGTGCTTTGGGACTTATGAGGACAATAACATCAAGAAAATAGAAAGCAAAATGTAAGGATTATAAAAATATCATTCTGGCTTAACTAGAACAGATATAGAAACATTCATTCTCCTTTTTGCTGCTGATTCATAGCATGCATTGAGGAGTAACAAACAAACATTTGCTGTAGCCTGGCAGAAAGTGCACAGAGAGTGCAAGAAGTCTGGGCTTGCTGCTCATATTTCTGATCCCTTTTCACCTCCTCTGGCTGAATGCTTCTGTGGCAGTTTGAAAAGTGGCTCCAAATGGTACCAATATAGTAAATGGGAAATGAGCAATGTTTTCTCTCTCTCTCTCTCTTTTTTTTTTTTTTTTCCTTCACATTTTATATTTTTATTTAGGGAACGTCAATTAATTAGAATTTGCCATTTTAACACTACTATTTTTACCAATCTTTTCACTGGGATATTGTCATTAAAAGGCATGTACTGTAATTGGAGCATAAAACATGGGCATTTATCCAAGCTAACAGCTAGTGACAAAAAGAGAAAGAGCTCATATTCTAAACTATTTTCCAATGGAGATACGGAGACTATGAAGGTTCTGCAAAATCCAGCCTTTTGATAAGTGACCAGTCTTTTGGTAAGCTTTTCTCCTTTAGGACTCTGAAACAGGACTGTTCTCTGAAACAGGACCGTTCGCTTAGGAGGAACCACAAGATCCTCAAGAAGATTTCTCCAAACCCTATTTTTCAGATGTTACTTAATTTTATTTTTTTTTAATCTTTGTTTTTCCAAACGAAACCTCCCAAAATTCATAGAAGAATAGTAATTTGCATATTTTAAGATCTTGAATACAATTAAAAATGAGGAAAAAAAATCAAAGAGGGTCTAAAAATTTAAATCACTGTTGGCTAGCATCACATCTGCATTCAGATGTCCATTTTCCACAACTCAGATCAAGGAAAGGGAACAGAATATTCTGCTTCTCTAGCAGCGTCATTATTCTGATTTTGTTATGCTCTATTTTACTGCTTTTACTTAATTCAGTCCCACATGCTCCTGACAGCAGCCTCCCATGATGTAAAAACATCTTTTCTCCCTCAGAATTTGGTCACTCAAAGCTCACCAGCTGACTGAAAAGGGCTGCCACAGGCCAGTACACAGCAATACAGAGATTTCTGCACTAGGCCTGGCCAAGGAGGTTTCCAAGAATTACACATTTAGTGCCTTGAGACAGCCTGTGGGAGCTCTCTAATTCTTCTGTCATTTTGATCATGTTTGGAGAAAGGAAGTGATCCATTGTCAGGCTCACAGTGTGCAACAGCAGGAATGTCTAAGCTACACTGATGGCCTGATTCATTTCAGACATGTTTAGGGTGACAACACTGTATTCTTCATGTTTGATAGTATTCGCAGCTTGCTCTAGTCACAAGCCTAACCACGACTTCAGAGCTACAGCATATGAAGCTGTATTTCAGTGTGAGTGTTAAAACAGTTTGTAGTACTTGTTGTGCTAACTGAACATCTCATGAAATTTCAAGTATTTCCCATATTAATCCACATCTATCTTTCTCTGTGTATTTACTGCATATTTATGGAAATAAATGCAAGATAACCTCCAGAAATCTATGCTTTATTTATCAATCATCTACCTTATTCATTAGCCAACTGTTTGTGCTTTACTATGCATTTTTAACTATACCACTTAGTAATGAATTTACTTCACTGGAATTTATTTTAATTTTCCAAATGAACTTTTAAGCAGCTGCTATTTCACGTAGTATGCATTTTGTGAAAAACAGACAAGAGGAAATAGCTCTTATTTTCGTCTCATACTATCCTCATTACAGTGGAAGTCAATGTAAGGAAAGCATATCGCTTCTTCAGGCAGAAGTATGTGTTCATGCCCATACCATGCCTTAAAGTATTGTTTTTTCATGTTACAAGACATGCTGCCATAAAAAAATAAATAATAATAATAAATGCATGCATAGAGGTGGATGCAGACCACCACTACTGAGCATAAATGTAGAGAGAGAAACATTTTTGATTCCAAGCAGTATCCAGAGGGACACAAAAGCACAAAACAGAATCGAGAAGAGAACAGGAGCTTGTGCATCAGAGAGAGAGGGGGAGAGAGCAAGAGAGTATTGGTAAATAAATGTCAGAACTCTGAACAGATTTGGAATTCAGTTTAGTGAGGAAAGAAATAAGCTGAGTTTTATTTTAGCCAAACAGCATTATCCATGCTTAATTACTTGTTCCTTACATTTTAAGTATTTCCATTTATAGAATCGATGGTTATCTAACAGAACTGACAATGAATACTGGAACTGAGGGGATGTATCTCTATGAAATCTAAATTTAGATTATATAGAGAGTTATAAAGCTAAATCAGCCAACAAATCAGCCAAAGATCTCATCTATGAGGGAAGCATATCTGCTAAAAAACTGTACACAATAAATGGCAAACTATATTATTGTATGAAGCTCATACCTTTATCATGGTGTTAATGAGTAGAATATCAGAAATAAGTTGTTATGGTCACACAAATGCAGAAATTAGGGTGGAAATTATTCTCAGGGACAATGCAGGTTTTAGAGAAGGGAACCATGGCTGGAACTTTTGCTGTCCATCCCTCATGACATAGATACAACTTGTGATATCATCTTTGCCACTTTGCTTGAATAACTACTACAGGACATACCTCATAAGAATATGAGAATCACAAAAGTAACAGATTTTTTATTCTTTATTTTTTTAAATGAAGCAGTTTGGGACATTTACCAAGCAGCAGAATTGTAGCAGACTGAAGCTTCAGCAGACACAGGTAATGGCAGGATTCCAATAAAAACAACTGCAGCCACAACAAAGCACCAAGGCAACAGCTGGCTTGACATCAGTACCTTAAAACTAGGGAATTTCAAGCATGACTTCTTGGTATGGGTGAAAAGTGTGACTCTTATGTGTTTTTGTTATACAGCATTAAAAGCACTGTAATACTATCAAAATTTTAATTTAAAAACAAGGTCACTTTTATCACACACATTTTATCCTGACATATACTTCACTTTTATCATGACATATGCTTCATCTCAAAACAAGCTGCAGCTGTTCAGGGTGGAACATGGAGAAGCCACTGCTAGCTGTGTGGGGCTGAGCTGCAGGCCATGCAGCAGCGGCAGCAGCCCTGTGCCTCCAGCCAAGCTGTGGTCACAACAAATTTGAATACAAGGGAGCAGCAGCAAGCTCTAACACAGTGGTCCAAGTCTGTAAACAAGCAGGAAATTACTGTTTAACAGAAACGAGCCCATAATAAATATATACAAAAGCATAAGATTTTCTTAATCTTCAGTCACTCATTATAGCTTTTAATTCTTTGGTCCAAGAGATGACAGGACCATATATCAGAAACAGTCCACAGCTAAATATTCCTTCTAGCTTCTCTGCAAAACCAAGGGCCCTCAGACTGTTGAAAATTCAAGTACAAAGCTATCACTCTGGTATTTTAAAAGGAAAACATGAAGAGTATGTCAATTGTATACTTTGATATTTCATCTTCAGGAGGAGGATAAAAACTTTTGTGTATATATAAATGCTTTAAGGATATTGTGAAAAAAGCCTGACATTTGCCAACATTCTGGGTATAACTTGGGACATTTCAGCTAATTAATCAATATCAATCATGCCGTATCTACCAGAAACATTTCAAATTTACAATTGGTGATGCACAGGATATATTCTTATTTTTGCTGTAAAGTGACCTTCAAATTGATGACAAAACATATTTCATGGTAACTTCACTGTCAGACATCTGCAGTCTGAAAACTGAGAGAATACAAATGAGTCAACAGAACTTTCAGTTTGTGAATAGGCTGTATTTAATATATGACACATGGTATACATGATACACAGTGTACTTACAAGGTTGCTGAGGATAACAGGATCTAAGGAATGCAAATAATTTTAATATCATTAAAATTGAGGTAATTTAAAAATGTAAATAAATATTGCTGCATCTTCCACTGTGTTTAGTATGCATGTAGGATTACAATAAACAAACCAAATTAAATGTGGTCTTGATGCAATTTAATCAAATACCTTTTTTAATGTCTTGCTGCTCTGGGTGTGTGGAAGGAATTAGATATCTATTAATATTAGCTGTATTTTGTATGAAACAATATGAGAGCTTGAAACATGACATAGTTTTCTTATAAACCAAATAAATCAATAAACACATACAAATCCTTTGGTAATCTGGTAAGTATGTTTGTTTTTATTTATCTGGTTTTTATTTTTTTCTTTGGACAGGAAGCTACAAATGCACCACTAATTTAAACATCATTTTTCCATCATCTGAATGCTCTTCTCATATCCATACACATAAGTAGATTAGATCACAGTGAGAGTACAAGAGCAACAGAGTCATACTGCCATTACTTTTGCTATAACAGGTTTAGAAGTATTCACTTTAAATGATGGATGGGGAAAAACAACTTGAAAAATTTACATCTTACTTTAAGAGGCTACTGAAAATATATTTTACATGACCTGCATAAAGCTTTCAGAAAATGCAGTACATTTTCTTTCTAAAAGAACAGTATCAGTAGAATGCCTCCAAAAGCTTCAAATTTTACCACTGACAATTGCATGCTGCCAGACCAGAACTTGCTTGCAAACTCAGAACGTAAGAATTAGTGAGCCAAATACAAAATATCAAGAAGACCTTTGGTGTCACACTTCAAGAAAGAGGAAGATTTTGAAAAGAAAAACAAACAAACAAACAAACAAAAAAAAATACATCAAAACTTGACTGAAGCAACACAAAGATGATGTCAAATGGCATTACAGGTGCCTACCTGACAGCATACATTCAACAAGGCAAGAAAACTGGTTCTGTTTTAAACTAGCTCTGCATAACTAGAAAAGCCACTCTGGGAATATATAGCACGCCATAATAAAAAGTCGTGATTTTTTTTTTTCCACAGTTTATACCTTGAAGCACAAAAGAAAAAGCATCTTTCAACATTCATTCACGTACTGTACACAGGATGCCACAATAATTTATGCCATGGGCAAAACTTGAAAAAATAAGTGTACTGGTATATCACAAACTAGAGGAGATTTCCTATACTGACAAGTGCTATCAATCTGTCAAGCAAAATGTGCTTTCCACAAAGGATGGTATTTCCTGTTTAACTTTTAAATATCTAAAGAAAGATATTGAAATCTGAGATTGCACTGTATACTTTCCTTATAATATGTGGGGAAAAAAAAATAAAAAAGTACCTCTGTAGTACAATTCATCATATCTACCTTAAAAAACTCACATAAGTGACTTTAGAGAAGTCAGCTTATATCCTCTCATACATATCCTGCCTAGTTAGATCTTAGATAGCTAAATTAACCAAGATGAATGTAACCCTAAATGCCTTAGAAACTATTAGTCCTGCTAATTCTTTTACAACATAATAATTACCCACAACTTGGTTTCAAGGGTCTAACTGGTAAACCCTTATGCAATGAATCAAGGAAGAGATGTAGGTCTCATCTCAGTTATTTGCAGTTGATTACATAAATCTCGTGTTGCTTCAGTGAGTCCTGACCACGCTCAAATGAAAACTACTGTTATGACTGGGAAAGAAAACAAAGTTGTTCATTTAGCAACCTACTTGGGTGAACTGGAGAGAAGCTTTTGTAGTTTTGTGGGAAGAAAAAGCAATTTTTATGTTGCACTAGAAGTGCAGAAAGCAGCTCTCAAGTTTTTCATCTTTGCATGAAAGGAAATTTATGTTCAAAGTCACAAAATATATGAACTTTTTTTTTTTTTTTCAGAAAAGACTACAGAGTCAGTGGACAGCTAAGAACTTACAGGTCCTCCTGTGGGCACCTCTACTGAAGAGTTTAAGAAGAGTGTGGTTAAAGTACTGTGATACAAAAGCAAGCCATTAATAGAGCCAATCAGGTAGGAAACCTCTTCTTCAGACAACATTCTTAAATAATATTCTTTAAAAAAAAATTGCCACTCTTCTTGAAAAATAGATGCTTTCTCTCTCATATACTTCACAGAAATCTTTAATACATAGATAATTACAATCTGTGTAATTTTTCAGGATGAAAATCAAGGATGTTGCCTTGATTACTTTGGATGGGGAAAAGAAAAACCAAGGCCTCTCTTCAAACCCATAATATGATGGTATTTTATCATATGATTATATGATAAAAATGTCCTTTTGACATTTTTTTATGAGCTTCTTGGAATCCAGTGACAGCAACAGATTTGGCCAGTATTCTGTGAACATTTTAATTTCAGAGTGACATTTTAGTGTTTGTGTGTTTTGCTGCTGAATTTATTAGAATTTAGAGTTATACAGATACAGCTGATAAAAGCATTAATCAAAGCAGGCTCCACAGAACCTGCAAACAATAGATGAAGTGTCTACACAAAATATGATAGATAATGGTATAAAAAATAGAAAAAAAAAACTCCAAAATAACAGAGAAAAGGACATAAAGCAGACACTTAGTGAACATAAAGTGACTTAATGGTTTGTGATAAGGATAGAATGTACATGTCCAAATAAGGGTAGAAGTAGAGTCTAATAATTTTTGATCACTGTATAAAAAGACCTGTCAGAATCCATGCATTCTTTGTATGGGTCTTGGGTAGCCTGCATAACATTGTTCTAATACTGTATCGACACACACGGAACATTAGCATCTTGTGTGTGAGATCATGAGTGTGACAGGGCCATACCTTGTATGTATACCCACTAAATGAGGAGGAGCCGTTGCCTCTGAACCCAGCCTGTGGTATGTTTTGAAACAAGAATGGTGCTGAAGTTTCCAGACTACAGAGCAATAGACCTCTGGCTATGATTCAAAAAAACTGACTCACAGTACCAATAGGTTTGCTTTCTCTGACAAGGGATGAAATTTAAAAGGGATATTAAAAATTGTCACAGCCAGACTAGAAGCAGAATAAAAAAATAAAAAATATATTTATTAAATTACATTAATTTCTCAACATCACTGCCAACAAAGTTAAGCTCTCTTGTTCTATTTGTAAAGCAGGTCAGGGAAACCAAAAAGACATTCACAGAAACTGACTGAAAGCCCCCATGTGTAATATAAGCAGATCACAAAGACTGGTTACTAGGAAGAAGCTTTATAAAGATGTTCAGTTGAGACTTTACTCATAGCACCTACACAGAGGTTGTCTCATGTAGAATGTGTTTACCTGGGCACACACTACAAATTCCTCAACTTCAGACCACAGCTGAAACTGATGAAACATCAATGATTTAAAATAACTTAAGATTCCACCTCTTTTGCTCCAAAGGAAAAAGTTTAACTTAGTACTTTAGCCCTATGTATTAATAATCAGTAGCTTCCTTATAATTTAAAATGCTTATTATGCCTTTCAAATGATATTCTTACTGTGCAACCCACAGTTCCCTCCCTCACACGTCTGCTTAAATAGGAAGAAAAATTCATTCATAATAATAAATTTAGACCAAAACCGAAAACAACAACATTGTGCACACTTGCAAGTACGCATCCATACAGTAGTTGCAAGGGAACATATAATTATTCAAATAAAATGCATGCCTGAAATTGAATTTTTATTTCAAATTAGTTTGTAAAGAGTATGATTTGTCTAATATGTTATTAGAACCTCTTCAGATGAAAGGAGAAAAATGGATTAATAACAAAGAGCATACTGATTGAAATCTAATTTCTGTTATCACAGCTAAATGCTATTTTTGCATGCAAGCTGAAGCTGTGTATTTTGTGATACAGTCCCATAGCATATTGTCATTCATTTCTGTGTTCTTTAAGAGCCATTTTCTGTTGAACTGAAAATAACGGTGCCTCATGTAACTATGCAATATAAATGCTTTCAGTTAACAGTCAATTCTCAAACAAGAGAAAGAAATAATTATTCCTGAACAGTATTTTCAGGTGAAGAATACTACCCACATAAAACACCTTTAAAAATAATATACGCCTGATTATCAGCACTACTCAGATGATTAATCTTTCCCTCAAAGCACATATCGATCCCTAGCAAAGAATTTCAATTACATGAAATAATTCCATGTATATTTCATGAATATTTTGTAAAAACAATCTGAGTTCTTTGCATTCGGAAGTAGTTTAGAAAATGAAAGACACTGAAGACAGTAAACAGCCAAAAGAGGTGGGCTGTTGTGATAAAAAACTGAGGACAAATATTTTAGTTTTATTTTAGTTTCAGCCAATTCATATTTTCTGATGAGAAAAAAAAATATATTGAATTTAGATCAGTTCTCATCAGCAGCATCACTCTGTTGCTACCAGAATCCCTTCAACTGCTGAATGCACTGAAAATTATGTGCCAATGCACGTGTGTTTAGTTACCTTGTTAGGTGCTATCCTGAGGCACTTAGAATGAATACTGGGTGAAGTGCATCTTCTGCTATCATTTTACACAAACAGAGACTAGGAGCAAGTACCTTCCAGAAAGTAAGCAGTGAAAGGAATTAAAAGTACCATAAAATTACAAGGACTATAATAGCAGGAAACATAAATGATGGGACATCATATAAGGAAAAGCAAAGCTTCTTGCTGAGCTTCAGCCGATAGCTACACAGTCAAGTTAGTCCAAGTGGGATCTAACTTTTAGCCTGAAAAATAAAACAGTACTAATCCATTTAATTTTTATTTCAAATCGATCTATCTCAAAAGCTAATGAGCACATCAAGTAAAAGAATTCACCTTTCCAATGTATTGATGAAATATTTATTTTCTTTCCCTAACAATGAAGGAATTGATTTTAAATCATGTAATCAGGATACTAAAAGTATTTATGAACAACAAAAACTTCTATAGATGCTCATAACAGGTGCCCAGTGACTTTAGTTTTCCCCCAATGTAATCCTGCGAGAAGTTACAAACATCGTTGTAAACTTTGTAGCTAAAATGAGAATTTTGACACCATTTTCCCAAGACTTCCAATTTCTTTGACCAGAGGACCACTTTTACATCATCTTATTCAGTCTTACCAGAAAATACAGACATACTGCAGTTCTAATTGCAGAGCATTTAGATCCTGATTTGGGATCCCCAACACTACAGTTGAACAATCAGATTGAAACCATTTTTTCCTTCAATTAATAAATTATTTGCAAAATACCATCTTTTATTAAGTAATTTATTATTCAGGGTTGTCAGAAAAGTTTACACAAATGAAGGCAAGCTGCCTGGCTGTATGGTAAAAGCCTAAGGGTGAGGTTTGCTCATCAATATATATGACACCATCTCAGCTGATAGCATTTCTACTCTTGCCGCAACTTCTAGGAAAGCTGCAGTCCAGGAATCATATGCTGAAAATACTGAGTAATAAAATGCTTAAAATCCTGCTTTTGCATGACTGCACAGCTATTTGAATGACAGATATACAGACCTCAAATACTGAAGACAATAAAACCATCCCCACAAATGTTTGTGGGCAGAGGAGACAAACAAAACCAAAAACTCAGTTGAATCAATTAGCCTTTCTAAAGTCAAATGAGACAGCGATTCAAGCGACATCCATCTCAAGAACTAAAGGATTATTTAGTGGACCTTAATCAGGCAAGACATGCAATGAAATTAAACAAGCAGATTAAAATTAAAAATTGTCATCCCCTTAGCAATATCAGAAACAATATTGTTACCAGACAAAACAATGCTATGTGCACATCATGGTGAGAAGGAATAAATAGCCTTTTTCTCTTTCCCTTGGGTACTAGTGCATTAAGTCTGAGAAGGTAATTAATGTTACTACACATTACTATGAATTTAATCAGAATTTATGTCTTTGTCTGCCATTGCGTAGTCTTGTTTTTCAAGTTCCTAAAAAAGGACTGCTATTTTGGGGAAAGGTAACAAAGATAGAGGTTTATCTAGTGTCACGTCATTCTGCTGACAAGGTAGGCCATGCATCATCAGCTTTCCTTTTTTTTTTTTTTTTTTTTTGAGCTTTACTTATCAATTACTATTAATCCTGATTTGTGTTGCCATGGATTTTCCTGAGCAAAGGTTATGAATGCATAGCAGAGCCTGATGGAGATTAATGTGCAGAATAAAACAAAGGGACAAAAATACCTTCAGAAAAGTATGACCTCAGACATGATCTGTCATATTACCTTATTTGCTGCTGCGATAAAAATAAATTAAGAATCTCCAACCAACAGTTTCTTTGTTAAAATTGAATCATAATCACTAGATAAACTGAAATTTTAATCAGCATTACAGTAAATGTATTATACTTACATGTTGTTCACAGTATTCAATGGAGCATCGGCCTGCTTGCTTTCCAATTCAATAAATAATCATGGTTTCTTGCAATAAAGAAATTCATTTCTGGAAAGACAAAACAGGAGGTTAAATGTTTTTTAATAGTTTTTTTCAGTAGTCACGCACTGTAAAGCAACATATGAAAATAAGGTCTCAGCTGGGAAATTACAAGTACATATTACAATTTCATTTAAAAAACTTCATAAGTCTTTATTTGTGAATGCAAATGCATTATTAATATTTTATGAGAGTCAAGAATACATTTCATATATAGGTGAAAAGTTACTTGAGCTGCAGGAAATTTATTTTTTCTGTTTTTTTTTGTTGTTGTTCTGCCAACAAGAAAGTTTATGCTTTTCAGGAAGTACGCATTCCCAGTTTCAACAAACAAGACCTTTTACAAGCACAAGAAAGTAGAATATTGGCATCTTGGCTTAAACAAACAAACACACATTTTTCTTATTAAAATAAATAAATAAATCAATCCCTTGATTATTAATGGCAGAAGGATTTGAAAGAAATCCTCTAGATGATATTCCAGAATACCGCCCATTATCCCTTTTCAATATTTATTAATGAGAACACACGAAGAAAAGAAACAGGCTGAATAATAGACTCTAACAGTGAAATCAGTTTAACTGCAGAGCAGACTCTAAGAGAAAGAAGAATCTCTATAGCAAGCTATACTTATATATATAACTTATATATATATAAGTTTATGAGATCCAGTACATTCTTTCTGCTCTGACAGAAGCTTGAGTGAGCTCTACCATTTTCTCTAGGAGGAAATAAGACTGAATTAAAACATTTTTGCTTCCCGTACTTGTAAACAAATATCCTCTAGTTTGGATAGTCAATGAATTTTCTTTCTTGCTATCAAAATATGGTAAGATTTCTAGTCAGTGTTGTAGAATATTCCTTGCTGTCAACAGAGAATTTCTATTATTATTATTATTATTGAGACCTTATTCCTGCAGATTCCTGAATAACTCATTTAAACCTTATGATGATATTCTTGTGTGTGTAGTTTGTTTTAAATTACTCTTTGTGACCCCCTGTAAATCCATCCTCAGCTATTCTACAGATGAGGATACTAAATGCTGAGAAAATTTGACTTAGAAGTTCTTATTAATTTTAACCCTGCCAGGTCTGAAAGAAAACATTACTCTAGTGTAGTAACAGAAAACTACTGAGGCTGATCTGCAGTGAGAGATTCTGTTAGATGGTATAGTAAGTCTGCTTCATGGCTAAAACCTCATCAGCTATTTACAAGGAAACACGTGATGGCACGCAGGTGCTTGTGCAATGAATGCAGGTAGCAAGATCCAGCTCTCCAGTTTTGTCAGCCCTTCATGGAACAGTGATTCTGACATATGGTATTTATCTAGCCATAAAGAAAGGCAGACTGACTTTAAGCACACATGGCCAAATTCAGCTTGGCTTACAACATTAAATACACCAATATAGAAATGCAACAGTGTAACTTAAGGGACTGGAAACACACTAAAATAATTACCTTGTTCTGGTAATTTTCAAGTTTTAGGCACATATCAGTAATCTGAATTTTTAATAAATCTCACCTTTCAAGAATTCTGGAGTTAAGTATATGACATCAAATGTCACGAGCTTAAAAAGGTATAAAACAAAGAGTTGCCTTTACAGGCTGGTAATAGAGTATTGCACATTATTTTTCTCTGATAGTTCAGTCCTGCCAGCTACCTGGAGAACCATTTGCTCCTCTCAGAAGGTGTTCAGTGACTCTTATTACTTAACCAATTAAAAAGGGCTAATTTGTACTCTATTCCAATTGTGTGCTGAGGACAAGAATTCAGCATGATGACAAAGCTCAGATTTGGAAGCAATGGCACATACCTGTGAAGCACATTATAAAGCTAATGTATTGTAGTGGAACTCTAATACACCTCCTATGTGAAAAGAAAGTTACTAAGGCTGGCCAGTCTGTGCTGGCAAAAAGGAATAGGATTGCTTGCCTAAAAGCTGCAGCCTTGCTGGAAGTCATCTTCTATTTAAAAAAAATATAAAAAAAATAAAAGAAGAAAAATGTAGAAACACCTCCTATCTCTCTCTGATGTTTCTGGTAATCACATATTAAAACTCATCCTCTGGAAGCAACTGTTAATATTGCAGAATCTCTTGCCTACTGAAAGGAGAACCAAATCCCTTGAATCAACACTCCCCTTCCAGAATTTGCCAAAGCAAATTGCCTCTTCTTCCCTTCCTTACTTCTATAGAAATATAGAAATATACATTTTATAGGTGGTGACATGGCAGGTAAAACCTAGTGCATGAAGCAATAATAAGAAAAACTATATATATATAAAAAAAAAAAAAAATACTGGAGTAGAAATACTGGTTAATTTTTCTGTTTGGAATAGTTTGGAATACTCTCATTAACAGCTTGCCTGGTTTGACAATTTCTAGCTGTTGTTCAAAAGTCATATAAGGGTTCACAGGGAAAATAAACATTAGGCAAAACACTGTACAATCATCTCTAAATTTCTAAACTAGATAACTGTAGCCTTCCCCTCAAAATTTGTCACCTGTAAAAAACAAAAACAAAAACAAAAAAACCTTTCATATGCATCTTGCATCTCACCTCTCCTGACTGTTACAGACATGTCTCCACAGATTCAAGAAAAAAAAAATTATAATCTAAGAAGGTAGTGGGTTGATGCAGCCTCTCAACCTTCAGTGATATGCTTCAGTTTTGTTTCATTGACATGTACATGGCCACACAGTACTATCATTATCAAGTACTATCTAGCTGCTACAATCATCTACAAACTGTTAATATATAGTGTATGTAAGCAAAGATCACTAGAAAAAAAATACCAACTGTAAAGACTAAAAAAAAAAGAACAGAAATTAAAACCAGAGAAATGTAAAATTTGGGGGAAAAAAAACAAAACAAAACAAAACAAAACTGTTTATTGACATTTAAGAAGCAATCAGTATGAAGCATCATAGATTATAGTTCTGGGAAGTGGCAGAAAGTAATGGCTGTAGAAAAGAAATCTGCAGTAGAACATAGCCCTTTGAAGTACTTTGCCTCAAGGCTCACTGACCAAAACCATCACTACCAAATGTAAGGAGTTGGAACCTATGTGGTTATTACGTACAAGTATCTTTTCTGACAACTAAGTTTTAATTAACGTTTCTGCAAGTTTGGGGCTACAAATTAACAGTGGCATTCACAATTACAATAATAGCAGACATTTAATCATAATGACACATTATTGTTGTCATTATTTTTGTACTGTTATTGTACTATTCTATTTTACACAAACATTAGTCAAAGCTGTTATAGTGATGTCTACACCACTGAAGGACTTCTGCTCAAAAAACTGTAGCTTAATGATAATGATTATATTTAGCAAAATATGTAAAATTTATCCATTATCAATACCCCAGAGCAATGCCACTTACTTTTCTTTATTAATATCCTAGAAATACAGGATTTCAGGAGAACTCAGCTCATTATGTGGCACATAAATTGATTTTCTAGAAAATACTCAAGGATCTTTAGATAAGCTTCTGATCCTTTGCCCCGGTTAGTCTTAGAAACTATCAGCAGAAAGCATCCATGACATTCTTATGCCATTCTTCTCCTATTCTTAAAATTGTTTTCCTAATGTCTTTAAAAGCAGCAAACAAAACCACTATCTTCTTGTCTCACCTGCAGTGAGCATGAAAAGCATGAAAACCCCTGATCACAGCCCTCAGAGCAACAACCCGCTCCAACCTGGAAATTTTACCTTAATTTTTGCTCCTGCTACCAGACCTTCCATTACTTGTCAAAACTTTTCGAGTACACAGACATAAACAAAGTGCTCCATTCACTGTTAATTCAAGTGGAAACATTACTGCCAATGCCATACACATAATTTCTGTTACCTTTGTTTGTGGTTTTGTTTTCTTCATACTTAACCTCTTCAGCAGCAGTATAACACAGCAAACACAGTTACTTTAGAGACTGCTATGACCCACAGCCTACAATGCTGACCTTTTCCAGCCCCAGACCCTGCATGTTCAATGTTCCAACACTGACAATTCCCAGTTCCTTAACTTCTGAGGCAAAACATATGATAAAAAACTTATGTACAACTGTGTTAACCTATTTTCCACTGCTCTTGCTTGTATTTATTTTCTTTGCTATTAACTGTTGAAAATCAGTTTGTAATTCACTTTTTTTTTTTAAGATTGACAGAAATAAGGTTATTCAATACTTCAGTTTTCTCTATGACTTGTTATTTGATCATTTACCACAGTAACATCTTAAAATATTTTTCATATCTTCTTGCAATAGTTTTCTAAACCGATCATGTAGAGTGCCTTAGAACACTTTTGTTATAATTCTCGTTTTGCCCCAGCCTTTCCAATTTAATCCTGACGTAGACATTGCTTCCATACACAGCTACAACTTCTATATGCTTTTAGTAAAGTTACTTTTTGATGTTCATATTCTTAAGAACTGAGGCTACCACACTCTTTTTGATATATAGGTATTATTTCATTTTTACCATGAAGACAACCCATAGCACTGCCATGCAAAGTAAATGAAGTTTCCTGAATAACAGTAGGAGAACTGAGTTGACTCAAGGCCAACCAATTAGCCCACAACAAATTTTGAAATGTAAGTCTGGATTGCAAGTGTTTAGTGCTAGTCAGTCACTGTAAATTAACTTAGAGGAGCAAAAAGTAATACCATAGAGGGGAGCCAAACAATGTTTATAATGAGCAAAAATACGAAGAAGATATAACCACTGAGCATTCCCTGCTGTTAAAAAAGAAAAAGCTGAATTGTGTCTAATTTCTGCAGTGCGGGGAAAACAGAAGGGCCAATTAAGGACTGCTTCAAGTTCAATTTTCATCTGGAAAATAGATTAGCTTATCTGGATCTTATACAGCATTGCTTTTACATTTAGACTGAATTCTTTGCCTTCAAAATATTAGCATGCCAATACAGGAGAGTGGCATGGACAGCTATTCAATCAAAATCCCTTTGGAAATTTAGAAAGTAGCAAGGAAGACCCAACACAACAGCAGTACAAAACAATTCAACGTAGCTCTGGCTTTATTCAAATAGAAATATTGGAAGTTATACAGCGAAGCAGAATTAACTATAAGACCTAACATTTTAGTCAATATTTCTACTGCAAAAAAAGTCAAATAATAGATACCGTAATTAGTAAAAGCTCAGCTTTTTTTCATCCAGAAGAGAAGATGGCACACTTAAGTCTTTTTTCTAAGGCACTGGTTCAATACAGAGTCATTGAAGAAGAGCAGTGCCTACAATTGCTGAGTTTATCTCCTTACTTGTTTGGCTGTGCATGTTCTACAACTGCAGTGTAAGGAGCAGTTAGTGAAGACTAAATGAAGACTGCTTTAAGCAGTGGTCTGAGCAGCACTTGAAGCTTCCAAGTGTGTTGTAGAGCTTGTGAGAGATGATAAATTATTGCAAGTGTTGCAACTGCAGGCACAGTTACAATATTAGGTGGTGATGCTTTGGGGTTTAAAGCTTGCCCTATTTCTTACAAATGAATTGAAAGGCTTAGGAATTTTTTTTCTGCAACACCACTGGATAGACTTACTCTTTCCTAGTACAACCTCCTCCTCTCCACTTCCTAAAATAAATGCATTGAACAATGCCAAGTACTGCCCTGACAAGACATAATTTTTAGTTTAATCAGCCTATTTTCAGCATTTATCAATATGAAAGGCTGAAGAATATTTTCAGAACCCAGGAGGCTGCTTTCTCCCATTAAGAAACAAGCTGGTACACTGGATGTTGAGGGAATACTGCAAATAATGTAGGCTCTAGTTAATCTTTTCCCCATTTTAGCCAAATGCTTTACAATTCTCTTTTGAAAATTTCTATATTTCCTATATTTCAAAAGTCCAGGGTCAAAACTCTGAAGAGAAAGAAAAGGCAAAACCAAAATTCTGCTTCATTTCTGGCAGTGTATCTGGGTTACTGTGGGAAAAAAATGCCATAGAGAAATGGGCCAGGAGTTTGTGAATGCTGGTTGAACTGAGAGGTATTTTATGTCAATGGACTTTAATGTGTCCTGACAAGAAACAATCAAAACGTACAGGTTAACACATGCAACATTCACTTCATTTTCTATGTCAACCTCATGAACTTTGCCATGTTACCTCATCTTCCAATTTAGTGAGGGAGAAATACAAGTTTCTGGAGATCACTGATGGTTAATAGGTAATATACTTGCATGCAGCTCAGAAAGAATAAGGTCAGAGCATAAGTATAAAGTGTTTACATGCTTTCAGGCCTGGAGTTGCAGCTCTGCATGTAATGAAGCTATAGCAAGTTTGGTTGCAATAGTTCTGAGTTCTCAAAAGCAAGTAGAAAGGAGAGCCTCACTGTATCAGTTAAAACAGAACTAAGGAAACAGTACACAAATTTTACATTTCAGTTCTGGAATGGTCTTGTACTTAACATGTAAGATGTTAATGCCTCTTTTATATTATATATATATATATAAACACAATTGTTTAGAACAATTTTTATATTGTATTGTATAACAATTATTTTTATATTATATTGTTTATAAATTATTATAACATAATATATATATATATATAATTATATATATATATATAAACATAATTGGCAATTTCTTAAACTTAACTGAATACTGCAAAGTGTTTATTTTCCAATAGGCCTTCAAATATTTATTACACCCCCTTTGTATAAAAATACTTGCATGAAGTTACACTGTTAAAATAGCAGACAACCTGGAAAGCAGACAACTTCCCAGGCAATACCATGGGAACTCAACGTCACTCATGCAAATCTGACGGATGGAGTATTTTAAAAATAAAAGAAATGACTGCAGGAACTGCAATAAAGTAACAATGTGCTGTCAATTATAATAAAACCAGGAGACAAACCTCAGGCAGTAAGCCTTGTATCGATGTGTTCTTCAGATCTGATATGGGGATGGCTACTAGGCGATCTCTGTTAAACCCAAAGATAAAAACTACAGATTATTTTCAAAAAGTCCTAGCAGTTCCTGAGACAGATGCTTTTCCTAACAGTATCTAAAAGGCTATAACATTCAAGAAATCAATTATCAAATAGCAATTATAGGTCTATCGTACAATGTTTGGAACCATTTAACCTAATTATGCTCATACCGCTGTGTATAAGTGCCTGCAAAGAATTGCAAAGAGCTCTGAAGGTGAGCTGAAAGTGAACTGCAGGCTGTTTAAGGCTAGAGATCAGATGAGAATTATGACAGAAGATGTGGGGTGAATTTAGTCAAAAAGCAAGGGAAGTGATTTCATTACGTGAAAGACCTGAGAGACCTACAGGTCATAAAGTGAATTACCTAGCATTATGCTAAACACTTTCAGAATATCGGCTGGGAGTATTTATGTTTACAGGATGCAGCTCATTTGTGGAGAAGACAAGTTGTGATTTGTTCCGAATTTCTGACCATTTTTTTTACACATCCTATAGACCTGCAATTCTGATTCAGTCGAAAGCCCTCCCACTCTTCTCTCCTGGCATAATGGTCTTTCTCATTTTAAACTATCTTGTCTGAGTCATTATCTTATCCTGAATAAACAGTCCATTCTCCCACCCTTATTACAAGCTCTTAAGATAGCTGTAGGAATACAAATTATACATAAAGCTACATTTTCTCAGGGACTTTAGTACATGGGAAGTAACTTTCAAAGGTTATAGCCTAAAAATACCCCTTATCAGCAATTTCAAACCTGTAAAACAATGGAGCAAACAGTAAGACTCAACAAAAATACCACACAGCTTCAGTGAACAGCAAAAACTACAACAATATTCACACTGATTACAGAACATATTCTACAAGATGTTCCTGACTGTTTTTAATGGAATTTTAAGATCAGCGAATTAAGAGAAAAAAAGGTTTTAATATAGCTGGATTTTAGGAAATCATTATCCAACAAAATTGTAACCTCAAAAAGAATCAAAATTAGTTTGGATAGTATTAACAAATAATAATGAAAGCATTGTTTTCTGCAAAGATTTACAATAGATTAGTATAGAAACTACAATTAATCTCTTCAATACAGACTTTAGTGTCAGGGGCCAAGCTAACATCACTAACAAAAAAGGATAAATAAATTCACATGCTTATTCCACCTGATTTTAATTTGCAGGACAAAATACCACAGGCTTCTCTCTGTTTCTCTACTATGTGGAGAAAGAATATAATGGTCAAAGATAAGGATCTCATGTTACCAATTTCAGAGACATTTCAGTGAAGAATCCAGGCTAATAATTATACAGTTAATGGTTATTTGGATGATCCATTCCTTTGAATTTTGAGAAGAATAATCATTTATTCAAGGAAAACTTTTATTTTGAAAAATTGGTCATATTAAAGATTCAGTTTCTGGTCTAAACCACACAGAAAATAATCACCATTCCTACTAATTTAAACTTTTGTACCCAGCATCTGGAAACAAACAATAGCAGGGTCTTGAACCTTAAACATTAGAAATCAGTATGCTGCTAATGAGCTATTGGCTTTTCTGCTTTTTTTTTTTTCTTTTCTTTCTTTGATTAAAGAATTGGAAAAATATAAGATCTTAAAAAAATAAAATAAAAACAAATCCACAATAGAAAAAAGCATGGTTTGGTCACTGAAATTGACACTAGATACAAAACTGTGATACTAATAATATACTTTCATCAACCCATGTAGAGTCTTTCAGTGTCCGAGAAGAAAATAATAACGTCCAGAAGTTGTAACATCTTTTTAACCCTTAGGTCATTCCTTTATTAAAAAAATACAAATTCACAGAACATAAAGCAAAAGGACAGAACATAGAGCAAAATCTTCTGTGTTTTTCAAACCTGTTGATATATGTTGATATATGTTGATCTGTGGCATATTTTGAGAAGTCTACTACAGGACACTTGAATTATTTCAAGGTCTAGTGACAGATGCACTCTTTTTTTCCCTGTATACTATTACAGAATCACAGAATCACAGAATTTCTAGGTTGGAAGAGACCTCAAGATCATCAAGTCCAACCTCCAACCTAACGCTAGCAGTCCCCACTAAACCATATCCCTAAGCTCTACATCTAAACGTCTTTTGAAGACTTCCAGGGATAGTGACTCCACCACTTCCCTGGGCAGCCTGTTCCAATGCCTCACAACCCTTTCAGTGAAGAAGTTCTTCCTAACATCTAACCTAAAACTCCCCTGGCTCAACTTAAGCCCATTCCCCCTCGTCCTGTCACCAGGCACGTGGGAGAACAAACCAACCCCCACCACGCTACAGCCTCCCTTGAGGTACCTAAAAAGAGCGATAAAGTCGCCCCTGAGCCTCCTCTTCTCCAGGCTGAACAAGCCCAGCTCCCTCAGCCGCTCCTCATAGGACTTGTTCTCCAGGCCCCTCACCAGCTTCGTCGCCCTTCTCTGCACCCGCTCAAGCACCTCGATGTCCTTCTTGTAGCGAGGGGCCCAAAACTGAACACAGTACTCGAGGTGCGGCCTCACCAGAGCCGAGTACAGGGGGACGATCACCTCCCTAGCCCTGCTGGTCACACTGTTCCTGATACAAGCCAGGATGCCGTTGGCCTTCTTGGCCACCTGAGCACACTGCTGGCTCATATTCAGCTGACTATCCACCATCACTCCCAGGTCCTTCTCTGCCTGGCAGCTCTCCAACCATTCCTCTCCCAGCCTGTAGCTCTGCTTGGGGTTATTGCGCCCCAGGTGCAGGACCCGGCACTTGGCCTTGTTGCACTTCATGCAGTTGACCTCAGCCCATCGGTGCAGCCTATCCAGATCCTCCTGCAGAGCTTTCCTACCCTCAAGCAGAGGGGTA
The DNA here is from genome assembly GCF_964211825.1 of Aythya ferina. Classification (NCBI taxonomy): domain Eukaryota; kingdom Metazoa; phylum Chordata; class Aves; order Anseriformes; family Anatidae; genus Aythya; species Aythya ferina. The sequence goes on along the minus strand of NC_140301.1, from coordinate 14,606,175 downwards.
CTTTCTCAATGACACTTACTCACCATTTTCTCAACGACATTGCTTTTAAAATACCTTTAATTTCTAGATAAAATGAGCCTATTTAAAAAGAGGAAAATGAGATACAAATTCCGGTATTATAATGATGATTAAATGGAAGAACAACTCAAGTAAGGACTCAAGTAATGCTGCTAGAGTGAAAAAGAAAAATAAAAGTGAACAGGAATTATTTGGTAATTGTTTTAAAATTAAAGAAACTGAAATAACACTTGTTTGTAATCATCAGTGTTGATTAATTTTTCTTTTTTTGGGGTGAAGAAATGAACTAGGGAAATTTGTCAGTTTGACGTACTGACAATTAAAGGGAATAAAAGTAAATGAGCGAAACAGAGGTATGGTCACCTTATGCGTACTGCATTTAATGCAGAAAATCTGAAAGATGAGGAAAGCCATAAGAATAGTTTTAGGAATTAATTGCATCTCTACAACAGATACTAGATTCTGTGTTTCTTTTCCTTCATACTGCCTAATGGGGTCAGGATGGAGAAATGCTGGTAAAAAGAATGGGAATTGACAGTAAAAGGTGAGACTAGAATTAGTGACAGTTGTCATTTCTCAGAAGGCAGGCATTGAAGCATTGTGGTTTTGAATATTGCTTTCTTACAATAACAGCAGTTACGATGAGAACAGAAAGTGTCAGACCACTTACAGTACAATAGTTGTAGCACAAGTAGTCAAATAGACAAATGTTTTAATCTCTGTAGTTTTAAGGTTACAGTATGCCAGTATTTCTCAGTGCCAAAACTGTAAGGGCATGAATTATGTATTGTCAGGAACTTTTTTTTTTTTTTTTTTTTTTCCATAATGACTAACCTGTGTTCCTGGCAGTAGCAATACACAAGAGAAAACTGTGATCTTCTAAGACAAGCTCAAATTCTCCGAGTAGAGGCAACCAGTTTCAAGACCTTGACAAAGAGTTTTCTGACTCAAAGCTCAGGTACTGCAGCACAAAGACTTAAAACACACACCAGAGCTACAAAGGTGCAGTAACCAGCTGGTGAATACAACACAGGGGATGCCAATACATTTACTTCATACCTCATCCTTTGAGCTAACCTTTTAAAAGGTACCCAGAAGTTCTTCTTTATCTCCTGCTCATTACAAAAGTATTTATCTCCTCTTACATGGAAACCTATGGGCACTGATTTCGATACTGAGAAGAACCAGAAATATGTGTATTGGTGCTGTCTGGTCGTAAGGAGGGTGACTGAGCTCCAGTCACAGGGGGATGTTGCTGAGAGTCCTGTTCCAACTGTTCTGATAAGATTTGCTAGAACATAGCTCCAAACCCAACCAAGATCAAACCATCAGCTATGCAGGCTCTAGTTTGAGAAGGCTGGTCTTTTTTTAGTTTCTCTCTGCTTGACTCCAACCTTACCAATACTTACTGCTGACCCATACTGTTGGTTTCCTGTATCCACAAGTACTACAAAACAGAAGAATTAACTCAGCCGTAGCAAACACATCGTACAACAACTACATCATGCTTGCAACAATTTTCATGTTCTAATTTCTCTTGTTACTCTAAATCTTAAGCTGAAAGACAATGTTGTAGTCATCTGATCTGGCTGATTACATCACTCAATGATTATTGCATTTATACCAAGACTATAATGGAATGTACTTCTTTCAAAGGAAAATCATTATCACTGCAAAGACACAAAACCATAACTTTTATACCTACACACTCATATCTGAAAACAGTAGAAGAAAAAACAAACAAACAAAAAACCACCTCCTTTCTAAAAAGGTATACTTTGAAATTTCAGACAACCACACAGAAAACTGATACATTTTCTACCAGTTCAGTGCTGGAGGCACAGAGGTTGTAAGCAAAGAACAGCACACCAGTACTAAGGACTTGCATGATTTGAGTGTAATCTCTCATGTGCATCTCTACATGCATTGCCTCTAAGTGAAGAAATGCCTACTCAAACTGGTAAGGACCGTAAACTGAACAGCATTTAAGCACTGAAGCAATCAGGAGAACAAAGCAACACTTGCTTCCTCCCACCAGACACCTTACTTATTTCAGCAATAGAGAGCATAAAACACTGTGAAGGAATCACTGTCCTCAACAACAAGGGGAATACATAGTTTGGTAGGAAATAAAAGGCAACAACAACAACAACAACAAAGCAAACTGTTTTTTTTGTTTGTTTTGTTTTGTTTTTTGTTGTTGTTGTTTGTTTTTTAAGTGTATCTTCTCACACTAAGAATATATGAAGAAAAAACAGACATTTATAGAAATAACTCTTTACGAAGTTATAATAGAAGAATGAGACAAATGTAGGTTTAATAAGACCTAAAACCTCATGTTTCAAGACTGAAGTTAATTTCTATTAATTAAGAGCAATGGAGACAGCCAAGAACTCCGTGAAAGAGTACATCATTTCAACATTTCTTGCATGTTATTTTCAAGAACCTTTACCTGGCTACTCTCAAAGCTTGAATCGATGTGCTGTTCTGAGTAAACAACCAGGAAGTATTCTGAAGAATCCATCATAAGTGAATCATAAGTATGCATCAGTCATAATAAAATGTAATTTTCTAGGTAAATGTTAAAAATAACTGCATCTTTATACCAGAGTACTTACCAGGATTTCAAGTTCATTCATCATAATAAACTCCTTCAGCAGAAAAAACAAAATTGCCAAGGAGCACAAACACCCCGATCTCTTCTCATCCAACACAAACGAGAAGAGAAGCAGCAAATGGAAGTGTTTGATTTTGGGAGGGATTCCTTAAGAAGAAATCAAAGCAGCACAGTCAGTTACAAAATGGATGGGCTGTATAGCATTCTGTGGAGGTTATTGCTCCTGCAAACTGACCTAACTTTCCCAGTATTGAGAGACACCACATACCAGATGACCATGTGCTGCTGGCCTCAGCAGTGCAGCAACAACTAATTCATTACAAAAGGCTAGAACATTTATACACAAGGCAGACAGGCTAATTCAGCTCCTGTGCTACTATCTCTCTGGTCGACACTGTCTCTAAGAATATATTTTCTTGTCTCTTGACTAGTACACTGATGGGATGAACATAAAAGTTATGAGAAATCTCAGTGTCCTGCAACCTAATAACTTTTACCACTGCTAAGATTTTTCTTGAGTCCACCTTAATTTATCATTTTTAAAATTTCCTTCTATGAAAATACATTAACAGTTCTTACTGGAAGCAAGTAACACTAACCTGTTTGAAGGTCAGGAAAAAGACTTTCAGCTTAATTTTATATCCCTAGTAACGGCTCCTTAGCCAGCTATATTGCTGATGGTAATTGACAGTACCCAAAGAGCTGAATTTTCAGTTCTCTAGCTCTCTGTGAAATACCTTCCAATGCAACAATTAATTGAAGCAGAAATAGCTCCGACTATACCACTTTGGTTCCTGTCAAAACTATACTACTTGAAAAAATCCCACCAAAAAGGCACGTGATTCAGAATGAATACAGTATTACAGGAACAGAGCACACATTATGTACATTACAGAGAGCTTCAGAATGTGCTCTACCTTAAAGGGAGTCCACAAGAAGAATTTTCATGCAAGAAAAGCTGAGAACTAGAAGTGTAAAGAGAGAAAAAAATCAGTAGAAGATCTAGGAGAGGTTGGAAGTGTTTCCATGATGATGATAAATTGGGATGCTTAGAAAAAGTGTCTTGAATTAAAAAAGACACAGCAGTCCTGGCATACAGAGAGCCACAGAGGTGATCATCTGGCAGAGGTCTGGAGCTTGCAGTCAGGCCCAGCAAATAACAGCAGATGACCACTGCTGACAACAAAAACTAAAAGCGAAAAAGAAAAGAGAAAAACCAAGCAATCTGGAGTTTGTCAAAGACTGCACAAAAGAGGTCTAATCCAACAAAGAGAGCAGCAGCTACTGAAAGCAGTCCAATCTGTTATATCCTGAAGAATGATTATGTCACATCCAGGATGCACATTAAATACTTAATCTGCACTGTCTGAAACCATATTTTTCACTCCACAGATAAGGTCCCAACTATACAATTCAAGACAACAAATACATAAAAGGAAAACCTTCTACTTATTTTCCTATAATTACCACAGATAACTAGTATTTTTTTCTAAAACCCTCAAATGATGGGGAAGAACAGCTCACAAAAGTACACAGCAAAAGCAAGAGATTTTTCCTAATCAAAAAGCAGGAGTGTTTCTGAATATGGAAGAAAAAGTAGTTCAGGAAAGAAGTAGTGAAAGATGACAGCACTGTGTATAACCTGTTTCTGGAACACTGTTACTTCTAAACAAACAGCAGGGAAATTTATTAGAAGATGACAGCTGTGGCACTGAATGGCTTTCTCTAACTTGATACAAGGTGCTCAGCAGCTCCACTTTGCATCTTCCCTAGCTTCCACATAATTACAACAGTGAAGTTCTGGGAAGAAAAAAAATACACATTTTTATTTCCTGTATCAGTCATTTTTTCCATGCAGCTTTGAGACAGTTTGAGTTATTTCACTAACACAAATTCTAACTTACTGTATAATTCTGACCAAGTCAGTGCTGCCACAGGGATGAAAGAGAGAAGTGAACTCCAGTAGAAGGTGCTTGGAAAGCACAGAGGTACCAGCTAACTTCCTTAAATGAAGGCAAACAACTAATTTAAAAAGCAGAATAATGCAACTAAAATGTGTAGGTTCTAAGCTAACTTTACAATATCAACCTACTGAAAACAGAACACAAACAGCATCCAAAAATACAGAATTCGCAATTAAAAAACAGTAACAGAAAATCATGTGTAAATTCTGTTTAAAAACAGAATTTTTTGTTAGTTTATTTACATACAGACACTGTTTAAAGGTGAAATACTTTGGTGTGTCACAGCATCCAATGATTAAAATGCAAGTCAGATGTAGAATATCTTTATTCTCAACTCTAGTAAGTATTCACTGTGCTCAGCAATTCCCTGCCCTCTAAAGTTAAAGAAAACACAAGAAAGATTCTTTTAAAGCACCCAAATGCATTAGGAATGTCAATGATTTTTTCAATACAAAAGATTCTGAAGACAGAGAAGCATTTCATAAAATTTAAATGAGGAAAAAAGAAAAATAGAAAATTGGAACAATTCTCAGAAACTTCATTTTGACACTTATACAACCTTTCTAGCAAAATTTTACAAAATTGACTCAATTTTATTTGAATGTCACTTAGTATTCCAGTACAAAATTGTTCTGTCAAGGGAATCTACGAATAGAGAGAAATGTTTGGGGGAAAAAAATAAAAGAAAAAAAAAAAAAAAGAAAAGAAAAGAAAGAAAGAAAGAAAACTTAATGAGTTGCTGGATTCCTATTATATCTTTTTGAGTGACTATAAAGCTCATTATAATAGATGAATTTAATGCAAGACAGGAATTAAATTAAATACTTCTACCCAAGACTATATAAAAGGAAGCACCAGCCAGCTGAAATACTCGGAATACTTTTTTGTTAAAACCATCATCAGATTTGCTGAAAAGTATAGAAGCAGGTTGCTGGCAGTGATCATCTGTAAGAACTGCTCCATCAAGACCAGTCCCTGAAATCACAGCAATTAAAAGCACTGGATCTAAAAGGATGCACTGTATCATGTGACGTGACACCACGTCATGTCCCCCAATATGCTGTAGCAAACTTGAAACACAGAATAAATAGGAAAACTCGAAAAAAAAAAAATCACAAAAGCATGAAAGATCAAATTTATGAAAAAACAGTAGTCTATAACATCAAAATGACTCTCGGAGGGAAAAAAATACTCTTCAGTAATTGAAGTAAACCTAAAATTAATACACCATATCTATTTGTATAAATTAAATTGGAAGACCCAAATATTATCCACTCCATCTAGAATTATATCACATTAATCACAAAATCTATTCTCTTTTTTTTTAAAAAAAAAAAAAAAAAGAATTCATACAAAGATATCATCAGTCATTATACATTTCTCGGTATTGCTCATATAGATTAACAAATGGTGCTAAGGAAAAAAAGAAATCAAGTTATGTTCTAAAGCCACTGTAATATTTATTTTAAGGTAATTTAGGTTTTATATTACCATGTTCTTCAATGGGAAATGAAAGGTGAGTAGAAAAAACAAAAATGACTGTTGATAGTATTTTTGACTGCTCATACCAATTTGCTAGCACAAATGCTTTCTTTATGCGTAATAGTTGATTGTTTCATGCTTATGTTTTCCAGAGACGTGAACTACCCTATAACATGAAGAACTGGAAATGTAAAGACATTTTTACTAAAAAGAAAAAAAAAAAAAAAAAAAAAAAAAAAAAAAAAAAAAAAAGAGAAAGAGCGATGTTCATAGAATGTCATAGCACCTCTAAAAGGACAGACTGAAAAGGGCAGTAAGATAAGAGCAATAAGGACAGCAGTTCACCAAACTGATAGAATCTGCAGATTTGAGGCTTTAACTAAAAAGCCAGCCTTCCAATGTGATAGCATATATTAATCTATCCTGTTCAAGTAAAGGATAAAAGTGTTCTTACTCCTTTCAGCAACATCTCCTTAGAGAGTTCTGACAGCTTTGTTTCTAAGAACTGGAAATGTGATGAATTAAGTTGCTTATTAAAAGATGTGATCAAATATAGAAAGAAATTGGTAAATACAGCTCATTGTGAACAAAAATTAAGTATTAATCATATATACTGTAAACGGATTTTTTTTTTTGTGGTTTTCTACATAGTCATCTGTGTTTTACTTTGTTTCTCTTTCCTATACTACAAGTTATTCAAAGACTATACACCAGAACAATAAAACTGAACTAAAACATGACAACTAGTACAAGTAATGGGTATGAAATAGAAGACATCGAGTAACATCTTCCTCAAATTTTCTGTTATGATTTTAAGTCAACCCAGTAGAAATCCTGCAAGTAAGAACTATAACTACAATGTTCCACTGCATACTTAGAAACAAATGAAACTAAAAATTGCCACAAGAGCACTGTAATAAAGGGTCTATACATATTTTTGAAACTTCTTGCTCAGTGAAATTATAAAAATAATTACAAGGAAAAAAAATAGGGCCATACCTTTCATTAACAAATACGTGTGTGTGTATCAACACATAAGACTCCAATCTAGAACTCAACAAAGCATTATAAACCCTAAAACTTGGCTAAATTATTTTCTAATTATTCTATGCTGTTACCTCATTAGAACTTTGAAATTCAATACTGCACTTTCACAAGAAGTTCAATGGCAGTATGAAGCCATATAGTTCCCAAAACATTGCTGTCCGCTTTGATGTCAATAAATGCAACTCACATGAAAAATAACTGAAACTACATTTGCAACATTGTGAAAATTCCTCCACATTTATATAGTGAAATCACAAATGCTAAGACATTTCAGAGAATGAAATTAAAGGAAATTAATTATATGCTAATGTACACGTAAGAACCTTCATATGTTGTGTGGCATCGGCATCCTACAGAATCCCACTGACATGCATAAGCATGATACTATGTGCAAGATAGAGACCGTGCTGAGGAAGTCATAAGCAGATTGAACAAAAATATCAGTAGCAGACGTGTCCAAGATCATCACACGCACAGAAAAAAAAAATAAATAAAAAAAATAAAAAATCTAATAAGCAAACTGAAGTCTTAACATTTTTTTATTTTTTATTTTTTTTTTCTGAATACAAGTGCAAGTGCCTGGCTGTTCGTGAGGCACATCATATAGCTCTCCAGAATTAGTCTCCATAGAGCAGAATTTGTCCCACATTAAACCTACCTATACAGCAGGAGGTTTTGTTTGTATGTTTTTGTATTTGTGTGTGCATAAACAGTAATTTTCTACATAGCTGACAGTTGTGGTGCTATACTAAGCAGAACCAAATAATGCAGGTTATGATGAGGAACAAGAAAGAAGTCTACACAGTCATGATGCAGCTAACTTTTAGCAGTTAGTCCCAAAACGCTTGTTTTTGGTTTTGCTTTTGAAACTATATTTTGCCATAAAATAAATTCTTTCTTTTTTGTCCCTAGCTGTGTAGCATGTTGTTTTAATATTGTATGTCAGGAATAATTGCTGACATACAGCCTTAAAGAATGTATGCCATGACCCTCACCGTTCGCTCAGGGAAGTCTGGCAGTATGCTCTGCTCTTCCAGATTTATGTGCAAGTATAACAGGAGAGAACATACAGACACTTAAGGATCTTCAGATCCCTTAAGTGTCCATCCACAGAGATAGGATCACAGAAGATCAATCTTTCAGATTGTGCTTTATATCAAAAAAAAAAAAAAAAAAAAAAAGCAGAAAGAAAATTTCTTAGGTGCCAAAGTAGCCATAGTGCTTACAGGAAACTTCAATAAGCAGATGTGATAGTCCGCGTCACTTGTAAGGTGTATAAGGCTTATTAACAGATTTAAGAATAAGTTTATGATGCACTAGCTTCTGATACAAACTTTCACATGAATACAGCACTAGGAGATACTCATGATTCATGACCAGATTACTGCAGACAGACATGTCACAATGTGGAATCTGAGGACTCTGTTCTCAAGTACTGACAAAAGATTCACCAAAAATTAAAATTCAAGTACTTGAAATGAAGTTTTAAACATGCTAGAGATTTTACACAGGGGGTACCAGACAATTCCATCTAAATCATGCATTAATCTATCTAAATAGAAAGAAACAAACTTCACTTTTGAGTCAAAACTGACATTTTCACTGAAATATATATATATTTTAATATGCAAGCAAGATAGTACAACTAGAGCAAAGTATGACAATATAGCACAACAAGAGGAAAGTAAAGCTTAATTTCCTTTGAGCAACTTAAATCCTAACCTATGATTTCGTTGGTGGTGATGGTCAGCGATAACATCTAAAACCAGAAGAACATAACCAGACGTCTAGATGTTGCACTGTGTTAGTAAAGCTAGTAAGAACTTTCACAGCTAGGACACTGATTTACAAAAGAAGCTAGAAAAAAAAATATATGGATCCTAGGATACATTTCTACCTCAAAAATACGAAGCAACAACATCAAAACAGTTTTGTCCAAAGCACTGCATATATTGATATTTTTGTAATTCAAAGTATGGCAACTATTTCAAAACTTTGTGTAGAGATTTAGAAGTTCCTATTGTTGATATGTGCCTTATTGTCCTATCACAGAAAGGCATACATGCTTTACCAAAAATCTACCATAACACATTTATATTTATGTATGGGTATAAAGGTATCAATTATTTATTCAACGAGTATATTACATGTTTTATATCTGTAGTGACTAAATAAAACTTAGACAATAGTAACAATCAGTGACCGCACACCTCTAAATATGTGCATGAAGCTTTAATAACAGGAAAGTCAAAGGAGGGTGGGGAGAAGGAGGTTATGGTCAAGTTAAATTTCCAAAATAGTTAATACTTGAAATATCCCTCTCATCAGAAGATATGATAATTTCAGGATAAACAAAATAAAAGCATGGTTAATTTAAAAGTAATGGCTAGGATAACAATAATAACAACAATAATCAGTCGCCACGACAAATAGCATTACTGAGTAGGAAATTAAATAAGTCAACGCACTGGTCCTGAGACTCATTAACACTGCACGAACATCGGTTTGGAACAAAAACAATCCAACTCCCTCCCCCTACCACACTTTCTAGAACAGAACAAGAATGAAAAAAATACTGTAATACAATGTACTGTAAGGATTTTCATAGCATTTTTGCTGCATAAAGCATTACCAAATTAAATCTGGAGAAATTTCAAGTGGAAAATAAGAAGAATTGTATGATACGCTTGCATGAACATGCAGATTTCTTGGGGGTGGAGGTCTCAGTTTCATAAACAAATGTGCTTTTCACTTCCACATAGAATATCCCACAGTTAATGCTTTAGTTTTCATTTCTTAATGGCATTGGAAAGAGAGGTCGTGTTTTTAATCGGGGTTGGGGGAAGTGTTTTATTGTTGCTTTGGCAGCAACAATCGTTTTTTGCTTTCTTTTTTCATACCCTACAGTTGGCCAATTTTAAGCTTTCAGAGTGGACAATCAAGCTTCCCCTCTTACACATCAGTGACTTGTAAAAATAAAATAAAGTAAAGGGGGGGGGGGGATGAAAGGGGAGGATGAAATCACTTCAAAATAAATTTGCTTTAACCTACATGTAAGTACATTTTAGGCTTTTATATAGCAAACCACAGTAGCTGACTGGATCCAGTAGGATACGTTTCCACAGTTATGAGTAAATAAAACTTGTGATCCAAATAACCCTTACCTTAAGGTTAAAAACAAAACAAACTGTACCATATGGTAGGATTTCCAGTAGAGTGGAGGGTGATGTCTTTTTTTGTGCTGTCCCTTTTTACATCCCATTCCAAGATCTCCCATGAAATTTGAAGAGGCAAACTGCCAAGTCTGTTCTTTGCCACAAAAAGTCTTATGACTTCAATGAGAAGCAGCATGTCCACAAAGGAGTAGGGTCTGACACAATATCTGTCTACATATAATATAATTATAAGGGATCTTCTAACAAAAAAAAAAAAAAAAAAAAAAAAAAAAAAAAAAGCAGAATTCGTTAGCTACTAGTACTGAAAACACAACTTTCTTTTCTTTCCCACTACAAGACAGACACAAATTGTGTCTGTGTGGTGCCAGGTGCAAACTTGATGATCCTTGTAGGTCCCTTCCAACTTGGGATGTTCTATGATTCTATGAAACTGGACCAAGTCCAATGAAAGCCACCAAGTTGGTCAGGACTGGGGGCTGCAGCACTTGCCCTGTGAGGAGAGGCTGGTGGAGCTGTGCTTGCTCAGCCAGGAGAAGAGATGGCTTTGGATGGAACGTTCCCACTTAGTATTAGTCCTGCTTCAGGTCATTTAAGACATTTTCAAAAATGCCTTTTTTATTTACTCTTCTTCATAGTTTGTGGTAATAATTAGAATATCTTGTGTATTACACAGCAGTTTCCTCTTAATGAGTTAGGCTGTATTATCTTCTGAACACTTCTTAAATATTGTGTTAAGAGAAAATTTAAGCTGTTGGCAAAAAAATGAAATCTTGCTGCTGAAACACTCTTTCATCTGCATTGCAAACTAGCAGCTAAGAGCACGTCTTCTTGAAAACAATATAGAGAGGCATGGAAATCCCACAAGCTTCAGGATGAGGTTATTCTTCCATAAAATCCACGAACCTGAGCCTGAAGCACAGCTTTGTGCCACATTAATGTTCTCATTACTTCCACAAACTTGCTAACAATTATGAAACATTAGAAATATTATTTCAAAGTCTCTCTTCGAGCTTGAAATTGTGTCTGTTGTGCTTTACAACTGCAGACTCCTAGTGATAGTTACATGAGATCTCAGTGATAAAATAGGCCTATGTGTGAAGGAGCTGCTAGAATTCACACGCAGAAACATGGGACCAAGAGTTATGATACACCAGAAAACACACCGACTACGCCACAGATCATCTGAATTGTTTCTCTTTCAAGACCAAGAAACTATGACAACTTGTTTGAATCAGAAGTTTAAAAAAAAAAATCCTATTTTTGAATTGAGTATTTTAAATATGCTCAAATTTGCTTATAAATACTTTTCTTAAATACCATTCTGAAAATATCAAGAATATATTGAGATAAAAACTGGCATGAGCACACATTATTACTATAAAGCAAACAACTTTAATAAAAGATATTCTAGGAAGAAGACCTTTATTGTTATCCACTTAATGCTAGCTTGCCTGAAATTGTTATCAAACTGCCTATAGAAAGTTATTCTTCTGTTCTAGCTACAGAAATTACTTTGATCTTTCTGTTGCAGTTTCTGTTGCATTGGGGTAATCACTCTGGCTGACAGCTCTGCCATTGGTAGGGTGGACATGTAACGATGACAAACAACTATTTTCTCCGTTACCATGTAGGTCTCACAAAATACAAGATGATCACATCTTGTATTGGCTGTATGTGACATGCTTCTAAGTGTGATCAAGACAGACCAGCTGCCTGCCTAGATATTTGCTTTTCTCCTCTCTTCGCAGCAGTGATAGTTGAACAGAGCAGTAAGATATTACCGGTGCTTTCCTGTCTTATTTTGATTTTTTATTTGTTGAAAGAGAATAGAGTTTCAAAATCTGACAAAACAAATCAGTTTGGTGGCTGCAATTCAGATCTCATTCAGGTAGCAACTGCATCAATAAAACCAACAAAATTCAGATATGTGATATTTTCCTTAGGAAACTGCATTATGATAAACAAAAGAAGCAGGTCCCTGCTCTCCCACTGAGGTTTCTTCACTTCACAACATTATAACACATCAATAGAGCTGTCTGAGCACCTGCCTGTTGTTATGGGCTATAAATCCCACAGAATTACCAACCACTCCAACTTCGTTTCAGTAAAGGTCTGTTACTGATTAAATGCTCTATGTTTCAAAGATTGCACCTTCAGTCAAAGACACATAGAAACAGCAAAGCTAACAAATCAGGCATGGAAAAGTTTTAAAGACAATTTCTCAGGGTTCCTTATGCTCCTCAGGTCACTGATACCTTCAAAATATGTGAATTACCATGACTGGAAGACTGGAATCAGGGGGTGTTATTTTCTCCCAGGAGAACTCCTGCAAACTTTGAGCATATACCAGTACTAAAAGAGAAAAAATCTCTACTGTGCCATGATATATTCTACATGTCTTACTTCTAGCTTCAACCTTTTTCAGATTTGAATTGTGGAGCCATAGTTGCCTTTTTTTTTTTTTTTTTTTTAATAAAGAACAATCTAAGAATGATCTCTTTTTTTATGAACATGCTTGAAGATTATAATTATATTGCCTCTTAAACATCACGTTGAGAAATTCATCAGCCAATTTCTTAAGACTTCCACCAGTAACATTTCTGAGATTGCAAGACTTGCTTTAAACTCTTCTCCAAATTAAATCTCATGGATATCTAATCTGGACATTAATACAGTCTTAATAAAGACTTTAAAATGCCATGTGAAATCTTTGCTATTAAAATAAATTGTGAACAAATATAATGCTGTTGCCTACCTGTCATATACTAAATATAAAGAGTGGAAGGAAGGTAGAGATGTTCTCTCAAATACTGCTAAGTGGCTTGCATTAATTTCTAGTATTTCCCCAGCAATTACTTCAAGTGATCATACATACAGTTTTACGTTCAGTATTTCAGTAAAGATATGGTAGACAGTTTTACTTTTCTTTTTTTTAAACAATGCCTGTGCTATCAGAGGTTTGTATTCATAAATCAACTTCCACTTCAATATCACTCACTCACCTGCTATTTCCCCCTTCCCTGGTTTATTTATTTGTAATTTCACATGGAATCTCATACACATGTAGTATGAATTACCTCTACCAACACAAAGGATGTGTGTTGATGGTAAGGCAAGTACCTACTGGATTACAGCTAGAATACAAAGTTCAGCTGGACACTTGTGTTCTCTTTTAGAGCTTGTCTCTGATGGGGTCTGTTCCTAGAACTGTATGTAATTAACAAATGTCTCTGCAATACAAATATCTACTGAAGTTCAATTCTGACCTAACCTGCCCTGCCACATTAATTGAATTAAAGTGGTTCCCTGGAAGGACATTGTTTATTGACGAGATGACCTAACCAAATGTTAGCCTGGCAGGTATCCATAGTCAATATGAAGCCATATAGAAATCAGGGGGGAAGCAGTCAGCCTGAAATTTCCTTCCCAGTTTCTTTTGAAGTTAGGCTACTTCAGCTCTTAAGCCTTTTGAAACACTTGTAATACAATCCACACAAAGGTTTGGTAAATATTCTGTCATTTAGAAGCCTGCATCTGAATTTCCTGAAAAGCTAATGAATTCAGCTAGTAAATATATACGTTCACGCAGACGCTGATATTGCTAGGGCCTTCTCTAAGAAAAAAAGGTGCCTACGATGAAAACAGCAGTGGTGTAAGGGGTGATGCAATCAAGCTTGTAGGTGTTTTTTTTTTTTTTATTTTGTCTTGCTTGTTTTTCTAGTCTTCTCAGGAAAAGACACAGGACTTAGATGAAAGTACCATGTCCATCCTGAAAACATGTGCCTGTGCAGAGATGCATCCAGAAAGGGTCTCTCTCCTTTGACCACAGGATGCTGTTTAACAACAACAGAATACAGCAAAAATATATTTAAGTGTCTTTGCTCAAGAAATTACAAGTTTGCTTATGTCCGAGAAAAGATAATAACAGAAAGCCTTAGATAAACACACAAATTATTCACTCAAAAATACTAGGAAGTGGAATATTCTCAGCAAGGAATGAAAAAGACAATGAATGTATCTAAGGTGATCACATACCAATCCAAAAAGTATTGGAAAGCTATTCAGGCCTCAGATAGGACCTAGTCTAGTCACTTAGCATTACAAAATGCAGCAGATTCGGTGACGAGACTGTGTGAGAGAAATTCTGCAGAGCCTCCAAAGAATAGTGCCTTGTGATAATGAAGAAATTGAATTAAATAGCTGGCTATTGGGAAAGAAATACTGTGTAACAGATTGCTGAGCAACATATAATTTCTTATGACAATTTTCTGATGTCTGTCTTATTTTATGACAATATTTGTACATAGCACAGGGGTAGAACCAGAGGAGGGCAAACTGTTTCTATGTTTGGGAACGAAAGAGAGATGAAGAGTTTAGGATTTAGAAATAAATTTGATTTCTCAGGAAAAATAAAAAATAAAAAAAATAAAACAATGAAATGAATAAGTGCTAGTGATTTCTTTCTATGACAAGATAAAAGGTTTTATGGAGATTTCGTATACTATCATTTGAGTTCAGGGCTTTGATACTGCCTCATCTGATATGCTCATAAACAGGGGAGAAAGCACAGCCTGGATGAAAACAGATTAGCACAGAGGCAAAGCTGCTTAGAGAATGATTCTCGGAAAGTTATTACCAATGCCTTCTCATCAAAATGAAACAATACATCTATTGAAGTTCTCTATTGATTCAGGCCTACTTAGTGTTTTCATTAATGATGAGGATGCTGAAATATAGAACATGACAGCCAGCTGGAAGGACACACCTAGAACTGGAAGTTATCTTGACGCTGTGGAACTATGCTTTGAAAAAACAGATTGAAGCAAATTGCCCTTAAATGTGGACAATGTTGTGAACCTAGAGCCAGTAACCTTCTACATAAATACAGCATGGAAAAAAAATGTTTCACAGAAAAGGATTTGTAAGTTTTTTATGGCTTGGGAGCTAAACATAATTTTATGCTGCTATAAAAGCAGTACACTACATATTTGGGATGTATCTGGCAATACTCAGCCTGTAAAAGTTAGGAAATTATCCTTTACTGTACTTATCAAGGTTAAAGCCTCACATAGAAGTGTCAAATTTCAGGCATTTCAGTGAAGATGAGGGTCAGCTGCAGGTAGTCCAGAGGAAACAACAGTAACAAAAATGGAAACTATGACTTGAGAAAAAGAAAGAAGGAAAAAATGAGAAAAGAGTGAGACAAGGTTATGATAAGTTTCCAAATACTGAAAGAGCTGCTGCAAAGAGGATAGCATGAATCAATTTTCCATGCCTAGGGATTACATGACCAACTGTAACAGACTTAAACTGCATCAAAAGGAAGAACCAAGTTAGTCCTAAGGAAAAAAACCTAACCGTGTGGAAAATAATACATTAAAATATAATATGGAAATCGGGATGGTTCTATCCCTGGAATAAGTCCCTTCAGAGAGACTTTGGCAGAGCACAGACATGGGCTGACAGAGACCTAATGAAGTCTGACAAGGGCAAATGCAATGTCCTGCCGCTGGGATGGAGTAACCCATGCCAAGTGACAGCCAGCACATTGAGGAAAGTGATTATTTCCCTCTACAACAGGGAAATAATCCCTCTACAACAGTGAGACTCCACTGTAGTCCATGCGTATTTCTTGTATAAGACATGCTGATGTACTGAAGTGAGTCAAATATGATTTGGCACCTGGAGCATGTGATGTACAAGGAGAGGCAGATAGAGGCAGAGGTTCAGTCTTCAGAAGAGAAGGCTAATGGGGCATCTTGCTGCTGTCCTCACCGCCTCATGGGAGGGCGTCAAGAAGAGAGCCTGACCCTCCTCAGCAGCGTGCAAGAACAGATGAAATGAAATGAACAAAAACTGCAACAAGGATAATCTCCTTAGATGTAAGGGAGGAAAAAAAAAAAATCACCTGTCAGACATCGCATCTGGATGCCCAGAGAATTGTCACATCTCTAACTTTGGAGATTTTCAAAACCTGGGTGAACAAAGCCCTCAACCAATGAATCTAAGCTGGCCACACTGTGGACCTGTGAACTAAATGACCTCCATAGGTCAGAACATTCCACGGGTTAGAGTCCTTCTGAAACAGCATCTATCAGGAATGACATAAGTATACTTGACTGCAGTATCTTATGCCATGAGGGTGACTACATTACCTTGAACAATTCTGTCAGCAATATGATCCTGTAACTTTCCACCTTGCAGGAGTATTTTGAGGATTTATCAGTTGTGAGATGCTCAAACACTAAGCATGCATTTTCACAGAATGACAGAATAGCTGGAATTGGAAAGGACATCTGGAGATCATCCAAGTCCAACCCCTGGCTCAAAACACAGTCAACTACAGCAGTTTACTCAGGACTGTGTATATCTGGTCCTTAGTATTTGGAATATCTCCAGGGATGAAGGTAGTATCAAGAACAGATGACTGCTTGTAGCCAGTTTAGCCTGCTGTTTTGGAAGTTCAGATCTCACAGGGTCAGTCAAGTTTGCATAGCACATATTCCTACCAAATTCACAGGCATTTAAAGATACCAAATAAACATGCCACTGGAACTGTGGACCTATCTATAAACCAGGAAAATGCTTACAATGGCCTTAACTCATTTTTATTTTATTTTTATTTTAATATATATATATATTTATCGTCATCACTTGCAATAACTATCCAGGGAATTTGCTAGCTTTCCTTGGCACAGCTGGAAAATCTATCTCAATTTTGCCTTACACCACTCCTTTCCCTGTACTCGGCATGCGGTTATTTGTCATAAACAAATAAATTAGCCTTAACAGTTATGAGTACACAGACTGCTTTCAATTAGAGGTGGCACCTTCAGACCCTGTTCACTCAGCAGCAGAAGGACGGGAAAATATTTCTGTTATTGAACTCCTTGGCACTGCCTTGCTTGGGGATATTTATTTTAATAAACACAAGGTCGTTATGCTAGCATGAGGACACCACAGGTTCCCCCTAAGTGTTACTCTTTGATTACACGTTATCCATCTTGCTATTGTATCTCTGGCTGAATTTTGTCAGCCTCAACTGAGCAGCTCCTGTTAAAATTAGAAAAAAACCTCAAGGGAGGCCATTCTCATAAACAGAAGACTGTAATTCCGGACAGTTAGCAGACAGCTCCATATGCAGTAACAGCTCCAGCTACCTTTCTGCTGCTTGCACTATCAAGCACCTGTCACCTCACAGTACGCTGCAAGAGTTACAGCTAAGTCTGCATACTAAGGACAAGGTTGCTAATGTCTTATTCACTTTTTTTTTTTTTTTTTTTTTAACACAAAATGAAATGTAGAAATGTAGATGATGATGGTCATTAAAGAGTTTTTTTTTTTTTTTTTTTTTTTTTTTTTTTTTTTTACAGCTAGATACCTTAGAATAACATTCTGACTAAATCTAGAATGAACAATTACAGACTATTTTAAACAATCCTCTTTTAGTAGACTGATCAGTTGACCAGTCAATGACAAGGTTTTATGTATGTTTTGGGGTCCACTGCCCCACTACCACCAAGCACCAAATTGCTACAGTGCAGAACAACAAAAGCACTATGATGAAAAATTCATACACATTCCTACGAAACATGGTAAGGAAGATCACTGTACCCCCAGTGAAAACAGTTTCTTTGTTCTATCTTTTCAATGCCAGTGAATGGCAAACTTAAGGTTCTTAAAAACATCTCAGAAAGATGGGAAGTCCTCTATCAGTGGTGAAACAACAAAATACATGTAGACTTTTTCAATATTTGGAATGAAAAGGGAAGAAAATAAATAGGACACTGAGTGAGGAGAAACAAACAAACAAAAACCTCCCAAGCCTTCAATTCCGTTAACAAATCACTTAATAAAAATTGAGCTTTTTTCTGAATACAGAGACACTGTTGCTCTGTATTTTAGAAAATATAAAGGAAGCCTTGTTATCGGTTTAGTGGATGAAATTATACTGGCCTAACAGATACAAGCTGTGATTGCCTTCACCTGTGTGTTTTATGCCACAAAGCACAATTCTGCTGTTTGGTTAATAATAATGTGCAGATAGAATACTGCTACTTCTGAGAATTTTTTTTATTTTTTTTTTTTAATGACTAACCTAAGGAAGGTTTGGAGAAGAAATTATTTCAAGCTGAACAGCTGCAGTACAACATATGGCTATCTTCCTGTTTTACATTCACTTAAATAATGTAGTAGTTTAACTCAAATGATAGAAGAATAGGGTTTATTTTTTCCCTCTTTAATACTTTGATTATTAATCAGAATATTTCTTCTATAATTAGAATTAAACTTCTAATATTTTTAGAAAACATGTACACCTTACCTGCATCTAGGACCTACTGTTGCATATGGGGACATTTTGGAAATCACATAGATAATGCATGTCTGTTTCTTCAGGATAAGAGAATGGCAAAAAATTCAGTCACGGCAATGTACAGGAATGCAAACACACTTATGCTCCCTACAAAAATGGGCAGTAATTTGGATGCTGCCAAAACTAATTAGTTTTCCTGTTAACTCTGCTTTTTATGTTAAAAAAAAAAAAAAAAAAAAAAAAAAAAAAAAAAAAAAGTGTAATTCAAGAAACAATTATTATTCACTTTCAGACTGCCAAACACTATGGAAATATATTTTCTTTGTTACAGCAATGAACTCAAGAGTACCTGTTTTCCTAATATTTTCTAGTTGTTTCCTCAAGATAAATTACTTGCTCTGTGATTTTGGTGAAGACAGGCAACCAAACTCACATTTTCAAAACCCATCATTTTTCCTAAACACCCAGCTCAAAACCAGAATCACTTTATGCTTGGAAGACTGGATGAACATGGACAATTCAGTCACAGAAAAAGTTTCTTGGGGCTCTGTGCTAAAAAGCTACTTATACAAACAGGTTTAAGTGCATTTCTTTCAAAACTGAACATGTCCATTTAACTATGCTTACTGTTATGCTCATTTCACAGTGCCCAGAGCATCATCCAGAGCAAATACAAGCCTGTGGTGTTTGCCATCAATTCCTACTTCCACCTGGTATGTTTTTTATTTCTACCTGGTATTCAGGTCAC
The DNA here is from genome assembly GCF_964211825.1 of Aythya ferina. Lineage (NCBI taxonomy): Eukaryota > Metazoa > Chordata > Aves > Anseriformes > Anatidae > Aythya > Aythya ferina. The sequence goes on along the minus strand of NC_140301.1, from coordinate 14,586,809 downwards.
TTTCTGTACTTAGAGCACCCTAGGTACAAATTGTCCTCTCAGTAACCCCAGCCATACAAATTGCTTTGCAGTTTGCCTTATTAAAATCTCCTTTATTATCTGTTGTGAATTTTCCTTTGTGTCTGAAAATATTCATTATTAAAAATCTCTTCTGAGTCACTCTTACACCATATGTAAAGCAAAATTATCTTAGCATTTAGTGGCTTGTTGTGCCAATTTTGCACATCCTCCATCTCCACTATGTATTATGCAGATACAATCATTTTTTTTTTTTCCTTTTGTTTTTTGTCCTTCCAGTTCCCACAGGTCATTCAACTGTTCAACTGTTTTGTAAAACAAAACCTAGAAGACCTGAAAAATAATAACAAAAATATAAAAAAGAAGCAAGTGGTTATGTTAACATTCGTTTTTTAGATGTAAACATATTACTTTCTTTAGTTTGCTATAGGCTTTACTACAGATCATCACTACACACATGTTGAACCTGTCTGGAAACAGACACCCTTCTGGCAGACATGCTGCTTGGCATCTGAAAGTCCCACAGATGTATTTGTCCTTCAGCAAGGAAATGTCCTATTTCAGGTTCTGATTATTCTTTGCAGGGAGGGGAAAAAAGGAGGGAAGGAGAGCATGATTAACTCTTTTTGAACTGCTGTACTATAAAAAGAGAAGCCAGAAGCTTATATTAACTGGGATTAAAAATTAGAATTAAATGTTAAACTGTTCTATGTCTGTTCTTATAAACTGTTCAATAAAACATTTTTAATGCAGTATTAACCTATTCAACTACTTCATATTTGGAAACTAAAAAAAATAGCTTTCTGAATGCTTAGATCACAAGCTTAAACAGCGGGCTTCATTTCTGATGATGCCATGACTGAAGTGCATCTCTCCAGTGAAAATCTCCATCTCAAAAAGCAATGTAATGCCTTATTTCTTCCATCCTCCTCCTATTGTATACTATCACTCAGTCTTAACTAATGCCCATGCTCAGTCAATGATACCATGCATTTTCTTTGAGTAGATTTGCCCCAGGGATTAATTTAACCACATTTGGAAAAGACTTTAATATCATCAAGCACTAGGTGTTGCATAAGGAGAGGGAGGGGGCACCCATTGTTTAATAGAAGTTGGAGATTTAATAAAGAAATCCTGTGAGTAATCACATTCTCAAATACTGCTGTGCATTTTCATTTAATAGCTCCAAAAGTAATTATTATATAGCTACCTCAGTGTTTTGGAAAACATAACATTCAGCTATTTTGTGATTGCATGTTATTTTTTCATATCAACCTTGACACTTCAAGAGGCCTTAAAATATAATGAAAAGATCAGAGATCCTGTGATTAAGCTGAAGAGAAGCTTGTGCTTTCAAAATTCAGCATTCAGCTACATCATTTAATAGCTCTTCAGAAAATTTTAGATTAAAAGACATTTAATAATAAGTATTTAATCAATCAGAAAAATGAACCATTCCCATTTCCTTTATTACACATTATTACATTCAAGCATCACCAAGAACCTCTTTTTGCATTGCTCTATAGAGCACATCACACATATCAACACAATAAACACAATATCAGCCTGGAGGTGTTCTACCAGAGGGGAAGCTCTGGTGGAACCATACCATCTCCTTCCTAAAAACAAGGAAGCAAGGCTCGAGCAAACTGCTTATGCTTTATGCCTTTCATAGCTCTTCCACACAAAGGATGCACAGACAATTATTTGAGGACACAATGCACACCACAAAAATTAGCTCGAAATTAGGACTTGACTAAAAAAAATCTGGATACACACATGTTCTCATAAACACACACACAAAAATTTATATTGCAATTCTAGCCTTTTTTTTTTTTTTTTTTTTTTTTTAGTTACATCTACCAATGTCTAATTCCACTTAAGTCTACACTAAGAAACATGGCATGGAGCTTGAATTAACCTCCTTTGTTCCCAGCTGCACAACTTCCACAGAAAGACCTACTTCAGGCATCTCTACAGCAACCCAAAATCAAATCAGCAACCAAAAATGGTGTTTTCAACCCAGTATGATATTTTATGAATTAGCAGCAGTGTTAAAACTTGACATTTTCAGCATTGAAGTACAGACCCTTGGAAGACAGTAAGGAAATTACTTGAATAACTTGGAACTGCTGCAAGACAGTAATGCATTAACACAGAACCTAAGTATCACAGAGCATTGTTGAAATCTATTTGCTTAGTACCAGCTGAAGGAAAGACATCTCTCGCTAAAATTGGGACAGCAGAGGAATAGTATGAACTTCATTTCATTTCCGCCAATGCGCTCTTTTCAACCAGCAGGGTAGGCAGTAGGGGCAATGCTACTTGATGCTACTACTAGGCAAGTGTCACGGAGCAATTCACCTGCTACCAGTTCTTGGTCGTTCCAAGTCTCCTCCAGAGTACTGTGATAGGAAGTGACCTTTTCAGCCCCACAGAGCAGCTGTCAAAAGGTCTACAGATTTCACACAGGCTGTTATCTGTCTGTGACAGAGCTGAAAATTTAGTCAGGTATCAGTAATCCCCTGGCTGGCATCCTAACCTCTGGACAAACTCTCCATGACAGCAGAAACAACACAGTTGTTCATTGAACCAGACAGCAAAGGGTGAACACCACAAACATTTTGCAACTGCACTTAAAAATCCTTTATCTTTTTGTGAATCAAGAAGACACTGACCCTTCAAAAAGGCACACTTCTGTTCCCGTGGAGCATCCCAAGAGACAGGAACTTATGTGCAGATGTGTGTAGCTGTCCTCACCTGCTCTAAGGGGAAACTGACTGTAGTAGACTGTAGTTGTTGGGGTTTTTCCAATACCCTGGAATCGGCAAACTTTGTTCAAACTATAAATCAAATGTCACCTCCTCATTATGGATGGGATAACTGCATTTGGGCACACAGGTAGAAATATGCTAAGACACTATGAGATGAAATGCTTTTATTTACCTTACAGGTGGTATACGATAGCTTCTTAATAGCTTGTTTGTGAAGTTAATCAATTTTGCTTTCCTTATTTAAATTTTTTTTTTTCAATTATTGAATTGAAACAATCATCCTTCTGCACAACAGAAAATAAGATTGATATAAAGATAGTCTGTAATGCCACCAAGTCAATCTGAACCCCAACCCTTCATCTTTTGCTGTCAATATAGTTAGTTTCCCAGTGAAAATAGCTGATACTGAAATTTCCCTCCTACAGCTCAGACATATACTACAGATGTAGTATGGGTTATGAGAATGTTTGGAATGGAATAAAATATATTAATCTTACATTACACTTTAATAATTTATGTCATGATTACTTCTTGGAAAAAAATTAAGACATTTAACCTGTAGAGTGGCAAGGACAAACCTCTGTCACTACTAGATCTTTAAATCTGGATCAATAAAGACAAATTTGATGTATTTTTACGTGTATTCTTGGTTCCACACACTGAGAAGCTGAATCTTCACACCTTCTATATGTTTACTTTTAATAACCTCTCTAACAGCTTAATCTACAGCCCTTGAAGTCAGTAAGAATCTCCTAGTAAAGGAAAGATAACCTCATATTTTGGCACAGACTATTCACAAGTGTACAATAAAGTCATTATAATGCAACACTAAACCTTAGACACATAAACAAGTTTAAAAGTCTAAACTTCCCTGAAACCACTGTGAATTTCCCTTTTGTATACGTTCAATTATTACTAACTCTAATTACATTACTGTCTTAAAATGCTCTTTAGGGAGACCTTCCTCTGTTATCAGCAGTTCTGAAAGTAACTGAAAACACTGTGTGGATGTTTATTTGTGAAGCACTTGATGCAGTTATCCTGTTGCTACAGGCAACGAGGCCTGTCTCTTTGATAGAGCTTGCTTTTAAATGGTTGCTAAATTTCACTTTTGCTTGCACTTTACACCACGCTGCACTCTGCTTTCTAAAAGCTGATGTGCTTTCCACAACAATCCATTGCTAATAAGAAATCTTCATTTTACACCTCTAAAGGAACATAGCAAAGAATACATGATCCAAAAAGAGGGGGATTGAGGCAAAAGAGATATTGCATTTCCTGGATTTGGCATCATGTAAAAGTATGAAGTAGAACTGAAAGTTTCTCATAACGGAACATGGGCTATTCTTCTTGAGATGATTCTCTTCGTTTCAGCATTTCTCTGTTAAACTGTGGATACCTAAATATTTGAGCTGAAATGTTTACCAGATCATTTGGACCAGCTATTAAATTCTTACAACCTTAAAATTCACTTGACAAGACAACAGGGAGCTCTTTAGGATTCAGGTCAATAGTTAAACACATCACTATTATCTCATAACAGGAGATAATTCTATATAAAGATTTTTAGAGAATCCCACATAAAACATTAAACATTTAATTATTATTATTATTATTATTTTTAATATTTATAGAGTCCTGATGGTATCATTTCTAAGGTTCATGGTATCATGAATTCTAAGGTTCTCAGCAATTAAAATGATGATCCAGTCTAAAGGTTGGAAAATTGAAGAAAAAAGCCTATTTATAGAACTGAACTTTTACCTTAATAACACAAGTTAGTTTAAAACCTATGAATACGCAGTACCTTCAGATTAAACCAGAATTTATTTCAAAACTTTCCCCTCCTATAACCACATTATGAACAATTCACATTTAATTTTAAATATTTGAAGTTTTCAAGGTGGTAAAATCTTTCCTAAGCAGTCACAGCTGAATTGAAAAGATTGCTAATTACTGGAGAAGAAATAATATTGGTGTTTGAGTTCCAAGCTACTTCTAGGTTTGTATTACATATCATTAATACAAATGAACAGCTTTAGATTTACTATTAGATTATTTAGATTTACTATTAGACTATTTAGATTTACTATTAGGTTTACTGTGTTCTTTCTACAGCCACTGTCTGAAAACACTGACAATGGTAGAAACAAGAAACTGTGTGTGCCCTATATCTATATCCCCACTCAGTGATTCAAGCAGTGTCATCTACAGGTGGCAATACTCCAAGACCAGAAAAATAACTCTGACAGGTCTGAACATCACCGTTAAGCACACAAACACATTGTCTCCAAAATAAAGCAATGGATAATAGGCTTCTGATAATTTTGGTGGGGGTTGGTTTTTTTTTTTTTTTTTTTTTTTTTGGTTGGTTTTAATAATTTGTTTGCTTTTTAATATTTCTGCTGAATGGACTGTGACCTGGGATTTGCACTCTGGTGCCACAGAGTCGATGCATTTCAAATCTTCTTTTGATTTAACCAACTTGTATTTTGTTACAAATTAATAACAGCAAAACTAAGGAGCTTTAATGCCATCCATCCTTCTCACAGAAAATTATTTTATTAATACCTTAAGAAGTAAAAATATTTTTAAATAAATTCCTAGGAAAATATGCTGTAAAAATAAACTTTTTCTTGAAAGATATGCCAACAATGCATGGCAATTCACATTTGAGATAGTGCCCTCTGGAGAGGATCCCTTCAGTTGAGCCCAGTTGGAGCCCAGTGCATGTCCTTGGGATGCATGTCCTGACTAATTTCACAAATACAGAACTTAACAAAAATGGAGAAATAAAGATATTACACAATACCTAATTCAGGTAGTTAGAAGTTATGAGGCAGGCCTCAAAACACCTTGAAATTCATTAGGGGAAGGGAGAAGGTATGGTAACTCTTCAGTCAGCCTCACCTTTATTTTGTCAAATTGATAATCTCACATGCATCTGAAAGTTCGACAGTAGCTCAGACCCAACTGTTATGAAAAGACAAATATACCACCCAAACTGAACTGCCTTTAACTAGAAGTAGGATAACAGTACTCGTAATGCCCAGATGAACTCGATACTGAAATGCCATGTATGCACAGCAGAGAACACTTAACCAGGAGTACAAAATACGACAAAGCAATGAGGACTGGTGAAATACATCGTATAAAATCACAGAGAAATGATCCAAGAATTAGGAACACTCAAGCAGTAACTGACCTTTTCTATGTGACATGTTACTGATATTAATTAGCAAAGCTACGAAAGTCTTTATGATGTGTGGAAATATCCTTCTTGTTTTACACTGAGAAAACTGAGTCATAACAGGTTAGAATCTGACTACAGTAGTATCAGAATAGCCCAGGTTATACTTTTATACTCAGGCTTCTTGTGCTATTATTACTTAATATTTGTTACCAAGCCCTTGCTTATACAACACAGATTTTAAAGGATAGTTTAAATACGAATAGTTCAAGTGAGGTGATCAGAAAAAGCAAGATGCTCTTCTGGACTGTGAATTTTATATAAAGTTGAACATGAAGATCCCTTTTCCTAGCCTGCATATTGAAGTATGTATTAACTATGGAAATTCAATGAAAGCATTAGCACATACTATTAACTTCAAGTTAATAAAGCTGCAGATGAGAATTCTAACCACTTATGGAAGAGGAATGATCATATATTTAAAACAAGCCCTTCAAAGAAGCAACCTGATTTTAAAACAAAACAAAGAGCAAGATAAAGGGGAGAATAAAAGCTTTTACAGAAAGAGCTATGAATCACAGCAAGGACAGGAGGACACCGGTGGTGCTATGGATGACCCAAATGAAAGGTGCCCAGATGGCTTTGAGGTAAATACGAGTTAATTTCTGGCTACATAAGCTTACTTATCAATAGCAAGACATGGAGTGAGTAAGCCTACTGCACATCCATCATTCACATTTCTCCATTTCATTATAGACCTAAAATGCACTTACAATACGTCAAGCTGAAAAAGCTCTTGGCACGAACCAGATAGGAAAATCCATAAAAGATCAGACATGAGGAAATGCAAAAACATAAAGAGCTGGTGAAGTGTCTGTTCGTACCAAGTGTTTGTTTCCTTTTCTTTGGAGAAGGAAAACGCACCGTTTTGATTTTAAAAAAAATAAAAAAAAATTAAAAAATCCACAAATACACAATTTCTGTTTTTCCTTATTATTATTGAAGACTAGTATTAAAAACAAAACAAAAAAAAAGCACACAGAACACTTAATCCTCCCTATTGCCCATGCAAGAGATGGGCAAACATACAGACTACATTTGTCTACAGTCTATAATACTTCTCTTTTTTGCTTCCTTGCCTTTTATCTTCTCCAGAATTACCATGAGTACACTTCCATAAAACTATGCAGATTAGAAGAGAATATTCTATCAAAGAATAAGATTGATTTTCTGGATTAGCCAGCAAAACCCCAAATAGTCAAATTACATTCAGAAATAGTAAAAATACAATTGAATACAAAGATATCTTAATAAATAAATTACATTCTTTCTCCACATTTTGGAATTTTACATAAATTCCCTTTGAGCAGTTAGACCCAAGCAATCTTCCCCTTTCTCACAAACTTCTGTACCCCCGGTGAACACAGAATGATTTTATGTGAGTCATAACATAGAACCATCATCCTTCTTCATCCTTTTCTTAAAGAACATTTTATTTTATTTTATTTTATTTTATTTTAGTATAGAGAGAAACTCTTTATCAGGGAGTACAGTGATAGGAAAAGGGGTAATGAAGGAGGGTGGTGAGGCACTGAAACAGGTTGCACAGAGAAGCTGTGGATGCCCCATCCCTGGAGGTTTTCAAGGCCAGGTCGGAAGGGGCTTTGGCCAACCTGATCTATTGTGAGGTGTCTGTCCCTGACCAGCCCAGAGGGCTGGAACTAGCTAGTCTTTTAGGTCCCTTCCAACCCAAACCATTCTACGTATCTCTAATTTTTGTCTCAACATAGATGCTTTCATTTCTTTGATGCAAGATTTGTTAAGGTTTTATAAGATCTTTATTCCCATTCTAAATGAGTGGATCAGGGGAAGATGATCACGATAGAATTGGAAATAAAACAGATTTATTTATTTTTTTTAACAGGCACACACGGCAACAACAAAGTGAGAAAACTACATCCCTAGGGAATGTAAACCAGAAGAGAAAATGTGGTTTGCAGAAAGAGAGATGCACAAAAATGTCCTTCTTCCAAAAGGACTTGATCTGATGCTCATCAAAACTGAAAACGTCGAGCCTGCAATCGTTCTGGAGTGATTAAGGATTCTTTCTGGGTGAAACCTGTAGTCACAAGGAGAAGGTCTAGAGGAGGAAGAACATATTGCAAAGATAAGCACTAGAGACCAGTAAGCTAACACTGACCGCCTGGGACATGAGGACACAGCCATCTGTCAGGCTCTTTGGAGAGGAATCAGAAGGACTGGGAAGAGAGCACCAGTCAATCTGTGGCATAGGCACCTACACATGAGACAGGTAAGACACAAGACACAATTTTTATATGCATGTTGCAGTTCAATAAGCGACCTGTTCATAATCAATCTTATTACTGTGAAAAGTGATTTTACTTAATGAGCACAGCAATACTTTTTCAAGGCTTATTTCAGATTAATCTGAAGAAATCAAAAGGAAGACTTCCAATTTTTCTTATTTTGATTTTTTCCTAACCTCAGCCACACTTGATTCAAGATGTTTTTTATGCAGAGGAAGAAAATTAAGATTGCAATCAATGATGCATTTTAATATGCAATACCTCATGTGTTCATGGAAAAAAAAAAAAAAAAAAAGTTTAGTACAATACACCTCTGAGACTAACAGCACTTCCCTACAAGAATTATTGAAAATAATTTCCATCAGAAAACTCAGCATTTTATATGGATGCATTGTTTTGGGCAGCATTTCACACAGAACTATGTTCAAGTGAATCACTGCATATTCCCATTTAATTTCAATAATGTTAAAATATTGTTTCGATAAATAAGATATAAATCCTTAATATCTTCCCTGTATTGCCATTTTAGAATATTTGAATTCTATGCACTAAGAAATATATTTTCATATTTTCAAAAGAAATTCTTTAAAAAAAGAACCTCAACTTTTTAACCCATTGTGGATCTAAAACAAATGGCCAATTTGGAAGCAGAATTCCCCTTAGAAATACAATTCAAAGTTGTTTTAACTTCAACAGTTTGTTTGTGGATAAACATTGAGAAACCTAGGAAAATGATGATTGTGAGCCTATACAAGCATCAAACATGGGTCTTTCGGTACTGTTGCAGTCACTAACACTTTTCACCTTCAGTGGTGTCTGTATCAAACAATGTCAAGATGCAGTCAAGAAGAAATGCTACCAAATGTACTGCAAGACAAATTTGTGATGTACATTAGCTGTATTTTTGGCATGTATCACTCACTATTCTTATCTAAGTTAGTCTTTTACACATATAGGTGTTCACTGCTGAAGCTCTATTAGAAGAAACTCATACCTGCATTTTCAGGAAGAGTTAAGAGAGCATATTTACAACGCCTAATATTCTGTAGCAAACTGAAGAGACTAGTCTCCCTTGGGTGCCTACGTAGTTCTTAGTGAGCAAGAGACTTCTTCAGAGAACAATTCAGACCTCCTCCATCAAGTTTCTGCTCAGAGTCATCTGCTGAAAGAATCTTTCTCCTCTGAGGCACAGAAGACTTGTAAGATACTAAACTAATGTCTTTACGAACCAAATGCTCTGACTTAGAACAAAGAGCAGCAAATATCCTTTCTGCCACTTAAAATGTTCAAATTCCCACTCATAAAAGAAACAGATGGGCACAAGAATTGAAAGCCAAGTCAGGAGACAGACAATACCAGAGTTAAGAAACCTTCATCCACTCCAGCAGGACCAGGAGCTCACTACCAAGTCACATTTCCAAGTTCAGCACTGATTAGCTATAATGCAGAGGACAACTCCTTTAAGTCCTCTGAACCTGATTTCAGAGAACACATTTTGCTTTGTTTCTCCATCTGTAAATGGACAATTTTGTTTTCAGGTTATATCTGTCACTACAATATACATATGAAGGGATAGAAGTATACCCGGGTGGTGTTCAGGCTAATTGCTTAATAATTGTAAAGAACCTTCAGGCCATGAAGTGTACATTAAGTACTGCAAGCTCTTACCTCTTTTAAAAAGAAAGTTACTAGTGCTTGCAAAAGCAAAAATAACTCCATGTAATTAAACGACTCGGACCCCTGCTAACTCTGCAGCATACAAGTCTGTATACCAGTCAGAATCCAGTATGCTCAGGTCCAATCCTGCTGAGCTGTCCTCATTACAACAGAGCAAACAAACATGTTTTCTTTATGTTCTCTCAATAATTACATTTGCTCTGCCTCACTGAGGATCTCCTGCTAGCAATGAAAAGCGTGAAGTCTTTCAGTGGGTCAATCTCTAGCTGTTTTATTTTCATTTCAAACATAGCAGACACTTCCTTTTTTAACTTCCCAAAGCATCAACCAGTGTAGTTTCCCCTCTTAGGGCTGTTCAGTGACAATGAGCCAAATTTCATAACAACTGCAAGCTCAGCAAGCAATTAATCCTACTTTACCAATAAGCACAAAGTAAAATATCCTTTTCCTAAGACTTTGGATATTCTGTGACAATTATTACACCCAGAAGAGCTTGGAAGGTTCATAAAAGTTAATACAAGCATTTCTCTTTTTCTCTTGATCAATCAGCCGTATACCTCCCCTTCAGAAGCTGGCTGGCACAGAAGATTAAGATCTATTCCCTAAAATGGATATAGAAATAGATATTTAACGTGAGGCTTAAAACAAATGCCACTAACTCCAAGTATTGTGACTGATCCATAGCTCTGAAAATCAGAAGTAATTGTCAACAAAAGGACAATGTTTTCAAGTACACAATTTATCTGGGCAGTTTTTCAAACATCAAAAACTCTACAGGTTAGAGAACAAATAGTCCATCTTCAACTCACACAGAGGGGCTGGACTGTAGGAGAACAATCTGAGCTTTCCAAGACCTGGAATTTGTTCCACAGGTGATCGAATATTATTACGCAACCCTACTATGCAAGAAACCACAAATACTGTAGAAACAAAAAGTAGCATGAAACAGATCTACAGAATGTATCATGAATTTGACCAAAAATATATATTTCTGAAAGAAACGAAACAAACTTTTTTTTTTTTTTTTTCGTCTGTTATACTCCATTTCAGTTCTCTGAAGAAACTTTGTGGATATTAACACATTTTCAAATCACATTTTTAGTTAAAAATAAAATAAAATTAAAAAAAATCCTACAAAACCCTTAAGAAGACTTCTGAATTGTATTGTCTCATACTGCACAAGGGCAAATAGTATAATTTATGAAGACTACAATGTCCCAATCCTCCTCACAAGGAATGAAAGAAAGGGGACTTCAGCACCAGCTTTACGTAGAGTACAGAAATCATTTTGTTGTATCATTTTTATACCACAGAATAATGAGCACAGCTGTCTTTGCTCAAGTGGGATGGGAAAATAAATCCCAAGTAAGTGCATGAATTATTTGAAACTATAAATTTGAAGTGAAAATAGATAAACCTAACACTTAGATATTCTCACTGAGCTCCCCATTGGGAGACTGTTGGGATCCTCCCAGCAGGGATCTTGCAGCTGAAGAAGGGTAATTTCACTGCAAGGTAAAACAAAACTTGAAGAGAGAACACAAGGAAGCACATTCAAATGAAGGTAAGGCAAACTGAACAGCAAAATCATTTCATTACTTCCTGTAAAAATTAGCGGGGTCCGAGATACTCTGTTTAAACAATATCAAAACATTTATTTCATAGCCTTTTAGTGCAGCTTGCAGCTTAATAAAATCCAGTGTACTTGAATCCTTGCCTGTTTGATGTCTTTTCTAGACAGTTCCAGGAACTGAGCCTCAGCTTAGATTCCAGTGATCACACGTTAGTGGTAGGGCGAGCATCACTGAATGTACACACTGTCCAAGAACACTGACATGAATTAAAGCTTTCCTACTGGCATTAGCCATTTAAGACTCATCTTGTATTCTTACAACAAGCAAAGTCTGGCTTTAATAAACGATAAGGTAATGTATCTTCTCAAAGCAATTTTTACATAAGTAGCTATGCACAGAATAATAAGTTTTTGTTCCCCCATCAAAGGCAAAGGGGGATTGCAAGGAAGAGAAAAACAGTCTGCCCACCAACTCTTTGGCATCACACCAGCAAAGTTCTCACTATCACAGCCATACATTTGACCTTGGGAAAAGCTTAGTGTTGACTGGTACCAAAGGGATTACTAAATACGCCATTTTTCCAACACAGTTTTCAATTACTTTGATGAGCAATTAAAATGCTAATTAAAAAACAATCCAAAACTCAGTACTCAGAAGGTTATGAAATAATAAGCTCTTCTACAGTCACTGCAACTGGAAGCGTTAAGAAGGTCACAATACAGCTGGAGCAGGAAGGTGCTAAAGAGAGGTGCTGTATTATGCTTGGGATTGTTTGTTTGTTTATTAAAGCAAAAAAGGTACTTTAAAAAACACATTGCCAGGTGTACTTAAGTGCTGGGTTAGACCAAAGGTTTATATAAACAACACGTTGGCAGATATTGGCTTCAAGGCAGAATTCATTACCCACATGAGACAGCTCAACTTGAAAGGAAAAAAAAAAAAAAAAAAAGAAAAAAAGTATTGTCAGGCTCAGAGTGCATCAAGTCAAGTTGTAAAGTAATCATGAAGTTACCAAGCTCACATCTTTCAGTTATCAAGCCCACATCTGCAATTAAGAGTGCTACAAATTAGCTTTTACCTTGCTACTGAGATTCTCATAAAATTGTGGAAATTCAAAACTTTGCATCTGAAGAAAAACTCTAAACACTGCAAGTCACAACTAAATTACGAGAGGCAGTGGCTCTACTTTCATCACTGCTTTAAGATCTGTTCTGGGGATGAGGTGGTACACAGTAGAGGCTTAAAAGGAAAACAAAGTGCTAAACTGCTCATAAAAATTCTCTTTCTGTTGTTCATGCTCAAAAGAACAATTTTGAATTAAATTATCTGCAGACTAGAGTATATCAAGCTGTACCTAAAATAATAATAATAACAACAATAATAATAATAATAATAACAATAATAATAATCACTCCTTGCCATAGCACCTGGGAAGGCCTTAGAGAAACCATTCAGTTCCCACATACTGTGTGCTGCCAGTGCAAGAGAGGAGCCATGTCCTGCTCACATCCAACTCTTCCTCATATGAACAGCATTTCACCTGCTCTTCTGAAAATCTTATTGAGATCTTGTGCACATACCATGTCACACTTTCAGTCACAGTTATAAATATTTACCACACTTTTTCTTTTTTTTTTTCTTTTTTTTTTTTTTTTTTAAATGCCATTAAGTTGCATGTAATGCAGCACAGGGGATCAAAATCTCCAGTGCATTACAATGCACTGAATCTATCATGGGTGCTGCAACAAAGCAATTCTCCCTTAAACAATCTGTGACTGAAAAGGCATGATCATTAAAAAAAAAAAGAAGAAAGCAATAACGATGCTTCAGTCTTCTAGGTATGCCAAAAGCCTGCTATGATTCCTTACCATCAAAAAAAGTTTCTTAAAAAACACTGGCACTGGTTCTTGTCATATATTCAACAACAGTTCCGCATTCTGTAAGAAATTCATGCAATTGGCATCTATATTTCTGAGTGTAAAGATGGAGATCCTTTACATTGTTGGAAAGAACTGCATCAGTTCTCCTACCGAACTATGAAATAATTTTGCTTTTCTATCTTTTTCAAACAATTTCTCAGTTCATCCATTGGGGATGGAGGGAGGGGTGCAGGGATAGCAAAATGACTGTCAGAAGAACCAAACAATAAATGACAGAAGAAAAGCCTTCATGACAGAACATAATTGAGATCTCAAAAATTACCAGAAGAAAATCGTCACTGTTCTCTAGTGATGTGACTGCTGAAACTGCATCAGGCTGTATGGCTACCTGCACCCCAACGCAAGGCCCAGAGATTTTCATGCCAGAGATCAGAAATCAAGCACTAAATTAATAGGCATTAATTTTCAATATCTTGGACCACATTCTACGGACTGATTATAAATACTGTATTAATTATTAAGGAAAGTTTTATCTTACCTTTAAGGAAAAAGAGTAAAAGACAGAAAAAGTTCTCAATCATTTGTCAGACAAGCTAATACTTTTTAATACTTTCTTCTCTGAAAAAATGCTTAAAGAAGGTCTAGCATGTTTTGTGTTATTTTTGTTCTTTTTGTTTCTCAAAAGGTTCCAGCCCCACATAGAAGCTAATTTTATACCTAAACATACATAAGGAATCACACTGAAGCAAACCATATACCAGCCCACAAAATTGGTGTCTGAACTCCAGATTTAAACCTCTAAACCATCTGTTAGTAAATATATATATACACACACACACACAAATTCTTTGTTATACAGACTGAAAACTAGAACAGGTTACTGTACAGTCTACAAGGTGTTTTTTTTTCATATTAAAAACATTATTCTATAATCTGAAAATTCAAATGAGAATTCTTGTATTATACATGTACGTTCTGCTTCAGAATATCAGTATGACTGTTTCTGATCTATAGATCTCCAGGGCTACACATGACAGCTGTTAAGAGGAGCTGATTATGCTGCAGGAAAGGAATAAACCTATCCTCTCCACTGGAAACTGCCAGGTAAAATTTGATCTGCTAACTGTAATTACCAAGACTGGATTTTAGCCAAGACATTATGAACATTAACACTTGAAATTATATGATATAGATCAAATTAACATTTCAAAGAAACATTACTAAAACCATGCCATTAATTTTATTTGGATACATCTTCTGAAAAAAAAAAAAAAAGGGTACTTTGTAATGTTATTAAAAATATTTCACTCATCACCAAAGCGTTTAAGGAAGTAGTATCGGCAAAAAGAAAGCGTAGCTGTAATCATGTTTAGGAAAAAAAAATCCCTAAGGTGTTAGCTTTCTTCTCTCTTATTTCATTATAAATCCCCCTCTTAAGTCTGCTAAACCAGCTCCGTGTCTCCAGCATCATTTATATTTGCTCATTTCCCAGCAGGTTCTGGCTGTTCTAGGTATTTTCCTTAGCAGCCTGTCAGAGGATTCTCACTTTCTACACCATAAATCCCTGTAATGCATCCTATGAAGCATTGTGGTACCTGCTAGTAAGTTAGATCACATTTCTTAGTTGACACTGTGAAAGTGGTTTTACCCTAAATCAGAGGAATTGAGTAGAAGTAAGTAAATTATTACAATATTTAAGGAAAGCAGTGGTTACATCAACCTGGACAGTGTGTGACTTGCTAATAGTAATGCCAACATTTGATGAAGAACATGGAAGAAAATCAATGAAAGAACTGACCAGAATTCAGTTTTTTAATCTGTGCTTTCATTATATCTATTAAGGAATGACATTATACATAAGCCAGCAATTATTGTTACAAATGCAACAATACTGAATACTTTCTTCTTAACAGTACTAAGGATTGAATGAATCCAGCTTCTACAGTAGCCTGATTTCTTATAACCTGAGTTTAAAAAAGAACTCTACCAATAGCTTTCAGCAGTATGAAACCTAAAAAACAGCAATAAGCTTGTTTTCATACAGTTGATGGCAGTATTCCACTTGAATGCACAAGTACTCGATTACCTGAAGCTTATTTAGATCTTCATCAAATATGATAACAATATTAAACTACTTGTTTTGATATCAACAGTTGGTTTAAGTGTACTGAAAATATTTCCTATCTTTTTTGTAGCTTTCTTTAGTGTTGTTTTTTTTTTTTTTTTTTTTTTTTCACAATAATATTGAATTGGCTGTCCATCAACTATCATCAGAACAGTGAATAAAACTGTTAATACGCAGATTCTGTGAAGTGCATCACTCACACTAGGTCTACAGTTTCAAGGACAATATAATACTAATGTAGGAAAAATTTAGAAAAATACAAGTGGAAACAGTAGTTATGGAATCTGTAAATCTGAAAGAACCAAAAGGTTTTTCAAAACCAAATATAAAAAAAAGCACAATACCAGAGAAGAGGAGTGTTTTTTTCCCCTTTTAAATATTAAACTACATAACTGTTTTCTCAGAGATGGAACCCAACTGACTCCTCTGCAGTCTGCTACTAGTATTTTCCATTAGCTTTGTCTTACAAGAATGTATTTCTAATACAACTGATATTTAGTCTCAAGTTTAGACATAGACCTATCCAATAATATAACAAATACTTACTCCAAACCGTATCTATATTTCATGACCAGAATTTATTTGGTGTCACATCCCAGAAAAAACAAAAACAAAAACAAAAACAAAAAAAAAAAAAAAAAAAAAAAAAAAAAAAAACAGGAACAGACACAGACAACAAACACTAGTGAGCTCCAGAGGTCTGATGCTCAGGCTTGAGGTCTATAGTTATTTGGATTACAGCCACATATGTAACTTTGTCTTCTTTTTTTTTTTTCTTTTTTTTTTTTTTCTTTTACTATTATCAACATCCCAAAAGCTCTGCTGAGATATCAACAATAAAAAATGAGTTTTAAAGAAAAAAATAGGAGAGGGGTCACTGCAGAGGACTTATGAGCCATTTACCTCTGGAGTTGGAAGAAGAGAGGAAAAATAGTTGGAGGTGGAAAGCAGAAAAGAAGCAAACATGAGAGCATGGCTTTAGTAAATCACCTTTCCTGCTTTCTTTTTACTGGAGAAACAAAACTCTGGAAAATAAAACATAGGCATCTCTGTCCACTGGGGTTTTAGACACTCCAGCTGATTGCTATTCTCACTCAAAATTGCTTCATTCCTGGAATACATCATTTGTGAGACCTTTTCCTTTTCTTCACATACCTTTTCTCTGTATTCCTTTATTTTTTAACTTTTCCTACCAAGTATTTTCTCTTATTTTCCGACCTAGCATTTTCTTCAATATTGTTTCAATACTGTTTCTTTTGCCGATATTTTTATATTGGATTCTGTAAGCCAGATTGTGGTTTTACAGCCAAAATATTTTGGTAATAGTAAAATAGACAGATGGCAGAGTTTGAAGTGTTTTAGTAATGATGGCCTTTTGCTAGCAGTCAGTACATGGAAGATGCAAAAGGTTGCCAAAACCTTCTCTCACAAACTTTTGAAACTATGTAAAAACACTGGAAAATCCTATAAAACATTAGGAATCTTCTTTGTACACCATTCAGAGGTGGAGAGAGAGTACTCTTCTTTGTGCATGTGTGAAAGGAAGGCAAAAGGTTGAGACTTGTCTCCATTGCAATGATTGTGAATAACCCAGGGAATCCTCTCAGTTTCTTTTCCACATTAAAATGTTTTGCTGTTATTGTTGTTTTGTTGTTGTTTTGTTTTGTTTTGTCTTTTTCGTAAAAGCTGCTGCTTGTAGGCCATTCCCATGTTTTTACTACTTTATCACTTCTTATCAAGTGGACAAGGAACAAAAAAGACCAGCATGCCTGCTCTGTCTTTGAGGACATAAATAAAAACATGCAAAGCTCATGGGCAGAAAGACTTCAAAGTTAACCGTGTACCCACAATGTCAGAAGGAACCACCATGGGTGCAGCTTTAGAGGAGAATCTGACAAGTTGCTTTTCTTCATATTTTTATTCCCCTCAATATTCATCTCCTCAAAAACCTGAAACTATAAAGACCAACAGAAAAATGAGAAAAAGAAGCACATGGTAACACCATAAGGAGAGTAGGTGGAAATATTAAAATGGAGACATCCTTTATTTTATGATGTGTATTTCCTCATTGCACCTCCCAGATGCACCCTTCCATCTTTTCACTCTAATATTTCTGTGTAGTCACCCACATAATTTGTTTTTGTATTTTTCAATGTAAAAATGAAGCTTTCAGTTTGCTAATAGAAAACACAATTGTACCAGAAATTGCACGCTGACCCATATTTCATAATTTAATCTGAATCTGCACCTTTACTATTTCTATAGTGGGGCTTAACTTTGGGGAAAAGAACAATTGAGTGACCCATTTGCACACACACGATGAACAGTAAACTTCGCTACTGCCTCTTTTAGAATGTTCAAAGCTTTAAAAGAAAATCAATCTTGTGCTAATTGGCATGGTTGGTAATTGTCTGTGAGCTGAGACACAATTACTTAAAAACTGCACATAGCAGGGTTTGAACCTTTGTATTGCAATGAGCTTTTGCCACCTGTTTCAGCCTCCTCCCTACAGAGCACATGGGAAGCCACAGCACAGCAGCTCCAATGAAAACAGAAGAAAATAAAGAGTACCAAGGGAATGAAAGATTAACACCAAGCTTTCTGTTTAATCCAGTACTCTTATTTTACCAAGACTGGGTAGCATGCAGATATCCAGCTAAAGATCTGACTGAGGGTTCACAGTCACTTCTGCGAGTTTGCACATCCTGAGATCTCACAGAAGGCAAAGGTACTCCTCCCTCTGCATTCTGGTAGAAGGGTGGAAACTCAGTTCCCAGCTGACCCCATCTCCAGTTTCAACATGGAAGATTTCAGCAGGATCTAAGTAATAGAAGATTATGTTTCATCTCTGCATAGTGTCCCCTTCACAAGCTAGACGTCTTTACAACTGCCAATGTAGGGCCACGATGCACAACCTAATGTTGTCAGAGGTATTCTTTCTAAATTAAGCATATTTAAATTTTAATAATAAACTATGCTACCCCATCACATTCATCAGATGTCCTGCTGACATATGAAAGTCATCACTATTCACTTTTTGCACCTTAAAAACTGTCTAAAGTCTCATTAGCTTTTGTACACACATACTTATGATTATTATTATTTTTTTTTAATCAATTTTACTTACTTTTAGTATCACCAAGATGATAGTCTGAGAGTCAGGAGACAAAAGTGCAAGACTCCAAATGCAAATGGAATTTAAGACATTCGCTTTTAATATTACTATTCATCAAAATAATAGAAATATGGATAACAGACATAGATCAGAGACACCTTTCACAAATCTGGATTTATTTGGCTACTGCAGGACATCATTTTTATACTTTTCCTGGCTATGAAATATGCACAATTACTACTTGCATAGTGGTGATTTTATTTAGATCTCCCCTCCCTAGATTGGCTTTGAATGTCATATGTGTTTTTTTTCCATGTTTTGCACAACTGATTTTTCTCAAAAGGCATCTGATGACACCATATTGATCTCTATTTCTTATCTTGCCTCCACAGCAGAGAAGGAATAATTTACCATTTTTCCTTTAACATAACGTCTCTGAAAACAGTCATATCCCTGATAATCTGTTATGCCTTAGGTTAGTTCTCAAAGAGGCCTATGGCAGTGTTACACACCTCAGAGTCAGCAGAATAGAAAAATATTCCTTTCTCATTTCTATTTATATCAATTCAGATGCTACATCAAATCATGCATTTATCATATGCCAGATAAAGTAGATCTAACAGATTTAGTAAACAATGAAGTGATCGGTAAATCTAGCTCTTATCCTCTTAATGGATATATATTAAATGAGAGTAGCAGGGGGAAGAAAAAGATGGAAAAGGTAAAAGAGTAAAGAATTGAATACAACGTTCAGACAAGCAAGCTTATTCATGGTATGACTTAGGAATACAACGACTTCTATAAAGGAACTCTCAGTGGTGGGCCTGTCTTGTAAACTCTTCTTCCATCTGTAATTTCATGTATTCCTCTTCTCCTCTTCAGGACTCATCTTCTCTACCACTTAACCACTTCTCTACCACTTTACCTACACCCTTAGATTGGAGGTGTCCAGTTTTTTTGTTTTGTTTTAATAATTACATTTAGGCTACAACATTTAAAGAACTGCGTATGAAGAGAATTTAAATTAGGAAGTGAAAAATCTAACAGCTGGAAGTCAGAACAAGAGTCAACTCTACATTGCCACATTCACCTTTCACCAGATTAAAAAGTTCTCCATCATCTATTCAACACTAACAAGTGATGTACAGACCAGCCATACCCCAAGCAGTGAATAATAAATAACTGAAGAAAATAAATGGCTCATTTTCAATGGTTCATTTCACGTCATTTGATGAAAATTGTTTGCTAAAAATATCAGGTATATTACAAATAACTAGGACACTCACAGAAATAGGAGTATGCTAAAATGGAAAGGAAGAAACTGTTTCTAATTAATAATACAAGTAATTAATAGTTTAAATAGTCTGACCTGTCATGCATTTTATTCCAAGTGACCAGACTTGCTGAGTCTGAAGTCACCTGAAATGATGAATTCATGCCTTACAATACAAAAGGAAAACAGATAAGGAAGCAACAACAACATTCACACAGAACGTCAGAAGTTCAGGCATTTGCAGTCATCTAATATGAAAAATTTCAAGGAGTTCAAAGGTGAGAAGAGAGATGGGCTTCAATCCTGTTGTGGTCTACGTTACATTATCTTGTGTATAATGACTTCTCCATTCTTCAGTTCACACATGTAATATAACCAAAGAAAAGAGTTTTTGCTACGTCTGTTGTTAATTCTGCATCTTAGTCTATTGAGTTCTAAAAACAAGCCAACTGTATATTGGATCAAAAAACTCCTTCTGGAAAAGACTTAATCTTCTGGTTGGTGCTGCTCACTTTCTAAACAGGCAGATCACAGCAGACACCTGATGAAATTTCTGACCTGTTTCCTGTCCTGCTTTCAAAGTAGTGAACACTTCAAAGGAAGTTTTTCCATAGCATGATGGAGATACCAAAAGCATGTTGCTAAACAGAAGATGAATAATAAGAAGAAAGCAAGGAAGAAAAATAGCTTTATAAACAATCGGTATGCATGCTGTAGTTATTTTGACATTAAATTAAGTAGTTCTAGGTCTGGTGTGAAAAATGATAAGTAAAACAAAATAATTTGTTAGGCATGGCAAGTTATTAGAGGAGCTTCCAAATCCAAGACATTAAATGCTATTATGTGTAAATGAAATGCTAAAGAATAGAATTAACAAATATGCCAAAGGGTAACTATTTCTCATTTCAAAAATAAAATGCAACATCGTAGAATTACAAATCAGCTTACATTTTATTTATAGCCTATACTTTACCATGAGAAAAGAATATAAGATCAATCATTCAGTTCATCCCAAATGCTCTAGCCCAGTTCAGACAGTAGTAGCCAGAAGTTGGTCTTACAAGAACAAATACAAGTAGTGAGAGGTCAAATCTGATACCTCCCTTGCTGTCTCCCAGCATCTAGCCATTCACACACAGCACAAAGATGTTTGAAGATTTTGAAGATTTAATTGATTAGGGGAATCAGAACTGAATATAAAATTTCCAAGACATGGACAACCTCTGGATTTATACAGTGACACAATGAGCTGTTTTCTAACTACTAACAATAGTGTTTTTTGTTTGTTTGTTTGTTTGTTTGTTTTTTCCCTGTTTCTTTTCATTTACTACCTAACATGTTCTAGGGTGATATTTTATTGGACTTCCTAGTATAACCTCTCAATCCTGCTCATGAATAGTAACAATCATCTCAGAGTCTATAATTACATATTGTTTCATTATTAAAACTTACTCTTTCCTTCTGAATAATTTTACCTTTACCAACACCAAATTGAACTGGCCCATTCGTTTCATCTGTTAGTTGCACAGCCTCTACTACTGAAACCATTTGGTCTCTGAAATGACATTTCAGAGCATTCACCTAATTTAAGCCCTCAAAAGCTATTATTAACACTGAAAGACCAATCCTGGTCTGTATAAATTCCATAATATCTCAAATTATTTTATTAAATGTGGAAATAAATAACTAGACTTAATATATTTTTGATTTAACATTTAAAATATTTGCAAATGTATAAGTCTCATATCTGTTGTCCAGAGATGAAAAAAAGCTAAATCACAAGAGAAATCTCAGACACCCAGGAAGGGACCCCAACAGTCTAGATAGCTGTTGTAACTTGAAACCATGGCAATGTTAGACACAGAAGATAAAAATCGATCTCCAATTTAAATTCCACTGAAGCAGATACAGAAATGGTGTTCCAACATGCATTGAATAGCCTGTTTGCTCTTCAAAGGACTGATAAAAGTGCAGATTCATAATTATACCCAATCGTTTTTAGAACATATTTCCATAGCAGCAGTTGAATAGACCTTACCGGTAATGAAACTAATCAAAATCATTAGTAGAACTGGCAAAACAGCTTTGGGAGACCACCAGCAAACATGGAAAGTCAAGTATTTACAGGAACAGAGTAATTCATAGTAAGCCAGTTCCTTGTTACAACTCAGATTCTCGCAGGTCCATTGGATGTCAGCTGCATAACCCACTTGTATCTTTTCTTTTTGCACCTCTCTTAATATATTGATGTGTCTCTTGACATTCAAAGTATGCATACATGCGATCTTACACATTATTAACCGGGCACCTTCTTGTAAAAAAACTATTTTGGCAAGAACAGTAGACCTTCCAGTATTCAACTCCTACCCAGGGGTTAAAAAATATATAATACTTAATATTCATCTTAAACATAACAGAACCTCTTTTTATGATTTATCAATGCCCTGGAGCCAGGAGTTGTATTTCACATTGAAAACAAAATGCTGATCTAAGAGAAGAGACTGCAGATTTCACATTGTGGGAAAGAAGGAAATCAAGGAACAGAAAGGAACATAATTTAGCAAGTTGGATGACTAAATCTATGCCTAAAATAGCTCCACTGAAAGCAAAATGATTATTTTTAGTGAGGGTGAATTCAGACCAAAAATATCAGTTATTAAATTGCATTAGCAAACAGAGCTTTAGAGCAGGGAAAACTGTTTGAATCTATAGCAGGGGATGGAAATGAAGTTGATGTCTCTCAAGGCCGCTGCCTCACCTTTCTGTGAGGGACATATGTCTGTAACTTCCCTGCTGGAGGGATTCCCATCTCCTTTCTGGATAAACAAAACAAGGGAAAGGACAAAGTATATTATAAAGAGATTAAGTGATGGAATTATGAAACATGGGAAAAAATATTGAAAACTCCTCACCAGGTCATCTTAGACCCAGCAGATCAGACAATAATTCCAGCAAATACATTGCCCTTCTCCTCCAGTTATATATCGGATGTATATATATAGGATTATACTAGGATGTGGTGAGAAATGTGTTGCCACATTCAAGGAAGAACAGGCAAGGTGTTCAAACCGCTTTTCCATGAAAAAAAAAAAAAATTAAAAAAATGGTTGGGATAGAGATAATGATGCAGGTGGGGAAGAATCATTACTTTTACAAATGGTCCCAAGCTTGATATTTAATAGCTCTGCCACAAAAAGATCTCAAGGGAGTTTTGTATTCTGTATCAAGAGAGAGAAATAATGTATTTTCTGCTACCAGCAATATTTATAAACACTGATGATTGGGTGTATTTTATTTGTCTACAGAAATTACCATTCAATTAGAAAAAAATGGCAATGTCTTCTTGTTTTCAGAACTCACCCTGGTACAGACAAGGTTCCCAAATACCTCTATCTAAAATTCAATTATAATTGCAGGCTAAACTGTATTAAAAAGCTGTGGAAAAGCATAATGAAACGGCATGTAAAGTGTGATACCTGTCTGGAAAATTTGCATAGTATAAACAACAAGACAGAGGAACACTCAAATTACCTGTTTTTTTTGTTTGTTTGTTTGTTTGTTTTTCTCCCCTCTCTGTAGAGGATAAATCATTAAAATAAGCTACACAGAACTCTGTTTGTAGACAGGACTAACTTGATAGTTCATTTATGAATTGGTCATCTGCCTAGCTGTTACTTGTGAGGAAAACAGCCTGCCGACTTAACTTCTGAGTCTATAAGGAAGAAAATTCAGAACTTTTCAGGGAGCACGAGAAACAGCTTGTAGTCACCACTCTACTGTAAAATAAAATAAAATAAAAAAAAAAACACCTGCTAATGTAAAAACACAGCTTCGCAGACACCTAGAAAATATTCTTCAAAGGAAATCACAAAAACCATAGAAGCATTAAGTTGCTCTTCACTATAATGTCACAGTATGTCCAACAGTTATTAGACCACTGCTATGTGTATATAAAGTTCAACTGCACAGTAGGGATTTATACATCAAAAAATCCCCTGCCAGTGCTACATTATGAGAAATATAATTTTCATTATCAAGGACCCTATAAAACTAGATACACAAAGTTGAATACAGACTAAGCTGACAACTTTGGAAGCATATAACTTAGAAATGAGTGATCTGAATGGATAAAATCTCCAAGAATTATACACTTAGAGGAAGGGTAACACAATAGTCAAAATCCTACATTTAGTGAAAACAAACAAGTATAAAATCTAGTTATTTTGGAAACTGAAGTCTTCAGCTAGGAACCAGAGACACCAAAACAGATTATTACTGTTTGATATAAATCTAAAATCTCACAAATAAGAGAGTTGGTGTCAAGAAAGGGTAAAACCATAATAGATAGAAAGGACCTGTTTTGAGCAACCCTTACTACTATCTGTGAAGGCAAGAAGTCTTAAGTAGCAGCCTTGAAAGTATTATACTTCTATTTAGTGTTGAAAGTTCTTTGAATTTCCTTTTTGACTGCAACAGAAAAAAAGTATTTAAAAAATAAAATAATTAGCATAGTTTTCTAGACCTTCGTTGGCATTTGTGGCATTTTGTGTGCAGAATTTACAAACTAAATGTGAAATATACTACTAATAAACATATACACAATACAAATGCTAACAACTACTTATAATGTATTAACAAAATGCAGGTACTGAGCATAAATTTGGCTTTGTAGATATTTCAGTGTGCAGCTATCATTCTCCAGTGCAAGAAACATCTGTTTGTTGCATACTACTTGAATAAGATACCTGTGAAGGCATACATCTTGCTTCAGCTCCGTTCTGCTTTTACTGAAAAGTATCTCCAAGAACTCTAACATTAAATGAGATCAATCTCACTACATGAGATTACACTTACTGTAGATGATGAAATAAAGGTGCACAAAGGCTTTTAAATTTAGACACCACATTAAAAATGTAGGAGTCTTACAGGCTAAGTCACCAGAAATGCATCTGCACACTTTCACTAAATATCAGCTCTATGATTGTGCACTTATATAACATCATGTCATAAAATGGGTAGTCGTCTGCTCCTCCGAATTGGGCCAGGTCACATGCTGTGACATTACATAGTGCAAAGTTCAAGTGGAGGACTCAGGACAAACTGATGAGAAGAATTGCACTGCCTGACCTCTCAGATCAGCGTTCTTAGATTGCTCACAGGCAGCCTCAGCTAATGCTTTTCTTCTGCACATTCCTGCTAGCTAGACCACCTAGCAAAGGTATGGCTGCATGAATTCTCCACTGAATATGTGAGCCAGGGAGGGCTTTCAGCACTTACTATGGGATTGAGTTCTGGCCTCATACAATGAATCAGGATGTGAAAGTAGCCCTTTACCCAACTGGGAGTTACTCCTAACTGTATCCATCCACTTACACCACTGGGTAATTTGAGGTGCTCTGGTTCAGGAGGAGGAAGGAAACAAACCACTGTAGTTGGTATTCTCAATATGCTGTAGGAGTTTACTCTAAAAACACACACTGCTTATTTGGTGTCTAAAGCAGAAGAGCGAGCCAACGCTAATGGTTGTTACTAATTAGATTTTTAAAGAGCTCACTGGGAATTTGTAGCTAAAAATTACTGTGCCAAACTCCAAAGATGTGGCCATATTTTAACTGCTTGACTGTGTGACTGAAGCAGACAAAAATAGTCTTAAAATGTGGCATAATTATTCAGTTGTATTACTAGCTACTACTCAATGTTAATTATGCATTAAAAGCTAAGAGTGTTATTTATGACCACTTGGGGCAATATTTATTTATAATGTATACCCAGGCTTTCGGACAGAAGGCTGCTTTATATGTGCTCCATGACTTCAGGGGCAGAAAGGAGGTCCCCAGATTCTATTTCCTATATATAACACTAATTTTTTCTTGTATAATAAACATAAGCAGTCACTCGAGCTCATTGTCTGATCTAAGAAATGTTCAATCACCAGTTGAAAGAACAAGCTGACACGGAAACTTGCTGTGCAGCTGTCACCAACTCTGAACACTCCTGAGAAAAGAGGATGTATGAAATACCTCCAACACCTTCCCTGCCACTGAATTTCACAAAAAGATATGTGAAACAATGCAATGAATTCATGCAGCCATCAGTCAATATGTGTCTTTCACTGTACAATTTCACAAAAGATGGGGTTTTAATGAAATCTGCTGAGTTCGATTTTTACCAAGAATTTTTTCTGGTCACTGTCAGCCATAACTAATGAACAGCTAAATTCCTGGAGAGAGTAGGGAAGGGGAGAGCGCAAAGGCTGCAAAGACTAACAGATGTGAACATTTGAGAGCATATGTTCAATGCCATTTTCAAGGGCACCGCATCAAAACTATTAATGCATAGTAATCCAGCAGATAAATTCGGGCAGGAAGTAAGTGGGCAGGAATCACATTTAATACAATTGTGAGTTAGCAAGAACTGCACACATTGCCAAGATACTGTTCATCCATGCAAGACCAGGTAACTCATGAGAAATCTAGAATAAATGCAAATGAACCCAAAATAGCCATTTAGGTTTGTTCCATATACAACGGGAATTAATTTAAACCACAATTTAAATGGTTTTAGACTTACGTAGGCCAGTGCTTTTGAACATAGCAAAACAAATGAGGACTCTGACAAAAGATATTAATAAATCCTTATTTCTGTTATGCTACAAACCCACACAATTTAGAACTGAAATAAACACATTTTCAACCAGCTTTCAGTTACAATTATCTCTGGTCACTTCTCAATTAGTTAAGCATGCTTCTCTTCTTGCCCATATGTATTCTTACAGAGGATATGAACTTGAAGGAATAGCTACTATTATTTATAAAGTTCATGCCACAGAGAGGAAAGCACACCCTTCCCTTTTCTTTAACAGAAGTCTTGGCACTTAAACTCTCTTCTAACCTCTCCCATCACACTTCTACCTCTGTCTTTCACTGGCAGGATTAGTTAATGACCTGTCAAAGGGCAAAGCACTCCACTCTTCTAGCGCTCCAGGCTTTACTAAAAGAGTAGCCAGACTTGCTTTTGCTAAGGTTATTCCAAAAGGACAGGGAAAAATGTATTCTTATTTTGACCCTGGCTGCTGGTTGTGAGAGTAACATAACCCTTTCCACTATGCTACTGTGAAACCTTCTCAGCAGACATCTAACCTCTTTTTTTTTTTTTTTTTTTTTTTTTTTTTTTATTCCACAGAGGCAAAAAGACTACAAGAGGACAGCTGGGACAACATTCCGTTTTCTCATGGAAAAAAAGTAAGAACTCAAAGGAAGCAGCTTGCAATACAGAGGAGAAAAAATGTTATGCCACCAAACCCATCATACAGGAAACAGATTAGGAGAAGCTGGAGGAGGTACTAACTCAAAATCCTTGCTGGATATTTCATTGCCCACAGGATTTTTGAGGCACCTCAGAAAAAATTGCCAACATCGCAGTCTCTAGGACCTCCATCAGTACAACTCCCAGTCATGAGATTAACAGGCTTTTGCTAATAGCAGTTTAAATCTCCCTGCAGAACCACAGCTTCTGATCTATCACCCTGCAATCTGCATTTACTGCACACATCCTCTTTTTCATGTTTATATGAATAATTCCATTGACTTGTTGTTTTTTCCTTATCACTCCATACACAGAACCACAGACAATATTTCAATGTCGTTGCGAACTGCAAAAAAGGAGTGATAAAACCTCCAAATGAGATACTGTGAATATACAAAGTAAAAAAAGTATTACGATAAATGCAACCTCTGTGCCTAGTTGAGAGCCCAATTTTGAAAAGGTGTTACAAATGTAATTCTCATTAGATATGGCTGGAACTTCAACCTCAGCAGCCAAACCTGAAGACGTTTAAAAGAAAGGTCACTAAAACATCGACAGAAGCGTGCTACTCAAATCCCTGATCTTGACAAAGCTGGATTAACGCAATGATCTGTATCATACACATCATTGACAGCAGGTAATGTATGAGTAAAAGTGTCATTCAAGAAGGCTTCCAAATTCTCCTGTTTAAAATTAGACTTCCAAACCCAAAGCATGTACCATAAGGAGCTATGCTACTTTTCATTCTGGAAGATGCAAAACACACAAAGCATTAAGACTGAAATATTTTTGCACTTGGATTGTCTCCCTGCTCTTCTGGATGATGAATGCTGGCAAAAGGGACAAAAACATTGCCCTACTACTAGCTATATAAAACTTTTATGGCAGCCATAATATACAAATCATTACATTAAAAGGACCACAGATCTATGTAATTTACAGCTCTGCTTCACCAGACATTCAAATTCCAGTTCAAACACAAAGCTTAATCCCGCTCTTTAGCTGATCTTCCTACCAAGTATTTTAAAATGGAAATTTGACTTGAGGAATTTGAAGAATTAAACAGGTAAAGTAACTTTCTGTGAAATATAAAAGGTTTATAATTATCACCAGAAGACAGGGTGAAAATGAACATCAAGAATCAAGATGCTGAAGGAGCTTGGAAAGTTTCTCAAGAATTAAAAAAAGATGACAACTGGAGGCATAAATTGTTATATATTGTGTTAATAGAATTTTAACCAAAGAACATTTCCAAGATAAAGAGGACTCATAGAAAGAAAGAGAAAATAAACCATAAAATGACAAAATGTGTATTTCCTTTTCCTCCAAAGAAGGAAGCCAGCTGTTAGGACACATGTAAAGGACAGTTAGCCAAGAGAGCAGGAACCAAGGGACAAGGGAGTTTCTTAGTAGTAGAACAGAGTTTGCAGCATAGGACTTAGGTCTCATTTACACCTTACAAGTGATTCTGCTGGGTCATTTGTAATTCAGAAACTAATTAGCACAAAGAGTATTTTAATGTTAACAAACAAGCAACAAGCTTGTTTTGAAGCAAACAAGCTTCAAAAAGCAGGCTTGCTTAATTCTTTCTCCCAATGTCTCCCTGTTAGCTGTCTTCCCTTGGTATCTTATCAAATCTGTGCAGAGTTATTAAATTCCCGGTAAAACACCCCTACAGAAATATAAGCTATTCTTAATCGTTTCTGTCTAACGCATGACTCACCTCAAAGACGTTTCAACACAGACCAGCCCTGCCTGTCATACAGCTGTCCTGTTATCACAACACAGTTTTCCTACACCTCTCCAAGTGCAGGCCACAAAGTGGCAGCTTCAATACTGCAAGGATCGCTTCAGGCCCCCTCCCAAATCCCTCTACCCCTGGATCCTGGGGAGAGAGGCGGGGAGGGGCTTCTCCATTGAATTTGGCTGACAAACCTCCTGCAATCCAGCACTGGCCTTAAAATGCTATGAGTGTCAAAACATGAGAGTTTGGTTATGTTTCCTTTAAATTCAGGCAAACTGCTGAATCTAGCAAGGCAGAGGGAAAAAAAAAAATAATTTGAATTCAATTTCTACATGGATAGTGGAAGAATTTATTAGGCCATTCAGCCAGGGAGGTCCATACGTGTTATTTGTTGTTTGTTTTTTTCCCCCCTCCCAAATTGCAATACTTGTTTAAGCACTTATATTTCTCTACAGCAGGATAATATGTATTCTCTGAAGTCCTCCTGAAGGTGTTTATTTTTTTTATTTCATTTTTAAAGTACAAAGTTGGCAATTACCTTGAGGAAGGACCAGTTTTCCAAAACTGATGCATGTTAAAGAGATTTCAGAAACACAGACAAAAGCAGACTACATTTCTATCTTAAGAATGGTGGTTATGATTATGATAGCCCTTTTCCTAAAGTCACTGCCATATTTAAGGTAGGACAAATTACTCTGCTTTGTTCTGCTGAGAGCATTAGGTAACAATCAAGTCATTCATTACTGGTTATTATCATATTTTTGAGACTTACTGCTGAAGGAATCTTCTGTCTTAAAATACAGAGGTTTGGCTAACTACTATGTAGGGTTTTTTTGTATGAAAAGAATTTTAGACCAAGCCACTAACACCACCTCCCTTTCTACCCAACCTTACATGGGGAAAGAACATAGACTCCGTGAGACAAGATGCTATCAGCTTCTCCTCACAGACAAGCTGCCCTTTCCATTCCATGCACGTACATGCATTCATCATCTCAGGACAACAAATTTCAGGCAACACATGCAAAACATATACTTAGGTCTCTGAAAAACAAATGAAAAACTTTTTTCCCCCCCCTAAATCATTATTTTTAAAGAATAAAATAGGCTCCCCCTGTTAACAACCTAGCATAAAAGAATGTTTAGGAACGTCTCAGGGCTCAGCATGTGTCAAATAGCAGAAAATGAAATCTCTCCAAGGGCACAAGGTAAACACACAGGCTGAAATTCACACACAGCCTTCACCACAGTTTTTGTGTCCTTGAGCTTTGCCACTTAAAAGTATTCACCACAGACACCCTGCCTAGAGAAAGACACCTGACAGGAGCTATCAGAAGTACTCACAGGCCCTTTGTGACAGGACAGGACAGGACACAGCCACAGTGTTGATCAAGCTGCCTGGGTCAAAGCTAATAGTTTAGGATGGTCAGGAGATGCTGTAAGGTTCAGTTTTCTATGCAGTGTCCCTCCACAAGCACACGCTTCAAATTGTTTTGTTTTAAAAATTCATTAGAAGGAGGGGGGGCATTCTATCTGCTCCTGAATCAAAGCCTGACTTGAAGCAATAATGAAATTGAAGAGCTGAAAATTCTTCAAAAATAAAACGACGGTGGAGCTTATTCTGAGTAACCCTCAAATGTAATTCAAATAAACAAAATGAAAACAACAGGCTGCATACTACAGGCAAAAGACAGCCCAGAGACTGCATAAGACATTTAGCTCACCATAAGAATTAAAAAGAAAAAAAAAAAAGCAATACGTACATTTTGAGCGAACAGCTGTGAGCAGCTGCCTCTCAGGTGGCCACCCCACGGGGCTTCTGTCCATGCAGTAGATGTGTTGGCCCACAGGTTGGTTGCACTTCTGTATCTTGGACCTTGCCCTCTATGGGGGATAGTCAACGGTAGACAGCTTGTCGAGGGCAAAAAGAAAAAGAAATACGCAAGCGGGGAGAGACAGACTGGGGTAGGGAACAAGATGAGAAGAATGGAGAGGAGGAGGTACTATAGCAGGAAGGCAAAGCCTGCAACCTAGATCAGCAAGAGTACTTAACAGCTGATCTCTGCATTTGAGTTGGAAGCCTTGACAACAACAGAAGCTATATTGACATTACAGCTTAAAAGCTGTAATGGTTGCACAAAGTACATTAGACTATGAGGACACTTGACAAGGGAACAGGTAATTCTCTCTCCTGTCCTTTCCCTGAAACTGCCAAAACTAAAGCTGTCATTCCTAAGCATTAAAAAAAAAAAAAAAAAAAAAAAAAAAAAAAAAAAAAAAAAAAAAAAAGAGAGAGAGAGAGACTTTTAAAAGGTTTCCTGGTACCAGAGCAGGAAACAAAACCATTTTTTTTTCCTTTCCAGTTCACACAGTTGTAGGCTCAGTGGGGAATCAAATGAGTAGATGATCTTGGAGACTAACTTAAGGCACTGTGACTGGTACAGACTGTTCTCTGCTGGTTTGTAAGGGAGAAAGAAAAAAAAAAAATTAAAAGGAGAAATGAGTAGGGAAATCTTACCCTGTCTGCTGTGCCACTTCGCCAAAGATCACATGCAATGCCAGCCATGGCATTTCACT
Source organism: Aythya ferina (assembly GCF_964211825.1). Lineage (NCBI taxonomy): Eukaryota > Metazoa > Chordata > Aves > Anseriformes > Anatidae > Aythya > Aythya ferina. The sequence continues at coordinate 14,555,231 of NC_140301.1, read as the reverse complement.
TTTTGAATATTTGATCATGGAAACCTTAAAACATTCTTTAGTTTCAGCTTTATGGTTTATAATAGTAAAGATTAGTTCTAACTGGAAAAGAAAAAAAAAAAGCCACCCTATTTGCCACGCACCCAATAAAAGCAAACAAAATGCTGCCTGCTGGTGTCCCACAAGGGTAAGCCAACAGAGGCCATCACCTCTGCTTGAGCTGACAACGCCCAGCTGTGACAGCCACTATGTGGATAGTGGCCACAGACACTATATTCTGTAACAAGGGTCAGTCCTACCACCTCTAAACAGTTTTCAGTTTTAACGTAGGTCATTCAGCAGTATATAGCACATCCACACACACACAAAGACAACAAAAAAACAGTCCTTTGGGTTTAATCCTACTGTGGGTTCCCAAAAGCAGCACCTTCCACCAACCAGGAGTATCACCTCTAATGTTCTTTTTCGTACAAAATAGCTCTGTAAATGCAGAGCTTAATAGCTCCATTTTTCTTTCCTTAAAGGTAGTCTATCAAAAAATCTTTACTTACACTGTACACACACAATACAAACTTAACTTCTATTATGCATTTGATCAAGATTTAATCATTTGAATGGTAATGCAAAACACAGAAAAGACTTCCATGAACAAAGATATTAAACTTTACCCAGGCATAATCATCTGAAAAACCGTGATTCTGTTTTTCAGTTTGTCTTCATATTAAATCACTCTCTAATACTTTTATTCTGGCAAAATTACTGTGATTTCAGTTTCATTAAAGCTCAAGCCCAGCCAACCCTTCTTGGCTGTGGGAGGTGTCAGGGTGGGGGGAAAAAAAAGAGTGAAGTTGTTTAGCAGAGTATGTGATGACCACTTCAAAGCCATAAATCCTACTAAAGTACCTCAAAGAATAATGATCAGTCAGGACTTTAATCATCAGGAAAAGCTAGTTGAGAGAATAAGGAGGGTCCTAAGGGTAATAGCTGTAAAATGAAAGTGTCCACTGAGAGCATTTTTTTCATTACAGACAATTGAGCCATTTCTCAACCTTGTTTATCTTTAGCTTTTCCTTTTAGACCAGAGGGAGAGTAAGGGATATTATACCCATCTCCCTCCAGTGAAGTAGAAAGAAAAATGCTAGAAATGCTTGGAGATGAACAATGTTGTTTCCACAGATGCGGTTATGTGCCCTTTTTTGGGACAGGTTTTCAGGCTGTGCGCCAACCGTTGGTCCCTTGAACATCTAGCATCTGGCTGAAATCCAGCTTCTGTCCTTAGCCCAGGATGCACGGCATACCTTGGATATCCTGCATTTGTGAGTACTGCAACACATAATATCATTACTCAGATTATCCCCAACAATCGCCTTGTTTCCTGAGTCTTGAGCTGATCCTTCATGCCATCTTTTGGCTTAAATGCACCCAGTCCCAGAAGAGCAAGGAAACGTGACAGACATGTAAGATCAGCCATATGGATCAGGTTTGTTACAGCTTCTAAAACCTTTTCACTATTTATTTTCTAATGCATAAAGAAAATAAGCTTTAAAATCCACAAAACAGAAATAATCTTCTGCTCCTATTTATTTGAATTTACAGAGCATTAGATCAGGTTTGATTGGATTCATGGTCCGCCTTTTGAACCAGAGATTGCCTCTAGCACAGCCCTGCTTCTGTGATGCTGTCTGGTCCAACCATTAACTCCCATTGTGCATACAGGCTGTAGGAATACTCTGTCTCCAGGGCTTCAGGCTTCTTGTTCCATTTAGAAGAGCTTGCCTTAATCCCTGCAGTCACCCAGTCCTGTTCCTGGAGATGTGACAAAAGCACCAACACGCCAACCCCTTTTTTCACCAAAGCAGCCATCAGTACAAAGTCTTCTGTAGCCACTGTGGTGGGTTGGTTCCTGCTGCCAAAACTAGAGCCATGATTCTGTACTACATTGGACAGCAATTTTCAGAACAATTTCTCGTCTTCAATCAGAATACACCCATTTCCCTAAACACCCATCTCTGAAATCATGGTATATTACTGTCTTGTCTGTGAAGCAAACCTGACCTCCATGTCATGGTGTGACGTCCTGATTTAACACCCGCAAAGTTAAGGTCCTCAGGTGAATGCTCATGTGCAGTAAATACTGGTACTACAAAAGAGAATCTGGAGATTTTGTTTCCACTGAGTCCGGTAATAGCAATTTCACCTGAAATAATTTAGCACCATTTGGTTTCCTTTCTTCTCCCAGACAGTTTTTGCGTAATAAACACCTTTGTATTTATTCTTGAACTTTTCCATAAGTCAAATAGTTGAAATGATTATGAAATCTGTCTCTCCAACAAAATGCTCAGAGCTACAGATGCTAGCAGTTTTTATAAACTGTGGCTAAATTTTTCATGTAACTCTGTTGACTATTATTTCTTTGTAACTTGAACTAAAGTCTTGAAGACAAATTCAATCAACCAATTCATTTTATTGATTATAAACATAAAAGACCAGAACTGATCAACAGATTGAAAGTATATTTTATCAGCATTTGTTCTGTTACAGTTTTATAGCAAGTGGATAAAATGATAAGTATACAGCACCCAGTCTCTGGTTATTGTTGCAGTAGTACATCGATATGGAAGAGCATACACATGCTTTCCAGGATGTTTTTAATCCTACCTACTTATTTTAGGAACATGAATTGTAATGCATGAAACCAAATACTTCCATATTTGCCTGAAATTCTTATTAACATTTGAAAAAAATCAATATATAATTTTTTTTTTTGTTGGCAAAAGAGAAAATCTATTATTTGATTTTAACTAAATCACAAAGCCAAAGGCCAGAATAATTTTAAATTACTCTTTTGGCAGAAAAACTACAACACAATGAGTGCAAAGCTTTCCACTTACTCGGGTTTGAGTGACCAGTTTACAGAATCACATCTATTTTGACACAGATATCATGTGGAAACCTCCCATAGCGGGATGGGGATAAGCAGCTGAAAAAAGGACAAGGGGACCTGCAGCGCTACTCTAAATAATAATGAAAGATAAACCAGCTACATTTGGTAAAAGTGGCAGCTCATGAGCTATCATTTAACAGCCCATTAACAATTAGTCACTGTGCCATCTTTCTAGCATAAAAGCAGTCTTTTTCAGATTAAGAAAAAGAAAAGTTTCACATCTCTTAAGAAGAGAGAAAATAATCAGTAATTCTGTAGAGCCTCCACTGTGTGTTTGTACAGCACACAGAAAACACTGTTCTCTTAAAGGCAAACTAGAAAAGACGATACTGCAGTTCACAGAAGATTATGCAACATGCAGCAGCAATATTTTGTGTACAAAGTTATTTAGATTCAGGAAAGAATTTCAGAAGGACTTGAGAAGTGTTTTTTCAAGTATGATCATTAAAAGAGAACTATCTCATTCTGGTTTAGACACAAAATGATGGCTGGCTATCCTCAGGGATCTGCCCTCTTAGATCATATTCTATCATCTAGCAAGTCATCAAATATATCTAGGTTACACAACACCCCATCTACCCACACGTTGGCCGAACAACTTTAAATATTTCATCGTATGGCTTTATATCCTGGCCCATTTCTTCGGGATATTTACAACATTAAAAAATCATTTGGCAGTAAACATTTTATAATAAACATTTTCCCCTCTCTCCAGTGCTGCTGAAGCCTGGCTGTTTCAGGGAAGAATGTTGGATCTTTCTCCCATCTCCCTGCCAAGCCAAAGATTTCCTCATTTTCTATGGTTTGTTTCTTCCCTGCTACTGGGGAAACTTTTGAACGTTAAAGACAAATCCCACAGGCTACCATTTATTTATTTATTTATTTTTAATAGGCAGTACTTACTTCTTTCATTCCCTGTGCATTTAGGTCTAATTTCAAAGACTTCATGCCTAATAGCCTTCATGGCAAAGTACCTACATCTGCTTGCCCATCAGGCCACTGAGTTGGCTGTGTCCTAACAGCACTGTCCCACCGAAGAGACCCACCTTGAGCATTTCATTTGCAGCACATCTTTCCCCTTATAGGACAGGGAGGGAAGCTGCCTGTAGTCCTGCCAGTTTCTGAGCCAGGCAGGGACAAGGCACTGTAAACTACAGCATGGCAGGGAAGCATTAGCAAGAGCATAAACCCAAACAGAAGGAGCAAATCAACCCCTTTGGGTGTATGCATTCTCAAGAAGTTCGGTTCTGATTTTCAGCCTATGATCCTTGTGGGTGTGAGAATTTATGATAGCACTCAGAATAATACAGGTGGGAGAATTCAGTGGAAACATTCCAAATACAGGCCAAAAAAAGAGGTGTGGTTGCATAACAATTTTATTTGAACAACGACATGACATTTCTATTATTCATATATATATAGTCAATACCAAAATGTTTGTGTAAACAAAATAGCTATTCAAGGAACTGTGTAACATCACTGGGCAACTACTTACATACCCAACATGCTCCCTTGTACCTCAGCTGAAGGGCACATACTAAATTAAGCACATTGATAGATTTATTAATTTTTGCAGTGCAAAATGCCTATCAAACACCTAAGATGGAAATAGCCACAAGTCATATCTTTCACTACGAGAAAGAAAAGAAAGATACTATTAAGTGTAAGAGAAATCTCATCAGAACAAGTGACATCTTATTCCTAAATTCTTCTTAATTCCTTAAAAATAATCCTGTATTCTCTTTCCCTCTATGCATCCAAACCAAGTACCAAATATAACTCCTATAGCAAATTACAAACAAAAACAAGGTGCATAAAATTAAAAATAAAATAAAAGTGGTTTTTTTTTTGTTTGTTTGTTTTTTTCATTTATTTGTGGATAGCGTCATAGGTAAGGTAAAAGTTCCATAAATCCATCTGTGAAATAAATACAATGTACTGCTGCTGCAGCCAAGAGGTCACACCATCACTTAGTCTTGTAGCTAGAAGAGACTGAGGTCCTTGTTTCCATTTACTTCTTGCTAATCTGGTAATATAAACTGCCAATATGCATCCCAGAGGGAAATCCCTCACAAGCAGGACTCTGGGTATGGGCTGGCTGTCACACGAGGGACATGCACAAAGTGAAATGCCCTTCTGACATCCCAGACCTTGCCTCTCTCCCCCGTGTTGCAAAGCTGAGAAAAACAAAACAAAACAAAACAAAAACATGATGTTGTGATACTCTCAGAATAGAGATGAGCTCAGGAAGGGACCTTCAGACTCTGTAACCATTCACTTAACATGAACCAACAGCACAATTTTACGCAAAACCACTGAGAACTAGATCATTTTCTGTCAATGTGGCTATATAACTAAGTTGATCACAAGGTTCTCTCAGTGGAAAGTGTGGAAATATTGATACTACAGATGAAGATCAAGTTGATGATCAGAAAACTCTAGATACACTTCCCCACAGCCTGGAATGATTGGAAAAAGGAACTTGATTATTTCTCTGGCTGTTATGATAATGCTTTCCTAACTCACAAGCAACCACAGAAGAAAAAATTCTAGAGGTTGAGAAACATTTAGTCACCAAGTGTTTGAATATCATCCTAGCCTATCATCTAAAACAGACCAAAAGAAAAGTAGGTCCTCTCCTTTTTATAAACTCAGATAGGCACATAGAGTACATTGAATAGGCACATAGAATACATTGAACATATTTAAAGAAACACCTATTTTCCAGGGACTTTCCAACTCTCCTTAAGTCTTTAAAATGGACAGTTTCAAAAGCAAACAAATTCTACCACCATGCAATAAAAAAAAAAAAAAAAGAGTCAATTATTCACAAGACTACAGATAGTTGAGATGGAATTGGCCTTCCTTGGTAAGGTAAAGAAAACAAAACTAAATAAAATGAATCTGTAAAACAAATAGAAGTCTCAGTCAATGCAAACTCACTTGGCAGACATAAATACAGTTTTTATTGCTGTTGTGTGTGGGGACAGGGGAAAAGGGTACCTTTTTTTTTTTTTGTTCTGCTACTGCTGCTTGAAAAGATGACAGCCTAATAACATCCACCTAGAACTGGATTGCAAGTTTACATTACACGGCATGTGTTCTATTGTTATTGCACTGTGTGGTAGGATAATGGTTTTACTACACAGTGCCAGAGGCAGAAGATGCTTCTGAAAAATCACTTAAGCATCAACAGCACAGAAGACTAATCTAATTTTATTTATTTATTTGTTATTATTACCTATCAAACATAGAAATTCAAAATGATTATTATTCAATAAGAGAAGCGAGAACTTGCATATCTCTCTGCCATGTCTCTCTACCGTCATCCTGATATAGGAACATTTGAGAATGGATCACTGCAACAAGCTGCCTTCTTTAGATAAACCGAACAACCAAAACCAAAACAAATCAACAAACTAAAAAAAAAAACAAACACAAACAAACAAAAAAAAAGGCAGCATAACAGCATATCAGTGCCTTCAGAAGGCATTAAAGCTAAGAGAAATCAGGAATACAAGACAAAGCTCATATCCATTATCTACAGTTGGGTCATATATGACTCCTTAGGTCTCAAAGTGAAACCTTTTTGGGTTAAGATGGGAAAACTGTGCAATAAATTCCAATGTAAAGGCTAGAACAGAGTGAACGAAACCAGCACCCATGGGAAGGGGGAAAAAAAAAAAAGACACTTGAAATAAGGAGAAAGACTTGCTTGTTACAGTGCCAAACACTTAGAATATATGAGACTCGTCCCCTGAAAACCCATATATTAAGCATATGATTCTTCTCATGAAAAAAAAAAAAAATGATACTGAGGAAGAAGGAAAAATACAGATTGCATTCCTACAAAATTCCTATTTTTTGACTTTATGTTTTACGGTTTTATTTATGTTTACATTTATGTTTGTGTTTGTCACATGCACACACATTCTCCTCTCTTCCCCACCTACTTGCAGTTTTTACTCAGATAAAGTTTTGTCTCATCTGAGAATTCAATCAAGGGGATGCTTCAATCCCATTACATTACCACTTAGTTTCACAAGAACTATTTTATCAGCCCTTGCACCTTTTGGATATTGTCACTTTTTATTTCTTTTTAACACTGTACCAAGTTAAATATAAAGTGAGGTGTGAATGGGCAAGCTAGCAGTAGCTCTCTCCATATACAGGGCTCTCCTGGACCCTTTTGGAAGATCACTTATAGGTCAGATTGACCATCGACTTTTGTGGCCTACATGCCCCCTCTAACTACCCTTCTGCTGAGCAGCTCTCTCCTGTCACTGGAAGCCCCAAAACCTCACCAGGTGTTACCAGCATGGGGATGAAGACAGATTTCTGTTGCTTGGTGCTCCACAACATGAAATACTTTCCAAATCCATTTAATCAGATTACAAGCTCTCCTCATTTATCAGCCTTGTGAGGACAACAGTGCAGGTAGCCTGCTGTTCCTGGTCATTCTGGCTCTCTCATTCTGTCCTATACTAACCACAAGCACACTTCAATCTGCAACACACGCACTTCAATCTTTTTCCCTGTATAACTGGTGAACTTCAACAGCCTGTAATATGTCAGCTCATCACTCTTCACAAGAAAGCCAATTTCTAACAGTCTGATTTGCTTTCAAAACAAATCAGCATGGCAATTAAATGTCTTCCCTTCAAAAGCCACAGAACTGGATGTTTTTGGCCTCTGTTTCTGGAGCCCGTGTCTGATGCAAAGACATCTTTCTGTCTCTGCTAACCTGCTCCTTCACAGAAGGCTAGCTAAGGAGCTGGCACAGGGCTCTCAGACTTTTTGGTGGCCTAAAAACTTTCTTGCTGGGGAATTGCAAAAAAGTTTTCCAGTCACAGGATAGTGAATTGGAACTTTAAGAAAGCAAAAAAGTTGTCTGGTTCCTCTCATTTCAACTTTTAAACTGTTTGAACTATAAGGGTCTTTCTAAAAGCACCAGAAACACTGGTGCTTATAGAAGACAGAATAGAGGAGGGATTCCTCACGTAGCCTTCCTAGATGTGTTGTAAATTTACCTTCAGTTCCCTACCCTTTCAATTTGCTTGAAAATTCAGGGTCTGGCTGTTCGTGCAGCTGGAAACTACTCAGTCACTGAGCAAGGTGACATTGACCTCTCTGCTGTGCATCATCACAGAAAGCCTACTAGAAGACTCGTATCAAATTCATGTCAAATCTTCAAAACCAAGCCAAGTTTACATGTCTTCATGAGATTGGCCTTAAGTATGAGTTTTCAGTACTATGTTTGACATACTTTTCATAATTTTTTAATGTAACTAAAAAAAAAAAAAAAAAAGAAAGAAAAAAAAAACACATCTGAATGGGTTTCTTTTATGGAAACAAAGATGTTTAGCAAAATTATATTATTCATGATAATATAGGGCTCTGCCTCTCAGAAAATGTATTGCTATTCCCTTTCTGGAATCACCACTACTGGCAAACCTCAGACACCAACTCTCAATTTATAATACCCAATTTTATTCTACACATTACCCAGGTTAAGGGGCACACACTGGAAATAATGTGTAATTGATTGTAGCTGACTGAAAACAAGTTAATGTTTTGAATGTTTTTTTAAAATCAAGGATGTCGTCGTTATTCCGCACAAGGCTTGGCTTTTCATTTTCATTCCTCCAATATCTGAGTAATGAAGATCATTAATCATGCAGGAATAAAAATAATAATAAAAAAAGAAAACAAAAAACTCCTGGAAAGGAAGCAATAGCTACAAATATTGAGCGTAAGATAGAAACATTCAGGGTCTGCTGGCTCTGGAATTTAGAGTCTTCAAAGCAAGAAAGCTTGTCAAGAAGTGTAATGCTTTTAATACCATACAGAATGCTGTGAGCAAGGTGTGATGGATTATTGTGAATTAAAACTACAATTTTCAAGGTAAGAACTAACTATATCAGAAACATATTGCACACAATACTGCTGTAAGAGTCCCTACTTATCTTTTGACTAATTATCTGAGCTACCTGCCTTTTCCTTTTCATAAGGAGTAAAGCCAGAAGGAAGAACTTAAAGTATCATATGAAAAATATGGGAAAAAGAAAGAAGTGGCTATATTGGCTCAGTACACCTGTATTATAAGAATGAAGGTTAAGCTTGCTGATGCATGCCAGTGAATTACTAATAACTGAAAAGTCGACATATGTGGGTCAAGACTTTGGGTTTTAGAACAGTAACAAACAACTGGAAAGCTTCCCATAATTTATCAAACTAACGCAAGTAAGCTCCTTCTCTCCAAGAAAAGTGGGTGGCTAGTGTGGGTACAGCATAACATTAAGCTTCTAGAAAGAGCTAATGCACATCATGTTACTATCTCCCTTTCTTTCAAACAAACATGTTAGTTTCAGCACTTCCAGAATCATTCCTGTTATATTTCTGTAAATATTTGATATGCTGTCACTGCATTGAAACTAATGCTGCCATCAAAATAACCAGTACTGTTTCAGCATAATGTTGTGTTCCCACACTCGGTGCTGTAGATCTGCTGTTTAGAACAGAAGCAAATCACAGCACAAACCAGTTTTGCCCTCTTTGCTCAACTCATGGCGTAGTTGTCGCTGTTGCAGTCTCACAGTCAGTAAATGCAATTTCAGAGGTTCCAACTCTATTCCAGCCACTCACTGATATTCTCAATACAGATTAGTAACCATTTAAGCAAATATTCATAGGAATTCATGTGACACAGCTTCTTACCTGGGAGTAACAAAGTAGGGGGAAAGAGAGGCTACCTCAAGAGCAGAATTACACTGAATTTACCAGAAAAATAAAAGATATCTGGGTTTTCAGTGTGCTACCACTACTCTAATAACAATAATCCAGAAAAACTGTAAAGTACAGAACTCCATTAGCAGAGATGAGCAAATAACATTAATTACAAATATTTTTTAATGTTTTTTAATCTGTTCACATTCCCTTTATTTTTTTTTCCAGTTTTGTATTCTGTTTAATGCATTTATTGCTGAGAACATTTGCAAAATTATGTTTAAATTCATTTAATTAAAATTTGTAAAATGCTCTAAGATTCATAAGCAGAGAGATTCTATTGAAGTATTCTAGCAAACATGAGAAAGATGAGAACTTAACTGAAGATTTTTGTCATTGATTTCAGTGGGCTTTGAATTAGTCCAAATTTCTACTTTGCTTAGAAATTACATGCTGAAGGAAACACTACTCCACTCTAATAGCTGCCACTAGTTGAACTGCAGTGTCAGCTGAGAAATGTCTCATGCTGTACATGGATTTAGGGATCTCTGTTATTTTGAAACATGAGTCAGATTTCATCTTCAAAGTATTAAGACTTCATCCAAGCTTAAGATTCTTCCCTTATCTTAACAGAGATAATTGATTTTTTTTTTTTTTTTTAACTTTCTTTTACACAAAGAATTCAGTGATAATGAATTCCCAAAGAATGCCCCTGCTGAAGTTAGAATTATTGGAAAATGATTGCAGAGATTACTTCTTTTTCTGAAATACATTGTTATAATTTAGAGTTGAGTGGAGCTTTCTAAATGCACATAGAAAATGTGACACTGCCAAAATTGACAGCATCAAGTGCAAATATAGAGAGCTACAGTTAAAAAAAAAAAAAAAAAAAAAAAAAAAAAAAGCATGCAATTTACACTCTTAAGCTGGCTGCCCTCACTTTTCAGGAGTTACAAACCTCAGCTGCCACTAAATTGTCAAGTCCTAAAGCAGCCATGTTGTGGGACTGATCCCCACTGATCAGTGTGATTTGAATTTCTTGGTATTTGAAGAACATACTCTGCTTATGAATTAGAGTTGTTTTTTTTGTTTTGTTTTGTTTTGTTTTTTTATAATTCTTTGTTTCTCAGGAGGCAATTTCAAATAGCTGTGTTTACACCACCTGGCAAGAACACTCACCCCCCAAAAATTAAAATAAATAAATAAATAAAAAACACAGTATTTTTTCCCTAGATTTCTGCTTCAGATGTGTCTTCCCTGACCTCCTATTTCAAATCCGTTGTCTTTGTTATTCAGCCTTAATTATCTAACTGTTATTATGCCCTGTCCTTCCCCTGAAACCCTCCATCTGTGACTACACATAAAATTTTCATTTCTTTCTCATATGCTTCCCAGTCATTCGTCATCCCATTTAGCATTTTACTAACTCTACCTCTGCACTGCCTTTAATACCATACAATTTCTGTACTTGAATTGCTTGCCTTTGCAATTTATATAGGACCAAACATACTATTAACTGTCTTGGTGACTATAAAAACTGTCTTTCAAAATATTTTTTTCAACAATGAGGCAAAAAATTGCCAAGTACTATATATGAGAAAAGAGGAGAGTGGTGGACTATACAACAGAGCTAGAGTACTATAAGCTTAAAAAGTCAGAGAATGGTTAGGTTTTTAAACCACTTGCATTAATTCAACATGAAATTTTGACAAACATGAAATGTACTCAGTGTATCATAAACACATTATTACCTGTCCCCTGTGTGCATTAAAATTGTGTTCTGTCCTTCAATCCTGAGTATGTAAAATGCACATACAGTGACAGAATTCCTTTCTTTCACTGTGCTAGTTCAGAGAATCTACCTCATAAAAATATGCACTTAGCATGCTAACAGTGCACCCCGGGGATCACTAGTGGGTCCAATACTGTCCAACATCTCTTCATTAATGATCTAGATAATGGGGAGAACTGTAATAATGGTTCACCAGCACAATAGATTATTAATTTGGCCACAAAAAAAAAAAAAAAAAAAAAAAAATTGTCCCAGAAAAGCAGTATATGTTCAAAACACTTCAGATGCAAGGTATTTGAACAAAATTTCATTTCTCCATGCAATATGTACACACAATTTCTAATCTTGCACTGAAATTCCAATAAAGAATTTGAATCTTTTTGCACAACCTGAAGCATTTCCATGAATTGTTATAAATGTCCAAATCAAAGATCATTCATCTTAACCACTGAAATTAAAGACTTTTTTTTTTTTTTAGCGTCTTGCAAAATATTTTCCCCTGAAGAAAACCATAATTACATATTCATTTATCCATTTCATGCAATGTTTTTTCACTTGGTATGTGTAGAACCTGTGACATCAAATGTCTACAGAAAATTCTCAAGTATCAACATACACTGCTAGACAGCCCACAAGATACACAGCTTTAGGAAAGTGCTGAATTGGGATGCAGGAGGATATCTGTGCCCTTAAGTACATGTTTGCACACACTAATGCAACAACCACCACCTTCTTTTTAATATGTAAATTGTATTGGGAACATAGCTTAGCTGACTCCCTTGAAAACACATTACAATGTCAAGAAGCTGATAAAGTGTTAGACATTTTTGAAGCATCTCTGGCACTGGGAATAATGATATGGTCTCCATTCACAAGATTTTATAAAGGTATAATTTTAGAAGAATATGGAGAAGAATGAGGCATATAGCCAAGAAATGAATTTCTGTCTCAGATCCAAAACTGTGCTTTTGTGTTTTTTGTTTTTTTTTAAATTACAACTATTTCTCTACTGTCAGGGGAACAGCATGACCTCACCTTTGAGAATGAGACCAGAAAAAGGGAGAAAAGGAGAGTTAATTCCTGTAAAAGGGAAGAAAAAAAATAAAAAAATAAAAAAAAAAAGGGGGAGGTCCATCCCACAGTCATATACAGTCTCTCTCTAAAACTTGAATATTTGTTGTGGTTACCCTCTCTCCTTTCCTGCTCAGATAAGAAAAGGAAAATCCACAGTAACATGGGAGAAATGTATTATGTTCTACAAAAATCTTGTCCACTTGACAAAAGTGTTATGGTTTTCACTGTAACTCAATGAAAATTGCAACAGAATTCACTCTGAACTACTTTCATATTTACCTGGTCTTCACAGCTCATATTCTCCTGAAGGTCAGAGCCAAGTTTCAAAACGGTGATCTGTACACTGGGAACTCAACTTTTTGATCTGTGCATTGCTTTCCAGAACATGGATGGTTAGAGAAACACTAATGTATTGACTGCCTTTTTTTTTTTTTTTTTTTTTTTTTTTTTCATATGCAGTGTTTGTTAGCATTGTAGGGCAGAGGCTGGGAAGGGCAAACAGAGCACTGGCCAAAACCATAGCATAAAGGCTACTGACCACAGGATGAACAGCTGCTGACTGAAGTTCCATGATGAACTGATACAAGATTCAACCGTAAGGGTGACTGAACCAACTTTCAACACTATTTCTTGTGTCCTGAGACTCAGTGAACCAGGAACACAGGAACCTCATTGAAGCTCTGCCTTACCAGAGAATGGAGATCTATTCAGTACTGAACAAAAAAACAGCTGCTGGAAGTGATACTGAGTGCAAGAAATATTCAAGCAAAAATATAAGATGTAACTACTAAATTTACCATTCATTACATTCTTAATGGATGCAACAATTGCTAAGGCAGCAAAACTATGACTACTAGCAGTAATGTATTTGTTAGGTACATCTATCCATCTGCAGAGGCACATGAACAAAAATGTAAAAGCAGTCTTCTCCATTATCTCTTGAGAGCTATTAAGGGAAAACAAACTGTAAATATCCAATTGTAACAGATGCCAGGCCTCATGAATATATCAATTTTCATTCATGAACAGATATTTTGAACAGCCCAGTGGGAGTACGCACATTTCAATAAATATCCACATGCTCCAAAACCAGCAACATTTCTTATTTTTAAGAGGACTGCCACATTATAAAGATTATTACAAGAAAATACTCAAGGGAAAAAAAAAAAAAAAAAAGCTTTCCTTTGCAATTAAACTTTCTTTGAAACTGAAACAAAAGACTTCCTGAAAAACGGACTTCTAAAGCTGTCAAAGTAGTGCTCTCTCCTAATACTCCTGCAACATTTAGCAAACATTTCTAACATTTGACTTTGCTCAAAAGCACAGAAACAACTTCGTTCTTCCTGCTTCCTTTCCAGGATCTTTTCTTCCGCTATAATAAGACCAATGAATAAATAACACTTTGTATTAGAAATTGTGTGGGCTTTTGCTCTCACTCACCACATCTTTCCTCCATTCACCTGCCCACAAGAAGGTCTCTAAGAAAAGGTCAAGTTTCTTCTTTGAATATTAACAGTATGAGATTGATCACAAAAAAAAAAAAAAAAAAAAAAAAAAGGTGTTATGATACATCAAATTTCTCTTGATTCTACACAGCAGTTTTCATGAACCTGTCACCAGAAGAAGTTATTTCTAAGAATACTGTTTCCATAAACTCAGAGTTACTTGTCTGAAACAAATTCAGAAAAATTTCAACTAATCTTATAGTCAACAAGAAAAATGACATTCCAAATTCTTTTTCCCAAATGTATCACCTCCCTCTGAATTTGTTGTTGAGTGGTGAAAATTATTCCTAGTATTTCTGATTTTTTTCCATTATTTTCAACCCACAAATATTTGAAAACTTGTTCCAAAGCAAGAATAAATTCTTTTCAACTTGCTGTACATGGAAAAACTGACAGAAGAGGAACAACCAGATGAAATAGACAGAAAGAAAAAAGCTCTGACTCAACCGGAAAGAGAGAGAAAAGGTCTTTCTCTAACCTAAGAAGTGAAAAAGTAGAAAGATTAATCTAAAGGAGAAGAAGAAAATATGATTTAAGTCTCACTACTCAAACTCGAGCCAAGTGTGAGAGAAAGTAAAACGCCAAAAGACAGCAAAAAGAGCACACCAGCTATAGACACAATGAACAGTGGTGTGGTTGGGAAACCTAGCTGGAAAGAAGCAAGGACCATCAGATTTACAGTCAAGTCACCATATGAAAAAAAAAAAATCTGACTCACAGTGAACCCATTATGCCAAAATATTTCTGGATTCAACTGGCACCTTTGAAATTTTTACCCTAAATGCTCCCAGCCTCTTATTGATAGGGAATTCATGAATTCCGTATGTGCACTGTGTACATGCAGAAATTTTTACATATATATGTACATGGGAACTTGTAAACTCAATGTACTCGGCTGCCACCCCAACAGATGCTCCCCAAAACCCACATGAAAGTTCAAGATGCTTCATATACTCTTGCGAGTATGACTTTGAAATTCAGGAACTCATGTAAAACAAGTCAGGCAGACAAATAACTACAGACAAAGATGATAATTTCTACTGTAAGTCAAAAATTATTTACTGAAACCTAAATTTGAATGTGGAATTCAGAGACTTAAAATTTACCTTCATGTGGCGTATACTGACCATATAGAGTGCAAAAGAGTTCCTATGGGAGCCAAGGCCTTGTTTGCATCCTTAAAATAAGTTACTAGGAAAGAGCAAACCTTTCCTTGTAAATCACCAGTTATTCCCATGTGGGGAATATCATTACTGTAAGCAAGAACATTATATTACCAGTTTCCAATGCAGAGTAAAGTCAGCATGAGATTTTCTTATGAAGAAAAATTACCTCACACAGCAAAAAATACTTAGGGAAATGAAGTTTGCTGCATAAAAGGGACAGTGTGCAAATGGAAGAGAAGACTAAGAAGTACTTCGGGATTTCACTTGAAATTGCTTGTAGCTGAAATAAATGAATAAACCTGTTACAAGGCATAATTTCTCTGAATCTGAAGAAACACCTGTGAATGAAAAAGCAAAAAAGGAAGAATAAGGAGTTTAAAGAACTATGGGAGCCTCTCTTTTTCCCCTTCTTTTCTCCTAGACACAAAGAACTTTCTACCCATTACAGCAGGAGAAAATAAAGCAAGATGAAGTCTTCCCACACAGCTTGCAGAAGCACTCAAAAGCTGGCAGTTTCAGTACATCCTCCTTACTGTCTCTCTAGCTGCAAATAGGAGCGTCAAAAGTGAAGAAACTTCTCTTTAAAAACAGTGGCAACTTTTATTGAAATAGAGGAACAGTGCAGAAAAATGCATCCTGACATCAAAGCTCAAAACCCAAATTGTTATATTTCATCTACAATTTGCATTATTTTCACCAGTTAGCATTTAAGATGGGTCACTCTGAAGTAAGGCAAAAGTCAACCATGCTTTGCAACAATTGCTGTGCATAAGCAATCACCACCCACTTTTGAGTTGTGTGATTCTAATTAATGTAGATTCAAACCCTCATAAATGAAGAAAATTGCTTTAAATCTTAAACCAATCTTGACTGATCCAGAAATATATGGTAGAAGCTCAAAGTAAATGTCTGAGGCATTACTGGCTACGTGCATCTCACCATATCATCAGACTGCAGCAGGTTTTACTTCTCACACATTTTTTTTTTTTTTATCCCTAAACTGCTTTTTTTTTTTTTTTTTTTTAAGTTTCTGATTTTCATTTCAGCATTTAGCTTCATTTTTGCTAATATGGTTCAATATTAATGTAACTGCTAGTTACAGAAAAAAAAAAAAGGAAAAGCTAACTCTGCTCTAGTCATAATCAAGAACGGCAGAATACAGATGTGTGCCAACTTTATAACTTTATTACCAATATTTTTCAAGTGGTGTTTTCTAACAGTGACACCTGAAGCCCATTAGATAGCCAGTCATGTGTTCAGATTAAGTGCAACTAAATATGTATATATATATATTAAAAAAAAAAAAATCAACATACTGGCCTTACATATAACCATACACAAAGGCAAGCACATGAATAAGCATTCAAATATATTATAAACCATTCCACACCTCAGAACTGCATTTCTTCCATACAAGAAAGAAAATAAAATCTTTTCCACATCTGGGGGAAGAAATGCAAAAATAAAAAGTAAATTAGCTAGGTAGGCATTAAAGAAAAAAGACAGGAATAAACTGTAGGTATCCCACACACTCACCAGTCCAACAAATTGATTTACCAGTGTTGCTCTGATTAATAAATGTTTTTTACCCCCCTTACGGGAGCAGGTTACATCATAGAAAACCCTTTGGCCTCTGCCTTAATGCAAGAAACCACAGCCTTCTCCAGCCATCTGTATATGGCAAGGGAATTTCCACAAAAAAGACCTGGAAACCAATACTGTTAACTGTCTAGAAAAGTGCATTTTTTATTGTGTTTTAAAGGACAGGTGGTCAAAATGTAGATAAAGTGAACATTTAAGAAAAATATGGGCAACTTTTTTTTTTTTTTTTTTTAACAGTGTATTTTCTGTGGTTACTTGGGTAAAGATAACTCCACAAGGAAATACAATTCAATTCAGAACAAGTGCTACGAGATGGATACAGGCAACTCCAGGTCACACGAGGGATAAGAGAAGAATCTGACAAAGAAAAATTGGAAAACTTACACTGATCGCCATGAATGTAATCAGTTGTCTTTTAATCTGTTGATTTGGGATTTCAGCTCATTCACCTAATTTTTTACTGATGCCAGTTCACTTAGAAAGGAAACTGGCAACGTATACAGCACTTTCAATTTTCACAATGCTGTTCACAGAACAAACCTATCCCTTTCTCCAGCCTCACATGGCAACACAAATATATTTAAGCAGCACCTAGAATTCTCCCTCTATCCCAGACTGCTGCAATGCCATCTAGTGATACTGGAACATATTATGCCTAAAAGTTTAAAAAAAATAAAATAAAAATGGCTGCATGTTGACAGCATAACGCATTTATACTTCTAACAGGGGAAAAGACAGAACAATAAAAAAGCTGTCAAAGAGCAGCACACTGTAGACAGGGATTTGCTCACGTATGGTATTTACTGGTAGATCTCTAAGTGAAATGCAGTAAACCTAATACGTCCATTTTTATTTGTACCTATTGTGAGGTTAAAAGATTACCTACTCCATTACATCCTCAAACACCATTTCAAAGGATAAAATATTCGTGGGAACATGTCTCTGTTCTGAAAAGAACCAAAGAGTGCTATTGAAAATGCCAGTAACTACAATACTGAGCATTTTAAATCAAGACTTTTTAGCATTAAAAATAAGCTTCTATCCCAAAACTACGCTGACTGTATTTCACTGGGAAAACATTTTTTTCCTTTTTCTCCTTTTCCTTCTTATACTTCTGCTTTGTTCACTGTTATGTATCACAAGCAAAAAAGGAAAAGAAAAGCCAGATAAAAAAAAATAAAAAACTGCAGTAGGGAAAAAAGAAGTAAAGACACCATAAAAGCTCCATATTTTCTGACTTGGTTTTCCATTAAGAGAACATTTATTGAAAATTGGAGCAAAACAAAGTACTACCTGTTCAGTTTATATTTTGTAGATCAAAATACTACTTCTGTAAGCTTTACTGTGGACCACAGTAGCAAGCAAAGTGAGTTTAAACTGTGCTGAGCCAACAGCTGGGAATTAAACACAGGTCAGAAATGCTGTTCTATGTTTTCCATTATTTTAACCCTTAAGATTGAAAAGACCACCTACCTTTCTCCTTGGAGTATTGTTTACATCTAGAAACCAAACATCAAGCAAAGCTCATTCACATTATTAACAATAAAATAGCTGAAAAGTGAAACCTTGGAAATCAGTGACACTGACCTCCTAAAAAAACTATGAGAAAAAAAAACTTTGATTAATAGATTGCTGCATACAACTTCTTTTGAATGTCTCAGGATTCAGTTCTTTATATAACAACATGATAACACCCAGGCAAGGATGGAAAGAAAGCTGTAAGCAAACATGCAGAAGCTTCCTTGAAACCAGACATCGGAAACAGATAAAATTGCGTAGGGCAAAACAGAGTATAGAAAAGATACAGGCTTCCTCCTATGAATGCTGTTTTCTCACATAACCAGATGCTCTCTAGACCCTGAAACTAGTATAAGGTTTTGCTTTATTATTCTTATAAATAACTCTCTAATTACTGTGTTTCGTTACTTATGTCCTCAGCATATAGTATTCTGACATTGCCTTGAAATAAAACATTCTACAGGAAGGTACCATCTACCTCACTTACACAACCTGCACTGAATACATTTATTGCTATCCAAATACATTTGATATTAAAAACAACCTGCTGGATGACTCAAGAAGCTGGGGGAAGGCGAAGAGGTGTCTGAGTCACAGAGATAATTCAACATTGTGCAGGCAGATCTTCTGTTTTATTAACTAGAACTGTGTAGGATTTAATGATCTGAATGAACCTTGCCTTCATGAAATGAACTCAAATGTCTTCCTAAAGTGGGAACGTACACACATCTGTCAAAAGGTAATCATGACTGTATGCATACCACATATATTGCATGCAGGCGTAGGTTGCCTATCTTCTGACAATTAACCAAAAATTCAAAAGCTACAAACACCAATTTGGTGGTAAGGGGAAGAACCAGCTGTGTGCTCACATTTGCTTGAGATACATTAAACCAGAGTAACAGGAAAAGAGAGTATGGAAAAAAAAATAAAGCAGGGGAGAGGGGGTTGTATATAACAACAGGGTTAGGGAGCCAGTCCATAATGAGGTACTTGTTATCAATGGATTGAAGCAGGCTGTGGGGGAAGAAAGATGTTTGATTTCACTAAAAAGTTACTATTGCAACTATACTTTAAAAATATTCTTCACTGGTATGATTCTAATGATCTCAAGGGATTTGGGAAATCTTGTGGCTAAGCGACAAAATTATACTTGTGTGCTTACTGAGAAGTTAACAAGTTTTGTTATTTGTAAGTTGAACAAACACAGAGCGAGTCCATACAGCTAAATGCACAGGGTTTTTTGGTTGTTTTTCCCTGAAGATTTAATGTCTTTCTTTTGAGAGAAAGTCATCACAACCAATATTTGATAGCTTCAATTATATTAAAAATTGCATTAAAAATTATACTTCTAAGCCTGAAGTTGATGTCAAACTCATGATTTATGGATGACAGTGTCTAGAGAACTGACGCAGCTTCTTCATCAAATGTTAATGATAAACCGTACCTCTTGCCCAAAACTACTTCTTCAGTAAAGCAGTTATTCATAATGCAAACACAGCAAGGTATCTACAATTTAGAATGAAAAGCTGGAGGAGCAGGGCAAGAAGATCCATTGCCAGAAAGAAAACATTCCTTTTAAGATGCTGGACTGAGCCTCAAAGAGCTTACTTCACACACATGACACGCGATTATTTATTATTTTGACAGCTTCAACGCTTACTGTTTTTGTTCCTGACCAGAAAAGCAGAAACGGTAATGTGCTGATCAAAGCACAGTTGTCTCAAGGCCCACAGGTAACACACCTCCTTTTGGAAAGACTGGTCAAAAAAAGGAGGAAATTTTTTTTGTACAGTAATAACCTCTGTAGGCTCAGAGCATCAGAAAAAATGATGCTTCCATTACTGTAACATAGCCTAGTATCATCCAAAACAATCCTTCAGTTCTACTCACAAGAAGCAAGACAACATATAGAATTAAAAACTAACTTTTGACACTTAATTGCACAGTAATTGCCACAATGACTGACAGTAAGTCACCATAATAAAAGCTGCCTCAGTTGAAACATACAGAACTACCTCATTTCTTCAGGTTCCGTTTCAGAATAATTGTGGTTCTGCTAACTTCAGTTATATTTCAGTCTACCAGATTCTGTTGTTACTTGACATTCACCTAAAACACCTAAGCCTGTTGACATAAAACCTTCTATCCACTTGTGATACCCATGCAAAAGTAAATATCTAGTTTGACTATGTATAACAAAGTAAAGGATACAAGAATAAACAGAAAAAAAAAAAAAAAAAAAAAAAAAAGCTAAATAGTACCTACCATGATATTCTTTAACTTAAAATTTCAAAAAAAAAATCAATACAAAGTCAATAGAATTCAAGAGACAGATATATAAAAATTATTAAATACATGGGAGTAATCTTATAAAAAATACAAGAATAAAGTCTGGATAGAAGAGTATTTGTTCCAGGTAGAAAATTAATAATAGACAGTTACACCAGCATACTTCCTCCTTCCCTCCTGCTCCAAAACAAACCACCTTTCCACTGGCAATAGATCCATTCCAGATGGATCAGGATTATACATAAAGGCATATACATTGCATACAACCTATGCCTGCATGCAATATATGTGGTACGCATACAGTCATGATTACCTTTTGACAGATGTGTGTACGTTCCCACTTTAGGAAGACATCATCCTTATACATAAAGGATTGGACCACCATGGACTACCATGAACCTGCCTCCCTGGCTGGAGTTGTGCCAGCAGTGGCAATTTTTGTAAATAACTGGGTGGAGGAAGGGGTAGGGCAGCACTTGAATGGGTGCTCCTTCTACTCCTTTATGTGGGTTGTAATAACATGCATGTGCAACGCACACACACACACACACTATAGGTTCATTGGATGGTATAGTTTTCTTCTAAACGCAGAAAAATGTGGTACAAATCACACCATATCACACAACTCATTAGCATTACATTGTGTTGCTTTTTTAATGGCAAGCACTGAACAAGCAGTAATGGGAATACACCGCTTCTTATCAGGATAAGCAATTTTATATGAATATATGTAAATCTTTTGGATTAAAAAAAAAAAAAAAAAAAAGAAAAAAAAGATTATGTGGGAGAAGCATGGCAGCCCCGTCGTCCTTTTACTCTTTGCACCTCAAAGGAGAAACTGATTGTGAGCAAGGCCATGCAGAAGCTTTTTTGCAGAAGGAACAAAGCTGCTCCTTGGAGCTCGACGGACAGCACACTCATCACCTGCTGCAAGCCAGGGAATGCACAGCTCTGGCAGAGCCTTGCAGGGAGCACACTACCAAGCATATACAGCACTTTAACTATATAGAATCTATAGCTTCACTCGTGGGTTGTCCCAAGACACGTTTTCAACATGCAGAAATGTAACTATTCCTCTTGATGAGATTGGTTTACAAAAAGCGAAACAAAAACAATAAAGGCAGAACAAAGGATGAATGAGCACAATTATTACTGTGATAGGAATGATGACTCAGATTAGTTTGTTGATAAACAACAAAAGCTTGATTGCTGAACTCATTGTGTCTTCACTTTCTTTACTGAATTTGTTCAGGGGCTGTTTAGCTTAAATCAATTTATTAGGAAATGAACCAATTATTTGTTTAAATCAATGCAACTTTCAAGCCTTAGTGAACAACTTTCTGGTAGTCTAAGGAGAAAAGGGTGAAAAACCTTTCACTGCTAATAGGTCTGCTAACTCTAAAATCATAGCTATACAAACAGTGAATGAAAAAGATATTTTATTATGTCATGAAATTATTTCAATCCACATGAGACATTGGCTTATGTGAGAGAATTACACAAGCATCAATAAACCCAAGATATTAGTTATGGGATCAGATACAACATCAAGTTCTGAACCAAGCATGAGTTGCCAAAGTCCTTATCTGCCAATAAAAGTGTCCAATTGGAAAGCTTTGGAGAAGCAGGCTTTAAAGGGTAACCCTAGTAGTGCCACCAAGATACAAGGTGGCATCCATTCCAAAAGATATCAATGACTGAGACTGTTCTTTTCGGCAACAGATGCTGGAAAGGAAGCTGTAAAGCCCCAAAACACTTCAAACCTAATAAAAGCATGCAGTGAAATAGGATTTTTCTCTGTCTCTTGAATGCAAGGATTGAAAATTACTAGCAGCTCATGCTTGCTAGCCCAGAAGGCTCTTAAAACTCAATTTGTAAACCCAGCATATTTCTTTAATTTCAGAGACTTTGGATCTGGTTGTACCCACCAAGGATGTATATTATAGAACATCTGCCTTTCACTTTGTCCTCTTATACCAAAAACTCCTACCAGCAACTCTCAAGTCTCACTAGTTAATTAATACTTAACTAGCTAAGGAACAGCAGCCTTGGAACTAAATAGTGTACTGGCTGCAGATAACTTCAGCTGAAAAAAGAGTGATTTCCTTCCCCGCCCTCCCATGCTTTTTCACACCAGCTAAAACTTAACGCATAACTCTCTTCCTGAGAGCATGAATAATCAAAGCTAAAGAACGCAAGGCCAGAAAATCTACCCAATATATCCCAAGTATAACTTCTGTTCAAATTCTGAATGTAAATGAGTTTGCATTAAAAAAAGTCATCCTACAACTACTACATTTTTCAAGAAGCCTCCACATGCCATAGTGAAGACAAACTGAAAAAAAAAGGTCATCATGAAGGAAGCAACAATAACCCTTGGTTTACCTTTACTTTCACAGTCAGCTTCCACCAACAGTAACTTTGTCACTGAAACTTCCCCAAAATTTAATCTGAAAAATATCCCTCCTCTCCTATCCAGTCTCTCTCATTTCCTCCACCTCATAATGTGGTTATTCTACATGATTCATAACTGTCCTGTGATTACTGCAACATCTATTACGGCAACTGAGCTGTGCTGAGAAACAGTCAGCTTACCAGAGGTCCTATTTGCTGTTGCCTGATATTTACCTAATTATTTTGTCTTCCTTGAAATTGGGATTGCTCAAATGAGCAGAATCCGAACCTGTTAAGTAGGAATTTGAAAAAAACAGTCCACTTCTCACCTCTGTTTACAGAGTCATTGCTCTTTCTACCCTGCTCCTTTCCCTGCACATGCTAAGCAAAATATGTTTTTAAGGATTTGTCATCGTATCATTGTCCGTGGTTGAAAACCAACACGTACGAAATGTGGTTACAAGGCTCCTGTTGTGCTTGTTTCTCCCAGAGCAGTACATAACACATAATCAATGTGCAAGTGTTTTGTGCCTCAGAAACAAATAGTGTTTTAAAAATATTCGTTCTTCCTGGAAAAGAATTTTACATTTCACAGATAGAGGAATTAATAATGAATGGATCAATCACTTGTCCAAAGCAATACAGTGGCAAATTCAGTAGAAGCACCCAAGTACTCTGTTATATTTATTAGGCCATACACTTCAATATCAACAGTTAGTATCAACAGAAACTCCTTTTGCAACTTTTTCCGTTTAATGAATCTTTCTGATCAAGCGGTGCTTGCATGTCCCATTACAAAGAGAATAGATTATTTCTTCTCTGCTAATGGATTGCAATCTTGATCTGAAATGACAGTACTCAACTAACAGTCAGGGGTTTGGATTGCTTGCCATCTGTTCATTCATGTATAATTTCAAAGGGAAAAACCATCAACTAAGCTAAATGAACAGTTTTGTGATTTGAACTTTTTAGGTCATTTATCTCTAAAGGTTTAAAAAATTTGGCTATAGCAGCTAAAACATTTTTATCATCAAATGCACAACAAAAGCAATACTTGTTTTCCACACAGTTTCAAATCCTGAATCTAGGGACCTTTTCTAGATGCTCAGTATCTGCAGCTCCCACTGATTTCACAGGAACAGTGAGTGGTCAACATCTTTTGACTTCTTAGAAGATAAAAATGGTTCTATCAAACCAAGTAACAGCCTGGTAAGCTACAGAGGTCTGCTCATCAAATTGTAATGAGGGTATTGCTATATATATGTTTTTCAGAGTTTTACCTGCCCACTTACACATTCTTTTTATTATCTGTTTCTAGAATACTTTCTTTTTAGCTATAGGCACTATTAAAAAAGGCTTAAAAACAAGATGACAGACTACAAATACATTTTATCTCCTCTACTCTTTGGTAGTTTGTTCCTCTACTCTTACTCCATGAGTTACAGAAAGAACTTATTGAAGATAATAAATAAAAGGATAACAACTTGAGAAAATTTTCTGGACAATGCTTGTGAGTGTTCAAATGCAGATAGTAAACATACTGATTCTGACTTTGTACTCAGTGGGAACTCTGAAATACAGCAGCAATAGTTAAAGAGCAGTAGGGCATTCTAGAGCCTACCTCCATTACTGGGCAATGACACTTATGTGAAGATGCTCAGCAGAATTAAGTACTGCACATTCATTAGTACATTCTGGCTTATCAATCCAGTTGTGAATGAGAGTTGTATGGGTGGCAATTATTCAGAAACAACTAGAATTTAAAAAGGAGTTACTGACAAGGGAAAATTTAAGAACAGACTTATATTGGAGAAAAATTTCAGAAGCAATCGGTACTATTTCTTCAGGATCAATTTTTCTTTAGATTAAAGGGTCTGAAAAAATGAGAAGTAGTAACACTAAGAGTGATTCTAGAGCAAATATTTAGATTTAATTAAAGAAAATTAAAACACAGGAGTCATAAACTAATGATTCAGTCTTTAACTGATCAACACAGCACCAATTAAAAGGCTTCGGTTTGTTTGGTTTCAAAATTAAACTCCACAAATTAAATGGGAGTCAATAATTCAGTAAAGCCACAAAGACACGTTTTGAATGTGTTGGAAAAAAAAAAAAAAAAAAAAAAAAAAAAAGATTTTAAGTAAGAGTATTTGGAAATACAATCAGTCAAGGAATTCAGTGGGACTTTCAAGACTGGAGTGAGGGTGAAAGTGTGGGAATTTATACTCATAATAGTTTTGTTAATTAGTTTTTATAGGCAGGCTAGATAGGTCAGGGAATGCTGGATTTTAGGTGCTTTTCTGTTCGTTCTTCCAAGCTTACCTGTGTGAAGCTGTGTATTAGTATCACGAAGTCAGGGCCTTGCTTAGTGACTTTGGATATCGTACTTAGCTTGGCTATACTGAGGAAGGTAACCACTTAAGAAACACCACAAACACTATTTCTGTGGTTGGCATTTTAGTAACGGTAAGATCAAAGCATGCCATAGAGTAAACAACCTCTCTCTAATACCTCTTTTGGAAACAACCCAAGCATTCAGGCACATAGTTTAATCATGCTGCCCAGAAGCTGAAATTCAGACATGCTTGATTAGGTGGTTTCATTCAGAACAAACTCTGTTCACAAAATCAGATATTATACAGAAATAAATTTTGCAAATCAATTGGCAATCAAAGTAAAATGGGAAGGGTGTCCAGGAGGCTTTATTTCACTATCTGACTGAATGAAGGAAGATTTTGCTTAACTGTTTCTATTTCCCCTGTACCTTAGAAGCCCTATCCTGGGAGCTCACTGCCCCAATTCATTATATTTCCACTTCAATATTACAGCCTGACATCTTTGACCATTAAAAAACATTTATCACTATAAATTGTGAAGCAATGCAAAATGAAGCAATGATCCATCTCCAACTTGGTAACGAGAATGGCTGGAAGAAATAACGATGGTCAGACTGCAGTTGAAATGCCTGAGACTCAGATAATCAAAGGAGTGTGTTATTCCCTTTAACTGGACTACCCTGCCTCCCTCTTGGGGTAGTTAGGGATGAACACTCAAGAGTGTTTTGGATTTAGTTATAAAATGTAAAGCAGTACAACCATGAAGTAGCTACTTAACCCCACTATTCATAACATTTTTTTTTTTTTTGATAAGCAGCACAAAAGCACTTTATTTCAGTACTTCATTACTTCAATTTATTTATAAAATTGAAATGTGGTCAGAGTTCACATATCCAAATGGAGAAAAGCAGTGGAAGTTCCCTTCTTTCAGAAAAGGAGAAATGTTCAAATATAAGCTCAGATACTGACAGATCTCCCTGCATTTAATGTATGGTGGAGGAAATGCTCTTTCCTTCACAGGCAGTATTTCTTTTTATTTTGCTACTGTAAACATCCTTTAATTCTAAGGATGATATGTAGGTTATGTTCTTTCCCTCATCCTCATTTGTTTTCTTTAACTCTCTCAAAACAGCAACCACCTCCATTTATAAATCAAAGTACACTGCTATGTAACTATTTCCATTTTAATTACAATGTTTGTTGTTTTTTGTTTTGCTTTCAATAAGCACCCTGGATATAACTATAATGGACAACGAAGAAGAAACTGTAGAATAAGTATTCACTTTCCATACTTCTTGAGGATTATTTTCCCCATACTGTTCTAACTCAGCCTTCTTAGAATTGCTGCTTCCTCACCATTCTTTTTCTGTCCAAGCTTTTCAAGCAATATAGTTCAATCTGTTGCAATACAAGCAATACAGTTCAATCAGGCATCAAGTGATGCCTGGCTGTCTCAGGCCTGAATTAAGGTGTTTTTCTCTTCTATTTGAATTATTTTAACGCGTCTTGCAGCTAACACATGCCATTTCCAAATGCCCTCCCAAATCTAAAAGAATAGCAAGAATCTTCCATTCACAGAAAGCCTTTTATTTTTATTTTTTTTCACAAAAAATAAAAAAGAGCAATACTGGATTCTAAATATATAAAGCATATCAAGTTATATCTCTGTCGTTTGCATCTTTTATCCGCATTTCATTTAAAACTAAGTGGTATTAACATCTAGATTAATTTGCAATGAATGTAAAGCTATTGCCAAGTAAATCAAGTTTTGGCAATTCAAAAGCTCATTTGATACTCAGTAAGCACATAGTTTTCGTATGGAAATAGATCGATTTCAGTACACCATTGGGGAAAGTAGGATTTCCTCTCCATTCATCTTGTAAGGCAGCACTGCACCAATTATTACCATTGATGCATTTGGTTAGAACACAAAGCACCTCTAGAATTCATTCGTTGTTATAGAAAGCATGTATGGGATTGCACGTGTGGCTGGCATCCACCCAATATACCAAGGAACCATCCTGCGAGGAAGGCTGCCACTGGCAATTGTGCTAACAAAATAAAAAAGGTAATATCTGTAATTCCTACAGACCTATGTAGACAATTTTGTGTTTACTTTTAGAATTAGGAAATATGCCAAGGGATTGGGTTTGGGTTTGGTTTTGCTGTTGTAGTCAAGGACATATCACAACTTATTATTTCTTTTCACAAAGCTCAAAATTTTGTTATGAGCTGATCGCATGCTTAGTCAGGCTAAGGAGGTGAATTTCTTTCCAGAAGCAGGTTTATAAAACTCTCAGGTGATACAAGCAGGACTGCCTATCTTGACCAGAAACTACAACATGGTCAGTGTAGACAGTGTTGCCCCTGGTACAAAAAATCATGATCTGATTCATTGGTCTCTGACAGCTCAATGTAGCCTAAAAGGCACCCTTCTGAAATAAGAGACTGAGGATTTTGGTGAAGGCAATTTTCCCTCTGGATGCAGTATTTTAATGTGGTCAAGGGTATTATACGTGTATACTATGTTTTCACTATTCTTGACTTGTGAAAACAAGGTATGGAAAAAAAAAGGAAGAGAGCATTCATAAACTCACTTCAGATGTTTGTTCTACCTACTTGAGTGCCAAGATGAGGAAACCATAGCTTTCACTTGCTTGATTTTTAAGTTAAAGATGATTCATCATGAGCCCTTCATCCAGGCTCCCCCTCCAAAAAAAAAAAACACAGCATATTTTACTAACACGATTATTAAAATGTTATTTCATTGGTTATTAAATGCTATTTAATACTTATGTATAACCTGATGGATACTTGACCCAACCTGAATTTTCTGCCAGTCATGGATGTTCTCTTGGCTAGATTATGAAGGCATTGGCAAAGGGTCTTCCTTAACCAGCAAATATTTAGCTGTCTTCTAGTTTCTAATGTAGGATCTTATGGTAATACATTAACACAGATACAACTGGAATGTAATTTGTTTGACTGAATGAATTCCAAAATACTTTTTGTAAAACTCAGGTTATCTAGGCAACAGAAAAAAAATTATATATATCTATTTAAGCTTCTCTATGTGATATTTAAGCTTTTATCTCTGCTCCATTTCTGAATAGGTCCTTGTTTGTAAGTCACCTCAAAGTAATCCCTTTGTTCATTCCCATATTTTTTTTTTACCTCAATGAGCTACTGAAGCTTTTCGTAAAATAAGTTGTCTGAAAGAAATACATGTAAACTGCACAGCAGATTTCACAATAAGTGTCTCTGATCTTCATATGCCTTCAGTTTCCATCTTTATAGGCACGAAATGTTTGCTATAAGCAAGTAGGCAGTAAGAACACCAGCAGAACCAGAATCCAGGTACTGTGATTCTAATTACTGCGAGGATCAAAGTAGAAGCTTTACTTGTGGGTAAAGACAGGCTTTCATCTTTCATGGAAAACACATTATTGGACTGTTGTCTTTTCATGCTTTTATCACCCAGTGATGTAAGTTACTTTTTAAGCTCTTTAGATCAGGAACTGGAGCTTTAATATTACATGCCACCTAGAACTGCTGTCTGACATGCAAATGTTAATATAACAACAATTGACCCCGTAGGCACCTAAAAATTCTGAGCTATCACTGGCTGTCAAAATGAGTCAGTACTACAATCAAACTTGTCATACAAAATATTTTAGAATTGTTTCGTCATATTGCAAAATATAGTTTTGTTTTGTTTTTCATCTCTTTTCCTCATTAGAGCTCTAGGTTCCTTCCTCCTATTTAAACCTGACTTTGGAAAATGTCTGTAAGAATTTCATTTACATTTTCTGAGCCTCCTTAACTCTCATGGATAAGTTTCGCTCAATTTTGTATTAGAATAAGTGGATACTATGTGTTATATATTGAGATCTTATGCAGCTACACAACTCTATAGCATTATTTGTAAACAGAAAGCAGATTCTTTTCAACAGGTACATGCCATAGTTTTTGCAAATGACTATAGCTGTCATCAAGCTAAAGTATCAATCCTGTTGGATGAAAACCAGAACAAATTAAGAATAATGAATATGCCAGGCAGAGTTTAGATGATCTTGCTTATCAGCACATCAATGTCTGGAAGCATTCTGTAGGTCTGATCCAATTCTTTAAACAGTCTATTTTCCCCTCCATCCCAAAAAGACAATAGAAATTCCTCACCAGGTTGAAAATCTGCCCTGAGACCATACTGTGTGAAGAACAAAACTTTAAAAACCCATCAGGCAGTACTTTCATTCAAAATCAATTTTTTAAAAATCAGGCTAGTAGACATCATGAACTCTTCACTACACTTCAATAGAAGTAAAGCTTTGTTTTGAATACTTAAGGCAAAAATGTCCAATTATTCTTGGACATTGGAGATTGTTTTGCATGTTTTACATTTAAGAAAGAAAAATCTAAGGTTCATCACTGTAAGGATTAGGAAATTGAAACTGTTTCACATCTGCAATTACTATATATATAAATATAAAATATTTATTCTATGCTTTATTCTATCCTTTATGATATTTTCTGCATGCACAGAAAAGTTTATACTTGTTTTTCTTTTAATACTTTCCCTGTTGATAAAAAAGGGCTAGCAATGGAGTTCTCCAAGAGAAAATAGGGTCAAACTCTTTCCCTTTAGCTGCTCTGTCAGCATGCCTTAATGTTCTCCTCAAAGCTCTACCATCTTAAATTACCAAGAACTTTTCAGACTTTCTTCCTCAAACATTCTTCAAAGATGAATACTGAGAAAGTTCTAGTTGTCTGTACAGGAATGAACCCCAAAATCTTAAAATGCTTAGCAAAAGCTATCAAATAACCCCCCTTTTTTTTTCATTTTTTTTCACTGGTTGATACACTCTGGAAGTCTCAGAAAAGGTTCCCCTATCCTTAAAAGTATTTAACTTTCTTAAAAGTCTCTGAAGGGAAAAAAAAAAAATAATCATAAAACTTTTATCCAGATTGGCACTTTTTTCCCCAGTTCCAAAGATCCACAGTTTATATTTAGGTATGACAGAAGAAAAGACATAAAGGTATCTTGCTTCAGGCTGTTGGATAGCTTACTTTTTTTTTCTCTCTAATATATATTTTGAAATAAAGTCAAGCCTGCCTTCTAGCAGGACTTATTCAAGATTTATCTTAGTTACTAAAGACACTACAATTACTAAAGACTATCTGATGACTTCTAAGAGATGAATGAGGGGCTTTAGACCAGTTCATAACACGCAAATACATTCCCCACTGGCAATTGCAGCAGGGAGCCCCAGGACCCCTTTACTACTCATCTGGGGAACAACCCCTTCCCAGATCAACACAAAAGCAGCATACAGAAATCACATTTTCCAGCTCTGCTTCTCAGTGACCTTTTCCTGACAAAAGCTTAGAATGAGGTTTCCATCCTCGCTCTGCATCCCCTGTCAGACACTTAAAACATTTTTGTCTGAAATTTTGGATTATTTTGTTCTTTCAGCTCTTGTCATTCTGAGATCCCATTTGCATTTTATATTCTTCTATTCATTACTCCAGCAACACATCATTTACCTCTCCAATGTTCACTGGGATTTTCATAGATGCAAGAAACTGCAGTCATTGTCTCTCCCTACTTCAAATTTGTCTCCTCTTCAAAACGAAGTCTTGGCATATCTGTCTGATGTATGTGAGACCTACAGGGCAAGTTCAACACAACTGAAGCACAGCTTCTGGTCTTCCTTCCCAAGCATTATTTTAGCTCTTTACTCTTAGTCCTTCATATTAACAGATCAATCTCCAAAGCTGGGAGCAGAAACTATAAGACTGCTACACAGATAAGCCAGCTACCTCTCATGTAGCACATGCTACCACACGCTTAATTCATTACATGATTCATCCTTCCTTGTCTTTCCTCTTAATGCTATATCCCACGTGCTAGAAAGAGTCTATCCGCATACTAGAGTTGACTAATTTTATTACATTTCCAACTGTGCCCATTTGTTATTTTTTCTATGCTGTCCTCCCCTTCTCTTTTGGAGGGTACTCCTCATAAGCACTCCCTACATCATTTCATTAGTGAGTTTGACATTCCTCTTTGCAAATGCACGATGGCATCTATCGATTTGTTTTGTATAAAGAAAATGCACTGATAACAGGCCACTGTGTGCTTATACCATACCTAACAGCCAGACCAACAGCAACCCATACTTTTGCATTTCACCACAAGCGTTATGTATTTGCACTATGAATTCTTGGTAGCAATGCCAAACAATTTTTGTATGGAACTTCACATGTAAACTTCTAATGTAAACATCACGATACATTCATTTGTTGGAAAAAGTGATTTCTAATAAAACAACATCACAAAATGAAGATCTGTAATGTGATTGCATAACTTCAATTTTGTGCAAAATAGAACTATCCAAAAGAGAAAAAAAAAAAAAAAAAAAAAAAATTAAGCTATTATTTAGCTATAGTCTTTCATTAGATCTGAATCAGAGTATGGGCCTCACTATTCCTCTAGTATGAGTTCTCTGAATACTCACTGAATCACTGAAATGTTGATTTCTAGCCATGTAATTGGCCCTTTTAGATACGTAAGAAAGAAATATATTAGACATTTATCGGTATAATATTTGAGTTTATTTCCTGCACCTAATAATTGTATGCCATTTTGTCTATAGTATAATGAGATGAGACACCACATAATTAAAATGTTCCATTTTAATGCTTTTTGTTTTATTTTTAAATCCTTCACGTTGCATTGCCCTTCACTTTACTTTTTACACTTACCCAGCAGTGAGCCTTAAGAGCTGGAATTTAAATCTTTTATTTCTGTCTGCTTACTGGTCTTCATAAACACACTAACCTAGCAATGCACAACGCATATCAAATGTAACTTCAGCTTTTGTCCATAATGGCCAAACAGCTGAAACCCTGCTGTAGTCTTTTCATTCTGGCATTTTATTTATTCTTAAGGACATATCAGCTTTACAATCAGTTTAGAAAATGCATCTCTGACCCAGACCCAAAGGAATTTACTAAGCCACCTTTATATGTGGAAAAAATAGGTACTTCAACAAAAAGCATAATTTACAGTTTTCCATCTTTTAGACAATCAAATGCCACATAATTAAGTTGGAAAACAAATCAGACCTGCAACTGCCCTTACTGCCACTCTTGGATCACACATTTTTGAAAAGGAAGTAGCTACAACTCTAATTATAAGAGGGGTTTTATCAGTTTGTGAAATATTATTAACATTTACCACCATGTGGAATCTGCTTTTTCTATCTCCTTCCCACAGTGTTCATCTTTCTTAGGATTTACACTCCAGAGAGACCACACCACATTTAAATTGGTGACTGAGTGTTCCATCCCCCTCCCCAGCACCTCAAAATATTAAATTTCCTTTGCTTTCCTGCCAAGACAAGAAAAATGCAAGAGTCACATCTAGGCACTGTTTTTTGTGCTGAGCGGTAGCTTGCTCCTCAAGTAGTTTTGAATATTATTCAAGAACAGAGTTTGTGAGCAACATTTTATTTACAATTTGTGAAGTTTTGAAGGAAAGGCAAGAGCAATGCGAATACCACAAGTGAAGGGAAGCGGTATGACACGAACAAGTTGAACGAAGTTGAACATACACTTATTACAAATTTATGCAAGGAAACCATGACTTGTAGAAAGAAATGTTAAGACACTTCATATCATTTTGATCACATTTCTAGTTCTGCTGCAGACCAAGTGCGTGATCTTTTGTAAATTCTGTAAACATCAATTTTCAAGAGCTTGGTATGAGGATACACAGTTCCAGTTGAACAGAAAATGATGCTTAAAAATTCTGAATCCCTGCCTATCAGTGTTCTCACTGTGTTAAGTAACTGAAGCATCTTTTATTCTTTCCAAGATCTGACATAGTCCAGTGATGAAAATCTTATGAAAGCTTAAAAGTAAATAAATAGTAAATTGGAAATAAATACACCAAAGCTATGTGATGCTATATTACTCTTAATTTAATCACAGAACTAGTTACCTCAGCAAGCAAAATAAACATTTTCTCAGAACTATTCCAATGGAAAGAAATGAATGAAAATATTAAAATAATCATGCTTCTGTGTCTGTGCTTATATACTACTTGGATACCATAAAAGCATCTTAGAATAATGTTGTTTACCCAATTTCATTCCACTACATTGAGTTCTTCAAAGAATACTCAATATCAATCTGGCTACACTTAGACTGAATTGGTGGCATGGGGTATGGAGGAGCACTAACAGTAACTACATTCAGTGAATTTTGAATTCAGCATCAGAAAAAAACACTTATGCTGCTTAGTGTTTATGTAACATTGTAGTGGGTTTTCATGCCAAGGTTTTGGTAGTGGGGGGCCATAGGGGTTGCTTCTGTGAGAAGAATCCAGGAGCTGCCCCATGTTAGATAAGGGCCTTGCTGCTGGTCAGAGCCGAGCCAATGAAGCAATATTTTTTGTGCCTCTATAAAAGTATATTTAAAGAAAGGAAGAGAAAAAAAAAAAAAAAAAAAAAAAAAAAAAAAGCAACAGCAGCTGGGAGAGAGAGAAGTGAGAAGCTGCCCAGCAGACAACAAGGTCAATGTAGATGGAGGGCAGGAGGTGCTCCAGGCACAGAGCAGAAGTTCTACTGCAGCCTGTGGAGAGGCCCCTGGTAGAGCAGGCTGTCCCCCTGCAGCCCGTGGGTCCCACATGGAGCAGATCTCCACACTGCAGCCTGTGGAGGAGCCCCCGATCAAGCAGGTGAATGTGGCCTGGAGGAGGTTGCAGCAGGAGGAGCAGGCTCCAGGCCAGAGCTGCAGTCCTTGGAGAGATGCCCACACAGGAGCTGGGGGCCTGGGGGGAGCTGCCACCCGTGGGGGACCCGTGCTGGAGCAGTTTGCTCCTGACGGATGGACCCCATGGTATGGAGCCGTGTGGGAGCAGTTCAAAGAGCTGCTACCTGTGGGAAGCCCAGGCTGGATCAGTTCTGGAAAGACAGCATCCTGTGGGAGGGACCCCACATGGAGCAGGGGAAGAGTGACTGAGAAGGAGCTGTGGAGACAAAGTGGCAGGGACTGACCACAGCCCCCATACCCCATTCCCCTGTTCTGCTCAGAGGGAGAAGGTGGGGGAAAGGTTTTTGGTTTCTTTCCTTTGTTTCTCACTTCTCTAGCTTGTTAGTAACAGTCAATAAATTTTACTGTCTCCCTACTCCGAGACAGTTTTGCCCATCATGACAAATGTTGAGCGATCTCCCTGTCCTTATCTCAAACCTTGATCCCTTTGTATTGTATTGTCTCCCCCTTTCCCCTTGAGGATGGGGAGAGAGTGGCTGTGGTGGAGCTCAGCTGCCCACCCAAGTAAAACAACCAAAAATGTTGATTCCAGGACCTAGACGAAGAAAAGAGAGAAAAAGCACTGGCTTTTTAGGAGACAGTTCTCTGACATCAAGGTGAATATTCAGAGCCAATGGGAATAAGTTAGGCCCAAGCAACGAAGAAATGGAAATGAAGGAGTAACAAGAGAGGAAATAAGAAGGAAGATGAGGACTTTGAGGACTTTTTGAGGAATGCTACCTTCAGAAGATGAAGAGAATTAGAATTATTTCTATCACTCACAGAAAAATGGCTAAGTACAGACAAGTGAATTCCTTCCATTAGGGAATGTGCTGGTTAATGAAATCTCAGAAAATCTGTTCAGCTCAAGCTGCAGCAATTGCAAATGACAATTGTAAATAAATATGTCTCACATTGAATTTTTGAGTAAGAGATTTCCTATTTGTTTAGCGGTAGTTAGGGGTACTAGGCTGGCAGCGTTAAGTCTCCCACCAGCCCACGTCAAGACAGCCTGGATGCTGATGTGACCATTTGAAGTGTCAGAAGGCTGGGTGCTGCCCACACTACAATTTAAACCACTGTGAGGTATCTCGTGCTCAGCAGGGTTATGACTGTTCTCCACAGATAGATGCGATTCCTCTGTGTTCGGTTAGATTTGTAAACAAATTCTGCTGACATAATGTAAATTATTTTTTTTATTCCTCTCTATAGTAGAAACAAGGATGCCCTCCTCCCCAACACTCCTTTCAGATCCTTATTATCCCTGTATGCCAGAGATTTGCTGATAAGCAACACATCTACCAAAAGCAAGTATTGGAAAAAGTTAGCCTGAGTTCAATTAATATTCAATTTAGAATTTAATTAAATTGGTAATCTGAAATAGAAAATTGGAACATTTTAAATATTGATTATTGTTTTCTTTACAAAATAGGTTTTGAGACAACGTATTTTGCATTACGAGACTTTTAAAAACCATTTAATTCATGCGTAACAGAACTTATTTGAATTTTACCAAATTAAAAGGAAAATAGATTGTGAAGATAAATAAAAACACTTTCTTAAAAAAGAGTTTACACCATGTCTCAGCTTAGGGATAAGTGCAGAACTGTTTTGGATGATCCTGAAACAATCTTTTTCCTTCAAATATTTTTCAGTTATGCTGTCAGACATTTCTTTCTTGCTCTGCTCTACTACTACTGTATTGTACTGACCTTCTCTTACCAAACTGTAGTAGGGGAGCTACCAAGAGACTGTTTGAGCAAGCTGTTAGAAAAGAGAAGAAAGCAGCAAAAAGCAAATAAACAGTTACTCTCCTGACACCTGTGGTCCTAAAAATGAAATAATGGAACAGACAGAAGTATGTTCTGTCCTGGAACCTCTACTTTATCACTTTGGGCTTTCTGATATTTTTGACAAGGTGTTCATCATCTCTCAATATTGATATAAATATCAATGAGAATTATACATCTAAACAAAGAATTACAGAGATTAAAAAAAAAAAAAAAGTTTTTCTATGACATAAAGATGATGGCCAATCTTATTGTTTTTGAAGGCTGAGATGCTCCTAACATACTAGGTTGTAACTGCAACCAGGGAGTAGAAACTCAGAAAGAAGCTGCTGAAAAATACAGAACAAGTTATCAACAAAGCAAGAAGAATCTGCTAAGTAGGGAAAGTCAAATCAGTCCCAAGAAATTTACACAGGATAGATTACAATCTGTCATGACAGAGAATACAAAATGATCCAAGAAAAACACCTAGACAGAAAATCTGTGAAACCCCAAAGTCAAAGTCCCCACAAGCAGCACATGGCACTACACATGCTGTAACAAACAGTGCCAACAAAAACAATGCTCTTCTGTACCGTGCGTGCAACCCACTCACCTTGTGCTTTACAAACATCAGTCCCACCCCCGACGCTTAGGCATCAGAACCCTAAGCCAGTATGTGTCACCAAACCCCTCTTTTCATTGATCTTCCAAGAAATATCTACCTCCTCCTCTAAATCTGTTCTCTCATCTCTATATATCAGTGTTGTCAACAGTCATACACAAAAACATACCTTAACTACTTTATCAGTCTCAATCATTTTACAAGAAATATGCAGTGCTTAATTTTCTGTTGAATTGTACCTTTTGCAGTCATTTCACCTAACACCAGGTTGGTATAAATCGCTACTTTGATCACTGGGGAATTTTTCACGTTATTTTTAGTTATTCATGTTATTTGTAGTTGTACCACAAAGAAAAATGGCTAATCAGCGAACTATGAAAGTGAATATTATATACTGTGTTAAAGGTTAAAATTGTACAACCAGGATCTATTGTGTATTAGGTCATTATAATGCTCACTTCAGTAAGAACCCCATTTTGTAACAAGAGAGAAGTGTTGCAGGATTGACACCAGTGTATGCTCAAAAGCATTTGCTGGAGCCACAGGGGGAAAAAACAACACAAAACAAAAACAAAAACAACAACACTTCACAGAGCAGGAAGACATTCATAGAACAATTTGAAAAATACTGCACTACGGCTTTGAAATGTGGAAATTCCCACCCAAGTAGCTGCGACCATGTTTTTAGGAAAAAAAAAATGTGCTAGACAGATAACGGACAGAAAGCTGAACTAAAACTGATGCATGAGGGGATATGAGATAGAATGTGAAAAGACCTCCCCCTAAAGCAGGAATACAACATATGGCCAAATGTTTTCTGGACATTAAAAATTCTTTTTTTGTAGCTCTGCAAAAATGTTTTATCTACCTTCACTCCATGAGAAATGAGATCTCAAAATGAAGCATTTATGTCTAAAATTTGTTCTAAAATAATCATTATTTTAAGAAATTCTACCATTTTGTGGCATTTACTGCCATGATAAAATCTTGGAATCTTGGGACCAACCAAAATATCCTTAAACCTCCAATATTCTTTTACTCAACAAATCCATTAAATAGGTCATGCATTTCTGTGAGGCTTGAGAGCTTCTCTTAAGTATCCCTTGCCCTCCACCCAGAAATAGCTTTAATTTGTAAGAATGCTTCACTTAAGCATTCACATAATATGAAGCATTTCTTTCTCCTCTTTATTTCAATTTCCTTACATAAAAAATACATAATTTTCATCATGAATGAATTCAGTTTTTTATGCCGATGACAAATTATTAAAACAATCATTATCTCCTCCAAAAAATATATATATATTGTAAGGTCATAAAGTGAAGAGAGCTAAGATCACGGATTGCAATCCCTCCCCTCAGCCCCCACTGCAACTTTTATCACAGTAGCCTTACATGTAGGCTACTACATGCTAATAGTGTAATAAAGATTTATTACACATCTTCTACTGTGTTGCTTTAGTTTCTGAATATATACGCTAAGGAAAATTAAGTAATAGACATCTTAAATTTATATCAATTAGTTTAGGCATACTAAAAAACTTGAACTCTGGACACAAAAATATACAATAAGTTCATACGAAAATAGTTCATACAATAAGGACATTCTTAAAATCTGCCTTGATTGAAATTCTTCAAAACAAACTGATGTCTTCTGCAATATATCTCTAAGAACTATGAGATACTGTATAGAAGACCGCTGAAAAGGGAGAGAGGGAACCATAAACAAGCCAGAACCCTTAGATGACAGAATAGCAAGTTAATGTAATATTTTCTCTGTTTGCATTCAGTTTTTATACTGTGCCACTCTCTCAGGCATCCTAAGTTTTAGTTTACAGAAAATGCTGTTTCTTCACTTCTACTACTGCTCTGTTTTTCTTTCCCTGGTCCAGACTTTCTTAGTTTAATAAAAGCGGATGAGACTGTCAGGTTCCAGTCTGAGATCTTTTTACTCCTACTATTTTCCTCCCCAAAGTTCATATGAAAATCACAAATATACTAACTAAGTTTGAAAGGTTAAATTCAAAACCAAAATTGAGAAAAGCAGTAAGTTTTCTAGTACGTACTAAAATCTTAAGGAGGAACATGTTGCTGCGTTTCTAGAACTGGAGAAGCAATTCAGGAAATTGCTAAAACTGCAACACTCTTAACAGGTGCCTTGTGTCTATGGTGCAGCTCACTAGGCCACACCACACACAACGTGCTTAGGAGGACTACTACCAAAAGAGGCCCGGTTTTAAACACCAAAGCGTGTCATGTAGGCAGTGTAACAAATGTGACATCACTGTTTCATGCTTGATGCTATTATGGTCATTCAACCTATTCCAGATCACCCCAATGAAGACAGAGAAGTGAACTCGTAGTAGGTGGCTTTGCAGGCAGTAGGCTGCTTTGCAGGCAGTAGGCCTTAGACGCTAGTAACGCACAGTCTGTGACAAAACTCATTAATGATTAGTTAAGCAAAGACATGCTCTGTGAAACAAAGACACACTAAGTAAATAGCTAGCAAGAAGATAACTCTCTGAATACTGAGAGAAGATTCAGAAACATGACATTTGAGTGTCTCCTCAAACTTGATTCAGACTGTGCAAACCCCTTGTATTTAAACGATTCACCCTAGAGTGAACCACACCTCAAAGGGACAAGTGCAAAAGTTATGCTTTAGTGAAGCAAACAAGACCTTACATTTTCTTTGTCTACTATTAGATTTTATTAGCACACAAGAGAGCACTTCCAAAATTCAGAGGGCTTGCACTAATCATTGCGCCCTGAAAGACACAAATGAAGGAAAATAAAAGCTTCCCCTAGAAAGATTTGTGTGCTTGTTGGCTTCTTCCCCCCCCCCCCCCCCCCCAAACTGAAACCTGGTGTAGAGCACAGTCCTACAAGCAGCTGTATTGCTATGTTGATTATAACAATCTGCAGAAGCAGCAAAGAGGCATGTCAGGATACTTTCCATCCCATGTTACAGGGAGGCCTGTACTCTAAGCCACCCAAGGCAGGACTGTAAAACACTCAGGTTTTGTTTGTCTGCTTTTTCTAACGGATCATGCAGAATTCTGAAGGGGAAGGGGTACATTTTTGGTAATGGGGAGTGGCTGTGATCGGAGAAAGCAGCATGTTCATGTGAACATTAACCAACGTGTCTGAACAGAAGGTAATGAGACCCTGACGCTCAATGGAGCTGTGCTGAATACAGCAGTATTTCTTTACTAGAAATGTAAAGTTTGTCAGATTTAGAAATATTATCCACAAATCAGAGCTGAAATTCAGTAGCAGAACAAGTTTGGGACTGCTTCTTTCTAAAGTGGGGAACTCCACAGTCAACTTCCTTCATTAGTTCTATGTAAAACAAACTCAAGAAAATATAAATTACCTTCCCCCTGCCATTTCCTGCGACATTTATTATTACTGTTTTATAGGGGTGTTTTTATTGTATTTTTGTTTGTATTTATTTTCTTCTAATGGTTGAAGCTGGGTCTATGTACCTCATTTATCTTGCTCTACAAAACTTCCTTCTGGTTTGTTTGGATAAACCATAAGGAGACAGCAAATGAGGCTGGGGACTTTGCAATGACTGACAGCTAAAAATTACTTAATAGACAGTTCCTTAAGTGTAGCATTCCTCATTCTGCCTCTTCATTAAACCAGTCAGAACATAGTTAAGCTGCCTTTTTTTTTTTTTTTAGGCTCCTCATTACTATATTTTTGTTCATTTTCTCTGTAATAGCATGTATGTCATAAACAACATTTTTCACCCTACATGTATATTTGTTTTTCCCTAAAGCAAATTAAGTATTACAGTGGAAAGATTCTAGACAGCAGCCTAAAATTTAGCTAGTAAAAATTTAAAAGTTAAGCTTAAATTAAGCTCCAAAATTCACATTTAAGGCACCTACAAAAACATGCGAGTGTCATAATAACGAGCAGTATTAAATCTACTATAATGGCAGCTGCTGACTAAGAAGTTGCAAATGCTACGCCAACTTCTTACCTGTTTAAAAAGGGATGTTAGGCAATTAGTTTTTTTGAAGTCTTTGTCACAGTACTATATCATTAATTACCACCCACTTACGTAGGTATTCTTCATTAAACTACAAAATGGATTAAACATTCTTGCCCAACATCAGTCACCTGTTTTCAGAGGAAGATGAATACAGATCCCACATTATTGTCTTAATGGAGGACACAAACTTGTATAGATGTGTGGTCAACTATCAATATCCATCTTTATTAAACCCATGAGAAGGAGCAAACCAATAGGATTTTAACATTTAATCAGTCTCAATACCACCTACTCCACATGCACCCTCAGAGCAGTGAAATACCTCTCCTAAATGTTTCCCCCATTCTAAGGTGAATTGTTATAAAGAGGGAAACAGCCCTTAACCACCAGTAATCAGATGGCGTAAAATCAGCCTAGGTGAAGGACATGATTCACATCACTGCCCTAAATTTCAAGTTACAGAGTCATAATATCCAAAAGATATTTATTTTCATTAATGAGAATGCTCTGCTAACAGGAAAAGCTGATGGAAACTGAACCCCAGGCTGGGTGACACCCAGAGATCCAGGCATGCACCCAGCCACCAAACAATGGAAACAAAACAATGGAAGATTTGGCTATCCTACAGCAGCAAGACATTTATGATTTATCTACAATACCTCATCTCCTGCGTTACCTAATCACTTCTTATGTATTTCATACCTAGTATACATTTTCTTTCCTCTTTCCACTTCACACTTTTTTTTTCTTTTTCTTTTTCTTTTTTTTTTTTTTT
Organism: Aythya ferina; assembly: GCF_964211825.1. Lineage (NCBI taxonomy): Eukaryota > Metazoa > Chordata > Aves > Anseriformes > Anatidae > Aythya > Aythya ferina. The sequence goes on along the minus strand of NC_140301.1, from coordinate 14,513,912 downwards.
TTAGGTAAGTTTTCTTTATAAATATCAAGAAAATTTTACATTCAAAGCCTGTCTTCACCAGCACCCAACATTTCTCCCAAGATGATGTTAGGTGTGAGTATGTTAATTACCACTCACACACTGGATTGGAGGAATCAGCAGCTTTTCTACTACTTTAATTACTCGTAAATATTTTTACCACCACGTTATCTAGGACATGGATTAGGGTCTCAATGTGCTAAATGCTATGCAGCAGAGAGACATCCCCTGGAATAAAGTGTTTCTTTTAAGCACGCACTGAGACAGCACATGGATACAGGCCAGCAACTGAAAAATAAGCCTTTCAAACAGTATTTTGATATTTTGGTATCTCAGCATATCACTGGTCTGAGACAACAGAATTCACACACACACAGAGCAGAAATCCAAGAAAAGCTACTGAGGAAACTGGCAGTGTATCCATTACCATGTTGCAATGGCCAACATAACACTCACTTTCTTTGTGGTAAACTTCTGAAGAAACATCTCTTGTATTTGTAAATGGGGAATTCAGGTGAGAGATGAATCCAGGCAGCTGTGTAACAGCAAACACCAACATAACAGCATATTTTGTGCAATGCAGAGTTGGCTACACCTGTGTTTCTGTGAGGCACAAACAGCACACTGATGTGCAGAAACAACAAGATGTGCTAGACTTGTAAGTGGGCTGCAATCCTTTTCTCCTACGGTCAAACCCAACTTGCCATGGTGATGCTCTTGTTTATGACAACCTCAAATACCTGCTTGTGCACATCATGATGCTGATGCTTACATACACACCCAAGCACTACTTCAATTTCCAGCATACTCACTGCTCACGCAAGGAGCACTACCACAAATCACCTTCAAAGTAGCGAAACGTTATCTGCAGTATCCAAGTGTTTTTCAGCTATGTAAAGCTTGGGAAAAAACATTAGGTTTGCTTAATCGATTTCACAGATAGAAGCTACCTCATAAACTTAAAACATGTAGTCCAAAGAAATGTATATATTGTTATTATTATTTTTTTTATTAAACCTCTACCAGAAGTTCACTGCTACTTGAGAAAGCTTGTGGTCACAATGCTTAGATGCTCAGAATTAGTTATAGGGTTGAGGGGTATTATTTTCACTTTTTCAAGTGTTCCCACTGCTGAATCAATACATAGAGCACAGATAAACAGAATGGCTGAGGCTGGAAGTCACCCCTGGAGGTACCTGGTACACCTGACAGGCACTCGGCAATTACACCCTGCAAAATTAGCCCTTTTAGACACTAAAATAAGTGAAGGAGATGCCAGTGCTTCACTCAGCCCCTTTGTTCATCACTCATGTTTCAAGACATGATCCCAGCATGACACCTAGTGGCAGCAGCACATTTAACCCCATCAGTGCCTCTACAGCAGTGCTGTTTCCAATAGTCACACTTTTTATTATTATTATTTTTCGTTTTTTTAAGTTTATTCTAGCTTACTTGCAGTTTCTTGGATACACTAAGAAATAAAAGTCTGAGTACTCTCAAAAGTAGTGAACAGCTTTGTTTTCTTCACTTTTAGCCAGAATTAACTGAGACATATCAACAGCCTTTCTAAAATGCTAAATTCTGGATGAGTCTAATATCCACCAAGTCATCTGTTCATATTTTTTGTCATTCGTTTCTAACCAACGTCTAAGGGATAGGAATTTCCCACTAAATGACCTTAAAAAGTCTATCAATCCCTCTAATTTTAATACTATGTACTCCCTTTCTAAATATTGCTTTGCCTCTGTAACTTGAAATGAGACCTAAAAAAAATTTGTAGGCAACTAATTACCACTGTCTTTCTAAGTTGGGAAACCTCTGCTCTTTCCAGCCTTGGGCTTAAGTGTCTGCACTACTGGGACGGCCAACCAGGTACAGCTTTCCTCCAAGCCCCCCGTCTTTTCCTTCCACCAACACTTATCAAAAATCAGTAGGTCAAGGTAAAATACCAATATGATTTAGAGATCCAAGTTTCTATTTAGATGATAGGGATGAGGGTCTGTGATTTAATTACTCATCCCACTTGGAAGGTTAAAGGTGCTGACGTAGCTAGGATTTCAGCAGCTACTTGCGGAAAATTACAAAAGCACCATAAGAAGTTAAACAGTGTAAAGTAACAAAATTGGACAATTTAAAAAGGAACGCTATCTTTAGTTTTGAGCTCTCAAATAGCAAAGTACATTGGGATGGAATTTCCATCTGAATATGGGTTGTGAATTTATAAGTTAATTCAGTATTCCTAAAGCATAAACCTCTATCCTGTCTCTGCAAAGAAGGGCAATGCCTCTTTAGTGTTACACAAGAAAACAAGTCCATTATTATTTGTATCAGTACCTAAACTACAGTTTGGATGCTTGGTTGACAGAAGCAGGAAATATCTGACAGTTCTCACCAGAACACAGGTTTTGGGGGGTGTTTTTTGTTTGTTTGCCTTTATTATTATTATTATTTGCTTGCTTAAAATAAGAAATACCAGCAAGCAAATCCAGCAACCAATAATAAGCCAGAATAAATTTTCAGGTGATAGTCTGATAGATATTTCAATGAACTAACTGATTGAACAGCCTCAGGGAACCTCAGACTATCAAGACTCGATCACAACGTATTCAGACAGAAAAGACAACAAATTTAACATCTTGTATTTAACCACCCCTTACAAAAGCATTATTGTATAGCCATATTTACAGCCCCTAGGCTGACAGCTTTCTTTTCATTTGGAACTAGAATGTTGTTGTTGTTGTTTTCCCCACTTCTGATTGCAACTAGATTGAAATTGCAAAGAAAATGACAGCAAATTTGACAGTTTCAATTCTGAGCAAAGGTTTTAGGAGTTCCTATTTTTATTGTAATTTATTACATAAAGAAGGATATAATCTATTAGTCTCTTCCTAGGGAATCAAAGCTTAAACTTCTTAAACAGATATTATTAGTGTAAATATATATTGCTATTGCCAAAAGAAGCCAGGCTGTTTTTTTTTGGATTCTGGAAGAAAAAAATAAGTGATGCCATATACATGTGTATATATATATATATATATATTTTTTTTTTTTTTTTCTCCAAATTCTTCATCATTTCATGAAAACACTGAAGAGCTTGTGACCACAGTTAGTCAACACTTTAGTCACTCGTCATATAAGCTAAACACCAATGTCAATAACAAGGTTCTGAACAAAAAAATAAATGACTTAGCACCTACAGTAAGTTAACTCTGAGTTGAAAAACATCCAAGGAAAAGATTCAGGTTTTGTTTTAAAACATAAATCACACATGCAGCCTACAAGAGAACAAATTATACATATATAAGCTATATTTTATATACAGACATTATAGGTATTATCTCTAACACATAGATGTTAGATAATTGATAAAGGCCTGATTACAATATATATATATATGTATGTATATATATAGGAATGTATGTATATATATATATGTATATATATACATATCATATATATACGTGTATACACACACAGTCTCAAGATTGTCACCTTTTAAACATTAACAATATTGTCTTTTACAGCTTTATCTGCTTTGTTTCCCAACTGGTATGGTGGCATTCATTTTTAATCCTCTCAGAGAAAAATAATTTACAGAATTAACACAGCAGTGTTATCTCTGTGATCAGTAAATTTGGTACCTCCATTAATTATAAGAATGAAAGAAGCTTCTTACACAAAAATTGTGAGTCATTTTCCTTTGACATGCAGCAACACTGCTCCTATCAGCTGTATGAACCAGCAAAAGGCTATTACAAACAGGTCTTATGCCTCCTTTTTAAAAAAAAAATAATAATAATAATACTATAACAGCAACAAAAAACACAGTGGCACTAAAGCAAGGCTCATTAATTTCATTAATTTCCAGGTCAGAAGAGGATCTCATGTCACTATCTCTACAGCAGGCCAGGACTTTATACATAAACATATATATATAAACAACCACCAAATAAAAAACAACAACCAATTTCAAACTACTTATTCTCAAATTTAGGGAAATATATTCTTAGATTGCAGTTATGTCCTTAAGGCTTAAGGTTCCTTATTAGTATATGCAAATACACTAATGGAAAGGAAAAAAAACAAACTAGAAATATTCTTGAAATAAACAGCATTTTGCTATTTTCCTCTTCATTAGTACCAAGCCTCCAGACACTAAGTCCATAAAATAAAAAATAACAAGTAAACTGCTTTTTGGTTTTAAGGGTGCTTTTTTTGTTTTGTTAGAACACTAGTATTTCAAGGCCCTTAAAAATTATCTGCTTGACTACACAGTTGTGTGCATCAGGCTTATTTACCCTAATCTACAACTCTCCCGTGTGGGAGTAGTAGGCTTAGAGAAACCCTGCACTGCCTCAGACTGGCTGTGTTCTGGAGTTAAGGTGGCTTCATTGCCCAAGGACTGACAGATGGATTCCCCTCTCAAAGGGCCTCCTCCAGGGACAAACACCCTTCTACAATCTTCAAGAGACGCTCAAGAAAAACAGGAACATGATCAGTCAATTTATTATTAGTCTAGTGCTTGCACACAACCAGGAAACATTTGATATTGCAAGGCTTTTCAGTCTTACAAAGAACAACATAAAACACCTCAATAGCTGAAAGATGGAGTAATTAATACTCAGACCTTAAAAAAATAAAAGGAATGGTGCAAATTCACAGTAGTAAGTGAAGCTGTATGTTGAGATAGATTACCAGGCCAATAATAAATCATTTACAGCTTCACACATTTAAAGCAAGGTTGGCTGTCTCTAAGGAAGATGCTACAAATGTTAGGCATACCAGATATGATCACTAAGAAATTCTATAAACTGGAGAGAGTATGGATATTAAATAGGTTTCTTAATCATCAAAGAAATGAAATACTAACAGACTTCCAGCTGCAGTATTGAGATCATTTTATGTTTGATAAGTATATTAAAAGAATTTTCAAGCAAGCTTCTTCTTATAAAAGTGAAAACTGACTTGTGACGCTAAAGGTTCCCATCCTGTTATATACCAATGAATTAAAATTTATTCTTGCCTTTTCTTGAGAAACACAAAACAGTAATTATCAGAAAGCAACAATTTTGCTGCTATTTTATGGATATTGAAAATATTCATAGAGGTTCAAACAACTATTGAAATCCCCAGAGTGAAACATTCTGAACATGCAGGATCTACTTTGAAAGAATATGGATACCTAGAAAGAGTTTAGCAGAAAGGCAGGTAAGAGGGAAACAAACTAGGAGTACAAAAAAAGCAGTGGAAGTCTCTTGCTTCAGGCCTCATATTAAGAATGTGAGAACAGCATAAGTACCTTGTATCCTAACCCTGAACAGTGGCCAAAGACTAATGTTTAAAGGTAAACAAATGAAAAAGAGACCAAAAAATTCTTCCCCTGAACGCTTTTCCTACAGCAGAGAAAAGGGAAGTCAGGAGTGAAATGCAAACCTCATTTTTGATCCAAAGACTTAAAAAACAAGATCTGCACAGTGCACAATATACATATATATAAACATATTTTGTTAAAGAACAAGTATGTATCTGCAGAAAGTAACATACAGTACATTTAAATCCTGATAAAACAGAACTGCTGACATGGGATAACTTGTGAAACAATAATCCCCAAGAAATTGGCCATTACCACCACTTAGGACTATTTTTAGTTAATTATTTTATCTGGTCGACCCCCTAATAAACTTGCTCAATAATTTCCTTAATTGGCTATTTTTAATTTATAATTTTAGCAAACTACTGAGCTGGCTAAGAAATATCTATTCAGATAAATTTCTTTTACTTGAAATTACTGCCAAGTGATTCTACCATCTGGACATTTACCTCCCTGTATCAAGTGAGTCACCACCACCAAAATACTTAATTAGTGTCACATGAGAAGTTGCTTGAAGAGAAAAAATAAGAAAACTAGAGTTAATTTTTCACAAGTCCCTAAGCAAAATATGAGGTTTAATTGCCATTTTCAGAAGTCCCTGTTCCTCTCATTTACTTTAACTGAAACATAAACACAGGCACTTACCTGAAGTATTAGAGCTTAAAGAACTGCCACCTTCAAGCTGTGCCACAGTAACTGGCAAAACTCACGTTCTTAAAACAGACTGGCAGACTTCTCTCCAGTCTATCTGGATTCATAACAGACTTTCTGAAGACACCGTCAGTCTCCCACATGCGCCAGCCATGGGCCAGAACTGACCTGCTTCACAGACTCAGCCAGTTAAACACAACAAAGCAGTTGGACTGCTTCGGGTACCTGCATCCCGAATATATTCCTTGGTTACTTAAACTAAGATGAGTGACTAAGTTCGGTGGATAAGGAGCCCTCCTGAATGATGTTCTGTTGACTGCAATTTTAGGGTGCAGCATCTGCCAGACTCTCAGAAGGGAGAGCATGGGTTTGTAACATCACCTGCTCCAGCATAAAGCAGCGCATTTTTCCTCCTTCACTGCAAAATCTAAGATAGGGTTCAGAAAGACATTTTCTCAAGGGAGAGATCTTTAATTCCCTAGTTTGAGAGGGTTTGTGCATTTTGAAAAATGGCAATTATTATATTTGTCCCCATGACAAAATAGGTAGGCATGCCACTCATCTGAATAGAAAAAGCAGCTCCTCTACATGCTCCTGGCTGGAATCTAGCTCAGCTCAGTAACAGTAATCAGGAAGGGATGCCTCCCTCCTTTTTTTTTCCACCTACACCTTGGCAGGGAGGGGAAGGAGGTGCTGTTGATGAGGTGTGGGTTTTTTTGTTTGTTGTTTGTTTTCCCCCAAGGAAGCTTCTTGTTGCAATCAAACTTCATTGTAATGACTGTTGCTACATTAGAGCTTCAGTTGACAGAAATTGCTGATTTCATTTAAGAGTAGCTTTTCCAGACCGTGGAGGAGGACACTGTCAGAGCAGTGACAAAGGAAGATTGAGTTGTTACAGACACAGCAGTACTTGCTTCAAGATAAAGGGGTCATCACCGAAACCTACTGAGGTGACTTTGTACAAGTATGCATTACCACCCAGTGAAAGCTGATGTGGAACATTTGGAAGTGACATTGCATAAGTCATCAGTTCCAGTTCTACACTACCTAGAATACACAAAACTTACCAGTAACAACCAAACTTTGCAAATACTGTTAAAGGCAAAAACTGGTATTTTGTGTTTATAGACAGTAACAGTGAAACTACTATACAATTTTTCTTTTCGAGCATTTTCATCGCTCAGGTAAGGCACTGAAACAACACTGAAGACAAAAGCTTAATATAAGTAATTATTAATTACAATACATAAAACTTTTGAAAGGCAGCCTTCTGATCCATGTAATAAAGTAGTCATTAATAGATAGGAATGTAATAATTATCTTAATTTATTATCACCTTTAATGAAATTATTCTGGCTTAAGATAAAAGATAAATTAAAACGTCCTAGAGGTGAATTGCCTCCATTATGGTCAACTGCTCAGAACAAGAGGTTTAGTAAGTTTCTATAGTATATATTGTGAAGACATATCAGTATAAAACTATTTCCAAAAACTCAGATCTGACAATGACAAAACATTAGAATTAGGGTGGAAATGAGTGAGACACTTTGGCTAGTTGCGAAGTTTAATCTGAAATTTCAAGATACATTAACCTCTGTTTTCAGTATCTATTTATCATTTAAACCTAGAACTTGGATATCCTGGGATATCCAGGAGAGATTAAAAGGAGATTAAAAACTCCTAGTTCATGGAGAAGAACACTGAAGCCTCTGGGGTAGCAGATCCTTAGCTATGCTGGATTTCGCAGCGCAGGGCTGCCAGACACCTCAGCCAGGGGGCCCCCAGGACCAGGCCTGCCCGGGGCCAGCAGCAGAGGCAGGAGCCAGAATCCCTGCTCATGGCCTAGTGCTGAGGTCTGAGAGGGGACTTGTGGGACAGTCTGGTCCCAGATCAGAAAAGCTTTCTTAACAAGGAATGAGGTAAAAATGCATCAGATTACAGTGGATCTCCTCTGTGATTTTATCACAGCTTATTGATAACCCACTGATGATCTGGAAGCTTAAAAGCCTTGAATGGCCATTTCCAGGTTAAACAGGCTCCTGGCTCTATGGCAGAATGGATAATTCCTGTGTTGGGGTTGAGTACTCCCCCCCCCCAACCCAGAAATACCAAAATCTGGCATGCTCTGGAGTCCGCGTCAGTCCTCCTGCACCTCCTGACCCTGTAATTTGCTGGGTGGGCAGCAAACTCAGACAACTCTCCTGTTTTTAATCACAATTTCATCAAAATCCTTGTATTTCTATACAGTATGAATACAGAATCCACAGCTTTTTTTTTTTTTTTTTTTTTTCTCCTTACTAAAAACCTTCACAACAGAAAATTCTTACACAATTCAATAGCCAACCCTAACAGAAACAGGCATTCAGAAAACATCACCCCACATCCTGTACAGAAGCTAATAAGGAAAAAGCTGAAGAAATTTTAAGAAACAGAAAAGGTCCAAGATACAAGAAGGTGTTTTAGAGTTTGGAAAACACAAAAGGATTCTACTTTGAGAATACTGAATTATCTTTGCCCTTGCGCTTTTTTAAAGGAAATACAAGAGAAGAGACTAAATATCAAAGATACTGTGCCACCTGGGAATGTCAGCCAGGACTGTCCTTCATGTTTAAATTTTAACCTTCCTGCATCATGCCCCATTGACTGCCCACACTTTCTGTGCTTAAAATCAGTCTGAAGAAAGAATTTAACATCAGTATCTACAACAATAAGATCCAGATTAAAATTCAGGTAACAATTTAATCCAAACAGATTTTTCTTTACACAGCTGTTCAATATTATATAATTAAATTTGTCCTCTTTCCTTGTTTTATTTTGTGACAAGTATCTGCAAGTCAGGGTTCCAGGCAGAAATGTGTGGGTTTTCATGCAGGATTCATCACTATAGTAACCAAGCACAAATCATCAAGTGTGAGAGTTTTTCCTGTTTCCTTTTTTTTTTTTTTTCCCCCCCTCCCCTTTAAACTGACAGTGAAGTGGGGCACAGAGATGATGGTTGAGATTCTCAGAAGCTTCCACGGAATCCCAGTGATATTTGGGTGTATAACCCTTCCAGAATCCATCAAAAAGCCCCACATAAATAGAATCACATTGAATGTCTCTGCAATACTTCAAACACATGACTATGATAAGAATAAGCGCTGTTCCTAAAATTTCACCAACAGGAAGCATGGGGGGGGGGGGGGGAAAGGTTGTACTCACAGGTTTTCTAGCTTCATGTTTCAGATTAAAACTTGGATGATTTTGAGATAAGTCACAAAATATATCAAGGACCATCAGTCACTGGTTAAACAGATTACACAAAGCCTGAGCCCAAAAATTTGAATAAAAGCCAGGGATAAATATTGCCTGTCCTTTGTAATCATTTTGAGAAAACATTTTAAGCAAAAGGGCAGATTTTATTTTATTTTTTTTCCTGACGAGAAATATTTCTGAATGTGATGGTCCTCAAAACACATGCATAACTAAGCCACTGAAATCAGGATCCAAGAAAAGGTATTAACTGAAAGACCATATGCATATATATATATATATATATATATACACACACTTATATGGATGTATATACATTTGTAAAAGATCAATGAGAGCCTCAGGCTGCTCTGTGATGAGCTGAAAGCCATTGCTTAGTTTGTCTTATAATAATGACAAAACACTTATTTAGTGTTTCTATTTATTCCTCAATCTGCAGTGTTATTTGGATCCTATTGTTCTTCAAACAACTATGAACACAGAAATCCAATAAAATTATTGTGGAATCTACAATATAATAAACAGCTCTCTGTTCATTTAATTGCAAATCTTCCTAAGAACATGCATGGCACTGAGGTGATGGAGCAGGTATCAGAAGGTTGCTGCAATCGGGCAGAGACTTCTCACTGTAGTTTGCAGCTCTGACAGTGCAGTTTGACATAACATGGTCCGAGAACTGAATGACCAAAATAACGCAAACAGGTTCTCTGAGTCTGATTCATTCAAATCAATTTTAAAATGGAAAACAGTGTAGATGAAATGAGTGTGTGGTAATCACAACTCAGTCAACATTTGTCAGCTAATACGATACAAACACTGGCGCAGAGAAACGGAGTTTTAACAATCATAACAGTAAGTTTCATCTTGAACCAAAATGAAATTTAATGTGCTCATACAGTCATTAAACACAAAGGTTTCAAATGCAAACATCAGAGAAATTGGTTTATCTCATTATTCAGTTTCCACCCTTTACTCAGTGTGTTTACTCCTGTGAGTTTATCAGCATGGAAAAAATGTAATAGTGTAGGAAAACATACATTTATTTGAGGAGGCAAGATGATGACTGGGTCAGTAGAAACGATCAGAAATGAAGGCGGAGCTGTTCAGTTCGTGTTACCTAGTCCAGTCCTTCACCAAGCAACAAAATATTTTAAGAATCTCATGACCATTGGCTCATCTATAATGATATTACTTTGCCAGATCTGCTTGCTTCAAGCAAACAGCTACCCATATACTGAAAAAATCATTTTAAGTGACACCAGACTTACAGGACTGAAATCTCACCTGAGATGACAAGACACAGTAACAATAGGACATACGCAGATCTAATGAAGATGCACTATAGCAGCAAAGCTACAGTGCTGCTTGTTCACGGCCTACAGATTTGCGTTTAATGAGTTGCTATAGAAATGTAGAAATGGTGTCAGTCTCCTGCACTCAACTCAAGTACTTTTCTCCTCTCTCAGTTCTCATGAATTTTTATAAATGGTATAAAATATTTCCTAATACGAAAGCCAGCAAAAAAAAAACCTGTTATACCAAAATGCTATTTAGTTTCTGTTTCATCTTGTGCACTATGAAGTAAATGAGGAAAACAAGGCAAAATACACTGTTATTGATTAAAGAAACCCGAGGATGGAGAGAGCACTCAATCTAGTCTGACTTCCTGTCTGTCACCGATCTGCTTTATACTATGTTCATTACTTTGCATCTGATGACGATTTAACTTGTATTTGACTAACGAATATTTTCTTGAAGGGATAATAAATAACATCAAAAGATGAGGAAATACACCTTCCATGACAGTTTATTCCAGCAGTTCATCATGTTAAGAAGTACCCATTTCTGATTTAAATTTGGCCAGCCCCAGCTTTCTAGGATAATTATCTCCTTTTATCTCCTTATAAAAGGAGGAAGCAGTTGCTCATTTTCCCAATGAGATGAGAAAGCCCTACAGTATTTTGTAACAAGGCATTTATTACAAGCAAGTAGTTTAGTGTTAGTTCCTCTCCTCCTAACAAAAATTTCCAACAATGATCATACTGACGCTACTACCCAGAAAGTAAGAGACAATTAAAAAATTAAATGATGAAAAGAATGAAGCAAAATGATCAAAAGACTGCAAACACATTTAAAAATTATTATTAATAATAATAATTAAATAAATTTATTTAGAAACAGGAAAAGCTTACTTCTCTGGTTGGCCAAGATGAAAGATTAGTAACAACAACAACAAATAAAGGGCTCTTCCTTCCAGGAGGCCAATAGAGGAAAAAATAATCTATATAGATTACATGAGATTAGTGACACCTTAAAAACTGTCCTTTAGGAGAGTATTTGGTAAGGAAAAAGTTAGCAGTGCCTGGGTAGGAAGTTTCAGCTGATATGAGGACATGAAGACAAAATAACCCCTTCCTAGGAAGAAACCCATATACATGTACTTGCTGAAATGGTTTGGGAAGAACTGCTGAAAAAATAAAGAATTAAGAGCCTGCAGCCTCTTCCCCAAAGGCAGCAATTGACTAAGATGGCATTGGCTAATTAAAATGGATTCTCTTTTTTATACATAGAGGAGATACAGGAAGAGTAGATTGGGGTATAAGACTAATGGGGCAGAACAGCAATAGCTATGAAACAACTGTAAGGCTGAATTATCACCCCAAGGATCAACCCATAAGTATGCAGAGTTGTGTCACACTTAAAAAAAAAAAGTCCTCTGTGTTCAGCCATAGGATTTTACTATCTCCAGCATTTTTGGAATTAAAAGCAAACAAAAGGCTTATTTTCTCTAGTAGCATCTTGGGAAAACAAACTTTACTCAGCATCAGGATATATAATAAGAAGAAATTCATGAAAACACTGACTCCATTAACAGCTAAACTGTCCCTGTAAATAAGCCAATTGCACTAGAGAATTTCTCTCTAAAACATGGAAAATGTCAGGATAACATCTTCTCCCTCCCCAGTGAAGAGAAGAGCTACCTAATGAGGATAGACCTAATTCACATCCACCGTGGCAGCTGTCTTACAAACAGATTCACTGACTCTCAATAACGTTTTTCAAACTAGTTTCCGTAGCAACTGCCACCTCATACTCCTGTCCCCAAAGCACAGAACATCTAATAAAATAATAATAATAGCAACAATAACAACAATACTATCTCCTTCCACAATGTTTATCAGAGGAGTAGGCTAGATTTCTGCTGGGAAGCAAGGTTGATTCTTACAGTGGGAGATCAATCTATTGCAAACACATTATAATGTATTTTTTATTATTTATTTTGTTTTGTGGGATGGAAAACACAAGCATGCAGCCCTCTAGAAAATTAAATCAGAGCGAACTGTCTTTTCAATTCAAACCATTTGCAGCCACGGTAGTAATGAATTTCAGGAAGGAAAGCAGAGAAACATATAAAAGAGAAAAAGGAAACACAGCAAGAACAATCAAATAAGCAATAAGTTTCACTTGTTGGTCAGGCTGTACCCATTAGGAATTGATTTAGGCAGTCCTCCTGACAGGTGTTGAAAGAACTGGGAAAACCTGTTAACTTTTCAAGTAAATGATGCCCACTATCAAGATCAGTGACATCTATTCTTTCTTTGGCAGCAGTGATAAAGGAGTGCAGTATTTCCTGGCTCTTCGAAAATTTCAGGAGAGCTGTAAAAACAGATTCTTCTACAACTGCTTCAACAGAGCATATGATGTTAACCAAGTAGTACATTTGCTATAAAGCCTCGCAGAAACACCACTGTACAATACCATAATGGTACCACTGCTATCACCTCTTTCTATTCCCTCATGGATTATGCATGGCCCTTATAGCCTTCATTATGATTGTAAAACTGCTGAAAGCCTATGCAAGTCTTCTCTCACAGTAGACAGATTAAAAACACATTCACAGATGTCTTAAAATGAACTTAAAGGGGAGATATTCTTGAGTTATTCCAAATAGATTGTGATATTGAATTACTCAGTTTATTTGCTCAGCTAATTCAGAAATTACTATTTAATATTTGAATATTGATTATTGATGTAAAATAAATATTCTCAGGTACAGCTTCAAGCTGGTGTGCACAACTACAGGACTACTAATGAGAACAGGCTACTTTTATAGAGAAGTTTGAATTTACATAATTCAGGAAACAACCTCCCTCCCCTTCCACTCACTTTTTAAAACAACCTAGCATAATACTTTGTATTCCAGTATTTGATGACAAATGTAGTTCACCTTGAAGCTGCAGGCTCAGAAACATTTAAGGTCAAAGACCCTAACTTGCTACAAATAAAATCCAAAAAAGTTACTAGGATTCTTGAATGTGTAAGGCACGACCATTAAGTGGGGAAGTAATCTTTGTAATACTTCCTGTTGGTGTTTTAACTAGTGCTGCAGGCATTCAATCCTCCAGAAAATAAATAAATAAAAAAATAAATTAATTAAAATTCACCAAGTAGACCAATAACCAAAAATTTAGTGGGGACTGAACAAGTCTTACATGTATAATGCAATGCTAGAGACCATTTGAAACCACTTTTCAAGTTATTTTTGTATCAAATCTTTGTATACGGATGTATGCATGAAAAACATGCATTCATAAGGAAGTTTTCTGTTTTTACTAGCAAAACATAACTTTGAAAAATTAAGTCTTAAAACAATTTCCTCAAACTAAGGGAATTAACACTGAAATCATCAAAGCAGTGAAGGGACAGACTTCACCATTTACTTTCCCTGGAACTTAGGGACATAATCACCCTGTGAATCTGGGAACATCTTGCTGAGTTTGAGATATAAAAATGCCTGGACAGAGTGTGACAGATTAGTGAATCTATTCATTTTCTTAACTGCCTTGATAATTCTTTGCATCATCCTGGTTACGCTCACAATGCTAGCTTTGCATCCAGGTAAGCATCACTAATATTTCCACAGTTGGAGGCTTGTGTGTATATCCATGTGGGATACAGCTTTGATCATGCAGAGGAGCTGTTAAGTCACATACTTAAAAAATAAGTTAATCATCAGATTTGGTAAGAATACACCATCAGGAAAAGAGACTTTTTTCTTTATCTCAATTTGGAACATGATCATCAGTTAACTAACATACTGCAATTGCAAAGCCTTGCATAACAGTGATACCAAGCTCTCACCTGGTCTCTGCTCATCTCATGCAATAGATTTTGTTTCACTATAGTACGATAGCCCTCAGGAAAATAAAGCTATTGACTTCTCCATATGACCATCTGCACAGAATTTAATAGCCTATAACATAAAGTAAGATGAAATGGCCAACTAATCCCTTCCTGATTTAAACTACATAACTTCTGTGAAACACCACACTGTTAAAATAATACAGTGCATGGGATGGAAGCCCTAAACTGCTAGCTTCCCACACAGTTCTGAACACACAGCTCAGACAAGAGTAAAGATAAAATATAGCGTTGCAAATTATTGAGGAAAATTTAGCTTCTTAATCACACATGGAAAAGACTTCTAGAAAATTGAAAGCTGCAGTGAAGGGTGCAGGGGAGACGGGTGGAACCCAAGGGACAAGCTCAGGACAGCACCCCTTTATGTGACCCCTGCACACAGTTATTTAGTTTAAAGACTGTCTGTTAAAATATTCAGAGGTCAAATTTGCATATGCAGCCCAAGAAGCAATAATAAACAAGCTCCAAAGTAATCCTGCTCCTTAAGAAAGCGTGAGCATGTCTGAAGCAGCACGCTTTGGCTGACAGGCAGCATCAGCATGATGCTCCCTTTTAGCACACAGCTGCATTTTGTTTCTGGGGAATTCACTATCAGGTTCCAACACTCAGTGCCACCCCAGGAGGCTAAAACCTAGGTGACATATGCAGCACAGCCACTTTTGCAGAGCAGTATATACTGTGATGAGGTTCCGCATATCTTATTCCTTCCCCATTGTTAACAGTATGCACACGTTTACAGACTCCCAACATACATGGGTTGCACTTGAACATATGCTTTTGGTGGTAACGAGGCTTCCCATGATGTTGCAGACTCAGTCTCACTGCGATTGTGTTCCTAATGTTAAGCTTATGCAAGCTTGACACTGGCATCCACACAGTCTGCTACTGCTTTTTTTTTTTTTTTTCTCCCCAGTCTTCCTCCCTCCAATTACAGTGAGGGAATGAAAAGAACAAGGGAAAGAAATGACAAGGCACAGGTTGGTTAAGTGGTGACTTGCCAAACCTTATCCAGTCACTGTACAGGAGCACCAGCAGTGTCTGGATACTTGTCTGTTTTGCCTCTACCACTGCTTTGTTACAAAACTTCAGGTAAGTCATTTACATCCCAGTACTTTTGTTGTATAATCTGCACAACTTAATGCTTATATTAACATTAATATTAAATGCTAATATTGAACAGCACATTTTCTTAAGAAAAACGCTTTTTTTTTTTTTTTTTTTTTTTTTACTGTTCTTAATAAGAGGACACTAAAAATCTAACAGGCAGCAATGTCACTTGGTTGCATTTTAACACTAAAACAGTAAATGGTTCCAAGATCACTGTTACTACTTCTTGAATAGATGACTTATCTTCACTGTCCCATCGCTAAGGCAGAAGTATATTGCTTTTTGTTTCTTGTTTGTTTTGTTTTTAAGGGAAGATAGAAAAAGATTTTCTTATGCAGATGATGTGGCAACCTGCATTTTACTTCAAAACCACTGCAGAAGGAAACCCAAACAAGAGGGGAGCCTGGCAGCAACTCTGTGCACCGTTTCAGCAGCAGCAGACGCACGGCTGCTCCGCACGGCTCTGGACCAGAGCGGCAGACGTGATGCTAACCCAACCAAACCACACACACACCCCAGCTAGCCGCGGCGCTCAGCCTGGCACGCTGCCTAACCATGTGCCAAGGCTGACTCCTGGCAGGAGACAAAGTGCTCTCGCTCTGGCTCAGCAGGCTGCAAGGGCATCACTGCCACAGAGCTAGCCAGGGGAGGAGGAGGAGGAAGAGGAGGAGGAAGAAGAGCAGAATTCCAGCTGCACTTGCTCACATAAGAGCTCCCTGTTCAGCAGCCTTGGAAACAGCCATGGCACCAAGTTCAGAGGAAGCCTGCACGGTGCCAAGTTGGCACCTGCTGGGGCCAAGAGGAAGCTGCTGGGGAAAAAAATACAGAAAGAAAAAAGTGGTGCAAAGAATCACTAGACAGAAGGAAGTTAAGTATCTAAAATAAGTCTGGAAAATGGTGACTAAGAACTGCTTTTGCCCTAAGACTGGTGTGGCTGGACATCCTAGGCTAAAATAACTGAGAAAATGCAGCTGCAGTTATTGGTCTTGCTGAAGGATACCAAGTAGGCAGAGCGCAGTTTGGTGTATGGCTACGCAAGGCAGATGGGAGGTTAATCTAATCACGGGAAGCAGTGCCAGAGATGCAGAACATGGTGTTCACCATCACATAAAGGAGACATTTCATTGGCAGCATTATCTTCAGGATAGGTATAAAACAGAAATAAAAGTCTTCCTATTTATTTGAAAGTTCAGCATTTAAGAGGTCTTCTCTAGCGCCCTAGACCAATTCAAGTACTATAATTAGGTGTCTTCTGCTCCTGCAGTCTGAGGCAGCTCATATTATAAGAACTTTATCACAAGCTGGATTTTTATTTTTTATTACACATGGTGGTAGCCAAAAGCAGGCTTGATATTTATAATCACAAAAATTAAACATGTATGAGCAATATAGCACTCATGTACCTGTGTACTCACAGAAATCTGTTTGACAACTGCAGTGTTTTAGCCAGCATGACTATTTGGAGATTTTGCTAATTTCAGCTGCAGGTTTTCTTAGCACTAATCCCAACCTTGAAACAGAAGAAAAACTTCAGGCCTTTGACTGGCAGAACCACAAAAGCCTGTTTTTAAAATAAACCCCAGTGGTCACTTCATTCTGTTCTGCAAGATGTTTTCTCAATTATTTCACTGGAGTTTACTAAATATTTTCCTTCCTTAGAGACTTACACATGCTTACTGCTACTATGAACAAAACTGCTAATATATATTAATATAAAAAATAAATTTGGCAATAGATTTTTCTTTTTCTCTGAGGAATTAATGATGTGAATCCTGATATTATGCATTTTGAGATGAGATAAAAAGAGATAATGTCTCTGCAAAGGAGATGGTTCTGGTGACTGTAAGCTTACTAATGCTCTTGAAAGAGTGGCACCTGCTACTGAAGATAAAGAACAACTGAATTTAGCTGGAGGTGGTGGAGGTGACAATGTCTAGCATGCCTGTTAGTTAGCAAAGCGAACCTAGCTAGAAGAACACTTTATGTGTTCCACTATATTCCACTTAAAATGTTTACCCTGAATATAAAGAAGAGTCCTTCATAATACTCCGTTATTTCTAATGACCTAACTGGGGGCAGGGTGATGAGAGACTGAGAGACAGATGTGTTGAGCTGCTGTTTTTGTTGTTGTTGTTGAAGAAAAAAAACTTTGATGGGAAAAAAAAGTATTTAGCCTGAAACAAAATATTGATTAGGGGTTGCATAAGTAGCCTTTATTATCATAATTATTTGCAATTAAACAATCTTACATTTTCCCCAACATTAAAAGCAGTTATATTCCAGACTTACACTGGAAGGTATAGTCTGTCCTAGCTGGAGTGCGAACTCTGCATCATTACAATGGTTACAAACTGCTAAGTTTATAGTCTGCAGACATCTTTGGACAGTACATGTGATAAGCAGCAACTAAAAGGAGAAAGATTTAGGTGAGGTTTGCATTATATAAGCTCAGGCTGTGATATTAGTTATAATTTTAGAAATAGCAATATTTCTATGTTTAGGATTTATGTGCAAAAGATGGCAATATAACCTCAGACTAATTTGAAAAAAAATCAGAAATACATGGGGAAAAAATATAAAATATGCAGTTGTCTCTGGTTTGAAAATAACAGCTGCTAAGCAATTGGAAGACATAACATAGAAGTTAAGGGAAATAAAAAATTGTAACATTAAATTTAAGAAGATAATTCAAAATTTTATGACAATATATTCAGTAAATACTATTAAGTAAATACCAGTTTACTTAAATCAATCTGTTAGATCAAATAGTTTCAATTAAAATGTTTGGTATTTAACGCTCCTACCATAGCACATGTGCAACAATTTGATACAAGGAACTGAAACGTGGATTGTATTGATCTCAACAGAGCACTCACTTGGAAGACACATTTCTACTCAACATGAATGAGGAGGCTGTATCCAGCACCCCACAGGAAGGGTTTATCCTCTAAGGTATTGGTGGTTCTGAAGTTTCTGTCTCTCCCCAAAATTTTGCCCTGCTGCTGGGATAATTTATCGGAAAAACTTAAGGAAAATTAATACACTTCTTTGGAAAGCTATAGTTGCTAAACCACGTTTATAATCAAATTATGTCGCAGTAAAGTTGATCAAAGTTTCCTCTAGTAAATTTAGGCTTAACCAATTCTAAATTTAAAAAAAGTCTTCTGTATATTTAGGAAACTGACATTTCTGTACCCTACGCAGGTTTTGTTCTCACCTCTAAAGCAATCCTGTAATTTCATAGCAACTGTGTAAACTACTACTTTGAAATGGTGGGAGGAAAGGTCCCTTAGTTTTGTAGAAAGAAGTAAAGTAGGAAGGAGGGGATGCTCCCTTTATTCAGGATCCCAGAATTGCTTTGTAAGAAATGCACAACTCAAATTACTTGCATTTGGAGGTCATTTTCAAGCTGGATGCCATGCGTAAGCACAATGAAACTCACAGATTGTTCATGAAAACCTTCTATTACTCTTGACTATAAAAAAGCCAAAATTAATATATCCACTAAATTAAACCTGACGTGGTTTAAAATGCAAGTCAATCTGTTTTCAATTCTGCAATCATTCTTTCCTCCAATTTTATTAAACCAAGAGACAGAACAAACTTAAAATGCATTAACTTAGTTAAACAAAGCCTGATTTTATGATGCAAATGTCAGTCTTCACAGTTCAGCAAGTTCTTTCAGATGTTATATGACTTGTCTACATTACCCCAGCTGACAGATTTTTTTTTTCTTTATAGTTCTTTTTGGTATATATCAGGGTCTCTGCTTCTACCACCACCCACAGCTGTGCTGATCCAAACATTATCTGAAGTTGCACACATTTGCTTCAGAAGCAGCTCCCGCACACTGCAGGCAGACACATGGCAAACACCATGCTCTGAGCTGCTCCCAGGAGACATCCTGAGCAGCCCCCATGGAGAAGGTCTCACTGCACAGAAGCCATGGACAGAGACATGCATGGCGTGCAACCGGTACCCACCTGAGTCACTGTATATCAACTGCTCTTTGCATTTGTCTCCTGTCTGGGAACCAAGCATTACACCCCCTTTCTTTCTCCATTAGAGAAGAAAAAAGCTCATGTGTAGATTAACTTGCTTTATTTTTCACTGGCTCGAAATGAGCAAATTAGTGAATTAGCGGAAGTTAGGAAAAAAATATATTTTTAAATTACTAGGAAGATATATATATATATATATATATATATATATAAACAATGAATAAATTAATTATTCAGAGCCAGTGAGTCATCTAAACCAAGCACTATTTTAGAGACACTGTCACAGGAAGGAAGAGTCATAAAAACTTCAGGAAGACTATACAACTCCAGGTATTGGTAGGGAAAATGAAAAAAACATGCCATTAAAATTCTGAAGATCCCCATGTGACTGTTTAAAGTAACTCCTAATAACTGAGTAAGAAATGCTTCTGGTCTCAGCCACACCAGAGCACTTTGACCCTTGCAACATACTGAGGCACCTCAATCAGCATAAGAGTTCAACAAATGTCATTAATTTTTCTAATGAAAAGACAGATATGGGGACTTAGCTTTGCTGTAACACAAATCATAAAAGAGGAGAATATATTAAGTACGGCTAGTACGAAGCATGACTCAATGCCTTAGCTATGCTGCTGTCAAGCACAGGTAAGCAGTAAGCAGTAGATGGACTATTATAAATCACTCTGCACTAAAACAATTTTTTTTTTTTAAAAAAAAAAAAAAAAAAAAAAAGACAGTTCATGAAAATCCACAGATCTCTGATGCTATCTTGGATGGAGAGTTATCAAGAATTATGATTAACTACCAGTCGAACAAGCCGCAAGTAAAATAACACCTTTCTTGTGTTCAAACTAAGCATCGAAATGTAAGGTTCTTTCAATGTAAGCATTGAAATGACTGATACATCAAAAGCAGATGTGAAATAGAAAATATTTTCAACAGACATACACAAGCAATATGAGGGTGGAGAGGTCTCCAGCACCGTGTTGCTGGAGAGCAATTCTCTTTTTCCTCCCACTCCAGTCAGCCACAAGCCTACCTTGTCTTGCCTGCTTCAATGTCCTTGTAAAAAACTATGTAAATTATGAAGTACTGGTAAAATATAAAAATCGTCAGTATAAAATAATGACAAGAATAAGCTGTGCATGACCACTGCACGTGCATAGCTTTTCCACCAGAAATTGAATGGAAAAATGCAACAAATTATTTTTGTAGAATTCAGAAACTATTTTAGAGATAAAGATGTTCAGATAGCAATACGCTTCTTGTCTATTTATTCATCTTAAGTCTGCAGGTTTGGAAAATTATCCGTAACTATCCTCCTCCTCAATACTCCAGAGCAGAGCTATCTGTCACTATATGCAATTAAAGATGGAGCACAGATAATACTTTTATTACGATGGAGAATAAGTATTAAATACTTTCTATAATCACATTATTAAATGAGCTTACAAGTATTTTAACCTGAGCATTGAGAGAAAATAAAAATCACTTGACTACCGAGAAAGCACAATCAAACTTCCATTGCTTGTTCCCATTTTGAAAGGCAATTTCTTGTATGCAGAGAGCACAGAGCTACCATCAACACCTATCTTTAGACAATCCACTACAAAGGAGTGAGCACAGGGAATACAGACAGCACCACTGAGCACAGCGTGCAGTGACACATGAGGAGGGGGGAACTGGCCACCGGCTGCACCTGTGCAACAGCCCTCGCATGGGGGATCCCCACCAACAGCAACCCATTAGAGCTGCCACTGCCAATTACACCTGCTTTGCATAAGGGTGCAGACTCAAACCTGTTAACCAAATTCTTCTCCTGGGTGAAATTAATCCTAGTTTTACCAAGCCTTTACATCTCAAACACCCAATGCGGCAGCATTTCTACATCTAAACAATTGCTTCAAACCCCATTCTCTTTCTTTTTCTAACTTAAAGCCATTCAACCATTCGAAGAAACAGAAACAAAACACAACATTTAAGCTTAAAGTTCCTCACTTCAAAACATCACCTGGGATTTCCAAATTATAACACACAGGTATTACTTTGGAAGATACATTCAAAAGCTCATGAAAATTATGCATAATCAGCATAGCACCAGGACTACTTGTTACCAGTTTCTATTTTTTCAGGATATTAATGCTCTAAGCAACTGAAAAACAAGCAGGTGATACATCATAATTCCTATTGTTTGATAAAATCCAGCATTTCAAATTACATTTTCATTTTCCATCAGGATTACCATTTAGCTATCATTTAGGTGGGACATTTTAAAAAATGCCAAAAATGCCAAGGCAAAGATCTTTGGATCAAAATAAAGAATTTATCATTCCCATTACCTGCTTCAGTCCAATTCTTTCGAATATCCTGAGTTGGAAGGAACCCATAAGGATCACAGTGTCCAACTCTTGGCTCTTCACATGACCACTCAAAAATCAGACCACATTTGAGAGCATTGTTCAAGCACTTCTTGGACAACACGCTTGATGCTGTGACCACTTCCCTTGGGAGCCTGTCCCAGTGCCCAACCACCCTCTCAGTAAAGAATCTTTTCCTAACACCCAGCCTGACCCTTCCCTGTCCCAGCTCCATGCCGTTCCCTCGGGTCCTGTCGCTGTCCCCAGAGAGCAGAGCTCAGCGCCTGCCCATCCACTCCCCTTTGTGAGGGAGCCGCAGGCCGCCATGAGGCCTCCCCTCAGGCTTGCTCTGCTCTGGGCTGAACAATCCAAGCGATATCAGCCGCTCCTCATGTGTCTTGCCTTCAGAGTCCTCCTTTGGACACTTTCTATTAATAGTTTTTACATTCTTGTCAGGTAATGCCTGAAACTGCACACAGTACTCAAGATGAGGCTGCACCAGCGTAGAGCAGGACAATCACTTCCCTCAACCAGCTTGCCATGCTGTGCCTGATGCCCCCCAGGATATAGTCAGCCCTTTTGGCTGCTAGGGCACACTGGTGACTCACATTCAGCTTGCCGTTGACCAGAACGCCCAGATCCCTTTCTGTGGGGCTGCACTCCTGCCTCTTGTCTCCCTGTGCATATAGCCAAAGTTGCCTCATCCCAGGTGCAGAATCTGGTACTTGCTTCTGTTAAACTTCATGTGGTTGACAATTGCCCAGCCCTCTAATCTGTAAAACCGTCTCTGCAAGTCCTCTCTACCCTTCACAGAGACCACAGCTCCTCCTGATTTAATGTCATCCACAAACGTAGTATACCTTCAAGTCCTGTGCCCAAGTTATTTATGAAAACACTGAAGAGAACAGGTCCTAAAACGAAGCCCTGCAGAACCCGAATGGTGACTGGCTGCCAGCCTGATGACCCTCTTTACTATAACCCTTTGAGCCCAGTACATTTCAGACTGTATGGAGTCCACCCGAGTTGCTGCTGTGTCCCATGATCTATTCCACTGTGCTGGCCAGCCTGCATTTCAGCTGCATCTCCCATAAAATGACAAAGCTGCTCATCTAGAGGTTACACTGGTGCATATAGTTCTGGATGTAGTCCAGCCAGAGAGTCTAGTCCATGCACATACTCCTCTAAGGCATTGCAGCAGTTTAGAGGAAACATATCAGTGAGCTGACCAAGTTAATTCAATTCAATAAAATGTGAATGCTATGTTTCAAGTCTACTGTGCCCATTTTTTTTTTTAATTTTTTTTTTTTTTTTTTTTTCCAGAGGAGGAGAGGAGGCAGTAGAGTTTATTATGCTTTTCTAACATAAGGAAATTAAGCAAAATTATCTATTGGCATATCCATGCAGAAAAGCTAATAAGCAAGTCAACATCTTCAGTTAGTATTTGGGAAGCTATGGATGTTGGAACAGGAGTTCTATGAAGGAAACTATGCTAAGCATCTGATACTCAAGTCTACTGAGACCAAAGCTGGATCCATTCTGAAACACACAGGTTAGTCAAAACATGCATGAAGAAGCTTACAGGGACAAGTGTGAAAAAATAAATGGCATATAGTGTTAGATCCGTTCTTGAATAACATTCAATTTAGATAAAATTACTTCAAAAACTCCAAATTTATGTTATCTCCAGTGCCAAAAAATAGTCCAAAAACTTTGGCAGCACTTCACATTATGCATACAGCTGAGTATTTGTTTGGAAGAATAGTGGTGGATAGCAGTTCAGATAGAACCCCTCAGTAGCATCACTGGGAAATGCTGTATATTCAACAACAAAAAGGTGATGTGATATTTAAATACCAAGCTGTCTTAATGATCTATAATGTTGTGAATCTTGAAGTTTTTAACCCATAGTCTTTACCTTTTCTGAACCACTAAGTAGATAAAAACAACATAAACATTTTTGCCATGAAAGCATTAGAATAAAATTCTGTGTTTAGAATTTAATCCATCAGCTATCTAGTAGCTAAAAAAAACAAACAAACAAACAAACAAACAAACAAAAAAACCTGGACTGTTACTGAAGCTAGCCCTGCTAATAAGCAGCCTGACATGCTTAGTTCTCCCACTGTCATGGCTAACTGAAACTACTGCTTTTCTTACACTGATGATTAAATAATAAATACAGCATTATAACAGGGTAAGATAATGTAGAAGCCCATAGTGAATTACTTTTCTGAAAAGTAGCAGTTAATCCTACATGGAGTTCACATAACATACTAGAAATGTACATAGAATTCATAGATGTTCATAAACACAATACTAAGAGAAATACAAAGCTTATCAGGATAGCTCATGACCATTCCAATACTTCCCATGTTTCCCCATGCAGATTTTACTCTAGATATTCACTTGGACCTAACAGACACTGCAGAGTAATTTCAAGATTTGCACAGAAAAGCACACTGCAATTCTGAAGAAATTTCAGCTCATTTCCTCTGAGATGTTCCCCCCATGTGTACTAAAGCAGCCATTTTCTGCTTTGATTGCTTTTTACCCCATTATCTTACCATACAGTACTACTTTTTAGGCTCCCTTTCTAATCAGTTCACTAATGAACCATCCTGGCTTCCCATATCACAAGAAGTAAGGTCAGACAGTTCCTCTTGTGCCACTACCTAATACGTGCTAAACAACAACTTTGGCTGCAACAGAAAATCTCTAATTGCTAGTGAGTTTGTAAACATATTTGTTACAGAAAAAATCTAAGCTTCTGTGAGCTCATTTTCTGTATATTCCCAGCTCCTCATGATATACTGCTTCTTTCCTTTATTGGTATCTTTCATAAACAAAGTGTTATATTCACATATATACCAGAGATAGAGGTCAACTGGAACATAGTTCTATCATCAATATCATTTCTCTAGCCTATGCTTTGGGTATGTGGCAATGTTTCCCTGACTTATCTCAAAAAAAATACAAAAGGGACAACAGAGATATTTCTTAAAGAAGACTATCTCCCAAGAAAGCTCATGCACAACAAGTGAAAAGTGAGTGCTTGGAAGAAAGCAATCTGACAGGCACGTAACTCTCTGTAACAAATATGCCAGGGCACTTAAGACACTGCTATGGAAGTCTTTGTGACATTAATATGGAAGGTTTTTAAAAATACACACCAAAAAGAGATCTAGCTGCTGTTACCTGAAAATTTATTAGAAGTACTTAATGGTAGCAAGCTATTTTGTTTAAAACATCCCAAGTAACTCATTTAAAAGTAACCGCCACAATACACAAGATATTCTGAGTTAGTGTCTACCCATGAAGGTAATGATACAGACAAGAAGCCGGTTTTGTCAAAAGGATGGTTTATAGTTGATAAAGACAATCATAAAAGATCTGCCCTAAACAGTACAACCTATTTTAGAGGACATGCCAGACAGTATGATGTAACAGCAATACCATGGTTCAGGTGAATTTGTGAAGAGGATGATGAAGGAAGAAGGAAGAGACTGCACTCAGGAGCTTTTATTTTATTTATTTTTAAAACAACAGGAAAAAAAAAAAAAAAGGATGGGACAAGAACAAGAATGTACATTTGCAGTAGGGGTAAGCATCTCAGCGTTAGGCCAACTAGTTATAATTCTTGGGGCATAAACCCTAAAGGAGAAGAGAGATCTGAATTTGTTTAGCCAGGCTAAAGAAACACAAAAAGGCAATTTAATACCTGCCTACAGCTGCTTGAATGAGAGTTAGAAAAGATGGCTGAGATGCTTTTCTCCATAGCATGTGATGCTACAATGAAAACCTGTCATCACAGCTCACAGCTTGGACAGTTCAGGGAAAAGCAATCCCAGCAGGAAAGCAGGGCAGTGTGGGGACAGCTGCTGCAATCTCCATCCTTGAAATTGCTCTGCACAGCAATAGTTTTGACTTGAATTAGATTTTGAGAGCTCCATTTTAACCCAAAAAAGGTTAAAGGAAAAGATAGAACAGCAGAAAGCAAATGGTGTAACATATATACACACACCTGTCTTAGAATCACAGAATCATTTAGGTTGGAAAGGACTTTCAAGATCATCAAATCCAACCATCTATGACTAATACCATTGTGTGTATACACATACATACATATATATATATATATATATATATACACACACCTAAAATGCATTGGTATTAAGACAAATGTGAAATTATAAAGACATTATTTCCACAGGTAGGTAAGATACACCAGTGACTTGATGTGACAATTTATAGAAAGATTTGGGATGCGTCTGGTTAATATATACTTGGACTTCAGTATAATTCAGTGAGAAATTCTTAAAATTAATACATAGGAACTAGTGTCCAGTTTTAGTACTTGATTTACTGATATTGGAAACAAAAAATTTTAAAACCTTTCTTGATTTTCTGCTTCACTGGGTGTATAAAACTACCTCATTCTCCCACCCCTATTTTTTAAAAATACCTTTTTTTAAATGACACTAAGATCTCAGTCTAAAGCAGAAAATCTATACCATTAATTGAAAGAAAGCTATGGAATATTATGGCAAACATCCTCACGCTCATCAATAGCAGGAAAGGAATGATGGAAATGACGTTAAAAAAAAAAAAAAAACAGTGAAAGTATTCTAATTCAAAAGGACACCATGAAATATTTTATAGTAACAAGTATCTAACATCCATATTGACCTTAGTTGATTTCATTGGGTTTAATGACCCGTTAGGCACAGTTAATAGCCCAGAGCTTTGCTCTAAGCAATCAAATAAAAGTGCATTAATAGACAGAAGCATTCTGTCATTTAGCATTCACAAATAATTTTTGTTCAGAACTTAGTCACTGCTAACTCTCTGAAGTTTCTTCAGAAAATTCAGCTTTCCTTGCTAAGTATCCTCCACGAGTTACATCAGTCACAAAATACAGGCCAACTGGATAGAACCCTGGAAGACCACTAAAATTAAATTATTTATTTTGCAAAAACACTTCAAAACTTTTCAAACAGAGTACCTTTATCTTGGCAGCCATTATGATGTATAAGAACAACAACTGAAAAAAAAAAAACAACACACTATTAGTAACTAGCTCAAATCAAAATAATTCCTAGATGCAGTTCTCAGAAAAAGAAGGATCAGCTACCTTGAGCTCAGTTCTGTGCCTGACTGTAACCCTTAGCCCAGGGCTCAGCTCTCCAAAGCCTGTTTAGTACATTAAAAATGTGTGACCTTGGGTCACTTTTGATGAGAAAGTTATTTCAAGATGTGAGGAAGTTCAAGAGCTAAGACCATGAAAATAAAAAATTAAGGGAAATAAGTGTAGTTTTTGATACTGTGATCCTTATCACCTCAAAATATTAAAAATATTGACATTAAAAAGTTAAGAGTATAAAATGGAAATGGAAGACAATGGAAGATTGGCTTGTTTCAAGGAAAAATAAATGCTGACTTCCTCGCTTCACTGATAAGTGCTGGCAGCAGCACTAATCAGCTGCTCCACCATTGTCTAAAAGCATAACAATGTTAATTACTTATGGTTCATATTAGCCAATATATATTTGCTGACCTTATATATATTCTGTACCATTACAGGTGGTAAAAAGCCTGAATACAAAGAGGAGGTATTCCACAAGCATAAAGACATTTTAAAGGCCACACGGATGCAACCATATGAGCTGAAATTACATCACTGGTTGCCCTGCATAGGATGACGTGAATGCCCTCCACAGTACAAAATAGCTTTACAAAACTACTCTGTTGGGTGTCCTCAATGATTGTGGTAAGAAAAATAAATAAATATTATAGCAGAAAAAAAATTCAACTGAATTATTTAATCTTTACAACAGCTAGATACTTAAGTCCTTGAGTTTAGAGCAAGATGGTTCTCATTGTGCAATTTTTAATTTAAAACATGAATTACAAGATTTGAGCATTTGACCTCTTGAAGATGGCTGACATTTCCTCACTCTCAATACCCATACAACAAATGAAGGCCTCGATACCTGGTACATATACACAAAAATAATTTAAAAAGCTATCATATGGAGTGAAAAGCAAATACAGTTCAAGCATAAAAACTAGGAAGGACTTAGTAGGATTGGCTTTATATTTGGAAACATCAGTATCTAATTCCAGATGTATCTATTAATTCATATTTCATGCATAGTATTTAGAAAGATTTGATTCAAAGGAAAAAGAGAGGTGATGGTAAGGAGGCTTGGGGTTCTGCTTGACTGCTCCAGGTCTCTGCATGTTTTCAGGCAGCAGCCAAGAACAAATTTTTCAGAAGGGTTTCAAAAGCTCCAGGGATTTAAACCTTATCACAACCAAACTGCCTCCCTGGTCACGTCTTTCCAGCCTTTTTGAACTGGACCACTGAGAAAAAGTCAACATGGAATATCCAACATATCTGAGACAACGATGTTATAATGATTGCCCTGTAAAATAATGAAATTCTCACTTTTGTACTTCTTCATCTAACCCAAGATACCCATTCTCAGGCATCCCAAACCAGTTGTCAATGCCAAACATTAGTAACTACAATTACCTCTGCATAGACAACAATACTAGTTTAACGTACTTGAAAACTCCCGAGTTCAGTCTTATTCGTCATGGAGTAACAGCAATTACAGTTCTCTCTTTTCTGTCAGTTTACACAGTGACATACAGCCATTTTATTGGTATTGTTACTTACCATTACACTTCAATGGTTCTTTCATGTATTGAAAAGATTGCTTTAGACTCTCTAATCCACATATCTAAGAATAATTCAGGAATATCTATTAGACTTGAAAATACAAATAACTAAAATCACTCAGTCGTTACTGCATTCAACAGGTGAATGCATGATACGACAAATGGATCTAACAGAACACTTTATGAGCATACAACAAAGTCAACATTCACTGAGTGCTTATGGTTTTTTGAGAACATGCTGAGAACAGTTAAGTATAGTTCTTTAAATACATACAGTCAGTACAGCTGCTGCTTCTCAGCTGTGGTAATCACAGACAACAACTTTTTGAAAGATTTTCAAAACCAAAAATTCTTTGTATTCTGCTTGTTTAATGTAATGCCAGCATTCTCAATTTGCAGAGGCTAATTTTGTCTTTGACTCCTCTCAGCAAGAGCATGCCTAATAGACAGGAGGGAGAAAAAAAAAGAAAAGTGTCTGGCTGCTGGTAGTGGAATGGTTTTGCATGTAAGCTGACTTGCTCTTTAGAGACCCTTGGACTGATTAACCAAGTAGCAAATTGCTAAGTAGGAGTCCAGGTACTGTGTCCTTGAAATTATATGTAGCAAACCGTTCATCTGTGGAAATTAAAGGCTAGGGATAATGGTTATATCTAGAAAATGGGAGAAACTAAAGTTCCAAAAAGTACTTCTTAATGTACTAGAAGTATATTTGATGAATATAGCCAGTAAAAGCAGAGAAAATCTGTACTCTTCTGTTAGAAATAGCCAAATACTTGCCTAACAAATACGAAACTTGTTATCCTGTGAGTCTGAAACGAACACTATTACATATCTATTAAAGAATTTTCTATAAACATAAGCATGTATTTATCTCAGAATATTAACCCTGTAAAAGCAACCGGAGATAGAAAAATAAAGCACAGGATACGAGGAATGCATTCCGAAATGGCAGAACATCCTGCAGTCACTACAATGGCATAGTTCTTCTTGTGCTGTCACAGCTCTTAACTTCATACACTTCCATTAAGAGACGTTTCGCTTATTTGCAGATTTACAGGTTCAGCTCATGCTTTTTCATGCAAAGTTGTCTACATATTAAAAAATGTTATGTTAAGAGAAAAGTTCATTAGAACCTGTCTTTAAAATTCAGTGTCATTAAGACAGTATTGAATGACTAATTCTAGAAAGTAAGTTAAAAAAAAAAAAAAAAAAAAAAAGTAATAGTTGGCACAGTGGGTCTTTACCAAGGGTTTTTAACCAACTTATGAAAACTTGCTTGTTTCTGAAAACAGGAATGTTTTCCTTTCATTAACATTGAAAATTTACACATATTTGGCATTGGGGGGTTTCTTTTGTCCTTGAAACATAGGAGTAAAGGAATACATCAACTAAGAATAAATCTCATTGTCAGCTCAAACTAATCACTTCTGAACATAGCAGTAACAACGTATATTCAGTAACCCAGCAGACAGAGCAAAGCATCAGCTCTGAACACTAAATTGCAAATAAATTTTAAAAATGACAATGGGAATTTGAGAGCACAAATGAGCATTTATTCTTCAAATAGAAGAGACAGAAAACAATTATTTCCGTGCAACACAAAACTGAGGTGAGACATGACACTGAGTGTTGCATGCAGACTCCACAAGGAAAGAGAGGAAAGAAGGGGTGATGTTGCATGCCCATGGCCCTGGCCAGCCATCCCAGGTCACTCAATCTGATCCTAACTCATAACTACAAGCCTGGCCTGGGAGAGTCCCCACATGTCCCAGCCTCAACCATGAACTTTCCAGAAGTAAGAACAACTATCCAGAAAAACATTTTCTGGAAAGATCAAATCACATTGCCAGACTGATATTGAGACACACAGAACTCAAAGGACCAGAAAACTCACAGCTAACTCTTGCATTAAGGATGTTGGACAAAATCCTCCAAGCTTAAACTTAAAAACACACTTTTTGGATAAGGTTTCCTCAAGTAAAGATGGGTTTGAGGGCATGATTTTACTCAAGTTATTCTAACCAAACGTTCTCAAAATCTTAGGTGCACTCATCACCTATCACTCTGCTAAAAAAAATAAAATAAAAAAAATAGCAGTCCATTAGTCTTAAGCAGCTTGTGAGGATGTTTCTGTTTCACATGAATAAATTTAATTAGTACTGGGGGTGGCAGAGCTCCATTACAAAGGATGAAGGAGAAGAGTAAAATTATCCAACTGCAATAAGAACTATATCTTTTAAACAGCACTCTAAGTTTGTATTAAAACAAACAAACAAACAAACAAACAAAAACCAGACATATGGTCTGAGGTGCTCATTCTAAAAATGGGTGAAGCCACGGAGACTAAATCAACCTGTGTAATCATAACCTACACAGTCTGGAGCCGACTGTAGTACCCAGCAGATATCTCAGGAATGCTGTGCTGCTTGTTACTTTAAATTTCAATGTGCTGTTGCAAGTTGAGAGCATTTAAAGAGAAATAAAAATGGCCTTTTTGGCATGATGCTCTGCATTTTATATTGGTATGAAAAGTCATTGTCTTTTCTATTTGCTTTTTTACTAAGCAGCTGTGTTCACTACAGAAACATTAACCAACTCTATTCTATCCAAAAAGGCAAAAAAAAAAAAAAAAAAAATCTGCCTACAATAGGTACTGCTTACGCTTGCATTGACACCGTGTGTGGCACCTTTTATTCCTCCCATGAAACGATTTCATACAGGCTAGCTGTATCTGCTTTACATTGTTAGCGATTCTAATTATAGATATAAAACAGTTCTCTACCATAGACCACAAGGAAAGAGAGCTCCATTTCTCTGAAATTTCAGCCAGAACAGCTCTGGAGTTTTTAAACCAGATGTAACAGGCCTAAACTTGCTTTCAAAAGCCACAAATTGCACTTTGTGCTTACTTGTGCATAAAAGCCAGCCTAGAGGTACATTGACACTCATCTCACATTGTGCCATAAGAATGTGCAATTCAAACATGCTCAGAAAAGCTGCAGTATTATTTAAGAGAAAAAGATAACTATAAGGCTTGAGCAATCAGTGCAATCATATGCATTGTTTACATTACATTTAAAAAAAAAAAAAGAAACACGAGAAAAGTGGGCCTACTGCCCCCAGCGCTACTGAGAAAATCCTTGGCAAGTGAAGGAACAGAAGCTATTTAAATGAGCAGGAAAAACCCCTACAGGAATTTAACCATAAGAAATTTTAAAAAGAATGATCAATTGGCTATTGCAAGGAACACAGCAGAGCATATTATCATAAGACAACCACTAACGAAGTAAGGTTCTTTATTTATACGTTCTCTCATGAATAAAGAGTAGTTTGCTTTTTATACACACATACATGCATACGCTCAAAACTATACAGATACATACATGTATTTACAAACAAAATGCAACAAATTTGACCATAGACCCATACATACATGTATAGAAGAACACCCCAAATGCCGTAAATTCAGTTCTATTTTCAACCTTGAAATTGTGTCTAATGTACTTTTCTTGACTGGTACATGAAAACTAAGTCTGAGCTTCCTGAATTCACACTATTGAAATAACCAACATATGTTTGATCAGAATTGAGTTTGTGATTAAGCCTTTCTCCTTTCCCCCAGTAACCGTGCTTACGCTCAAGCAAAAATAAATAAAGTCTTAAGCAAAACAAAAAGCCCTGCAACATTAGTCATTACTAAGTTAATTATTCTAGCTATTTCCAGAAGGCCTCTCTAACATTTGCTGGTGCATGAATTTCCAATACTGTCTGAGCACTGCTGGCACTAGCTCCACTCAAACTGTCATTCTTAAATAATTTTACAGATGGGTCAGCCCATGAGTCTAAGATTCCAGGACACTCAAGAAATGCTTGCTGTGAAGGCTACTTAGTTTATAGGGCCTTAGTTGTACTTATCTCAAGCACAACAGAGTTATTCCAGTTAACGAATTCAAACAGTGAAAGCTACCAAGACATTAACAACTATAAGATCTCATTAAATTTACTCACTCAGTCTTAACAGACATAATTTCACAGATCCAAGGTGTGATAGTTTCAGAGATTGTGACAGTGATTTTGTTTACTTGGCTGTCTTGAGAAACTAGTCCTCCTCATCTCTGAAAACTGACTAGTGATAGCACACAGCCAGCAGCATTTTGCTCTACCTAATGCAGTTATCTCTAGCGGTAACTGCAAGCAGTTTTCCAGAAAAAAAAGAAAGAGAAAAAAAAAAAGTAATAAAAAAATTAATGCATGCATCCCATTTCCAGGCAATACTTTCCAAAGTTTCAACTATTTTCAGCTGGCACAGTTCCTGAAATTAATGTGATAGCAATATATCAAGCAGATGTCATTGAACTATGTTCTATGAACTCATCCAGTCTACTACTGATTTTTTTTTTCTTAAGCTTAGGAACAAACTTACAACAACAACAAAAAATCAGCATCCATAACAATCTTCAGTAGGGAGTTCTACAGGTTTCTCATCTCTTGCATAAATGCATCCTCATTTTGTTCTGAAATGAAAAACTGCTAGGTTTCCAGTACTACCTAAACATTGTAGGAGAAAAGAACTATTGAACTGAGATAGGCTCTCACCACAGTATTTTCATAGACCACTATGATAGTCCTCCCCAGTATTAACCACCTCTTACAAAGAGTAAAATAGTCCCAGATTGCTTAGTCACACCCTGTACAGAACTTGATCCACACCTCTCATCATTGCCATCCTACTCTCCTTTTCTACAGCATTCATTTTTTTCAGAAGCACACAGTATTCAGATATGCAGGCATACAAGAAATTACAGAAAAATACAGTGATATCCTAAAATTCTACATTATTCTACATTAATCTCTTCATCTTTCTTCAGCAAACCTAAACAGTTTCAAGGTATTGCAGTGCCCTCATTCCTGAACAGTCATGGTCAGCTCAGAGCCCTTCATTTTCAGTTCTGAAGCTGTGAGTTGCAAAAACTCCAAATTTACATTTATGACTGATCTCCACCTGCCATTGACTGCCCTGGAGCTGTCATGTACATCCATAGCTCTTCTCTACCAACCCACCTCCTCCATTATCCTGCATAACTACAGCTTTATCAGAAAACTTTGTCACATCACTGCTCATCCCCTCACCAAGCATCTTTTATGAATGACAGCACAACTACCACAGCGCAGCCCCTGGAACACCCCATCAGCACAGCTGCTGGCTTCCTTCCACAGAAGTCCCCTATAAAATATTTGAGATTGTGTCCCTAGAAAATATGGCATCAAAACCATGCCACTTCATTTTTGCAGTGAAAGTTTCTTCCTCTTCTTTTCTGGGAAGAAGGGGAAAGGGTGCAATTGAAAAGTAGAAATAAACGTAGGAACCCATCATTCAGAATTTATTATTTTATTTTATTTTTTTTTACAAACCAGATAACTGACTAGAGACAAAGGAGACCAATGACATAATTTTGCAGCAAGCTTATAGTGTTTTCCTTGGAACAGAAATGCAGATAGTGGTAACTGACCTGATCCAAGTCACTTTTCAGATTCTCAGAAATGCCTCCTTTCATGAAAGTCAGGAGAGCTTTTCTTATAACTATTTTCAGTCTTGGAAGACAGGAGCCCCAGGACAGTTAAAGAAATTTTAACCCAGTACAGAGTTATCTGATGTAATAATAGGAAACACATTAGAAATGGCCATAGATTAACAAAACTGACTCAA
Organism: Aythya ferina; assembly: GCF_964211825.1. Lineage (NCBI taxonomy): Eukaryota > Metazoa > Chordata > Aves > Anseriformes > Anatidae > Aythya > Aythya ferina. Next base: position 14,479,562 of record NC_140301.1, on the reverse strand, counting down.
CTCCCTACAGATAGTAACACTCAGCATAGTTTATCTGCCAGTCAAGCTATTAACATTTCCAAAATTTTGTCTGCCTACTAGTACACACCTTCTAATAAATCCACAATATTTGAAAGTTATGAAGGACAATCCAGAACAAGGAGAAAAGTTACATCATTTAATAACCCTAGAACACAGTTCCAATTTTAAGTAATGACATCCTTTTCATAGAAAAGACTCCTTCAGAAGAGAGCAAATAAAGTCTTATCTTTCACATAGATTGAAAAATGTTCTGTAACAGTACACTACATTTCTGTCTTACCTGGATTCTGCTGTCCATCCTGCCTATTTCTGCTGCCTCCCTGGGAAACGGCACAGGAAATTAATTGCATAGACTTAAAATAATTTATTCAACCTCAAAAGAGGGAGACAGTGTGAAAGGCAGCACTACTTGCCAAGGGCAGAATCCACTAGTCTAGCTGCTAGTAAGTGGCTGGCAATAATGAATAGGAGTCCCAATCCCACTGCAAAAGACCTGTGCCTTCTCCTCACCATAATCCGTCTTTTTTTTTTTTTTTTTTTTCAATAAAAAAGGAAGATATAATGAATTTTAAAACATATTCTCTCAAAATCTTCAGAGTTGTGGATTTGAAAATATCAAGTGGTAGATTTGAAGGTATCAGTTATTCTTCGGTTTGTGCAAATAACAAAGGGTTGCATTAAGTCTCAAATAAATGCAAAAAAAAATTCTTGAATATATCCTGTACTGCTCAATAAAATAATATCCAAGTTAAATGTAATGCTCTACTTGAGTGAATTAGACAGTTAAAGATCAATCATGGGGATGGAGAGAAAGAAATCTATTCAATACCCTTTTTTCTAATCCAGTAATTGTTCAGTCATAGTTGTCTTTAACCGTAAGACTCAATGTTTTTTATTCATGGCAATATAAAATACTCAGAGATGACTTTTTTTTTTCCCATACAATACTTTAGTTGCCTGCCGTCAGGTTGTCATTTCACAGCAGATCTTCAGAATTTTTTCATTATTATATTTTAATTTCATTACCTATGATTTAAAGTTCAATTTCAACCACATCATCAGAGCAGCTTTCCTACAGCTATGGGATCTCCATATATTTTTAATACAAGCTATTCATCAGCACTTCTTTGTAATTAGGCAAAATGTTCCAAGAAGCTAATAAGAGCAAGGAAGATACGCTATCACATATCTTGATCTGACATTACACAACAGAGTACCATTAAGAAAAGAAAAAGATAGAAAGACGAAGATGAAAGTGACAATAGCGAGATGGTTCTCAAAGACAGCAAAACTCATTTTAGCAATGCTGTGATTTATTCTCAACTGTTCTCAATTCCCTGTTCTCAAGCTCCTTGGCTTTCTTCCTACGGACTTATGGTAGAAACAGGTTTTTAGAAGTGCGATTATAATAAAATCATTTGGTATCAGGTTCTAAGCTTAAGGATGCATTAGGCAGGACAAAATGAGTTGCTTCAGAAGAGGGGGAAAAAAAAAAAAAAAAGCAAGAAAATTTGTAGAATAGAGTCCGAGAGGCTGAGCCAAGGTAATAGAATACAAGGATAAGAATTTGAATTTGTTCTATGGTACAATTACTGAGATAGAGATGTAACTTGGTCATTATTACAGTGTAGTCTAGAAGTCTCTATAGCAAACTGTACTGTATCGGATACCTACAAGAAAAAAATACAACTTGTTGAAACAGTGCAATTTACTGCCAGAAGAAATAACTTTACAAGACTGAAACAAAAAAAAAAAAGTCAGAGATCAGAATTAGTGAACTGTATTTATAATTATTCTCATGGCATTAACGTACTTATCTGAGAATAAATCAAATAGCCTCCTCAAACTAGTGAAACTCAAACCTCCGTGGTGCAGAAAATTAAAGAATAGTCTGAAATGGATTTGGACTGCCTCCTCCTTTAAGTCATCAGGTCTCAAGTAGAAATAGGGTAGTAAATTTCTGTTAGCATTATACCACGTCCTGATTCGCTACTTGGATTCATCTCGTTGGACTCTAATTTATGAATATGTAGACAGAGTATAAATATTCATTTCAGGTCTGAAAACATTCAGACCATGCAAGCATTCCTAACTAAGGAGGAATGAAACATGAAACAGTGCTACAGAAGTGTTTTGAAAATAATATACCCTCCATGTCTGTGAAGACTAAAGAATGGAGTGTTTGAGTCCCTGAAATAAACTACATGGTCATTGTACTGAGACTCAAAAAAAAAAAAAAAAAAAAGAAAACCCACCCCAATATATGTAATATAAAAATCTTGCACTTCATTGTCTCTTCTTGCATGGAAAAGGTAAATATTATTGCTAATCTTAATGGGTGCTAACCATTTTACAGAATCAGAACTTCAGAAGTCACAAGTTTTACATAGTTTAGTGTAGAAGGATGAACTCTGGTAAAGAAATCTGGTTACATATGTTAACAGCTAATACTAAGCTGTGATAAACTAGATTGCAAAAAAAAATCTGATTTTAGCAATTTTTAGAAGGCCTCTCTAAAATTAGAGAGCAAGACAAAAATCTTACAGATGTATTTTGAGCTTTTCAACAGAATTCCCACATATGCTGATACATGAAGTATAGGGAAAACTTAGTAAGCAGACATATATTTGCACACTAACTTGTATTCGGTGCTATTCAAACTTCAAATGCCAAATCTTTCTTAGAGCCTGGCATAAGAACTAGAAAAGAGCCCCTTTCAAAACATAACTACAGTTATCAATTATATGGAAACCAGACCAAGTTGCTTGCAGTTACTTTTTCTTGACATTTGTTTTGTCTGTCTGGACTCCAGTTCAGACCACCAGATTTTTCCAGATTGGTTCTTCAGATTTTCCTCATTGGTTTTCTACCTTACAGTAATGACTGGCATTCACAGACAGTACTGAAGATCATGACTAGAGGAATCAATTTTCATTGACAAATTTTAATGTGGTTGTGTTGTTGTTGTTATTTGTTTTAGTATAGAAATAAATGTATTTAAAAATTTGTCTCAAGACGATTTTAGACATTTTCAATGAAGTTACTACATAGTTTTAACAAACCTACCATCGACATTGTTGGAACAAGAATTAAATCCAAGATTGACCTAAAAACATTCCAACCAAAGTTACGCCAAGTTAAAGAACCAGTTCTGGGTGGGGAGACGTGATTAAGCATGCTCAGACTCAACGTACAATCTTGGGAGTCAGCCAACTTATATGTGGAAATTAAATCATGTGATAAGTAGCCTTGTCCCTGGCTCACCTAAATATCCTAAATCATTCTCAGCACCCTATCAAGTGTAATCACCTTCAATGAGAACTACAGGTACAAGATGAAATCTCTCTTCTGCAGAGTAAACAATTTCTGAAAACCTTATATAGTAAGAAGGATTGTGTCTAATGAGATGCTACATATTATCATAGCTTCCTATGAAGAAATGGTTGGCATATTAGGATTCTGGAAATGAAAATGCAGAATTTCTCTGGCCTCCTTATGTTACCTCCCATCAATAAGAGAGAACGCAGTAGCAATTTGGAAATCTTTCTGAAAAAAAAAAAAAAAAAAAAAAAAAAAGGTTACACAAAAACTTTATTTTCATCCTGTAATTTAAGACTAAGAAAACATCCATATACAGCAAATAGTAAGATTATGCTCTTAGTGGTGATTTACCTTTGATTCTTTATTAGATAGATAGTTTTCCCCCTTCCTTTTTGGACCCATTGAGATATTTGGCATTTCTCTTACCCCATTCAATTTCACTACTCAGATTGTTCTTCATTCCCCATCTCAATCAATTTACATGTTTTTCAGATTGCTTTCTTCTTACAATTACTGCTCCAAGCCTTAGGTGGGTGGCTTATAATCAACATATCTTGTAATTGAAACAACTCTGTAGCAAGAAAGCTTGCTAGAATTAACAACAAAGTGCAATGGATTGTAAATTTATTAGAAGTCAGGGTCTCTCACACTAGCGCTTTTAATTCGTATTATAAGAAACAAGTTTGAAATCATGCATTTTTTTTTTTTTTCCATTAAACCTTCCATCAGGCTTTTCAGAGCCAAGTATGCGTCCTTTCACTCACTGAAATACACATGATCAACACTTGGTAACACAGCATTCTGAAAAACAAAAGCACTTTTCTCATGGTTTGTCTCACATCTTTCTCTAGCCTAATGTAAAAGTGAAATATATATATACATACACATAATGTACCTATTTAGTAACTAAGCAGACTTTGAATCCATTTGCTCCATTACACAGACTCATTGTCTTTTTTTAAGCCATGAGAGAACACCACTGCTAGCAGGGACAAAGTCAAGTTGGTTATATTGTGTACTGGGGACTCAAGTATTTCAACAATGCAGCACTCCACCTGCCTGCTCCATTACCATTATGCCTCAGTTATGTTATTTGCCTTACACATGGATTTTTATTTTTTTCCCGTGTTTTGATCTAGCTTAGCAACCCAAGACCTGTAACTTTTATTATTATTTTTTATTTTGCATAGATAAAGCGTATGAAAACCTTTTATTCACTACATAATAACAATTCAATAACTCTTCCAAGGCCTGCATTTTTTTATTATTATTTCTTTTTATTTTTGCCAAGGACCACTTAAAGGAGGCAACAAACCTTCACTATGTCTTCTGGTGTTGGTATGTCTTCTTCACAACATGTAAATTGAAGAATGAATGCTACCTGTACCCTAAAAAGCCAGGAAAATATGGGCTCTCACACAGGAACTGAGCATCTGAGATACTGGTGAAGTCTAGCAAAAAATCTACTTGTGGTCCAAACTGAAATCCATTATTTGAAAAATCCTCCTTTGCAATAATAAAAATGCACTCTGTAGGTTTCTATTTCTAAAATACAGTATACCACAGTATATTGTTTCAGTTAAGCACAAACAACTGAAAATGCCAAGTGTTTCAGAGCTAGGTATTATCAGAATCAAGAACACTTTTCACTTAAAAATTAACTGATAGAAATAATAACCACAGAATGAAATCTTGTTTAAATCTTTATTATCCCATTCTTCAGGATTTTAAAATAGTCAATCTTAGAGCTATGTTATAATTTCATTTAGATTAATATACAAACCTGTTTTGCTCTTAGTAGCAGATGTTCCAGGAACAAAAAGCAAGGACAGTGACACCCACCCTAGGCATTTCTCGTTTGTACCAAACAAGGAAAAATCCAGTCTTCCTGCTCAGTTTTTGTTTTCATATATACTCCTTTCTCAGGCGTGCAGAGACACCTAGAGCCACGTAGTCTGAGACAAACTGCCAATACAGTGTCTTTCCTCAGAAACAGCAAGAAGGAAGCTGAAAAGTGCTTATGTTATACTTGTCCTCACAGCAACCTGCTGGCCATCCAAATTATGAGACGTGCGTTAGGAAAGATCAGCATTACTTCAGGTGCACAGATCCATTACACTTCATATCAGCAATAGCTCAGGCACAGGGGTCATCCTTCCCTTCCACTCAAAGGATCTCTGCAGTCTGCCCCAGAGACAGGCTGCATTCAACACCAAGATGAAGTTACAAGCCTAATAGTCAGCATTTGTGGTCCCACCACTGTGTCCAGCTTTCCTGCTATTTTCACAAGTCATACAGCACAAACTTGGGTGTTGATGCAACGGAGTATTTGAGGTAGAAAACAAATATTTCTCTTCTTCCACAAATTGTAGTATAATTCGTGTTAGAGAAATCAGGGGCTTTTTGCAAGTACTCATAATCTAATAATGCAAATTAGACTAGATTAAAAAAAATGATAAAAACAGCATGCAAGAATCAGCTCACTTGTTAACGTATGTCACATGAAGCCTACTTCGGTCCCATGGAAAAAAAGTGAAACTATATGTGATCATAAAAAAGGATGTGTTCATATCGGAATGCCTAGATTTTGACTCAAAGAATAATTAACATACGCTGTTGCTTTTAATATCAGTACTTTTTTTCTCTTATAAGATTTTGTAAAATGGTTCTGCTATTAATCATATGAATGTTATTACCTAAACTTTTTTTTTTTTTTTTGAAGTAGTAGAGGATATACAAGGTTTCATTTTTCATTTGCTTTCATGTGTCAAGGGCAGACAGTACAACATAAAAATACAATATGATCCATGAGTATTTATGGTGGTACATGCTTCATAATTTATCCTTACAAAGTTACTACAGCACAAAATAGAATTAACAAGGTCAAGGGTAATTGAGCTGATATGTCATTGCATACTAAGTTTTAAAGGTTTAAAATAGTATAACAGCTCATTCAAAAAGTTCATATTTGGATCTTCCACAAGAGACAGAGGAGTGCATACCTGAATGGGGGTTGTTTTGAAATCTTTACATATGGAAGGGGGGGGGGGGGGGGACCTTCAACCCCTCCACACCCCCTTTTAAAACCAAACGCTCTCAGGCCTACTTCTCTGGTCACAGCTGCAGAACTTGTACTGGTTCCAAACCAGCTCCTGCAGGAGCTTTAGGCTAATGGCTTCACCTCCTCAGCTCAGTGATCCTGTCTGCAAGACGGGGTATGTAACCAAACATCACCTTACAAGTGTTCTTCTAGATATCTGTGGAGCACTATGAAGATAAAAAGCTTAATTACTTAACTACATGTTATGATGTTAAGAAATATTCCTAGCTGAATGATTCCTAGAGGAACACCAACTAAAATAACAACCTTTGATTTTAACAACTGTTAACAGGGAGTAAGTTGCCAGACAGTGAAATAGGACTTTGTAACACATAGGTAACTTTATTCCCTTTTTTCATCCTTCTTTCCAGAGTATAGAGTTTTACATCCTACTTTTCCAATCTGATTTCTAAGCAGTCAGCTTCAGCACAAGAGGCTTGCACCTCATGGAGGGCAGCAGAGACAAGAAAATGTTGAGTCCGGCCGCTGTTGCTGTTACTTTAGCTCCTGTGATCGAGTAGAAGAACGGTACACTCAGTAAGTTTCCTTTGTTAGTTTTATTCTGTATGTATACACTAGAAATAGTAAAATAATCTATGTTTGGAAAAACAAAGAATTTTCCATGTCTGGCATACTTTATTACTCACTAAAGAGCATCCATCAAACCCTGAGCATTGGTCTATTAAAAATAAATTAAAAATAGAAGATAACACCATTCAAAATACTTTAATACTGTTTGCAGTAGTAAGACACGACTGCAAGTGGATCTGGCAACTGAATATAAATATTGGAGTGGAATTATTTGTGCAACACAGAACGGTGAGGAAACTTGAAAGAATAAATTTTTGAGCTTGCTTCACAGAAGACGGTCACAGAAAAGCCATCCCACCATTGCATTCAAAATCCTGGCCAGACAACCCACATAAAACAAAGTCGTTCTCTTAATTTCTCTGTCAAGTTTAATTTCAATAAAATTTTATCATAGTCTGTGTAAACCCTGTTGGTTCTATCCCCGGTCAGTTCCTCACAGCTTCCTAATAATTGTCAGTTGGGTTTGTGGACTTGAACAGAAAATAAATTCATTCATTTATTTTACAACATCAAGGTTACAACCAGTATCTTCAAATTCTGTACTGAATACCCAAAGGCTTACAAGAGAGTGTCATTATTTTATTATCATAAATTTGATTTCATCCTTCTGTGAGAAAATTCAGTAAACAAATAATTTAGAAATGAAAGAATTAGTTTAAGAAGAACATGTATCCCAGAAACAAACTGCAACACGGGCTGTTGAAACAGACTAAACATGTTTGTCCTTTGGCTTTAATAAGTGCAACTGCACTTGTAATTTCCCAATAATTTGATATTCAAACATGTTCAGAAAGACCCAATCAAACAAGGGTTTATCCTCAAGGGGAACTGCCGCTCTGCTGAGGAAATGAAGCAAATCAAAGCTTTCAAAAGCAGATGCATTTTGGAGGCAGCAGAGTGAGGGGTGTACCCTCCTCCTCCTCATACACAGAGAGAGGTGTGGGAGGTTGACGTCGCAGAAAAATGCTGAGATTTTATTTAACTAAAAGTTAAAACCATCAGTTTGTTTGCAAACTGAAGGCGTCTTGTTAAAAAGCATGACACGTCCAAGGCTTTATGAAAACATTTTCTTGTATTTGCAGTGAGGAGAAGTCAAGTTATCTCAGATTCCCCACTGCTGAATGAACCAAGTCATTAAACTGGCATTTGCATTGAAAGGCTTTTCACAGGGCTTTCTGTCAGGCCTTTCAAGCAGGAATGAAATGAATGAGGGCCAGCTTACAAATGATGCATTGTTGAATGTATGTGGGAGCAAACAGCCACCATTGTGAGTGCAGGTGGGAAAGAAAAATGAATAGACAAGGAAGCTTATGGAGATGGAGAATCTCATTATTGATGGACTATGTGCATGTCTTTAATGAAGTTTTAAGACAGCAAGACACAGTAAAAGATGGATTTTTCCCTTGATCCTCCTCTTCAGAAATTAAGTTCATAGAATATGCGATGCTGAAACATCTCAAAGATTGTATTTGCTTCTCTTTCATCATTATAATACTAATTAAGATCCAGAAAGACTCTTCCTTTAACAATCTCAAAGCACTTTTCAGAACTCAACTCTATCTCCTACAGAAAAACCCTCACAGCTCCTCATTCAGAGGAAGAAAGTGAGGCTTAAGCTACCCGTAGCATGCAAGAATGAAAACTTAAATCCTGGGGTTTTTACCTCCACTCATTTAAGAACAGAACTGCACATTAAAGAGAAATGAAGATTAAAGTAAGATGCAACAACTGCCCTAACACTAGAAGTTTAAACAAACAGCAAAAATCATCAGAAGCAACAGATGCTTCAATAATACCACATGGAAAATACTATCTGTGTCACAATATTTCTCTGTAAGTGGTCCCAGATAGTCTTTCACCATATTCTTCACAGCTGCTTCATCACTTCTCTCCTGTTGTCTGGTGGAAGCATTTATACATTTAAGGGTCTTCCACCCTTAAAGGCACTCCCAATCTCATTTGAAAACATTTCTTGGTGATTGTTTTCCTCCCTCCTCCTTTTCGTTTTCTGCTTAGGCAGTATCTTTGACTTAGTTTCAACATCACCTAATATTAGTCTCTTTCAACTCAAATTTTTAAGCCACTCCAGGTCACAATTTAAAATGAAAATGCTTAATTATACATATTTTTAAACTTAGAAACTGTATCTCCCATTCTTAAGAACATCGTTACCTTCACTTAATTCTTAGAATCTGCCCATGTTTCTCTGTCTCCAGAGATCTTGAATACTTTCCAGCTTTCCTCAGGCTAATAATCATATTAATGAGCATGGGACCAGGAACTGAGACCCAATAGGTTATAGCAAAAATACACTTGCAATGACATTTTGAAATGACCAAGCATTTCCGATGGAATCAACATGTAGTATTACCTCTGTAATATTGCATTTGAAGTGTGACAGCAACATCCTAAAAAGGCTTCCAACAGCCTAGTGATGTTTTTTCTGCCATAATACATGTAATACACAGTCACCTGAGCTACCACCATTTTAACTTGCACCAAAAGTACCATCAGAGCTGCACCAGCACACGACCCCAGACAGGAAGCCCCATGAAGAGCTGAACACTTGACCCAACTTTTGCTCCCACTAGAAGAACCAGTGAATCCCTGAAATCAAAGGGCTCTTTTAGACCTAAAGTCACAAAAGTAGCATATGCTGTGAATCCCAGTCTCAGATAAGCACCTAGGGTATCTGAAGAGGATTCAGACATACCTCTGCATACCTTGCATGCCTCAGCTTTGAAATAATTATGAATCACATTTACTGCTGATCTCCGTGCATTTTGGATTACGCAAATCTCATCTGGGATTAACAAGTGAGTAAGAGCCTTCCAATTTATAGAAGTTCAAACAAAGCACATTCAGATACGCTTGGAATTCGATTAAAAATACAAAGATAGCTTAACTGTTTTTATTAAAAACAGAATTGTATTGATTAGAAATAATTATATTACCTCTTTACATTTAAGTCACAAGTATTGAGTCAGGCATTCATTCACTCATCGTGCTTCTTAATTATTTTTTACAACACAATTGGCCTTCTTCTAGAATTCCCATAACATATCAAGATTTATGACATATCAATATTACAGATGACCTATCCAGGTAAGTTTTAAAATAGATGCAAGAAATTCAGTCCAAATATCTTGCTGGAACTCAAAGAATAAGAACAGATACAGTCTACTAGGAAACTGGTAAATAATTGATTAGCTGTTAACTACATAAATTGGCCCTTTTCCAAAGCAAATATTTAAGACATTCATCTAACTGAATTATTATTGACAATACTACCGGTACCACAGTTAGATTTATATTTTCCTTTATTTACTTTTATCCCTAAGACATACATTTATATATATATATATAAAATATATTTCACATTTAAGAATTTCTTTACTTCATCCTTATCTTTATCACTTTGAGATACCTCAGTGTCATTTTATATTATCATTTATTATCTATAGTTCCTAGAAAAGAAGTACCTTAAGACTTATTTTCAAATAGTTTAATTTTCCCTAGTAATCTATAGAACAGACTTCATAATTATCATACTTATAAAATATTCTAAAAATATTTCCCAAGCATCAGTTATAAGCTTCTAAATTCCCTCTCCTAGTTTAAGAATCTCATCTGCTTTCAACTGTATCTAGCTACATTAAAAACCTGATATAGTTTATATTGTTGGTGTTTGTTTTCGCATGTAAGTGGCAATCCTATTAGGCAAAATAATTTTGAGTTCCGTTGTGTTTCAGTCTGACAAATTTATACTTAGTATAAATTTGTATAAATACTCAGCTCCCTATTCTAGATATAAAATTTATGAACATGGAATTTTTTAGTCTGTAGAAATACCTATCGATTTATTTTTATTTTTCGCCTGTTTCAGTTTGTTGTTGTGGTGTGGTTTTCTTGAAGGAAAGTGGGAGAGACGTAGGGAATGTTACAATGTAGGGAGAACCACACACTACTGGCAGCATTACAGCACTGGCATATTTAAGTTAAACTGAAACTGTCTAGGCCATTTTTCTCCCATCATTTTGTAAATGGCTAAGAATTAAATATTCAATTTTCTTTGTGATTTGGCTATTTATTGAAGAATAATAAATACCACAGTTATGTTAGCTCATATGTTAGCTCACGAACATGCAAGTATTCTAGATCATTTGCTCCTCAGTTACCAGAAATCTGAAAGTAACTTTTTTTTTTTTAAATGGGAGTACAACTCGCTTTTCACTCAATCATTCTTAATAAGGTCATGAATATTTATTTTAACATTTCAATTCCGGAGACTGAAATAGCCATATTTTAGTTACCATTTCATAAAGTTTAAATTTGGAAGTGAGCAATTTCAATTAATCTTCAAAATAATAACAAGAATCATTAAGTTCTTGACACTGAGTTTGACTATTACATGATTCCTCTTTGTACTCTAGCACCCTGATCACTGCCTTTCTTAGTCTTGATTCTTTGCTTAATAAAACACTTATTTACTTCATTCCACACACCCTTAGCACTTCAGTAATGAGTTTAAAGAGCTTCTGATTTGTCAAGATTACTTCCATGGGAGAAAATAAATAAATAAAAAATCCCCAGGAGTTGCAAGGCACCGTTTTTCCACCAAAGAGAAACTGAAATATGTTAACACCCTGAGTGCACTTGCCATTGATTTTCTATTCACAGAACAAGAGAGATCCAGAACCTCTTGAACAATTTTCTCCCATTCTCTCCTGAGTTTTTCTTCTTTTAGCATTATTTTTAATCAGCATCCATTTAATCTCACCCATTAGCTTTAAGAAATCCCTTTAAGAAATCCCTGTTTTTTGAGCAAGCTGTATTTCACAACCATAAGACATAAATTTCTTCTTCTGTCTACCACTTTCTTGATAAAGATTTTTTGTTCACCTGAATATAAAATTTCAGAAGAGGATTTTCCATCTTCTGGGCATATACATGTATATTGATATAACAGGTGTTACATACCAAGAGACCATATACAAGACTATAATAGACAACTACTATACAGGACATCAATTAAAGTAACCCATAGCCCTGAAAAAAATGCTGACCCATGCCCCCACAGAAGTACAAGAAATTTGGAAAAAACGGCAGATCAGAAGTCATTATCTTCATTTGTGCTATAACTGTACTGGCTCAGACCTGTACCTGAAGAACAAACTTGACTTCTCTTCCAAATGTTCTTCAGTTTGCTTCCCAAGAAATTCACCTGGTCAATTCTGCTCATCCAAAAACTACTTGGCAACTAATCTTTGTATTCAGCCCTTTGTGCCATAACTTTTTATGAACTGGTAGAAAATCATTTTGTTATGCCTAGTTTCAGCCCAAACAGCTAGCGTCACAGCATCACTGTTTTGTCTGTATTCCTCAAGGTAAGTCTTCAGCAAGGTCCAACTCCAAAGACCATACATTGACATTTTGTAAAACAGTGTTTTAATATCTAAAGCCTACACCTCTACATAAAGCTGAATTTCATAAAAATATCAAAATTTAAGCTCTTCATTTCTAAGCTCAAACATACCCATTTTTCTTGCTCTTGATATATTATGTATTTCAGACAGACATTACTCATGGATTTTATTATACTCCTTCAGCTCATGCACATACACACCCCATTTATCTGTAACCTCTGTTGTTAGGCATTCTCAATTATTTTTATTTTTCAGCTTAAATGAAGGGTTTTGTTTCTTACTACATAGCCCACAAAGTTAGAAAAAAGCCTCCAACATTCATATCATCTGCTCTTTAAACTGTACCTTTCACCTCAGAATCACAGGGACAAGCTCAGAAAAGAAAAAAAAAAAAGGGTGAATAAAATGTTAAATTCTGTCAGGTTAACAAGTCACTAAACTGCAAAGATCCAACAGCACTGAGTGTAGATCTCTTCAACAACAGTTAATAGCAATTTACTAGAAGCAACACCTGGGAACCCACAGACTTGACAGTCTGACAGAAGATACAGAAAGGATGGAAAGGCGACAAAATAGAAAGGACTTCATTACCAATGCTGCCATCTGTTTTTAGTGCATCATATGTGGTTTAAATAAGAAGTAGCTAAGATCACAAATTTATTAGAACATATGTTGATGATACACCATGCACCAGTTACCCAGGTGCTATCAACCACTCACTGAGACGATGTGGCTCTTACAAAATGAGGGGGACCAAGCAGCAACGGCTCTTGAGCACCTACAGACCAAAAGCTGTCACCTATATTTAGGTGCAGGTATGACCTGCAAAGCCAAAAACCACTGCATCTCAGAATAAATACAGAAACGGGATGCAAGCTGCCTTTAAAAGTGGGTTCACAACCCCCTTAAGCCAACTGAAGTGTAGGTTATTGCAGGCAAAGTACTAAGTGTAGACACATGCAGTAAAACAGGTCAGTTTGCTGCAGATCACTGACCAGGTCACTCTTCCATTAGATTAGCTAATTAATCTGATTATTCTTGCAGCCATGTAAATGTAGCACAACACAAAATCAACAGTAGAAACATAGCTAGAAGGAAAAAGACCACCCTTCAGCAGCAGTCAGTCTTTACCCAAGCATGTAACTGGTGTCATTTGCCACTTCAAGCCAGTGCAAAACCTGTACAGTAGCAAATCAAATCACTGCCTCACGCTTCTGCCCTACCAGTTCTTGTGCATCATTCAGACACCGCAGCATACGCTCCATCCGAGAGTTAACCAAGCAAAACAAGCCACTGTACATGCCGCTTGTTCAACAAGTGGACATATAAGGAGGTCCCCTTACTTGTGGGCAAGAGAGGCTCACAAGGATACATCCCTCTCCTTTCCTCTGTGCTCATTGAGTGAGTACAGAACAGGAACCCTGAGGCAGTACTGAAACCCCAGCATCAAGCCATCCTGGTGATTATGATCTTCCTTGCAAAATCATTATAAAACATTCATGGATTATATTTATCTTCTGAAAGGGACATTTTTAGCATCATAAACACTGTGGTTCATTACAGTTGCCATGACCCCGCTACAATTAACCTTGGTTACATTTCCACTACGCAGGATCTTTTTTTTTTTTTTTTTTTTTAAAACAGTGAAGCCTGTTATTCAGGGTAATACAAAGCTATTTTAAAAATTGTAAAACAGTCACTGTGTATAAAGTTAAGGTTTTTTAACCATTTGTTTTAAAATCCTATTTCAGAATTTGTCCTTGTCAGTATAAAGGGTGCAATAAAGATCATTCCAGCCACAATAACAAGCAGCTTCAGAGGATAACAGAGTCAGACACCAGTATTACACATGAAAGTGCATCAGACTAAGATGAGCTCCCCTAAACACTTATCCACTTTGGTTTAGACAAAAAAAAAAAAAATAAACAAGACAATCATTTCATTTGCTATTTGCTATTTCAAATCAAAGGTCCACATTCGTAAGCCATCACATCTCTTTGTACCACAAGGACTGGTGAACTAAGGTTTGTTTTTATAGTTAAACTATTAATTGATAAAAAAAAAAAAAAAAAAGTTATTTAATATGAGCTCTGTGTTCTGAACATTGCTCTGATTCCTATTTACCAGTAATTTAGAGGAGTTGATTCTGTAAGCTCTTCAACATAGCATTTTACTTCACAAGTACACTGCTTGGAGTCAATGGAACCAATCAATTGCAAAATCAGGCACAGCAGTTTTGTTGAGAATTAAGTTATCTGCAACATTAAACCATGGTGCGAGAAGTGGTAAATTCCTTGCTAATAGAAATGGCCACTTTACTTGTACTGTGGAGAGAACACTAACGCTGAGACTTGTTTACATGTGCTATGAGATGGCAAAGCAGCCAGATTTTGACTTAACTTTTTCAAGGTTGCTTTCTTCCTTTTTTTTTTTTTTTTTTTTTTAAACTTACACATGCGGCTTATATTAAACCATTTGTGATACTGAAATATCACAACATCAACTTCATGCTCAAGCTATTCCTTACCTGTTTTAATTACTATATTTAAAAGAATAAGTTCCTGCTGTAAGAAAAGAGATGAAAATTGGAATTCTTTAAAACTCTGCTGTGACTCTCTGCAGCGCTTGATGTAGATGAAGCAGAAGCAGCAATGTACAGAAGGACCTGGCAAATGACTATGTTACACCATTCACCGAATGGAAGAAAAGTTAATTTCATCATACAGGGTCAGCTGTCTCATTGGCAGTGCTTTTCTGGTTTTATTCCATCTGGAGTACGGTAATTCCTGTTCTTTTTCTCTTTTTGTCACGTATTACCAGTGACTAAATTATGTTGTTAGACATACGCAGGTGGCTCTCATTGGCATCAGTAGACACAAGCTTTCATCTGAGGGAAATGCTGGTTTTTATGAACAGCAAAACACATTCATTGGTCTTAAGTTAAGAAACAGGTGTGGCACACATCAGTGTTCAGACAGATCTGTGATACGTGAAGTACACAAAATAGATTTCAGAACAAGAACACGCGCCTTTTCTGTGGCAGATGCAAACTGTGGTGAGTCCAGCTAAACTAAAGCAATTATTTGCCCAATGAAGCAATGCAAGCTTGCTCCAGCTGTTAACAATCCACAAAGCATACTCAAAGCAGTGGTTTTGTAACTTATCAGGGGAGAAGCAGATCACAAAGAGTTATGCTCTCCCTGGCAAATGCTCAGATCCACCAGCACAGCTGAGAAATAAAGATGAATCCAAGCAAAGCAGTGGGGCATCAGGTCTTGCAGAGCTGAGTGCAGGGACACAGGGTGGTGAAGCGAGCTCCTAGAGCTCTATCTTCAGGCTCTATCTGCCAGAGCCTGAAGTCACTGTGGCCCTTTGCAGATCAATTGTCTGTCCCACAACACTTCTTGATCAAGGCTTTGGTTAATTCTTGAAATTTGACTCATCTGCCTGTGTTTTGCATACCAACAGTCACTAGCATACACTCAAATTTCTTACATATCTGCACACACGCTGTAGGTGTGATCCCATGACATATTTGCAGATTACACTGCTGATCATAATAGCTAGCAAGGGCAAAAAAGTTATTTGCATAAAACAGCCTTGTCAGTGTGCAAATCCTAAGGGCAATTTATGACCACAGAGGCCAAGCTTGTCCTCCTTTGTAGGAGATAAAGTTGAGCAAGTATTTAACCAGGTCAAAAGCAACCGACCTCATTAAATTCCACACACACGCACCACTTCCTTCTCTCCCTGTTCCTTGCTTATTCTCTCAGAATATGCTTTCTGGAAAAAGAATAAGGTATGCTCACTTCATGGGATATGCACCAATCATATTTTATTTTTAGAAGGTCAGCTAATATTTACAAGGTTTCAGATGAAGCTGCTGTTTTACTTTGTGAGATGTCTGTCTGCAACAAGTCTCAAAGCAAAACAAACAATTATGAAACCTCAGCCTGTGCTCCACAAACACTCCCAGCCACCCTTTCCTGGAACCCTGTACTTTCCTGGGCCTTGCACATTTAGTGGTACATCAATGCTCCAGTGCTCTACCATGTACTTCTTCCACAGGAAATTTTGTGATCATAAGAATGATCATGTGAACAAATCCAGCTAAGAACTAGCCATAATATAGAGAAAAAACAGACAATATAATCTTATTTTCTTTACAATTCTTCTAACACACCCAAGCTAAAAAAAAAAAAAATTGCTACTCCAACCTTGAATAGACAGTATTTTACTGCCCATACTGCCAGCCCAGCATCAAGTTTCTGCCCATATATTTTCCTTTCCTTATATTCCCATTGTTTTAATTTTTGATTTTCCTAAACAGCGAACTCAGCAAGTCCTGTCCATCTCACCCCTAGCATATCAACATATTTTATTAAATGCAAAATACATTTAGTTTTATGTGCTCTATTTTTAGTAGCTTTTTCAAGCAGATGCCAGTATGGATCCAGATGAGTGATGCATACCATTGACCCTGCCCATAGTCTAAAGTTATTTCTCATTTACCCAAATAAAATGGAACAGGGATCGAGAAAGACTACAATAACAGCCTATTAAATTAAAACAAAGCTTCTGCATAACATTTGGTGCCACCCCCACAGGTATGTAGATTTCCCAGTGGCTTACTACACTTACAACAATTATGGTCATACCCATTTTCATCAAAACTGAAGATTGTTTCTGGCCCGTAGGTTCTCTGCCATCCTTTCAATTTTCTTGACTATGTCATGTGCCCGCCCCCCCAATAGTATTTCCCATCTCTACAAATTTCTGCAGAAGAAATCCATTTTGTAAAGCTTCCCCCAGCCAAACTTCTCTGTAGGAAAATAGGTCAGACCTAAGCCCTTCTGTCTTTCCTAAACATTCACGCTGTTGGTTGCACAGCTTTTATTTTAAGGTCTCCAGTTGAGCCTAATACAGCAGTAGGTTTTTCTGTTGTATTAACCATTCGGAACAACAACAAAAATACCTGTAAGTTTAAATGACTGTTTCCAGTCAATTTACATGATTACTCTAAGAATCCCTATATTAACTAACCATCTTTCCGAACAGGCCATCTATAGAAAAAAAAAAAAAAAAAAAAAAAGCAGCAGAAATGCAGGAACAAATGGGGAAGAAAAACATTAGTTGATACAATTGAATACTTTCACAGTAAGATTAATTATTTGTATTATAAAAAAAGATCCAACACCAGCAATATTTACCTTTCGGGATAGGCCTAAACACAGATCTGATGAGTAAACAAAATCCTCTCCTTCTAGCTTGACTGCCAAATGCAAGGGTTGTCCCCCTCGTACCCAAACTTCCACTAGGTCTTTTTTTTTTATCCTTAGGCAGTATAGGGAAACAAGACCTCAGATGCTGTTCATTTAACTGCTAAGATGAGCAAACAGCAATAATCGAGTAATGAGTTGGAAGCAGTGTCCACAGCAACATTTTGTACCTATTATGTACGTATCTATGAAAGGAAGGACAGTAACAATCAAAGCATTTATGTTCCCACTATTGGAACACAAGAGAAGGGAGGTCATCAAGCAGCCCACTGCAGTCTGTAATGTGCTTTAACAAACAGTACTGTATCAAACATCACTGGGACTCTTCCCATTAACTCAAAGGCCAAGATAAGGCTTTAATAAAATATATAAAGGAATGCTCTTAGCCACCACAATCTCCTCTGATGAATTGGCAGCTAAATCTTCTACTGGTTCTCACTGCCACTCTGCCATTAGTTCAGTACCGTCAAGTGAGGCAGCTGGACTCTGTTCTGACTCATGCAGCTTCATATCTAATTAAGTTTCATTTATAGAATCGAACTCCTCCAGTGGTTATAACCTTGCAGAAAACAGAGTCATTGACTTGTAGAAGTCTTTTTACCGGTATTTGTGACAAAGAAAAATACCTACTTTTATTCTGTCAGTTTTCAAGGCAAATTTATGCTACTAGGTCATTCTCCACAGTCATTCTGTGATATGGAATTATTCTTTAATATGTAGCTTCAACTCTTTCCCAGAGATTTATTTTGGCAGCACAGGTGGCCCATGCTTTCTATATTCAGCAGCTCTTATGCTGATAATGGAAGAGTTGCTGGAAGCCTTTAATGGAAGAGGTAAAGTTACACTCACTTTCTGAAATACTGCATCAAGTACCCAGTTCACCAGAAATAAGAAGGTAACTATTTATGCTTACATTTTTTTTTAACACACAAATTAGTACTCATCTACATTACTGGAGACAGAGTTTAAAACTAGTTTTCTAATATAATACTAAGTGGAATTGTTCATTTTTACATTTGTGACCACAAACAAGCCATAAGTACTTTTTTGGTGAGAACAGTTCCCCCCCCCCCCCCCCAAGTAATTAAAACAAATGCTACTGCCACAGCATTTTCTAACTTTCTAATTCGCATTCCTGAATATTTTAACCAAAAAACAATAGAAAATAAAATGGTGACTAAATGTGCATGCTATTTTATATATAAAGAAATAAGTCAAAGTATATTATATTATAGAAATAGAGAGTACGGGGAGAGTTAAAAAATGGTAAATAGCCAATTTTATTTATTTATTTTAAATCAGAAGAGCCACAGTCTCTGGTGTGCTCTTATTTTCATAACTACATAGGGAAACTAGATGATGAAAAAGCTTCAGACTTCTCAAATTTCTGGAATAATCAATACTTTATAAAAGAGGTTTACCAGAGCATTCAACTCAAAGCCAATTTTAATAAAGCTGTTTGTCCCCAAGGAGGTCATTAACTGAATGTAGCTATTAAAGAATTTGATTTTTAATGTTCAATTGCAACAGTGTAAAAAATTAGGAAAATAATTCTTGAATTATTATTTGTTCCTACATCCTCGCTGATGAAGATATACACAAGTAAAATATTTCTTTTTTTTTAGTTTGAGTTTCCCCGTCTTCAAAAGAAAGGTGCCTACACTAAAGCAGAAACGTTGTGAGAACAAATTGATCTACACAGAGCTTCGGACATCTTCATTTCAAACCTCTCAATACGTCCTGCTAGATTAATCTTATTATCCTTTTCTAAATATAAATAAGTGTTAAATCAGAAAATCTACTAATATTTGAAATCATTTGAATACAGGATAGGTTGCTTTATTACTTTTTTAAATTCTCTGTAGAATATTAGCTAAACATCAAATATAATTTGTGGTAATAAAAGGACTTAGTATCTCAAAATCATATACTTAACATATTAACACCATAATCCTTTTAGATCCCAGGCTATACATAGACATTAAAGTCATCTGCTAATTAATCACAGATTAATGACAACACACAAATCTGACTGAGCTGGAAGACCAGCCAGTACAGTCACATATCACTTATCACCTTTTTGCAGTCAGTTCCAAGTGACGCAGACTCTCATTAAGACAGGGAGAAGTTAAATGTAAAAACTATGTGTTGACTGACATGTACAAGCAAAAATACTACGTCTAAATACATTCACGATTTCTCTTCAAAAAGTTTTAGTTAGGTCATGACATGATAGATCTTCATGCAAACAATATGAACTGAGTCAGGAATTTGCAAATTCATACTCTTGGAAGATACTGTGGGTTTTGTTTACGTTTTATTACCACTACACAATTTTGACTGCAACATGTCTGGCATTAATAAATTCCTGCTGCTTGATGCAGGCTAATGAGACCTAGTGCCCTCTTTAATATTTCAAATAAGTTATGTCTTATGGTTGAGTCAATAAGAAATATCCAGAGGCACTACGAACACTGAACTATTGCAACAGGTTGTATGAGGGCCCATTTACTTGGCTTCCCCAGTGTCTCTGAGGAAATCACTCCCTTCTGTGTCATTATTTTCCTGTTTTAGCTTTATTTCAGGGTCTTCATTCTCTACAATACAACATATTAGAACAGCACCTTTTCAATGTTTAAACTATGAATACTAGTAGCCTAGCAGCATCATTTTATAAATTAGATACAGCACTGAATTAAATAAGCTGTTTTAACAAGCAAACTAGAGAGTCTGCGAGTGAGTATTAAAAGTTTACCATATTACAGGTATTAGGGTGAGACATATATTGGGAGATTTTAGTAAAACATTCATTACAGGAAATGAAAGAATATCTAACAGTGGATAGCGACTTTGAAGATCTGTATTGGCATAGCTGCTTTGAAGATAATTTAGGCATGTCCTGATGCAACTCTGAGATGTTGCTTCTAAAATATAACTGTTGGCATTGGCAATAGTCCAGAAATGCCTGGAGCGCACAGAGCTCTCAGGAGAGCACCAGCACCTCCTCAACAAACATCAAAGCTGATGTATCTGGCAGCCAGAGCTTAGGGTTTTAGCTTTGCTGGAAGTACAGGATGATTCTCTGTTTGGGGAAGGGACCTGGGCATTATCAAGGGCAGAGTTCATGGGGTTTCTTCCGCTGAGAAGATGGAAGCATCTATCAAGGCACTGCCAGCACAAGGGCTATCAAAAGCACCAGCCATGTTTTCCTTGGAGGCGCTGTGCTCATTACCAGCTTGTGATGGTACAATCATTAAACACTGTCACCTACTTTTGATCCAGCATAACAACATTTATCCCTACCTACAGAAGAAACGTAGCTGACCACTTGAGGTGGATTCCTCGGGAACTGTTACAGGCGGGTGCACACACTTACTAGCAGTGGGTGTATTTCAAGAAGGGGGAAGCTGTTCAGGTTGCAGTCCTGTTGGGCTGAAAGTTGACTTTTACAGACATGCTGCATTAGCCACCACTGCTGGGGGAACCTCTATTTCATAAACAGTAGGGTAAGACTGCTTATATTTGACATCATTTTGGACAGTAACAGGTATGTTGCCATTATACTAGCAGCAGTGAGCACCTACTAAACTACTAGTGGCAGAAGGGATAGTGAGATGAGTTAAGATGACTAGAACATCAAAAATTATTTCATATTTTGGGGGTGGGGTTGCTTGTGTGTTTTTTTAGCTGTTGTGTTTTTTGTTTTAGAGAAAGAGACAGTACTCCTGTAATAAAAGGGGTAATATTCCCCTGAAGATACCTTGAGTATTTCTGACAGTTCTAAAAAGCAAGCCAACATACCAATGAATCCCCAAACCCCTTTTGCCAGATCTGCTTACACCACCAGTTGAGACAGAAGAGTAAGATAAGCAGCTTGACCATCTATGTACTAAAGATGCATCAGTACTTCAGAAGACTGTTCTTATCAGCACCAGCAGAACATCACTGGTGCTTCTGAAGCAAAGACCTCATGCACTCAAATTAAAAAGAATACCCAGCAAGACATAATTAATATTCAAGTGGCAGACACAGCCATAGGCAAACTCAAACAGCACCACTAGCAACAGCATAAGTATTGTGTAACATCATTACACTACTTACAGCATAACCAGCAACACGTGTTTCTAACCCAGATACGCATAAGTACCAGGAATTGTAAAGGGGCAAACAGACTTCTGGTAGATTTGCAAAAATGGGATTCAGTAAGACAAGTACAAGTACTAAAATCTGCAAAGTAACAAAGGATGTGAGATCTATGAAAAACGTTCTGCTAGAGAACTTTGGATTCGCTGTTCAAACAGGGAAGATGTTTGGTGAAACCAGAGTAAGTCCCCAAAATGAAATCAAAAGCAAATGTACATCAAAAGCTAATGAAATCGCATTGTTTTAAAACAGAAGTACTAAAATTCCTGATAGAGTTTCAACTTCTTGATGGGGGAAACACTAGCAAAAAGTTCCTTCTTCAGTTTGAGGCCAAGTCAACAAAGAGTTAAGAAATAACTTATTCTGTATGGAAAAACATTTATCTTCATTTGTACTCCAGCAGAAAGGAAAAATACACACTCTGTAGCCTGACAGATGTTAGAGTCCTTGGTCAGGCTGTGACAGATCCAGATTTAAAGCACTGCTTTGTCTCAATCAGAGCACAGATTGCTTGGATTCTCTCAGAAATCCCAAGCCAATAAACTACCCAATAGACTGAAAACAGACTTGATATTTTTCTCAAAGCTGCTGACAAAGATGAAAGTAAAAGTAACAGGTCTGCATGAAAATTTTTGACTTAACAGAAAGCTTATCTGTAAGTTCATACAATTTGTAAATGAAAGCAGAAGCATTAGGTACTGATCACTAAAGAAAATATGTGATTCTTGGTTTCTCTCTCTCAATGTTGTTGGTACAAAGAAAAAGTTTCAGACCAGTTAAAGAATCAGTTTGTTCCTTACATGAAGCTGTCATCATCTGAAGTCTGTGTAGGATATTTAGTGTACTTGATAATCTATAGTGTATACACTGAAAAATAGGTATACTCAAGTTATACACAGAGATAATTCAATAGCCAGTTTACTTAACTTTTAAGTTTAGTAGTAAAATTTTAACAGCCTCCCAGGATAACTCCACAAATTAATTACAAGCCCTTTCTACCCTTCCCACATGCAATGAGTTGCCATGTAATAGTCCAGATGAGAATTAATATTACGAAGCGTAACACAGTGAGGATTACTACTGAAAATGGAGTAAGTTTTCTTGTAAAGGACAAAACCACACTGAAATGTACTCTTACTAAAAATCCTTTCTTGCTATGAGGTGACCTGCCTTAAACCCGTTAGGCAGTAGGACCTGGCAGAACAGCACAAGCACATTTCCAAGCCACCTCTCATTGCAGTGAAGGAGCTAAACTGAATGCCAACATGAGGATAACTAAGTCAGTGGAGCTACATCCATGTACATTATGACACGTGTACATTATACGTGACACATGACCTTAAGTTAAGCAAACTGGAAGACCAAGGGACTCCCCCTTCCACACTCCTTGATACTTTCCACTTGTCACTTGCAAGGACAAGTCACTTTTGGCCCCTTTGCAATATTTTTATTTTATACATATATATATGTATATATCTCCATCCTCCAGGGCAAAAACTTCACTATAGCACAGTGAACACATGAAGTCACTGCCAACATGCACAAATGTCTTTTGTCAGGTATGATTCGGGGGAAAACTGATGGGCAGGCACAGGCAAAGAAAGAAACCTTGTGCGCTTCAATGAATATTCATTACATCCTCTAATTTATTATCATGTTTACAGCCAAAACTGCCAAGCAAATTACATTCTACATAAGATCCCGAGGGGGTTTTCATTTCCACAGCTTGGACTGGTACCAAAATAAAGCACATTAGAGAAATTGCAATGAGAGTCATTAATATTTAATGGACTAGTAACAGCAGTGCTCCTCATCACAAAGAGGCAGGGCAGGGGACGGATGGGAAGGATCACTCAGAACTTCGCTCCACAAAATCCTTTTCATTAAACAGGCTGAATTCAAGCAGAAAATGGTCCAGGTGGCTTTAAAAAAAAAAAAAAAAAAAAAAAAACCAATGATATTGCAAATTAGCAACTAAATTTTTTCCCCCAGGAAATAATGGACAGTGAACAGAAAAAAATAACATTACAGAAGCAGCACAAAGAATTTGAAACTGCCCATGTATCAGAAAGTATCAAGTGGAGGAAATCTGAAATAATCAGTGTTTGGCAAGTGTAAACAAGTCAGTCAAGACGACAACTGACATTTCCTGTTCCCAGCACAGGAAAAGCTTCAACCTGCCATGCCAAGGGGATGTAATCAGAACACAGGCATCCAGCAGCAAGCAGGCCTTTGCCACACAAATGGCAAGAATTCCTAACATTTTCCCTAGTGATTCAAGATGGACAGCAGAAACCACATAGTCAGGGGTAAGGGATGCATCTTCTCAAAAACTTATCTTCTAAAGAAAGAAAACATTAAAAACTGTAAATAATAAAAAAAAAAAAAAAATAGGGAAAAATACTACTGCACCCACAATCCTTTCATATTCTTGTAAATAAAGCTGCACTTTCAGACTGCAGTTGCAGCTATGACATATCCTCTGAGCACAGGTGAAGGATGATGAAGGCCATCACATTGCAAACAACCTCCCTTTCCATAAAAAGGCTCCATTCCTACAGGGCTCTCAGGCATGTGGTCTAATTATTTGGGTGGTCCTTTAGGGACCCAGGAGTTGGACTTGATGATACTTGTGGGTCCCTTCCAACTCAGGATATTCTATGACTCTCTCTGTATTACGGTCTTTGCCCCTCTTCCACTGTTTCTGCGTTGGTATTTTAAACAATGGGATCATTCCGACTGCTTGATCCCATGCAGACAAGTTCTGGCATGGTGGTTTGATGCCTTCCTCATTCAATCTCCCAATCACTAGATTTCCATAACACATTCAAATCACTTGAGATACCATTTCCAGTTTTCACCCACCGTTTTTCATTTCCCCGTCTACCTTGTATCTCCCTAAGGAAAGGGTACAAGTTTGGAGCTGTAGGTACCTACCTGCCTGCTGGACACCCTTCTCTCTGTTAATGTCACCCTCTACAGTAGGTAAATTCTCCCCAGTAAATGGAAAGACTGGGGTTTCATCTAATAATGAGTAACGGTTTTAGCCTACCACAGAAAACGTAAAACCTTCACAAACCCTGTTTCTCAGGGCATTAGACACATCTCAGAGAGCTAAAGATTGGGAACAGCAGGAGACACTCTTAATGGCAATGCTTCCTTGCTTCCAAATGCTTCCAAACGATATCTTCTAGGATGGCACAGCACAGAATTCACATCATGTTTTTCTTATCTTCTCATATGGCTGTTAATATCTTGTTTATTATGTCATTTTCCAGGCTGCTTAGAAGATTTCACAGCTGGTATGGCTGCCAGTGGAGCTCACAAAGGCGGCTACAAAATGCACACAGGTCACTGCAAGTTAAGCAATACAGATCCCTGGCATCCTTTTGTCATACATTTCACTCCCACAAGACAAAAGTTTCAAATCCTAAGGAAGAGAAAGGAGAACTGGAAAAAAAGATGCTTTGCCAAGTAAGAATGCATTAGCATAAATAGGCAAGAGATGACAAAAAATAATTTCTTCTTTCGCAGAGGAGACTAAACTCTGCAAGTTCCCTGGGGTTTACAAACCCCAGGCAGTACTGCTGCCTGCCTTCATTCCCAGTCAGAAAGCTTTCATGCTTTACAAACATTAAAAAGCATGCAGTATGGAGACAATTAAAAGATACCAGAGACTCAAACCTGTGACTCCCCTAAACCATGAGCTGGAAAACAGGTGCTCGCTGGAGATACTCTGTGGGAAAGAAACAGGTGGCAGTGGACAGACATCAGGCAGCACAGGCATCAGCATTCAGCTTATGCTTCCTGCACCCAGCCAAAAAAATATGAATAATGCAGGAAAATGAGAAAATTTAAGACAGAGGATTAGACCATTCATCTTCAACCTTATAATTATCTATCTTTCTGACTAATAGTTTTGGAGAAGGGAAAAGAGCTGGCGAATAAATGCACCTAGCTTCTCAGCCTCACATACAGAGGCACAAATTAAGTAACTCAAATCCTGGAGAATGATCTTATGCTGTGATGAAGATACATTGAACCGGGTAGAAGAGGTGTCAGACAGCTACTGCATCTGATTAGAATTGATTATTAGAGCACATTACAGGGAACATGACTAGTCTTTCAGAAATATACTGATTTCCCATGGAAAAAGCCATCAATATATCAAATTCTCAGATTGTGATTGATCAGCAGCAAATTAATATAAAGAAAAATTACCCTTCAGAGTGAGGTTTTCATTTGTCATTTACTTTAGATAGGCACAGCACAGGAGGAATGTTTGCATATAAAATGTTCCTGGACCAGCAGTACATTCTTGGGAGGGCTAGACAGAAGTTAGGTCAAGGTTAAGATTAGGAAAAGCATTTGAGAATAGGTGTCAACTACAAGTCCCTTCCAGCTCCGCTTTTAGCTGTGATTGAGGGCAGCATGATGTAGCCTGAGGCTGATACAGAAGGGGACAAACCAGCCAGGACTTGCTACTGCTTGACAGGTAACTACACGGGGAAGGCTGACTGAGCTCAGCCTCAACTGAGTATGTGTGTAGGACAAACCATGATTAACACCCAAAGTCAAACCTGACAGCAGCTATTACATAGTAGATTACACAGAAACATAATGCAAAATTACCAGGCATCTCTCTTAATCAAGCCTCTCTCCTGAACAGTGATCAACACTAATCCCATTGTCATGCTATTATATTAGTAGGCTCAATAAGCTTTCAATTCCCCCATGCCATTTGCATGTACAAAGCTGATGGCTCCTGGCCATTTGGCACATCAAAACTATAGGGACAGAATTCAGACTTTTCCTACAGGTCCTGACCACTAAATCTGTCAGAAAGGAAATCTTAACAGTATATCCCTCAACGCATGCAGCTGAGAAACCATTCAGCCTTCTCCACAGATAGCAGCAGTAGAGCACACAGAGCTAGCACCAATATGACAATCTGCATTATACTTGCTGTGTATTTACACCAGAGTGCTTAAGCAAGCAAAATGATTGCAGCCACACCACTTAGTTGGCTAAACCCAAAGTAAAATTTATGCAAACAAGTGTTGTTTAAGGGAGACTTCACTCCAAATTGAAATCTTATTATTTTGTCTGGTTACATGCCAAAAAGATGCTGCAATATATTTGGAAAAAAAAAAAAATGAAGAATATTCTGTAGTTAATACTAATGTGAACTTGAATAAAACACACCTAATCTCTGAATGCTAAACATTCATAGCTCACAGATGCTTGTTTTGCTGCTTATGTTTTTTTCTTCTGTTTTGTTTTTAATCCAAGTTACTCAAAATAATATTTAAGTGTGCTACAGAAGCGGCTTCTAATAAGAGGAAAATTGCCAAAAGTTTCTGCTGGAAAAATAAGCACTTAATAAGAAAATAAGAATAATTAGACTGGAAATGATCAACTTTTCTGATTTTAAAACACCAGAAATATATTTTTAATTATTTTTGTGATGAAAAGGTCACCAACAGTTAACAATGTGGATACTAGATACTTGACATCTGTGTTTACACCTTTAAGAAACCAGTTGCAAGGCAATAGTTAGCCTGCAAATAAGAACAATTTATTAATATACTATCCAACTCAATTAACTTAGACAACTACAATTTCTATTTCTAGAGATATTTACCACCAAAAATAGGATTCACCATACCATAAAGTTAAGCATGTAAAAAAAAAAAAAAAAAGGTAATATAAATCATTTGGCAAATGACTACATTCCGTACATAGCCTCTGATGGAACAGAAGGAAGCATTACAGCTTAGGGCATGCTAAATTTGGAGCTAGGTACATTTATATGGCACAAATCATGCCATGGAATAGCAATTTCAGTACTGATCGGCAGTTTCCTTCTTCAGGCCTTTTGCAGCAGAACAGTTGTGTTATACGTGCATAACCTTACACCTCTCCAGAAGAGGAAAGCAGTTCAGTCATAACCAAGGCATAGCTTGCCTGAAGTGAATCAAGCTGGAGTAACCAGCTTGTATAAGAGGCACTTGGTTTAAACATTTTTTCTTAACTGCTTTAGAAAAAGCTTGTCTGATCCCCAGATCTTAAAATTCAGGAACATCTCCATGTTAACGCATCACGCTAGGCTTCATGTGTACAATGAAGCTTTGTGCAGCCATTGTAACTCAGATTCAAATATTAGCAAATTACAAAAGACACTTGGCATCATCCCATTCTGAAGCTTTGGACAACAAATGCTCTGTAGTCAAATAACACCAGCCTTAGGTCCCTGCCTAGCGCAATACAATTTCTGCTATCAGGTATTCCAGCACTCACCAGAAATTCAGTGTTCTCTCTTTTAATTCTACTCTCCATGCTCATTTTTTGCTTCCAAGGTTCAGTTGGACCATAAGAGAGAAGTACCTAACAGCACCTAAGAGCCAAAAGTTAAATCACTTCTCTTGTTCCGGACAGGGTTATGAAAGAACAAAAAAGCCCAACCCAACATTTAAAACCCTGTAGAGAAAGGAAAAGTTGGGCTGGGATTGTTCACTGGTGTCAGGGCAATGGGCAACTAGCCCCAGTGATCCCTAACATGTTTAAGGTCTCTCATCTTTTCACAGCTTATCAATGGAGAAGTGTCAAATATGCATTTGTAGCCTTCAAAAAAGAGAAACCTGTGAGTGTTTCAGATAAGCCACCAGTAGCAGGTCTCTGAAGGTGCTGTGCTGCACCACTCAGCAAATGAAAGAAAACCCACATAAGGCAGACAGACACTTCCCATCCTTGGGATGGCTTTCTTCTTTTCCT
The DNA here is from genome assembly GCF_964211825.1 of Aythya ferina. Taxonomy (NCBI): domain Eukaryota; kingdom Metazoa; phylum Chordata; class Aves; order Anseriformes; family Anatidae; genus Aythya; species Aythya ferina. The sequence goes on along the minus strand of NC_140301.1, from coordinate 14,450,907 downwards.
CTGTTCTTTGGGCAGTCAGTCCATGCAACACTGCAACTGACAGCACTGAAGCCCACAGCTTATACACTCAACACCTAAGGAACCATAAAAGGACAATGAAGGTGTTCTCAGAGCATGCTGCTGGCTGAGGCTGGCTATGTTTGTAATGACTGAGGCTGCAAACACACAAGTGTGGTGAAGTAAATTTGCTGAGCCCCAGCTTGCTCTTGCCAGATACACATTTATGTAATGCTAAGCATTCTCAGTGCCAGATTAACAATACAAATCATTCAAATTTTCTAAGCTTACAGAAGTCTGAGAAAAGACAAAGGCAGCCACAGAAATCAACCTCCCTTATCCTTGGAGAAAGCTCCTTTCCTGCATCCTGGAAGTTATAACCATCAGGAAGCTCCTGCTGGTTTTTGTTTGCATTATAGCATTTATTTATTTATTTATTTTTTGACAAGGAAAAGCCACCCAGCTTGTCAAGACAGTCCCTCCATAAGTCATTACTGTGAATGAAGGACTACAAATAAAAAACAAAAACAAACAAAAAAAAAAATGTACCACCCAGAAGGAAAAAAGGCATGTCGAGAACAGAAATCCACTTAGGATAATGGCTGAGACCAACAAGAAAGTAGAAAAAAAAGCACTATGAAGAAGGGTCTAAAGAATATTTCATTTATTAGTCAGAATAAACTGAAGTTGGAGCAAGCTGAATGAGTTTTTTTCTTTGTTTTTTTTTTTTTTTTTTTTTAAGCTATAAATCATCATGAAGAGTACTTAGTTTCCCTAGATACTAAGTCAGAGCCAGATTATAGCTAAATGTGGGCAGACTGGTTTAAATTAGACAGGATTGGAAAGGGAGGAAGAAAAAGGACAGTACATAGAGTTTGAGAGTGTTCAATCAACTTGGCTTTTATTCTCTTGGTTCCAGTTCGGAAAGTACTGAAACAAAAAAAATCTGTATATAACACCTACTGTGCTCAGTCCTGCATAAACAACACAAAGTCCTAATACTGCTGCAAAAGCGTTTTCTTAAAGTATTTAACATTATCTCCATTGAAGTTTTCTTATATTTCCATCATCACTCCAAGGTATTTAACTCATTTTCTTGTACAAAAGAGTCCCAGCACTGAGCCATTCCCTTCCTTCCAGATGGATCTATGACAGTTCCCTTGGCTGATGACAGCCAGAACACTTACAGACAACTGTCCAGCTAATTTGGGGCTGTTTCCAGAATACTGATTTTTAAGCCCAAGAGGAAGAAACATGCAAAGCAAATTCTCAACACTTACTGTAGACATTAACAGAGAGAGTTCTGCCAATATGCAGTAGTTTAACTGCAACAGCAGAGCAAGCACAATTCAGTGCAGCTCCGTCCTAAAACTACCAGCCAGATAATAGGTGCCATCCAGCCTGAGAAACATACAGAGGAGGAAGAATAATAAAAGGATAAAAATGCACCTTCCAAAGAAGCCTGGCTTTTCCTCCTGAAAGTAAACTGGAAAGAAACCTGAAAGTGAGCTCTTACCATAGAAAAAAAACTTTGAGTGGGAGATATTGCACTTGTAATTGCATCATGCACCAAAATGGGCACATCACAAAATTGTCCTGAGAGGTTGGTCTGTTGCCTATTCAGTCACAGAATCATCTAGGTTGGAAGAGACATCCAAGATCGAGTCCAGCCTCTGACCTAACACTAACAAGTCTCCACTAAACCATATCGCCAAGAGGAGCAGACATCTTCAGTGAAAGTTTTCACTGAAGAAGGGTAGAAAACTGTTCGTAAATATTTAAATATTAAAATTACTTTCATTTCACTGAAGTACTATGTAAACACAGTTAATTTCACTCCCCTCCCCCCCCCTTTTTTTTTGGTCATGAAGACTTGAGGTAGGGGATCGAAAAGCTTCACCTTCCTCCCAAAAACCATTAAAACTATTCAGTTTGCTCAAGGAAGAACAAGTTATTCAGATGATTCACATTTGTATGGTTTTTAGAGTTGCACATAAACACTTGGTGGTCAAGCAAGGATTAATCTAAGGATTAATCTCAACATGTAAAAAAATTGAGCAGCTGTTTTTGAATACACTTCTTAAATCCCTATTTCAAGATTTTTTATTTTATTTATTTATTTATTTTTACAAAAGTACTTCACAACCCACCCGTGTGCAGCACTAGGTACAAATCACTCCTTTTCTTATCTTTCCAAATGAACATCAAACTAAAATCTTTTTTTTTTTTTTTTTCATTTAATTGCTGTACCTCCCAAGCACTGACTGTGCCTAGGACACAGCTGTTACATATACCTGTATCACAAAAATACCCAAGAGCTTTAAAATCACATCAACAGAAATTCAGACATCGATTACAAGGCTCTCTTTTGCACACCTACATCCCTTACACATCCAAGGGATAAGAAAGCCCCATAAAATATTTAAAAAAGGTGAGAGGCATTAACACATTCTCCCCCATAAGCACTTCCAAAAAAAAAAAAAAAAAAGCAAAAACCACCACTGATGCAGGCTGAATGCATGCTTAAATCAGCCTTTAGCAGTGTAGTTACAGCAGTGACATCACTAGGAGCAAGAACTGCTCTGTCACAATGATTTCTCAGCTTCCAGCAGACTGCTCCTTCCCAGGACAGCAGAACCCAGAGCCCAGCCAGCTGCAAGCACACAGGCACCTGCCCCAGCCAGGCTCTGCAGGGCAGCCCCAGCTCTCCAGATCCCCTCAGAGCAGCTTGCCAGAGGGGAGGGCACTCACTCACATGCAGTCTCCTCTCCTGCATCTGCAAAACCCACAGCCAGCCTAACATCCACAGCTGCTGGTACCTCTGCTCAGGCAACCAGAGGGCATTTGCCATGCCTCAATCAAAAGTCTGCATGTATTTAATCAACGAAAACACTGTTCAAATTACAACAAAAGCAAAGGCTTTCAAACCAATCAGCTTCCAACAGATACTAGGTCCTCATTATTAAAAGGGACAAGTGCTAGGAGTTACAGGAGTCCTCTCCCCATGCTCCTAGACAGTCTTGCCTCCTTGGAGCATAAACCCTAGGGAATTTATAGCACCTTTTGCATTACTTTAGATCCTAAAAATAATGGATAGCCTTAATGTAGAAAAGCGAGATATCCTTAAAACACAAGCTTGCATATACGGCATGACTTCCAAAACTAAGTTCCTCTCCTTACTTTCTCTTAACTTATAGGAGAACTTGATGTTGTCCTACAGATGAAAAGGAGCAAGCACAACAAAGATCTGCTAATCTGATACAGAATGCTGGTGCAACTCCTGTTTTAAACCCATAAAGATTCAACAACTAACAGCAGGACACAAAGATTTTTATTCAGCAAGATCTTAGCTCATTCAGACCGTTACTCACGCTGACCCACTCACATCTCACATTGCCGGAGAGCAAGTTTGCTGCTGACACTCGCTGTGGGGATTCAGACACCCACAGCTGGCACCCTGGGAGTTTTCTCCGCCATTCACACTGCAGAAGAGAGTTTCTATCAGGTTGCATTGATAAGGCCAAAAGGCTTGTTTGGAAGGACTCTTCTCAGCTGCTCAAGCATGAATGGGTATAAATATTTATGAGGATAAAAAAGCATATCAAAATCTAGTGGAGTTGCAAGTGCGTATGGCCTTTCAAACACCCTGCGAGACAAGCTTAAACCACACTGTTTACAATATATTAACATAGGTTGTGCTGTGTTTCTCAATTCATTAGCTACAGAAAGCTACAAAAGCTGGTATGCTTTCACTTCTGCACAACAAAAGTGTCAGGGAAAGTTAATAGTGCTTACATAAGCACAAACATCCTTACTGAAAGGCTTAAAATAAACACATTTGGAGATGTTGCCCTAGTACCAAACTCATTGGTTTCAGAAGGGTTGAAAACTGTGCTGCAGGTACCTTTGTGAGGATATACCAGCTGGGATTTGAAAAACAGGCAACAGCAATGCCATTATAAAAGTCTTTAAAGAAACTTATTTCATGGTATGCTGAATACCTTACTAAAGGAATACGCCACAGGAGGGGTAAACAGTAACTTTGCTCCTCAAGATCTCTGGGTTTGAGTCTCAGTTTTGTTTGATAGTACACTTGGTTCACACAACTACAGAAGAGATGTCAGGAAGTGAAACCAGGTTTCCCAACTCCTGACAAACCCTGGATGATGCTGCCTCCTCAACACCAATATTCTAAAAGTAAACAGTAGTAGGACGCGAAAGTCTCAGCAAGGCATTCGGGATGCATATTACACTTCAACCATTCACATTTCTGAAGCACCTTGGCAGAAAGTCTAACATTAACAATATCACCACCTTTTATCAACAGAGCTATTGTCAGCCAGAAATTCACAAAACTGTTTTAAAATATTTGTAATAGAACATAAGCAAATTTCACCCATGCCTTAAATATGGCCACTTTCAATAAAGGTATGAAATACTTATGACATAAAATTATTAAAGACTTATAGGAAATTAGAAAAAAATATTTATATTATGAAGGTACTTCTGAAACTATACATGGGAAAATTCAGTGGAAACCTTTAACTACTAAAACAAGATGCATCACATTTTGCCATGTTTGCTCTTTCTAAATTAGAGAATATGCACTTAAGACTGCCTTGAAGACCTTGGTCCAATATTAGCTCAGGAGAAATGCTTCAGTGGCATTTCCCTTATAACAGAAGTTCCCTGAGAACAAAATAATTCAACGTATTAATTCACGCTAGAAGCATTTTTAGTCTTTACTTGTACTGCATCCAGCTTCATCCATAGGCATATCCTCTTAACTTCCCATTTTCCTTTTCCACCTCTCACACATACAAAAGAGTCATCTTAGCACCTTTCTACCTCCCATCAGTATTCATTTTCCAATCTCTTTAATTCATCAGGTCTCCTTTTCAGAAGAAAAACAACTCATCTGCAAGCCCCCTTCCAGTTGCATGTTCCCCCTCCCCATCAGTGCAATGAAGCGTAGCGCCAGAGTAACACCGTGCTGCTCAACACGCTAAAGCATTCTGGGCAATAAGTCTGGTATGAAAAATACCTTACTCAGTGTTTCACACCAACTTAGCCAGCTCCTGCTGAGCTTGCAAGATTTTATGGAAATAGTACACAGTAGTGCTGCTGCAGGCTGCTGAAGTCAAACTGTTATTTCAAGAAAGATTTTATTTGATATCTCCCCTTAAACATTTCAATCCTCAGTCTCACTTCCACAGGATTACTACACAAATGCAGAGTAGCTGCTTCCTTAACATTGCTAGCTGAGCTGGTTTTATGACTTTTGCTCATGCTGATATCCTAACAGAATGCAGTAACCATCAGAGATTATCCACCTGCAAATTATATGTAAACCCAGCTCTAATTTCAGCAAAAGATTGGAGGCAGATGAAGCCAAGGGGCTTTGGGGATAACTCTACCCATTAACAGGAATATTAGAGAGCATACCAGCAAGCAACTGCTGTCTCAAAATCACTTATTTAAACTGGGTTGATATTAAGGTTCTCTGCTATCATTTAATAGCACTGTATCATTGTGTAAAAGAATTCAAACAAGAAAAACAACTGCCAGGATTTTTCCCTCAAAGTTAGGGCAATACACCTAATTAAGAGATAAGCAGTCAATTAAAACTGCACTGAAGAAATGCAGAAAAACAACAGGGAAAGGGTTGTGGGACAAAAAGGAAACACACAATGCAATTCAGCAACCAGGACTTTACATTAAGAAGAAAGCAAATATGAAGAATGAAATCACTGCACTTAAAGTCAAAACAAAGCCAAAGCACTACACAGCATAGAGATAAAACACCTTCCATGCACACGTTACAAAAACAGATGTGATCATTAGGGCAAGCACTCCGAGTGGGAGAGAGATGCTATTAAGGTTGTCTGCTCAAATTTAACTCACTCCTAGAGATCACCACATCAGTGCAGGAGCCAGTAACCTGCAGCCTCAATGCCCAAAGCTACACCTGCATTGGCAGGCAGCACAGCCAAACTGCAGGCAGTTTCACTGAAAAGTCAGGCTTTGTACTCCACGACCAATCTGAGATAAGTGAAAGCAAGGCAAGTGAGAATGATTGAGGCATTAGTATCAACAGCACACTCTTGATGTAAGCCAACTCACTAGTGTAGGTACACCCCTTGTAAAAGGCATGTACACAGGTTGACTGACACATAGCCAGCATACGCAGAGCCAGAGGTCAAAGCAGCATGAGACCGGATGCTTTTCACAGCCACCAACTTGCATGCACAAGCTACTGGGAGGATCTCACGTTCTTCTCCACCTGGGTAATACCAAATCACACAAGTGCGGTCTGGAATTTTTTCAGGAATAAACGGGACTCAGAAGTGCTGATGCATATAGTGACCATCTCCATTATGCCTTTATCAAATTAATTTTCCATGGGTTATTTTCGCCATGGAGAAGCGTCAACTGGTCAACAGTATGACCAGGGAACTTTTCACTGACCAAATATTTTTTTTTCTAGAAAGTTATATCCTATTTTTCTATTCTTAACTTCATTACACACTTTAAAGTCCATCATTGAGTTTTCCGTAGGAGATCTGCAGTTCTCAGTACACAAAAGTCCTCTCAGACTTATCTGTGAATGCCACAAATCGTCATCTTCCAAGCTAGTCACTTCATTTATACTGAACTGAGCTTCCTGGCACTACTAATGCCTCCTCTGACTTTATAAGCATGAAGTCCTTCCCTCCACCCCCCACCATTTATCTCACTGCTTCTTTTTCCTTTTTCAGAAAGCAATATGACACATGCTACGGGGCTGTTGAAATTGAAATGGGAAGTGCAAGGAAAGGATCAATGAAAGGATCCTCAAAGCCATCCAAAGAGAAAGGAGGCAATTGTCAGCATCTCTGCTGTGTTCAGTGAGGCAAATGAGAAGTTATCTAGGTCAAAGAAAAAGGGTATACTGAAGACCCAATACAGAAGGTGAAGAACATGAGCAGTAACTTAACCAAAAAATCCACTTTGGTTGCCTCTAGTTGCATTGAACGTGGTGTTCTTTATGGAAACCAGGAACACTGCAGTTGCAGTAAAGTGACAGAATAATGCCAAGCAATAACGATATTAAATCCATGTTGCTCTAATTATTCTCAGCATGCGATCTGGTTCTCTCCTCAGTCTTGCTGTCTAAAAACAGCTGGGCTTCCTTCATTCCAGCAGAGTAGAGCATGAAGGCAGAAGTCACCTTTCATTTCTCTCTCATTCACTGGGTCACTGAACAGGAGGATACCTTTGAGTGGTGATATAGGCAGGGAAGAAGTCATAAGGCAAGTACTTCAGCTTTAAAAAAAAAAAAAGTTTTGAAGCATTACCTTCAGCCCTGCACTACGATGAACAATGCAATAATACACAGCAAAAGCTTAGCAAGAAAATGAGACGGCATGACTGATGAACAGACTGAAGTCACCAAAGCAAACTGACACAGTACTGGATTTATTAACATTTTCCAGACAGAAGACAATCCGGGATATCAGTGTGCCTATTTCCACTAACTTCCAAGCTTTCATCAAAGCTTGCCCTTCCAGAAGTGGATTTCTTCTTTTCCTACGTGTCCTCTTCAATACATTTGCATTGATACTCAAGCTGTTTTTCAGTCAGGATTTACTTGTACATCTGTTCCATGCATTTTCATGAAACTTCTATAAATTAGTACCTTTGATCTCTCTACTTTTAAACTCAATTACTACCAGTGCTTACCAACCAAAAGACTGAGAACCAGAAACATGCAGAACAGCTTGGGAACTTAAGAAATCGGGATTAAAAAATTGATTTTTTAATGAATTCATTAAAACAAAACTGAATGCTGTTTTAGCCAAACTGACTATAGCCTAGTGGCAGAAAAATCCATAAAATCACAAGGAGAAAACAGAGCAATCCATCCCTTCTTCCACTTTTTTTTTTTTTTTCCACAAAAACTGAAAATGACAAAAAAAGCCCCAATATTTGAGGATTTTTTTTGTCAATTATGTTTTTGATGGGAACAGAAGAGAAAAAAAATACAAGGGGAGGATAGAAAAATAGAGCTTTATACGACTACTGCTGGCACAGAAGTCAGTGCTGTGCTTATTATGTTGTCGATGGCACAAGATGCATCTAATTTTAATGAAGTATAATTCCTGTTAGCTATAACATGAGTACAAAGGGATTAAGTGAAAATACCAACAAGTATAAAGATTAGTAAAAACAGTACCTTACTTCAAAAAAATGCCTTGCATATATTAGTGTCTACTACTTCCCATGGCTGTATGAAGGCTTCACTTATTTTACTATAACTTTCCTCTAAAAAATGCACACAATACTTCTGCATTTACGTTTGCTTGCCTTATTTGCTCCCTCTCAAAAATGTGATAATATCAATAGATACTTCAAAGCTACAACAGGCTAAACAACCTGAGCTGAGCAGCTAAACTAAACTTGCATGCTTTCCAACTTTCAGGAATTCCATTCTCTCAAGTTAGCTTCACCATTAATACATGTGTTTGCAGAGAAACGCATTCTTTATCCAGTATATATTCTCTACACCTCCTATCTATAAATCCCTGTTGACAAAGAATGCACGCAGCCTCACAGGCAACATGGTTATCCCCTGCTTGCCCACTGTAGCAGTTTACTCAAGACAGCAGCAGCTGTTAGAGGGGAGGATGGATCCATTTCCACTTCAATTTGATACAATTATTTAAGTGGCTTAGGCATTTCTGAAGCTATCACCTTCAGCTTCCAGGCTACTTGCACAGGTGCTTATCTTCTTCTTAAGCACCTTTTAAAGAGCAGGCTCTTAATTCCTATGAAGCAGCGATGACATTTTGAATGGCTAGATAGTAAATCTATCCTCTTTAAATAAGCAGGATGCATTTAGTAAGTAATCACAGCTTGTCTGGCACAAGCTCCCATCTAGTTGTCCCCACAGCATTTTCTTGCAGACTAACTTCAACTGTTAGTCACAAAAAAAATCCATTTGGTAAGGTACAGATCCAATCTGATACACTGCTTGGCACACTGATCAGATCCAGATCAGAGTTTGTGTGTTAGGGAAATAAGTTTAGACAAGATGTCTGAGTAGCACACAAAAATAGCTACCGAGCCACAAACTGAAAGCTAACACCATTAAACGTATCATAGCTCAGGTGCTAGAATTATAAACTTAATATTTCAAACAAACAAGTTAAACAAGACTTGGAAGTATTACTGATGCCACTTCTCAGGCTGAACACAACTTCCCCAGATGACAGCTGGAACAGAAGTTGATTGAGATGCCACCTACACATCCAGCACTAAAACTTGCAGGTATCTGTAGCAACACATCAGTATTACTGACACTGAAGTACCACCACGACCTTCACATCACAGCCACTACAAATTCTTCAGAACACTGGAGGAAGAGGTAGCAGCCTGCAAAGCTGTGCCTCTGCAACATCTGGTTAGGGTGAGCAAGGCCATGAAGACATGCTATTTTGAGATTCATGTGTAATTTTAAGTTGACTGCAACTTGTGTGAACTTCTGCACTTTGAATGTTAAGTACGATGAAACAACCCTATAGACAGCTATCTAGATAAAGGTAAAAAGAAGTAAAAAGATGTTAAAAGTTGATTGATTGACATATTTCTCTTTAGTAGAACATTTGGTGGAAATAAATTAGTCTTTTCTGGCATGTTTAGGTAAAACAAAACTAGTGGATGGTTAAAGTGGATGCTTTTATGAACAATGTGTTACCTACCTAATTTCACCAAGACTTCCCAGTTACAGAGTTAAACATTGGAAGCTGGAATTAAGATTTGATCTCCAGTGCAGTTTTCCATGGGCAAGATAAGAAAACATTTATTTCAGTAGTATAAGCATGTAAGTTAGCAAATACTAGGTGGAAGAACCTACCTGTATGCACAGCATACATGCACACACACTCGCACACAACGTATACAATATATTGGCTCTTGTGTTGTGCACAAATTGCTGTCTGTGATCATGCAGTACATACAGGCAATGTACAAAATTGCTCATTAGGAAAACCAAAAGTGAATAAAAATTTAGCGACAAATGAACAACGGTAAAGTCATTAGCATACAAACACTGGAAAGTTTAATTAGTTACTTTTCCCTTACAATTACCCACATTGATTTAACAGTGTTCAGGATGTTGAACCTTGATCAGACATGTGCTGTAATCATGTATGCAGAGGGCGATTAATTGGAAACACTTATTTGTTACAGTATGACAATTAACTCAATGCTTTGTGAACATCTCTAAAGGCGTTAACCCCTGACACAAGTACTCCAGTCAACTAAAATATATTTTTAAATTAACACTCATGACAAAGTGTCATGTGTTATATTATGGTCGTAACAAGGGATGCTTCAAGTAGACTCATGTACCAGTGGAGTTAGGTGAGTGTACAGCAGTAACAAACACTGAACCTTACTTGTTTTTCCATATGTGCCCAAGAATTGAAACATCTCGAAATTGAATCAAGGCTTCTTATAAACAAGTAAAGAGCATTTCCGTTTTCAGATTCCTGAAGGCTGTAGACATAAGTTGCCTAATAAGTTTCCTTCACAGGGTAAGTAACAAGAAAATTTCATCTTCCTATTACATCAGACATCTTTTAGGACACTTATCTTGTACATCGACTATGTATTCCCCAGTTCTTCACAGCTGCGAGTAAAATGAAATGAAAATCCATTCGAAGTATTTACAGATAAAATACTTGAAAATTATGGCAGAAGTGATATAGCATTAAAGAATAAAAAAAAAAAAAAAAAAGTTTCAGCACTCCTTCACAGAGCTCCTTTGCCTATGGAAGTTTTGCTTTGCACCATACATTCACGTTCTTTCCAAACTCCTGGGTTTTGATTTGGTTGGTGCATGTGTATGTGTTTTAAGTATATTTCTATGATACTGAAGTACTGAGACTGGCAACATGCATGTATCAAAGCGCCAAAAACATACTGTTGTCATTTATTCTTCACGCATATTATCATTAATAATTGCAAAAAGAAGAGATAGAACACCCATGGGTATCAAAAATGACATCTGAGAATAATCTGTAATTTGCCACTATAGCTTTTGGCATGCAAATGTCAACACATCCTAAAAAAGTGATGTGTAAGCTACCAACACATTTCAGAGACATCTAACAATAAGCACATTCCTGCTAAGATTATTACATTATTTTTACATTTTTCATCAAAAACTATTCTTCCATAAGCAGAGAAAAATAATCAAGCAGGGGAGCCTGATAAAAATCAAGAACATCAATTATTCAAATGAAATACTGATAGTTCTCTTCCAGATACGATCCCTTCCAGTGACTATCTTACCTAGCGTTTTTGCATTTGGTAGTTTGTGATAAAGATGAGTAAAACTAAAAACTGTTCCTATCCAAAACATCAGCTATCACAAGCAGTCTTAACAAAAAAGTCTAGAATATTTTTTCCACCACAGTACTGAACTAATTAACTCAGCCCCAGAGAGCCTTTCCAGGACAACTTGTAGATAAACCAGGTTAATTCAGAAGCTTGAACTACCATTGCTTCTGCAAAGCAGATTCTGTAAGAACAGGAAAGAATTTGTTATTCAGGATCTTTACATGTTTTCATCACAACCAGCTATTCCACAAAAAGAGAAAAAGGAAAAACTCCCAGGAGACAAGCAGGATACTTTTGGAGAAACTATTTTTAAGGATGCAGATGCATGCAAGCAAGCAGATTTAACAGCCCCACTACCCATAATCGAAATACTCTGCCACTGGCCAAAAAAATTGATGAAAGTATGCTGATAGCACTGGAAAACACATTCTCACATTTCATATGCAAGAAAATATCATAGATTTAAGCTGCTGATGTTGTACCTTTTCAGCCATTTTAACATCTGTAATGCACACAGCTGATGTTCACTGAATTCCTCAGTGCATATTTATCCAGTACCCTGCAACACACAGTCCTAGCGAACAAATAGCACACGCTCCTGTTGTGTGCTAAATTCATTACAGGGAATAATGGAGCACAATATCACTTGAATTCTGTTGCCCCAGGCTGCTCACATCATAAACTGTAGGAGTTATGTCAGAGGCCTGAAATGGAATTGAAGCCATAATTGATGCATATTTTGACTGCTAAAGGAACACATTACAGGAGCCTTTCTTCTCACTTTAGAGTCTGTTGGAGAACACTACACTTCTAAGATAATCCAGTACTTTCTTTTTAGGATGCTCTGCATGTTCCCTGCAGCATTTTATGTACGAAATAGTACGTACAACAAAAATTTGTGTTGACAAAACGGCCAAAAAGATGCAGCTCAACCAAATAACATCTGACAAAATCAGACATGCAACATACGCGACTGCACCACCCAAACAACTGATGCGACTGGGACACACTTGAAGGTGTCCCGTGACTGAACAAAGAAAGTATGTTTGAAGTCTTTTATTTCTTACCAAAATCACCCCCTTCACCAAAAGACACTTCAGATAAAAGCTAAATACCACACACCCCATCTTTGTGAACAAATTACAATACTGCTTCATCATATACACTTCTTTCCTGAGGATTTTTCATCACCTGCACATATATTTGCCAACACAAAAACTAATATTTGTTTGTCCAGTCTTATCATCCTTACAATCACCACACTTGGGGATAACACTTCTAAAAAAAATTTACTTTCTTCAATCAAATCCTGTAGCAGTTTCTTGTGTTTAATATCAAAGCTATCTTATCCTCTTGTAGTGTCTCTGAAAGTTTGCCTTAAAGGCCCACAGAAACAAAACCACATCATAAAAGAAGGGGAAAAATATGTATAAATCAAGTTTCCCTAGTTCTCCAACTTTGAAAGGAACAATTTAATCTCATTTATTCCATTTTGTTTTTTGAAGAGGGTGGAATACTCTCTACTGTTGTCTCCTAGCCATTTCCTTGAATATTTTTTTTGACTGTTATTAAAAGGTTCAGAGAAAAAACTTGAGATTTTGAAGCTTTTTCTATTTCATCAGGACATAGAATTTATTAGGTTTTCCATAGGAGTTGCATTAAAATGCTATTCCCCCCCTCCCCCCCCACACACACACTCTCTTCATTAAGTGAAGGTTATCTTTACTTGCCAAAAAGCAGAAATTAGCACAGCCAAATGAAATACTCTACATTTCTTGTTTTATTTCATCTTGTAATACCTTATGAGCTGTTATAACCTCAGTATTCTTGATAACTTTATTCTTCCCTATTTAAGAGGCTCCTCACAATTCCCTCATTACAGCCTTGATGTTGCATCCTTGAAGCCAATGGTAGCTTTTCACCAAGACGAGAATAAAACCCAGCTTCTCTGTTGCTTTGACTTTTTCCACCCTAGCCCCTCTGAAATGGAGATGAAAAAGAAATACAAAAAAAAAAAAAAGAAAATACTGTATATATCCTCAGCTGAAACATCAATAGCATATTTCTAGTGTATTCTCTTCCTTTCTTATTAGAAGTCTATTGTCAAGTGGATTTTTTTTTCCTCGATTGTTTTGACCACAGCTGAAAAGTAGGCAGATGTTTTCATTAAGCCAATAACAATGAAGCCCAGGACTGCGTGAAAGAAAAGCAGCATTTAATTTAGAATCTATCAATGTGCTTCAACATTTCAAACTGCTCTTTTTAAAGTTCATTACCTTGCACTTCTCCATATTGGATTAGCTTTGTAACAACTTCCTAAAGCTCTTTAAAAGCCTCTTTTAGCTTGAAAAAGACTCAAACATAGCAGTTGTATCATTCTCCAAGTATTTGCCACTTCAAAAGCTTGTTGTCACTTTTGTCCTTTCTTTCATTTTCCTCATTCAGAATAAACTTAATAGTAAAACTTTTGCGTTTTTTTTTTTTCTTTCCTATTTTCAAATATTTAGTAATGGGAAAATTAAAATTAACAAATCCTAATTAGTATTTTTGACAGTATGCCTCACTATATTGCACTCTGGTACAACACAATGCTAGCAGCTTGTTTTAAAATATTTTATTTAAATTGTTTTAAAATATTTAAAATATTTTCAAGAAGTTTAGTCCAAACAAGCTACCACACCTCAGTTCTGTTTTCTTTACTATATTGATGCTGACTGGAAGAATGAGGTTACTAAAATATTCTCCTTGACAGAAACCACGCTGGTTGATTTGGAGCTTGTTGAATTAATACATCAGTTTCTTCATGAAAGGTGTACAAGGTGTACAAAAGCTAGCAGTGGTCAGGGAAAGCAGCAGAGCTCGCTGAGCAAGGAAATCATGCTTTATTCTTCTGCTTTCCTGCTTTGCAAGCCTAGACACTGCACAAAGTTGAACTTTTTTGTGGAGCTGTTGCTTTTTTTGCTATTTGAAAACAGCATTCTGTGTTTCATTCATACAACTTCACGGCTCCTTCCCTAAGGAACAGACCACAGCTGGAGAAGAGTAACTAGGAAACGCATAATTTCTAAAGAAACAAGAGACAACAGGAGTGCCCTCCAGGTCCTGCAGAAATCTTACCACGCATTAGGTGAAACCACCATACATCGCAATCCAGCTCCTCAGCTGAGGAAACTGAGTGGGCTGTGAGAAGCAGTGAGGACAGAAAGTGATCTGAAATTGTCTAAAGAAGCTTTAACCAATGCTTTCAACACTGGCACCTTAGGTGTTTACAAACCCATGCACTAGAGCAGCCTAGACATGCTAACACAGATGGCGTGAGAGGCTGACCTGGCAGAACAACAAGCTGCTCTATGACAGGTAAGACTGATGCCACATCAGCTCTTGCTCCAGGATTTGCTTTGATCAAGGAGCTGCAAGTTCTTCAGAACGTGGAAAGAAGAGGTAGCAGCCTAGTAAAGCAGTGCCTCTGCAGCATCTGGTTAGGGTGCACAACACCATGAAGACAGATGCTATTGTGAGATTAATGTAGCTTTGTTGAAGTTGATTGAAATTTCTGCACACTTCTGCACTTCGAATTCTTAATGCAAAAAAAAAAAAAACAAAACCAAACCTGCAGTGACATCAAGCCTATTGACTGCATCAGGCTCACATAGGTGTTGATCAGAAAACAAATGGTCATACATATACACAATATTCAAATGAAATTAAATTGACCACATACAAAAAAGTGATTCTCAAAGTATCAGAAGGGAAACTGAAGGGAAAGAGCAGAAATGAAGCTTTTAATGTTAATCTTGTGATGCCTAGAAGCAGGAAAATAAAATTTCAATGTCCTCTGACCTTGCGCAATTTCAGACATAATTACATTTGAGAAACGAACTTGAAAGCAATTCTGATGGTTGGAGAAAGGAATACAATAGTACAGAAACCTTGGCAATAGGCTACTTCTGAGATTTCATGCCCAGCATCCAGGTTAGGGCCCCCACTCTGCCTCATTCAGGGCAGCAGTTTTCTTCTGCCAAAGCACTCCGCAGGAGGCAGAACAGGGGCCTGAATCTGAGGCTGGCACACTCCTCAGCAATCCCCTAACCCCCCCCAGAGAGCAAGAGAAACGCACAAACATTTCATGAAAAGCTTTAGTTTTGTTCTAAATTGCTGTGCATTAGATTTTCTGTAGGTTGGTCAGCTCGACGCAATATCAGCATTCAGTCACCAAACAAAATTGATTCTTTGCTAAGGGACTAATGTTAACGTATGTAGGAAAGTAACATGCTGTTGTGGGGGCGTGTGCTGGAATAAGCGCATAAAAATTATACTGCATTGAAAAAAATCAAGAAGAAAAACTGCTTTCAGAGTTACAGACTATCCTTCAAGAAAAGCCAAACAATTTATGCCTGCAGCGGTACTGTAAGGCTTATATTTTAGCAGACAAAATTCCTCCAGATAATAAAACTGAGGCCCTGCAGGAAGGATCTATTTATCCTTTGTATACTCCACCATTGCTTATTGAGCCAAAAGAAGGTGACAAAACTTCAAAGTCTTTTTCTCACTCACAAATCTGAGGGGCTCTACTGATCAGATATGGCAGCTAAAGACTGGAAGAACAGATGGCTGACATATAGTGAATAATTTTTACATCAGCTAAACCTTCACTGTTTGATACAAACTATGCAGAACAATGCTCCTTTTAAAGCATCCCACTGGGCAGATAACAGTGAAGGATCAGACAATTAAACAAATGAACTCTCTATTGGCACCCAAAAAGCTGTTTGTCTGCTCCACAACTAACCATAAAGGCTGAGCTTGGAATTGTACACGGCCAGATACAAAGAGGCGGACTTCCACCTCTGATCTGAATCAAATAACACTGGCAAGCAGAAACTGGTGGAAACAGACCATAATATCCACTCTTCCTTGAAAATCCCACTTGTTCAAATGTTTCGATACCCTTAGAGGTGGAAAGCCTAGAGGCAGCCACACATCTTGCCCAAAGCAAGGCAAGCCTCTACTCTCAAAGCAGGGAATGAAGTTTTCACTCCAATTTCTCGCAGAATTCAAGTTTTAAAGAATGCTACAGGATTCACATCGGCCACAACCATTTCAGGGTTACATTTACTTCAGCCTTTGTGAGCCACATTAAGTGCTGGAGCCTAAGATGAACAGTAGCCCCCTTGCACTAAGTTTTTAATATTCCTCCTCCAGAAGTTACCACAATGTCTTAGTCAAAAACCTCATGATGGCTTAACCCAGTGATACCACCTTCCTGCCCTTCTGCACAGGAAAGCAAACATTCAGAACAAACCAAGATTATTAATTTACATAAAATGTCATTGGCTTTAACCTCCATAGCTACAAAAAAAGAGACCCATGAAATCTGTCCCTATATTGGTCCCTGTTCATTGCTTTGGAAGTATTCAGAAAAAGACAACCATTCAGAAGTAGTTTATTTTACTTCATGTACACCATCATTGTCTTAAGTGATGGAGAGGAGGCTTAGAAGCCTCCTTCCAAGCTCTCTACATGCTGTTGGGCCTTTCCACTAGGACCCCAACATGACAGCCAGTGGGAAACAGTTCTGAAGCACTTTAAATCCAGATCCATCTCCATCGTAAGATATGAAGGTGGCTGCAAATTTTAGACATAAGCCATGAGCCATTTTTGAACACTTTCCAATTTCCTGGAAAGTCACTGCACTAGGTACATAGGAAGCACTGCAGTAACAACACAATTCATACTCAAGATTTAAAACCAGCCATTGCCAGAACACCATCTCTCTGCCACGTGTAGATGAAGACTTGCTGACAGTTTTTCCTAGTATTTAGCTATGGAAACCATATTCCTGAGGATGTGTTAACTGCAGCTCCAGAAGAATAGAAAGCAGTTTGCTTTGCTGAGAAATCACTTCATGATTATTCTGTTCTGAGCATCTGGCTTTATAGGAACCCTACAGTGCCGCCCAGCATACTAGATGGAAGTGTTTAAAAACAAGCCTAAGTATATATGAATTCCTACAAGCTGTGCAGCATCAGAAAAGTTCCTCTGCACTAAATTATAAAGGGAGAGTTTTCCAAAGAAATCCTACATAACTGCTGTTGTTGGCAGCCGACTTCATCAGCCAGGAACGCAGTGAACTACATGAAGACTCCATTCTCCTTTGCATTGCACACATGCTACCCCCTCCCTGCAGATGTGGTGCCCACTGTGCAGCCCTGGAGTTCACAGACACAGCTTGGGAGAATGGAGGAGGCGAAAGCAGGGGAAGAAGTAAAATAATAATACAGAAATCACATACTGATTTTTAAGTTTTAGGAACGATAAGACCTTGAACAATTCATTCACAAAGCAACAGTAGCAAGCTTTTTTAGCCTACAGATGATTTTACATTCATTTCTACATTCAACCTTAGGTTCCTGTTCTTAAAGGAACAAATAGCTTACAACAGTTTGTGTGTCTCAGAGGAAGCAATCCCAGATTGCAACTAGTGCCTGGAAAGCAGTAGGAGAGGAAGACACAGCAGGTGACCAGTCTATTTTACTTCCTTCCTCCCCATACATACAAATTTAACGTGACAAAGCCAAGGAAAAAGGTTTGAATGATTCACCGAGATCCTTTTTCTGCAAGGCGAACGTCTCCATGCTACCGTCGCTTCAGCAAAATATGGGAGGGGAACAAAAATAGATGTATAATAACCATTCAGGCAAAATGTGACATACAGAGACCAACTACTGATTAAATACAAGTTAGCTTTGGTTGTTGGCAGAAACTTGAAGGCATTTTTTGTTTTTAAACAGGGAACCAGTGACAGTGTTGCCTGAATACAAGATTTAACCAACACGGTGGGCTTTTAGGCTGTGTCAGCCCGCGTTTGGGTTTGTTACACTGCCTGCTTCCCTTGACCTCCAGTGCATTTATTTGGTCTGTAAAAGAGGATCAAACACAGCACTGCTGAAAGGGAAATTATGGCTGTCTGAGCTCTTAACCTATTGTAAAAACCTCTCCTTTGGAGCCAAGCTGTGAATACACATACAGCACTTCTACAGCAGTGATAAAAGATTCCTGGTGCATCACAAAGATGAAAAATGATTCTCAGTTGAGAGGGAAATTGCCAGAGGTGTCAGAAGACATGTTGCAGTGACGTAAACAGCGACACAAACATCAATTTCAATAATCTGACAGGGAAATGTTGCATACCTGAGCAGCTTAATTTGGTATAATCCCTCTTCTTTCACAAGAAACTTTTGTCCTTTGGGCTCTTCAAAAGCTATATCTCCATCCTTCTCTAAGCTCCCCTCCCCCAAAAGAAAGTTCCTAGACATTTCAGTCCAGCAGAAAGCTTTTCATTAATTATACTAAATAGAGTGATGATCTGGAAAGGTCATCCCAGCCTTTCAGCATGCCCTCTCTCCCAGCTAAGTACTTTTCAGCCACAATTGATTACCTTGTCTTTTAGGTTTGCATGATTCTGTCAAGCAGCAGTGCATGTGGCATCAATAACATTATTGATATTGTGATGAGCCACATCCTAACCTGGCACAGCTCCTCCTTTCCATGCACTGTGGTGCTAAATGGCAATATAGGTTAAGTCCTTTCTAGAGGTCTCTATACCCTGGAAAGGAAGAGAAGGCACTGGGGAGAACTAGCACAATATTCTCATCACCATATGATGTGGCATCACAGAAAGACTTCCCCTCAGTTAGGGTCAACTGCTCTCTCACCAAGTTCCTTTCATCAAGTGCTTCAAAACCTTGCTGCCCTACACTGTGCTGCATTAATTTAAAAAAAAAAAAAATAAATATTAAACTGGATTACTAAAAAGAGGTAGCTGTAAACAAACTAAGTTTCTGGGGAGGGATCTTTGCTTATCTGCTTCAAAAGGCATGATTCCCACAAAAAAGATGCTCATTCATGATCAAAACCACATGCAAGCTTTAAAATTCATATTTGCCTTTTAATGGCATAACACGAAAAGCAAAGTCCACTTTCAAAAGGCAATAGCTACATCAATGTACAGTCTACACATTTTCATCAACTCCATGTCTACTAGAGATCAGTTCTCAATACAGGCTACTCATACATTACTACCACCAACAGCTCAGTTCCTAGTATCACACCAAAACCTTCCTGTCCTTCCCTGTTGCATATTTGACCATTACATTGGTCCACAAAGACATTGTAAACTACTGACTCAGGGCAAAAAAGGGCAGGGGGAGTCTCTGTACACTGAGGAAGTCAAAGAATCAGCTTCCCTGCATTGTCAGTTCAGCAAGGGACACAGACAAATGGTCGCCTTGTGCTGAGGCAACCAAGAAAATGCTTTTTCAAGTAAAAATATAAATTGGCCATGTCACTTTCTAAAGGCCTAAAATATTCCACTGGCATCAGTTCAAATTCCTTTTCAGTTAAGAAGTTTTTGCACAATAAATTCGCAATAGTGCTAGGTCAAAAATAAATAAATAAGCCCAGCCAGCTCCTCCTGCCCCCATTTCTCTCATCGTTACAGCATGCTCCTGGAACTTAAAAACTTCAGGGAAATGCAAATTCTTCTAGATGAATTATGCAAGAGGGAGGAAATACACGTGGGTATAGATATGACAGAAAAGTCTTGCAGCTGTTACAGAATGACAAGGTACAAAGACAGTGCTCTTCACTCTTTTGCAATTGAAGAAAAAACAGTTAAATTGTACCTGTACAGAGGCTTTACATACAGCCTTAAGCAGCTCCACTTACAGCTTCACCACTGCAGAATGAGACACGTGAGTTTGGAGTTGTTGGTTGCAGGCTAAAAGAAGGCGACCTGGATACGCTGATACAAATCCCACTTAAGGTTACGTTTGTCCTTCTCTGCAGACTCCGCAAATCTATGTCCTACTTCAGACCTTGTAAAAAGGAACAAACAAAAAGCCACACGCCACACTTATTCCCTGCCAGCTCAATGCCAGACATGAGTCAAGTCACTAATCCCCACTGAAGCTGTTTGTTTCTACAAGGTCTTCGGACCATTGGCCTACACCAGATTGCAAAGTTGTTCTTGGCTCTGCATTTCTCCCAGCAGGTACCCAGCTGAGAGCAGTGAAGTCAGAAGTTCTACCATGGCCTAGACTAAAATTACAAAAAATAAGAAAATGAGTGCTCTCAGATTCTGTCAGAGGACAGGAGGTGACTTTCCAGTTTCATGAGGATGAACTTGACCTGAAGGCATAAGGAGAGCAAGCAAGCCATGGAAAGCAACTTATTTACAATCACCTTGTTGCCCCCATTCCCTCAAGATGGAGGCATTTCTTTACTGTTATGCAAGAAACTTCATGGGGTCAAGGAGAAGACCTGCTGCAAGTGTGACAAAACAGCAGCATGAGTCTAAAGGAGTAAAAGCAGCATGTCAGCAACAAAAAAAAAAAGTCACTAATCAGCATCAAAAAAGCTCATGAATCCCTAGCAGACACTGGTTAGTATTCTCTCTGGTGCAGCTGCTGTCTCTCTTGTTCTTTGCTGGGAATCATGAGGGCAGAAAGAGCTGTTTGCTTCCTTCCCTTTCACCCCCGGGGACTCCAGAGCTCTTCCCAGGCTCCCTGCAGCACAACACTTGACAGCCCCATGGAGCAGGGCCCTGCTCAGGAGGGCAGCCGCAGAGCAGCACCATCACTACGGCAGGGTGCTCGGGGAAGCAGCTTCAGGGGGAGCTACGAGCAAAACCCAAAAAGCAGACAAGGCCTTTCTGCCTTTCCAAGCAGAATATCAAGGTGGAAAAGGGCTTTGCCTCAGTTAATTAGCAGGTTTCTCAGCAGCTCCTTATTGTGTTCTTTCATCTTTCAGAGACACCATGTACCTCTGCATTCAAAGAGCACTTTTCAGGGAGCCGACTGCTGGATCACCTCAGGTGATGCAGTTTTAATGTATGTCCTGGAAACATTTGCAAAAGACTATTAACGAGAACCTGACTCCAGAAATAGATTTTTGCCTACCTCATTGTAATGTATTGTAAGGTATCTAATGTGTTAAATACTTTTCATACTCACTCTATTTTCTTATTTTATCTGTCTGAACAACTGTTGGCTCCCATCTCACATGAAAGCACAGGATCTCGCAGGAAGATTTTTTTTTTTTTCTATAATTGCACAGCATATAGCACAACAGGATTGTTTGTGTGTGTTTTTTTTTTTTCCTCTGAAAGGGAAGAACTAATGTAACTAAGTAAGTAGAAGACCAATAATGCATGTTATATGAAACAGACAACCAAACAGCAACACAACAGCAATAAGGATTCAGGAAAGAAAATGGAACACCTTTCAATTACATGTATGAAATTGAAACTAAGAAGTCTGAGGAAGCATTTCTCTAAGCTAGGATTCACATCAGGGGAAAGAAAAAAATAAAAGAATCCACAGCAGGATGATAATTGGAAATAGGAAAAGAGAAGTGTGACATGCAAAACAGACAAGGGCAGCGTGACAAGGTCTCTAAGCACTTCACAACCAGCAAACATTTCTGTAGACAGCCAAAGACACTAGTGAATGTTGTCTTCCCAGACCCAGCTTTACAGAAAGAAAAGCTGAGGCAGAGGTTTTTGTTTCAAGTAATGAAAACCTACTTACAAGTCAGAGAGAATATACACAGAAATTTTAGTTTCTAGCCCCAAGCCAAGGACAGCATTTGCCAACAGCTTAGATAAAAGACTCAGTTTCAACACTGCCTTTATTCATCTTATCATGCATCTAGCTGGTGTGACTGCCTAGGAAGGGAAGATGATCAAGATTCAACAACATTATGGAGACCTGATAAATCTCAGAAAGCAAGAGCTGCAAGCAACTGAATGCATATAGCTTATCAAACCCAACAGGGCACTTGGAGAAATATGCAAGTAGATTGCTTAGCTCCAGAAACTTGCAGAAGACTGTACAAGACTTTACAAGACTTGAGGTTTGCAAAAACTGGCATGATTCCTATCTTGTCCCATCTCTGTTCCACCACTTGGCCACTCTGGATTCAGAGACCAACTCAAGCCATGAGAAAACACCTCCACTCCACATCCTCCTGTCCAGTCAACACCCAGGACAAGGGCTCTGCAGTGGCTCTTTGTCTAAAGGGCAAACAAGGTAGGAGGTGAACACCGTACCTACACCTGAAAGCAACCTGTTAAGCGGCAAAAGCACCATAATATAGTATGTATACTTCCATTTTTAGGTTCATTTTAAAGACTGAGACCATGCTTACGCATAGTGTTCTTTGATTGATTTCTGCCTCCCAAGTAACTTCTTTAGCTGTTTTCCTCTGATAGCAGTGCCATCTACCCTCTGTTCTGGTATTCCTACCTTTTGTGTACCAGAACTTATCCCTACTCCCATACAGAAGCAGCCAATCCATTACGTGCTGGTTATGAAAAAGTACTTGGTTGCTGGAGGAAAGAGATCACATGGTTATAAAGATGACGACTTCACTTAATGAACCCCAAGGTACTAGGAAGAAATTAAGCCCTGAATACGAGCTCTTCACATGACTGTCCTTTAACAGCTTGCTCTTCAATCAAGTTCTGGGTGAAACGCCTGTTGTCACAGCAGAACTAATCCCAAGTGAAACTAAACCCCTCAACATCTCCCAGTAATAGCCTGGCAGAATATGCAAAACTGTACCAGGCCTGGGAGTGTCAGTCTCTGGCAGAATTTTCCATGCTCTAATTAAAGAAGTATAATCTGTGAAATCATCAGGCACATGCTGATGGGAATGAGCGTGTTGCTACATGGATGAGGGACGCTGACAACATTCATGTTATCAGTTGCATTTCTAAGATTCAAGCACTATAAGCAACTTCTCAGAGACCTTTTGCTAGCTTGAAGCGAAGAAGCAATTGGCCCACGGAGTCTTCATCATTGCAAGCCTAGAAAAGGTTAGACAGCTGCCAACAGCAACATAAGTATAGCTGGTCCTTCTGTGGACAGACGCATGGACTAGACAACATTTTGCCCTCCTTTCAAACCTACAGCTATACTAGGCTCTCCTTTGATTTGTTTACTGTTTGGCTTCAAAACGGGTTGGTCTCTCTATCCATAAGCTCCATCTCACTGGAAATCCTACCAAAGATCAATATAAACCCTGATAATATGAGACCCTGCTAAATAGGTAAGTAGACGCAAGTCACAGAAAGCACTCCCTGAAGCTCTGTGCATTTAAGGTTTGTGAGTCTCTACTAGCAATGAATTCCAGTCTTTAATTGAGAGACAAAAAGACAACGTTATCCACGGTCAGTTTGGATGATCTCTCCAAAAGCAGAGTTAAATATGAACTATGGTTCACTGGAAGCTAACAAACTAAAGGGAATCAGGGTGATGATCTTGTTATTTATTTATCAGTGCCTCAGGACTTGAAAGTAAAGCAACACCTGCTTGGATAAAAACTCAGCCCAGAGAGATGGGAATGATGTCCCAGCTATGTCACTGAGCCAGAATGTCTCTGGATCACAAACAATGCTTTGCCCAAAACATCACATAGATAAAACAGGGAAGGTAAATGCTAAATTCTAAATTATGCGATCACTGGATCTAAACAATGCCAGAAGGAACAAAGGCCTGAACTTTTAAAAGGCTCAGTTCACATTAATGTTTCCAAAGAAAAGGTCAGATTATCAAAAGTCCACTATTATGCATCCAAGCCTTTTGAAACAAATATAGCTATTAATGCCACAATAAGAATCAGTAAGTGTGGAGAACCTTTCAAAGTGACTTTTGTTTGCTTATCCAAAAGGGGAACACAAGGTCTAAGAAAATCCATCTCTAAGGTTCTCTTGACAATTGCTCTGAAGTCTGAAAGGCTGAAATGTGTCACACTTTCAAGCTCCATACAGCTGCTCTGAGCACACTTCAGTTAACTAATAATATCAATCAGTTAAAATATATTTTGTAGTTCTTGACAATGATCTAACTAAATACCCAAATGGTAAACTGCACATTTTATGATTCCTCTAAATTTATATATTGAAACTCATTGCAAATCACCTTCATCCAAGCTAAAAAAAAAAAAAAATCGCAGAAAGGAGATAAATTTACCCTATGCCACAAAATAAAGGGATGACCAACGCGAAGATACTTACTTAAAAGCAACATACACAAAAACATAAAAAAGGGCTCTGGTACCTGCCTGCCAGCAACGCTCTGGTACCTCTGAACTTTGTTCCCATAGGCTATATGGTAAAATGAAACCAAGTCTGAAAGTCTTCAGCCAAACTTACATCATTTTGGTGCATATTTTTTTTTTTAAGTACATTTCTTTGGATGTAAGCAACAGTAATGCAATAAAAGAATGCCAGAATACCTGCAGAAGACCAACCAGCTTTTTGCTCCCTCTCAGTAACGATATGCCTAGACAGGTAGGAGAAAAAGCTATTGACAGAATTTGACCCAGAATTGACAGCAGTCCAGACACTTCAATATCGATACTACATGTGCACGGCCTACTTATCAGAACTTGAGCCATCCACATTCTTTAAAGTTAAAGCATAAAACCAAGCAAGTGATTTTCACAACTTGAGTCATACCTGAACTACAAAAGCCTCATTTATCTATTGCTTGTCATCAAGAACTTAAATATTCACAGATTTTAAAACATAAATGAAAAGCTATTTACTGCTCCTCCAACTAAGGGACCTACAGATAGCCTCTAATCCATTTGGTTAGTCAATATCCATAAAGCTCTTCAAAGATAAAAAGCAATGTAATGTGCCAAGCATTACTACTGCGTAACCAGCAGCTCAAAAGCGTGTTGCCAAACTACAGCAATAAGCTTGTCCTTTTCAACCTGTTCATAATAATTATGGCTGTTAACAACAGATATTGTCCAGCTGAATGAACATGGCGAGACTTCAGCAAACAGCTCTCATCAATCTGACATTCTTAAAAACGTCCCTTGCTAAATGTCAAGTGAGATTTCTAGAGGGAAAACAGAAATGCCTTTCTTCCCTGAAAAGCACAAAGTTTATGCAGATAAGAAACAATGAGACAAAAGTGGAAGCTAAACTGTTTTCAAAAAAACTCTAAAATTATTGCCAGCTACACAGACTATTAATAATACAGATCTAATTCTAAACAGGAAAAGGGAACAATTACAGTGCTGGAGTCTGTATCTTTGGAATATAGAGCCTCTTTACATCCAAGGGAAAGAAACAGGAGAAGATAGTCATTTTTAACTCACCTCTCTGTTCTATTGCTTTAAGGAGTTGTAGGGAAGTGAATTGCCGTGCAATCGGGTTGTTTCTTCATTCTTAAACATCTTCTAAGGAAAAAAGGCCTTAACTTGTGGCAGAGAAGTAAACCATGGCACAGCTTCATTAGGAATTTATCCTATATGCACTGTTTAAATACACAGAAGGATTATTCTGAAGTGGCATTTTTACTATGAAGTTAATTGAAACTCTGTGTTAACTGAAGTTAATTGAAACTTCTATCTCACAAAATACCCCATATCTCCTAGATGCTTTCCCATATGAGAAGGTAATACACAGGGAAGCACCATCTTTCTAGCAAGGTATGTAGTAGTCCAGAGATGTGACTAACCCAGACTTGCACATATCTTTATCGCTTTCTATCTGGAATGTCAAGATTTACTCATTTTAAGCACTAGGGTGCTGACAGAAATATTTTTCAAAAGGTTATGAAATGCTTTAAAGAGATAAATCACTAGTGTGCCTTATTAGCACCCATCTTCCCCCTTTCCCATGTGTATTAGAAATAGGATCATTTCCATCATGTGAAAACATCTCATTACTAGTAACAGATGTATTATGGTCATATGCATATGGCTTTGATTTGTGCCATGGCCTTTGATATACATATATAGCTCTGGCATCAGCAGCCATTTACGCAGCTGCCACAAGGAGTAATGTGTTTTCAGAAAAGCAAAGGCTGCTGGTTCTTAAAATTCTGACAGTTGAAAGAAATCCAGAAGAGAAATAGGCCTGTTTCCATAATGCTTTTCAGGATAGCAAGATAGTCCTTCAGGTCTTCTAGGCTGCTATAAGCTTATAAAACTTCAAGGACATCTCCATTTTAGCTGCTTTATTTTTTTTTTTTTTGAAAACTGGTGTCAAGGAAAGGAATACACTTAATTTCAAGGTTGAGTCTAAAATTAATCATGCCTCCATTAAAACAAGTAGAAGAGTTTTTTTTTTCATACTGCTGGACTCATAAACTAGTGAAATATAAAATCATTTAGTCTATCGGCAAAGCAAACCATTGAATTTCCTACTCCAATAATAGTTCTACACACTAGGCAAGTATAAGATACCATATTTAAGGGGTCGCGTTGATTAACACAAGAATGAAGAAAACAGTTATTCAAATTCAGTCACACATTCCTATACTGCTAGTGAGGTACACTAGAGGTATATAATCACGTTCCAAATCATTAGAAACTGAACATGACTGGAATTCTAATCAAAACTTGGGTATCGTTTTTATAGTCAGAACGTCTATTTAGACACATTTTAGCTTGAGATAATTAAACTCACTCCAATTCAACATTTTACAGCTGTGGAATCTGCAAGTTTAGCTTTTTACTGTAGCACTTAGGTGAAGGGCTTCATTTAGTACAGAATTGAATATTTCAGATCTTCCAACTTTAAGACCTTTCGACTTGAAAAGAGCCTTGAAAACAAGGTCCAAGTACAAGTAATGGGATTATATACACCAGAATGTATATCAGTCCTGAAAACAGAACTTTTGAGCAGGTGATAGCAATTTCAGTGGGATTTTACTGACTCCCAAGAATAATTAATCCCATTAGCAATTCTAGCATAAGCAGCCAGCCAGACTTGTCCCTGAGCATCAACTTAACTCCAAAAGTCAAAGTCTGCAACTGCTCTACTCAAACTGCCAATACAATTAAACAACTTCAATAAAAAACAGAACAAAACAAAAAATAAAAAACATGTTTAATAAAGCAAAAGATGTGGCAAAACCCATGTACGCTTCAGACAATTCAACATGAACATACTCTAATTGCTTTTTCATTAAAAAATAAAGACAACTAAATCCCCCAATTTATCTGTAGCTTATCGTGTACACAGGATGTTTTCTCCCACTTCTAAGCATACAAGGCTGCTAAATTGCTGTCTTGAGCATATCCGGACAAGTGTGAACTTCATTGGTATTCAACTATATTGAATTTGGTATTGGTATTGGTATTTCAACTATAGTTGAAATAGAAAGCTTTAAGGATGTGTATAATATGCATTTGTTAACAAGCATTATAGAATAAGAAGTAATACTAAAGGAGAGCAAAACAACTTAGATTTATTGAAATTGTATGAAAAAGGTATGCACATGACAGGGTATGGTACCTTCAGGTGCTCATCCCAGATACACTTAGAACAGAGTTTAAATTGAATAATGGTCTCTCTCTCTCTCAAGGGAGAAACATTCACTGTGTGTCTAGAAACTAAACAAGACACACTGATTTAAAAGCACTTTGTGCATCCAAGGCACCGTCATTTACTTTCTGATGATCCATATTAACTAAATCCATCCTGGCAAAATAATCTTGTGGTAGAGCAAACAATGCAGAAAAGAATGGAGGCAAGAGGGAAATCTGCTCTTCCACATAGAAGAAAACTCAAAAATTCTTAGATTTGAAATATTTTCATTGCTCTGAGATGTAAATAACCATCATTTATCATTTTACATAGTTGCAAGACTACATTGTTTAGACTACATTCTTCATGGAGCCAAGAGAACTTTTGCATTTCTCATACAGATAGGAACAAAGATGGCTTTTTCTAAGTCTGGACACACACAGACACCTGACCAGAGAGATCAAACCATTATTACAAAGTTTCCTGCCGTTTTCTCTACAGATTAAGGCTTTTTTTTTTTTTTTTTTGGCTGTCCAGTATTTGAAATAAGCTTAGATTTTTGTTCTGTTCAATTCCTTCCCTATACAGCAAACTGATTTCACTAAAGTCAAGTTACTTCCATCAATGTCTCTTCTGAACAGTGTGCAATGCCCTCAATTTTAGGGCTTTTTAAAAAGAAAACCTTTTCAGGTTAAAAAAAAAAAAAAAAAAGCTAATGAAATTAAGCATCTGTACTAGAGAAGCTGTTATAAGAAAAAGGAGGAAAGTTCAGAGGTAATGAACATATTTTACCTGATTTTTATTGGATTGATGTACTTGCCTGTAAGCATATAGTCATGTCAGTTCACACAGCTAATGAAATAATTAGTTATTAGATCAAGTACCTCATGCTTGCTTAGGGGAATTGTTTTAATGAGGTAAGCAGTTCCACAGCAGGAAGCCATCCTTCAGAACCACGGTGGGCCCCGCAGTGGGATGACCCCAAGCTGCAGGGAGCACGGCCCCACAGCAACAACCAACACCTGGGGGCTTGCTCCCCACCTCTCACCTGGCCTGAGGATGGGGTTAGGCAAGAGAAACTGTGCTGACGCACCCAGTGCTTTGAGCCCTCCTCCCTGCTGGTGATTTAGGGTTCCCAGGGCTTATACTGCACCAGGATAAACTGGAATTAGGATTGATGCTTAAGAGCAATGCATAAAGGAGTATCGGGTCACCGAGAACACAAACAAAAATTGATTTTTAAACCATCTACTTTCAATCAGGATAAAAAGTCAGTAAGGGTCCAGAAGAGACAGCAAATGGGAAAGAATGAAAGATTTCAAGTAGAGATAAGGCTCTTTGAAAGGGTGTCTTAATGCTTGGCTCCTGATACAATCTTTGAGAAAGGCGGCCCAGAGGAAACACCACTCAGATCTGCTCATGGGGTTGAAGATGCAAAGGACTCTGGTAAACAGGGCTTATGGCTAATTTGTGGGCATAAAAGGGTGGGAGGCTGGGGAAAGAAGAACATTGGTACCAACTCCTCAGTTAAGGCATGACTTAACTGCATAGACTTCTTCCATAGACTTACATAGATTTCTTCCATAGACTGCAAGAAAAATAAAAGAAAAAATCATCCAACAATGCTGATAGTTGTTTACCTCAGATGTACAGAGGCAATTTTTTTGCTTGAAACATTAAAACTTCCTGTTGAAGTAAAAGTGAGTCAATGTGAAAGAACACTTGAACCTTTTGAAGAAATACACATGCACCCATTTTCTAGCCACAGACATCAGAATAGGGATGCAGTTCTATGGACTCTGCTATTTCCTGATCAAAATCTGGACAAGTTAGCATCGTACACTGCTAGAGAACAATTAGCGGCAACAGTGGTGTTAGTATTTATGAATATTTTAGATCAAAGCATGAAGTTACCTCAGGTTATCTCATAAAGCAAGCTGGCCCTAAGTATTTTGATGCAAACCTGGTTCTGAAAATGCCAGAAAATCCTATCAAGGCTAAACTGTTACGGAAAGCATTATTTAAATATTGGATATATACAGAAAATACTAGGGTTATCCTGAAGAATTAACAGCTTCTTTGCCTTACTCAATTAAAAGAAAAAAATCTTTATCTTAAAACTTTATAGAGGAAGAATACACACATGTGAATGCACATGTTCTTTCACTTTTGCCTTCACGTTTAAGAATTGAGAACTTCAAAAAATTTTCTAAGCTCTCATCTCATAAAAATCTTAAGAGCCAAATGCATTAATTCCCCCCCAAAAAAACAAACAGAAGTCAAAGCCATCTTTCTGAACCTTCCATCCCCATTCCACACACTTGGAAACAACCTCTCCTGAATACATCATGATATTCCTCTTATCCAACACTGACTCAACATTACTTCTTTAAGGCTACCAACAAGTTCATTTACCATTCTAAATCAACTTCTGTTGTTGTATTAGGAAAAAGTTACGGGGCAAGAAGTTATGCTGTTGTTCTACGCATCAATTCTATAGATAAGTGTAAATATACTTGCTCCTTAAGGAACACATCAAAATAAAAAAATACTTTATAAAAAATACTTTTCTTCTTCTCAGTTTTCTACTTTGGGGCCTTCATATTAAATTGAGTAAAAAATTACATCCCAAACAATAAGTGCTTTGGGATGAGTCAGTAAGTCCTACAGGAGAGTGCTATTTTAATTGTTTTATTATACTCCATAAATTTACAAGTAATCATCACGTCATCCTATCACTCTTCCATGGAAGCCCATAATTTTCATATCCATTAAATGCCGTAGGGATTGTCTTCAGAGGGCAGAGTTTCCTCTAAATTCAAAACGTAGATTCATGCACTGCAACCTTATTTGCTTTACAACCTTATTTGCTTTAAAACTCTTGCCACAAGGGTCATTTTGCCATCAAATGTTACAAATATATCCTTTGCAGGAACCAGCTAGCTGGCTTGCTGTATGGTCTCTAAGTCCTAATGCTGTTGCTATCTCCCACTGTTCTGAGTTCCACCTGTCAGTGTCCTCAGAGCAGTGTCAGCCCTCAGGCTTCACCATGTAACTACAGAGCAATTCAAGCAGCATGACGCCTGCTTGTGGTTTGTAATATTTATCTTTATTATTCAAACTGATCCCACACTTCTGTTTTGGTTGTTTCCTGCCCTCAAGGGAAACAAAATCAACCCTGTGATTCCAGAGCATGGTTTGTAACATGATGCATTAATATTAGCTCCAGTACCAACTACGACTTCACACCCACTGGGGACCACAAAACACTGGAAAGTAAGGCATGACCTCCAATACAGCAAGTCCACACTTCATGGCTGATTTAGTGAGTCAGCTCTTGCTTAATGCTTCTCAAATTATTCTTGGACTATACAGTGCAGAGGAAAATGAGTCAGAACTTGCTTGTGCGTTTGATCTCCACCTTCATAGAACCGCAGAACAGTTTGGGTTGGAAGGGACCTTAAAGATTACTTAGTTCCACCTAACCTGCCATGGGCAGGGATATCTCCTGCTAGAGCAGGTTGCTCAAAGCCCCATCCAACCTGACTTTTATACCTTCACCACTGCCATGCAAGCAAGCATATAAGAAAAATAATGGAGTTTACGATGGCAACATTAAGAAACAAAACCAGACCTAGCCTTGCTAATAGTCTTGATCCTCGTAACCTAAAAGGACACAAAGGCTCCCCCACTGTCTTGACTTTGTGGCCCCACTTTCATCTTTTCATCTAACACTGATGGCAGCCACAGTTCTAGCTGCAGATCAGTGCAGGTAGTTTGGCTGTAGGTGTCTCAAACACGATCCAATTCTCCTCTTATCTCTGTTCTGCAGTATAATCTTAAATCCATTTGGCCACTGAAGGTGATGCAGCAGACAGCAGCAAGGCAACATCACTGTCCTGATCCTCACTCCTGCCTGCAGAGGAGCAACTTAATAGAACAACTGTGACTTAAGGTCACAGGTTTCAGAATATCATATAACTGAACAACAGCCTTGACCCTTACTGCATTGCATTGACCATGCATCCAATTTTGTTCCAATGCTGAAGATTTAAACAGTACAATCTCAGAATGGAAGCATTGCTTTGTATCATGAAACAACTGAATTCAACAATAAAACCAAAAAAAATGATTACTGCTTGAAGAGTGCCTGCAAGTAGAGACTGAAAGCCCAAGCAAATAAAAATATTTCTTCATTTTATGGAACTCAGGGCATTGAATATATATAATGAAATGTCATTAAAGATATTTGTTACTGTAATACAGAGAAAGTAAGTTAATCAGAAACAGCATAAGTGCCAGGAGTACACAAGGTGGTATACAGGAAAGCTTCTCATTTGTCCTGAAGGGTAGTAGCCATGCACTGAGGGAGCAATATACCAGCTTAATGTAATAGTTTAATAACAGCTTTAGTAGTTTATACAATATATAAATCTATACATTCTTTACCCTACAGAAAAACAGGTCAGAGAAAGCAAAAGCAAGACTAATCACAGAGTATCTGCATATCACTACAGTTGATCAAATATAAGACCCTACTTCTAACCACAGATGCTTCAGCTTTTATAACAGCAACAGTTACAGAAAGAGAGCATGTTCCCTCCAGAACAGTCAAAATGCCAGCCTAGAATTGAAGGCAGTGCATATCACCTATCCTACTGAGGGATAAGCAATATTCATAAGCATGGTAGAAAGAATAAACAATACAATTCAAAGACTTTCAATCTGGGACAAATCGAAAAGTAAGGGCAAAAATGTTCAGGTTAACACATCCCCTATATGTTGACTCCTTCTCAATATTAACCTCAAGCTATAAAGAACAAAATTGAGATCCTAGAGAAGTATAGACAAAATAGAAGACAGAAGAGCTTAAGTAGGAAACCTTAGGATTTGATGTTTGGAAGAAATACAATTTTACAGTATTCCTCTTCTTGCCTAAAGCGTATTTATTGCAGGTCTTTGCTTTTACCAGCTGTATTAGTTTTTTAGTAGGTATTACTTCTTAAGACAGTTTCCCTAAAAACTAGGCACCTATTTGTTTTTAGAAACTGAAGCAATTAAAGCATTTCCTTCCCTTTGTAATGTTAAAAATTCAAATGAAGTATTACAGTAACAGGGCAACTTGCAGTCCCGTTATAAACAATGATATAAAGCATGTGTAACCTTAAATTCTTAATGTTTTCTTGTGTCACTAAACTCAAAAATAACACCAGAACCTTTTGAGGAAGATGCACTCTTTTTCCTCCAATGACCTTTTCTCCAGTGCTTCTTGTACTGCTTGTCACTAGGCTTAAATAATTAAACGTGCCTAAGCCTGAAGTGATTGCACAACTGCACCTACATTTAAAAAAAGGTAGGTAGACAGTATTTTGTAGTACAACTGCAGGACAACTACTCAAATTGACATCTTCATTTGAATTACCTACTCATTTACATTGCCTGAAGATCTGGACAAGAACATGAAAGTGACCAACTACAATTAAAATGGAAAAAAAGACTGTCAGCAACATTCAAAAGTGAAAGAATTTTAAGTGGTTCATGCTCGGGCATAGTTTCTGATAAAAGCAACATTCTTCTTGTCCAGTAGATGCTTAGTCTGGACTAAATACTCTTAGGAAATTACTCATGATACATTTCTAGATAGATGTTATTCCCTCAAGTATTCATAGATTGAGGGAAATCACAGCTTTCCAAAATGCATTTCCTCTTCCTCAATGTTAAAACACTGCTCATTCCCACTAGCAAGTGAAACGCTTATGAATGTCAAAGTAGTAGCCTTATCCAGTTCAACTTCTTTTGGATCCCCAAAGCCATCATTTTAACTATAACATTTTTCTCCTGAGGTTTTCCTACTCGTACCTGACCGCATAAAAATAAATGTCAGGGAGAGGAGAGAAGCATAATTCTGGCTGACCACACTAGAAGTAGTGGCTCATTCAAACCAGCTCATCTCCAGCCACAGACAAGAAGATAGGTCTTGTCCAGCCAGATTAGAGATGAAATAACTTCAGCTTCTCCACTGCTATACCCACATCCCAAAAGCTCCACTTAAATTCCAGATGGAGTAATCATTCAAACTCATATGAGTCACAGCAAAATATTTATGCAATTTCCAGTTTTCAAAAAGTATTTTGGACAGTCCTCTTACTAAGCTTCCTGTCTCTCTGCATACCATCAGGATCAGTAGAGCACACAACTCATGAAGGCACCCACAGGATCAAGGAAATTCTACCCTCTGTTACTAAGTGTCTAATCTAACATCACCCATACAGGAAAACATGACAATTAGCAACACTTGCCTGGTGGTGAATATTGCCCTTGACAGGAAACAAAGTTCAGATGTAAGTAGAAATGCAAAGACCCACGTCTGTAAAAGTAGCACAAACCTAAGGCAATAATCTCCAGCTTTTGATGGTTCATGTATTACAAAGTGGTATCCCCAAACCACATTGAGTCCAATAGCCCTGGAGGCAGGTGTAGACCTTCTCCATTCATCTAACTGAAAAGAAAGATCTTGCATCTCCGCCTACTTCAGTAAAAGAAAGAATATAAGAAGAATTAAAACAGATTAAGAGACTCTTTTAGGCAGCTTAAGACCCTTAAGCACACATTCCCAAGCCAAGTATTTTTAATATAACAAGTCTTCTAGTTACCTCTCTCAACTGTCACTGTTTTCAGTATTGTATAAAGCTGCTTAAACTGCAAAGCTGATTGTCAAGGGAATCCCAGTTTGAACAGATCTTTTGTGGTCTGAAGGGCTGTGACTCCTGTATAAGGAGGACATCAGGTTATTCCATCAAGCCCTGACTATCAATAACAAAGGAAAAAAAAAAAAAAAAAAAAAAAAAAAAAAGAAAGCTAAGAAGTCAGGCTATGCTGCCTTATTACCCAGCTAAATTCCATGGCAGTTGCACAGCAGTACAGTGCCAAGAAGGACTAAGACAATCCCTGCTCCCCTGAGGCCACTTTGTTTTCCAGTAAGCAATACAGACACTCACTGCAGGTCACAGAAAAACAAGAGGTGCCTCTGAGTAGCTCTGCTACACACAGCCCATTCTGTTACAAGTATCCACTGGTGTTTCAGTCAAAAAAAAAAAACAACACATTGCTCAGGCTCATATGAAACTTGAAGTGGAGAATGGATGCACAGTATTTACTGCCTGACAACCAGATTAAATTAATCCAGTTCATCCAAATTATTTGCATATTCTAGAGCCAGTAGAGCCATTCACGAATTTTTGTCACAATCTTCAAAGCTTACAGAACTAAGTTTTTCAATGAATCATGTGGGTGTTTCTGAAACACGAAAAAAATTAGAACCTCAAACATTCTAAGGACTACTTCATGAATTCTTAAAGTCTTAATACTTGGTTTTCCAGAAACAAATTAAAATACCTATCCATTAGATTACTTATTACCTCCTTTATAATATGATTTTTCAGCATAACCATCATTTAATTTACATGTTATCTCTGGATATCTAGGCTTTTGCATACTTATTAAGTTAACCTCCTCTGAATGCCTCAGAGTCTTCCTGAGTTCAGCTGATCCAAATCTTAACTATTGTGAACCAATTTCTCACTCCCATAGCTGTCCCAATAACCCCATCTCAACTGAGGTTTTGTGCATGCCTATGTCACTTCTGACTTGATAAAGCTGCTTCTTTTCTTTCACCTTCATCCCTCTCTAGTTCACGTGCTCTCTTCTCCCAGGCATGGTCTAAACTACATATTGCATCTCATTTGTTTTCAGAACGAGACTGCACTTCCACCTGAGAGGAATGATTGCACAGTTTAGCAGATAAAGAACATGACTTGAATGTTTACAACCCTGGCAGTATTTCCAGGAACATATATTCTTCCTCCATATTTATTCTTACTCAGTATACATTCATTTGCTTAAGGACCTGTACCTTGAATTTCTTAAGTTCAAGGCTCAACTCTTTAAGCTTTTTCAAGATATAAATCCCTCGTAAAGTTCTGATAATGCCACTCCTGTTACTAGCCTTGCTTTACCTACCTTGTTGAAAGCAGAAATGCAGACTTGGGACCCGAGTGGTATTTCTGCAGTGTAGGTTTGAGATGCTCAAAGGAGCAAAATTTGACCATAATCACTCTGTAACCCAGTCTTCCTTACAGAAACTGCTGAAACACATTTTCATCACATGCAAAAGCAAATTTTTTTTTCAATGCATCCCTCACTTGTACCCTTACAACAGTATAATTCTACTTTTATTTTCAGGGTAATCTCTTCATAATTTTCCCTTCCTACTCTGAGTCTACCCATTCCACTCTATACAGCTTTTTCTATTGAATCTTCTGCTTTCCAGAAGCTGGTTACTCTTCCAGGTTCGGTTAGGAAAGAAAATCTCAGGTAGACCTTTTTGTTTCTGAGTGCCTCATCTTCTTCCAGGACTCACTCAGTCAGAGTTTACTGAGAATTTATTGGTTTACATGAAATGCACAGTTACTATAGTGAGTAGCTCCAGAGAGAAGCCTGTAAATAAAAATATGTTGAAGCAAATGCAGCCTCAGTATGAGTCTCTGTAGAAGGGGCTAATCTCAGCACATTCACCTTCTTTGTCCCCTTAACTAAAAACTGCATGATGTTGTCAAGAGCACTTTAACAGTGAAGAGCAAAGCAGAGGAAAAGAAATCACATTACATCAGCAAACCAGTAGCACCCTTGGCTTTACCTAACAATACCAAAATGATGTCATACTGGTTTATATGGTGATCCACCATGTATGCAGCATGGAAGCATTACTTTTCTCTCTCATTTGCCAATTTCTTTATGGGACAGCTGAAAAGACAGGAAAGAAAGATAGTACATTGGTGGACAAATTAGAAAATGAAAAAAAAAAAAATACACTGAAAATATCCCTACTGCTTGATTGCCCCATGTTGCATCAATAAGTTTTTCTTCTGCAACTATAAAATAGCTCAATTTTAAAGCCCAAATGGAAATGAATCTGGCCAGGGATGTCAAGGGCAACAAGAAGGGCTTCTACAAGTACATCAGTGACAACAAGAAAACCAGTGAAAACGCAGGCCCCTCTGGTAATCGAAGTGGGTGACCATTTCCAGGCACATGAAGGAGAAGAAAGTCAACAGGAGTAGTGAGCATGGATTCACCATGGGAAACATATATTTGACTGATCTGATAAGCTTCTATAATGAAAAGGCCAGCCTGACAGATGAGAGTAGAGCAGTGGTTTTTGTCTTCCAGGACTTCGGTAAGGTCTTTGACACTGCCCCCATAAGATCCTTACAGAGAAGCTGACGAAGTATGGTCTGGATGAGCAGGTAGGGAGGTAAGTCAAGAACTAGCTGAACAGATAGACCCAGAGGGTAGTGGTCAAGGATGCAAGGTCTAGTTGGAGGCCAGGAGCAAGCAGAATACTCCAGGGGTCGATACTGGGTCTAGCCCTGTTTAACCTCTTCATTAACAACCTAGATGATGGAGAAGAGTGCACCCTCCATAAATTCACAGACAACACAAAACTAGAGAGTGTAGCTAATTCACCAAAAAGCCATGCTGTCATCCAGCACAACCTTGACAAGCTGTCAGACAAGAACTTCAAAGTTCAACAAGGAAAACTAGAAGTCCTGCACTTGGGGAAGAACAACTCCAGGCACCAGTACATGCTGTGGGCCACCCAGCTGCAAAGCCACTTCTCAGCAGAGGACCTAGGAAGCCTGGAGGACACCAACTCAGTTGAGTCAGCAGTGTGCTTTGCCACTAAGAAAGCTGCAATAAACAAAGCATCACCAGCAGGGCAAGAGAGGTGACTTACTCAGCAAAGGTGAGGCCACACCTGGAGTACTGTGTACAGTTCTGTCTGTCTCTTCCCCACCCCACCCCCCAGTCCCAATTTATTCCACTTCCACCTCTTCCACCTCACTTACACATCTTTTACCTCACACTAATTCAGGTATTTCAGAAGAGATAAACTACAACAAATATAATCCTGTTTTTACTCTTATAAACATGACAAGTAACAGGACCGGACCAGACAGCCTCTAATTACTGCTGGACTTGATGAGCACTTGACATAAATCTAACCTACAAAAACAACATCCTAAATTGTCAAAGAGCTAGAAAACTAACAGGCCTAATGGAAAGCCTCCTTGCCACAGGATACAAGCTCAAAGCTACAACAAAAATACAGCAACAGAAGTCCTTTGTATTTGCAGTTACGGGTGCGTGAGTCCTGGTTTAAGCATGCTTTTGTTTTATACTGATGTCTCTAAAAGCCTTTGCAATGCACAAACAGAATTGATGACTAGTTGAGAATATTCAGCAAATTAGAAAATAACTGTTGTCCGTACAAAAAGTTTCTTCAATACACACTGGCAAGAGACCAAGATGCCTTGCTACATTTCTGCCTGCACAGTATATGTTCTAAGAAAGTCCCCAGTTTCTGAAGGAATTTCTGCCCACCACTCACCTCCAGCATCAGTAGTATTCTGCCACATGTAACCCCCATAAATTGATCAGCAAGAGCTCTTACACCTCAGCATTTCTGCAAAGCACCAGCCTGAACAACAACAGCCTCTAGAAGCAGACTCCTATGTAGGTGTGTCAAGCTCTCCTTGTTTCTGAGCACTTCTACACCAAGTCACACGCACACCCCACCCCAAACATGATCTTTTGGATTTGTTTCATAAAAACATTAGGAACTCATTCTACTAAAAAGATGCCCTCCTATTTATCTCAGTCTATGGAAGTCCAGATAACACCACAAAGACTATCTTCCCTAAACAATCTGAGTAACTGTCTTTTTAAAAAGACAAGAATTTAAGCAATTTCACGAACAATTTTCACATTTCCACATGGGAACATTGGAAATAGGAACCTAATTGGTTTTAATCTGCTGATTAAGATTTGAATGTATTTAACTCCATTGTTTGCCAGACCAGGAACTGGCTTTTGTGTTCTGAGCCTTTCATTCCTAACCTTATCCTTTGACGCTGAATGGAAATGAACAGGAAGGAGAACAGTGTGGAAAAACAGCAGCTTGGCTGCAGTCAACTAACTTGTCAATTGAAAGGTTATTACTTGTAGCTTCATATTTTCTTAAGTAGCTAAAAGCAGTAAAATTTACTTACTACCAGTTCTCTTGAAGTACGAGATTTAAGAACACTACTCAAGGGAATTTCCTGGTGATTACACCATTTGCAATTAGAGAAGTACAAATTCCTAAGTAGAGTCTGTTTACTGACAGACTACTCTTTTCTGGTTCATTATTTCAAAGGCAGGCCCAGTATCATCACATTAGTGTAAGGTAATATTGCAGACCAACACGATGAGTCAGCAATCAAAACGACGTGTTCTGCCATCCCACGGAGATTGTGCTTTTGCTTCTAGTCCTGGGATTGCTGTCACATCTCCTCTCTCCCATCCTCCCCCTGCTGCACAGTGCTGCAGAGCTCCAGGACTGACTTACCAGTTGTCAGCCCAGCTTGTTTCAGAAGGAGGAAGGAATTCATGTGTAAAGTACCCCGGGTCTCAGAAACACAGAAACATGTGCTGGAGGAGCTTAGTGCCTGGTCGGCTGACTTTAGCAATGAGAAAAGGAAGCTGCTCAACTAACTGGAACTAAATGAAAAAGAAATTTCAGTTTTTTTTCATCTACCACTTATTCTTAAAACAACATTTAGATAATGAAGCTCAAGAGTCTCTGTACCTACAATTCCTGCTCATCACAACAGCTTTGCAGGCCTTCCCTTTATATTTCAGCGAGATGCTGGAATACAAAATGCGAAGTGGAGTGAGCTCACACAAGCACCTGAGCCATACACAGAAGAATACATCCTCCACGCTAGGCAAGAGTGAAGGCGTTTGGGGCGTTAGGCTATGAAACAGGATTAAAATGGAAGGGTCACCAAGATGGAACACTGAAGTGAAACACTTGACTTTCCACAGTTCTTTTTAACTGCACATTTAAAAAAGAAGAAGAGTCCAACTGCTGCTAAAGCCTGTTCACACATAAAAACCTGGCAGGACTGAGTATTATCCATTCCCATTACTGCCATAAGAATATAAATGGTATTTGAAACCAGAACTAAATCACGTGATATAACATGCTATATTATAAGGGGGAAGAAGCGCTAGATTTCCTCTTCAGTGAACATGTTAATATGTACAATAAAAACCATTTGCATTAGTCTGCAGTATAAGCAGATGGTAAATACTATACCCACAAAAATCCACAGTAGTCCCACTTCTGCAAGGTTTGATGATCAAAGAGATGGATGAAAATGACATCTGGACACCATATCAAAAGAGCAGTGACATCCTTTCTGTTGATGCGTACAGATGACTACCTTTCCCACTTAGCTTAGGGCATACAACACTAATAAATCACATCCAACACACCAGAACACACAGAATTACTAGTGGAGCAAACATGTTGTCTTCTCCCCCAGATTATAAAAGTTGCTTCATTTCATTTCCCTCCTGCTTCATCCAATGTCTCTGCTTTGACACCCTGCGTTATACTTGAATTCTAAAAATTGGGCAAGGCTCTGAAGAGCTTCACCCTCCCATTCCCCCCCCAGTAACAATAAAAATAAAAATCAGCACATGGGGACTGTTCCCCATCATTAAAAGAGCTCACTATCTAGCAAAATAGATGCATGTGCTACATGTGATGGGGCTTGAAGAAAGTATGATGAGGGAAAACTATGGCAAACTGCATGCTGCCCAGGAAGAGATTTCTTTGTCATAACCATACAGTAAAAACACGTGCAATACAGAGCATCACTTCCAGAAAATGAGGGGAAACACACCTATAACCAGTTTTTCTTTCTTCCTTAATCCCTCTTTAAAGCTATTATGCAAAAACTGATGGGAAGCAGAGGGACTGACTGACAGGATGCAATAATGTAAAGTGATTTGATTACTCTGAAGCAGAGCCTTTTCATTAAGTTTTTAGCCTTGCAACACAGGATCTATTACAAGAAGGCTCATTACACTTTTTTTGTACCAAATGGATTAAAGGTTCATCCTACTTGATGTGTCCTTCACAAATCTTATGTAATTCCCTTTTTCTTTATATACATTACACATGTATACATATAAGCTCCTCTAGCATCCGATTTAGTAGAACTATTTTAATCTACATATTTTTACACAAAGTAATCAGCTGTGCAGCAGTCTTTCAAATAGATACCATATCCTTCAATATTAGTCATTCACATTCATATAATTGAGAAGGAGTGAGTGCCTAACAATTCCATTTGGAGAAGCAAGCATCTTTGAAATGTATTTACAGATGGTTTTCTCACCTCCTTGGGAATGCTAAGTACTATCAGTGCAGCAATAAAAAGAAGCTCAACTACAAGAGCTCCGATTCTATTGTAATGCAATGCTATTTTATTTCTATTAAATAATGAAAAGACAGGAGAGAAGGCTGCAACAGTCATACTGTACCCACAGAACCAACATGCTGGGGAGTCAGGGGAAAAGAGCCAGGTTTAAACACTGAGCAGTATCACAGTCATATGAATGAAAGATCAAGAAATATTGGAGAGCCATAAACCCTGCTGGGTGAGACATTTACTCTGGCTGCTTTAATGCCTGCTAGGCACTTCCATCCCCAAAATTAAGGGCTCCACAAAAAACTCATTTATGATTGGTGCTCTGTTCCAAAATGAGTTATTGTTTAGCTCTACATATCTCAAATTCTATAGCCATTAAAAAAAGGGGGGCTGGGGGATGAAGAAGCATTCAAAAGGTTAATGAGAAACAAACAGCTGAACTTCACATAAGTGATGCACAAATCCTGTTTCCATTCTGCTACCTTCTACTTCCACTCACAGCAGCAGAAGC
The DNA here is from genome assembly GCF_964211825.1 of Aythya ferina. NCBI lineage: Eukaryota > Metazoa > Chordata > Aves > Anseriformes > Anatidae > Aythya > Aythya ferina. Next base: position 14,409,356 of record NC_140301.1, on the reverse strand, counting down.
AGCATTTTACTTACATATTCATCATTCCAGAGCTGAGTGAAATGCAGAGAAAAAATAGACAAGATTTATGAAAATATGGAGACTTCGACTGACCACATTACATGAGCTTTATTTCTTGCCTATTCTAGATCCTTTCCAAATATTTTAAGCTGGTCTGATGATAACAAAAAACCTCCCAATAAATTCTAATACCTTTGAAATGAAAGGAGCTTTCTAGTGCTATTCAAGTAATGTTTTCCAGCACTATTATCATTATTCTACAAGCATTTTTGCTGTGCAAACAGCAGGGAAAAGAAAAAGGATAAGAAGACAAAAAGAGGACACAAATCATAAGCACAGAATTTACAAACACCACACTCCATGCCACCTGCTACTCATGTTTCATCTTTTTTTTCAAGCCCAAACAAACAAGCACAATCAGGCTAGGAGACAGAGGGGTAGACAAACCCCTGGACTTACCTTTTTTATGGTCCCTCTGCAAACTTCTCCAAAAGAAATGTAAATTCCTCTAGCTGCACTTGATTCGTCTTGCTTTTCTCTCTCTCGAGTCACACAGAAGCAAAACAATTAGTTTTCAGAGGTTCCATTTACTGCTCTTCCATCCCCAGCAAAATGCGTCCAGGAGACTATGCCAAAAGTAAGCCCAGAACTCAAAGGCAATTGGAAGAGGGCGCTTGGGGGGTTGCTGAAGGACCAGATTGCAAAAATTCAGTAGCTTGAGCACAGAAATATCCTACCGTACAATATACCTGGCTTCTTGCTCACCAAAAAACTGTAGTGCAAACTGTCAGTAGTAGCCTCCAATAGCTGCTGTGTGTGCTGCAGATGGTACGTCTCACTGTTACCTTCCCAGATGGGTAGAGGATTCAGAGAGCAGCAAAACCAGGGGGTCGCCTCCAAACCAGGTGGATTGCCAGCCACTCATTCGCTCAGTCCAATTAATCAAGACAAGAACAGCTCAGTCACCAGAGGTATCTCCTTCCAGGGTGCACAGGATTATGGCAAGGTTATTAATCTTGCTTTGCTGCATCCCCCCCACCCCCTACATTCAGCAGCCTGCACCGAGATGATTGCCAGCTCTGTCTCTGTCCCTGTTCTACTGCATTTTGCTCAGCCCTCTGTTGCTGCAAGTGAAACACAGAGGAGGGAGGAATACTAATAAGGTGGTTAGCTACAGTTTCTTTAAGGCATTCTACATACTGCCTGAGCATGTATATGTGCATGTGTGCGCACATGCATTTTCTGTGGGGCAATGTGGATTTCTTTGTGGCTGAAATGGGACCTGTTTCTACATCAAAGTCTGAATTAATCTGGATTATCACTTAATGAATATCAGAGCCAGCAATTGTATTTTTCTTCGGATAAGAGGAGGGTACTAAATGCTCTAGCAGATTAGAAAGGCAGTAATGGTTACTGGGGGGAAGCACAGGGTTGTGCAGAAACCACACCATGCCCTGAACAGTGCATTTGGTTATAAAATGTGTTCCAAAGCAACTCAGGCACCGTTTTAGAAGTCATTCTTTTATCCTGTATCAGTCAGATTTTTAAAATCAGCATTATCCATCTCTAGATTAGACAGCAAAGTCAAATATTTTTAGAAAAGAAAATTTCTGGCAGGAAAATGGAAATTTAGGAAGTTGGCTGAGGCAAACATCCAACGCTGCATTTATGAAGGTGTTCGAAATTCTCTCCTTTTAACAAGAACTGTTCTTCTGAAAGCTTTCACTTATGAAACGAGTTTGGTGTTCTCAGTCCACCACCCAGAACAGACTTGCCACATATTCCTAAGCAGTTGGTGTGCACTGGTACATTAACCTGGGTATTATTGCGGCAGGTAGAAGTCCTTGCTGTAATTCACTCCCATGAAGTACAAATGCAGTTTTACCATCTTTGCTCTCCTGCAGATACTCCAGACCTTCTGCAGCAGGTTCAGGATGCAGGGTATCCACAATTCCAACTTTCTGCAGCAAATGACATTTTCACACTCCTTCAGGAAACTAAAAGAAAAAAAATAAGACACTCTTCAGAAGCATGTTTATTTATTTATTTATTTTAAACCATAGTAAGTTATACCTTACTGTGGGACTGATAACTCTTTATCAACCTGCAGCTTAGTTCAGGGGTCTGAGTAACCAATACACTTGACAGAGCTCCCTATTCAATGAGCTACATGAAATGAGTTCGGTGCTTCATTTCACAAAAAGAGCTACCACAGCAAAATCTAGCAAATAAACTGTTTGAATGAGCAGAGATGGAAGTGCTGGTGTAAATTTAGGCAGCCCATCCATGGGCTAACTGGCAAGAAAGCTTGTATGTACCAACCATGCCAGTATTACTGTTACTTTAGCTTAGAGAACTGCAATCTAATATGGCACTGTTACCACAAAATAAGAGCCTTCTGGTAAGCACACACTGCAGTTTTGACAGCCAGTGAACTTTAAAAAGAAAAAAAGGCACAAAAAGGCTGGATCTCCATGGTATCTGGAAAGGGAAATATAGGGCACTGTAGGGAACTGTTTCAGAAGATGGAAGATCAGCCCTGTTCCACTAATCACATGTACTCACTTGGGCTGTTGTGCATTGTTTCAGCTTAACCTACAATAGAATTTAAATCTAAAATGATTTATTTATTTGGAAGCCACAGAACTAACAGGAGACACTGTAAATTGTATTTTTTTCTTCATTTTTGCTGCAGCTGTTTTTCTTCTCTCCTTCAGAAGTCTCCTCCTATTCCCAACACTGCATGATACCTTGTCTTTCCATTTGAGCTCCATAAGCCAAGAAAACAGTATTCTCATTCATCACGAATGTAACTGAGCCTATCCACACAGGAATGTGAACAGATAGGAGCTTGGACGCTGAAGACCCATCTAGCCAAAATTTTTGTCTCTGTTAGTCACCGTCACAGAGAAACCTGTGATCAAGGGAGGCAGACAGTGCTATTTCCACAGTACACTGTTCTGACCCTCAATTTTCCATGCCAAGAGGAATTGTGAAGTCAGAGACAGGAACAGCTACCTTGAGTACACTACTCACAGCTTCACAGGCTTCTCTCATACCCTGCCTGGGCTTTTCCTTTACACTGAGGAGCCCTAATAGATTCACCTGTCCTTCATATTGAAGTTACTCTACTTATTTGAACACTTGTCACATATCTTTTCCACCTCATGCAGTACCCCAAATTCCACAGGCATGCCACAAACTTACAGCACCACGTTGATACTTTGTTTTGAGAAAGCATCACCCAGAAAGCGTGAAGTTTCTGCTTTCTAAGAAAGCAGCATGAATGCTTTGGCTACTTTCAGATTATTAGCTTTAGTAGTGATGTAACACTTATAGTTCTAACTAGGCAACTAAGCGTCTTATGAAAAGACCTCATGTCTAGACCAAAGTTCCCTGTCTGCAGTCTTTCCCACCTCCTTAAAGTTGTTTTTTCCAGGTGCAGTCACAGTCTGAGTGCCTTTTTTTTCCTTAAATTACAGAAATAATTCATCCAGTTAACACATCTCATGTTTACAATCTCTGGGATCTGAACAACAGCAGACAGAATTAAAGTGACTTGCATTCTAATTTCCATTCTGCAGATTACGTGTTAAGGAACTGGGGAAAAACAAAAATGAAGTGCCATTCAGAGAATACATTACTGATAGCAGCATCCTCCAAGTACTGCTCACCATAATCCTACAGGTAGAGGCAAGGCCCTCTGTCCTACCTCATCTGTAGTTAAGTCTGTGTTACAACTATACCACCCGCTAATGAATTCCACATTAATCAAAATGAATGAACATCCCTTGCATTTCCAAGGATTGGTTGTTTCTTCATTTGTTTATGGAGAAGTAACAATTTGGACAAATCAGCTCATCAATCCACAAACTACTGGAGTCTTACAGACATCTTTGTTTATACTCCCACATGATGCTTAAAGACAGTTTACAAGCACAATACCAACCAAGCAAATACACCACCCCCTGCCCAAACATCTTCAGCTCCCTCTCCATCTGGCTGCAGCCTAGCTCAGCTGTACGTGCTGACCCATCAGTCTCACACCTCTCAATACCAATGTTGTCTGAAATTCAGCACAAGTTAATCACCAGTTCTTACTGCTCGAAGTTCTTACTAAGGAAAGCACCAACTTAGTACAAAATAAGAAAATACTGAAGCAAAACACTATCAAAACCTTTTTTATTAGCCCATTTTGATTTAGGTAACTCTAAATCTATATGAAATTTGTAATCCAAACCTCAATTTCTTCCTCTTAATTTTCAGTGACTTGATCACGACAAGTCACATCTAATATTATTTTCCAAGCCAAATTAGATATTAGCAAGACCACAGAAAGAGATGGTTCATGTTCATACAGGCAGGCAGAGCTCATCAGGTACAATGTAAGGGGTTACTACTTCCAGCTGACAACACTACCCACATGGACACACTAATGGCAATCATCAGAAGCAAACACACACCGGTTTCTCAGCCACTCTTTTCCCCACCAGTCCTAACTTAAGCCCAGCATCAAGAGATGGTGGAAAGTCCCATGCTGGCCTCTGAACTGTAGAACTGAGAAGCAGCCCTACTGCCTTCTCCTGCTTCTCCCAGAGGGCAGCAGCAGCTCTTCCATAAGGAAGCCCAGCTCCTGCTGCCCCAGTGACTGAGGCACCTCCACACCTGGACCACACAGCACTACATGGACTACACAGCACTACCTGGACTAGGAGCACTACACCTGCTCTCCAGTAAACAGTTCTCCCAGAAGTTATACAACCTACTCAAAACCACAAGGGTTTTCAGAAGACACAGTGAAAGACATGAAGCCATGAGGAAGATGCAGAGAAGCAAGAGAATGTATTAACTGGAGGGGAAAAAAATACTGAACTCCTAAAAAGTTTGCAGCATTTACATTCAAGACAAATGAAACATTTCTACTGCACTAAGCATTTTGTAGAAAGTATTGGGTCAGGGTCTATCTATTCCTGTTACAATAAGCACAACAGTAATAATAATCTCCTCCTAAACCTCTTTGCCAGGAAGTACAGAACTACAGCAAACACATTGTGTTCTTGATATCTTAAGCTCCCAGCCACAGTCCAGTGAGCAACATAAGCAAGCTCCTATGAGTAGAGACACACACTAGGCATTATAATTAGCATTCATCACCCTAAAATACAGGTAGCTGCATCACAAAGTGACACTTAAAAAAACAACTTTTTGATCAAATTGAGCAGTTTTCATTGTAGATATTTTTAGTTCTAGAGACATACTATCAGGCTCAAATTTTCTTCTTAAAAAATGTACTGTAATTCAGTGCCTCAAGTTTTGATTTCAGACTAATCCTGGCACGCTAAATACAAATCATAGCTACCTTGATTTTGTGCTATTTGGCTGCTATTATTTGAAGACAGATTTAACAACACCTATACCAGACTTGGGCAGAAACCTCAACTTTTTTGGAAGTCAAACGGTAAAATTTTGTATTTCCCTGCATTCTTCCCTTTAGGAGAAAAAAACAAAAACAACAAAAAAAAAACAAACAGATGTCTAAAGCCTTATCTGAAAGTGTTAAAGAAAGGCTACTTAAGAAGCACATAGACCATTACAGAAAAACAAAACAAAAAGTCTTCGCACATCAAGCCTATATATATACATATATATACACACACAAATATATATTATATGGTAAGTGTATATAGCTGCTACCTGCCAACCAAATAAATTACATTTTTGACCCCTCTTCTCAACAGACAGGAGAAATTCTTCAAGGGTAGGGACATGGCCTCTGTTTGCCCTGTCTTTCCTCTTTCACAGGCATCAGCATGCAGCCACTGCTGTGAGCAGAACACTCCAATGCACAGACCCTCAGCTTGAGCTGCTATGAGCCCTCTGCTTACAATTGCTTGCATTTTCCTGTGGCAACCATCGTTTCTCCTCCCCTCTGTAGAGAAGGGCTGCAAGAGTGAAAGGGTGGGATACATTTAATTAAAACCTAAGTTACTCAAAACATTTGTTTGGATTTTACTCACACCACTGAGCACTTACTAAAAACAGCTGGGTTGTTGAAGTATACATCCAAGCTTTAGTACCGCATCACTGTTTAAGAAACAAGATGGTTACTAAACTGAAGCTAAATACCTTGGATTGATTTAGGTTATACAGAAGAAGCATTGATTGCAAGAAAAATTAGGGTATTTCACTGTTACATTTCTGTTCCCCAGATTTTTATGTTTTAAGCAGCAAGAAGATTTTTAATTCGATTTTTAGTTGGCCATAAATCTCTCCATGACCTTTAACTTAACATACATTAAAAAAAAAAAAAAAGTAAAACAAAAATTGGAAGCTGACTACATCTCAAAAAATATTTTGAGTCCTAAATGCTTTATTTCTCCAGAAGCAATTGCTGTTCTCTCTGTAACCCTAATGCCCATCAGCAGAGTTTTATTATTTACACTGACTCAGGTTTTACTGACTGCAATTAAGATCATCTTAGTGGGATAGTTTCATCAATATTCCAGCTCTTGAGAGACTGCTGTTTTTTCCTTCCAGCCCCAATTCCTGGTTTCCTTTTAAGTCTCACTTGCATACATAGGAACTCAGCAAGCCACCTAGACTCAGTGACACATAGGTCACTAAAGGAAGATAAATACCAGAATGACAGGAAAATTAGCTTTATTTTAACAAAATGGTGTCCTGTGTGTTTTTTTCTGAACACTGACTACCAAGGTCAGTTAAGAGAGGTCAAAATGTCTTATACTTATGACTGTAAAATATTGTAGATATTGTAAAACACGTTTCCAAAAAGTTCCAAGTGGACACACCGTTTGTTACGGTTTGTTTGCATGCAAAAACATACATATATCATAGAACAGTTCAGTTGGAGGGTACCTACAGATATTGTCAAGTTCAAACTGCCTGTCCTCTTCTGGGCTAACCAAGAAGTACAGCATGCATCTGTAGAGCATCGTCTAACTGCACTGGGCATCAATCATCTCACCAGGAAGCCTGTTCCAGTGTCTGACCACCCTCAAAGTAAAGACATTTTTCCCCAATGTCCCATCTGAACCTCCCCTTGTGCAGATTTGTGTTGTTCTTTGCATCCTGCCATGAGTTCTCAAGAAGCAGAGGCTGGCGCCTCTCTCTCAGAAGACTACAGAGAGCAACAAGGTTGCTCACAGCCTCCCCTGCTCCAGAACAGACCACCCAAGTGTCTCCACACTCTCCTCATAGCACATGCCTCCAGCCCTTCTACCAGCTTTGTTGCCCTCCTCTGGATGCTTTCAAGGACCTTAAAAGTCTTTTTGTTGTAAAGCCCAGAACTGCACAAAATATCCAAGGTGAGGCCACAACACGAAATACAGTGGGGAATCACCTGTTTTGACCAGTTACTGTTCACTTTTTTTTTTTTTTGTGACAGAATCAAGACAAGAATCACAAATTAAAAAAAAAAAAAAAAAAAAAAATCAGGTTTCACAAGAACAAAAAGACCTGAGACTTTTTTAAGTCTTAAAACTTTGAGTTTTACCTATAGTCCAAGCTCTGTGATATCAAACCCGATCCTTCACATATCAAAGTGTTGTTGAAATATAGTATCCAAATAGATCCTAAGAAATATAAAATCTACTTCAGCATAAAAACAAAGAGGCAGCTAACCCTCTCAGAGAAAGAAGTGAACTGAACTTTGTACACAACTGCACTCATAAGACTTTAAGGGTTAGTTCACTCCATGAAGAAGAAAGTTGTCACATTAACCGGGAAAATGTAAAGAAGAAAATCTAGTTACATGTTTTGCTTGAGGAAGTAATTAGATTGTTACCTTTGCAGTTACCTCATGAAATTTGGAGTTCTATTCATGTCCATCTCTCATCAAGCTCATTTCTCAGTTACTGCTCTCTATCGTACATTTACCAGCTTATAGTCTCATCTGAGCAATAGCGCCTCCATCTTATGCCTTCCACTTATCATGGAAGACTGTATCTGAGATATTTTAAGCTTTGGAGAAGTTAATGCAGTAAAGATCCACTGCTGAGCTTTATTATCTCAAAAAATGGATATGCTGATAGCCTTTATTACAGTCTTTGACAACTTATTTTCTGTTAAACTTTTTTTTTTTTTTTTTGTCAGTCCTTATACCGGAGTCCCTCACGTGCAATGAAGCATTTACTGTACAAGAATTTCTTTTACTGTTCTTACTAACACCTACATATCACCATGGGCAACAGACAGGAAAAGATTAGCTTTTCTTATGCTAAATTTTAACCCTACAGATAATAATACTAAAAAGAAAAAAGAAGAGCAGAACAGTTTGGACTTGAAGTTAAGACAGTTCGATACACACGCACAGTCCAAACCAGTGCAGCACTTCTGAGTACATTTTAGTACCAGTAATTTTAACAACATTAAGATATGTACAGATGCATCTTTCTATTTAGTAACAGAAGAAATAGCATTTATTTATCCTAAAAGACAGCATTCCTTTCTATTTTGAGTATAGTTATACACATCTACACATGAGCTTGTCCTTCGAGATTCTTTTCACAGTTAAGAAGAGTCAATACTTCAGAGCATTATTCATTCGTTCTGTTTTAGACACCTACCTTTGAGAGGAGACTGGATCCTCCAATGCCCAAGGAATGCTCACATGACCAGCTCAGACCTACATATAACGCATGGGATTATATTTGGTGCTAGCAGATTGTTAACAGGGGACAATCTGCAACCATTCACCTTAGAGAAAGTATCCCACCACAGACGTTGCTTCACTAATAGACAAGCTCCCTCTAGACTGAGAGGTCTATTTCCTGGTGGTGCCAACAGAAAAGAGTATTTCTTTAAGGTTTAACTGAGAATATATACATATATGTGTGTGTGTGTGTATATGTATTTAAGAAGCTAATTGCCTATTCTTCGTAATGCTACCTCTATTCTTTGCCAGTCTCAGAGCAGGAACGTCATCTTCCACTACTTGACAGTTTTTGGTCTGCCCCTACTTGGCCTGGTTGATCCAGGGATAAAGGTTTCCCTGTACTGTGATCAATACACAGACTCACATCCTATTTCCACCTCAATCACCTGTATGCCCTAGAGTCTACTGCAATTACTGAAAGCACAGTTATGAGAACCTTAAGAGGTTCACCAAATATATTTTGGACACGTAATGAAAACTGAAGAAATTGGATATGAGCTACCTCTATTAGCTGCCATTGTGGTGAGCTTGTTCTTTCTGAAATGGGTGAAAGAAACAAAGGAAACAGCAGGGATAGGAAGGAAGAAGTTAATACTGAAAAACTTTTCTATATATTCTGAGAAAGAAGAGTAACATTATCTTTGAAGGAACACAATACACACAAGATAATTTTGATTGGAGCAGTAGGACAGAAATCCAAAGGAGAAAGCACACTGAGTTTGAAAACCTGTAACTAAAATGAAACCCCCAAAATCCACATTTCAGCATCACATGAACAGAAGGCTGAAGGATTAAGCAACAGACGATGAACAAGTAGACTGTAGAAGTTACCATACATGAGAGGAAGTAAGCACCTTCAATAACTTGAAGAATACATCCTTGATTAGAATATCTAAAAATAACCCAACTAATAATTACCTCCTCCCATAGCACACTACTCCAGGGAGTGCTCATTATAAACAAGTTGTAGCAACCGTAAGATTTACTGGGGTTCAATGGTTCCCCAGTTATTACTATTGGCAATTTGTTAAAGGACATTAGCCCAAGAACAAACAAATACAAGCTACTCAAAATTTAACTTGAACTGCAAGTAATTTGTGTGGGACAAACAGTTTTTGTTAAGCTGCCTTGAGTAATTCACCAGTAAGAAGAGAAAGCCTTCTTAAACTTGATTTGGGCCTATCAGATGGAAACAGAATACTGCCAGATAACATAGCTCTTTGAGACAGATATATACCCACCATAAAAACAAAATAACAACAGGCTAGCATCTAATATGGAGCTGAACATTATTTTACATGATGAAGAAGTCTTGACAAAAAATCATTAAATGAATTTAAGGTTAAAAAAATAGATTATGAAGTACAAAACCCGTGTGATAATTTTGATCATTTGCAGCTTTAGAATTGTGATTCATAGACAACCCTGTAAAGCATTTTTAGATTACACATTTGCTGTCAAGTACCTCCTTCAGGCTAAATGTTTCAAGAAAATTAATTCAGAAACTTCAGAAAGTGAAAATTACAGTAAAAAAACTTTGATTTGCTAAGGACAGCATTACAGCTAACCCACTGAATTTTTCTAGCATACTTACACTTTGGAACAAGATTTCAGTTTGGCAGTTAGCTCTCTGCAGCATCAGAAAACTTCTGTCAGTTATTATTTTGGAAGAATTGTAAGCTTGTAAAACAAATATGCAAAACTTAAAAAACCTACGTACATTCAGTTCACACTCTCAACAGCGAGTTACTATGACTTGGCAGCTAGGCTACTCGACTATAGGTCAGACTAGCCAATAACAACGCTCAGGCCAAAGGTACAGGGTTGGGGAGAATTCACAGAAAAGAATTACAGGAAAACATGGCTGAATCTGCCCTGATAGCTATGATGGAAAGAACCCATGAGCGCCATGGTACTCAGTCAGTTCTCCAGGAGTCAGAAGGCACAGGCACGAACTCCTCCCAGAAAGGGACCCATGGCCCTTGCTGCCTACATGCTGAACCCAGCCAATGCCCTCTCACAGGAAGGAGGCGCATTTTCCTGCCTAGCGTTTCCTCACCATTATTTTTAGCACCACATTCTATAAGATAATAGCAGAGCTATACATGGTGTTTGAATGTTAAATAGTTACCTTCAAAAAGGGGGTCCAGAAAGAATAAAGTTCCCTTGAGTTTAGGAGCTTATGAAGCACTAACAGGGAGGATTTAACAAACACATCTTCTTAATTTCTGTATGTCAGCCCATTAGATAGTTAAAAGCAACTTAAACACAACATCACACACGCATTCCTCACCAGTCCTCCCGCATTCAGTCTCCCCTCAGGCATGTCAGCTGTCTCCTCAGGAAACATCTTTCCAAGGTCCTTTTCTTCAGACCCCAGAAAGCACACAACCCTTCTACCAAAACTGAGACATACCACCACAGAAAACAAATAAACAAACAAAAAACTGTTACCTCAACTCCTTTTCATCCCTGCAAGCTTCTAACACTACTCCTACCCGCCCAGACTGCATCAGGAAACGTGCTTGTGTCCCACCCACCACAACCCCACACACCTGTGCTCATCCCACACTGCTGGGACTCCTCACACCATGGTGCTAAAATTCACGTATTGTTTTTGTTTGTTTGTTTGTTTTTTAAATATGAAATGTTCTGAGCTTCTGTTCCATATGTACCATGGGGGTCATGTTACCACCTTATTAGAGAAGAGCAGAGGAAAATAACAGAGGAACATTAATATTCATGAAGCTCTCAGATAGTTTAAGAATAAACCCCATGAAAAGGCATCTTGCTTAATAACTGTGTTCCCAGGAAAGCATTTGAAGCACTCACAGTAAATAAGACATGAGGTCAGGCACCTCAAAAGCCCAAGTCTGAGAGCACATTGAACAAGCAGGAGGCATGCAGTCACTGGGACCCAAGCACGCACAGGGCTTCTGCAGCTCCAGCCACAGGGAGGCCTCTGCGGACCTAGGGCTCTCCATGCCGTTCGGGGTCACAGCATTCATTATGAATTGTCCATTTCCTCTGTTTACACACAGACCTGCCCTTGTTTCCTGTATGTGGTGTGTGCTGCTGTGAGAGGGCTGTAACACTTAGCTAGTACATGATTTTATTTTGGCCTGTAAGACACACTACCATAAAATTATATTTATCAACTGTTCCTGTGAACCTACATATAAATGCTTTCATTCTCATGTAAGCAAAGCATGTAACTAATCAGGTTAAGCCTGTGCCTTCATGGGTTCAATTGTTATCCTTTAAATGTGAACACCTGGACTCAGGTGCTCAGAGCATCAAAACACTGAGGGCTTACACATGTGGAGGTTTTACCACACTTTAATGAGTTACTGAGTGCAGCTGAGCTGAAGCATTTTAACCCATTACAAATGAAAGGTAAAATACCTTAGCCAAAAATTTCTTCTGTAGAGAGTCACATAAATAAAAAGTAAAAATAAAATTGTTTTGCATCTACTATAGTTTGCTAATATGGTACAACTGTGTGTACCTGAGTCCTACCCTCCACTGCCTGCACCACACTGAGGGCAAACTGTCTTTGAACAGATGTCTTTTTGGTTTGAGTATTTTCTTCAGAAAAAGTTTCATAATCAAAATGTCAGCATAGAAATCAGGGTAATTTAGAAAAACTTAGAGCTTTTAGATGGCTTTATAGGCAAACCAGGGGAAGGAACATATTTAATTTTACAGATCAGAGGACTTCATTGAAGAATAACCCTGAATGCAAAGGTTAGCATTAGCATTACTTTTGATGGTCTCTAACCCAAGCAAGGTTGCTTATTCATTGTCATGCTTCAAAATGAAGAAAAAATCTCTGCAGAAATCTCTAAATGTGGGATAACAACCCTGAGGGGAGCATAATAATAAAAATCATTAAAAAAAAAAAAAAAAAAAAAAAAAAAAACACCTCTATACTCAGTTGATAGGATTCAAATCAGAAAGATTGAATTTCTCATTAATAAAGGAAATATGCTTGCCATTTCACAGAAGAAAAATACTTGCTATATATGTTTAATGTTATGCTTTTAAGAGGCATTTGAACAAGCTGTTGCCTTGGACATACTGACCTGGATCTTAAATTTTCAAAACTTGTTACCAGTAATCAACAGGCTGAACTCTACTTCTGAGAGTTAGGTGAGAGATTATTTTCCCCAGTATATATACATAAAAAAAAAAAAAAAAATAAAAAAAATAGCCCTCCAGAAAGAAGAGTTGTGCTCTTCAACTAAATGTGATTAATGTGATTATGACTATATTTTCATTGGAAAAAAAAATCTTTCATATTTTTTGAAGCAGCATTTTTCGGAATTGTACATGGTGCAGTCTTTAGTCTGTTAACTAATCAAAATTCAGTCCCACATATGCTCTCACGAAACTAAACTGACTACAGTGATATAAATACCTTGTATCACTTTGTCTTCATTAGGATTTCAGGTTCTCTGGCCAAATTTACTTTTGCAATAGAAAATGCAGCCCATGTAGCAGTTTTGGAAAAGAAATTAGCAAGAACCAAGAGGAACCAAATCTGCAGAGCGAGCATTTCCATTGGAGCAGAAAATTAGACTGTAGCTACAACTTCCACCACTCTCACTCTTCCAAACACAAAACAAACGAACAAGAAACAAAATTGCCCCAGCCCCCTGCACCACCCATCAACACCCAGAGGAACTGGGGTGAACTGGGTGTAACAGAAAACAAACCCAAGGGAAGGGTTCTTTCCTTCAGTATTTCTTTTGTTGTGCATATTTTCCTTCCTTCTGATTACTCAAATCAGCAATTAGAAGACAGCAGTAAGATATGGTAAAAATTCTTCAAGTTAAGACCATTTTGCTCGTGGAAAGATGCGTTAGTCTGTACCTCACAATCAGTCCATATTAACCTGCCTGCAGCTTGCTGTGAATTGGCCACCATGATCACTGCTCAAACACTGCATTGTCTACATTGATTTTATAGATGATATATTCTTTGTAAAAGAAGCACTGAGTAGCTCTTTCTCGAAAGCTCATATATTACATTTTTTAAACCTGCTATTTAAATTACTCTTTAAAAGATTATTTTTCTTAGTGCTGACTATTTAGAAAGGCATATTTTCCCTAAACAAACTCATCCCTGATCTGTGTTTAATTCACAATTACTGGCATTTCTGAAATGAGGGAACACCTACAATTCATGGCCTCATTGAGCTATTCCAGGTTTAAGAGGGAGCTGATTTCTCATCTGTCACTCATCATCACCATTAAACTCTGTTTGAGTGTCTTCATTGATTCCACATCTGGAATTTTGCATACTAAGTAAATTTTATTACAAAAATCAGGTTCTGCTCTCCAGTGTAACAGCTAGAAAATAGCATATAAGAGGTAAGGAAACCATTTCAGCTGTAGACTCGCTTCACTAATAAAATTCAAAGTCTTGCAGACTTCCTGGGGGATTACTGTTCAGATCAAGTGTGTTTTGGCAGACTCATGCATTTAATCACCCCCAAAGAACCAAACTCTACCATAAAGTATACTTCTCCCTGCTATCTGGAGCCAGAAATAGCAAAGAAAAAGAAAATTCCAGAGAGATTTATTTTCAGTCCAGAGTTGTAGAAGACTAGATTGCAGTACAGAGGGATTTATACTACTTATTATTATAACAGTCAAAGACATTCAGATAGCCATCAAAGTGGATCTTCGCTGTACATTAGCCCAAGAAAGCATTTTATTTCTCTGTCTAGTCAAGAAGAATGTATATGTACACTGTATAAAAATGTATATGTACACTGGATAAAAATCAACTGGAAATGCATAAAATGCAGTGCTTTCTGCACCTATTTTTCATCTATTAATTTTAATTTTCTGGTCCTAAATTTCTGTAAGCAGCTTAAAAATATTACCTTGCTGTCATGAAAACAGACACATATTAGTGACTGACAATGTCTAGGTAAGAGCTGGGACCTGGTGAGCTTGAATAATTAAAATAAGTTTCAGAGTACTTTGTAGGACATTCAGGTAAAAAAAAAAAAAAAAAAAAAAAAAAAAAAAAAAAAAAAGTTGGGTTTTCCAATGCCCAGTTCCTCACTTATGCACAAAACTATCCATGTTGTAGTTTCACTCCCTTGCAATGCTATCAGCACCATAGCATCTGTTTGCAGAGACAAAGGCCTAGCTTATCAAAGGTTTTCAGGCATGTAATTAGTTGCCTAACTCTCAATAAAATTAATGGGATATAAACACATAAGGAGGATAAGGGACTTTACCTACGGCCCACTCCCTAAGGAATCCAGGTACAAAGAACAGTCATTATAATTATCAGTCAGATGATAAATGTCCAGGTAAGAAACATAATGGCCTTACGATGCGAAAGTGAAGTCCTTTAAGTACATTTTCTTTATGTGAATGACAAAAAGTACATATGTAGCAGTAAAACCTGTCCTGAGTTATACAGACTTTCCTCTTGAAAGCAACTTGATTTAACACTGCAAGAGCAAGCAGTTCTAGGATCTCCTATGCCTGCCAGTGACCCTGTCCCTGTCAGAGGGACATCAGAAGCATGACGGTGGATTAGATGAGCATTTTGGTCTGACCAAGCACAGCTGTTCTTGACCTTCATTTTCTTTCAGTGTTTGATATACCAATCTGCATGAAGCTTCCTATGCACCCAAGGCTCTATATTTGAGCGTGAAAGGGCCTAGGGTCTAAAGGAGAGTTTGCTTAAAGCAGACTTCAGCCATGATAGACTTCTAGGACAGGAGACACTCAGGAAGATGTATCAATTCACTCTAAGGTGCATTGCTCTGTTTTTCGTTATTATCACAGGTACTGCTGAACTGTTTGTTGTTGAATTAATCTAAATCCTAAATCATCTTAAAAAAGATCAGAGTGTTCAGCCCTACACCTCATTTTTTGCCAATATTTTCCATGAAGCTCTGTAACATCCACGTTTACAGACACAAAGTAGTATTTTTGTCTTTGTATTGCTCCCATGTCTAATGCTTCTTATTTGCAAATGGCAAGCTCCCTACAAAGCAGTAGGCTTAAGTTTGGCAAATTGTCACCCTTCAGTTTATCCCACACCTTCTGACACTAAGGTCCTATCTTCATCAGATATATTTCAATTCCTACTTTACTTGCAGAAGATAGAAGTACTTATATTCCACCCAATAAACAGGTTTTCAACTTCTTTATGCTTACAATATATTTCAGCTTACTTTCCTCCAGCTCTTTCAATTGCCCTAATTATCTTGCAGTTGTGCCAAGAGCTCCTACATCTATCGCTCCCAGTCACCATTATAGTTGGGCATCGCTGTGTAAACTATCTACTCTATTGCTCCAGAGAGCTTAAGGAACTGACTCAGGGAACCGCCTCTCACAGCCAAGTGCATTACTAAATAATCCTCTCTCTTATCTTTCTACTCAACTTTTATATGCAATTTTTATATGCCACTGCTAGCTGTACTCCTTGCTTCTCATAATCCCTGTGTTATGCAATGCTGGTTTTACACAATAGATATCTAAAGGCACTACACTTCTCTTACAATTGGTATCAAGTATCATGCACACCATTCAACAGATCTTGATAACTTCAAGTATCTAAAAAAAAAAAACCATAAAACTTTTTTTTTTTTTCTTTTTAATTTTTCCTCTTTGGTGCGGACTCCTACTTGGCGCACAAGTCCTGTTGTACCCTGTAACCAGTATCCTGGTTTTGACTTTAAAATGTCATGGTACCTTTACAAAAGCTACAGATGGATTTGAAGCACTCTGTTCACACTCCTCTGTTACCACTAGCCTATTAATTTGATGAGCTGGCTTAATCATTTTTCTTATAGTGACAGGTAAAGTTACCTGTCTGCCTTTAATGTACACACTCTGCAAACCATTAAGGGAGGAGTTGTAAACAGTCCCAACAAATCTCTGTAATAACTCATGTACATAAAGTTACTCATGGATGTAATGATTTGTAGAAAGAAGACCATATTTTATAGACGAGCACCATTTTACAGAATGCCTGGAACTGTTTTCAGCCATGGGATGTGAAACTATATCAATACATTATTGTTTTTTAAAGAGTTGAAAAGTGAAAGAAAATTACTGTAAATCAGATAGATTGTTTCTGAAGGCCATTATTTCAAACTTATTTAACCACTGAATCAGATGGCTCTGACAGGATGCTGAGTAGAAAGCTTTCTTTTTCAGGCTGTCCTTAATGTTTCACAGGTAATTCCAAGCATATTGTTTTAAATTATCAAATGTATCTCCAAAAGAAACAGCAAGTTTTCTTCTTTGAGTTGGTCAATAAAAAAAAATGATGAGTTTCATTTAGTGGAAGAGGAGGAGCCTTTGTTATTTCTCTTGTATTCCTCTTTTATATTGCTTTCTTGGTCACCCTTACATACATATGAATGCACACATAATCAGGTGGACAGAAGGCTTTGTTCTATCCTGCTGCCCTTCAGCAGGCTCTTTCAGTACTCTTCCAATACCAGAAGCATTTATTGATTTCTGCATACAATCTATAGTCTTAAAATTGTTTCTATTAATAGCTGGCAACAGTTGTCTTGAGGTAAAGGATTTAGGACTGAAAATATTGTTCAGTTCTCTTCCTGGTATTATTAACTCAGCATGTGTAATTTCTTAAGGTATCTCTTCTAGTTTTAACTTTTCCCAACAGTATTTTCCCACCACTGGGTTGCTATTAGAGTTAATTCCTTATGCCTTGATCCAAAGCACAGGGAAGTCTGTGGAAAGACTCCCATCAACTTCAGTGGGTTTTTAGTATATGCTTAATACTTTTTAAAGTGTTTTGTAATCCTTTAGTTAACAGATTACATTGAAATTAAAAAAAAAAAAAAAAGGCAATATAATTTGGTTTCCCATACTCTCTTATTGATGTCTCATGCTATATATCAAAGAATGAACTCATAAAACAAAGGAAGATTAAAAAAAAAAAAAGCACAAGACTAGAATCTATTACTTTCTCTATAACATGTCAGTATTAAATCACAGAGGAAATATAACAATTATGTTAGCAAAGGATAGCTGTTGGTTTTTACACACCAAACACTTTGATAGCTTGACAGTTTGCTTTGCATTATCCATGAACTATGCTAATATTTACTTAAGTAAATATTTAGCTAGCTCAGAAAAAAAACTTTTGTTATATCATAATTAGAAATTACTGGTAAAATATTGGGGGAAAAAAAGCATACTGACTTACATAGCAAGAAGTAGTCTGAGATGTATAATTCCCCAAACAGTCAATCTTCTTGGGACCTTCATAATATAATGTTTGCAGTGGTGAAACTGACATACTGATAAATATAGCCAGGAATAGTGTGTGCGTGCATATATGTATATATATGAGTTTTTTAAGACCAGTATTTTCACAATATTGTTACAAACAATATAGAGTAAGGGATTGGAGAAGGTTCCAGGCCTATGGGCAGTGGGTGGGTGTCCAGGCAAGGCTGAGCAGGGCCATCAAAGCCTATAGGTGCCCTCAGAGCACTGGTACTCAACATCTAAGAGGGAAGAATTACAGTCTTCAACCTGTCCCATGCAAAAGGGATGGTGGAATTGTAAAATTTCTTTTTTAAATATCTTTTAAAAATTCTTTTCCTTGCAAAAGGAAAAGAAATAGCTTTTGACCAGGAGTATTCTTCTTACTTATGCTTCTAGCTTGTGTAGGCATATCTGAGCTACTCTGAACCCGTTAAGAAAAGGGAGCGAGGAGAGGAAGTTTGCTGATGATCGTAAATAATTCATGTAAACTGGCTTCTGCAGGCAGAGCAGTCCTAGCAGCATGAAGCTTAGCTTGGGCTAAGAGCCCAAGCATTAACTCAGCTTGGATAATTTTACAGCAAGCACTCATTTCTCAGCTTCCACAGCTAAAGTGGCCATCAGTAACAAAGCAAGTGTGCTCGACGCTAACACAGGATTATTGGGGCTGAACTGCATTAACAAGAGCATACATGAGTTTGTGATTCTTAATCGGAGTCAAGGAAGTAGTTCTAGTGTTTATTTTTTTGGCTCAGATACTACCCACTCCTTAATGTTTTAGGGCTTATTGACCATTTCCAGACCATCTATGCCTTATCTACCTTAAAAAATGAAACCAGTGACTAGCGTTGAGCATGTTCTTAGGACTCATAAACTGCAGCATGTCATGGCTACGTAGAACATACCTGGATCTATAGCTCCTCTCCTTCCTTGTCTCTGCCTCTAATATTGCATTGCATGTGCATTCTGGTATTGCTTGAAGTAGAAGTAGCTGTGCACCTGCACAGCCACGACTGTCTCTTCCCATTTGGATTAAGCAGCATTCCTGCCAGATGTATGGCTTTCCAGCAGCCCTCAGGCCTGTCTCTAGCTATGAGATTTCTGCAGTTAGGAAATATTCTTTCTTCTTTCTCAAGAAAAGAAATATAACACTGCTGAAGTTGTTATAAAAGCCAAAGAATTATATATTCTCATTGGTAAATGTTTCTTCACAGAGGAGAAGCTTTTGAAGTGATGATTGCATTAAATAAATAATAATAATAAAATTTAAAAAAAAAAAAAAAAAAAGAGAAGCTACTTGAATTGTACTCCACACTAAGAAATTACTCTTTCATAGACAAAACTCAGATTTTGTGCTCTTTTTTTCTTTGGAGAAGACACATATTGGCACTGTATATTCCACTGATGCAGTTCTGTTTATTTGCAGAGACCATGAACCTCACCACAAAAGGAAGCAATTAACAAGAGGCAATTTATTTGCTCCCTCTTTCAAAGCAGGAACATTCAGGAGCTCTTTTACTTTCCCACTTGACCTTTTCAGGACCAGATTACCAGCCTTTTTCTTACTCTCTCCATGGCTCTCTGCTGTATTTTCTATTTGCCTCACCCAATGACTGGTACTCACAGCATCCAGAGACTATCCAAACTCTCCTTTTATATGCTACTTGTTATACAGTGCATTCTTGATAGTCTTATATAAGCTCTTTGGCTATGTGCACATGAATATGCTACAAAGCTTTTGGGTTTTCAGTTTTAAAGTGTATTAAGCCTGTGTTCTCCTCAATTTTTTGTTCATAAAATCTACTTATAACACAGGTATTTTTTCTAGCTTTTAAAATTTTCTAGCTCTTCTGTAGACTTTTGGTTGGGTAAAAAATCCAGGCCTATTCCAAAAACTCTGATGCTGAAAGAGAAATCGAGTTTTCATAGTTACTTAATTCTCTCCTCTACAATTTCTACTCACTGCTTACAAATAGTTTATAATGTTCTTCTTTTAAGTAGCTTGTCCTGTTATTCAGTGTCTCTGTCATTAGATTACTTTTACAGTTTTCTGATATATTATTCAATCCTTAACCTTACAGTAATGTTTCATTTTAACCTTCTCTTAAATCACTTACCATTTTTTTTATGCCTACCACCTGTATGGTATTTTTTCCCGAAGTATCTGTTCTTTGCCCTCCTGCCAAAATGATGTTCCATTGCCAGTCCCCAGGACATACAGTATTAATATGAATTTTGGAGCAGATTGTTGCTTGAATTTCTTATTAGTAGTCCATCTCCTTTGAGTTTTTCTTTTTTTCTTTTTAACTGCTCCCTACATTTTTTCAACAGTTTTAAGTAACTAGAAGTACAAATACAATTGCAGAGTGCTACAGAGATAGGAGAAAGCAAACAAACATTTTTGAAATTGGACAGAAGTTTGGAAATCTCAAAGTGATGTGAGTCTGGAACATTCAAAAGGCAATTTTGTGGAAAAGATGCTATATCTGAATTTTTGTTGTTGTTTCTGTTATTTGACTTTGACACTGATTTTTGCAAGTCTACAGTGTGATTTGGGCATCCATGTAGTGTCAAGACTCTGGATAACAGCTCTGGTCCAAAAAAAAAAAAAAAAAAGCCAAAATTATAGTTTTAGTTTCACGTGAGAGGAAAATGCTTACTTCCAGACACAGGCAAGCTAAATTACTTTGAAAATCCATGAATGAGGTAAATATTAATTTCAGAATAACCTCTCCATAACACAGTAATTGAAAATTCACTTTGCATGTGAAAGTTCCTCTTGTATTACTTATCATTTTAAGGTATTAAGGAATATGGGTCCTGTAAAAGATGATATACAAAACAAAGTACTATTATTCTAGTAGTATTTCATATAATCTCCATCTGAACAAGTGTTTCTGATGTTCAGTCTACATCCTAACTCTTTAAAATTTTGGTTTCAAAGTAAAAACAGATCCTTATCTGCTCTCTTCCGAAAACTATTTAATTATTTGCAATCTTTAATTAAGTCTTATCATATTTCCCTTATTGTAACTCTGTGAAAATGTATAAAAGGAAAATGCTTTTTTTTTTTTTTTTTTTTTTTTTTCATTTTTTTCTAAATGGAAAAGCATTATTCATGTGTGCACCTACTATAGCCAAATACATGAATGGATAATTTCCACAAGTTTTTTTAAAGGTAAAGGTCAGGGGTATCATGTTGTAATTGTTGATATGATAAAGAGGACTTATAATCTTATAATAAAACATTGCAGCAGTATCCATTCTTACATGTTACTATGACTGGTGAAACCATAAGATGTCTAGTTTATATCTGAAGTATCCATCTCCACCTGAAGTGGCTACCATTACTTGTGTACCTTGTTCTCATAGATACAACTTTGACCTCCTGTATTGTTCTGCCAAGACTGACAGGTGTTTGAGTGTTACAGAACAGCCACAGGCTTGGTGAGGAACTGCCACTGTGGTTCATCACAAGAGTTTGGGGCTCAATGAAAGGTTTGAGGACTACAAGTATGGGAAAAGCCTCCTCTGAGGTACTTCTTCCTCAGTTAGGACAGTTGTTTGAAGCCAGTTAGCTTGGAAAATGATTGTTTCTTAAACTAAGGTCAGTGTTACATTCACTTAATGTTAAGAAAGGATGAACACCCTGTGAATTGTTCTCAAAAGGAAATTGCTGATGAATAGTGAAAGAAGCAGATGGGAGCACAGTGTCCCCTGCCCCCCACTGTGTTCTGGGCTTGACCTGTTTTGTTACTATGAAAATGTCAGCAACATTTTCCACTGAATTATGAATTAGAAGAAAAATCATCCTTTACTACCTTCTACATGTCATTAGAATAATTTAGCAGAAATACAATTGTTTTATCCTTGTTACACAGCACAGGACATTGGTGCCATCAGTGTTCAAAGCAACTTTATAATGCTGTAAATAAAGAATAAGCACAGGTAACACAGAACAAAATGCATTATACAGGGGTTCAGAAGAGGGGAAAAAATGTGTGTTTCCAGGGCAGTTGAGCAGATGAATTAGCATCTACAAAACACTTCTGTAGCGTATGCAGTTCTGCACGTTCCCACCAGAGGGGGAAAGAAGCTACACCACGGCGAGATATTTGCATATAAAACTTAGTGCTCTGTCCTGTGAAGGAGGAGGGAAGCACTGGTTAGAATAAAAATTCAGGCCAGGGGCACAAAATTCCTTCATTTGCCTTGTGCCAAAGGAAAGGAAAATATGTTAACTTTGATCATGTATGAACAGAACTGAGGACCTGGTATGTATGTATGATATAGACTTGAAATAAGCATTTGAAAGCTACTGGCAGAAATAAATTTCTTGTGAGTACTAAACGGTTACCTAGCTCTACTAAGTTATGCACAAGTTCTTCATCCATGTGTGCATTCTCCCCAACAGTGTGCTTCCAAAATTCTTCTTTGGCCATTTCCAAAGTAAAATTCTCTTGCACCACATATACATGTATAAACGCATTAGTCTTAGACTATAGTCTGTTGTTGCCTCCAATGGAATCATATTATATATTCCTTCTATACTTTCTTCCTTCAAAACCCACCAATGCTTCAATACCCTCCTCTTATTTCCAGGCCCAGTATGTCTCAAGGTATTATTAGAATACTCCCTTCCTCAAGCATTGCTAGGTAGGTTTTAAACTCCCAAAGCCTTTTCTCAGCAAACAGTGGGACCAGTGCAAAAAAACATCCGGTGTAACTACTCAGGGGTGATTCCTTAACTATTTAGGAGATTGAAAGGGGGAAAGTATGTCCCTGATTCCAGATCAATAATAACTGCATTTCTTTCATGTTCAAGAGAAATAAAGTGTTCTTACAATTGTTAGGTGAATATATCTCCAATTTTTATCTTTTCTTTTTGCTCAATTATAATTACATTCTGTGTTCTAAAGCACAACTGTGAATATTAAACACTGTGGCAAAATTTACATTGCTCCTTTCTCAATCCCTGAAAAGCAGAAAGGATTATTCCAAATGCATCCGGAGTGACACATGTGGCAATATTTGTTTTTTAGTGATCAGAACCTGATAATACTGACTTTAAAATGCCACAAAATGTGCTCTTACATAAGCTCTCCTAAACATACCTGGGTGAATGCATTCAAATCCTGACCCGTGACAAGATTAAAAACATCATATTCACGTTACGTGTGACCAGAAGAAAAATAAATAAATGGCTACAGTAGAAAACGTGTCATGTTTTTTATGCCTCTTAGGTATCAAGACAATCTCAATCCTCTAAACTGAAAAAAAATGTTTCATTTTTGATAACCAAGTAATACCTACCTGGAGACCTAAAGAAATTCTTGTTTTTGTATCTGGTCTCCTGGAAAACTTTAAACACATACATGCACATAACACTGCACAGCCACTCTTAATGTTTTCAGCAGGGTTCACTCCAGGGATCCTAAAAGGTAAATTGGCTTCCTGTTTCTTTCCAGCACACCTGCTATTCTTCAAGCCAGTTCAAGACCTCATACCAATAAATGGCAATTGACACACATGGTAACACTATTATCTTCCCAACATCCAGATGAGGGTACTAGCGTTTTATGTGGTCAAGTAAGTTTCTAAAATAGAATGGAAGGAAGCAAAAAAAACCATATACCCTCTTCTAACTAGAAGAAAAATGAAAATAAATGGGGCAGAAGTGTTTGTGTGTGTGTGTTTCCTAAACATACTGATGAGAATGCCTCAGTTACCAGGCAAAACGCAGCTTTGTCTCCCTCCTAGTCTGTCTAACAAAACCCCATCTAATTCTTAGATGGCATTTGTTTCTTCAGTTTCTAATCAGCACTTCTATCTGAGGCTTTACCACAAGCTTTTTCCTTTTTTAGGCAAGTACCTGACTTACAGTTCTGTGATAGCAGTCCTTGTTTAGCTCAGCAGGTCTTATGATGTCTGCGCACAGCAAACCTGTTCCCTTCAGGACCATGACATATTAATCAATGGCTAAATTGCCCCTGCCTTAAGCCAAAAATATTTTGCTTAGAATAAAAACATTTCTGGGGAAAAAGAGATTAAAAATCTCTCCATTAGACCGTCTAGACTACAAAGAGTACCATCCTCTGGATATCAGTAGTCCCAAATTATTTAGGCTTTCCGTGAAAAATTTCTCTATGTCAGCATATTTTGCAGACAGTCTGTAATATCTCACCTCATTTCATAAGTCTTTTGGCTCTTTAGCATTCAGCTGATAGATGTTCCCAGACTTGGAAAGCAAACCAGCAGTGGCATTTTCACTAGAGACTGGAATGTATCTGAGGTTGTTCTGATTTCCCACAGTCTCTCAAAATGCCAGGACAATATACAGAGTCGGAGAAGATCCAATATACAGTATCTATCTCTGACACAGTCACACAAAGCCAACAACGTTCATAAGAATTGCTGTCTCTCAGCATTTCTAACATTATCACGTATAGCTCTGCTTCTCTCGTACAGGGGCTAGCTGTAAAAAGGATGGAGATAAACACAGCACATGGATTCTGTTTATTCAGTATGGAAACTTATCTAGAGTGACTGATAAAAGCACAAATAAACTAAAATACAGGTATACATGTATATTCCATTGCCTCTAGACAGAGCTGTTGGTGTGCATCAGGTGACTGCATTAGCTCTATTTAATTTGGATCAATCAGTAGAGCAGAGATTATAAGGAACAATTGTATTTTGCGGTAATTTCTAAAACAAGCAGGCAAACAGAAAAGCTGCTGGTTGTTCCAGTTCACTTGCATCCAAGTGAATGTCACTGCCCTTCCTCACTCATTTTACTATTTGCTTCCATAGTATGGATGTAGCAGGATAAGCCTAGCATCCCACAGTATCACTCTGTAGGTTTGCAACCCCCTCCACATCCTCACATCTTTCAACTCTAAGATATCCTAGGCCAACCTGCTCACTGAGAATTTTGGCATATAAAATCATCCTAACTTTTTCCTGGGTAACTTCTCTGTCACCAGACTGAGTTACCTGTGAAAAGACAAACCTAAATCCTCACTTAGAAGTTTTTTAGACCAGGTCTGAATGCATAATTTAACACAGATAAATTGAGAAATGCAGGACTCAGAAAAACAGTCAAAGTTATACCTTACCTCCTTAAAGGGTGTATCCAGTATTAGGAATACCAGGTGTATGGAATTAATGCAGTTCCACAAATGGATTTTGTCTCTGTCCTATAAAATCAACACTCTAGGAGCTAAAGAGGGCAGGTCCCTAATTGCCTTTGTAAGAGTCCTAGAATAAATATTATAGTCAGGAGCTTTAGCACCTCACCTTCAAGGGGCTGAAACTCTCCACCTAGTGTCTGTGGGTTTGCTGCAGAAAGCCATCAAGTAGCTTTTCTGATTCTGCTGTGGATATTGTGCTTCCTGAAAGCACAAAGACAAATTGTACTGTTCATCCGAACTTGGTTCTCCTAAGATGCATTGTAGAACTAAGCTATGGTATGGACATACATTACTCGTGATGCTCTGTAAGCTGAACTTCCAAAAAAATTCAAAATACATTATACGTACACCTGTATCACCTAAATTTAGCTGCTTGGCTTCTGCCTCCCATCTCTGAGTACTTTCAACATTACTACACTTTTGTAATACCTAATGCAACTACAACTGGAGGAAAGTAGAGTGGCAGAAATTGGCCCAGTGGATATACTAGATGGATCTGATAATAACAAACTTAACCTCTGTAGTTTTAAAAGTTCAAATACCTTTCATGTTCATTGACAGATGTCCTGCCTGTTTCTGATTGGGAAAAGGTGATGAATTAACCCTGAAAAGATGCAGTTTCTTCCCTCTCAGTATTCTGTCTTAAGACATGAATGCAGAATTTCACTAAAACTCATTATCCTTCACTATGGTCTTTAAAGAAATAGGGTATTTCACAGGGTTTACTTGAAATTTAAAATGTAATTTTTTGGAATGTGCATTTGTTTATAACAAGAAAATAACATAATTTCAACCCTTCAGAATGCAGCAACCAATAATTTACTAAATTGCAGAAACATGCTTTTCCCAGAGGATCATTGTCCCTGGCCTTCAAGGAGAATGACTTTCACTTTTTGATACAGGGCAATACCATGTTGTATTGGGTTCAAAGACATTCTTAACAAACCGACTTGGTCCTCTACAGATCCAAAGCACACCAGTCTGGAGGAACCAGACCAAATAATCTCTAGCCTCTAGAGCTTTTCATCTCAGTCCACAGGGGAAACAAACAAACAAACAAACAAACAAAAACAAACAAATAAATAAATAATAGAAAACAGAGTAACCGAAATATAATGAGACAGGTCAAAAGCAGTCTGGAGTGTAAGCAGTGTCTTGGATCAGTGTTCCCTGTCTTTCTGCACATAACCTACTGTAAATGGGATCAGCTAACAACGAAGAGTGATTAGTGGAATACAGTAGGCAAATATTGATAATATCTATTTTTGCTATAAAGCATCTAATAAATGTAACTTTTTTCCCCTAGCTAAATTCTGCAAGTGAAACAAATGTTATTGTGCTAGTGTTTATACAACAGTCCCAAATAGTATTAGCTTAGAATTGTAATGAAACACATTATCCTTCATTATAATCTTTAAAGAAATAGGATTTTTTTTTTTAATGAAATAGTTTAATAACAGAACATTAAGATTTTGCAATGTGTTTTTCTTTGGTGGAATTAAATAGAATGTTTTCATCCTTTAAAATTAAGTGCATAATTATCTTATTTTTAGGACCACCAACTGTGATCAAGCTAATAGCAATGGAATTGGCGAAATAGGATACAACATTTTAATTCATGGGTTTACCTTTTGTTTTTTATTTTCCTGTTGCAGATACATGTTTAAGTGTATAAAACCTCTTTTTATTTATTTGTTTGTTTGCTTGCTTGCTTTTTTTTTCCATAATGGATACGGTCATTATATTCGTTTCACAGATAATCAGCCCTACAGCATTTTTTATGACACTTCTAGTTACATCAACACTGGAAACAACCTGCAAAGAGGTATAATAAAATATGTAGCGTAACTAGCTACTGAGAACTTCAGATGTTCAGAATACATGTATTTCTCCAGGTATTTAGCATGTTTGTGTATCTATGGAAAGCCTGATTAATTTAGATCAATTAACTTAGATACTGTAAGTCCATGAGAATACCCTATGTAAATATAATGAATGATTTCTGTAAGTAAATGCCTCTGTGAAATAAATTATTCGACTGTTCTGGCAGACAGCTTGTCCTTTATCCAATGCTTCAGTGAAAATTAGAAGAAAATGCAACCAGAATAGTCTTGTAACATAACATATGTAAATCTTTTCTGAGCTATTTGGTGGCAACTTAAATGCCCTTAAGCATACAGACTGATGGTCTTGGTAATTATTTTTCTAGCCATTTGGGATCATCTAATCATTCCTTAAATTTTGCATCAGTAGCACCTGTACTCTTGCATCAGCTCACACTTCTGTGCTGCTTTTGGGACTATGGGCAAAACTAGTTGCTGATGTAACTCCAAATTTCACTTCAGAGAACATGTGCAGAGACAGTACTTGCTTCAGTAGAGATGTTATCCATATATGAACAATGAATATCAACAACTCACTTCCTGCGCACAGACTTAGGTAGAGAGTTGCTTTGTACTGCTAAAGAAATGCCAGTATTTTCTGCTCCTCATTTATATATCCATTAAGTACATCTGAATGGCACTTAGGGAATACACGAGCTATAGAAATTGAGCTCGTGCAATGAATCTAAATACAAATTAATTCATTTATCATGAGTCAGATATCTTAACAGGTAAGTATTTTCCTATATCTCTCAGCCTCCTTTCACTTTCTTGCCATTGTTATAAGAGACAAGATAAATCCCAGAAACCTTATCAGTTACCAAACTTTCTTTTCATGTAACTGACAAAGAAAATAAAAATGATTGAGAATCAATTGTTCTTTGTAAAGCTCTTAAGAACTGTCTGCAGCCTTCCAGCAGTCTTATTCAGCTATGTGAGCAACAGCCAACTGTTGGCCTTTTGTTATTAATTAGTTTTAATTCATTTTCAATATGCCTTAACGTATACATTCAATACTGTAGAAAGCAGCATGGCTGTCTTCCCACCTCTTTCCTCATAGACACCAAGTATCTTCACCACTGTCAGACCTGCAATGACCTTAAACAGCATGTTCCCAGCAGCTCATGGACTTCAGCAAAACTGTCACTGGCTACAAATCCCAGGTTCCTTAACACTTCTCTTAGGGAAAGCTTTATGGGCTACTAGCTGTAGCAGATCAGCACAGAGATTTGTCTATCGTGCCACAAGAGCTGGCCATGAGAGAGTGCCTGCCTGGAGGCCACTGAATGGTAACGCACTGACGCTCTCTCCCACCTCCTGGGGTTAGCAGCTTCCAGATTTCCTGAACCAAAATGTTATCCCTGTAGTTAATAAGCCCCTCATGGATCCTTCTTACGTTTGTCTAATTTGTCTAATTGCTTTTTGACACTATGTAAATGTTTAAGCATCCACAGCACCCTATTGCAAGGAACGCTTCAGCTTAATTATGCATTGTGTGAAAACAGAGTCTGGTCTGCAAAGGGCAAACTTAGCACCTAAGGGACTTTCACAGTTAGCCTGGCCTTTTGAAAGGATTTAGGATGAATTTACTGTGATGGGCTCTTTATGATTAGAAATGCCACCTTGTACGTTATCTGGGAGTAAATATCTGCAAAGAATTTCCTGTAATGGGAGCTATAGGATGTAGACATGCTCCTGCATTGGAATTGGGTACTCCCTTAAGAGACAGTCTGTGGGACAAGAAGAGATACCAAGAGCAGGGGAAGTCCTGGGACTGAAGGGAAGGCAAGGCATGAGAAGAGGAATCTGAGCTGGCAATTTGTGTGTGAAAAATGAAACTGAGCTTGGCTCTGACTGCAGACTGGTATTAATCATCTGTGAGTTGGAGTAAAAGCAACCAGCATGCAAATTGTAACAGAAATAAACCCTATATTTGTTGTTATTTATGAAAGTTTGTCACATCTTCCCTTCCCTTCCCTTCCCTTCCCTTCCCTTCCCTTCCCTTCCCTTCCCTTCCCTTCCCTTCCCTTCCCTTCCCTTCCCTTCCCTTCCCTTCCCTTCTTTCTTTTCTTCTTTTTTTTTTTTTTTCTTTATTTCATTCCATTCCATTTCATTTCATTTCATTTCATTTCATTTCATTTCATTTCATTTCATTTCATTTCATTTTCTTTCTTCCTAACTGAAAAGACTATGTAAGGTATTGAGATTCTGCCTTAGAGGAGAGCTAGAAATAATGACCACATATAAATGGATTAAAGTGATGTATTTAAAAATGAGAAGGATTATTCTCTTGTTAAATTATTTAGGTCTGCTTATGAATATACATGCAAGTATAGACAGAGCTTATTTTTTTTACTAAAAGATTGGATGTCTTAAGAAAAAATAAAGAAAGAAAAAACATATCAAATAAGGATGAAATTGAAATCCTTCTCATTTATTTAACTTGTCCCTTACTCTATAAAAAAACGTGACCCCCCCATTTTGCATCTGTGACATTAAAGATGCTGATTTCTTTAGTGAGCTCCAGACATTTTTTCACTTGAGTAACAGAAAATGAGATGGGATCCTCTCCTCAGATAAAAATATAATTCCACTGTGATTCAAACACATTGTAAAGATGACTGTATTTCCACACTGACAAAGCTGTGAGCCACAGTTAGATCACTAGTATATCTACATAGGCTGGTTATGCTGAGACAGTGACAGGTGTGGATTTTACCACATCCCAGCTCATAGTTAAGATCCAAACCTGAAGAATTTCAGGCTGAGTGACGCATAAACATATCCCAAAAAAGACAGGAGGGCAGTGGTAATCAAAATTATAATTTTAAAGGGTTTCTTTTCTAACTCCATGTCTCAATCCCTCAAAAAACTCCACTACTCACTCTAGTGATTGAAATATTCAATAAAATACATCTGAGCAGGAACATTTCAACCATTTCATTTGAGTAGGAGAGTGAGAAAAAAAAATGAATAAAGCTTAGCCATTATAAAAAGACTATTTCAGTGATCTTCTGAGGAGTTTAAATGATGAAGCACCATTAATTGTAAAGCAGAAATACAAAGAAATAGCCATTCATATGTGTTCTAACTCACATACAATGTAAAAATGAATTGAAAATTGTCTTTCAGACTGTACAAAAATCAGTATGGTACTACCTGACACCTTCTGACAAGAAATGTTCTCTTTTAACCACCATCTTGTATGTTGATTTATGACACCTTCAGTGTCATAAATTGCAGCACATTGTAGACCATATTATTTTGGTACCTGATAAAGATGTCAGAGATCCACCTACACTGGCATTGTTACATGGTATTTCAGAAATATAACTTACATCTCATCCCGAAACTGACACAGAGGAAGAGAATTTCTGAAGTAACATTTGCTTTATACCCTAAGAGCTGAAGAAGGGTTGAGTTCTCCTATGACCAACCAATCTTCCATGCAGTTTTAACTGAAGACAGGAAAGCTACTGAGCTGGTCATATGACATCTTCCATTCTTTGGCCATGAATGAACAGGGGGGTCACAGTATTAAATTTCTTTTACACCTTGGCAGAATATTCAGTACTTTTTAATTTTTTGCCTGCGCCATGTTGTGCCCATAGGAGGAGAGCAAGAGACAAGGATCATACATTGAAACAGAGAAGGCTCCAGATGAGTATAAGGGGGAAAAGGTCACATGGGTTTGCATGATTACATGCAATCTTTGTCTTGGAGATTTTCAAGACTTGAATAGGCAATGAAAGCAACCTGGTTTACATGCAGTGTTAACCTGCAATGAGTAGGAGACTGGATTACAGACTTCAGAAGGTCCCTTCCAACACAAAGTAGCCCTCTCACCATTTTGAGTATGACTTCATTTTTTCTTTTCAAATACTATATAAAAATGAGATAAAGATAAATATATGTAACAGGAGCTGACAACTTTTTTTTTTTTTTTTTTTTTTTTTGTCGGTGGATCAAGAAAGACGTGTCAAGACTGGCTTTTGTGAGATCAATGGCATAAATCTCTATGAGTAATGTCAGGGTTAGGACTGCTAACTCTAACTACAAAAATGCATGTCCATGTTCATGTCCAAATACTAAACATCATTATGCATCAAAAGGGTGCCAAATTAAGCTACCAAGCTTTAAAGAAAGCATGTACTCATCCATAGCATTGACTACAAAGTCTGTCTGGAGCTGTTGGGAAAAGAATACTCCTTAGTCACCTAAGTTTAAAATACCTCAGCTTGTAAATATTTGTCCTATCCTGAGATTTAATATATGAATCTGAAAAATAACCATATTACCAAGGCTACAGAATGATTTATCAGACAGATGTTATGTTACATTATAAAACTCACTACCATGGTATTGTTAGTCTTCACATTGTATGTGTAAGTTTAGAGTGCAATTGCTTGGGAAGGTAAGATGCTGGAAAGACAGAGAAAGGAATTGACTTTTTCCTAACCTCTCTTTTCAGAGTCCACCTTGGGGATACAGTTGTTTCCTGAAAACTAATCTAGGAGTAGTCTGAAACTACAAAATAATCATTTGCTTTTTGATGGCCACCTTTTTATATAAACAAAATAAATTGCATTTAGAAATTCTTCAGATTATATGACAGCAAAAACAGTGTCACCCAAACAGAAACTGACCCGTGAATTTTTCAAGTAGAAAACCAGGAAGTTTTCCACAATTATGTGTGTTGTTATCGTGGTATAAATTTCCATTTGACTGCATTTTAAATTCCTTCAGATACATATTCTCATGCATCAGGTTCTTAAGCTTTTCTATCACAAATATTATGAAAAAGACATTTGAAGCTTGAATAATTACATTTTGTATGAAAGAAAATGTAAATGAGATTTTCATAAGCTCATTTTAAAAGCAACAGTTCGCATACATTATGCTGGATGTCAGTCTGACTCATTCAAGAGAGAAAAGGAATAACGTGTTATACAAGTAGTTATAATTACACAACTATATGGAGTTTTGAATTGTGTGTACTTAACAAGAGATAAACTGTCATTCATTACCAAATCAATTTCTAATTTTCATTGAGATTTTTGATTATTATTTACCTGTTTTTCACAATTATCTTGCTAATATTGTTTGCAATGATATCATCAATGAACAAATTATTTTCCACTGTGAAAAATAAAAGGTAGAAACTTCTTCAGAAAAATATGTTTAGAAATTTCACCATCTCTTCAAAATATCCCTTAAATTAGTTATTAAATGAATTCTGTTGAACAGATGTTTTCAGGAAATTAAATAAGGAAGGTAGAAAAAAAAAAAAAACAAAAACAAACAAACAAAAAAACCCAGTATTTTATTTGGACAATGCAGATTCATGCAAAAAAAAAAAAAAAAAAAAAAAAAGTGTTTCATTGTTTTGGCAACATAAATAAGATTTAAAAAAAAAAAAAAAGAATGAAAAAGGATGCAGTATTGAATTTAGTATTGCTTCATTTTATGCTGACTTCTCATTTATAATATTTTATTTCTTATGTCTACACTAATGAAACAGAACATCTTAATATTTGATGCTTTATCTTTTTTTTTTTTTTTTTAATATCTTTCTGTGAAGTATTTTGAAATGCCAGATTTTTCAGCTAGTTAAAGATGAAAACTATTTTAAAAATGTGAGTTTTCAGGCAAGTAGAATCTTGTTTTCCTCCCAAAGCTAGCAATGAAACCTGGTTAGGTGTTTACAGAATTTTGAGATTTTTTCTGCTCATCCTTCCATGCTCTCATGACCAAGGACTGGTCAGCGGTTCCATATGAGCAAAAAATCCTTCAGATGAAATGAAATTAAGTACCCTCAAGTCAGAAGAAACCATCAGAGGCTAGGCAAACATCTATATATTACCTTCTCCACTGCACACACAAATAGTTTTATGCAACTGATTTCCCCAGTATCTTAAAAGCTGAAGGAATGAATTTTTATGGAGAAAATGAAGTCTTCCAACATATAAAGATGATAGCCTTAATGAAAATCAAGCCAGAAGCATGCTCATGTAAATTAAGATGGCAAAACTAGATGATATTTTGAGTAAAAATAAATAAATAAAAGAGAGAAAAAAATATATATATTATTATAATATCTGGTTACTTTGGTCTTGAAAATCAGATACATAACTGGTATGCAATATTGATGAGGTTGGGACCGTTTCAGAAAGCACAAGACCCTTCCTTTTGTTCAAAGTAAAGAGTGCCAGTAATACTTCTCATAAATATTTCCTTACCCACTGGCAAGAAGCTATTTTTGGATGGATTAGAAGATTTTGTTAGAAAAAAACTACCGCTAAAAATCCTGCTAACAAAGTGACACCCAAGTGAGAAATATATGAGACAATCACTCATTTGAACTACTATTTTATGCTGAAATGATTTTTTTTTTCTAGCCCCAAGTTATATGTATGACTCTCTGCCCTATATATTATGTCATATTTTTTTCCCAAACGCCCTTCCCTCTTTTCTTTCCTAAGTGTTGACTGAGTTCCATGGGCTTCATGAACATGGATCGTGTCAATATAGGGGTTAAAAGATTAACTTCTTGCACCATATATTTGAACTAAGAAAGAGCATTCAAATAGCTGTTTGTTGGCTGTATGGACTAACAACTGGAACAGCAAGAACATGTTATATTAATGTAACTTCAAGAATAAACAGCTGAACAATTAAACATTGTTAAGACAACTTTAACAGGTATTTTAAACTGATTTTTGAAATTGTTGGGTGGGAAGGTTAAATTAATTGATATAACTAATTCATGTCACATAGTGTATTTATTTATATGATGATATAGTTATGTGATTAATAAACTATGAATAATTATCACTTTGAAGGTATTTCTAGCATGTTGGTGAAAAATGAAGTATAAATTTACCATACTGAATAATACAAAACATACCAAGTATTAAAGACTGAAATGTATTACTTTCTCAGATATATAATTTTGGTCTAAAGATACATTCCTGAAGTTACAAAACCAAACAAAACAAAACAAAACAAAATAAAACAACACTGTTTCTAGAGAAATTTTGTTCATTATTTCTGCTTGGGTAATTCTTGATCACAGGTTATGCACCAGACATTAAAAGAGGATCTGTCAGTAGCTTGATCCTCTATGGCAGCCTTGCACAAAATACAGAAAGTTAGGGTCTCACGACAGCCAAACATACTTTCTTTAGCTTTCCCCATAATTCCTGTACTTTCACCTCCAGGATGTAATAAAGAGACTAGGTAACCATAATTCCTGGCCAAAATTCATACTGGGTAAGAAAATATGCTATTTGGTGGAGGTCAGGAC
Source organism: Aythya ferina (assembly GCF_964211825.1). Classification (NCBI taxonomy): domain Eukaryota; kingdom Metazoa; phylum Chordata; class Aves; order Anseriformes; family Anatidae; genus Aythya; species Aythya ferina. The sequence continues at coordinate 14,375,022 of NC_140301.1, read as the reverse complement.
TTCTGTGATATTTAGATGGCTATTTAACTCAGAATATAAATGAATAATTTGGTTTGCAATGCTTAGTAGGACTTTTTTTTTTTTCTTCCTTGTTTGTGAAAACAAGACAGTTACAGGCAGAATTCATGACTTCATTTAATTTTTTATTTATTTATTTCTCTTTTCTATATTTTCTTCCCTTTCACCTAACATTTAGGTACCGTGATAGTTCAAGCTCAATATAAATCAAATTAAGAGTGACCATGTCCTCTTTCTATTGCCTGTAGGTGTATTTATGCATTCCCTATTTTTTCAGCAATGTTGCCTCCATAATCACGAGGGAGTCATTTCACAGATATACATGTAGACTGGCAGAAAATGAATTCTGCAAAGAGAGAGCAGGAGTGTACAGCCACTGGAGGGACAGAACAACACTGCCATGCCAAATTGGCTCAAAGTATGGTGCTCTGGATGCCCAGTGCAAGTGAAAGTTGGAGGTATTTTTGTTAATGCACACAAAAATTGTAAATGGATTAAAATCTCTAAAAAGAAGTTTCGACCTCTTAATATTCTTAATTCTTCTCTCAGGGGAGAAATCCTTATCCTGGATTTATCTCAAGTTAAACAGGAGATTAAAAGTTGTACATCATTCCAAGTTCCTATATTTCACCATCCCTTTCTGTTTTCATTCACTATATACACTATACTTCATGCAGAAGTTGTTACAGAAATTTCTGAGTAGCTCTTGTATTTTTGATTTGAAGAATTAATTGAAATCTATTGAATTAGCAAGAGCTTAAATTGCTAACAAAATAAAGTAAAACACATTGATTCTTTCTTTAGAGAATTTTACTTTTTTTCTTCCCAAATTCTGTCAATAATCACCCAATCTTCTTTTAATATTACTGCAAAAATGTCTAAAAATAGATCAATATGTAGCTTCTTCATGGAGCATTTCTGCTACGTGATAACCATTTAGAAGCAATGGTAAAGAATTTCTTCCTCAAACCTCATGGAGAGATAACTGACAAGGAAATGGTGAAAAACAAGAGCAGAAAATGAATTTGTAGGTAGGAGAGATTGAAGAGTAAAGGATGCTGTCTATTCAGGAGGATTTTTGATGTCATTCTCTGTGTTTGCCTATGAAAATTACCATAGAAGCACTGCCTAAGTCAGTCAGAAAATGACCATAGTTTTTGTAGCAGAGGAAGGAGGAACTGTTGTCACATTATCATAAGCTACTAGCATTTGGGGATGGAGAGCTCAGTAAGTAATCAGTAGAAAATCTATATATAAGCATTTAAAACATTCGCCATGGCTACCAGATTAAAAAATACTGCTATAATTTATTGAGATAAAAATGTGTTTTCTAGAATAAAAACTAGCTAAATGGCCTTCAAGAAACGTTCTCAGTATGAGATTCATATTCAAGAGTGGAGTTGCACCTTGGCTTAGTTATGGATTGACACTATGTCTCTGCTATGGTCCTCCTATTTAGTGTTTCTATCAGTGACAAGAAAGCAAGCATGAACTCAGGAATGAAAATTGCAAGTTGGAAAAAAAAAAAAAAAAAAAAAAAAGGCAAAAAATATTAAATAACATGAATAAAATACTGTCTCTAGCAGCCATTTCAGAACGAGCATACACTATTCTGTCTCAGATTGATTTAAACATATACCTGTGCAAGGCAAATAGTCTATGTTCATGCTGATGTTAACACCTATATCATTACTCAGCAGTTCTAAGCTGATACTAAATTAACTATCGAAGGTTTTGGGGAGGTCGTCTTTTTTTTTTTTTTTTTTTTTTCTATGAAAGTTTTTTTCTGAGTGGTTGAGTTGCTGATACATTGCTAAAGAACTAAGATAGAATTAATAAGTCAAGACTTGACAGAAAAACAGATACTTTATTCTACACTTCCCTATAATTTCTCTGAATCCTACCTATAAATCCTATGGGTTTGCTTAGGAGATTTTAAAGCTATGTCTAGAATTTTGATAACACCATCTATCTCATATTCAGTTTGAAACAGTTTCATAAAGTGTGAAGACTAAATTATCTGCTGTTTTGCCATTTGTAATCTGCCTCTGCACAGGGTGTATAAGATCTTGCCAGGTAGAGCAGCTGTATTTACTTTCTACTTAGTCTTTGCAAATGAGTTTAATTGTTCAGGGTGTAAAGTTGTAGAGAAATATGTGGTCTAGCTAGGAATCTTAGTGGAATTAATTTGTGTGCTCCACTGTTTCCTCCAGTACCCCCCAGCTCTCCCCGTGAAGATGTACTTCTGTATTGAAAACTGATGTAGTCATACCTTTTGAAAGAATGAAATAGTTCTGACATTTTAGAATCTGACTTGCCTGTGCTCTCTTTGAAGTCAGCAGCTACATTTCTATTGATTTGTCTGAAACACAGAAACTATGATAGTAGATTGCTGTTTCCCATGTAGTCAAGAGTCTGATCCCAGTGGGAAGCAACATCATACTTCAGCGTAATGTTCAAGAGACTTTGGAAGAAGCAGCTATGGAATTTCTGTTCATTCATGTTGGCTTATGTCCCAAATAAAAGAAGAAAGAATGAAAGAAAGAGAGTAAAAGAGAGAAAGAAAGGGAGAAAGGGAGAATGAATGAGAGAAAGAGAGAGAGAGAAAGAGAGAGAGAGAGACAGAAGGAGAGAGAGAGAGGAAGGACGGAAGGAAGGACGGAAGGAAGGACGGAAGGACAGAAGGACGGAAGGAAGGACGGAAGGACGGAAGGACGGAAGGAAGGAAGGAAGGAAGGAAGGAAGGAAGGAAGGAAGGAAGGAAGGAAGGAAGGGAGCTTGGCCATAAAATTTCTTTATTCCAAACCTTTATTTAAAAATCTTTGTTCCAAAATACTGTTTTTGTTATTTTGGAACTTCTCATTTTTTTCCATATAGGAAGCAAAATGAACATCACATGGGAGATGAGAACAGTCAAACTAAATCACAGAATTTTCTAGGTTGGAAGAGACCTCAAGGTCATCGAGTCCAACCTCTGACCTAACGCTAACAGTCCCCACTAAACCATTTCCCTAAGCTCTACATCTAAACGTCTTTTGAAGACTTCCAGGGATGGTGACTCCACCACTTCCCTGGGCAGCCTGTTCCAGTGCCTCACAACCCTTTCAGTGAAGAAGTTCTTCCTAACATCTAACCTAAAACTCCCCTGGCTCAACTTAAGCCCATTCCCCCTCATCCTGTCACCAGGCACGTGGGAGAACAGGCCAACCCCCACCTCGCTACAGCCTCCCTTGAGGTACCTATAAAGAGCGATAAAGAAGACAAATAAAGAATGTACCTACTGTGTTCCGAAGAAAACAAATAAAGAATGTACCTATTGTGTTCTGAATTCATTAGACAATCTGCAATTCATAAAGTGTAAACGTTAAATAAGATCCTTAGCAAAAAGACTGTTTATAGATGGGCAATAGCAAGGTAGTAGTTCCCAATTGAAATCACCCTAGCATAATCTAAACCATGATGTGATAAATACCTTTTCGAGACATTTTAAATAGGAGCTGGGTGAGACCCAACAATGCCAGGCAGTTAATTTATGACTTGACTGAAAGACCTTTCAAGAGAGGAATGTGTTTTCTTCACATAGATAGCCCAAAGCTTCACCTGCTAAAGAACAACAATATTTGCAGCAAAAAGGGAAAAGCATTCAAGTTCTCCGTGATTTGTACCATACTCCTTTACATCACTTCATCCCCCTAGCAAGTGCTAACAAGCTGAAGCAGAATTCTGTGAAGCATGGATCAGGAATTTCACTTTTAAAGGTAGCACCTAGTGGAAGAAATATAGCTTTTGGTATATAGCTTTTGGTACTTAGCCACTGCATCCTCTGGATTTTAGCAGCATTAGCAAGATCAGCACTCCCTCCAACCAAAAAAAAAAAAAAAAAAAAAAAAAAAGTAAAACAGCAACAACAAAAACACCTTATATAATGAGAGATATTTCAACTACACTAATTCCACCATTCATTTATTAGAGAAAAATGGGCACAGCGAAATAAGAGCTATTCAAATCACTCTTACATCAAAGCTTGAATAGCCGGTCAGAACAAGTTCCATTTAAAATGTAAGGGTGAATCAGCAATGAATAGAGACACATAAGACAATCTGCAACTGCTTCATTTAGATAAGGATCCTCAACTGTTTGAATGTCTCAGCAGTTTGGTTAAACTGGCATAACATGGTCGTAACTGAAAGAGGTACATATCTTCTAAGAGGTGAACATTTGTAATGCTCTAGTATTCACAGCAACCCTGCACAGAAAAGTTTGATAGACTCTTGTATGTGTTTTGGACATGAAAGGTCCAATTCTTAAATCATACCATTGGAAATGACAAGTAATCTTCTTGAGTCTGGCTGAGTCTTACTGATGTCAAACCTGCAAAACAGATTGGACACCAGAAAAGAAAATTAAATACATAATCAAAAGAGTAAGCATCTGGCAGTATCAAAATGTCCACAGCTGATCTAGAATTAAATCAGGTACAGTAACTTTTTTTTCAGTGAAATGTAACATGCAGTAAGCAGATGGTCTGTGAACTGATGCCATTCTACAAAGATTTCTTTTTAAATGTATATTTTATTAAAAAAAAAATATATCTGTGGTTCATCTTGGTGATTTAGTTTGAAATTAGATTCCATTTAGCATCATACTGCCAACAACTGCCTGCAAACAAAAGAGTTCTGAAATTTACAACAGCAACCCCCTGCTATAACATAAACACAAGAGTACCATCCAACCTATTACCTTATGAAGACAATAAACAAAGCCTAAACACAACTAATCTGCCACAGTCAAAAGACTGACTCAACAGATGGGCCTTCCACAGCCCCACAGAGGTTAGCGCAGTCTGAAGCTGCTGTGGGGATTTGCGAAGGCTGTCTACTGGCAACGTTTTACCACAAAATCTCATACTGAAAGCATTCAGGCAGAGAGGAAAAATGCTGGATTGGCTAAGATCATCTGAACTCTGGTGAATAATAATAACTGAGGTGGTCATACCCAGAGCTTGCCCTTAAACCTCCAACTGGGTATTAAAGTTTGCTGCTGAAATAATTTCTGTTAAGGTAAACTGCTGTTGCAATATCTCCTGTTTTGCATGACTCCATCCAACTGCTGCATTTCTGATATCCATCCTTAAAATACAGCTACCGCTATGGAAGATAACCCTTTGAAAAGAACTTTCATCCCATAGACCCCATGTGTGAAGATGGGGATGACTGATGCCAAAAGTCAGTTTTCCCTTTGCCAGCTCTGCCTGGAGTTAGATGATGTTTCCAGATATTCTGGAAACATCATCCAGATGATAGTTTCCAGATATTCTCTGGAAACTCTTTGGTATTATCACAAGCCTGAGAATTTTGACATTTGAATCTGTCTTATCCCCACATTCCTGAATGCTTTTGCTAGCAAGCTGCTGCAGAAGATTTCATTCAGACTTGTTCATTAGGCATGTTTTCTACTGGGACTGGTCCACAGACACAGAAGAATCGCAGACGAGACTGCCTTAGTGATAGCCTATACATCAGGCAATCACAAGGGTAAGGGGAGAATCAAGACCACCAGACAATGAATATTTGATTTTAAAGCATATGTCCAGTAGAACATTCAGAGACTGAAGTAATAGCAACAGGGGAATAATTTTGAAAATACTGGCTTCCATATTAAATGTAAGATCACTCAGCTAGTCAGTGGCAAGGGCAGGTAAGAAAACTCATTGATCTTGTTTCTCAGCATGTGTTCAGCCCACTTGAAAATGATCAAAGCTGTGGGTTATGCAAACCACAAGGCCTTCAGACTGTAAAATGCAAATTCAGTTTGGATGCCAGAAATTGTATATATGTGCGATAATGTCTTTCCTCATTAAGCCTTTCCATGATTTTAGAGACAAAAAGGTCTGTAAGCTGATTATTCCCCAGTGAAGGATGGTCTCTCTGTAATTTGGTTACAGTGTAACAGTGTGTGATCAGATTTAGAAAAGGAAAAAAAAAATCTTATTATAATTTTTCAGAATGCATTTCCAAAAGGTCTTCATTCCTCTTCCTTCAAAAGATTACTGTCTGACCCCTTTCATACTGTGGTCAAGAATTTCTGATAGATTATGGCACTTAAATAAATATGAAGCTTGCCTTAGGCAGAATTGTGAAACACTGCATGCTCAATTATCTCTTGGCTTCTTACAGATTCTCAACAATCAAAGCTGGAAGAAGATCCAGGACTGTGGGCCATTTTGTCCATTATCTTGACAGAAAGAAGACTCCCAGTAAACTGCTCTCCATGTCTGTTACACAGTCAATCCAAATGATGTCTTACATGATGATAATACTAGAAAATATTTGTCGGTATTAACTATTCAGAGTGTTCAAACAGACTGATGGCCTAAATAATTGTCTCCTGTCCTTTAGGAGAATAAAATCCCTATATCAAAGATGATGAAAAACAAACAAACAAACAAAACCCTAATGGTTTAAACCAGCAACAAGCTCTGTTTCCTTTAGTCTACACTTTATTTTATTATACTGTCCCGTCCGTAGTCATTTGCTTGCCAGAAAAGAGTCAAGTAGAAAAAGAAACCAAGCAAATACCAAGACCTCAAACCTTGCACATCCTGATGATCATTTATCTTTCTTCCATAGGAAGGAATTGCTGGCAGCCTACAGTGTTTTCCTCATGGAATTTATCACTATCGTTTTATACGACTTCGAACTGCACAGGGATCAATACAGCTACAGGCAAGAAAAATGTGAAGTCCCCAAACAGGATATCCCACACAGTTAATGGAAGATGCCTTCTGCAGCTAAAATAAAGACTGTGAAGAAACCCATTTATATCACACACTTTCCTATACTGTGGCTTTGAGTAAGATGTAATAAAGAAATTGTGGGGGAAAAAAAGACTGTGCGTCATTTCAACACTGCCTCCTAAATTCATTGTATATTGAAATGTTTAAAGTCTATTTAAGCTGGTCTAATAATTTTCCACACTCTAACAAAGTTTAAGATTCAAAGAAATAATACAAATTATTAAAAATCAATGTTTAAAAATTGTTAATTTTGCAGGCTGATAAATAAAATTAAGATTCCAACGCAGCAAAAATACTTCTTAGAGACAGAGGGGCAGTTTTTGACATCAAAAGGGGGATTTTTCATCCCATCAGAGGGGGATTTTTGACATCAATATGAAATTTGTACCACATATTCTGAGCATCTTGGAGATGCACATATAAACTATAATACGCTAGGTTCAGCTTTACTTAAAATGAAAACAACACTGGAACAGTTATTGTTTCTTTCTTTCATCACGTTAAGAGAAGAATGGCTTCATTGCTTTATTCTATTGTTTCTAAGAATGTTTTTTTTTTTAAAAAAAAAGAAAGCATTTTTAGTCCTTTTTTGTTATTAATGCAATTACACTCTTCGCAATATATGTATAGACAAATTTAATGTCAAAACGTACAAAGCCCTAAAGCTCTGTCTTCTTACCAGTGATCTGATCAGTTGAAAATTGGTACAAAGCACATCTTTCTTTAAAAGAACATGGAAAAAAAAAATAATTCAAATTCTAAGAGGTAAAAGAGTTCATAAGTAAGTTTCAGGTACTATCCTAGACCTGGGTTCCACTGAAATTCACTTTAACTGTATTTTCAATTATTTTGATCCATGACATCTGCTGTAAATAAACCCAGCAAAGTCATTTTCAGATGAAAGTGTTTCTCTTGATGCAATTCATTTTTAAGTTGGGTCTCTTTAAATGCAAGGCTTTCAAGTTACCAGAATTTTCCACAGAATGCAATGTTTCTTCCTAGCTGGTTATGTCTTCACTAAAAATGTCTTAAAAGTCATACTTCGAATATCTGTCTCTGTAGTGACTCTTTTTCCTTTTGATATACAAATCAACATCCCACTGGGAACACTTCACATGGTTTTGGAACCCAGAAATCTCTTTGTCATTAAGGAGTTAACACAGTTCTAGGTTTTATTAGGAATAAAAAAACGTCAAAAAAACCTTTACCTAAAACCAAGATTTGGTCCTGAAGAATTCAAGAATGTCTTTCTAATGTGATTACTTATGTTAATTATATTGTAATTACTCAATTTAATTTTCTTCTGGTTTCTATAATTATAACATTAAGAAGTTAATTATAAAGAAGTGGCATATATAATGTAATCTTAATTACAATGTGTTTAGAAATATGCTGATAGATATTTTGCATTTATAACAATTAGCAAATTTATCTTCATTGAAGACCTCCCCAGACCATCACTTTCATCCTCTGCTCACCAGTGAATCACACTTCTTACTGAGTTTCACCCTGTTCTATCCAATCCCACTTGCAAGCTGTGGCTCAGCATTGCCAAGCAGCATTTTTCAGCCCTGAAAGTCTTCCTTTCCAGGGACCTGAATTTAAAGAAAGCAGGGCTCTCATTCACTAAAGCCAATATCAGGTAAAACTATACGAAAGTGGTGATATTTACACTCTGTCTCTACCCTTCACATTTAATGAGGAAATGCTCTCAGGGTAAATCCCATGCCAAGACTTTGTGGACAACTTTAGAGTAGGAGCTATTTTCACTTGTCTGTCGTATGACAGATGAGAAGGTGGTACTCCTTCCTGCAGCAGGGAGCCCACTGTTAATTGTGTAGTTTGTTAGGATGCAGCCAAAGGCTGTTTTTTTTTTTTTTTTTTTTTTTTTTTCCTATAAGAAAACTTCCTTTCTTGTCAAGTCTCCCATCTCCACCACATCTTCCTCACCACTGCTGACAGCCTGGCTGCTCTGTACAGCACTGGCTGCAACTGCGTCTGCACTGGACATGGAGCCCCTTGCTTTGGTGCAAAAAAAATACCTGGGGACTGCTTTTTCAACGATTACTCTAAAACCTCAGTGCCTGACCTGTTTGCCATTTGCATGTGTTATTTATGGAATAAATCATAGTCTAAATGTGCAAAGAAATAGCCTCTTTGTACCAAAAAATGCATGGAAAATCCATATGTCAGTATTCTCATCAATGTGTATACAAGGAAAAAGGAATATCTGCATTTGGAAGGAGGAAATCTACCCAGGAGATGCATACGAGATGCTACTCCCCTTGAGTGCAGGTGGACCTGCAGGGGAATGAATATCTCTGAATTTTAATATATACTTTCTCCTCTGCACTGTTATACCTCCTCTGTTAGTGCAGACAAAGAAGACAAGAGTGACACCTACAATATGTCATCTGTGACTTCTTCTTTTGTATGTTGTCCAACACCAATATTGTCCTTTAGAAATTATTCTTTGCTGGAAGCAGAATGAAATCGTGAGTGACTTTTGTTGCTTGTAAGTCTTTCCAATGTGTAGTTTTGGGTAGCTGAACTCTTTCAAGCTGCTCCCCACACTTGGTGGAAGAATGGCCAGAAAGTGAGGCTGAGGAGTTCTGCATTATTTGAATGAAGGAAAAAGGGAACCAAACTTTGAATAGTAAGCTTAATAAGGAAATAGTGCAGAAAACACTTTTTTTGTCATGCTATTTTTGTTTATTTATTAAAAAAGTAAAAAACTGAACTTTTTATTTAAAAAAAAAAAAAAAGGTAACTTACTCTAGCCAGAGATTTGTAATCTGAAGTTTTAAACACTCATTACTTGATTTGTTCAGGTAATGACTTATTATTTTCTTATTCTCCTCAAGAAAATTCAATTCCCTGACCCAGGCTGCAGTCTCCAGGTTTGCCCCAGCAATTAGGAAGCTATAAAAATCAAAGACTTTTCATTATCGAAACCAACTCTGGTTTCACTTAGTAGTTATTCATTACCAGTGAAGTTAGAAACACTTTTAGAGAGAGCTGACAGACCTTTTGCTGTTAGGCTGACTGTCCACTTGCAGAGAAGAAAAAAGTATCTCATCTCCTTATACTCCTCAGGTGGTAAGTTACCACTGACAGGATGAGAAGAGATGTATCTCTCCTTTCCTGATCTTTGGCTTTATTCAGGATACAAACTAAGAAGAGGTAGAGCAATAACCTCCGTAAATCATGAGTGCCTTCAAAAATGTCAACATGAAGAGGGTAAAAAATTAAGGGGATGATTTGGTGGTCCTGATGATTCATCATAGGACTGGATTAAATAGTGGCAAGGTTACGGTGACCCAGGACAGCATGCACTGATGTACTTTCACATTTCAAATAGAAGAAGGTCACTGTGGACGTGTGAGCTAGTGATGTGCTTCGCTCCAGAATGATCTCTGTTTAATTGTTAAACTTAGGTCTGGGAACTTCTTTTTCTCCATAACTGTGTGTGTTCACATAAGCAATCTTTAAATAAAACTTATTGTCAACTTAAAAAAATCTGAAGGGTTATTTAAGGCATTAAATTCTATACAGAAGTTTAATCGATTTCTAAATAATAAATCAAGTGTGGGTGCTCTTAATAATCTTGGTGTAACACATTTCAATCCAGAAGCAGTACATAGTATTTATCTTCAATGAATAATAAATGAGACATTGGTATTGACTGAACAAATGATTAAATATTCCATCAGTAACAGAACATGGAAATAATTTTTAATTATTAATAAGCTACAGATTTTGCTTGTCAAGTGCAGTTATCTTTTGACATGAATGACTTATTTTCTTAGCTGTCATCACAGGGCAGATGAACACAAAAGACAATTAAGGCTAATATGGAACACCTAGTACACAGAGGTTCTACCACCTGTCTCTGAGAGGACAGAGCTGTTTCACAAGATACTAAGGGCTTTGGAGCCTGTCTTTCAGTGGGTCTTCAGTTCTGAAACTCTGTTGTAATCAGTATTCATGTTTGTCAGAAAAAAGGCAGACACTAGGAGCCAGGAATACTGGTGCTCATCCAGGCAGCCAAAGAGAAGGTATGAGCTCTGAGGTTTCTTCTGCAGTTTTTGCACTGGCTGCTCTTCTCCTGTCTCACTAGATATTTTTATTTTTTTTTTTTCACAGTAACATTTCATGACAAATTCTGAAAAAACCTGGAGCAAAGGCACAACCAAAAATATCCCTAAACAAGGATATTTCCTCCACTGGCTGCCTGGAAGCTTCTAAAACCAGCTGTGTGATACCTGAGCAGAACAACATGGTCTTTCGCTCTGCCTAAACCAATGAACCATTGGCACTAGCCCATCCTTCTTCCAAAGCCATACTGTGACACCACCAAAATCCACACTGGCACTATACAGACCCTCCCTCTTGTCCCACATCAAAGGTTTTTGCACAAAGAGAACTGAGACGTTTGGTGAAGCAGAAAACAACTTTGTGTGCTCTAGCCAGGAACTCCAGCTCCAGCTGTGGATGACCAAGGGCTCAGCACTCCAACCCGAGCCACAACACACAGCTGCCCCTTGATGCAGGTGGATCTATAAGATCTATTTCGCCTTGGCAAATCTTCACTTACAGTAAATAAAGATTTCATATGTGGCAATATGCTCTATTCATAAGTTGTTGGCACCTTCACTCAGAGCAAGTAACGAATACTTCACATTTGATGCTTTATACAGTGTCACGTAGCACAAGCCGAGTGCTGTGTAAAATCACCATTTGAAATGAAATTGTTTTAACATCCCAAGCCTACAGCAACCTTTACTGCTCAGCTGTAACTAGCAACTGCCCAAAACACTGGTTAGTAGTCCTAAAATATATTTATGTTCAGAGAACAAGCCTGTACAAAACAGCAATTCCTTATTTCCATACATACATATTATATTACCTTTGTATTGTGTTCTGACTTTGTGACTGAACAAAATTCTCTCCCATTAGATTTGAAGGGCACAACCACAAAGCTAGAATTAACTGGATCTTATTTTACCTCATGAATTATTGAATTTTCTATCCAAGTCTCAAACACAAAGTCTTTATTAGAACTGGTGAAACTGTTTTCTTTTTCTTCTAGAGAATGGGTTTTTATTAAAAAAAGAAAACTTTTAACATGAATATGTCAATTTGACTGGCATTTTTTTAAAGCAAAGTGAAAAAGATCTTCATATGGGAAATTGCTTCACTTGTTTCACTCTAATATTTTTTTTTTGTAACAACATATTCCTCTCTGTCTCTCTGTCCCTCTTTTTTTTTTTTTTTTTTTTTTTTTTTTTTTTGGAAGTATCCATTTATTTTAGATTTTTTATTATTAAAAGTAGAAAGAAAACAAAATTTAACAGGACGAATTTATTTCAAATTGAAATTCTGGTTCCTATTAAACACTGTTCCTTACAATTAGTAACTGGAGAAAAACTACACAGAGAGAAAATAACTATATCACATATTTTCAGCATTCTATTCTTGGTATAATTGCACTCAAAGGTCTCATCTACCATCCTTTGAACACCAAAAGCCTGAGAGCACTACAGAGCATGCAAGGAAAGCAGGCAATATTGTCATAGGGATCACACATCAGAAAACTTGGTTCTGTTCCCAGGTCTGTCATCAGCTCTGAGCCTGACTATGTAGAGGACAGATGACTTCCCTGTGCCTACAGTTCCACAAATCTATCACAGAACTACTGATATCACTCTGCTTTTTAGAACTATTTTGAACTTACACATAGACCAGGCTTAAATTCTAAGTCTACTCTAAATTTTACCAAACAGGATGCATTAAACTTACCATTATTTTACTAAGTTAGGTTTAGTGAAAAATCCATAATTAAGCACTACACTAAGAGGCATAATACTTATTCTTTGAGGATTTGAGCTAAAATAACTATGAGCTATGGGACTGATGACATTCCAGAATTCATTTATAATTATAAAGAATAGAGGCAGAAGAAAGAAGGTCATCACATCTCTGAATCCCTAGTTATTGTTCAGGATTTTTGTGTGATCCCATGCACAGGCTACAGACTCTGGAAATAGCTGCACAGAAAGATGTATTAAAAATGAACTTTCCCATCCATTTTCATTCTGCTTGCAGTTTTCATAAAACTCAGTCCATTGAACTTGTGCCAGAAAAATGGAATCAAGAAACTTCAACATCAGCTCATCTTTAAAGATTTATTTTTCTATATTTGTATAAATGTAGAACTGAAAAGGCTGAAGAACTGCACTGAAACTCTGATCTGCTAATCACAGAAGTGATGAGCCAGTCATTCCAGGCTGATTATACTCATAGGGGTCATTCCCTTATACATGTAGCAGATAAAGGCCATAGGAGGTATCCCTCCTTATATTTCTTGCCTCCCTAGGTTTACAGAGTACCCTATGTAGTGTTATGTTACTCATGATTTTCAGTCTCAAATTGAAAAAAATGAATTAGCACAACTTCCAGTTTGTTGACAAGCACAATAGTTTGAGTGAACAGTAATTTCCTCCATGCAAAGCGACTGTTTCAGGAATAACATTTGTATTTCACAGTGATATTCTGGATTAGTTCTAATTCTCATATAAAATGTTGAAAGGTGTTCTCTTAGGCAATCCTGAGGTCAAAGCAAAATTTTTGACATTGGTGTCACATATTTTAATTATTTTAGAGCTGCTTTGTTTGAAATAGTAATAAAGATAATCTGTCAAACTTTTTTGTTCTTGAGTTAAGAAAAAAGAAGTTGAAGTACAAGAAAAGTAATTTCTAGGAAATTATATAAATTGTATTAGGGTCATAAAGAAAGGATTGTTAAGAGATAAATATAAGGTTGATGAAAGGAGAAATTTTTAAACATGATGCGCAATTAACCTGTGGAACTTGCTGCCACAGGATATAATTGAGGTTAAGAGCTGAAACGGAACTTATAAAGGATTATACATGTACATGGATAACGAGAACTTAGAACATGATCAAAATTTGCAAGTATATAAACCTTCGCACATAAGGGCAAATGCTAGCTGCTAACAGGTAACAGCCTGAATGCTTCTAACAAGGTTCCATGACGACTAGATATATTCTGATTAAAACCTAGGTTTTTATCTTACTCATTCTACTGGAACACTACACTAATTTCCTTTAGTATTTGGCTTTTTTTTTTTTTTTTTTTTTTTTTTTTTTTTTTTTTCCTGCTGCCTGCACTGTTTATTTCCAGGGAGTGGTAAAAGCTTAGTTGTCCTAGTTTCTCCTAATATCCCCCTTGGTATGGAGAGAAAGAGTTCATTTTAATATATTCCTTCAAATCTAATTTGCAGCACTTTTAGAGTCCCTGTTGCATCATTATACTGATATCTAAATCTAATGCACATCGAAAAGAAAGTTGTCAGTAGCTGATAACAGCAGTGGGCAAGAAGGAGCAGTAATGTGGCCAGAGAGAGAAGTGACAAAGATGATACAGAAATGCAGTATCAAGAGAGAAAGGGGAGCTGAGAGAGAAGAAAAAAAAATTAATGGATCCTGGGAAAAAAGGAAATTTATGTGAAGGTCTGGGGTCATGGATACCTCAAAGGCTACCTTATTCTGAATGAATGAAGATGGGAATAAGTGCGGAGAAAAATCAGAATAGAGACAATATGAAAAAGAAGGGAAAAAAAAAAAAAAAAAAGAAAAGGAAAGAAAAAAAAAAACACTGTTATTCTTTGTCTGTCTATCTGTCTCTCTCTCTCTCCCTCACACACAAAAGTACAGCAGTACAGCTACTGCCCTTGTTTCATCAAGAGAAATAGCTAGCAAGAAGTATTCAGTAGAAGGCTAAAATAAAGTAGTGAATAAATACATTTGTTTGCCTTTAAAAGAATTCAGAACCATGAGACAAGCAAATAGGAGTTGTTTCATCAAGGCAGATCAGACGTTGATGGATCTTGAGCAGCAGAAGACATTCTCACAGTGTCCACATCCCAGAATACTTCTGTGCTCCATGAATGAGACAGAATTATATATCATGTAATGATTGATGGCCCTTGGAAGCATTACAGATGAAATTGTAGTTCAGCCTTTTGTGGGGACATGGCAAATATTAGGCACTGCATTGTTAAAGAGTTATTAGTATGAACAATGCGTACGGTCTTATAGCAATCTTTGTAAAGAATTTATTTTCAATGCATTTGCAACTACTGGAACTTTATATCATAGCTAATTAAATTGTCAACATTCTGGATGACAAACAGAAACACATTTTGGATATGTTAGAAGCTTATCAACACCTGAAAGCACCACAAGACTGTTGACAGTGGTCACTGTTAGCCTGCAACATCTGCTTTTTTTCCTTGAAATTCCTAATTCCTGGACTAGTGTAAATATGTTGAATGTTCAGTTGTAATTTATAAAGCAAATTGTCCCTTATGTTTTCCAACAAGAGCTTGAGAAAAGAGATCCAACTGCCCTACACAGTGCTCAAAACCTAAAAGACTAACAAACCTAAACCTGCATTTTTCTATATAACAAACATGTTTTAAAAACAGTTTAATGTGAGGAAGATGAAGACTTCACTCTTGTGTTTTTGATAGGAAATACTGCATGGCTATAAAGCATTGGAGTTGGGATGAAAAGAGAAACAGAGAGTGCAAACTGGATGAATGCAGCACAACTCATTTTTGCCTGCTGGGCAGGGGTGTTTTCACAGGGAGTGACTGGGTGCCTGGAACATCTGTATGTGACAGCGTCCTTACAAGGAGAAAGCACTTCCTGTGGAAGTTTAGAAACTGAGGACTAAAAGAAGATGTCTTCAGTGCAGAAAGTTTGTATTTGAAGATATAATCTACATTTATCACATTTTTCACTTGCCATTAATTTAAATTCCCTTCGTGCATCTGTTCAGGAAATAATTAGGATTTTATGCTGCAGTAAATATGCTTGTTCATCCATTAGTGTAAAGCAGAAGATTAATTACATTACAATGGGAATCGGGACTAGTGTATTTGGATCTACAGTGATAATGGTGACAGCTGCACTACCCACAGTACTGTGCTTTGGTAAGCTTCAAAAAAAAAGTGTGGATAAGAAAATAATTAAGCTCCTGACAAGGCAGGGTTATCCCTGTTCTTGTTGTAGGTGTAGCCAGCCAGACAACAACAAGCACAGCAAAGGATCACACTAAAACAAAATAAATAAATAAAAAGCACATTGTTCAAAAAGTTCTGTTAATCAGTTATCCAGCTATTTTTATACACATACTTTGTGCATATGTATGATTCATACTCTGCATGAATCATTAAATTTTATATAAAAGCAACCTGAGCTCCCTTTAAATACCTGCGGTAAAATTCCAGAATGTACTAACACATTGTAAGGCTATATTAATTTGGCAATAAAGCCCCAGAAAGGTGAGAAAATCTTAACTGAAAATGACACTGCAAGACTGCAGCCAACAGCAAAGATAATGAGTTGGAGAAAAGAGAGGTAGGCAGCAGAAAAACACTGTAAAACTTCCCCCACATTGCTGTGTCTTGTTCAAGACAAAGAAGCAGTCTCAAGGTGGTTCTGGAAGTCCAAAATTGTCCAGAATTGGACAGTTGTTACAGGTTTTTACAGAAACTGAAAAAAAAAAAACCACATGAGACTACTGCTTTTCCCCAGATTAAGTGTCAGTAATTTAGGTTAAAATCTCCTAAATTCTGGGGCCCTGTGATGACATTTGTGAGGTTTGTCTAAACCCACTGCTAAATGCAGGCAAAACATTTAATTCAAACTAATCATTTCTGCTTAGCCAGGGTTTTCAAGAGATTAAAAACCAGGCATGTATCTGGATCGCGAGTATCATTCTAATGCATTATATCAAATAGGCTATTGATAAGGTGAATTTTAGCTTATCAAAAGCTATGATTTTTAGGGATGTTTTGCAATATAATGATTTAAAATCTAGTATAAATTGGCAAGATTCTTTCAGGCTTGGCAAATAGAAATCATCTGTTAGACTCAAAGTACATTTTGTCCTTGGCGGCTGCTTAGTAATTATGGCCCCATTGCCGTGACAAAAGATAAAGTATTTTTACTGCCACCATATTTGCTTGAATAATTTTTTGCAGCCAGTGCAAAATCTTTTTTTATTTGAATTTGTTGGATGACTCCCTTTGTGGCATGTAACTGGGGTCAAAAGCAAGGGTGGTACTGCTCAGATTCAAAACTAGCCATATACATGTATGCCACTTTTAAAGTAAAGAAATGGTTAAGAGAGGTGTGTGACATGCAATGGGAAGTGCAACTATTTCACATTTAACATTTTTGTTTTGTTTTGTTTGATTGTTTTCTTCTGTTTGTTTAAGGATGATCAATGCTTACCTACACTAGAGTGAATGCAGTTAATAGAGACACCCCCCAAAATAATCATGAAATTCAAGTGTCCTTAATTGACCTAGTCCCACTTGAGTTTGGTGTGGTATACTAAGTCTAAACAAGAAGAGTTTATTTCAAGTAAGTAAAAAAGACACTAGATACAGGTTTCTATGAAGCACTTGCATAGCAAAATGTGAATAATATAATCTTACTATAAAATGTAATAATAATGTAATAGAATGCACTGTAATGTAATAATAATGTAATCTTACCATGCCTAGAATAGAGCAAAATAGTCCACACAAAAAATCATTGAACAATAACTAACTGTCTGTCAGGGAAAAGACGTTGGAAAGAGATCTTGATTTTCTAAGACTAGAATTACAGATACCCATAGAATTGCTGGGTAACAAGATCCACCCCAAAAGAGCATATCACTATTCCAGGTTGTATACTAAGGTATTTTTCATTCCTGTGCTGTAGTCACTCATTCATTCTGTAAATCATGTTTTGCAGTAGCTCCATTTCAATGCCTATCCAGGGTGTGTTGGGGGTTTAAATATCTTTGGTGATTCTCTATGTTATTATTCAGGATGCTAATATTGGCTAATCTTTCTCTACTTGATTATATTTATATGTCACCTCTCTCCCCTCTCTCCCGAGGAATGAAATTAGGAATGCTTTTTTCTTCCTCTATAACTATTTATGAACATCACTGCCAGACTTCCGTATGGCTTAAACAGAAGCGACCATACCTTTGCAGCACCAAAGTATGCTGCACATCCCTCCCTCCCCCCGACTTGTGTTGTAATATAACTTCTAATACTGTTGCTAAAGGAACAATACAAAAAGGAGGGGAAGGAGATCACAGATATCTGCTTTTGACAGTCCTTTAGTACTTTAAATAGTGTTATCTACTAGATCAGTACCCTACCAATGGGTTAGTAGAGGACAGAAATTGCTTTGCTTCTGGCACAAAAACGTAGCACCATTCCAAGAGCTTTGTGTAATGATGTAGACTAAAACAATGTTATTAGAAAAAAATAGTACAGTTGCAAGCATGAATTTAAGTACTCAGCAGTTTTTCTCTCCATCTTCTCAGGGTACAGCTGTAAACTAATAGGGACTGTCCAAGAATTGTGGATCTACTGACTGGAAACACTGCACCTAATTACTTCACTGCATTAGGTTTGGCTATAAAACACTACTTCCAGGACATATCCAGAACTGTTATATCTACTGAAGAAATGTTATATCTACTGAAGTATTATGACAAGCTTGAGAGTTGTGACCATATGGAGAAAGGCACAAGAAGAGGTAGTGGAAGGGAATCTTCCTTCTTGCACTGCATTATTGTGATGCTTTTGAAGATTCATTATAACATAAACAAACAGATTTGTAGGATTAGTTTTCTTATGATTTATGGCCTAAGCTTACAAACTTTTCCTTGATCTTAGTGTCAATAAAACATGATTTTATCATTTAAATTGCACTTTCTGTCTAACAGACCACTCCTGATGTAACTTGTGACTTCATTGAAGAGGTAAATAGACAATTTTTCTAACTGTCCTGGTTTCAGTTAGAACAGAATTAATTTTCTTCCTAGTAGCTGGTGGAATGCTGTGTTTTGGCTTAGGATGAGAAGAGTGCTGATAACACCCCGATGTTTTAATTGTTGCAGAGCAGTGCTTATACCAAGCCAAGGACATCTCAGCCTTTTGCTCTGTCCTGCCAACAGGCAGGCTGGGGGTGCAGTAAGAGCTGGGAGGGGACAGACCCAGGACAGGTGACCCAAACTAGCCAAAGGGGTATTCCATACCATCTGACATCATGCTAAACAATATATAGGGGTGGCTAGCCGGGGGGAGGGGGCCGGACTGCTCGGGGTTAGGCTGGGCATCGGTCAGCGGGTGGTGAGCAATTGCATTGTGCATCACTTGTTTGTACATATTATTATTACTTTCCTATTATCACCATTGTAACATTATTGTTATTATTGTTATTATTATTTTGTTATTATTATTTTCCTGTCTTATTAAACTGTCTTTATCTCAACTCACAGGCTTCACTTTCCATTTCTCTCCCCCGTCCCAGAGAGGGAGGGGGGAGGGTGAGCGAACGGCTGCGTGGTGTTTAGCTGCCAGCCGGGTTAAACCACGACACTAACTAATGTTTTGCAGTGGTTAATTACCCTCATAGATAAAGATGCAGATCAGATCTCCAATTTTAATCCACAAATCATACAAACATCATTTCTTATTATGTATGCTTATACTATACTATACACCTTCTTTGATATCTAGTGCTTTTCTGTTTGTGAAGATGATTTACAGTTATTGAACACTTCTCTTTTTTTTTTTTTCCCTGATAAAATGGAACGTGTGAGCTCTTTTTCTCTCTCTGTTCCTTCAAGACCTCAAATTTTGTATTTTCTTCACTCTTTCCAATGGTTTGTCTCCCCCCCCAAAAAAAAGTATATCTAATTTCACTTTCTTTAATAGTAAACTAATAGTAAATACAATACTAAACTAATTTTCTTTCTAGCAGTTACTCATATATCCAAAGTTCATTTTCTTTTTTCCCTTTTGTGTAATAACATTATAGTAAGAAACTTACAACAATTCAAACAGATTTAAATTGCTGATTTTGGCCACTATTATCATGTTTTATTATCAAGTTTTAAGTACTAAACACATTGTCACAACCTCCTTCATATATTAAACTGTTTTGCATGCACTGAAAAAGACCAAAAATCATTTGAGAGACTGAGAGAGAATATTGGCTAAAATTCTGCAATAAAATTTCTCCTAAACTGTGCTTTTCATGATATCTGGTTAGTCATATCTGGCAGAGACATCTTCGAATGTTTCTACTATAGAAGCTGGAAAAAAAAAAAAATAAATAAAAGAAAGAGAGAGAGATAATGTAATGCAGAATAATGGTTTTGCTGGAAAATACCTTTTCACAAATCTGCATGTAATCCTGACAGGAATATTCTCTCCTAAATTGTTTTCTGACAAGCGGACTGCTAAAGCAGAGAGGAGCTAACTTCCTTTTCTGGATGTCATTATCACCACAGGAGGTGTTGGCCACTGATGGAAATAAAGGCTGGTATGTCCAACCACAGCTTAGGATTCACATAGAAAAAAACAGCTGTATGTAGGATCTATGGATAGCATCAGGATGGAATAAAATATGGGTTGTGTTTTGTTTATGTTTGCTTGTTTGTTTGTTTTAAATATAGGATGTATATATGTTCATTTTCTTGAGCAATACATTAATATTATAACAATATAAAATTAATAATTGAGTAATTGAGCAATCATTAATACAAATATCTCAGAATAAGCTTGTGTGACTGTACTGTGTTATAGAGGAGGGCTCGAGCTTGTTGGAATTTTATGAATAATGTAGTAATCTTTAACTGGTTGACAAATACACTCATAGATAGGACAGAGGCCACCTGGACTTCATTTTATTTTTATGTGTTTTCCTCAACTCTTCCTTCTTCTTTATTTTCCACTTCCTAGTTATTGTTCAGAGTTCTGCCTGCCTTCACCACTTGGATTTATTTATCAATATGTCCTGACCAGCTAAAGTGAATTTCACCTGCCAAGCCAATTCCTGTTTAAGAACTTCATGGAAAACTTAACTGAACAGTGGAACAATGCCTTCTATGCAGCCCTCTTGAATGTGGGATGACCAGGATACAATGTAGTCTGAACTGACAAAAATAAATCATAATTTATTACATAACCGAACAAAACTGCAGAATCGGCCTCACCTCGAGTACTGTGTGCAGTTCTGGGCACCACAGTATAAAAAGGACATGAAACTGTTGGAAAGTGTCCAGAGGAGGGCTACGAAGATGGTGAAAGGCCTGGAGGGGAAGACGTACGAGGAACGGCTGAGGTCACTGGGCCTGTTCAGCCTGGAGAAGAGGAGGCTGAGGGGAGACCTCATCACAGTCTACAACTTCCTCGTAAGGGGTTGTCAAGAGGCAGGAGACCTTTTCTCCATTAACAATAGTGACAGGACCCGTGGGAACGGGGTTAAGCTGAGGCAGGGGAAATTTAGGCTGGACGTCAGGAGGGGGTTCTTCACAGAGAGGGTGGTTGCACACTGGAACAGGCTCCCCAGGGAAGTGGTCACTGCACCGAGCCTGTCTGAATTTAAGAAGAGATTGGACTGTGAACTTAGGCACATGGTCTGAACTTTTGGGTAGACCTGTGCGGTGTCAAGAGTTGGACTTGATGATCCTTAAGGGTCCCTTCCAACTCCGGATATTCTATGATTCTATGATTCTAATCTAGTCTATGACTCTTTCCCTGTTTTTCTACCCTATGACTTCTACATGTACAGTCTAATGAGAATATTTTTGCATTTCTGAATTCAAGATAAGACTTTGGTGAAAAGTCTCTGCACAGGGAAAGATCTACTGCTGTTATGTAAAACCTTACTGATCAAGAAATATTCTCAGGGTCTTCAAAGTTCAGATGCTCAGATAAATAGTTTTGGTTAACCATATTCCAAAGAGTTGCCATTTATCTCAGATCTTCCAGATCACAACTGTAGAACTCAGGTTAAGACACTGCTTTTACCTACTGCCTTACACTACAGAAGAAAGATCTGCTACTAAATATGATATTTTTGAAAAAGAATTATTGTGAGGTAGATGCGAAGTCATTTTTTTCCAATTGATTACACAAATAACATAATATTTGAGACAATTTCAGTTGTGTTTGCAATCCTGTTTATTAAAGGTGAAAGTTTTCACCCTCTGTAGATTAAGTATTACAGATTCTGCTTCAGTTGCTGTCTATGCCAAGAAGATGCTGTCTATGCCAAGAAGAGAGAAGGATAGGATTAGAAAGTATTTATCTCCTGCCTCCGTTGCATGTATTCTGTCAGGGCACTTCCATACTAGTCAAAGCCTTTTGCAATCTCACATGTAATTTTGATGGATTTTAACACTGCAGGAAATGTTTATTACTGATAATGCTTCCTGTAAAAGTTTATTTGAGGATCTTCAGTTCAAAACATCACAGCAGATTATATTATAGTTAGGTGTCATCTTCTGTATTAAATCCAGTGCCACTAGATGGTGGTATGCACTACACCTGAGGAAAAGTGCACAAAGGGTCTGATTAATGTGTTCCTCCGCTGTTTGAACAGGAACTTTTTCATCCTTCACTTTCCAGCCTTCTTCTGTCTAACACTTTTCCTATCAGATGTTTATTTGCAAGGTTGATTGAGACAATTATAAATCTCAATTGAGATATTTCTCAATTTATTCACTGAGTTTGCATGACAATAAGATTTCATTTTGAGATAAATCTGAAAAGCCAAGAAGATGATGACAAATCCAAGAGAACTTGCATGCATGCAGTGGAAAAAAAAAAAAAAAAAAAAAAAAAAGGATAATGTGCAGTTTGGCTAGTGGTATCTATGAAGTGTAATAAGTGTTATTATATGTAAAAACTTATCTACATTTTCATATTAAAAATGATTCATTAGTCATTAAGTACAAAAGATCCAGTGACTGATACTGTTTAATTACTAAGGTAGAACCAACATATTCAACTGCATTTTAGGAATTCATGTCTACAACGTTCCTTGGATATCAAAGATAAATTTTCTGCATCTTTTTTCTGCATCCAAGTTAAAGACAGACAAAGTTATATATAGCTGCATAAAATGACTATAATTTGGGACATGTATTTATCTGGCTGGCCAGACATTCTCCCCTCTTCCCCCCCTTATTGAAATAAGGTTTTTGAAGATGTTGAAATAAGGATATTGAAGATATGTAAAATGCCAGTCTTGTATTCTTTTCTACCAACATCCATCAGGAGTTTTAAAAAATTTGTATAGCAAATCAACAGTAGAATAAGAAATTGCAAGACTGAACCCCTAGTTATCACTGTTACATGGTGATGTTATGATTCCTCAGTGTACTAGTCCTCATATTTGTCTTCTTCTTCCCCTATTTTCCCTTGTTCCATCTCTGTTTCTGTCAAACTTCATCCAGTTATTTGGAACTGCTTCATGGCTCTGCCAACCCATGTAACAATTCTATACAACTCAGTAAAAGACAACAAAATTAAAGTCTGAGCTGCAGAGGAATACTACCACAGCAATATAATAAAGCACAGAGATCCATAGTATAATGCACTTTCAATTCCAGAGAGCTATAACACAAGATGACAAGAAAAATGAAAGAAATAATCATTCTATTTTTAGAAAATGCAATGATAGTAAATCAATAATTCATTGAAGACCATTTAGACAAATGGCTTGTAATAGTAATAGTAAACCTGTTAAAAAATGTGTCATATATGCCACTATTTTTATTATTATTTTCAATCTCAAATTAATTATTTGAAATGAACAAGATACAAATCAATTATTGCAAATGACATTTGAAAAATGAGGAGCAAACCTTAATGGGAATGAAAACCTTTTATATTAATATAATGATGTTTAAGTCTCTTAACTTATTCCATGGTAGTCCCAGGAGAAAAAGTGTGTTTGGCATTTAGCCACAAGATGTGGTATGTCATATATTGATTGTGTATGACACAGTGCTTGCTCATTAGAAAATGGAAGGTAGAAGAAAGCTCAACATGGGGAGAAAAAAAAGAGTATAGTGATGCTGTTGCAGCATATGTGATGAACTTGCACCTTTGCAACTGGTATTTTCTTTAATTCCATAGGATAGATTTCTTTGTCCAGCCCTTCATCTTAATGGCACGCAATGTCTAGCTAAATTACTGTATTTTGACAGTTATTGACTTGTAGGAAACATGATGCAGTGTTGTAGCAACAAAGACAAGGCAGAAAAACTCTATATGCAATCATGTAGCAGAAGAGGATAATTTCATTTTGAAACAAAACCAATTTCAATAACTAACATTCACACTTGTGTAACCAAATACCTACCAGCACTACACATGTGCATTCAAGTATCTGGTCCAGCAATCATGATACCAAGTGATACACACAGCATTTATTTATTTTTTTGTGGTAAGCATTATCTATTCTCCTATCCTGTAATATTGCTACAGAATTCACTGCTGTTTCAAATGACATAAAAATATGCCTCCAAGTTATTTCTCCTTGAAGTGTCAAAATATACCATGAGGAGCAAAAATGAATCGCCTCCTCCTGGTGCATCATACCTGACACCATATGATTAACCCCCTGTACAACAAGGGACAAAGGGGCAGCCAGGGGACATCAGTCAGCTATATTTCCAGTATCAGAATACTAACAGCCTGGTACTATTATACAGTATATACCAGTATAATTTAGTATATACCAGTATTATATAGTATATACCATTATGTGTTATATATATATATGTTATATATATATATATATATATATATATATATATATATATATATAAAATAGTATATACAAGTAATATATACCAGGACTGGTAATCTCAGGCCTTTAGCCAACTACCACAGTTCCAAAACAAATAATGACATCTGTAATACCAGATGGGAAAAGCACAACTTGTGTATTGAATCCTCAAAGACAAGTAGTATTGTTCAGTAGTCAAAACACAGAAGCTGGGATTGGATTTAGCAAGATTTGTTATCTGACAGAGATAGAGTAGATCTTTTAGATGTTACTAAGGGAAAAAATAGGGAAATGCTTTTGTGTTGTCCTGGTGATGCTTAGACTCAGATGAAGGGTGGTTTCACACTCTCTCGTTGCATTTGTTTGTAAGAGCATACAAATAGACATAAATGCTTACCAGGGCCAGGGAGGGGGTGACAGTTGTTTTCTTCAACTGAATGTAAACAAAGGGGGAAAGAATGAAATTTTGGAGCACGTACATGGAGAAAACTACACTTCTAATGATTTACACCATTTACAGCTGGGAGTTAGCTTGAATGGTTAATAAATCAAAAGTTAATTTCTAGAAAGAAGATGCACGCATCCTTCATGCATTGATTTTGTTGACCTCCACTGAAAGCTGAAATATCCTGAAAGCTAAAATTGTACATTTTTGAATGCTTTTGTGAAACACTTTGTCAACATCCTTGCTTCCTCATCTCAACTAATGGCATAGAGGAATGGCATAAATTATTAAATTGGAACTTGGTTTGCTAAATAATTATGTTGTGCTTTTTTGTTTTTGTCTTATTTAGTAAATGTTTCCCTAGCGTTCTTATTTGGGATGGTATTTTTGAAAGACTTGTATGTTCATTGAAGCTTTAGAAAGCATTTTAATTAAACATAAATCACTTTTGCTTGTGTGTACTTGTATCAGCCGTGTGGACAAAGATCTATGTGTGTCAAAACAAGTATAAAAAAGCATCATAAAATACTGAGGCTTGTCCACCATCTCTGACAAGGTGCCTTTCTGATGCCTGTACAGTGGAAATCTGTAAAAGCCTGATTAGCTCCTCAAAAGTGTTCACTACCTGCCAAGGTCACAAGGATAGGAGAGCAATTGCAATAGCAAATGGGCAGCAGTTGAAAACAATGAGACAAAAATTGAGGAACAATGGGAGTTGCCAGGGATAGCATTAATCTGAAATATTGAAGTGAACCAGGATGCTATGTGTGCAGTTCAGGGTGGATAGAACAAGTTTTTTTTTTTTGTATTCTAGGCTCCAGGGAATCTTGAAAGCAACTGTAGAAATGAAAAATCAAGAGGTAGTTCACATCACCTTATCCTTTTTCTGTGAATTGCTTCCTATAGGTTTACATGTATATCACAGAATTTTCACAGAATTTTCTAGGTTGGAAGAGACCTCAAGGTCATCGAGTCCAACCTCCAACCTAACGCTAACAGCCCTCCACTAAACCATATCCCTAAGCTGTACATCTAAGCGTCTTTTGAAGACTTCCAGGGATGGTGACTCCACCACTTCCCTGGGCAGCCTGTTCCAATGCCTCACAACCCTTTCTGTAAAGAAGTTCTTCCTAACATCTAACCTAAAACTCCCCTGGCTCAACTTAAGCCCATTCCCCCTCGTCCTGTCACCAGGCACGTGGGAGAACAGGCCAACCCCCACCTCTCTACAGCCTCCTTTAAGGTATCTGTAAAGAGCGATAAGGTCACCCCTGAGCCTCCTCTTCTCCAGGCTGAACAAGCCCAGCTCCCTCAGCCGCTCCTCGTAGCACTTGTTCTCCAGGCCCCTCACCAGCTTCGTCGCCCTTCTCTGCACCCGCTCAAGCACCTCGATGTCCTTCTTGTAGCGAGGGGCCCAAAACTGAACACAGTACTCGAGGTGCGGCCTCACCAGAGCTGAGTACAGGGGGACGATCACCTCCCTAGCCCTGCTGGTCACGCTGTTCCTAATACAAGCCAGGATGCCGTTGGCCTTCTTGGCCACCTGAGCACACTGCTGGCTCATATTCAGCCGACTGTCCACCATCAC
This sequence comes from Aythya ferina, assembly GCF_964211825.1. Lineage (NCBI taxonomy): Eukaryota > Metazoa > Chordata > Aves > Anseriformes > Anatidae > Aythya > Aythya ferina. The sequence goes on along the minus strand of NC_140301.1, from coordinate 14,348,481 downwards.
TCCCAGGTCCTTCTCTGCCTGGCAGCTTTCCAACCATTCCTCTCCCAGCCTGTAGCTCTGCTTGGGGTTATTGCGCCCCAGGTGCAGGACCCGGCACTTGGCCTTGTTAAACTTCATGCAGTTGACCTCAGCCCATCGGTCCAACCTATCCAGATCCTCCTGCAGAGCTTTCCTACCCTCAAGCAGATCGACACACGCACCTAACTTGGTGTCATCTGCGAACTTACTGAGGGTGCACTCGATGCCCTCGTCCAGATCATCGATGAAGATATTAAAGAGGACCGGCCCCAGCACCGAGCCCTGGGGGACGCCACTAGTGACTGGCCTCCAACTGGACTTGGCTCCATTCACCACGACTCTTTGGGCCCGGCTATCCAGCCAGTTTCTAACCCAACGAAGCGTGCGCCAGTCCAAGCCAAGAGCAGCCAGTTTCTTGAGGAGAATGCTGTGGGAGACGGTGTCAAAAGCCTTGCTGAAGTCAAGGTAGACCACATCCACAGCCTTTCCCTCATCCACCCAGCGCGTCACTCTGTCATAGAAGGAGATCAGGTTCGTCAGGCATGACCTGCCTTTCATAAAGCCATGCTGACTGGGCCTGATCGCCTGCTTCCCCTTCAAGTGCTGCATGATGACTCTCAGGAGGATCTGCTCCATGAGCTTTCCTGGCACTGAGGTCAAACTGACAGGCCTGTAGTTTCCTGGGTCTGCCCTCCGGCCCTTCTTGTAGATGGGCGTCACGTTTGCTAGCCGCCAGTCGATTGGGACCTCCCCCGATAGCCAGGACTGTTGATAAATGATGGACAGTGGCTTGGCCAGCTCCTCTGCCAGTTCCCTCAGTACCCTTGGGTGGATCCCATCTGGCCCCATCGACTTGTGCACATCTAAGTGCCGTAGTAGGTCACCAACCAGTTCTTCATGGATAATGAGGGCCACATCCTGCTCCCCATCCCCTTCCACCAGCTCAGGGTACTGGGTATCCAGAGAACATCCGGTATTGCCGCTAAAGACTGAGGCAAAGAAGGCATTGAGCACCTCCGCCTTTTCCTCATCTCTTGTAACTAAGTTTCCCCCCGCATCCAGTAAAGGATGGAGATTCTCCTTAGTCCTCCTTTTTGGGTTGATGTATTTATAGAAACGTTTTTTGTTATCTTTAACGGCAGTAGCCAGATTGAGCTCCAGATGAGCTTTGGCCTTCCTAATTTTGTCCCTGCACAGCCTCGCTACTTCTTTAAAGTCCTCCTTAGTGGCCTGCCCACTTTTCCAAAGCTTATAAACCCTCTTTTTCCTCCTAAGATCAAGCCACAATTCTCTGTTGAGCCAGGCCGGTCTTCTTCCCCGCCAGCTCGTCTTTGGGCACGTGGGAACAGACCGTTCCTGCGCCATTAAGACTTCCCTCTTGAAGAGCGCCCAGCCTTCCTGGACCCCTCTGCCCTTCAGAACCGCCTCCCAAGGGACTCCACCAACCAATGTCCTGAGCAGCTCAAAGTCAGCCCTCCGAAAGTCCAATACAGCGGTTTTACTGGTCCCCTTCCTGACCTCGCCAAGAATAGTGAACTCCACCATTGCGTGGTCACTCTGCCCTAGACAGCTCCCGACGATCACGTCCTCCACCAGTCCTTCTCTGTTTGTGAAGAGAAGGTCTAGCGGGGCACCTCCCCTGGTAGGCTCACTAACCAGCTGTGTCAGGAAGCTATCTTCCACGCTCTCCAGAAACCTCCTAGACTGCTTTCTCAGGGCTGTGTTGTGCTTCCAGGATATGTCAGGGAAGTTGAAGTCCCCCACGAGTACAAGAGCTGATGATTTTGCAACCTCTGTCAGCTGCCTGTAGAATTCCTCATCCGTCTCCTCATCCTGGTTCGGCGGTCTATAGCAGACCCCGACCAGGACACTAGCCTTGTTGTCCCTGCCGATCCTAACCCAAAGGGACTCGACCTTGTCATTCCCAACCTCGAGTTCTACAGCCTCGAAAGACTCTCTAATATAGAGAGCCACACCACCACCCCTTCTATGCTGCCTGTCCCTTCTATAGAGCTTATAGCCAGGCATTGCAGCACTCCAGTCATGAGACTGGTCCCACCACGTCTCCGTGATGGCAACCAAGTCGTAGCCTGCCTGCCGCACGATGGCTTCCAGCTCCTCCTGTTTGTTACCCATGCTGCGTGCATTGGTGTAGATGCACTTCAGCTGGGCCATTGCCTTATCCTCCGGCCTTGCCATTGTTCCCCCTGGCACAGCCCCAACAATCCTAGCCTCAGCCCCATCCCCCTTCCTACCTAGTTTAAAGCCCTCTCAATGAGCCCTGCCAGTTCCTGGCCCAGGATCCTTTTTCCCCTAAAAGATAGGGACCCGTCTGCGGCCATCAGGCCAGGTGCTGAGTAAAGTGCCCCATGATCAAAAAACCCAAGATTTCTGCGTTGGCACCAGCCCCGGAGCCACGTGTTTAACAGGTGGGCTTTCCGTGTCCTCTCTGAACTCCTCCCTGCCACCATAGGGATGGACGAAAACACCACCTGCACTCCCGCTCCATCCACTAACCGACCCAGCCCCCTAAAGTCCCTTTTGATAGCCTTGAGGCTTCTCTCTTCGATGTTATCACTGCCCGCCTGGACTATCAAAAGGGGGTAATAGTCAGAGGGGCGTACCAGGTTAGGAAGCTTCCTGGCAACGTCCCTGACCCTGGCCCCAGGGAGACAGCAGACTTCCCTACGGCTAGGGTCCGGCCGACAAATAGGGCCCTCTGTTCCCCTAAGAATCGAGTCACCAACAACAATAACCCTCCTGTCTTTTTTGGTGGAGGCAGTCCTGAGGCGCGGAGTCGACCTCCTCGCTCCAGGCATCCTCCTGGGAACATTTGCTACCTCTTCCTCACACACCGGCCTCTCAATCTCTAGGGCCTCAAACCTGTTGTGTAAGGGCACCTGGGAAGGTGGGGCCGGAAGGGGAGAGCATCGCCTGCGATGTCGAGCAGGGACCTGTTTCCATTCCTCCTCAGCTCCCAGATCCCCTCCCTCTGCCCGACGGGGACAGGGCAGGGGGTCCGCCCCCATTTGGGGAGTCTCACCTCGGCACCTCCCCTTGAGGCCCTGCAGGGAGTTACTCCAGAAGTCTATCTCCCGCTCACACTCCCTGATGGCCCTCAACCTTTCCACCTCCTCCTTGAGCTCCGCCACCATGCGGACCAGGTCATCCACCTGCTCGCACCTCACGCACGCAGTTTCTCTGCCTCCCGCCGATGGCAGCAACAGGCTCAGACACTCCTTGCATCCGGTGACCTGAACTGCGGCATTTTTTAACGGGTAGTCGGTCTGCGTGTGCACCGACTTTCTGGAGAGCGCGCCGTGCCTGGTGGCGACCATTATCGCCTAGTTACGGCTGTTGTTAACGAGGTGTTGTTTGTGTGTAGGGGGAGCGCTCTGCCCTTCCTGCACGCCCTTCCTGCGCGAACTGCCGCGCTAACTGCCGCGCCACTCCCTCTGACGCGCCACGCCCTGTTTGCCCGCCCTGGTCGCCGCGCTCCTGGTCGCTCGCGCTCCCTAGGGGCTGCTTTTGAAGGGCTGGGGAGGGGGCGCTGCTGGCTCCGCCTTCGCCTCGTCAGCCTCCCTCACGAGGGCTGCCGGGTCCTGGCGGCTCCCTCTAGTAGGCTCGATGCCGGACAAAATTAGCCCTGCCTGGCCCGATCCCCCGCTCCGCTGCAGAACGCGTCTGCCCCGGAGCCGATCGCCTCGGCAAATGGCGATCTGCTACTTTGCCCTGGCTACTTGTGAATATCTCCCATAGGTCCACCACTGCTCCAGGGAACATTCCACAGTCTAAGAAAACTTCATCACTATACTGTGTTTGCTGATGAAATACACTCTAATTTTTCTACCTTTTATGTTCAACCTTTGTGTTCGAGTTAATATTTCAGTATTGATCTTTTTTGATAATCAGTGTTTACATTTATCCAAATTCATTTTTGTTCTTTTGCACTGAAGATGGTTCAGGCCAAGGACTGCTTCTGGTGTTATGAAGATATGAACAACAAAAGCTGTTACCTATCAGCTAGCATCTGTCAGAAAGCAAACACCTTTGTAATACACACAAATACTAGTGGCCCAGATTTCAGATCAAAACGATTTGCTCTCCTTGAACATGAACTCTCTTCTCAGCCTGTTTCATGCTACTCTTTCTAGCTTACCAATATAACACCAGCTTTTAATTTTTCCTTCAGTTTTCAGATAAAGCACCACACATTTTGTAACTGGGGCTTTTAATTCTTATTCAAGGTGGTGTGGATGGCACTGGAGAATTTTGTTCTTCCTTGACATTAGGACTGACTGTTGCAATAGGTGTCCCTTTTTAAACCTCTTTTGGACTTCTTAGAATTTTTACTGCATACAGAACTCAGACAGATAACATAAATAGCAATATTTTTTTCCCAAATAACTTTGGTTCAAAGGTATTGGTTACATCCTTTTTTTGCAATTTCACCATCTTTTAAGAATGAAAGGCGTGACGAAAATAACACAGTACATCATACAATCACATCCAGCACCTACACCACAGCTCATCAATAGAGTAATATCAATTATTCAGGTAGGTTCTACACAAAGTTGTCTGTATCTCTGTTATGAATGTACAGAATTCATATCCCATCTGTAAAAGAGAAAAGGCTATAACAAAGTTCACTTACTTTCATTTACTTGAAAGACAAAATACTGTTTGTTCCTCCATCAGAGATTTCTTTTTTTTCTGATTTATTTCTTAACATTTCTATTTAGGCACAGTCAGCTCCCTTTTTCCTTTTAATCTCCCTGATTTGTCTACATATTTTCTTTAATTGGATCTCTCACTTTCCACAAAGAATCTATACTGCAACTCAGAACTTAGCAGGGTTCATCCTCCATGCTGCTGTTCAGGGAATGGAAAGTTTTTGACAGAATAACATGTGTTTCTATGTCTGAAGGATTCCTCTTTAAACTACACCTTGTTATTTCTTATTATGGCTCCCAGATTCTGCTGATTTGAGACACAAAGGAGAAATTCCAGAAGCATTAAAGAAGATCTATTTCTGCAATAAAAGAGATGTGATCTCTACTGTTTCTCTCTGTGAAACAGAAAAAAAAAAAAAAAAAAAAAAAAAAAAAAAAAAAAGGCTAAGAACAAGTATTTTCTTAAAGGACCTGATGCTAGATAGGGGAGAAGAAAGGGAAAAAAAAATAAAAAAAATAAAGACAAACTTAGTTAACACTTTACATAAGATCCCCAGCAATCAAATTCTGTGCATTCTCCCAAGATCTGCTTGCATGAAAATTTTCAATGAAGATGAAATTCATTATTTTTGGCTTCCTAAACAATTCTTAAAAGTCAACTTTTTCCTATAATTAATTGTTAATTATTTTAATTACAGCATAAACCTTTTCTGAAAGTACTTGAAAGAATGAGATCTAACTGAGAAATAGTTTGGTTTTCCAACACATTAATTGCTGGCTTTGTTTGGTCACAGTTTTTTGATGCCTGCTAAGAAGACCAGAGTTATCTCACTGAGGAGAAAATTAAGAAAATAAAATGAGACGATGAGAGCCATCACTTAGACAGGTTTTCAATGACTGAAACATAGATAAGAGAGTAAGGAGATCTGTGTTTTATGCTTAGCTGAGCTACCAGTTTCTGGTAAGCAATAGAAAATATAATTTAAACAAGCTTTTTATTTCTTGGGCATTATGAGATAGTTTGTCAAGGAGTGTAATGCTTTTTGAGATCACGTGATTCATAACTTTATAAAAGTGAAGAGTATAATTAGAGCTTCCAATGATTTTATAAGTGAAAATTAAACACCCTTTCTCATGACAAGCTTTTTTTTTTTTTTTTTTTTTTTTTTGACTTGCTATGAGTTTGAAATGTTATTGAAATTGTTATGGATGTAGCCCAACCAAATACTCACAGGATTACATCCAACCCCATTGTACTTTAATGAGGATACCTCTTTTTATGTGGTTCACAGTTTCCTGGCTTTTATTTTCTGACATTTCTCACCAGTAAGCAGAGATTGCTTGAAGTGAAGCTGTTTATCCAATGATTCCATTAATCTTATAGTAAAACCTGATTAAAAATTATATTTGCTATAATTACAATGATATTCATGCAGCTTGCTCTCAGACAAGCAGTGGAAGGTTGTTTTATGTTTGTTTGTTTGTTTTCCTGCCCTAGGGTACCTGGCTTATATTTCTACCTCCAAATAGAAAAGATTTTAAAACATGACTTTATGTATCTCTGTGGCTTCTGCAAATATGCTGGTTTCTGTTAAAAGAAAAATCCCCTTGAGCTACAGCTGCAGGTGCATTCAGAAGTAGTCTTGCTCAAAGCATTCCACCCTGTGAAATGTAGTTCATTGAGTAATTATACTGAGAAAAATTACTGGAAAGGCTTTACTTAACCTTTTATTCATACTGTCAATTACAAGTACTACAGTTTTACTAATCACTCAATTTCAGTTTACATGGTGAATCCACATGCTTGGTATAATGCCTCTGTGATCTGAAAGTCTGCTGTCCCTCATGTGTACAAATGTGCAAGTGTATTCTGGCTTCTGGTTCTAAACATCTCAACAAGATCATGGATGTTAATATTGCATGAGCAATTGTAGACTTGGATGCTGATTACTATTACAGGACAAAAACAGGTGGAGTAGGAAAAAGCTTTTATGTACATAGAAGGTCATAAATAATGAATTGCAACAAAAATCATAGGAATGCTTTGTACAACATTAATGCTTTTTCCTCCTTCCAATTCAACAAACCCACATGCCAAAATAAAAAAGTCAGTTAAGCTTTGCAATGCCATCAAAGTCCACTCTGCACTCTAACAAAAGTAAAGAATTATTACAATAATTTTTTATATCTGGAGAGACTAAAGAGTCTCTGCTCTAACAAAGTTTCATTCCCTAACAGGGCTTCCTTTTAAGCTTCTGTTAGAAGGTACAGGATACTGCAAAATATCATAGTGGGTATTAGTTAAATTCTGGAAAACAAACAAACAAACAAAAATAATGATAATAATTTGAACATTCCAAGTGCATTTATTAAAAAAAAAAAAAAAAAAAGTTTACTTTTGCATGGGAATTTTATACAGTATTTGCAGGTAACCTAAAACATCATGTAAAAACAGTGGAAGTTATGGTATCCCTGACTCAGATGTGTAGTCCTTTAATAGCAGATGAGATAAATTTTTGATTTACTACTTTATCTAATACTTTATCCAAAATATTCCATATACGTGATCTTTAAAACACTCAGCCTCTCCAGAAACATCTGAAGACTTCTTGAGTTATATAAACAAGTAATCAAATTAATTATAGAAGCACTGTCTGTTCAGCAAATGCTGCCATTTGAGAATTTCATTGTTGACTTTAAGAATCCTTTGTGATGTTTGAATGTGGAGTAGAGCAGTTGCCACTGTTAATTGCCATAGGGGACTGCTAACAAAAGGAATGGGTGAAAATATTTCCTCAGTTTCTTCATTAAAAGGCTTCACCTAGAGTCAAATGGCCATTCATAAACCAAATGAGGCAATAACCTGGCCTTGCCCTAAAGATCAGATGAATCATGTGAAAGACAACTGTTTAAGAGAAGTACAGGAGAGTCAGAGAGAGAGGGGAAGGCAGAGACCCTGGCACCTTGACAAAGAGATTTAGGAAAGTACTGTAGTAACTGCTCTGTGACTGCTAGGACTCTAATAAAATAGTGATTTTGCTCAAGAACTTTACATCTCTCTCCAGATGACCACTAAACAATGCTTTGTTTAAAAATCCATTATCCTCAGATGATACCAAAACTTCTGTGAAGACTTTGGTTCTCTTTACTGAGACTGCTGGACCCACCAAATTAAGAAGCACAGGTCCACCCTCAGAGACAAAGTAGCTAGGGTTGCATGTCTTTACACAGGGGTGATGCAAAGGTGTAGCTGAACTGGGGTAACTCACGGAGGTGTTGAAAGGTTTGCGAATAGAACAGAACACGCAGAGGTGCAAGTCCATGACATCCTGCAATATGTAGGATAAAATATTTAGCTCATGTTTGCTACAAGCCTTTGACTTCAGGATCTTTCTTTGTTCCTATGGGTGAGTGCCTCTGGAAGGCTTGTAATAAACTTAGAACAGCTTCACTTTATGGTGTTCTTTGTCTGGACATACTGACCTTTTACAGCATCAAGCTGGACATTAATTTCATCCTTACAGCATGGCTAGGTGAGTCACAAGGGAAATCAGCACCAGTCAGGAAAAATACATTATTATTTTTCTGCAGTTCTAGCCCTGTGTTTCTTCATGCCAATTTCTGAATTGTAACTCCAATTTGACTGTTTTTCCAGTTAAAGAAGCTAGCACTTTCACCTTTAAGTTAAATATTTTATCTTTAGGTAATTCCAGACTAAGAAAAAAACGAATGTGTCTGAACACCTAGAACTCAGTGCTGATGCTAGAGAAGGCCAGATCATCAAGTGGAATAGTACAGCAAGTCTTACTTTTCCTGTGATCTTTTTTTTGCACCTTTCTCGGTAATAAAACTTGAGCCATAGCTAAGATGCTGTCTGCCAGAGAATACATGAGTTTTATAAATGAAGTGCTCAGTTTTGGACAAGTGAAAGCAAATCTTGATTTAAAAATAAATAAATAAAACAATTTAAGACATAAGACATCTCTCTCATCACACACTGAAAATTTGGAATTCATGGAGCCTAAATTTGCTCTGGATGTATTAACTTAAGAAATCCAATCTACTGTCCTCATGGTAGGAAAAACATTGCAGACCGATAATTTCACTGTAGATTTCTATGATTTATAACTTATTTGATTTACAACATGTGGGTTTAAAGATAGGCAGCCACCAAAATGAAAATCCCATTTTTTCCTCTATGTACTTCAGGAATATTAGCACACATTTCTGTCTACAAATTTTACTTAAGTTTGTAAAGAACAGATATGTGCACAGCAACAAATAAGAAAGAATAAGAGTAGACAGAGGATTTTTTAACTCATCAGCAGTCCTGATGGATTGGGCTGTTGGTAGACTAACTGACCTTTAGAGGCCCCTTCTGACAAGTATTTCCCTGTTTTTGTGATGCAATTCTATTTCTTTCATTGAGTTTCCAGGATATTTTTTCTTACCAAAATTATAAGCCGGCATGGCCCCCAATATCTGTATTTAATGGAACTAAATTGCTAAAATTGCTACAAAAGGAAGATCATAAACAAGAAACCCAGGAATGAATTTTCTCTACCCACTTCTTGAAATAATTCTCCTATTTCTTTCTCTTCTATTTGAGGTTGTTTCAGCTGGGAAGTCTTGGGCAAAAGAACTGAAAGAAAAGCTCATCACTGTCAGCTGTCTTCACCACATCACTGGCTGCCAGCAAGAGTGCTTCCAAGTGACCAGATATAAGATGAAAAGAAGAATAAGGAAACTTAGCTAAGATGCAGAATATCATCAGTGGATATCTAGAAAAGATTATTAAGGCTTACTTGTAGCAAACACATTGTTTTTAAAAAAATACTCATAGCCCAAATATTTCTCTTAAGTTTTTAAAGGTTTACTCCAGAGTCCCAAAACATCAGGATGGGTACAGATATCTTTTTTTATGGGCCCAGACAGTGATCTCCCTTATGATGGGCTCACTCAAAGGCCATCCTTTTTGGATGAGCTGAGGGTAATGTGTTAGAGGATAAATCCTCAACTAAATCCTCCAGAACCTCCTAGGACCAGAATATTCTCTTTCTTGCTAAATGAAGTTCTTGAAGCTCAGAGATAGGTGTGTTAGAATGGGTCTGAACTTGTAACAAGCTGCTGGTTTAGCTCTTGTCATGTCTCAGCAAGTGACATTCAGAACAGCTTTAGTCTTCCAAACAATTTCTTTCTTTATTCACCCGAGTGTATCCTTCAGTTTTTGGAGACAATGGTTCTGAATTTCAAACTACTCATGAAGTTTCACTGTCATGACCATGACCCGTATATTTGTCTTCAGAGTTACTACAGGTTTGTCCTCTGTATATCATTACATATATCCTATTAAATGGTACCTGGAGAAACCTAATCATTATAGCCCATTCTGAGTATTTAGGTCCAATCAAAGTCTTTGAGGTGTTACACTACTAGGCTAGAGGAAAGGAAGAGAACAGTGGTAAATGATACCACTCACATTTGGTTACCTTTCATTCCATTTTTAATACACTACTTCAGAATATGCTGATGGGATTGATTGGAAGAAAAATATATTTGTGAATAGCCATAAAGAACACTAAGCAATTTTGCAAAGTTTTTCTTCTTACAATGTAACTGATACACATCTATTTAAACATTTAAACTTCATTTGTGCATATGAACATACCACTGTGAGGCAGATATTATCTTTATTATTTCATTAAAGGATCAGACTGAAGGAGAGGACTTCAGATATTGCAACATTTTCAAAAGCAGTAAGCATAAACATTTCATGTTTTGGAAATTAAGTTTGAGACATACTGATGTCTGGTTTTACTGTTTTTGCAATCCTGTGGTTCCTAATACTTGAAATCTTCTCTCTTAGTTATTTCTTGCCAGTCCCCCATAAGCAAGGTTATGTGAACTAAAGTGTCTGAGAAATCCCACAGGGACCTTTTCTAGGAGGAAGACTAAAAAATAATGATCATACATATGAATTTCTCGGTAAGGTCTTTTTCCACGCTTGTAGAATGCCCTTTGCAATGCACTCCTAAGAAGATTTAGATTGTTGTTGCACCACAGCCTGTGGTCAGGATTTTGTGAGACAGAATCTCACACCCACTTATTCCCAAAGATGCTAAAGAAAATGAAGATTAGGGTGAAGGTTAACTTTATTGTTATCGTAAGAACAACATTAGAAAGGTTGCAGGGCAGTGGGGTGACTATCCTTTCAGTAGAGTCAGTCTGTAACATCCCTGAAGAAGCAGAAAATGGACCTCTTGGCTATTATGTGGTACCATGTGCTATGAAAAGAAAGTACAAAATAAATTGCAAATACAGGAACATGAAGTGTTACATGCTGGAGTTTCAAAGGGTTTCTTGCATAGGCATTTATGCACTTACGAGGCTCTCAACTTACTAAGAACACAGAAGTGGAAAGCAATTGAAGTGTCTATGAAAGAGTTTTTAAAATTCATACCAGAAATTACTATAGATATAAAGGCGGCTATAATGCCCTTTTTCCACATTCTGCTAAGATGGAGTTCTTACTGCTTTAAGAATACGTGTGACAGCCATTTTGCTAATATGGCTAATTCAAGTTCACCAGTTTAGGAATTTCTGCTTATTTTAAAAATAATCAGAAATTTTAAAAAAGCTGTTAACTCATAGACTTCCCAGATTAGAATTTCTCATTTTTCCCCCTCTTTTATTAGATGCAGTTTGTGTGGGGTGCCTTCAGATCAGTCTACAGAGAGAGCTTTTGATTTCCCCAGCTCCTGAGAGGGCCCTGAGTCCCCTGACATGACAGCATGACTCCCCTGTGACCACAAAGCAGCAGAATGCACCATGGTGAAGTGGCTGCCACAGCTGCATGAAAAAAGCGGTGAGAGAAATGTTCAGTATTTCCATCTCCCCTCAAGAGAACATATCTACAAGACTGAAGTGCATGAGCTGTCAGGAAATGTTTCCTTATTTGTGTCATGTTAAGGAAGTGATGATGCTGTCGAAAGAAGGGCAAACAAGGTCTGATCCTGAAACTTTTATTTATACATATGCAAGCATACACATGTGCATGCATACATATGCAGACTTGTGAGCTCATGAGAAAGATTTCAAAATAGCTCTAGGTTTATTAACAAAGTGCATGAGGCTGAGTTCTATTCTGTAATCACTTGACTGCTATGCACGTCTACAGCAAGAACAGGAGTCTCATAGGGAAGGAAAGACTTTTGCATGGTTCAGAGCTTAACATAAGTTGTAGAAATGGACATTCAAAGTTGGAAAAATTATTTGGTTGCTTGGCTTGCAGCTTTGCAAAGAAAAGCTTTTTTTTTTTTTTTTTTTCCCCCAAGTGTATTTTCAGCTGAGGTCAAAAAGCTGCCAGATTTTTCAAGAGTTCATTTTAAAAGTTCGTTGTTCAGATTTGCGTTTTCCCACTCAAGTCTATTACATATCTGAGTTTGTAGGTGCCTATCCAGCTCCATAGTGTCCATCAGCTTCTGTAACTGTTATAAATGTTTTGGATGCCTTACAATTTTCAGACCTTTTTTTTTTTTTTTTTTTTCCCTATAACCATGTCTTGCAGATGAATTAAGTATATTATTTGGTTTGTGGCAATTTTTTAATTGCAAATTAATTAGCTCCATCTGGTCTGTAATCTTCCACTTAGCAGGTAATAACTTTGGAAGCATCTGTTGCTTCTCATACAGATAAGGCAGTACTGAGGATACTAATTCTTATCCCTTGAAGTTATCTGGTTAGACAGTGGTGATTTTTTGAGACTTTTTTTTTTTTTTTTTCCTCAAGTGAGAACTTCACTGCACTGAATTCTGAATGACTTCATTTGCCATAAGTGCTTTTGGCTCATTAGTTGCTGCTCTGCCTGCTGCTGATTAATGCAAGACATTTTCAAAGCTGGAGATGCTGGATTGTTGTATTTTTAATTTAAATTTGACTGTCTGATAAACCTGATTTATATGTGTTTTTCCTGTTGATAAAGAATCTTTGTTACTGTACCTGATGTTGAGACATGGTTGAAGCAAAAACAGATATACATTTCCTGAACAGAAATATTCTAGTCCACAAACAGCAAAGTTTTACAGCAATGTCTCATTGACTTGGTAGAGTTCCTGAACAGAAGGCAAAGTGCCATGGGAAGAAAGTAGGTTTCTCTTTTGGCTTTAGTAATATGCCTATTTCTAAATCTCTGACACAAATTCAGACCTTCAGTAATCAAGTTTGTCAATTCTTTCAAAAATCATGTGCTGGATTTTCTGTAGAATTTTCCTTTACTTATGTCTTTAGAGATGCACCTATGCATATCTTTCAGAGTTGTTTCCTCTGTGTTTATAGATGCTTTTACAATTCTTTTGTCACTTGTATTGGTCATTGATAGTGACTCACTCTGTAGGTTTAGAGGCGGAATTTTGCACAGATGTTTAGGAGTTCCTTTCAAAGAACACTAAAACTTGCATTTATGGAGGCATATTTTCTACAAATCTGGCAAATATCCCTACTTTGCAATGCCACACCTATTTCTTAGTCCTTGTTTGATCTTGTTTTCAAACATACCTCAAGATAGTTCTGTTCTGAATAGGAATGGCTGTTCCTATTCTCAAAGCTGAGATTTGTTTTGAGGTCTGTGACATGAGTGAATAGGCTCACCTGATGGCTTCTCTCTTGCAAAGAAAAAAGCTTCCAAAATGCCATTCTTGCCAAGATTAAAGTGCTCTTTCCATTTCTTGAATGTCAATGGCTGGCACTGTCTTGGCCCTAGAAAAATGTATCATAAAACTTAAGTGCCTCTCCAGTGCCTTTGACATATATCAATAGAGAGATTAATTTATGTCCGTGTTGACTGTTCAACACTGAGAATCTTGGGAAACCAGACTGATGATTTAGGTGTCAAACAACCCTGTTTCCTATTTAGACTTAGTTACACATGTACATTGGTGTGGTCTATAATAAAAGATGTCACCAGGAAATTTCAGAATTTGTGTTAGCTCTCTGCCAAATTCCTTTACAGGGGGTTCTTTTACCATAAAGTTCTCTAACGCCTTATTGGAAGTGTAGTCAGAAACAAAACTGCATTTAACATCACATATTTGTATTGGTTACATGATACACAGTGTATTGCTGGTGCAAGAGAATGCTTAAAATCCATTGACACTAGAGACTGCTGTTATCACCCAGATTTTACTTCAGGTCATAAATCTAGACTAAAGTGTGTGGGATCCAAATACCCACATCAGAAACCCCTTCGTTGCAATTGACATTACTTGGTTCCTCTAACATCATTCACCAGAATGACTAAGATTTAATAATGCGTTGAATTCCTTTCACTTCTTAGAAAGTAGTTTCTACCTCTATGAGGCAGGGCATGTTGGACAAACTCACGCTTTTGTTTCTCATGCTATTGGCTTTGACCTTATTAATACAGCTGAAGTAGTCACAGTTCAGCACAGCCTGACTGTAACCCATGTCAGATCCTCAGTTTAGCAGCATTTTAAAGCAAGCCTGGACATTTTTCTCTAATACGCAACAGTACTCTTTCCATTAATATATAGGCCTGGAAAAGAGCAAGGTCAAGACCCTGAACTTTAGAAGATCGAACTTCCAGACATTTCAAGAATTAGTGGATGAGATCTCCTGGAACACTGTCCTTAGGGACAAAGGAGTTGATCAGTGCTGGCAACTCTTTAAAGACACTTTTCTTAGAGCACAAGAGCTCGCCATCCCCACGGGTAGGAAAATAAACAGGGAGGGCAGAAAACCAGGATTGCAAGGACCTGCTGGGCAAACTGAGGCACAAGAAGGAAATGCACAGGCAGTGGAAGCAAGGACATGTTGCTCAGGAAGAGTACAGGGATGTTATCTTCATATGCAGGGATGGGATCAGGAAAGCCAAGGCACAGATGTGACTGAAGTTGGCAAAGGATGCAAAGAATAACAAGAAAGGATTCTTTAGTTATATTGGTCAGAAAAGAAAGGCCAGGGAGAATGTTCCCCCTCTGATAGACAAGACAGAAAAAATTGGTAAGGACAGACATGGAGAAGGCTGAGCTACTCAACAACTTCTTTGCCTCAGTCTTCACTGGCAGTCAGGCTTCCCACATCTCTTGAGTTCCTGAACCTCTAGGCAGGGGCTGGAAGAGCAAAGTCTCTCTCACTGTAAGTGAAAAGAAGGCTGGAGACCACCTGATGAAACTGACAGGTACAATTTTATGGGGCCTGATGACATGCATCACAGGGTCCTGAAGAAACTGGCTGATGTAGTTGCCAAGCCTCTCCCTGTCGTATTTGAAAAGTTATGGCAGTCAGACAAAGTTTATACTGACTGGAAAAAGGGAAATACAACTCCCATTATTAAAAAGGGTTAGAAAGGAGGAGCCGGGGAACTACAGACTGGTAAGCCTAGGAAGGTTGCCTAGGCCTGGGAGGCTGATGGAACAGATTCTCCTGGAAGCAATGCTAAGGCAAGACAAGGAGGTGACCCAAGACAGCCAGCATGGCTTCACCAAGGGCAAACCATGCCTGACCAATCTGTGGGCCCTCTATGATGGAGTGACTGCATCAGCTGAGAAGGGAAGACTGACTGATGTCATCTACCTGGCCTTTGACACTGTCACACATGACCTCTTCATCTCTAAATTAGAGAGAAATTAATTTGAAGGGTGGACTATTTGTTAGATTTCAACTATTTAGAATTGTTTGGATGGCCACAGCCACAGAACTTCAGCCAACAGCTCTGTATCCAGGTGGAGGCCAGAGACAAATGGTATCCCTAAGGTATCCACCTTGGCACCAGTGCTGTTTAATAACATTATTGATGACATAGACAGTGGGATCAAGTGCACCCTCAGCAAATTTGCATATGACACCAAGCTGAGTGGTGCAGTTGATACACCAGAAGGAAGGGATGCCATCCAAAGGGACCTGGACAAGCTTGAGAAGTGGGCCCATCTGAACCTAAGGAAATTCAACAAGTCTAAATGCAGGGTGCTGCACCTGGGCCAGGGCAATCCTGGACATGAGTACAGACTAGAAGAACTCATTGAGAGCAGCCCTGCAGAGAAGGACTTGGGGTTCTGGTGGATGATAAGCTCGGCATGAGTCAGCAGAGCGTGCTTGCATGATCATGAAAATAGCTCTGCTTAATTATTTGTGATTTTTATTTAGAGCAGCTTGACACTTGAAAAGATGTTGTAATCTTTTACCAGTACTGAGAGCTGATCAAAATTATCCCTTTCCTGTTCAGTTAAAGCCTTGGATCAAGAAAACCAATACTCTGTTGCCTGTCTTATATGTATTTAACTGGTGGTCAAAATACGTTACAATTCTTGTGTGAAGTCATTCCTAATGAGAAAAGACTACATAAATGTCACAAAAATAAATATTTTCCTTAAGTGATATAATTTCTTTGGTAAACAGTCCACACAAAGCTGAAAAACTGATTTTCAGATAAAGCACATTCAGAATCAGAATCCAACCACAATCATGAACATTAAAATATAAAGCCAGATATGCAAAACTGTAAGAAAGGGGTCCTCCCTGGTGTAAAACAAAACAAAACAAAACAAAACAAACAAAAAGCAACCGCCAACAGCAAAAAAAAGCCCTCACTTGAGTCTGGCCAGGAAAAATTAAATTAGCTAAAGAGGGATTTGATCACAAACATTTCTGCTAGAAGATTTCCTGAGCAGGCTATTACTTGAATGAATAGCATTAATAGAGGTCAAAACTGAGGCTGTACACCATGCCAAGCAAATGTAAGAATGCTTTAGCTTTACTGAAAGTGATACCTGCAGTAACACATGCTCAGGGAATTCTAGAACACTCTCCCATTTCCCTCAGCAGGCAAAAGCATATTAATTAAAGACCATTTCCTTATCATAAGAATTATCAACCCAAGATATTGTGAAAGCAACATAAGAAAAGCCCACAGGACACATTTAAGCAAGGTATCTGGGCAAATGTTTGTAGACTTGCTAAAAGCTGAAAAAAAAAAAAAAGCCTAAATTTGTTCAGTGAGTATTTTTCAATTCAACTACTCGTAACCAAAACAGGCAGAAAAACTAGCATTTTTGAATCATTTGCAAACAACATGAAATTGGAGAGAGCAGCATTTTTGAAGAGGCAAGAAGAATGTTTAGTTCTTTCAGAAATATTCATAAATCAGCCTTTGTCAAGGAAAAACCAATAATCATGATTTCTATGGTAATGTAAATGTGGGCAGTACCTGAAATGAAAGAAAATTTGAATTTTGCCTCTCAGGAGATAACTGACTAATGCGTGGAAAAAAATCACTCTTTTTTCAGGGGTAAACTGTTTATGAAGGCAGTGTCTCAGACATTCAGTTATTCTGATCCGTTCTGAAAATTTTTTAAAGATGACTCTGTTTTGCACGTCTTCTTTGATAAATCACATTATCTCATGCTTGTAAGCCTTGCTCTTCCTTCCCAACTGGCTGCTTTGTTGCCTTTTCTTTTCATTGCATGATGTGTGAAAACAGGCTACTGCCTGTTCCTGGAAGCACAACCAGCTCCTTAGGATTCACTTGGATTTAATCACCCTTCAGAACAAAAACCATCCCTCCAGCTGCACTTGCAAACACAAGGTTGGGGGGCTATCCTGTTCACTGAAGGTATGTTCTATGTAGGTAAGACTAAATAAAACTAGGTCTCTCTAAACCGCAATGTTGTTTTCTCTCTGTAGAAGCAAGAGACCTGCATTTTCACCTGACTGAAATAGGTGATTGCAGAGCTTAGTTTCCATTGACGAACTCAACTATTAGGGAAGTTACTGGTAAACCTCATTACTTGGACTTCCTTTCTTTTGATTTAAATCTCTACCTCTATTCCCAGTTAGTATTTTTACTGCCTCTATGAATGTTCTTTTCCTTCACCTTTGGACCCTGCAAAGGCTCTAGTCTTTCCTTTGGAGAGTTTTCATTGTTACCAAAGAGATAACCTTAGACACTCAAGGATTTTAGCTTCTTTTGAAGTATGCTATTGTCGGCTCCCTTAGCACCTCTGGCTGAATGACTGAGCAGTTTGTCATGTCTCATCTAGTGATTCTGCACACGCTGAACATGCAGTAATACTGTACTGTACTCTTAAGCAATTACAAAAATACAGCTAGCAGGCATGTCCTGCATTTCAAGTTGTGATATCTGGTGGAGCTTAAGGCTCATGTATCCATAACTGATTACTTTCTGATGTATATTTGACATCTGAAGGGCCCTAAAGAACTGCCAAGCTGGAAGGTGAGGTAGCTGGGTGAGATGTTCAGGGTGCAGTTCAGCGTGTGGCTTGTGAGACGAATGTAAATGACTGAAATTATTACGTGAAGAAAACTGTTGCTATTGAGAACAAATAACAGTTCAAGACATAGCTAATGGCTAGAAACCTGCAAGTTTACAATTAATCTACTGTATGAGATCAGGTTCTCTCTAGAGCACAAAAATATTATAAATAGAACTGAGAACCATGGCTGATGGCTCTTCTGCTACTAAGCAGTCCTAAAAATGCTATAGACCCTAAGGTAGGTTATAAAACTGCAATGGTTTATTGTACATATGTTCAGTAATATAACTGTGTCTGCTTAAATGCCAAACTTGTACAGAAACTGAGGACATCTCAGCAGAGATGCACTGTGCTATGCAAGTCTACTGAAAGCCCATGGCAAAATCCTGAGTTCATTCTCTAAGCTTATCAGAATGCCATAAACTGAGTGTCTGTCTCAAAATAGTACATCTCATTGAAGACAAAGATGCCTTGAAACAGTCTGAGACACATAACCACCCAAACAGTTTCCCTGGACACAGAAATGCTCTGCTCCTCAAAAACTGGGAGAGGTGACAGACTGTCTCTTACACCAGCTACCTCCCAGATTAGTTGAGATGGTGTGGTCAGCAGAGTGCTTCTGTATTTGATTTTCTGCATGAAAAGTTCTTTTTCTTCTGGAATTCAGGCTCGCAGCAGAAGACAAGAACAGGCTGCCTGGCCTGCAGCATATCTGGGGCTAGGACTAAGTCACAGCAGTCACCATTCCTGTCCAGGTAGAGCAAAGGACAGAGAGGAGCTTTAGCTTTAGAGGTCACCATTCTGCCTCCTGTCCAGGTAGAGCAAAGGACAGAGAGGAGCTTGAGCTTTAGAGGTCACTTCAGCAGGTGTAGGCTAAGGGTGGAGGAAGAGGGACAGGATTAAACAGCAGATGCTGGGAGAAGCTTTTTGAGCATCATGGTTGGAGCAGCTGTGGCAACCCAAAGAGATAGTGAATAAACAGGGAAAGGTCTTGTGAGTGAATAGAAAAAAGAAAAAAAAAAAAAAAAAGAAAAAGAGAGAGAGAGAGAGAGAGAGAGAAGAGTTTGATACAGAAGAACAGAGGAAAAGAAGTTACTGAAAAAATACAGAGAGATTCAAAAATTATCTTAGAAGCTATGTATTAGAGACTGGTGTCACTGGTATTTATATCAAGGAAACAAGCCTTGAGAGTAAGCTGGGATAAAATATGAAAAGGATCTTCACCCTCTTCATTACTAACGGTGATGAACAAAAACAGTGGAATTTCTCCATCATCACAGAATTTTTCACCTATAAACATTCTTCTTTCTAAGGGCTTTCACATAAGTGGTATACCAAATTCACTTCTGATGAAAATGCTCTTTGCTGTCAACAAAGACAGTTTTACACTTTCCCTTTCCAGATATGGAGAACAGTTATTGACTTTCCAATACAGAACAGAACAGGTCATTAAAAACAAACACACACAAAAAGAAAAAAAAAAAAAAAAAAAAAAAGGCACCATTGTTTCCAAGATGAAAGTCTCTTTCATTTAGTTCTTTGTTTATTGAGGGGTAGGGAAGGAGAGAACATTTCAAGAACTAAAGAGAATTGTCAGTTTCTTTGAAAGCCGTTTTCATTCCTCCAAATACAGAACTGTGTGCAAGTGTCTTGCAAATAAAAAGCTGTTCTGAAAATTCCCAGAACCCAAAGGTGACTTAAAGAAACTGACATTCAGCAAGGACGAAAAACCCCCATCTTCCCCTTTGATCACTCAAGCCAGCTACCCTAGGCGAGTCTGGAGCTGCCACAAAGCTGCCTGGAGCCCTCAGCCAATACGCCAGATGTCACCCAGAGACAGAAGAAAGAAGGCAGATGAGGGGGAAGAAACTTTCAAGCTGGATTTTTGAGGCTGACATTCTACAGAGGAACATCAGAGGGTATAAACTCATCATCCTTGCCTATAGGAACAGAAAGTGAAGGAAGGAGAAAGGGACAAAACATTCAGAGGGACAGCTGGGAGCCTCAAGAGAAAGACAATTTCTGCAAATAGCTCCTTAATGTTTGGCTTATGTCTAGGTCAGGAGAGCAACCATAAAATGTCACCTTGTCACTATCTGCAGTCATCACAGAAGTTGTGAGTATTTGGACCCGTTCACAATAGCCCTGTTTTCTTCCTGTGCAAGATTTACGTGTTTCTCTCTCATTTACTTCTCTCTTTCCTGTATCCATTTATTAAATTTCAGTGTCACTGCATTTATTCTCCACTGGCCACTTTCCACACTATTTAATTCATCACATCCCACTGCCCTGTAGCTGGAATCACAATAGTTTTGGTTGGAAAACAAAACAAAAAGTGCTTCAAATACACATGCCTCAGAAAAATAGACAGAACTGTCCCTGTCCCACCCTCTTTCCAGACGTCCTTTAGAAAATTTTCAGAACATATATCATGATCCTAGAGCAAAATCAAACTTAAATAACATGGCTGAAAATGACACTTCAAAGAACTAATGCGTGCTCTGGAAACCTTCTACCACCCCTAATTTGTTTGATTCAGTGACTAGGAAAATCTATATCTAGAAATTGATGTCTAAGCTTGCTAAGTGTAACTACAAGTGACAGCTGTATTCAGAACACCCTCATTTCCTATGGGTTGTGGCTGAGATCACGTGAAATACACAATGCCTCCCCTCTCTACCAAGACCAACCAGAAGGTCCAGGAACTACTTTTTATGTGGCTAGAATGGGGTAAAAGAAGCAAGGCAGGAGAAGGGCCTTTTACAGTGAGAAAGGTCTTTTTCCAGGAAGTTCTACAACTCAGCACTACAAAAATCTCCTGTCAACTCAGATGCCAACATAGCTGCCAAAACAGCCCTGGGCAGCCCTAGAATTGGAGGGAATCAAGGCTGTATATGTTTCTTCCTCTGGTCTCTACACCAGAACATCCCCTTGGTTCTCCTTGTATTCAAATCTTAAAGAGCATAAACGGAAACACAGTGATCGTGGACTTCTAAAAGCTAGTAGTTTCTAAGTCAAGAAACAGAGTTGTGAATTACCCCTACTGCCTTAAAAATTCCCCATTCCAAATAAGAGACTAAACTTCCAGTAAGGCCCATGTACAAAAGCAGAAAAATATTAGATCTTTGACAGTCCTAAATCACACCTTTGTTATCCAAGTATTAAAAAAAAAAATCATATTTCTACCAGCATGGATTGGCCAAGCCAAAACTTCTGCTTTTTAATTTTAGAATCTTACCTTTGCAGATGATGATTCACAGGGGGAGATATATATGTCTGTCTGGATAAAGCCTTTACCAGTCAAGAAGTTCCAGAATTTTTTGTTAAAGGTATACATTTGTATTCCACTTTCCTGCTGGGCATGTTGGATTATTTCACTCTTTCTTATCCTTGCATGTTATTTTAACTGAATAGAAGCAACAGCAGCAGCCACAGCAATGTCTCTTTCAGGAGCAGACTCTTGCTGGCATATTATGGCATCTCACTGAGCAGGCTATTAGGCTGGCTCATTGTAAAGTGCTGGTACTGCATGTGAGTATGTGTTACTTGCTAATTTCCCCACTTGGGACTCCAGCAATGAACATGAACTCAGATTTCCCTCTCCTATCCCCAAATGCACTGTGTGGATGATGCAGTGTTTAAAAGGACCCTGATGGTGCTAATTGCTAATCCCACTAGATCTTCTTATTGAACTTGTTACAAAGGATTTTATACTGATGCTTCATAATTAAAGACAGCACAGGAGAAATCATCTTTTGTTTCCAACCCCTGTCTGACACTGTTCCATCCCCCAAATTGTCATTTTGGTTTAATGTCTTTAGATCTGTATTTTCATGCTAGCATAAAACAGTGTGTTGCTTGGGTTCCATTTTTTAAAAAGTGATGTGACCTATAAAACCGGTCCAATTTCTTTTTACAAAGGATAACTACAATAGCCTGATGTGACTGGCAGTTCATAATACTAGCCCCATTGCTCAATGGCTAAAGCAAAAGTGTGTTCCTGGAGTTCCTGCTCCTCTTTGCTGGAGCCTGCAAGAAGGGAGATATTGAGGGCAGATAAAAGAAGGAGGGTCAGTAAGAAGCAGGAAAAAAAAAAAAAAAAAAAAAAAAAAAAAAAAAAAAAAAAAAAGAGTAAACTCCTCACTTCTGTAATATTATGTTTTCTTAAATAAGAATACAGTTTTATCAGTGCTGACAGCTACCTTGTCTTACTCTTCTCTGACTAGGCCCCTAAGCTCCTCCTTCAGCTCCCAGCTTTTTCCTGTTCTAAAGCTTTTCACTGAGTGGTGCTTTATCTAATGCTGTAACCATCGAATCTGAAATGCATATGCAAGCTTCAGCAGAAAACAAATCTCTGATGCTGAAGCAGAGTTTGCTGTGGGCAACGTGCCCAAAAAGACCAACTTGTTTGAGCACTCCTTTGAGGTCACAGATGTAGTCTGTCTACAGGCCCGGCCTAGACTGAAGCCCACGCAGAGTTCCAAGTTGTCACCTCCCACCCACAGCAAAGGCATACAAATGCTACGAGTACTGATGACTCGGTGGAAAGTTAGAAATGTAGTCATAACACTTCTGTCCTGGAGTCATTGAATCTTGGTAAAACAGGCTTTCTGGTATTCACTGTGTCGATTTGACTTGAGAAGTGCTCTCTTTCTCTTCTTTATTATGCTATCCATCCTACAGGCACTGATGTGTAGTCACATCTTGTAGTAGATACTTGCAGCAAGATTTCCCTGTTGTGAGCATGGCTTTGTTTTGCCTTTTTTTTTTTTTCTTCTCCCTCAAGAACGGGTAGCTGCAACCACACTGGGTCATTAGTAGCATAATTTACCAGAATGAACCTCAAGAAGGAAAATTAATTTCCGCAGAGGGCAAAACTGTCCTTGGCAAGACCAGGGAGCAGGCAAACATAATTTATGACTGTGGACTCTTGGATTTAGACTCTGTGACTGGTAAAGTTCACCTGCCTTGACTTAAGACACCTTTGTGCTTATTTTTCACTTTTAATTACACTCATATCAAGGGGAGGTTTGCAAACAATAGAAAGAATTTAACTATAGTTCACTGTAAGGAAGTTCAGCACAATCTCTTGACTTTGAAGGAACTGTGAAGGAATTGCCTTTGAGCTATAATCTTCATTAGAGTCAGTCGCTGGTTTAACAGCTGTGTCACTACTCACTACAGAGCTTTTGCAAAGCCCTTTTGTTTGAAATAGACAGAATGACAATGTGGATTTCAGCTTTCAGGTGTTCCTGAATCCAAGCTGTTCTTTACAGTCACTTTTCTTTCCTTAGTTTTTCATTCTACTTAGCAGCCTTCCATCATTATTTCCTACCACCCTGTCAAAAAACGTGTTCTTAGCAAATTTAGGAGTGGCACAGCACTGTGTCTTCTTTTCTCTTACTCTTTCTCAGTAATCACTCCCTGTGTGGTGATTTTATAGTGCCAGGTGGAAAATCAGTGGAGCATTTTGGAGGAGTGAGCT
Organism: Aythya ferina; assembly: GCF_964211825.1. Classification (NCBI taxonomy): domain Eukaryota; kingdom Metazoa; phylum Chordata; class Aves; order Anseriformes; family Anatidae; genus Aythya; species Aythya ferina. The sequence goes on along the minus strand of NC_140301.1, from coordinate 14,325,019 downwards.
GTATGTGAAAGACTTCTAATGATACACTCCACCAAGCCAGCTCCATTCCATCACAGTTGATGTATGAGCTCATACAAGAAAACTAACAAACAGTTTAAACTTTTTTCCTGAATCTGCACTTTTTTTCTAAAAAGTAATCTTAAACAAAGAGAGATGGAGAACTCCTCTTTTTTTTTTTTCACTGCCTCCCTCCAGCTGCCAAGACTATGTTCCAGGCCATCTAATAACTATTTATTTTCTTGCTGAAAGAAATGTGATAATGCATTAATCTTTCCTATTTATACTCAATCTTTCATCTTGATAGCAAGTCAAAATACATTAAAGAGAAATACAGAGGCTTCATTGTGGACTTGTGGGAGCCTGGCACTTCAGAAAATTATAAAAATACGCACCTCTCCCTCTTGTCCTCAGAGAAACCCTCCTTGTAGCAGACAATGAAAAGAAGAGCTGGAGACAACGAGCAGGTGAAACATATGATTTATTCACTAATGCAATGCAGCCCTTTAATACTGCAGGCTGAAAACAGCAGCTGTTTAATTTCTTGCAAGCATTCTGAACACCTGTTTAGGACAGGAGGTGACTAAGACCAGCATATCTGGCTAAATGCAAGAAGGTTTATGTAAAAAGAATATAATTAACGAAGAGTTTGTCCAGACTAGGTCCTAACAAAGTGTACTAGTATGCAACTACTTGTGTACAAAATCCCTTGTTTTATTTAAAGCTTTTGTATAGCAAGAATGTTTTTGTTGCTTTTCATTGACAATCCTGTAAAATGTGACAGTTTATATGCTGATGCTTGAGGCTCTGCTTTTAGTGCAACATTGATCATTGTTAAAAATGGGAAATAGCAATGGCTAAGGCAATTGAGAGTATTTACTGAAAAGTTATCTGCATTACACAAATATCAGCATGACACTTTGACATTTCAGTGACAATATGCATGCAAAGAAAAGTAAGAAGTTGCTTAATTTCCAAAGAAAATGAAGTATTTCATAAGTATGCTAAAGGTAACTACTATCATTTTTAATGGCTACCATACTATTAGGGGGCACAGTTTATTTTAAACTCTTTTACTTTACTGTAAAATACATGGCATAAGAAAAATTGAGTAATTGAGTCTTTTCTTGGGAAATTTTGTACAACTGGGATTGTCCATTTCATCATTCAGTGTTATATTTGATACGGAGATACTAAGTGTTTAGATGAGTAACTAATCAAATACAGGAGTCCAAAGTCTGAGTCTAAATGATAGCTGAAAAAATGAAACTGCCTCAGTCATTTATATAATTTCCTACCTTGTTTCTTATCTCCCCTCTTTGCTAATGGGTATTATTGTTTGGAAAAATATACACTTAAGCCTGATGTATAAAAGAGTCTTAAGACCCTGTAATAAATTTTCCATAAATTTCTTTCACATGCTGTCTCCTTGCCTCTTGTCAAGGTCTATCTCATTTACTAATCACGCGTTTGCACACATATGCAATATATATATATATATATATACCTTCTTTTGAACGTCATTGCTGACATTAAGAAGCACACAAATGTAAAATTTGTGATACAGTTTACAAGATTTAGTGTGACTAAAAATAGGAATACATTAAAAAAAATAAATCAGCTACATTACCTGAAAGTTTTGATAGTATCATTCTTTTTTTCATATGAATAAGATTCATATTTGCATTTAGAATCAACAGAATGAACATTTTCATAATTAACAACTGTGGAACGATGCCAGCTTAGAGAGATGAAAATATTATTTTCACCTGCTTGTTCTTCTGGTCTAGGGGCAGCTGCCAGCTCGAGAAATGGGTCCCAAACAGCGACTCATGTTGCTGTGCTGTGCTTTGTTTCTTGTTCTCCTCTCTAAATATTCTAAAATAAATGTTCTGTTGGTCATTTTCTGAGACAGGATCTTGCTCTAGCCCAGGGTGGCACTCTATACTCTTCTGAAGGATCTGACAATAGTGCAGAGATTGAAATAGCAGGGGCCATTAGTTTGTTTGACAATACCTACACTATTAGCATGGAGGGCATGAGAGCAAAACAAAAGAAATTGCTTTTTTATAAAGGACACCATAACATTCAGTTTAGAACATTGCCTGTTAGGAAAAGACAGCCTGAAATTACATGTGGAAAAAAGACTAGTAAATAACCCTATTTGGTATTCTACTAATACAATATTTTGCTCTGAAGTGTTTCCTCATTGGAATAACCTTATGAGATACATCTGCCTTTCACTAAAATGCATTTCTAAACATTTTTTCTTCTTTGGTTTACTTTTAAGGCCCCAAGAGATGAAGCTTCTGCTGTTTCCCTTCGCAGTCTAGAAAGCTTCACTTTTAGGAAAATTCTGACACTATTTAGCTTAGATTTTTATTTTTTTTTCTTTCTTATCCTATTATCTACACTTTTACAACCCAACAATCATAACTCTTATTCTTTGTTGTTGTTTATACTCCAAATACTTTCAGGCTACTGTCTTACAGCATAAAACAATTTAGTTGGGAGTTTATATACAGAGTAACCAAAAACTTTATTTCTGTATTCATTTTGAAGATGTTAGAATCATAAGTAACAATGAGTTAAAGTATTTGGATAGACATAACTGACAGGAAAACACTTGAAAACTCAGAAAGCAAGGTCAGAAGCAAAACAAGAAAAAAGTCTTAGAGTTTTTTTCCACATATAAGAGAAGTTAACCAGAAACACACATTGGTTAACTTGATACTCAAGTTTCAAGCCTAGGTTTATAAAAATATTTTTCATGTACAGCAGCTCAGGTAATTTGCATCAATACAACATCAGCATCTTTTTTTTTAGTCTGTATGTTTTTTTCTTGCAATCTACAACCCCCAAATATTTACACAGTTAAAAGAAACAGTGACAGAGTTAAATTATAGATAACAGCGGACAAACTATGAATTTAAAGGCAAGCCATGGAGAATGAGATGGCCAGACCTTCAGCTGTCATTAATTGACAGCCTTCAACTGATGTCATTGAGGCCTTATCCTTATTTCTTTACAGTTGTGATTAGAAAATCCGACAGTTGCTGAAAAAAATGTTGAAAAATAAGAAAGAAAAGTGACCATGTACCTCAGTAATGAGCAAGGCAGAACTGAAAGGATTCTTGAATGATCCCAGATGACATCAAGTACGTCTAAAATGAGAAATAGACAGAAATATCATATTTTCTTTTTCTTTTCATGAGCTTCTTGTGAATGAAGATATTATGATCCAATTCAACCAAAAAGAAAACTCAAATGTCAAATTATCATCAGTTTGTCCACAGCTGTTGAGTGCACGTCTCAGTAATTTTATATATATACATCACATGTGAACACACTCACACCCGATGGCTTAGCTAGCGTATGAAGCATGCAAAGCACAGAATGATTGATGTTATGTTAAAAATGTCTTTGCTGATCTTGCCAGAAATGGAGTTCTTGGACTGAGGCTGGCTGGAGTAGCCTGGCTTGTTCTCTCAGTGTGGGTAGATCATCCGTATCCACACAGCATTACACTCGGCCTCTGAGATTCAGGTCCTCCAGAGCCCCATCCACCCAGCACCCTGATGGCCCTAGCGCAGAATGATTACCATCTCTGCATTTGGGGGTGTTTCTGTTGCCAAGTCCCAGAAATAAAGAGGCTCAAATGCAGGAAGCAGGGTGGTATTTTATAAACATGCTGAAGCTGTGTGCAGGAGTTCTGGGATCACATGGGAAAACTGTCCTACATAAAGGCAGGTAAAGTCAACACACTCCATGTTTGTGCTATCTTTCTGGGGCAGGTGCTGGACAAAGCCGTGTGAGTTGTACATTCATCTCTTATGTAGGAGCCAAGCTGACTCCCTCCAGAAGGAACCTGGGAACAGTCTGGTATACGTGCAGAAGAGACCAAGACTCTGGGTGGAGATAGGAAGAGAAATTGGAAGCAAACAAAACTTTTCTACTTTGCACTGGGCCATCTGAATTAAACATTAACTCCAAAGCAAGCTGAAGACCAACAACCCACTGCCTATACCCATCCTGCAGCATCATTTATTCAGTATATCGCCTGTAGCTTCATGGATCACAAGAAAACAGACATTGCACATGTTTACTAGCATGATTCATTTTCAATTTTTCTACAACTTGGAAATAAATATATTTTTTTTAAATCAAAATTTACTTTGGATAATATTTTCAATAAATGCCATGGTCATGCAAAAGTACCTTTAAAACCTTAACATCACTGTGGTCAGTGTGTGATTCAACAGTGATAGGTGCATGTTTCTCAGGATGCAGAACTCTCCTCCTAAACTGGTGTCTGAATGAATTTGTCATGAGACAGCGAGGAGGAATCATTAATGTTCAGTGGAGCAAAAAGACAACAGTTCATGGTTACAAAATAAAAACCTTCCACTAATGAACTGGAATCCCGAACACCTCTCAAGTCAGAAACAGTTCCTCGGGGAAATGGATTTCAGCTGAAAAGCTAGTATATATGGTCACTTAGCTAGGCTGAAGTCTGAGACACTTTGGTTGGGCAGCCTGAGGATACTTGCTATCTTCTTCCACTGCCTTGAGGCTTCTTTCAATAAGTAACTGATTTCAGTTTTTCAGTCTGTCAGCACATAGTTTCTTTTGCCAGCAATGGAATGCACATGGTGATTTTTATTCTGTCCTTGTAAAGAGTTTGGGACCTCACAGACATAAGTGTCTTTCTATCAAATTAAAAGAGAATCCTGAAGTTTGAAGCTATATTTTTACAATGTCAGGTGTTTTTTCTGTTAGTCTCAGAAAAGGTGGTTTGTACAAACCAGCTTGAAAATGCTGTAATTTACTGTCAAACCCTGAAAACTCTGTAGTTTACTGAAGGTAAAACAGCAAATTGGCTGTTAATTTAAATTCCTTGTAACTGTATGATATAAATACAGGATATATTGATGTATTATGTCCCTCATTAATACTTTTTTTTTTTTTTTCTCTCAAAATGAGCATTCTTCTTTCTTTAATATTTTACCCTGATGACATAAAACAATTAATTAGGAGGAGGGTTCCAAACTTTATCCACATTTGGGGAGACAATGATTACAGTTTGAGAAGGTCTACAGCATTGGCAGCAGGTAATACTCCTGAAATGAGAAATTGATAGAGGGCAATCCTGGAACTAAGTATGCCTCTGCTAAAACCCTTTATGCTAAAAATGGACATGCAGTATCTTACTTTAAATTTCAACTACAGATAGAACTTGAGCATTTCTGTAAAGAATCCTCTGACTAAAAAAAAAAAAAAGCACAAAAAAAAAAAAAAAGGTATTAGGAGACTTTGATTTTCCTTCTTTTACTAATGCTCCATTAACCTCCAACATCTGTTCTCTCTGTGCACAGTCAGCAGCTCCAATAATCTCTCCGTTCTCTATCTTCTCTTCTAGCAGAAGTCATCTTTAATAAAGTTGTTCTCCTCTCTCTAACTCTTTCTTTACTCTACAACACCATTCTCATCTGTTAGTGCATGCCATGCCACCGGGACTCAGCAGTGCTGCCTAGGCATTGATTTTGCTTTGTTTCAGCACTTCTCCACCCTGAAGCAGTGCACTCACAGCTCCATTAGGAACTTTTTATGCGAACTGATATCTCCAGCATCATGTGTGAAAAGCTTTAGCAAACTTGAGGTGCACCCTAAGGCCATAGTCATGGATATTTGGCCAAATTTGTCACTAAATGGCAGTGGAAGCCAGAGACTTAGAAGCTCTTAAAGTAGTTTGTCTCATAACTTTTTTTTCTTTTTTTTTCCCCCCAATGGTTTCTAGACTGCTGACAAAGCTATGTAAAAGTATTACTTCATCTGCCACCTAAATCTGTTTTCTTTGAAGCTGAAGGCAATAGTTAGCAGTTCACAGCACCACAGTGTACTACTGTAAGAGGAACGGAAGGATATAATGCATTATGTGCACTAGCAAATTGCACAGAAGTATAACATTTAAAACAAAACAAAACAAAACAAAACAAAACAAAACAAAAACAACGGCCTGGCTGGGCTATTTTGCCTACTATACTGTTCATAACTCCAGATCTGTATACTGTGTTCATTACTTTAATTAACTGTACTACCATACTTTTGACTGTACTACTAATGCTAATACAAGAGTTTCTCTATTTCTATTCATGAAACTAAACAGCAACATTGAATACACACTCAAATATTGTATCTTCTACAGTTCAGAGGCAGCTGGTTCCTCAGGGATGGAAACACAAACTGTTTGTGTTTCTGAAGAAGAACTTTTTACTTTCTGGTAAAATCTGACATGTATTTCCTGTCCTGCCTTAATGAATTTACGTAAACTATATTAATATTATCTAAAACCTATAAGTTAGGATTATCTTTTAAAATCTCATTTAATGTCAATGTAGGTAACACAGACGAAAAGAATTTCCTACAACTCTACTCTGTGCCTTTTTTTCCCAGTATCTTCTACAAAAATCTTCAGATACTCTTTCTGTATGGTTATCTGCTAGCTCTAAACTGTTAGGTCTGCAACTGTTAGCCTTAGACATATCCAATTCCCTGTACTCTCTGGATGATTCAGAAAGATGAGATACCAGTCTAGGATTTTCTGAAAGGTAATAAAAGAAAAAATAATCTGCCAGATGAAAATAATTCTTTGTTGTAATCATCCCTCTGAACTGCTACATTAAATGTATGCTGAATTCTGAGTGGAAAACATGTTTACACTGTGCTGAGATTAATGGCCACGGCAGTGCTATGTGCAGTAGTTCAGTACCCCTAACATTTCTAAAGGACTTTAATCATAGAATGGCTTGGGTTAGTAGGGACCTTAAAGATCCTCTGGTTCCAACCTCCTGCCATGGACAGGGTTGTCACCCACTAGATCAGGTTGCCCAGGGCCTTGCTTAGCCTGTAGTTGGATTCGGCCTTGCTGCAGGTGCATGCTAAGGGCAAGGCTTGGATCAGCCTGTCAGCACCCAGTTGGTGGGCCAGGAAGGTCAGAGAAGTTTGCTGTGAAGCTGAAGACAGCACTTCAGGCTGGGGTGCTGCCTGGAGCCACTCACATGCCTTAACTCCTGCATAAGACCAACACACTGAGCAGGCACGGGGCAGACCTTGGAATAGCCTTGACTGCTACCTGAGTAACTCACCTCATGCTAGCTGCTTAACACTAAAGCAAGGCCCAGTTCAAAATAGACCTTCTAGTTTGAATATAACCTTTTAGCTTTAAATCAGCAGATTTGCAAACTGAAGATGTTATGACTGGGACATTTCTCTTTCAAACAAAACACAGGAAGGTGAGCAGCAGTAGTATATGTGAAGACCGGCAATGACGGTGAGCCAGGAAGTGCTTGGCAGCTGATGAACCAGCTGAAGTGTAACTGCTGCCGTGGATGGAGGATGAATAAGACTTACAGTGTCTTCAGCACTTGTTACAGTATTCCCATGCTTTAAATTTATTTGTCTCTAAACCTCTTCCCTTTAAAGCTATGTAAATAGTCTTCTGAGAAGGACTTGATGTTATTCAAAGCAGACTTAATGTGGGGATGTTTTTTGCCAGAAGAGGACCCACATTGCTCTGACTTGCTGAGATCCTTACCGAGTCTGCACTGTGCATAGTGAGTGGACGGCATCAATGGAAATCTGGCATGCTTTCCCCAATTAGTGCTGTAATGGTTTTGCTGATATCTAAAAACTATTCTTCATGTCCCTTGCATCAAAGGAGACAGTGGTAAAAAGCTTCCAGCCATCCACTACACATGGGAAAATAATGAGACTATGAAGAATATATAAATTAATTTTGGAGCGGTTTCCAAAGTAGTGAAAAATGATCCCAAACTCTGTGGTACATATTTGGGATACAAAATTTATATTCTTCATGACTGTTCACTATTTACTTAACATTAAATACCCATCTTTTTAAGTCTAAATGAGGTGCATAGCAAAGCACACTTCATACAAAAAGCTGATTATTGGTAACTGCTGGTTACCAAAGCCAAGTAAAGCTCACTCTGCACAAACTGAATTACTTCTCTATTGCTCTCCTCACCCGTCTCCCCACAATTATAAGTAGCTGTCCTGGGGCAGGGTGCTCATACCTTGTCACACCAGAGACCAGTGCTCTGAAGAGCTTTAAGGGACACCAGCTTGAACGTAGCTTTCAGCTCCATACATAGGTAAAACACCCCATGGCCACAGCCAAAGCACAGACTGGAAAAGAGAGAGTTGCTTCTTTAGTCCTAAATTGTGACTTAGATGATGTGAGGCAGCAACCACCTTCCTGGGGCATATGCCTGAGGCTGCTTGCCCACCCTGAGCACAGGGCTGCTCTTGCCCTTCGCTCCCACCACACCTGACATGACCACAGCCAGAGGCCACATCTTGGGCACACAGCCCACTTAGCTGGGCTGAGGAAGAAAATCTGTTTAATTGCAGTTGAAAATTAAAATTAATAATGCCTACAGTCCACCTTTGGACACTGAGAGAACAGACAGGGAACTGAGGTACATAGACCTCAAAAAAACCTTATATGGTTTTATGGAACTGGTTATATGGAGCCACCAATTCATTATTTTTTTTTGTTTGTTTTTATTTTTTTAAGATTTATTAAGGCTTTTCCATTGTGGGAAAAGTTCAGTCAGAAAAGTACTGTTTGGTACTGCCTTTCAGGAAGGTTTATGCAAATAATTGATTTTTAGTTCAGTAGCCAAATTTAAAACAAAAACAAAAACAACAACAAAAAAAAACAACAACAACAACAAAAAAAAGTTTTATCTGAGCCAAATATAGCCTTTTTTTTTTTTTTTTTTTTTTTTCCTACATAGAGTTCTGCCCTCCCTGCTGTTAGGAATTCCAATCACTTTACAATAAGAATGTTTCATCTTTAGTATTGGCAAAACAACCCAAAATCCAAATGCTTCCTATTTCGTGGCCTTATCCTCCATTTGCATTATTTGATAATCAGATCAAATAGATGGGGAACAAATTTTAACATTGTAAATAGTCTGAAATAGTCTGGGGATGCTGATTCCAGCAAGTTTCCTATTAGCCAAAAGAAAAAAAAAAAAAAGAAGAAGATAAAATAAACCCCCAAATCACTTAGCTCTTTTTAAAGCAGTGTCTGTGAAAAGCCTCTGCTGTACAGTGGAGAGAAAGAAAGAAGTATCAGGGACAAGCCAATATGTCTATCCTCTGTGCCCTTATCAAAATGCCGATTGTATGCTGCAGATATGCATCCTTTCCCTTCACAACAAAGCAAGTTCTGAAGACACGGAATAGATCTGAATCATCAGGGGAAAGTGTATGTGAGTTAGGAAAAGAGGGAGGAAATATACTTAAAACAGCTTTTTAAAGTTTTCTCTATCTCATCTGAAGTTTCTCAGTAGCATTTTAAGGTCAGAAGAAAAGTTAGAAAAAAAAAGAAAAACATCTCACAGTGCCTTTAATAAAGTCTCCCTCAGCAACCAGCTTGTTTTCAACAAACTAGGTAAAACAAAAACCAGTTACGGAAATTGGCTTGAGCAGTCTAATATCATGGTTCCTTTAGCTTGTCCGCAATGAAGGAAAGGGAAGAGACACTTCTAGGATGCTGCTCCCCTTCCAAATTTGTGGAAATGGCTTTGATTTTCCAGCTCTAACAATCAGTGCTTGCTGCCTGTCACTTACATGAACTATTCATACTCTGACACGAGGCTTTTTTTTGGTGATGTTTAGGGAAGGGGACTGATCAAGTGTCATTATAATTGCTGTGGGATTGGAGTGTGCAATGAAGATTAGAGGCGATGATGAGCCAGGATCTAGCACCATGACCAAACATCAAGGGGCCAATTCTGCTTTTGCCTTAAATTACCCTGTTAAAATCATTTGAACTGCTGAGTGTAAAATGCCATTAACACTTTCATAAGTACTACAAGCTTGCTTCATTAGATGATAGTCTAATGACGGATTTTTTATGAAATAAAATCACCTAGATCTTCTGAATTTATGTCAACAAAAGAAGAGTCAGCAAATACATTTTCTCAACTGAAAAAAAAAAAAAGCTGTAGAAATGTGCATTTCAAATATGTATGATGAATGTTAAGATGTCCTTCAAGAAAAACACATTTTTATCCTTTTTCACAAAATTGCCCTTGGCAAAAATCTTTATTTTGGAAAGCTCTGGTAGAGGTTGGAACAGTAAGCCTGACAAATAAATGTGATGGATTCTTCAGAATCTTTCCTCCTTGAGAAAGAACAGCTTTCCAGAATATGAAAATTCCTTTGTCGATTAACATTTTTATTCCAAAATACTCTCCTTATGGCTATTACCACATAAAAATAATTATTTTATTTTTATGCTGCCCTGAAAAAATGAAATTATTTCTGATAATCAAGCTATTTCCTCAGGCCCTGAAAAAATCTGTCCTGAGTAACACACAACTGACAGGTGAAGAAGCAGAATTTAGCGATAAAAACTGTTTCATTACCTTCTAAAAGATTTCTGTTCTTTATTTGTGGCTCTTAGAAATGAAGTGACTGGACTCTGAGACATTACAAATATCTGCTAAGAGATAGTATTTAAGCAAAGAGATAATTTTCTTCAGAGTAAACAGCTGAAGTGTTTAATTGATCCTGCATTTATTAGAAGATTGACATGGGAAACATCTTGCACAGCATGGAAAAACTACTGTTCTGCAAATATGTTGGTCCAACATAATGTAACACAGAAGTTAGAGAACAAGTTTGTAGTTCAGCTATACATGTTTCCAAATGCAAGCCACTTACCTCATCTTTCACTTCTTAATGTATAACTAGCTAACTGCTTTTGCTTATGAGAGGATTACTATTTGTAGCCATTACTACTAGTAATCATTACAAAAATAAAAATAATAATAATAATAAAATAAGAAATTAAAACTTATTTTCCTACTTGAAATGTGTTTTTGTGATGAATTAATAGCATTAATATTTGGATAAAGAAATGACTTTTTTCCCTTTCCTCTGATCTTCAGCTCATAAAATAATTTGAATTAGGTCAGTTTATGCTTGCAGAGTATGCTCCCATTGCCTCTAAATTTGTCCCACAGATCTTTCCACACCCTGTTTAAATACTGCGCTACAAACATGCCCATGCTGCATACATCAGGGCTGGACTACTTCTAGAAAGAGAAGGGAATCAGGGAACAGAAAAACAATGCGTTTTAACTTTTCTTTGGCTGTCTAGACAAGTTTTCCAAACCATCTCACCTGTTCACAGCATTTTAACCACTGATCTTGGTCCACATGGGGCCCTCTAAAGTCAGTGTCAGGCTGTCTATTGACTGCAGTGGGTCTTGTTATATATCCCTGTGAGAAGCTGGTTTGTTAGACTCTTTGAAGGCTGCAAAACAAAATATGGATGCCACCATGAGAGCAACCTCCTTCATTTCTAAAATAAGAGACTTATAAAATATGCTTCAAAAGCTAACTGCTAGTAAGAAATCTAAGAATGGGCATAAAGTAAGGGAAGATTTTGTTTTCAATGTTTTATTTATTCTTGAGGGGACAGAAAGAAATCCTGCAGCCTTTGAAAATATCAGGGTAGAGCGATGGAACAAGATTAAGGTAATACTTCCTGAATTTGAAAAACAATGTTTGAACAGTCCTCTGGAGGATGTATTATAAATTCTCAAAATTAAGCACTTTTTTAAAGAATGTTTTTTAAAGTTTTATCTTCATCTTTCTTTCTTCTCATAATCACTGTCTACTTTTCATGCTTCTACAGAATCCTGAGGGCTTAACATATATATTCAGCTCACAGTAAAACTCATTATATTTCAATGCTAGGCATCCCATTGTTGTGCCAGCAAAACAGGCTACTTCTGTGAGCTTCTGTCTATTATGCTGTTTCCTAGTTCTGGATGTATATGGATCACTCCAACAGGAAAATATAGCAGTTCCTCCTGCAGATGTCTGTTTATTTACAGAAGTCAAAGTTTTCTATGCCAGCAACATAGCATATTATGTGCCTAGGAAAAATTTTGGCAGAAGTGAAGAATTACAAAAAACATCCAAAAAGGGGAAGTTTCTGTCCTGCACTTTGAAATGTGAACTCTCTGCTATCTATTCAATTTGCTCCAAGACTCAAATGTTTTCAATTGAGGAAAGGAAAGGAAAGGAAAGGAAAGGAAAGGAAAGGAAAGGAAAGGAAAGGAAAGGAAAGGAAAGGAAAGGAAAGGAAAGGAAAGGAAAGGAAAGGAAAGGAAAGGAAAGGAAAGGAAAGGAAAGGAAAGGAAAGGAAAGGAAAGGAAAGGAAAGGAAAGGAAAGGAAAGGAAAGGAAAGGAAAGGAAAGGAAAGGAAAGGAAAGGAAAGGAAAGGAAAGGAAAGGAAAGAAAATCTGTAAATGGAGCACCAATCACCATAACTGGCAGCAAAGAATCATTAGGAATGACAAGTGGAGTATTTTTATAGTATACTTGGAGAATTCTTAAACATACATGATACTCCTCAGCCTTCTTTATTCCCCATGTAACTTCCAAGCCTTGCTGATGTGAGTGCACACTTTGTTATTACTTCCCCAGTGTAGCCCTTTGAATGGAAAAGGAACTTGAGACTTTTTCTTCTACTCAAATGTTGCCTGGGTCATGGAGAGAGCAGCAGCAGAGCTGGGTCTGCCAGCCAGCAACCAAACACTAAAAAGGCACTTAGCTGGATAGTGGAGTTTGTCATCTGCACAGTAAACAGGCCACATATGTTGGTGCTATATCACCATAGTTAGACCAAAGTGCCATTCCTTGGGATCTGCAGGGTATAACTAATCAGATAGGCAGCAATAAGTGAGCTCCTGTGAACCTCAGAGCAGTGCAGTGAACTATCACACTGTGCAATGGACCTAACAGACTGTGCATTAAGGTAACTCACTAGGACCTGACGTAATGCAGGGACACTGGGAAAGTTGCAGTGAAATGCATATCAGCCAGAAAACAGACTTAAATAAAATGAAATGAGCTGCAGGACTGCTATGCAGTAAAGCTTGCAAAAGTGTGTTCACAGCAGATCACTGCAGTGTAAAATGGTAAACATATGAAAAAGGCAAATAGTTATGCGAGTGAGCTATATAAAATTTAAAAAGAGAAAGAAAAGAGAAAAAAAAAAAAATGTGAGCATCTGTTAGCATAATGTCTCTTTCATAATTTGCTGATCCATGTAACGTTCTGTAGGTGGCAGTGTGTATAAACCATCTCTGAATTCATAGCGTGGTGCTTGGCTTCTTTGCATAAATAAGACAGCAATAGCTAAGCTAGCACAGGCAGACTTTGTCAGTAAGAAAACACATTTTGCATTTTTGAAAATAAACCTACTGAACATTCATGTGGCAAAGACCTCTTGGGATGTACCTGTTTTCTGAACTGCAGCTATGTTAGATCCTATTTCTCACTCCCCCTTTATGTATCACGACAGGCCTAATTAGAATTCAGCTGGAATACCCCTAATATTAATACTTTCATTTTATATAATGGCTTTTTGCAATGTGCCTACAAATGTTTTTAAACCTAAGAATTTTGAAATGTTTAGAGACATTTAAATCTATAAATGAAATTGTTTACAGGAGAGATGGACAGCAAAGGCCCTTCAGTTCTTTCCTATGCCAAATAAGAGCCCTTGTATAGTTCGGGTACAGGTCCAATGGTCATAATCTTTAAAGAATATGATAACCTCAAGGTTGGGTTTGGGGTCCCAACCAGTGGGCATGGGATCAGGCCAGCCATGAGCTGCAAGTGCTGGAGCTCAGGTGGGGCCCAGCACAGGGGCCTGGACCCAACGCCCTGCCCAAGCCTCCCTGCAGTGCTGCTGGGGAGCCTTGCCCCAAGGCCACTGCAAAAGGGGGCAGCTCCCAGCTACGCTGGCCCTGGGCCCCCCAGGGTAAATAACCCAGAGGGGTAAGCACTCAGGGTCCTGCCCGTCCAGAAGCAGTTGAGGAGTTCAGGTTTCATCCTGAGGATATTATAAGGAATATGAGATTAGATTGAGGCCTACCCATAGACCCCTACATGTATTCCACTGCATCGGCATACAAATGCATGCTCATACATGAGGATCACAGAATGGATCCTTACAGAAGATGGCAGAACGAATTCCATAAATGTTATTTTCTGTGACTCCTCAGAAAGACATTAGCAGATACAAAAATAATTCACATAGAGCTCTCAATGCATCATACTTTCCTCACACTATTTTTTTCCAGCAGACTCCACTTGCAAAGACATGCATTTCTGGCAAAACTCAATCCTACAGTATATCCCTTATTTTAAAATAAAAATATTTGCTCACCTTTAAAGTTGAGCAAATACAGAATATGTTGGTTTGAACTCTGTGTTTACTCCTTCCTCCAGTAAGCTGGATGCTAGAGAGCTGCATCCATTTTTTTATTTGAACTCTGAACGGTTCAAGGATGAATGAGACATGTTTGGCTCCTTGCTTCCTAGTTTGGCTCATCCTTACTCATAGATTAACACTGACTGCACACTGATTTAACAACGAGAACAGTGGCTCTGCACCACCAAACCAGCACTGATGAAACCCAAATAGTGTAAAATATCTACTTGTCCAATATAAACACATGCTATCAAGTACTTTTAAAGAAGACACCATTCACAAAATGCAGAATTTGTGCCTGAAATGAACTATAGCATTTTCTGATGATAACTGATTTCTACGCAGAGGCAGGGGACAATTCATCGGTTGTCGTATCACTTTATGTAGCATCTCCATCCCAGTCATGTCAAATTGTCAGACAACTAAAATGAAAACTTTCTGTGCTTGAAATATATACTTGAAAGAAAGTATTTTTCATTGCCAGCAAGCTGTTTTCTTTTCATTACACTTTTTGTTTGTTTGTTTGTTTAAAAAGGGAAAAGTCATTTAAAATAAAAAGATTAAATGAGGATTTTGAGCTTTATCAAGTGGAACAACTCCTAACGTTGGTATATCCTGCCTATGAAACTAGGATGCAGACTCCCCAGAAAGGGATTTAACCTGAGACATGAGGCTTATGCCCTTTTCTCACCTTGTGAAAAATACTCTGTCATTTTAGCACAATCCAGGCTTCAGCTTTCTGTTTCAGTTTAAAGTTGGCACATCCATCAACCCAATTCCTTACTGACATTCAGTCAAGGAAATGATACATTTCATGAAACTCAATCCAGATCCACCAACACTTCATGTGGTACTTGTTTTTCCCACACATTTGCACCCAAAGTTGCCCTCAGTTACAATGTGTTCTTGGGAGGTCATGCTTGCTGGTTTTGTGGGGAAGGGATGCAGCTTTCCCTTGTACTAGTACCGTTGTTGAGTTTAGTTGCTATGTTTCTATGGTTTACGGAGTTAAAAGTTACAAACATCACAGGCATCTTTTATTATTATTATTATTACTGCTGTTGTTTTATTGTGATAAGTAAGCATTCATCCAATCCAATAAACTCATTCAGTCCTAAAGTGCAGAGGAGAAAAAGGTTGATTTTTTTTTTCTCTTAAGTTATTCATTACTTTTTTTTCCTTTAACATCCAGCAGGAAAGGTTTTTAAGTATCTTTAGGTACAGCTCACAGAACACACCAAGCCTACTCAGTAGGATATTTTAACTAAAGAATCACAGACATATTTATGTAAGCATTCTGTTAGGCATTCATTATATCAAATATTTATCAGAAATCCATTCTTTCTCCCACATGATTTACCCATAGATCACCTACTTGCTCTTTTTGTTCTTTTTTCCAGCAAACTTCCCAGTCCTATTCTACATAAATTTTAATTTTATATTGAAAATATATTCTCTGATTTACCCATATAATTATTCATTTATTAGGTCTCTAGTTGCTCACTCCTTCATATCTTTCTGACCACAGGGAGCTTTGCACAGGGAAAGTCCCAAAGTGGAGACTTGCTGGAGATGCTCTGCTGATACCTCTGGACAGTGTCCCCTTCTCCTGCTTCAGTTCAACTTATATTACCAATGAAGGGCATATTAGGAGACTGGTCAGAGGCATATTCATACTCTAACTACTTTGATTTCAGCTGAGGTTTTCTCACAGTTAATGTCAGACAACATTCAAAGTACTTTTGCTCTCCTAGGACACAGCTGTTCAGAGGTAAGCTCTGTGGTATCACGAATCCCTGATCTTAAGAAAGGTTTAGGTAAAACTTTCTTATGTTTGTGGAGCCTATGATCATTACTTATATATATATAAATAAAATATACATGAAGTAGAAATACAATTAGTTTTGCAGAATTGTGCCCAGGACTTAGCAGGAAAACACTAGACGTATTAGTGAACTATTTTTGCATTTCTTTCTGACTGTCAAGGTCTGTATCTACGTACTTAGTGCAGCATTTGTGTTTGCTTGGTTTTAAATGACACTATGCTCACCTGCTCACCTCCTTTGGAGCTGGCTCCTCGTAAGCATTTAAAAAAAAAAATACTCAATGTTTTTCTCTATTCAGACTTTTTTTTTTTTAAGTCTCGTTGTCATTCATTTTCTAATAGCCATCTGTTCATGTCACTTTCTGTTAAGTTGCTGGTTCAATCATAAATGCAACAACATTTTTAAAAAGACCCAATGTATATATTTCTATATTGCCAGTGGAATAAGATTTACAGAGGCCTTCTCTTTGTTTCCTGTTCAGAAAGGAAGTTTAGTGACTCCTATTAAGGCTCTGTGGAAATGTTAAACAATACTAAATATACAAAATAAAATAGAAACAGGCCTTAAGATTTTCAGTTAACATTGTGTGCCTGTACAAAGCAAACTGAAGTCTATTACCTGCCTATAATGCTGACAGTTTAGGTTTGATTACTCTCATTTTTAAAGGGCAGTGGATCTGGTTCCATGAGATTCCAGATTTCCACTGAAAACATAAAATTAGTGTTAGTTTTGGTAAGTAATAACTTAGGTAAATAATATATATTTTTCCAAGATTAAAACAGAATTAATCTCAACAAAACTCCCTATTTTCCAGTGGCATTCTTTTTATATTCAAACATTGTGCCAACTGCCTTGAAATTTTTATTGACTTTAAGAAGGAGTGGAGAGGGGATATAATCTTACTGTCTTTCTTTAGGGTTACCTGCATTTCAAGTTGGCTTTAGCACAGCTACTGAAAGATCAGATGTAACTGTGAAGATATGCACACACAGAAAGCATATATTTTAAAAACAGATTTATTTTTTTTTCACAGTAAAGATTTTATTGCCTTTTAAAACATGTCAATGAGAAGATATATAAAACTAAATGTATAATTGCAAGATGGCAAAAAAAAAAAATAATCAGAATTCATGGGCAATGCACATGTATCAGATTTGTGGCCCTGCAATAATGTAAATATGCATGACTGAGGCTTATTTCTAGTTATTTACACTGCCAGTTTTGTGTTAGTTTAGACACCTTTTTTTATTTAGATTAGAAGAAAGTGTTCTTAATTTTTTTCCCCTCTCATGATTGAAAGTATCTGGCAAGTTGCATCTTAAAATTTTATGACTGCAGTAAAAATTTGAGTCCTACTTATATTTCTCCTGATTGACTTACAGGAAAAATAGAGCAGAGATGCATCTTTATATCAGTTAATCATCTGCATGCTCTGTCTTCATAATTTTTTTCATTAATACATGAATATAGTCTCCAGCTAGACTGAAATTCAATCTAAACTGTTTTTTGTTAAGAAATAGTTCCCTTCCTCTCTCTTCCACTCTGTAGGTAGTTCTTTCACACTGACAAAGCCTTTGTGATTGTTTTTGATAAACCATTAAATCAAGAACATTCATAGAAGATAGACTTCTGATAAAATCGATACATCTACTCAGAAGGATTTCAGATTTCTAATCAGAAACAGGTTCTCTATAAACTCATAAACAAGTGAAAAATCAGTACAACAGTCTTCTATACAAACTGGAAATTAGTTCTAAAATATAATTGCTTGTCTTGCAGAGCTTTGTACTGTGATGAAAGTTGTAGGTCTGGAAATCCAGCTAAGTACTGCTAGTGACTATAAAAGCCAAGGCTCAGGACCGGCCTGATCTGACTCAAGAATCAGAGAGGCAATAACTGATAACAAATGTTCAAATGCTCCAACAAATGACCAAACAACTTGTTCGTCTGTGCAAAAGCTGTGATATACTCCACAGTCCTTTTCACATAGGAAGAAGTCTTTTTCTACCAAGATGATGTTGGCTATGCCATCTTGAATAATGTACTTTCTCACCCATGGCAAGGTGTACTTGGTAAGGATTATAGAAAACACATGCTCCACACAGACGATTCCTCTGGTTCATCCAATTTTTTGTTACCTCTAGGTCCAGGAAGATCAAATTATTTACATAAACTAGAAGAGATATACCCATTACCATGTAGGCACACTTATTCCCATAATATACCTATTACCCATGCAGGGTTGGTCCTTCCTCAGTTACTTGCAGCTTATGCCATGCTCTGGTTTTGTTTCACAAATAACATCCTCCATCAAACTGACAAGTACTTTTCTTTAACTTGCTCCCGTAATAAATCTCACCTCCTAAATGTGCTTTCATTAACAAAGACATGGGTGAGGCAGAAAGGCCTTCTATGTGGCAGAAGACACTTTAATTTTCTGTAGCTATTGTGAAATGCTTTTATTTGTGTTTTACGTCAATTCAACCTAATGCATCTTATTATGACTGACAGGTGTGTAATGGGATTTTTTGCTATTGTCATCATGTTTCAGAAAAAAAAAGGGACAAGTTTTTACTGACAAATGTAAGCATTTGTCAGCATTGGACTTACAAATTGCTGTTTATCTTTCAGCAACTAGTTGGTTGCCAGACAAAAAATAACAATGGCAATGACAATTATGAAATTCATCCATTTTGAATTTTTCAATTTTCTGAAATTATTTTCTCTGTTTAGATCTTTAGCAAAATTCCTACTCATCTGGTTTGTGATAACAAATACAATTTCCACTTATACAAAGAAAGAGTAATGGTGTAAGGCTTTTTTAACTACCTTTGTTTACTTTTTTGATTCCACAGAGATGATTTGTCTTCTAGCTTATCATGCCTTCAAACAGTAAGCAATGTATTATGTATTATGTATTATATAGTTTAAATTTTATATCAAATTAAGCTGACATAACATAGAAAAAAAATTTTGTTGGATGAAAATGATGATTAATATCTTGGGCATAGAAGATTAAAATGTGAAAATTAAAAAGACTCATATGTTTGGCTAAACTTTTAGGCTAGAGTCTTTCACCTAAAACTCAAAAAAAAAAAAATACATTCTTAGCTTGTACTTTTTGCAAATCAGAATGTTTTGCTTTTGAGCATGCAAAATGCTTTGGAGTTTGATAGTGTTTCTGATTAGAACTAATCATGCTGTTGAAAAAAAGTTGCTGGATTTGGACCAGTTTCTGAGGAAAATACACTTTTTTTTTTTTTTTTTCTTTTTTTTTTAATATCTTGTTAGTTAAATTCCATGAATTCAACAGATTACCTAAGGACTGAAAGGCAGAATCAGGAAATGACTTTTACCAGTGGAGGTAAAAGTCCATTTTTTTCTTGCAAGCAAGTTGAAGCTACAATGGGAGAGAAGGGGAAATTCACAGAACTGCCATTTATGGTGAAATAGTTGTGTTAAACAAAGTATTTTTATTTCAGATCTGTCATTGTTTGCAGTTTTAAAAATCCCAAGAGTGTTTCTTTTATTATGAGTGGAGTGTCTAGGTGGTTGAAGGTTGCCCTACACTGCTGGAAAAAAAAAAAAAAAAAAAAAAAAAAAAAAAAACACAACACAGATGAGAAAAACATGGTTCTGTATCTTCATTGTGTGTTTTGTCTGCCAACTTGTATTTCAAGGTACATTGCCCTTTGCTTGAAACAGTATAATTAAATGGGATTTGCCTGAGAAATGGTAAGTGATATAAAAAAGTAATATACCAAATGGGAAAGTGCAAAATCCAATTGCAACAATTATTAGGAAGCTGTTAACTTCATTAGATAATCATAATCAGCAAATAACTAAACAAGTGATCAGTCAAATGCTTCATCTAAAAATGCAAGGGGTCTGAAAGGAGTGGAAGAGCCAGTTACAGTACATGAAGTATTTAATGCTGCTCCATTTCCAAAGATAAAAAAAAAAAAAAAAAAGAAAAAAAAAAAAAAAAACACAAAAACAAAAACTAAACACCACAGAGGCTAATTCCAGACTCTCTGAAAATACTACCTTTTGCAGACTGGAGCTAGTTGACATGCAGTACACCAAAAGGATGCTGCGGTAAATGCACAAGCTGCATTCTGTATTACCATACAAAAGATTTCAGGAGACTAGGTATGAATTATGTTGGGAAAGAGCTAAGTATACAACATGTTTCCAGAAAGATGAAAATATCAGAATTCTTGCATTTTTGTCAACAGTGACAAGTCTGTTTTCATTTTAAAAAACTGCCAGAGAAAGATAAGGAAAGGATAAAGGAGGCACATCTCAAACTATCAGATTCTTCTATCAATAGCAGACAATAGCAGCTAGCTAGCAGTTGCACAAATGAAGTGGCTAGTTAATGCCTAAAAATACCTGCACGAGCTGCATGACACCACTCATGAATTTGTACAGCATTTAACTATCATAGTTTCTATTTGTGACATGAGTTGTAAACATATGAGCATGATGCTATTGTATATGCTTTACAGCTATAACCTTTGGACTTGGTTTTGGAGTAGATTTTGCCATGTGAAGATACAAGTGAAAGAAGGATGCACAAATGTTTGACAAGCTTTGCATGCAAAAGAAACAGGATTTCTTAGCATCAGCTATCAGGAAAAGGTTTTATAAGTGAGGCTACTCTAAAACTGTGAAAAGTGAATCCCCACCTGTCATCAAGACCTGATGTTGTACTGCAATAAGCTGAAAAGATGCCCAGAACCCGTTACAGATGCAGTGCTAACAAGGGGAAGTACAACTGCAACCCTCGTTTATTTAGGAATATGTGATTTTCTGAAGGTTACCAATCTCCACAAACAGCACAAGTACATGTCCTTCCTATTGCATCTCATTCCCAGTTCATTACAGTTAAAATTTATTTCAGGAGAAACCTGCTGAACAGGTAGCTTCCACTGGCTTTATTTAAAACCTTAAAGACAAATGCAGATGCTATGAACTAATTTAATAAATGATTATAGAAGATAAAACCTCAGTTTACAGTACATTCCTAGTCATAATTAAAACAAGCAGCATGTGGACTTAGCTGGGGGAAGCCACGATTAGCATTCAGTGTTAGCACTGTTAAATGACAAACGTTTATCCCCGGCTTTTTTCCTACAACTCAAAAGCTTTTACAGTTCATGTAACATATTCAATTAAACATCAAAACCAAAATATCATACATAAGCCAGTGTCAGAAAAAAAGGGATAAGGTTTACAAGTGGAGGGTCTAATACTGATTTCTGTTACTCCAGGTTTTCATTACTGACTTGTAAGATTTATGAGACAATAAATTACAGCACATTTCTTTCATCTCTTCGTTTTCTTCCTCAGAATCATATTTTCAAAAATTATTTCAATTGTATTACTTTGATATTTCCAGAGTTTGATGGATTTTATTTATTTATTTATTTATTTTTAATGGAAAGGGGATTCAGACTTAGTGAAATTTCAATTAAAAAAATAAAACATACAGGCAAAATCTTATGTTCATATTCAGTGATCCCATGAGGAAAAGAAACTAGAAATCTGCCCTTGATACACGTGTTTTAATTGGGGAAAAAAAAAAAAAAAAACTCTATTCTGTACACTATTAGATGCTCAGTTTTAAGATCTGTTTTTATAAGTTGATACTTGCTCTATTTACAGGTAAAATAAGTTGATGCCACAAAGTTTTCCAAAATGAGTTCACCAAACTGGACAATACTAAAATGCTTCTGTTGTCTGTTCTTTATAGCTTCTTCATTTCTTGACATTTATCAAGAAACTGTATGTGACTGTTTGAATATCTATAATGTCTGGTAGAGCTGAGTGTTAACACTTTGAGGAAACCATATTGCACTGGAATGTACACGTCAACTTATAGCAACTACCGATCCTGTAAAACTGTAATGAAGGCAACCTTTTGCTCTAGAGAAAAGCCATCATGAAAGGTAAACAACCTGTTTTAATGTTATATTTTAAAGTAATTTGTTTCAAATACATTCATATTGTACGTCATACGATGGTGCAAAAGACCTAAAATCGAGAGGTCAAGAATTATTTTTTTAATGGAAAATTTTGAAATGTAGAGAATTAACTTTCATGCATGATGAAGTATGACTCTGAAAGGGCCTTGTCTCCTGTGGAATGGAATTTCATTGCCTTACAGTTTTTGTCCTGTGAATACCGGATCCAAAGTATGTTATTTTAGCATGTGTTGTTCCTTCTGTCTAATTTGTTTTTTAGAACTTCAGGACTAGACATTATTCTGATGGTCACATGCTAAATAAATATCCTAGAAGAAACAGTTGTCCATTTAGTTGCCTCATAAACATACATAAGTAAATTTTTGCTTTCTTGCCTTACAGAGACAAGCAAAATATATTAGAGAAGATGAAGTTCATCTCCTTCTAGAAGGTTACTATTTGGCCATTATTAATTCTGACTAGTAATGCATGGAGTGAGTCCATATCAGATGGCAATTTGCAAAGAACAGTGAAGAACAAAAAGAAATTGAATAAACCACCTATTTCAGTGCTTTCCCCCTGGTTTGCAATATTTGGTTGCTATTTACTAGGCCATCAAGCTCAATTACGATCCTTCATAACAACCTGTCTGTCATATCTTGAAACCCCCGTATCTGTCACTGCAGCCTCCTCAGTGTCTTTTCAGTCTCTTCCCTAAGATATGTGAGTGGGTTTCAAAGTATTAGTGTTCATATTTACTGATGCTAATGTTTTCTTCTTCATTACACACAAAAATACTTGTTGGCTTCTTTATCCTGAAGTCCAGCTATGTTCCCCCTGGTATTTGGTACACTTTGCCTCAATTATTAGAATCAGAAGGAAGATGTGGGTTGCACGGAAGAAATCTAAGTTTTCATTACCTCTACAAGGGGTAGCAAAACCTGAAACTGGTACAGTGACAGGAACCAGCCTAACTATGGTTGATTCACAAACAAACAAGATACCCTGAAATTAAGAGCAATGTTGCACTTGAATTAGGAATTGCATCATTACAGCTGGACTCCATACCAGACTTTGTATGCATACACGCAGGCAGCAATGAAATGAAGCAGAGCAGTCCAATGTAATGGTGTATGGATGAGGTCACATCCTCAAAAAAGGTAGTTGTTAAAGGAACAGATTGCCTGAGTTAGCCAAAAGAAGTGGGATAACTTTTGAAGTGCAATTTTTCGATCCAATTCAGCTTTATAAAATCTTTTTATTTTATTTTATTTATTTATTTATTTAACACATACTGCTTAGAAATACAGTAATAAAATTGATAACTGAAAAATAATTGTACAAGTCAGTGTCAGCAATGTCAGAATATGTATTTTTCTTTGGATGACATTACTGATATAAACAAACAATTTGTGGGATGTCAATGGAGTTCTGTGGACAGTAAGAGACATATAAGATACTGATTAAATTGCTAAAGCTACCTGAAGTTGTATGAGCAAAACGAATATTAAGTCACAAAAATATTACTGAATGTCTCCAAGGGATAATTAAGTACAAGTGTGTGAAAGCTGTACTGATGTAAAAACTTGATGGTGACAAAATTGGGAAGATAGGGAAGAAAAAGGAATGAAACCACTGCGATATAAGGCATCAGTGGGAAAGACAATTTGCAGTGGTAAAACATGATGAAGCCTAATTGTTGGAAAAGAATGAGAAACTATGAAGCAGACAAGTAATAAGAGTTGCAGGAAGTTAAAAATCTCCATTTCTTATGATTTTACTGCAGCACTTTAAAAGGAATTGAAGTGGAAACTTTTAGTTCAGTCAGAAAATCTTATCACGTACAATACTGCAAGCGAAGTAAGCTGTTAGAAAATGAGAAGATTTTTTTTTTCTCCTGAAAGTTGTAGCATAAGGAAGAGAAAAATACAGTGACAAATGAATAAAGTTTGACTGATTTTTTGGAAAGAAGTGTGAGAAAAAAAGGTGCCATATAGTCTTTTCACAACATAGATTGACAAAAATAAAGTTCGAGTCTAGCTGGGAGCTCAGAGTGAAGCAATTCAAAGTGTGCATGGAGACATATGAGCCAGAAAAATACCTAACTGGAAAGCATCAAAAAGTAAAGGAATTCATAATTACTGATTAAAGCATTTAGCATGTTCATCTCAGAATAAAATGATATAAAAACAATAGAATATGTACCCAATTGGATGGTAGAAGATGTTAAATAAAAAAGCCTACAAAATAAAAGAACTGATAATAAAAAGCAGTGCTTATTGCCTATGATCTCTGAGCTCTTAATGGAATTATAATGCAGCAGACATTATTCAGAAAGAAAACACAGGAGTGATGTTCATTCCTCAGGGTTTATGACTGTAATTCTTACTGGTCTCTTACTGGTTGGAAAAAGTAGAAGCAGGAGCCAAGAGTCACAGTCACTGTCAGGAATAGGGCGAAGCAGCTTCTAAGAAAGATCTAAGAAGATTTTCTTATAAGCACAGCTTGAGCAGTATTAGGAGCCAGACTAAAGACCTACAAGCAAGTCCGAGGAACTGGTGTATATCATGTCAAAGGACAAACACAGAGAGTATGGAACATGAGTGGGTCAAAATGCTAGAAAATACAAAAAGCAGGGTCTAAGAATATGAGCAAGTGCATAATACTAATTATTTGTGCTATGCTAGGATCTTCTTTGCACTGGCACTCCATAAATTCAAAATTCATTGTTACAATTACTGCTTCAGTAAAAAACCTTTATGGCGACCTGTAAAATACCGAGTAACAAAGGAAGTTTCTAAGCTCACTCCTAGGTGAAGATGGACTTGTGTTATGGGTTCTACCACAGCTTTCTTCTTCCTCATCCCTCACATCCTGGTTGCTGGAGAGAAACAGTAATAGTGTCACTTTGAATAATAATAGAAATGATAACCTTGCTGGAAGTATAAAGAAATTTGAGAAAAAATAATATAAAATCCAGACATCAAAACTGTTGTTGTAAGCACCCTCCATTCAGACTGCTGCCCATTTACCAGAATAGCAATGTATGCCATCTTCCTTCTGTGAAGAACCTGGTCTACTGTAAGGAAGGCTCGCAGCTTACTTTTTCTGTTTGGTGTCATCACAAGACAGCAGATTCTGTACACCATACAGCTTGTCCTTCTTCTGGGGAATTTGAAATAGGATCCCCTAGGACCAGTCAGGAGGGCGTTTTTGAAAACTATATATGTAAGCTTTCAGAAGAACCGTTTTTATTTTCCTTTGCTTGTTTCCACTACTCTGCAATCTTGCATGATTTTAAAATGAGAGGAAAGAGATGCAAGCTTCCTAGGACATCCTTGGACAAGACTGATGGCTCTGCACTTTTTTGCTCATTCCAGCTGCCTACCCATCATCGCTGAAACAATAAACACTAGAGACATATATAACCAAAAGGTGGTTGATTACCACTTTGAGTTTCAGCTCCTTGTTTAGAAAGACAAATCCAATTTCACCTGAGTGTGCTGACTGACATTAAGCTGTCTTCTGCAACATTTGTAAACAATTACCTAACCTTGGAAGTTCTGCCCTAAGGAAATGCAGAAAAACACAGCAAGGTACATTGGAATTTGTGAACTATTTCAGTGCTGTTAAAACTACACAAAACATTTAGGCCCAATGTCTCTGCTTCTTACAGTGATTCTTCTTATTCTTGGAGTGGTTTTAATCAAATGTCCAAAGTAAATATATATAGCTTATGCAAACCATTATGATTCGATCTTATGGTGAGTGCCCATGTGAAAAGCTCTGCTCTGTTCCAACACTGGGTGCTATCCTGTAATTGGGAGTGCTGCACACAGCACATGAAGCATCATATGGACTCTGTATTCTCTCACAGAAAACTTATTTTCACCATTGTTTCACTAGCAATCTGAAATGAGTGTGATCTGGTTGAAAGCACAGGGTGATCACCAATGCATAATCTGAAATCAGGTTTACCCTAGGGCCACTTGCTGATCCTATTTAAACCAAGATAGGAAGAATCAAAATATCACTTTTTTTTTTTTTTTCTTTTTTTTCTTTTCTTTCTTTTTTTTTTTTTTTTTTTAAATTTTATTTTAGAAAAACATTTGATGTAATTTGACAGTTATTTTTTTTTTCATGTTACAACTACGTCAGCACATTTATGATACCAAATGCTTACCGATAGATCGGACAGGGCTCCCCAGGTTTGTAGAAACCGGCTGTCAGATGCAGCTTGTACAGTTCTAATGAAAAACAGGTCCCTACATCTCCCAGAGCCAGATGCAGGCAACAAGAAACAGGTGGAGTACGTGGCCATCAGAGAGAGGAGAATCTGAGACTCCGTTTGGTACCTGTTGTGGAGCTCTGCTTTGGGATGCTCCTGGGGCACCTGTTCTGTCAGTTCCCAGGAGCTACACACACACATGTGTGTGCGCACACATCTGCTGACATACATAAGACGGAAAAGTGCAAGAATGGAACTTGACTGACATTTCCCTTGGGAGAGCGAACATGTGGTGCTTGTGCTAAGATAGCTGTTGGCTATGATAGCGAGTTTTGAGAACTCTAGGATGTCATTTACAGGGCTGTCATTACTAGAATAATTGTAATTACTGGCACACACAACAAAGCCTTCAGAAAAGCAGAAAAATGTAAGTGCTTTGCTAGCGGCAAATCTACTGAAAGATGATGACAGGTCTTGAGCAGCTGTGGAGAAACTTGCTACAGATAAGTATGGCTACATAGCCTTTATCTGTTTGTTGGCTGGTTTTTGTTTTGTTTTCTTTTTTTTTTTTTTCTTTAATAGCAATACCTTTTATTTACATAGACTCTGTATGAACATATGAAAGAGAAGTTAACCAAAGATAAGGTGCACTATTCCATTTTTGCCTTCTCTGCTTCACAGCCTGGGAATCTGCAGTGTAGTGGATTAAAAGCAGAATTTTCCGAGATACCTAGCAGGCATGTGTACAGCACGAGCTGAGCATCACCCGGAGACTCTATATTACTGCCAAATGAGCTGGCTTGGGAACTCTAAATAGTAAAGTAGCACTTAAAGCCACCCCGTTAAGAGACAGAGCTAATTAATTTGAGCAGAACTCCGTGTTAACATGGCTATACTGCTACAAGGACCCAGGGCAGTTTCTCTGTATGACCCAGTGCTGTGGCTTGTTTTATGCTGTCTGTCCCACTGATTAGTTTGGTCACACTAGTACAGCCTGTCATTGTGCTATGTGGGCATCTTTCAGAATACACCTTTTGAGATTAAGTTCAGACACTGTATAAAAAATTAAGCCAGATACCTCTGTAGAAGTGGGAATAAGGATTCCAGTTCTCCAGGAAAATCTGTGACTTTGGTGCTTCTCACTACCTCTCTTTAAATGTTATTTGAAATACACTGAATGTGGGGCCTCTAAGTCCTTGAGGAACTTCAGACTATTCAACACTGAACTTCAAAAACTATTACCCAGCTTGGGAAAGTAACCACATGACATTGTTTCCTGACAAAAGAGCTAGCTAAGGGAAAATGGAAAAACCTCTTTAATATTCACAACTAACAATACTTCTCAGTTCTCTGACTGGATCCTCACATGCAAACCCTCATCTATGTGTACAGCTCCATCAGTTTCCATCAGCATACGCTCACAGATTCAGACACATGATTAAGTAGCATTAGGAAAACATCAGTCCTAAGTGTGTAACTGCAACGTGCGTTTTCCCTCTGCAATGCATCTTAGCTAAGTTTAACTGTATTGCACCCTGCCCTGCCTAGACACATCAAGATATACACACACTTGCAGCAATACTACTTTCCTTAGGACTTCCAAGCATCTAGAAAAAGGTGTTTGACAAGTCATTTGCTCAAAAAAGAATGGGAGGGAGCATATGTTCGCTTGTAAATAATTCATGTTTTTTTTTTTTCCTTCTGTTCTTCAGCTAATTTGTGGTTGTTTGGAGATTTTTCCCCCCCTATTTAAAATGTGCAAATGCCTGACAAATCATCTCAGATGTTACATTATCTGGAACCTTGCCAAAGGATCACAAACAAAAGTTAATCTGCTTGCTGGTTCAATAATCCTTGGGTATAGCTGATAGGAAATCAAGGACGAGAGATAATAGTCTTTTGGCATCTTGACTTGCTCAGGGATATTGGTTAATGGGCTGAGATGTTAAATTCTATAGTACACAGAGTCTGTGATATGGTAGATAAAGTTAAAAACAGCTAATTACTGCAGAAGATCATATTGAGAGCTCAGTCACATTTTTTTTTCATGGCGAGAGCTCCAGGGATCCTCCACATTGCTTTTTGCATTCACTGCTCAGCACATAAATCCAGCAATCCCTATCAAGGACTAGTTAAGCCAAGGGGAGAGCAAAGTGTTTCACAAAAGGTGCTAAGCCACTGTGTGGATTGTTTTGAACGTTCCACATATGATGATTTTGACTACTGAAAAGCCACAGCTTACCAAGGCTGGATTTTGAAAACTCTTTCATTACTGGTAGTCACCACAGAGAAGCAAAAGAATGAGCGTTCTAATCACCGATACTTCAAAAGTGTACTGTGAATTGCTCTGAGATACAGGAATGATTTATCTTAAAAGGAAAAATTTAGGGGAAGCTACCAAACCATGAAAAAAAAAATCTCTGAAGCTTATCACATGCTACAGAAAGTGAATGTTGAAGGATGACATGTAGCAGTGCAGCTCTGGCACTTGTGATTGCTTTCAAGATTGGTTAAAGAATGCTACATAAAAAGAAGGATGTAAGTGTCTACTGTTTGTTGTAGGTGCAACACTGATAGTGGAAGCCTATTATGGAACTTTATTGTTGTGGTTATTACCATTTACATTGAAGTGCCATATTGCGCTCAGAAAAACAGGAAAATATCCTAACAGCTTACATTTGGATGTTCTAATTGATTATACAGGAGATACAGCATTAGAGGTATTTTACGTGAGTGTTTACAGCAGAACAACAGTTGGAACATCAGACTAGTTCTGAATCACAAAAGTTTAGGTTGCAAAGGATGTGTGGAGGCCGTGGGGTTTTCAGTTAGCACAGACACCGGCTAAATCTGGTACCGAGTGCTCAGATATTCAGAAAAACAAACAAAAGCTGGTGCCCTTACCCTGTGTAATTGTCAGCCTCATCAGCTTCTTAATCAAGTTGAGTATCACAGAATTACCTGTATGTAACAACTATATAGACTGTTTTTTCAGGTTATTCTGCAGTGCTCTGTGCATTTAACTAATTGCCAAGCCCCATACTGAAGATTAGCCTCAGTGGAAAGTGTCTCTTCCTACCTGTGAAAGCTGTGGATGTGCATACAAAATATGGAATAGTGTATTTACAGCAAAAAATTCTGACAGATTTTGAAAATCTAGAACAGTATATTTACTGCACTGTGGTTTTAAAAATCTTGGAGACATAACATAAAACAGCACTAAAGGTTTTAAAAGTGAAGTGATTTTTTCTTTTCTTTTTTTTGGAGTGCTAATGTGGATCCAGCCTCTAGTCCTAACTACTCCCTCAACAAGTAAGCTAGTATAGAATGATCAAAACTGTGGTAGCACAAAAGTATTGTTATCCAATGGTATTCAAACTGTCTTTTAGTTACTAGCTACTTAATTTTTGACTAGTAATATACAGTGTTTTTGTTCAGTCAGAATATAAATTGACATAGATAAAATTTTAATATGGCACTCTCAAAGGAGAGTAACAGCTCATTTGAGTGCACGTATCATTTACATTTAGTAGTCAGAATGGAGCAAGGGGTAAATATTCCCATTGTAACTCCTGCCAGTGCCTCATCTGTACCAGGAAAACCAATCATCCATTCAGTAAATGGAATTCACAGAATCTCAAATATATACATTTGCTGGATAATTTTTTAAGAGAACACAAGAGCAATGGAAATTTAAGAATAAAGATGTGTAGCTTTAGAATAAAAAAAAAAAAAAAAAAAAAAAAAAAAAAAAAAAACAGAAATCAGTTGTACAATGGAGTGAAATAAATGAAAAAGAATTGCTTATCTTAATTGAGAGGAACAGAAATGTAGCTGTCTGCTGCTACCAGCAGTAAACAAACTGGTAGAGGCCTCAAAGCTCCAAGCAGCATATAAGGAAGAGCCTTCTCATCCCAGAAATGGAATTTCAGGCCATGCCAATGAATTAAGAAATTAATGAGAAAGCAAAGAGGTTTTTAGGAATTCGGTGTGCCAGTATGAGGAAATGCTTAACCGAACACAGGATACCTCTGTACTTCAGTTCTACAAGTGGTGCCTGTGTTCAGCTTACTTGGCCACTGTGAGTTTCTGCAATCTGTGCTGGCCCCAGGGTCTGTGAAGGCTCTGAAAACTGAGCAGCAGAACTGCACTTGGTGTAGTGAAAAGACAAGAAATAGGAGGGGGGAGGAGGGGGAAAGAGAGAGAGAAAATCCAAATTATAAATATTAATATTACAGTATTGGCTCTGAGTTTTTTTTGCATACTGTGCACTACTGAGCTAGGATCTGAAGTGCAGCTGCTGACCAAGTCTTCATGGGACAGAAGCTGAAAAAAATTTCCATCCACTGGGAAAAACAAACAAGATCTATCCTGCTAAAATAGCACAGTCTGCATGGCATGAATACCACTATGGTGCTGTCATCTCACTACAGCAGAAACTCTAGAGATACAGGTCATGAGTCACAATGGTAAATCTAAACCCTGATTTCCATAAAACACATAATCTAACCCTGCATAATCTGTACACTTTGATTTTTTTTCTATTTGATTAATGAGGAAAGTAACACATTTGCTTAATACACAGGGCCACTGAGATTAAGCGTAGAGTTGAGAGCCTTTATTTCAACATATTCTGCCTTTCAAAGTACTGTCTAAGGGGAGACTACTCCAACTGATTCATCTTCCGCTCCCTGAACTCTGATGAAAATGGGCCTGCCTTGTCTCATTACCTCTGCTTCAGCCCTCAGAGTCACCTCAGGGTAGTTATGACTGCTCTGCAATACATCATGAGAAATGGTTACTTACCCTCATGGGGCTCTGAACGATGGTGATAAAAGCCATGTCAGAACAGACAGTCATACATTGAGATGCCTAAGGTAGCTCTCCTTACTCTACCAAAAATAGAATGAAAAGGCAATAAGCTAACTACTGAAGAATTCTCTCTCCACTGTTCAACAGCTTTAAGGCACATTAATTGTTGCCTTTAGATTTTCCTAGCTGCTGGCTTACCATTCCAATTAACCTGCCTAAACTTTTAATGATGGTATCACATGACAATGTAAACCATGTTTTTTCAGTTTTCAGCTTGTTCTAAACCTTGGGAGTGAGTAAAAGACATCCCTTTTGGCCCTTGAAGGCTCCATTTTTCTCCCTAGCAAGATCATTTAAATTACAATCCATTGTACCTAAACAGCACTGTTCCTGAGCTGAAAATAATCTCCTGGAGCACCAACAAAGGCTTGCTGAACCCATCACTAGCAGGAGGCACTTGGACTCATTCCTCTTTTAAATGCTGGGACCTGCAGCATTCTATCTGGCTCCTCTCGGACTGGATTTCATTGATTTCATTCCGTTCCTTGCTCTACTCTTTGTACGTCTAGGGATTTTAATAATATACCAAAAAGTTCCCATCAGGATATGGAATTGTGTCCCCTTATGGAGTATTCAAAAAATTTCATTCTGTAAAGGAGCTCCAAGAAAAATGACATCATACTGATGTCATTAATAGATAGTTTATCTCCTTGCTAATCTTTTACTTAAAAAATCTTTTCTCTCCTTGCTGTCTCTGTTTAAGGACTTCCATTCTTCCATTCTAGATAGATGCTGGGGCACTCCAGACCTTTTTACTTAGTCGCTGTGGAATGTGGAAGAACAAGGACAGCTGTTTGTACTCATTTTTGTAACAATAAATTTCTCTGAACATATTAGGATTCCTTCAAGATACAAATATCCTGATCAGGTTCTGTGCAACAGGGAGGTCATATGTTGTACTGACAGCTATGCCTAGAGCCTCTGGAGTGAGAAGATAGAAAAAAAGACAATTTCTTCAACATATGCATAAATTTTATTAGCATGGTCAATGGGCTACACTGGTGGTAAGTCGATGATTAAACCTGACAAAGCACTGGCAGTAACTGTTTTGTCAAGACCATCCTTTAAACGGGAGAAAGATGTTACATGCATGACCAGAATTCTGTTAAAGTAGAATAGCATTTGTTAAGGACAACCTGACGTAAGGACAGTTAATCCAAAATGACTCTGGCTACACTTTTGTTGGCTTTTTGTAAAGTCATTATAAACCAACTACTCAGCTGTAGCTAGTAGAAATGGTTGCATGTCCACATGAGCCTCTGATTGATGAAAATAAAATGTAGGTTACAATGAAAAGAAATGTTTAAGTGTCTAGAATAGCTGCACGTGTTGTCATCCTCATCAGTTCAGAGAAGATGGTTTCAGTGAAAGAGCTAACTTTGCATATGTGGAGCTAAGAAAAGAACTTGCTAGCTATTTCACACCCAGCTGATACATATTCATTCCTGTGACCACGGCAGCCTTCAAGCTTCTCTAACATTAGATTATCAAGGCACAGAGCAGCACTAGAATTAGAGCTGTCAAAAAGTGCTAAAAGCACCTATTTGCACATGTCTTGACTTACCATACTCCCAAGTTCTGGACCATTCTGTGGTGAAATGGGACTTCTAGTCTAAGCAAAGTTCTTGTGTTTTAACTCTCATAGTGAAAAAATATGAACAGTATATGGAAGATGGCTGCAACTAAGGGGATTTACAAAACTTATGTTCTATCAGTTTTTGAACCATGCTGCATTTAAAACATTTGCAAGCTTTTTTTTTTTTTTTTTTTTTTTTGGTCATGTTTGCTTTGATATGAAAGAATTTACAAAATCCATTTATACTCCATTTGTCCTGCAACGTGGTTTTACACCTTGTCTTGACTGACAGTTCAAAAAATATATATTATTTTGGAACAAAAGAAGGAAAATCTTTTCGTGAAATGGATGAACTATGTGACCTAGTTTCTTAGCATATAAAAATGAGGTGATTAACATCCTCCTACCTTCCTGAGGTGTTCTCAGACTTTATAGATCAATAATAAGCTATGGAAATATCAAATATTATTTGGGAAGCTATAATCCAGATAAAGCCACCCTATTATATATATATATACATATATATATATATATGAATGCTAGCTTATGTTTCTTTATCTGAAAGTTTTTAAGACTTCAGTATCTAAAGCCACAATCTGTCCACATATGACTTCTATAAAGCCAGTGAGCGCCTTCAGAAATTAATGAGCTATTCTTAAAGATTTTTCCTTAGCAAATGCAAGGCTTCATTACTTTAAAAAGTGGCATTTTTTACTTCTGAAACTGACATATGTGAGGTAAAAATGCAGTAAAGACAATACACTTCAATTTTCCCAGAAAGTAAAATCACCAAGGTCAATCCCCAGATAGGAACAGAGAAGAGTATAGCTATATTACAAGAAAAAATAAGCTCTAAGCCTCTCATGTCTAAATTTTACACTGGGGAGTACTGCCAATGGAATGATCTTTATGACCTTGAAGAGTTAATGCTTGCATTACTTATAGCTGTTGACTAAATGTTCAGCTAATGCTAGCATCCAGAGGCTAATGTCAAGAAATCACAGATACATAAAGATATCTATTTTAAAAATCAAGCTCATTTCAGCTACAGAAAATCTGGAAAGACCAAATGTAATGTTTAGTTTTTAAACCAATCCTCTCTATGTCTGGGTATAAACTTAGTTGTAATAGAAAGCAAACAGAGAAAAAAAAGACTTGCACAGTCCAACTTAATTACTGCTGTTACCATTAAATTATTTGAGGAAGTACTGACAGGTTTAACTAATGTTCAGATACCTGTCAAATGCAGTCCTTTAATTACACATATATTTTTCTTGAAAAACTTCAAGGCTCACTTGTAACCACTCTCTTTTTATTGAAGTACACTGATATAATCTGTGTAGTCTCTAGTCTTCTTCCCAGATAATCAACTGCATGCAAGTCTCCTGAACTCATAGTCCACAAAAACCTTGGAGAATCCATTTAACTACTGCACATACTTTAGTCCTCCAACCTATTGACTGGCAAGGTAACATACATTTGCTTCCCAAGTCTTCTGTTGACTTGTTTTACACCTGCCTTGTAATCCCTGAATAAAATGGCCTCCTTTATGCAGAGGAGGTATCATCAATTTTCTAAAGAGCAGAGCTAAATTCTTCCGAGATCCAATTTATTTTCTGTACCAGAACACATTTAGGGAACTATTTTAACTCTTCTAGGAGTGATCTGCTAGTAATCTCCATAATGCACTTTAACACAGAGAAATTTCTGACCGTGTCCAAAGGGCTAAATCAAAAGTGGAGGCTCAGCTGCGTCTTTGCATCATAAAAGTACAAACAAAACTCAAATTCTACCCTTTAGTCCTCTGGCCATTCAGGCAATTTTCCTTTCCTTTTCCCTTTAAACCCTTCCAGTCCTTGCAAACTCAGCTGGGAATATTGCTGGAGGAAAATGAAGGAAAGAGAGAAGATTCACTACATGGCTCTTGTCCCAAAGTTTGATCATTTTTATAGTATTAAAAAATAAAAGCACACCAATTCTTTATGCCATTCCTGTTAGAAGCTCCATTGCTTCTTTCACGTAATACTGCATTGTGAGTTATAAGTCTTGAGTGTAACACCTGAAAGGATGGATCTAATAGTTTCACTTACAGCATCCTTTCAAAAACTAAAAGGGTAATGGTTCAGGTATTTCATGAAGACTCATTAGGCATCCTAAAACAGATAACAGCAGTAGAACAATTAGCTACATTCATCAAGATCATCTGAACAAATAAGGAACAGCATGCCAGTGGCATTTGTAGTAACATCAAAAGAGAATATAAATCTCTCCATACATAAGTGCAGAAGTCAGACTTTCATGCCTTTAGTGTTATAATTTCCTTTTACAGAATCACAGAATGATTTAGGTTGGAACAGACCCTAAAGAGCCGCTAGTTCCAGCCCCCTTCCATGGGCACGGACACCATCAGCTACATCAGGTTGCTCAAATGTGTTCATTCCACACTGAGAAAAGTTGCTAGCATAGAGCTATGTCTTTCAATTCTGGAATCTAGCCAGGTTTGTTTGCGGTCAGGTGTTTCCTGGCCTAGCAATAGCAGAAAAAAAAGAATTAACTACAATAAATCAATGATCCAGCAAAGGGGAAAAAAAAATATGCAAGTATACTGAAGAGAAACAGAACGTTAGCAATCAGGACCTGACAGCTGGAATCAGTTAAAAATGTTATTCATGAAACTTGCTGGTCTCCATATTTTCCTCCCTTTCTAAAACACAATGGTTAGGAATAGAAAATCAGTGTTAGCATTTGCAAGCTACAGCTCACCTTGTAGCAATTAAAAATATAATGTCTCCTGCATTGCACCTAATTAAAGGTGGACTAGGAAATGGAAATGCACTTAATGGCAGTGCCAGTTTTTTTTAAGGGCATCTGCCTGTACTGACAGCAGACACCAAGGTAAGAAAGTATTACACAGTCTATGCTGAAGTCCATGTTCACCACAGACTTCCTGCAAGACTGAACAAGTAAGTCACTATGCACTTCAGTTGCTCATCTGCAAAGTGAGGACCTGGGGTTTTCTCATCTCTCACAAATCTTCAGCATACTAGTTGGGGTCACATCAACAAAAAAACTCCTATGGACAACCAAATTAAGTTTCAGAATGGCAGGCTGAAATTATTCCCCCCACCTGTATATGTCAGATTCACAATTCCTTAATGTCCTGGAACAAATATTAAATTTACCTTTGAATTAAACTTTCTTAATGATAGGTCTGTAGTACTAACAGACTAATTATACATCTACCTTGCTTAATCTCAGTAATGTTTTCCATGAAAAACCTACTAAGTTCATGACATCTCCAGCCATATTTGCCTTAAAATTATGAAAGCACAACTGGCTATTCCAAAGTAGCTCATCGCCTTAGTAACCTCACTAGGAAAGCAATTTTCATAAAGATTACTTTTTTTTTTTTTTTTTTTTTTTTTTTTTTATATACAACTCAGTAGTTGGAGAGCAGTGCTAAAGCATTAATTCTGATGGTATTTATTTGCAAAGATAGCTGAGCAAGCTTAAAGTAGGATGCTCAGCTATCCCAATTATGTTAGTATGATTTGTGCTAAGTTATGTAGCTATCTTAAAACTCCATCTTAGTGGTTTTTTTAGCAGTACTGATCATCCACAACCAATTCAAGCAGCAATTGACTTGTTACTGACTTGCACAAGTCACATAGTGAATAAGTGTCAGAAATGAGAAAACAGTTCAGAGGTCACTAATCTCACCACAGTCCAATGATATTCAGAATGACGAAGTGAACATAAGATGCAATGCAAGTAGAATAAAGGGCACAAATACCTTTCTTATCAAAAAGGATAAATAGCCGCAGGAGAAGTATCAATCTTAAACAAAGCACTGTGGAGACATTCATGTGTGCACATTTACTTTAATTAGTAGGTGGCTATCTGCTGTTCTAACAGAAAAGAAACTTCAACAAAATAGAATGAACCTGCATGACTCCCTTGGCAAGTACAAAGCAGAATAACATTCTTTTTAAAAAGGATAGAAAGATCAGCACAAAGAAGGCAAAGACAACAAGCATAAAAAATGCACCCTCAACAAAATATGGGACTAAACTACGTGGTGGATATTGCACAAATAATCATTTGAGAATACAGACACTTCCACTGCATCAATAGCTCCAGAAGAATTACAGCAGGGAAGTGCTTGCTATTATACAGGTGACATCCCTCCTATTAAATATTTTTTCATTGGTTTTTATTTTTTAAACAGCAAAAAATCCCTCAATTATTGAAAACAAACAACAAAAAAAGCTTTTACTTGCTAGGAACTTTGGGTAATTGTATTGGAGATGTAATTTAATACTCTATGAATTCTTAACTTTATCATCTTTATTCTCAATATACTTCCTTATGACTTTGTCGTACTATAAAGATCACACTGTGGGAAAGAGCAGCTACACATGTACTAAATATCTCCAGTTCCAAAGGCAGAGCAGCCACTGCTCGCTCACTCCATTTCGGTATGAACTAGCCTGCCCATGTAAGGTGCACGAACTTGAGAACTTTGGCCTTGCCTTTTCTGCCTATAGCATCACATCATGAGAGATCCAGTTTGCTTGATTGCTTTTTGAACTTCACACTGTAAAGTAGAAGCACTACTTCCACATTCTGTTTCTAGTCTTTGTTCTTCTTGGTCTTGATTCAAGAATTCTAGTGCTTCAATTTACACCTCTGTAGGGAGTTTTAATATTCTTCTCCCATTTTTTTATTTGGATGCCTTTTAAACCCAAAATGTTCACTACAATATGAATTGCTTCTATTGTCATCCATGGTGGATTCTGTCTGTGCTTGGGGTAAAACAATGAAACCAGCACTGTCTTCGCCCTGTAACAAGTGGCCCTAATGTTTGCCTTTCAAGGCCTAATGGGATGGGTGGAGACATCTGTTTGACACAGGCTCTTGAACTTCATTCAGGAATTACAAAGGGGAAGGATGAGCAGAGAGGTTGAGGGGAACAGTCCAAGGAGTGACTGTGAAATATACAGTTAACTTCATTTACTTGTGGTACACAAAATTATCCCTGTCAGTAGGGTTTACAAGCAGCACCTGGAAGGGCTCTGACAAGAAAAAAAGAAAAACAGTGAAGAAAAAACTTTGACTTTCAGGTTGACTCATGCAATTTGCCAAGAGTTAAGCACAATGGGAGCACTGGAATTGAGAACAAGTGCAATTGCATTTCTTCTTTTGAGAGGGGGGAGTTCCTACCTAGTGCCTGAGGAAATTAGAGAATGTAATGACGCCTCAGTGCCAAAAGGCCCCAAAAAGTATATGCACAGCAGGGATGGTGAGGGGAATCAATTGACTTAAT
This sequence comes from Aythya ferina, assembly GCF_964211825.1. Classification (NCBI taxonomy): domain Eukaryota; kingdom Metazoa; phylum Chordata; class Aves; order Anseriformes; family Anatidae; genus Aythya; species Aythya ferina. The sequence goes on along the minus strand of NC_140301.1, from coordinate 14,286,896 downwards.
CTGACTTTAATTAATTCCATAATGAGCATATAATTTCACCCTTCTGCAGTATGGAACATAGTAATTATGAGTACAAAGAATAAACCCAATAAAAATAAAGCAAAATTAGAACCATAATTTCCTTTCCCATACTGCTAAATGGAGAAGGAAAAACAAGGCAGAACTAGCCCACAGGTTTCTAGCTTGTGCCTGACTGAAAACAAAAACATAGCAAAAATCCCAACATAATTAGCTAAGCATACAGTACATTTTTCTAATTTAAACCTTTCCAGTTGTTTTGATTTTTATGAAAACATATTATTTCATTAGCCCCCAAAAACCTCACATTTCAGCCCTTGCTTAAAGCATCAGTAATGAGATGCAAAAGGCCTGTATATGCACAAAAATTGGAGAAAATATTTCAATATGAAAACATTTTAAAAGTTCTTAATAGTTGGGTCTTAAAAAGTTCTTAATAGTCTACAAGTTATGTGTGAGAGAGCAGAGTTGGCTAACTGAGTATTCACCCAACCCTGCCAGACCTAGAAAGAATATAACCTTCAAGCATCTTATTCTTGTTGAATTTCTTAAGCCTGCATTGTTAAAAAAGAACAAAACAGGCACTCTTTCCAGACAACATGTGACCAGTTACATTACAATTTATTGTATTAAGGAACACATCAACACATGCCACGGTGTGTTTCCAGTGCCCAGCAGAGTAGTATTGCCCAGTGCAAGAGGCAGTGGGCGCAGCCTGGAAAAAGTTTAAGTTCCATCTAAAGATCAGGAAGCACTTCTGTACTGTTCATGTCATGGAGCACTGGCACAGGTTGCCCACAGAAGCTGTGGAGTCTCCCTCCTTGGAGATCTTCAAAAGCTGCCTGGACATGGTCCTGGGCAACCTGCTCTGGGTGGCACTGCTTGGGCAGGGGCTGGACCAGATGGACCCATAGGTCCCTGCCAGCCTTAACCATTCCATGGTTCTGTGCTTTCCTTCTTCATCCTTTATAGACTTCTCTTCTGGTCTTTCCCCCACCCACTGCTTATGGTAACCAGCACACTATTTTGCTCTGCTTCTTCAGGTTTCACGTAGATTTAAACAAGGATGCCTAAGCTCTGGACAATGTAGTGTGGATTCTGCTGGAATGGATCACTGATTCAGCTGTGCAACGCTATGAATAAATTCCCAGAGATGGTGTGAAGAGTCATGTGTGAAGAGTCAGATGCTATCTCCTGTATAAATTCACTGCATTATTACTAACTAATAAATGTCACCTGAAATATCACCAAGGAAGCAGAAAACCTTTCTAGCATGAAGTCATCTGTCAACCTGTGCAGTACTGTGAAAAATTCTGGTCATCTACGTAGTAGCTACTCCAATCTCTGCAGTAACAACTAGGACAGAAATCAGCCTTCACAAATCAGTTTACCTGTGGCAATGCTAACATCCTGCCAAGTCATAACAGTTTTTTTTCCTCAGCACAATTCTCCTTGTTCACAACTGTCTCACAAGTGAAGATATATTGATAGTTTTTGGTAAGACAGTTTTGATAGGCAACACCACAGTCCAATTCAGCAAAAAGGAAGAATACGTACACATTTGCAAATTTGTCCCAACATCCAGCAGATAAGTGAATGATTTCTCATGTCTCCATTAATCTCAGCTGTATTACTGTGCATTCTATATGAACATTAAGAAGCCATTTTTGCTAGCAAGAGTACTGAAAAATATTAGAAGAAGACACTGCAATAAGTTTAATCAAAAGTCCATAATCACTCATGGGTTTTTATTTTCTCAAAGGTGACAAATCTCTTTGGAGCTTTCAGTTTGCCATTAGGGAAAGGAGGGGAATACTCATTTCCTCAAAGCTACACTGCTTTGCTTTTGACCTAAAGGAATTATGTTGTCAAGAATTATAATGATGTGACAGCACTTTGCTTCTTCTGTATCTGGAGAAAAGAAAATGGACATAAGGAAAAAAAAAAAAAAAGCATGCAAGAAAGCAAAAGAAGCAGAACTAGCTAACATACTGAAATCAGGAGATAAGGCGAATAGGTTAACGTATCTGCAAGACTTGCCTTGCTAGTGTGCAAAGGTTTGATTCTGTTTTCTGTGTTTGGAGAGGGTGAGAGCTATGCTTGTAGTTTTTTTTGGAACATTCACCACACAATAGCAGACACTGCTGTCACCTAGTTTGGGATATATTGAATCCAAGTGACACAGCTGACAAAAAGAGTTATGTGGTTTCATGAGCTTGTGTACTTTATTGCTCACATTAGTTCCTGGGAAAGAGAAAGAGGGATCTCAATGGGCTGTAAATCTTCACTGACACTCCTCATGATACTGTCTCCTTGTATTAGGGAAAGTGAAGGTGACATGCGGTACCTGCCTATCATGAGTATGGCCAGCTAGAGATGTTTCTGATGCTCAGCTGTCTGACACATATCGCAGCAGACAGCCAGAATCCAAGAGTGGACTGCAGAGAAGGCAATTGGCAGTACAGCTTCTCAAAGATATTTTCATTCTTGTTACCCACATTCCTGTAGAAAGCCAAGGAATGTCAGCTGAGGGAAAGGTTTTGAATTCTCTGCAGAGTACTACTAAAACAAAGGGGCTTGGACTGAAAATAATAATAATAATAATAATAATAATAATAATAAATAAATATGAATACACCTTATTGTCCTCCTCTTTGCTCAAGCAATCCGAAAAGGCTGCTGAGAACTGCACAAATTGGCTCTATTTGAATTGCCTTGCAGTGGCAGATCTAACAGCTGCCAAGTCACAATGCTGCCTCCCACCAGTTGTCATGTTGTCAATGAGCATATGTGTCAGAAGGTGTAAGGTAGGCTGGTTTACCCACAACAGGGACATCATGAAGGCATCCGCATACCACAGTGTGATGAGTTGTGGCTAGATCAGGCTAGTTCACAGGGACACAAATCTGCTGGTTCCTAAGCCTGCTGAGTCAGATCAGGCTGCATTTAGAGGGTTTGGAGTTTCTCTGCTTTCCTTTGTTATTCTTGCAGTCTGGTGCTCTCATTCCCAACTGACTGCAAAACTGATGCAGATCGAAAAATAACAAGAAAAAGACACAAAAAGCGCATTTCACCATTAGCAAGTTTGACAGCTACCTGTCATGAACCAGTGTCTCTGATGGCACAGAACATACTTGTGCCACTATATCCATATCTGACAGACAGTGCCATAGTTTTATTTCTGGTCTCAAGCGTCCTGGCTTAGAGTGAGTTAGTTTAGAAGGACTCAAACTGAGTAACTGCAGTGTTACCCAAACTCCTTTGTACTCAGGCACCAAAGTAAGCATCTAACTGTTAGTTTGTGGGCCTGGGAAAACTGCAATGATAAATTGCTGGAGGAAATAAAGACATACCTTATTTCTTATGACGCAAGACCTAGAAGTCCAGAGCAAAGACCTAACAAAGCAGGAAATTAAGAATGATAAAATTGTGTAGACCATAGTGTCATGTGAGATAGAATTGATTTTAAATGATTGGTCTCTCACACAACCCTGTTATCATTTTTGCTATTTTCACTTCAGAAAGGGCTGTTTGACTACTGCGTTACTAATTCCATTAGCTCTGCTGCTGGAGTGCAGTCATGCAGATTCTGCATAAGGTTTCATACACATATGGAGTTACAAGCATGACAATTTGACATCTGCTTAATTTAAAGAATATTTAGAAGAGATTACACAAACCAGGCGAGTTTATCCATCTTTCTTTTAGAGATTAGATTTGTTAGGCAAAACCAAGAATACATGTATCCAGTGCATTGCAAACAGCTGTCACTTGTTTCAACAAGTCAGCATAGAGTTGTTTTTCTGATGCACTGTCTGCTTAAGCTGTCTATGACTGTATAAGTCTGCTGAAAATAAGCCAACTAATTACAAGCTATGTGCAATGCAGAGTTCTCACCTAGAAGATACGGTACCAAAGGAAATGCAGCTTTATATTTCTGTTTACCATAATAGACTGCAACAGTAGTAAGACCTCCAAGTTCTGGAGGATTGTTCAAAGTAATTTTCAAAAAAAAAAAAAAAAAAAGTAATTGTTCAAAGTAAAGTCATTCCTATAGTTTCTCTTTTTGCAGGGTTGAAAATGAGGCACTACAGTCATCTTATTAGGATTACTGATGGAGCCAGGAATAGATCAACTCCTTAGACCCAATGGACTACCTTGGTCAGCATTACATTTCCATGTAAATTTCAATGTAAATTTGTTGACAAACCTCAGCCTTCAAAGTTCTACCCAGAGTAGCTGAGTCACAATATCAGGATGGTTGTCTAAAAAATGGATAAACCTTGTGTAGTCAGGGAAAATCAAGTTAAATAACTACCTGAGTACTTACAGCATATCCTGTTTCTGAACCTTTGCAGAAAAGGACATCAAAAGTACCTTCATTATCACTGTTTTGTATGACTAGTTTCACACAAGCTGAATTTCAGATAGTTTTAAATGATAGTCATTTTTTTAAAAAAAAAAGTATGAAAGTTGTTAAAAAGGAACAATTGCATTGCTTCACCACTTATGTCATGCAAATATATCTACTATTAATTAAGTATGCAACCACCTCAAAGTGTTAATGAACTTATTGTTGCATTTTCATTTACAAGATAAAGAAGTATCATCCCCATCTTACAGACATGATTCCACACCAGAAAAATTACATGACTTGCATATGTTTATCCATATGCAAGAGGAGGCAGATCAAGGAACTGCTCAGCTAGAGACTTTGCTGTGCTTGGAGTTCTAGAAAGACAAATCGGGGATCACAAAATGGGTTTCCACAGCACACTAAACTCCCTTACCCACCATCCACACTATTTTCCTCCTATGTTACATCTCTTTCACTCCTTCCAGCTTTCTGTTTTAAGTAAATTCTCACATAAATTAATGACCTCAACATATTTCTTTCTGTAGAGAGTAGAAAAGGAGCTCCTGAATGAAGCTAGCAACAGCAGCCTTGAGAGGGCTTACAGTGCAAACTCCAAACACATGACAAATGAAAAGGAGGTGAAATGTGGTGAAAACGCAGTATGTCTGTGATTCTCTTTAAACCAATTTGCTTGTCTCAGTGACTAATGTTACCTGTCTGCCAACAATGGTGGAAGTTTTCAAGTCCAGCTAAACTTTTGCTTTACTATTTTTTTGTTCCAATGCTGTACATAGCAACATTTTGATTTTATATTAAGGCTTAGGCAAGCAGTGCACAATATTACTTTGCATTCTTCATACTAGGTCAGTTGAAGTTCTTTCTACCCAAGAGACAGTCACATACACCCTGTCATTATACTTCTCAACTTGGAGCACTCAGTCATTTTCAGGAAAATCCTTACAGGAGAACACAGAACTAACTATTCTCTATGCTTTATGCTTGATCTGAGATTTGGGATATAACGGAACATATTCCAGGCATGCTTTCAACAGACTCACACAGGCTTTACTTTGTATAGTTACTGCATGTATATTTTATGTATGTATAGCTATACAGTGGTGAATAATTCAAGGAGCTGGATACACTTATAACAAGGGAGATGTGATGTTCTCATTTGATCTGCTCTGGTAAAATTATTTTCCATCACAAAATTTACATCAATGATGTACATTTTAAATATTTAATACTATCATAGACATCTACATGCATTTTCCTCTGAAAAGTACTTAATTGTATCACTTTAAAATGAAGCTGAAGCCAAAATTGTTTAAATTGTGTTTAACATAGGCTAGGCAATTGCAAAAAATAGATTTTTTTTTTTTTTCGGTATCCTGTATACACTGTATACTCCATGCACTTTTAAGTTCAAGCCCAGTTATAAGAACAGGCCTACAAAAATAACATTATGAAGCTCTCTATTTACTCAATGATTCTATGTGTAGTTTGTCTGAATCTAGAAGTCAGAAGATGCAGACAGACATACACACGTATACACACCTGTGTAATTAACTGCTGCAAATTCTGTACAAACATGTGGTTCTTTTTCTTCTATTCTCTCCAAAGTAATAACAAAATGGAATTCCATTTTGCTGAAAAATCATGAAACAGGAGATGAAACAGCAGAATCTCCCCCATGGAATTAAGAATCAATGTATTTGATATTAGTATTTGATACATTAATTGATATCTCTTTTCAGTAATCTGATAGGACTTTAAAAGCAACTAAAGACAGAGGGCTTGTAAGGTATCTGAAATCTGAATTCTTACTGGCTGTGTTTCCAGTTAGTCTGAGTCAGCTCAAGTCCAGAAACTATATTGAGCCATGTTAGCATAACACCCCAGCCAGAATATGCATTTCTTCTGAAGTCTTCTAACTGGGTATTTAAAGATTGTCATTGGGATACATTTGCTCAGATACTGCACTACATATGACTCCTGGATGAAAGTTACATAACATACATGTATATTCACTGACTTGTGAGCAGAACAAACCACCACAAGTGCATTTGTAAATGTAAATCTATACAGTTTCGTAGGATCAAATTAAAAGCATTCATTATATTCCTGTAAACTAAGCTGCATAAAACAGACAATGGAGTTGTATCAAGTGTCTGCTACAATACTGCTAGATCTTCTGGTTGTGTGATAATGCTACCCAGTATAGTTTAAAAACAAAAAGTGAGGAATATTTCCTGCATGGTTACTTCTCTAGTAAAAATTTACACCAATGCCATAAATGCTAAACAGGCTGAAGCTTTAGGTCCTTTATTCATGTAGTGGATATATTAAAAGCATTTCTATCAGAAATAGGTCTCACATTACAATATGTGCTTACTAACAGCGAGCCGTTTTCAATGGAGACAGAAGATAAATTAATACTACCAGCAATCAAAAGAATAATCTCCCTGTGCAAAACAAAAGTTACAAGGGCCTTTTGAGAGAAATCATTGTACAAGACAGTCATTTGGCCAGATTCTCCATGATCATAGTAAAGGCTAGCTCCTTATTGTACCTGGTATTTCACAGAACCAGAAGAGCAACACTGACTGCATCTCATCCCTTGAATCTGCAAGTCTTCCATTGCCTCTATATTTTACCTGTGCTGCCTATACACAGCCCTTCCTTTCTTCCTCATTATTGCAAACAGTGAAAATGTGTAATCACGCTTTCACAGAACAAAGGTCTTTCTCTGAAGTTACTAGAAGTACCAACACACAGAAAATTTTAGGCCCCAGCATAACTGAAGTAAATAGCTACACTCAGTACAACCCCCACGCCCCAGTACACACACAGACAATGCTCTTGAAAACTACTAAGTGCTTAGTTAGAAATGACCTACAAACTAAACACAAAAAGTGCTGTTGAAGCACATAACACTTCTCCTAAATGTAGGAAGGTATTGTTCCAGAAGTTACACTTGTTGTTATCTGGTTTTAAAAGACCACAGAGATAAAAACCTTAAAGTTTTCTACTATCAAAAAGTTTCTATGGTTGGGAAGGTTCCTTGATATACAGGCTAGATCTTTATCCTAAATCTCTATTACTCCTATCTAATCCTCATTAAACTGTAATAGATAATTCCTCATGTACTTTGGTGTAGAGAGTATCTGTACATGGCTTATCTTTTAACCAGTCTATTTTGTATAGCCTCCTTTTATCTTTCTTCCTCAGTCTCATGTAACCATTCCACATTTCCTCCACAATGCTGACTGAAAAAGCCCCAGGCTCAAATGATTTCCATTGATGCAGTTGGCATGTGGATCAGGTGCATGACTTCCTTGGAAAATGTTAAAGAACTACTCTTTTCTGTCACCATCCCCAAGGTACCAAGAAATTCTTTAGAGTTCTTTAGGGAATGCCTCTTTGCTTCTTAATACATTCCACAGGGCTTCCATCCTTCATTGAAATTAATGTTTCAGACAAATATTAAACTACTATGCTTTGCTTAAAACAAACAAACAAATAAATAAATAATAATAAAACCAGTATTTTGTTTTGTTCATCAAAAAAATGATATATTTGCAAATTGTCCACCACCAACCACCACCTCATTCTCCTGAGGCACGATTGAAACAATATGGCTGGAGACATGAATCCAATCTGCAAGTGGAATATATATATCTAGGCACTTTATAAACAGAGAGAATAATTGCTAAAAGACAGAATGTCATATTAAACCTTGGAAGTTATTACAATTCACCCCCTTTCCTTCCAGAAAAAAAGGGGAAAAAACAAGTCACTGCCTCAGAAGTATTAAGTGCTGTTGGAACATGTTTGTTTCTCTCCAAGAATACTGTAGAACTAACACAACCAACTGCGTGGCTAAGGAAACAACCCAGTACAAGAGACATCAAATGAAACCGACTGGCTGAAGCCTTGGCTGCTGCTCCCTGTTACCCACTGTGTGTTCCCCCAGCCAGCACCCAGAGGCAGTACCAAGGCCCTGCTCACATCGGGCTGTGCAGCCCTGGGCAGGTGCAGGTCCCATGTGGGGCTGTGCAGGGTTCCTGGAGACAAGAGTGCCCTGACGCCTTCCTTAGCTCCTCTCAGTGCCAGCTTTCCTCTTCAGAAGATGACTATACTTACACAGTTTCAGAACCATGGACAAAAACAGCTCAGTAACTTTATTACATTCCACTTCAATAAGTTGCTGTCATTAATTAGAAAAACAAAAATTATTGCTAATGTGTTGTACACTAATAAACACCAGGGCAAAATTCCTTCCATCATCCTGCAGTCTTTATTATAATAGTAGTAATTTTAAATTTGCGTGTCCTTCCAAGCATGTAGAATTCAGCCACTTATGGTGGGAGAGGCTGGAAAACATCCAGCAAATAGCAGAATTATTCCATAATTAGGGAAGAAACAATTAGCTCAAGAGCAGTTGGACAGAGTCCTACTATGTCTTGGCAACAAAAACAACAAATGAAAAAGGGTAAGAAAAGGCTTTGAAACACAGACCCAAGTTTTCCTGAAATATTCAGACTGAGTTTTCACTATTATCACTCTTTTGCCATCATTCTGGTGGGTTTACGAAGGCTGAGAACCTTACACATTTTCTGGTCTCTACATTTAACATTATAGGTGAAGAAAATCAAGTTTAAGAGCAAAAAATGACTGACACAAAATTAATGTCTCTTATTTGCTTTGTCTGCATGTCTTAATTCATTTGATTTCATCATCTATCATTAAAAATATCTGCATGAATTTTCATTATGGCAGAAGGTTGTTCCCTATGACCTCTGTTGCCTACGACAGTACAATACATTTCTTAAGGCTGCTACTGCTACTCTGCTACTGAATAATAACAGAAAGGCTCTTCTAGAAAGTCCACATGGGATAAAGTCAGCTACTCTCTCAGTAAACCTGTGGGAGAACACATATCCATTATTTATGCCTCATAAAACTGCCCAGAATTTCTGTTGCAAATATGTGGTAATTGTGTTTGGTAAATCCCAGTGGCAAAGTCTGTCCTTTCACAACTCCACAATGCACACACTATTCAATAGTCTGCATCTCCATATCACAAGCTATGTTAACAGCTGGAAAAGTCGTTAAAGATCTGCACTCCCTTCCCAGGCCATCAATGAGGCCTCTGTCCTAGCTTTGCATAATGTGGCCAGAAATATCATTGGATACGTAGCAATTTGAAGAGCCTCAAATTGTGCAGAAAGCTTGGAAAGATTCCAGGCAGCTGGAATAGCAAATGTAGTAGGAGTGAAAGATGCTGCATCAGACCCTCATGATGTGACAGGGTCATTTTTCATATTTTGTTTTTCATTTATGCAGGTGAAGCAAATGTTACCCTGTGGGAACTGTGCAGTTAAATAAGGTACATTTAGTAAAAGTTTTAGAAGTACCAGATGGAGAAAGACCAGAAGGTAGTAGTCACTCAACAGTATCAGAGAATGAGGACATAGCTTATTCTAAAGTGCCCCTCTAACAGTTTTATTCCTAAGGTGACTCAGGCAACTCCACAGGAAATCAAAGGATGTAAGCTTTTTTCCAATACAGTTGTATTTGGCAAGCAAAAGGCTGTCACTTTAAAAATTCAGGAAAAATGTACCTCTTTTTTTTTTTTTAAGAGAATATTAAGAGACAACTAGGCATACAAGTGGGGAAAAAGAATTTGATACTCACTGAAAGAAACAGCTGATGGAGAGGTGTACTCAGGCATCAGAAAAAAAAAACTTCTGTAAGTGAGGCCAGGCTCTGTAAAAAATAAAATAAAAATCAAGCATCAGGCACAAGCATACCAACTGACATACAGAGATAGGGAGAATCAGATGATTTTTTTTCCAGGCTCCATCACTGAGGTTGCATACCTATGCCCAAGAGAGAAACTCTTGACAGAATGGGCAAAAGGAGGAAACAGGAATTGGCAAGAAGAAAGCAACAGGTACAGGTATCTTGGTTATGGAAGAACTCATAGCTAAAATACATTTCTTTCTAGTGAGAAGTAATGGAGAGGTATAATTAAACCTCAAAGGCCTTTTTTTTTTTGTCTTGTGCAATTTTTTTTTGAGTAGAAAACAAGCTTTTATGCTGCCCCATGACACTTTTACGTTTGCTATAGCTACAAACACAAAGACACAGCACTGATTTGTTCTTCTGTTTTATGAGAGGAGGCACCTTAATATTCACTGGGGACAAAGCACTGACCAAAAAAAAAAAAAAAATAGGAAAAGGAAAAGGAAAAGGAAAAGTTGTCATTTCTATACTTAAAGGGATAAGGAAAAATATTATCAGGAATTGCAGGGTTTTATTTCAAATGATCAGCTGAAGCACTCTGCCTTGCCTATGAATATGTGCATTTGTATGAATAGCAGCTGCTTGCTAGCTTTCATGTGGGGAAAAATTGCTAGGGGTGCTCACTGCTCACACAAAGTGATGCAAAAGAGCTAAAACAGAATTCAAGTAAGTTATGTGTAAATTAGGTTTTAAATGCTGTGAATGCTTGATTCTACAATCAGCAACACTACAACAGGAGTATTTGTTTTTGTGGTAGGAATTTTCATGCATTTGGGATGACCACCACACGTTACTTCCTAGTTAACTGTATAAAAAGCCTTTCAAGAAGCATGTTAGCATCCCATTTTCTCTAAGGTGAAGCACGTTTCACAACACAGGAATCTCACATTGCAACAGCCTTTCGTGTTACACAACTTCCTTTCCAAATCCAAGAATCACATAACCAGTTAGGAAGGCAGAGACACCTCTTTCCTGGAGGGAAGCAACTGTTAAACTGCACATCACCACACAACGTTTTACCTCAGCAGAGATCTTCTACAACTGATATAAAACATTGGCCCTATTCATACCAATACAGTGTCATAACGTGTGGCCTTTGGGGATCAGGATTGCACACTCAAAATTACTCAGAGCACACAGTGGTCCTTCCAGCTACATGTTTTCTGTGGGTGCATCAATCCAGGGCAGCCTGGGATCATACCTCTAATCCTTTTCCCATTTTATTTTTTGTTGTTGTTGTTGGAAGGGGACCCAGAAAAACACTTCCTCTCCTCTTTCTTTGTGCCCTGGTTTCTGTGAGAGGAATGCCAGGGCTATAGACTGTACTGACAAGTGGGAGACAGAAGTCCCAGACTGCAGAGCCTTGCACTTGCACACTTTACATGCAGCCCTCAGTAATTTGAACATGTGTTGAATCAGGTCCTTTTAGGACACCTTTGCACATGAATCTTGTCCTTTTTCCTCTTCATTCACACACTGTACGAACATTTCTCAAAATGGTGATAAATAATACTGGTCCTGAAGTCAAGACAAAAGACAACTTTAAAAGTCTCTCTCTTCTCAGTACAAAAAGAAATTTTGTACAAAATATTTTTATTTTTCAAAGAAGTCAAACAAACCAAAGCTACCTTCAAAAAGAGTTATAATTTCAGAAATTATATTAATTATATTATATTTATTGTAATATATTACATGTTATACATGTATATTAAATATATTTTATTTATTATAATATTTCAGAAAATAAATTCAGAATTTCAGGAAAACAGTCTTTATATTATCTCAAAGATAAGACCTGAATTTTAAACTGTTCCTCTTGCTGTCTTTAGGGGTTTATTTTTAAGTACACATAGTTACAAGAGAATCTATGGGATGCTATTCCCCATTTGTGATTTATCCTGTAACATTTACACTATTCTTTTTTGCTTTCACTACAGCTAAATGAATGCAGTAATTATTTAATTTCGTTTTTCTGTTGCATTTCCTCTTTGTGTTTATTATTTTTATTATTGCTTTATTTATTTATTTGCTTCAGGAAACGGTTTAGCAACTTTGGGAATTAGAGAAATAGCTTAGACGGTTCTTTCAGCTGTGCATAGATGCAGCATCAAAAGAATATTATCACTGAATAATGTTGCCAGAAGGAGAATACTATTTACAGACCCTCTGGTCCTCTAACACTGTAATGATAAGAAATGTCGCTGTGGCATATTGTGCTGAATAATAAACATTCCCTACCTAACCACTTTTAAAGTGCAAGGTGCTGGAGCTGCTAGTTATCATTAGAAAGGAAAAAGACATTCTGCTCTTGCTTCTTGGGAATGCACTGAAAATCTTCCTGCTAATTATATCTATAGTGGAGCAAAGAGTAGAAAGTTCTCATAATATCTACATTGGGTGTATGAAATATAGCTTGTCCACTGTAATTAAACAAGTTTTAAATATAACCCACTTTAATAACAGAGACGAATTAAAAATTAAATTAGTTAATATTGCTGTGTGACATCACTAAATAAATTGCTCACTTAAAAAGGAAAAAAAAAAAACAATAGGAAAAGTGGTCTGCCTTTACTGGGATCCCTCCGTGTTCTTGATGGCGATCAGAACAAAAGCATTCTGCATGCAAACAAATATACCTGCAGGAAACCTTTTTGGCCTTTCCAGCATGGTCTTGCCTACACTGAAAGCTATAATAGCTTTGTAGGCAGGCTAATAAACTGTCAAGTTATCTTGATAAAACTCTCGCTTCTTCTAGTATGTTTTTGTTTGCTTTTCCAGTTTAGTTTGTACTACTTTGGGAGCACCCTAAACCCTAAACTACGGTGCCTGTACAGCAGATAAACCTGACTGTGAATGACTTACGATGCCGCAGTGGAGACACAATTTTAATAGGGTCACAATTCTTAGTACATATTATATGAAATTACACCAAAGGTAATCCATTCTGATATCATCATCACATGGATCACTGCATCACCAGTCAGTTACTTTGTCACACATATGAAACTTGCAGCTGCAACAAAAGTCCTCTGCAATGGTCTCATAAATGTTATTGTGTTGCTAGTTCCTGTTTTTCTTTCTTGGTTTGGATTGTGACTGCACACCTCTCCCCTGTCTGGATTCTGTCCCAGAGCTGATACCAAGCTATTTGCCTAATTCCTCTATCCTAGCAGTGTTTCTCTCTCTGCTTGTGGATTTGAAGAGGGTAAAGGGTTGACAAAAAGACCTAAACTGAAGATGGAGATGAAGGCATTCTGCCAAAGCTGCCTTGCATGGGAGTTGGTACAATGGATGGAGCTCACCAGATGCAGTTCTCAGTCCAGCCAGGGCACTGTTTAATTTCATAACTGCAATTGAGCCAGTTGTATGTTTCATAAATACAAACCCTGACTTTGTTTGCTGCCAGTATCTGCTTTTTTTATATTCCTTTTTTCTTGTTTATGTTTTTCCATTTATTCAAAGACAGCACCATAGAGCAAAAATTCCTTATTAACATCACTCACACAAACTCATTTTTCCACAAACATGATATTAAAGCAACAGAGCACAGACAAATAGGAATTCAATAGGGTGTAGATATACTCCCGCTTGTGTAAAACAAAGGTATGTTCATTGTTCTTTGAAATATGGAGGGTTTTTTTGTTTTGTTTTGATTTTCTGTTCAGAGATTATACAAGCATTTGTATAAGCAATACACCCACAGTGAATGCAATTTTCTGTTTCTGTCCATTGTCATATGCACAGCTTGGAAGTTAACTTTACTTCAGTTTAATTACACAAATGTATGTGAAAGTGAGCTCAAGAGGAGAAGGTGGAACATGAATAATATAAACCCATATGAAAATATGAATTAAAATTTGTGGGAAATTTATTTGCATTATTGGCTCAGCTCTGTTTAGCACAGAAGTCATTCCTGAATACCCCTAATCACTGTTTTGTGAAGATAATTATTTTTCTTACCAAAATAATACACTGCTTGATATCCTGTCATATTTCACACTTCATTTTGCATTTATTGAGGTAATAAATATGAGGCAAATTAGAAAAAAATCTAAGAAAAACTATGATTTGGGGTGGCAGGAAAGGTAATATTTTTCTGAAGAAAATTTATTACAAGAACTTGGGCAAATTCAGAGTTTGACTTTAGGCATCCTAGAGAGAACATTATCTGAAGGAGTCATCTGAAAGTACTTCTAAATGAAGTAGGACGAAGGCCTTTAGCTGGCTGTTATTCTGAAAGGTTTCCTGGGATGCGGAGAATGACAGGCTAGAAGTGTCTAAGAGAAGGGAATATAAGTTTGAAGTGTTCCCAAAAAACTTACTCCAATTCATGGGATGAAACTGAGTTTAGACAGGCTTAGGTACATTACTGAGAAAATCATCGCAACTATGTGAGGAAGTGTGAAGAAGACTCTCCCAGAGAAAGGATGGAAGTTTTATCATTTGGGTGCATAAACATAGATATAGAAAACATTGAAAATCTCTTAAATGAATGGAGAATAAACAGGGAGGCTAATGAAATATATATATATATATATATATATATATATATATATACATGTATATATATTCCTAAGGAAAAACATCTTTGCTTAGGGAGTTAGGCTGTCTGAAAGTGAACGTAGCATATCTGATTCCTGAATGGAAACAACTGCATGATCTCAAGAGGTCTCTGCCAGCCTAAAAATTCTGGGATTTGGGGACTTTAATCCTTCTCTGTGGACGTACATTTTACTTTGGAGATTCAGTAGGACACTTTGCTGTATCATGGAAAATAAGTTATGATCATTGAGTCACATGGAGAATTAAACACCAACATAAATCTCTACCTAACTGCTCTTACATGAAAGAAGACTATAAATAGCCACTAGAGGATTAAAATAGGAACTTGGGTGAATCTTAAGCAAAAAGTGTTTTTTTTTTTTTTTTGTTTTGTTTTGTTTTGTTTTTCTTTACAGAAGTTAAAATCACAGTAGCTCATTTTATTTTCCATCATTTCTATGGATACAAATGAAGCATGGGAAATTGGTCATTTAGAATTACTGTCTCTAAATACTCAAGCCACACTTTGGCATGACATTAGGGATAGTCTTTATAAAAGCTCTGAGTGCACCAGCAGGGTCTAATTGCCCTGACCAGCCTGTATCAACTTGCTTCTTCTGCCTTCCTGTGCAACCTTCTCTCTTCTACCTTCACAAAGTGTGGGATTTAGCTGCCTCTGCTACAGGTCTGTTTGACTACCTGGCACCTTGAAGCAGGCTCCTGTGAAAACAGCTAAGATGTGAGAGAGGTGAGAAGCCCCATTTGGGTCCCCCATCTGCGTACCCTTTGCCTTGAGTACTGCACTTTGGCTCATGCCCTGGCCTTTGGCCCCTGCCTGAGCTACGCTGTAGGTACGCCATGCCTGGCCAGGGACCTTGCCAGTCCTGCTTTTGCTTTGTTGACACAATTCCCTGAAGAGATGCTGGATCCCCGTGGGACAGTGCCCTTGTCAGGGAGGTCTCTGTCCTGCCTTGCTGTTAGCTCACCTTCCCTTGTGGGCCAGCCCTCTTGCTGCTCCCTTGTTGGTCTTGCGATGAACACAACAAAAGCAAAAGAAATCTAGGAATTAGACGTATGTCTTTGTTAAATTGTGCATTTCCAGAAGAGTTAAGTATCATTACAGGTAATGTTAGTTAATGCTGAGTTATTCCAAAGTCTGGTATTTTGATTCCAAAATTTTTGGCCAAAAATTTTGAAAGAAGTGAGATTCCTTCTTCCATTCATTTTCTATACTGTAACATGTACTCTTACTAGCTAAACAGATGGTATTTTATATTTTCAGAGGTTCTAGTTGAAGGCTAAAATTACTCTTGTTCATGGAAAGTAAGTAAGCACTTTGAAGTCCATAGAATCACAAAGGAATCCTATAAATGGAGTGTATGGTATAATCACAGCCATTAAATAACTATGTAGAAAGTTCACAGATTCATCTACTTTTTCAGGAAACCTAAAGTCATTCCTTCTTAATTTGATTAACTGTTTAAATTATGTATTAGACAAAGAGATTTTATTGGTTTTGATGTATTTTAACTGCAAGGGTTTGAGGTAATTAGAAGGTTTTGTTGAACAGCACCATAAAAATTAAACGCATTCTTATTAAACTGTTACCTCCAGTGCTATCTACTGAAAGCTTGATAGGGATATTTTCATGAATCTCCCTGTAGGCTTCCAATTGACAATGAATCACAGTGCTATTTCCCTAGCTAAAAGATTCCTGCAAACTTCCACTGTTTGGCAATAGATATTATTGTGGTTATCGCATCCATCTGAAGATAGCACCAGCTTTAGATAATTACAATACTTTGTTGTACTATATCTTTCACACTGTTCCTAGTGTTTCTCCCTCACTAATCAGTTCTGGAGTTTAATTATCGTGAGAGCTTTATTTACTGTAAAATAAGTCCTGTTGCCTTGTCAGGAAGGCAAAGTTTGCTTTCTTCCAAGGAAATATCCATGACATCTATCTACCACACACCTTACAGTTCTTTACAGGTAAATCCTGTCAATATGTATATATGTCTCTTGCCTTTTCTGTCTCTGCAGCTACTTGTGTTTGCTGTCTTTAAAGCCTTTGGTCTGTTCTCCATTTTTCTCTCATTGGTTCTTCCTTTGTAAATGACCACAAGAGCTGGGAAAAATGCAGTACACTTGGCGGTCCATTTTGTTTCAAATCAGCATTTGAAAGAAAAGTTCTTCCACAAGGTCTTGCCTGCTTATCATTGTAATGCAAACAATGGAGCAAAAGCACAGTTTCTTGGCAGCCATTGGCTATATAAACCATACACAAACTGTAATCATAACTAAAGTTACACATTTGCTAAAGAGCGTAGCTTGTATATTTTGTGTTCTTAATTGCCCACAATTAAGATAGCAAATGTGAACGCTTTTGTGATAGTAGAAAAAGACAAATGAAGAAAATACTGTATGTAATTGTCTGCTCTGTCCCTGGACAGAGTTTTAATCAGATTGGTCCCATAGAGAAAGTATATCCTTATATGCAAATGCATACTATCTGCTTTCCTACAGTCACCTGCTGAGAAAGAGTTAATTTGTCCTCAGACAGCTCTCTTGGAGCAAAGGAAGAAGGCATCTTGATGCACCTCCTACATGGTAAGCAATGCACCATGTAAATAAATAAATCCCAAACAGTGTGCTGTAGTCCATTTGACTAATAAAACCACAATCAGCTAATGACAAGGGAAATAGACCTACCAGAAAACAAGCTGATCCAATTTTTCTGGATGTAAGACTAATTAGATAACAAGGTCTCTCAAGCCTGGTAAATCATAGCACAGCCTGGAATTCTTATTGGTGGCCACAGGGTAACTGTATAATGATTCATTAAATTGTAATGTTTTCAGATCTAATAATTCCTCCCAATCTGTTCTCCTCTCCCCTCTGCTGTGTATAAGCATCCTGTTACCATGTCTCTTCTGAAGAGTGAGACTCTAGATATTAGCATATGAAAGTGCACTGGGATTGATTCTACCTGTTGCAGGGAAATGAAACCACTTTATTAAAAGAAGGGATTTATGAATTTGGCCAAGCATAGCTGCTTTGCTGCACATATCTGACACAGAGGTGATCACCCTCCCCACCCTGCTTCCTTTGCTTCAGTGCAAGATGGATGGAAACGATATAGAAAAGGATGTGATAATCTCTCAGATAAAAGGAAAAAAGTTTCCAGAGGACCACTGAAAAATGAAATTTGTACCTATGAAGATTCACTCTGCGACTTGTTCCTTCCAATAGTACCAGTAGACAGTCAATGAGTTTTACTTTTTATATTAAGAAACATTGCAGTACAGCAAGTCTTCAATTATGTTTGCTAGAATAGACAGATATTTTGATACATTTTAGAGAAGCTGTATGGCCTTAGAATCCTCCATAATTTTTGGTCTGAATCTTTTTGAAATATGTTAAGTAAACAAAACACTGAAAATTATCCGTACATAGGAAGTCTGATCCCCATGTTTTCAGACTAAATCTGCATCTGCATTCATCCTCAAATATTCATACAGGTAGTGCAATAGGAACACTCACAGTGTTGCACAAGCAATATTTAGATCAGATTTAGGATTTCAGATTCAAAAAATTAAATTGAAGGAGGATTATTATAGACATAGTTTCAGAAATACAGAAACTGAAACAAAGAGGGGTATGATCATCTATTCAGGGATTAAAAGCAGAATTCAGGTTTCTTGAGCAGACCTAGTTGAATAGTTGTCTGCCCTGCAAGAAAATTTTACTTCTAGGAAGGAAGGAAGGAAGGAAGGAAGGAAGGAAGGAAGGAAGGAAGGAAGGAAGGAAGGAAGGAAGGAAGGAAGGAAGGAAGGAAGGAAGGAAGGAAGGAAGGAAGGAAGGAAGGAAGGAAGGAAGGAAGAAAGAAAGAAAGAAAGAAAGAAAGAAAGAAAGAAAGAAAGAAAGAAAGAAAGAAAGAAAGAAAGAAAGAAAGAAAGAAAGAAAGAAAGAAAGAGGAAATTATTAGGATTTCCAACTATGAAGAAATAAATTTTAAAGCAGAATTATAGAAATATTTCACTAGAAGCTATGCTTAAAAAAAAACAAAAACAAGAACCAGAAAGAAGCGATGTGGGAAGTCAAAATCCTGTCTCTAATCTCAACTATAGCTTTTAAGGCTTCTAATTTTGAAGCTCCTTCCCCATCCCTAATGGTAAGCAAAAGGAGTAAAAGCTCTGCCTGCAAGAAGCCCTGAGATAGTAGTTGGGTGTCAGATGAGATGGAATATATGAAAATCTTGAGGTCTCCATATCCAGAGTAAAGCCTATCCCAAAATACAGATCACATCCTAAATGCAGAAAACCTAATAAAAACCTAATAACCTGCAAAGCCTCATCTCAGGCTGACCTCTGACCAATTTTAGTTGCTTTCCCAAAGGCTTTGGACTCTTGACACACACCTAGAGCTCAAGTTTCCCAGATGAACATGAGCCACAAAAACTAGAATACCATCTGCAATGTAGTAACCAGACTTCCATGCAAATTTTCAGGAATTTTATTCTTGTTGTTTTTGATGAACATTTCTTCATTTCTATAAATCAAAATTTCTGGTTAAAACATATTCTGTCAGAGTGGAACTATCTTTGCTCTTGACTCCTTGTTCTTTAGATATCATGACATTGCTTATGCAGTCTCAGAAGTTAATCTTAAGTGCTTGGTTGTTTTGGAATACACACATCATTTGTATAGACAGTCTAAATATATTATCATTCAAACTGGAAAAATCTCCAATATATGGGAAAAAAGTCTTGATTAAAATAAAAATTTAACATCTTGAAGATGAAAAAGTGTTAATCACTTGAGAGAAAATTATTGCATAGTAAATATCCCTGGACATTAATGCAATAGGATTTCTTGTCCTATATTTCTGCAGAAATTCACGGACTGTCCTTCATACATAAATTATATGAGTCAAAGATTGGTTCTATTTTCTTCAGTTGTACTTGAGTATTTCTGAGTGCCGTGTTTTAATCTTAAAAAAAAAAAAAGCATGAACATTTTTACCTATGTTGGTAGTCACCTTTAACTACAATATTACCATAGCAGGTTCTCAGTGCAGTAATCTGTGGCATCAGGAGCTATACCACAGACTGAGATGAAATTTTTATTACTGAAATATCAACTACATGTATCTGGCCCTTAATTTTCATGAAGGAGCTGTGTTGTTTTCAGACATGAGGTAGGCAGCCTCTAGGTGAGAGAACATGTTTCAAAATTGAATTCAAACTACATGAAGTGATATTATCATCTAAAAAGAAGGGCTCACGTGAATTAGAAGTTAAACCTGTACTGAATATAAGCCAGAGAGTAGAGGACAGAACTAAACATGTTCAGGCCTCTTGTGATCTTGACAGCCTCATGCCATATTTGACATTTTACTCAACAGTTTGTATAGTTTGTTTTTGATTTAAAATAAATAAATAAATAAATGTATCCTTAACAAGGCTTTTTAACTTCTGATACTACCTGCAGCAGTATGTTGGTCTTGTGCATGTGTAAAACTCCAGAACAGAACCACTGCTTCCTGTCAGCTGCTATTTCAAATCTCCTGTGCAGGACTACACAATTCAGAAGGGCTTACTATCATTTTTATGCATTAAAGAACATTAGAGAAAGCTATTGAAAGCTTTCTAGATTATGATAATTGTCTGCAGTCTCTGGCTACAGCTGAGGAATGGCATGAAATGTGTGCATCATGCCATTTAGATTTGAATCCCTTTAGTCTTTTAAAAATATTCACCCATTAAGGGTGAGAAACAGAGAGATGCAAAGACCAAGATCTTTTAAAAGTTACCAGGAGATAAGAAACTGGACTCAGTGGAATAAAACCATCTGCTCACATCTTATGTTCATACCTTATTTAACAAAGTTATTTAAAAATTTTTAAGAAAGAAAATTCAGTCTTTTGTCATGTCGGTAAAATTAGGTGCCTGTATTTCTGAATTTAGTACTGGTCTTAAAACACCTTTCCTGTAAAGATAATCTCTGAAATGGATCCTTAAGTATCTTAATTCTTACCCCTTGATAAGATTGATTTTTGATAATTGATTAATAATAGCTATAAGGTCTAGAAGTGTTGTAGTTCATTGTGCTATATTTTGTGCTAAAGCATTTGATAAATTTATCGGATCTCATATTCATTGCTGTCCCTTTTTTCATGCTTTGATTATAATTTTGTTTTAAAAGAACTTCTTACTTCTGTTAGTTTTCTATGAATTCTGAAAGAGAACACAAACAAACAGGACTTCAGGGAAGTTCAGGCCCTCTGCTAAACTCTGAGGCTTACAGCCATTCTCTCTCTCTGTCTACCTCCTTTTCTTCTTTGACATTGCAACACTGTGATCACACTAAGTGTAACAGAAAAACAGTGATGTGGAGAATAGTATTGGCAAGGCCATGGCCCATCTTGAAGGGTATTATGTAAGCGGCACACTATGTAAGTCTCCGGAAATTGAAAGAGCATTGTTTAAAGACCTGTCTTTAAAATCAGGAGAGTGAGCAAGCTCTTTTTGTTTTTAAGCAAATACTATGTTTTCCTTTTAAACAATTACAACTCTCATATATATAGTTGACTGAAATCCCCAGAACCAAAACAGTAAGTGCTACCAAATAAATATAATAAAATGGCAGAGTTGAGAGTATAAAAATTATTTTGAGCAGGAAATCTCTGCTGTGGTTTTACATGGAATATTATGGAGTTGACAGAGGAGTCTTTAATTTTATCTTTTTTTTTTTTTTTCTTTTTTTTCTTTTTTCTGTGAACTAGTGATTTTTTCACTGAAAAAACTCCTGTCACCAATAGTTTTGTAGATGGGAAATATAACTGTTAATACTTTACTTTTCATTCATAGTACAATGGAATGGTGCCTGAAGTTGATAATGCAGTAAATGACATAATCAAAAATATTTTTCTCTTCATCTGCCACTTTTCCAGCTTTAACAGTAGTAGTGTTTTTTTTTTTGTTGTTGTTTGTTTGTTTGTTTGTTTTGTTTTGTTTTGTTTTTGTTTTGTTTTCTTTTTATGTTAACCAAAAGGCTTTCTTTACTATGATGATGTTAGGGAACTGATTCAGAATGCTTGTATCCAAACTCAAGTCCTTTGTCTTACCTGGCCTTTGTGTTACCTGGCCCACAGTGGTCTTAGATGAAAACTTCTATGCTGAATGTAAAGGAAGAAAGGCCTTGGCTTCCTGCTCTGTATGCCAGTGCCTAAGCTAATGGATGACACATATATCTTCCTCTTTTTGGTAAATAAAACTAAGACTTTGGTTCTGATTAGATTTGTTTGCGTAATCCAGATTTTTGAAAACATTCTCAAAAGATTTATTTTAGTTCCACTGTGGGAATGAAGAAATTAAAATTTAAGACATTGTCATAAAATAGAATTCAGCTGTGTTTATAAGATGTATATTTCACCTCTTTGCATCCTTCATTAGTCGTTCTTCACAGAAGGACTAAGACAATGAGTCACTATTCATATGGGACTTTGGAAGGTGTATAAATGTTACCTTTTATGGGAATAAAAAGAGTTTCTGAGTCCAGTTAGAAATGAATGCACTATTGTAATGAAAAAGACTTCAGTAGTGGGGGCATAATAACTGCAACTCTGAAGCAAATTTATCATTATGAAAAAATGCACCCACTCTTCCCAATAATTCTCTTTCATTAAGGCAATCTCTGGCATAATGCTGTTTTACCTTGGCAAATCTACCTATGTTTCCCACCTTCACAAATCTTGTTCCCCCAAGACAGCTCTGTAATGAGAGTGAAGTGTTTTTATTATTGCTTTTGTTAATCATGCTGCCTGCATCCTGCAAAGTGCTTCTTATTCTAAACTGTGCCAGAATTATTAGGGAATTAATCAATACTTGTTACCAATCATGATCAGAGCTGTTAATCACAGTTGTAATTACCAATTGATTAATTAACGTAGCCCTGTTCAAAAGACAAGAGTCATTAAATTTCCAGTACACATAACTTTAAATTCAGGCCAATATCTACAAAGTTCTACAATTATTTTTCAACTCCCATAATTTATTGCATACCGTGTTTTATTATTAACTTCTATTTATTGTATTTTTTTCCAGTAACCCAAACTGGATTCCTAATCTATACATAGCTCTACACTGCATGCCTACTCTAACTATAGTAATTCATTACAATTCCTAATAATAAATGATGATGAGGTCAATGAAAACCCGACTGTACACGTTTAGGGACCTTGCCTCGAGTTATCCTTTCAGTATGATAAATGCCCTAGCCAAAGAACAACATTTGGGTGTATTCCAGAGGGCTGATATACCAAAGTTATTTACTTCCTTCTGCTAGCAGATGCAATTTATATTAGCTTAATGGCATTTCATTCTATTAAGTTAGGTAGTGGCTTATTTTTACTGGACAGTGCGTACTATCCAGCTGCTAATTCATTGACCTTTTTCCCCTATTGTTACAAGTAAAAGAATTTGAATCCATTGCTTGACATTTTAACAAAGGAAAAGGAGCCAAGCTACCAGTTACAAGTAAGACACTTTTTTTTTTTTTTTTTCACATTATTACTTATTAGATTTCTAAAAGAAAAATCACCAACCTGCCTTCTGCTCTCAATACTCCATTCAAATTGCTTGTACTAAAATTCAAAGGTCAATCATAAGGCCTTGTTTCATCTGCCTCCATTTTGACACATATTACTACTACACCTTACTTTTTTTTTTCTCCTTTAAAGCTAATTTTGGTGGTGTCGCATTGCCTTTGTTAAGAGAAAGCACATCATAACACAACTTCTATCAGACAATCACTTTCTTATTCCATCTTTCTCCTGACTTGTGAAAGAGGCAATGCAACCAGCAGACTACTACAGCCTTTGTGTGAGCTCAATCACTGTCGGAAGCAAAGTCAAGGCTTCAGTAAGGCACCAGCCCCTATCAGTCTGGATTTCTTTTATACTCTGGAAAGTTCATGTGGGACCTATTATGTTCATATATAATCATAGAGTTTCTCCTTACAATCTGGAATTTGGTTTTCATGGCACCATCTGAATTAAATTTTGTTTCTTCAGTCCCTCACTGCTTTAGTGTTCAACTTTGAATAGGCCCTCTAAGGTCTAATATTGTAGGTTCTTATTCAAGAGATTAGTCCTATAATTCTCTGCAGCTACTTGTATGAGAAATGGGTTAATGTCAGCAAAACACAAATTATCTGTATTGAGTGCCTCAGAATAGTTCATTATAACTAAAATCTGTATCCAGCTGCTGCAGCCCATGTGGAGCTCCTGCCGTAGGACAGTCAGTAGGCCTCTGGGTTTCCTTCTCCTACCTGTGAAACTTTGGTCCCATTGCCAAACACCAGTTCACATCTCCAGACCACACCTCTTCGGCACAGAGGTTTTTTATGACTAGAATATGCCTCAGTCAGGGCTGAGCCCAATTTCCCTGGGAGCTTCTCTAAGGCTCTCTGAGGCTTTGGGGCCAGTACCTGTGTGGAGGAATGGTTAAGTGAAATAAGACACGTGGATGTTGGGCAGTTAAGAGGCAATGGGCTAGTAAAGTACCGTACTCAACTCACATGAGTCTGGCACATACACAGCTGGCTGAGAGCCAATCAGGCTCAAGGACACGATGCCCTTGAGCGATGGGGAAAGTCCCTAAGGCGGGATGGTGGCTAAAAGAAGGAGGAACTACCTGAAAAGAGCGGGAAATGTTAGCCAATCCTGAGCTTAGTTTTTGCAATATGTATGAGTTGATTATGTTCGAACTAGATAAAAGGCGACTGAGCTATCCATTAAAGTTGAAGTTCATTGTTCACTCATATTGAGCGTCTGTGTCTTCCTTCCGTCGACAACATACCTGACTGTGGATCCCACCTGTGAGCCAGCCCTGTTGGCCTGAGCTTGGGCCTGCCCGGTCACTGCAGATTTGTCAGTCTATCAGGGCTGTCTAAGCCCAGCTACCTGGGACTGCTCTGCCCGTGGTGACGTGGCAGGGAGGGAGTGCTCCATGGGGTGATGGCACAGCCCTGCCTGCCCAGTGCCACCCACCTCTTGCCCCTTGCCTCATACCAGGGCCCTCTGCCCCTGCCACTCCCCAGCAGCGCAAGTGTCCTCATTTTTATTGTCTTCTTACACATGCCAGCCTTCATTTGAGACAGTGCATAACCTAGGCAGCTGTAAGAATACTAAACGACCTCACTCATTTCTCTCATAACCTACCTTTGTCTTCGGATTTCGGAATACAACCTTTTTTTTTTTGGCAGGTTGAGTTCACCCTGCTGCTTTTCTGCTAATGACAACTCTCCACTCTGCAACGACATTTTCTTTCTCCTATTTCCTCTCCCCATCCTGCTCTCTCCTTTATAATAACCAGTTCCTGTCTGACATCTGATGCAATCACTGTTCTTTTACCTGATTACCATCTCCTGATAATGTTTAGTAAGGGGAAACTGGTATGCCAATGGCTATGATCATCTCTTTCTGAAAGAACACAGTATTTGAATTACCATCATCAGTTGTACAGCTCATATTTTATTATCCCCATGCAAAGTTCAAGGAATTTTGCTATCAGTTCCTATGACTTTTCAATGTAAGAAAATAATATTGGTGAAAATTAGCCCAGTATTTAAAATAGTGTGTTGTACTGCCAATCCTGCCTGGTACTCAAATAGAAATAACACTCAGCACATACACATATCTGCCTGTCCTAGTCACTCTGAGAAATCAAAACAGTCTCAACTAATAATTATGTCCAAAATATTTTGATGGAATATATTGCTTTAACAAATTTTAAAATCTATTACATAGAACCAGAGAAAGACTTATTTCACTGATTACTTCAGGTACTCTACATTTTTCATATGCTAAATACTGTTTCACTGTCCAATGAACACCAATTTGAAATAAATTATCCTTATACATATTAGTAATACTTTGGTATTTTACCCTAGTTAGAATACTCAAGTATTTTATGGTGATTTAAAGATATTTACCTGTACCTAGACTTTATATTTCCATATGCATCTCTTCATATAAAGATATATTCCCACAAACTGAGAAAGTATACCGTGATTTCAAAGTTAGAGAATTTTTTATTTTTGTTTTTCCAGATGTATGTACATAATCATACAGCATGTTTTCCTCTTAACTTTTCAACTGGATAAAGCATGGCACAGAAAGTACAAATCATTGAAAATGTAATGACTGAATCACTAGAATTTCTAGATATACATTACATGCATATTAAAAGCAAATACCCTTAGCATGGATAATGGGATCTTACAAAGAATACCCAAGGCATTAGGGACTATTAACCAAGAGCTCAGCAGCTCTGCAAGATCTCTGTAAGGTGAGTTCTGAAGCTGGGCTATGTCTGTTCTGCTCATTGGATCTCTGTTTCTGCCACTGCTGCCCATCCTAAGTGCTGTCATTACAGTTTGCAACTTGCTAAGCCATGCAAATTTCAGTGCTCCTGGGAGCAGAATAATAAAGGTTATGCATTGTTAAGAGCATTGCTGATTCAACTCCCATTTCCCTCAGTAAAATTTTATACTGGATGTTCATTCAGCCTCACAGGGACAAATAAAAGGGGATGTTTTCAAACACTATCCATCTAAAGGATGAGGTGTCATTGTCTCTTGGCAAGTGACTTCTTCAATGGCAGAGTAGTTTGATTTGCAACAGTTATAAAACAGCTATTTCTGACCCTAGAGCATAGCAGAGTTAATTATAGTAGTAAGCAGTTTGGAGCAACTAATATTATGATGCTTTAGTTGGCATAAGAAAGAAGAGATTTGTCAAAATATACTAACCCAGCTTCCCCAAATCCTACTTTATTTTCCGATTCAACAGGAAAATTCTTCTTGTTTTGTAATGATAGGGATAAAAATGTAATAAAGGGAAGGTGTGTCTCATTTTGTCTGTATATACTTGTCCTGGAGGCCATATTTTGGTTCCAAAGAGCATTAGCTAACAGGCCAAACATGGTGTGCAGTCTTTCAGATAAAGAACACGTTTTTGTTATTTTCACAAGAACTGCAAGTCACAGAATGACAGCCGTCTGGCAAGGCTAGAGAAGACTTTCAAGGCTAACTGTGTATTGAATTAACCTCCCTGCTTCTCTTACCTGCTGCTCACTTTATCTTTTGTTATCAGTAAATAGAGATATTAGTGACTTAAGACAGCTTTTTTCTTTCTCCAGTTGGCAGCCCTCTTGAATTGTTAAATAAAAAATGAAATGTCATTGATAAGAATACATGATTCATGTTTGTATGCTTTATGATTGAACATCAGAGAACATTTAATACTGAAGTGCAAAGCAGAACAATAGATATTAGATTCTTGAAAAATTTTCAGCAACTTAGATTCTTGAAAAATTTTCAGCAACTCACTTTCTCCATCCCCGACTGTATTTAATGGTTCCCATGGTGGTTGCTACCTACAAGTTGACCTAAGCTCATCTTGGGGGTTACACTTCATCACATTCTGCATACAAAACTGAAATATCTGAGCTTTAGCAAGGGTTTTCTCTACTGCCCTCTCTATTTAAAATACTCAGTGTGACATTAACACTGGGTTCAGATGGATCATTATTTATTGTCTACATCTCAACTTGGTACCCATATGATGGCTAAGTAAAGAAAAAAGGATACAGAAAATTGAAATGAACTTTTGTTTCTATCAAGTCACAAATGTAAAACTAGTTGGCTGAAAGATGGAGAGGATAAGACAGCTCCTGTTTGCTTTGTTACTGCTTAAATTAACTTTTTGTTCTCTCTGCATGTTAACTACCCTTCCCTCCTCTCTGTTTTGCCACAAGTCTAGAAGCAATATGCCTCTGGACTGCATCACGTACCCCTCACAGTAGTATATGGTGTATTATACTGCTTCTAAGAAGCAGTGACAATTACTGCGTATACAGCTTCAAGAGAGCTCAAGACACCATGCAATTTTTGCTAGTGAATAAAACATCAAAAACTTCAGTTTATGAACCAAGCCTCTCTATTGGTCTTGGCTGATGTCTGCCTAGTGGAGTAAGAGTTATGGGAGGGAAAAATAATCTTCCTCGTTTTCCTGCTTAAGGGATATTTTGTTCCAGAGCAAGGGAATGTCAATAAAAAAGAAAGCTATTTTTACCACTGTCATATACCAGAGCATGGCACTTTATGTTTTGTTAATTTGTATGACTGAGTTTTGACAGGGCTCTTCAGCTCTATTTTATGAATAAGATGGACAATATCACATATTTCATCCAGATTCTAAATTCTTGTCTACAGTTAGCAGAACAAAATTGCCATCATTGATAGATGAAAACGAGGGCAGAATCTTTGCCTCCATTTGAGAACACAGAGTCTAACCAATGAAGCAATGGATGTCCAGATTTAATGTAGGTCTGAGCATTTTTCTTTCACATCGATTCCAAGTAATTAGTAGTGTCTCTAAAAATGAAGCACAAGGTCTCCTCTCTAGCAGCTGAACTGTTAAAGTCAGCAACTATTTTGATAAACTTTGGCACTGATGACTTTCTCAGGCTGTCATCAATCCATTAGATATCCTTATGCATATTTAAAAGTTCCATTTACCTTTTCGTACACTATATTTTTTAGTATTCTCTATCAGTATAAATAGGAGGATGTGAAGAGAAAAAAGTGTTTTAGAACTAATGCTTCAGAAACTATCAGAGGAGACTTATGTCAATTTTTAAATCAGAAGGGTTGAGAAAGATTTTTATGCAAGAATCTCCAATTTTAGAACATGTGGTTTGTCTGCCTCTGCAGTAAGAAGACTCTTTTTTAATGGTCTGCTGCAGTATCACAAAGTAAATGTAAAGGTCTGTAAAAATAAAAATGGTTAAACTTGAAGTATAAAAATATAGTGGTTAAACTCGTAATAAATACTGGAATACCTATTTAATATAATTATACTCTGGCAGCTGCTGTAATATCTGTACTGACAGAGCTTGGGGTCATTGAGGATGCTCTTGATATTCACAATATAGTAATTTATCTCACAGAAATAAAAATGTTACTAGCTTGAACTGCTAAGAAAAAAAAAAAAAAAAAAAAAAAAAAAAAAAAAAAAAGCCAAACCACTCCCATAAAACTTCCACAAGGATTAAATCTAGGCCAGGTAAGGAAACCAAAACAGAATTCTGCATTTGTTACTGTCTTCCCTACTTAGTAGGGTTTACATACAAGTTCAGACCTCCTTAGGAACCTTCCTACTGCAGGCTCCCTTAAGTATGGCATGAGGTTTCAGCAGATGCACACTTTCTCAGTCTGATGGTAAAAACTAAAAATTTCCAAGCCACAGGTATTGAAGATGGAGCACTGTGTGTGGCTTGGTATACTGCCCCTACCATTCTCCAAAAAGAGTTTCCATCACATAGCTCTGTACAACTGATTTCTGACAGAAGACACCTGAGCAGAAAGGACAGATATTCTGTATGGGCTTTAATGTACTGAAAGTATAAACAAAAATAAACAAACAAAAATTTGCAGTGGAATGTCTGTGACCAACTTATCAAGCTATTCTGAGTGTTTATGTAACTTTCCTATACAAACAAACAAAAAATCCTTTCTTCATGGCATGTAAAGGAATAAAGGTTGGAATTATTTGCACAAGGTGTACTTGCTTCTGAGCAGCTTCTGCTCTCTCCTCTGTACACACACTGCCACACCAAGGCAAGGCTAACTAATAATGCTTTTGAGAGAGAGGGAGCAGACTTTTCCAACTTGCTGAAAAGGAAAGCTTTCCATAAAAAACTGACAAGTACAGTACTCTTAAGATAGACCCAGTTGGTGCCTTAAGTCTTGTAATAGCTAACAAAGCAGACTGTTGCAAATGTGTAAAGGACCTAGCATTATTAAATGAGACTGAAAAAGCCAGTGACCTATGTACTTCCATGCATGAAATAGCTGTCAAGACCTTGTATTTCTTAGAAATTTTCCCAGCTATTCCATGAAGCTCCCTATGGAAGAACTAAGTCCTGTATATGCCACAGAGATTCTATTTGCTGCAATGAGAGAGGAAGCAAAGTAGAATCTGGGAAACAAATATATTCCTAAAAAGATTTATTCTAAATTCTCGAGACACTGGAAAGCTAATTTCTTCAACACAGACAATCAAAACTTCTTAGTATCAAGTTAAATCTGAACTCTATCAAGCAATAACAAACTTCTGTGAGGACTCAATATCTGCTAGTGAAAATGAATTATTGACAATATATCCCTGTATCAGTGTGGAAAAAGGATTATAGTTCCAATATTTAATCACCGTTGGCTGGGACAAGATTTTCCTGTAACTTCATGCAGCCGTACTGACAAGACAAAAATGAACCTGCTAAATTTGTTTACATGATTTTAAACCAGGTAACAACTTCCATTCCCTGTGGTCTTGGTTGTGCCTTCTGTAAGAGTTGGCCACAGAAAATGAAGAAACCTCAGCAGGAGAATATATTATACATAAAGAAATAAATCGGAGTAAGGGAAAAAATGGAAGTCTCTCATACTTCACACTTTTTCTGCAGTACAATTGACTTGCAGTCAATGGAGGAAACTAAGGAAATTATAACCTCTCTCACCTGTATTTCCCAGGATTAGCTGGTCATTTGAGGCCTTTATCATTTACCATTTTTCTCATGACAGGTTCATGAAATTTCCTGAGTAATGCTGAGTAATGCTGTCTCTACTGTACGCTTCCTAAAACAGCCTATGTTGTTCAGTTGAGCTACATTTTGCTATTCTTTGGGTACTCTGGGGAAATGTATTAGGATGACAAACACTCTACAAATGCTCTAGTGCATGATGACACCTCCAAGACAGGAATGACTTGATTTCAGCCATGGAACTTGAAATGATCCTTTTCTCATGACAGATGAAAATAAAGACAGAAACAGAATTTAAAACAACAACAACAACAACAACATAGACAGCATATTACAAGATTTTAAGTAAACAGTATATTGTTTTATCAGGCCATGGATACTAGATACTAGAAAGGGGGAAAAAAGCCATATTTAACCTTCTTCAAACTGAAGTATAAAATGCCTCTTCCTCTTTCTCTGTATCCAGTTGACTAGCTATTGATACAAATATAGACTGCAGAGCCTGTCCTTGGGAAAGAAGTGTTAGCTGTACAAGCATGGCAGCTCATGATCCTCCACCTTGGTTTTAGATTTGCTGACTGGGTCTTTCAAAATCAGCATTGATTATGAATACGGTATGACTGACTCCCAAACTTGATTTTGAGGCATCTTGTGACATTGCTTCACTGGAGAGTTGTAAGAATCCTCATGTCTCTAAATGCTGCCCAGCCAAGTCCTATAGTCTGGCTTCCTAGAGAAGCCCAACATTCCTGCAACTTGGTTGTGATGTGAACATGTTTTCCTGAGCTTTTCTATAAATTGCTGCCCAGGATGTCCCCTGACAAATTGCTATTCTGTACAAAGAGAATAGCAGTCCCTGATAACAAGCAACAAACTGTCAATGCTTCTTTTGTTATTCACTGTCGCACCATTAATCACAATGAAAATTCCTCTGACATTGTTCAAGATCAGTAACGAATGTTTACTTCTATAGGAGAAAGCTTGGTGACACTACTAGAACACAATGTGTATTTTTTTAAGGCTCTCCACTGTAATACATCTCAGATGTAGTCTGCCTATTTAGGGAGAGAGTTAGTGCTGAAAATCTTAGGGTAAACACTATGCCCATTAGCTTTGAAAAATCATTAATATCCAATTTTCAAAAGCACTCTTTCATTCTTGTTTGTCCAACAAAAAGTAAAATTCAAGACAAATGATCAGAAGCACCCGACAATCATAGCTGCTAAACATTTTTCTCTACTAATCTCAGCCTGATATCTCAGTTTGCTCACCTGTAAAACAGAAACAATGAGTTAGCAAGTGTACTGGAGTCAATGGGATTACTGCACTATCTGAATTATAATAGGTTTGCTGTCTGACAGCATTTTTCATTAATATCTAGACTATCTGAAAGCCAGTCAGGCTGGGCAAGTCACTTAGGGCATATTCTATGTCTTTACATATCTCTTTCTCTTTCTATCTGCATGCACATATACTTAGCAGTTAGATCCTCTGCTGCTTAAAGAAAATGAAGGTACATGGCTCCCTACAATTCCATATTAGTGAATAAAAAAGAGATAACTGAATGATAAAGTAGCAACAGTAATTGTTCAAATTATTTATTACTACTATAAGTCTTTCATTTATCTTTATGTATAGGACTGTCAGCTTTTTTCCCCTCACTAGAAGGAAAGAA
Organism: Aythya ferina; assembly: GCF_964211825.1. Classification (NCBI taxonomy): domain Eukaryota; kingdom Metazoa; phylum Chordata; class Aves; order Anseriformes; family Anatidae; genus Aythya; species Aythya ferina. The sequence continues at coordinate 14,254,883 of NC_140301.1, read as the reverse complement.
AACGCAAGACTTGGTGCTTGCTCTTCCAAAGAACTGTGCAAAGATTAACTAAAAGCAGATGGAAAATAATGATAGAAGGAAAAGGCCACATAAAATCAAGATTTAATGCAGCTTTAAATATAGCTTGCTCCTAAGAAAGTATAAGATTAGAAAGGAATTTGCACTAAGGCCCTCAATATGTTATCATTTATTGCCCTTCAGTGGGAGTGTAAATGTATATGACAAATACCACTGTACTGATCTGGTAGTGTTATACTCTCCCTTTGCATTGGTGTGAAGTACCACCAAATTAGACAGTATTGAATCCAGTTTATTACAGATAAAGACAGCAGTCTTACAACTGTGGTGAGTGGAAAAGTTATTTCTAAGAGAAACTTTCTAGTGTCTAATGCCCCAAAACCCAGGATGAATCAGTACCAGGAAAAGTATTTGTACCTTATTTCCCTGTTGGTTTCTGAAGGTAACTCAAAGTCAAGCTATAGCTCAAGAGCTTGTAAGCACTGTTATTAAAAAACAAAGTCCAAAATTCAGGGAAAAAACACCGACAATTGAGCTTCACTGCTCTACTGCCCTTCTCCACACACAGGTCAGAGAACTATGAAAGCTGCAACAGCTGGCAGGAAGCACTGTCTCATGCAAAAGCGAGAGAGCTTGTGGCACCCCCTTAGTAATGATGGACTCATTATCATATTTCCCATGCATTCAATTTCTCCAACAATTTTTTTCCCTTTGAACAAAAGACAAGGTGGAATCAGCCCCTGACACATCTGGAGCATCCCTTCATCAATAAAACTATTTTAGTAACATGCCATAACTAATCTTCATATTCACTACTCCTGAATTTTGAAAATCTGGATCCAGATTAAGTCCAGCTGGCTGCTCAGGCCATCATCTGCTGAGAAAAAATGTCTGGAGACAGAAGTTTGGCTGTCAGCATGGCTCACTTTGTTATGCATTTAGCAACACTGTGAATAATTTGCAGCTTCACCTAACTTCTCAGTCCCAAGCAGATTCTCAGTGTACCCCCAGGGAAGCTGTTGAGATTGCTAATATTATAGCCTTGACAAAGACAAATAAGCCTCTTTCATTCACTGCTATTTTTGGCAATGAACTTTCATCTCCATCTTCCAACCTTCTGAATCATGCCTTCAAATATTTTGGTGAATATTTATTTTAAAAGTCAATGATTTCAGAGACTTTTGTTTCTGAGAGTCAGACAAGACAGTGCAGAGAATGTCACAAAACTGAGATTCAAGAATGGCTGTTTTCAGAAACTTGGCTGAAGATGGGTATTCTCTGTTCACGAGGAATCTGACACTGTTTAATGTGCTGTTTAAATAGCCTGACCTCAACAGAACAGTAAAGCCGAAGAGTCAGCAAACTCAGAGATGCACAAGGTTCAGTCAGGCAAATGCCTGGAGCACATCTTTTATTAAACAAGGAAAGGTAGAACCATTCTACCATGTTCTGACGGTTCAGACACATGCTACAAGTGTTACGAGGCCCATTGCAAATTACTATTTCCACGTTCATATCATCTCCTATTATCTCTGTTCAGTCACTGTGAGGCGGCCTAATCTATTCCTCACCACACAGACCATTTTATTCTAACTACTAAATAGCATTTCCCATTTGGGTTCTGATATCCAGCAACTGGCTCATTCACTTAAAGACAGATTTGCATACCTTACTAAAAACTGACATTTTGCAGCCAGGGAATTTAATTGCTCTCCCAGCCTGAAAGATTAACCCACTGGTTGCATGTATGTGTGTCTGCTTGTATGTACGTTTCGGTGTTACTTAAGGCAATTGTATGAGCAACAATCATTAACTGTTGCAGAGAATGGATGATCAGTTGTCATGATAATGATTTTAACACTTCTTATACTGCTGAAGTACTACTAAAATCAGTCTATGTGCTCTAAGTTGCAAAGCACTTACACAGTTGCTTAACATAAAGCAGTTAGTTTTTCAGTGGGACTGATCTATGGCTAACTTAGCTTTATGTTAGTGTTAGGGAGTTACTAGTTAGTGATGACTGACACTTCTTTCCTCTTATGAGGCTATGAGAATAAGGTGAGGACACCTAGAAAGTTGTCCAAAAATAAAAACAAAAAAAAATCCAAATATCATTTGCAATAATAAGGTTAACAGATATAAAGACCGACATGTTTCTTGTTACCATGCCTAATGGACACTGGAGCATATTGAAAATTTATTTTGAACTTGCTGTTAGTTGTTAATTAATTGGTCTTCATGCATAAACTCATTGACATCCAACTTTGCGTCTCATTTTCAAACATGTCTGCAACCTGTTATGGTTCTCCTAAATCAGCACATAACACACTGCATGTGTACACTTACAACAAGCTGTTAAAGTGATCATATGCAAATTGTGACTTCAGGTCAGAACTGATTTTTGTTATAAGTAATGGCCAGTTTTCCGTTTCAAAATTATGATTTCATGGAAAAGGGGGGCCACCACCAGTATTTCCAGCAAAACTTGCAAACTGGTCACCTCCCTATCAGGCAAAGCAAGCTATAACATTTATTTTGGGGTCAGTAGTCACAGTTCCTCAGAAGAATATTTCTATCTAAAATAAATCCCACATCTTCATCCCAATGGAGGGCTTCCAGTTAGATTAACACAGCAATTCAGATAGCTTAATGTTTTAGAAATAGGGCACATTTCAACATTATCAATTCAAAATATGTACATAAACTTTTGTTTCACAAAAAAAAATCTGATATTTTACCATTTTAGCTTGATATTTGAATTAAAATAAATGTGGAAATAAGAAATTTTCTCATGGGAGACATAGATTTTTTTTGTATTTTATTTCTTAGCTGTTAAAGATAAACATGAACTGCAGGGAACACTTAGAAATGTGCTTCAGCAATAACTTCTGTGCAGGCCAGAAAATAAGCACCTACTCCAATGTTGGGCATGCTCAGCCTATAACTCATAGGTTATATGAGTTATATGAGGTTATAGGAGGTCAACTAGGTCTACTTACCTGGCTCTCCACCTGTTCTTGAATGTCATTCTTCTTGGGATGCCTTCTGGCAGCAGGCTTTAGGCTAGACAAATTATTCTGATGGTGACAGCTGGCTCCTGATTGCCTTTTTCATCATTCTCAGCTGTATTGATCATGTGTTACACACTTTCAAGTGCTCAGACAAGTCTCTGGGGAAAAAATGGTGGCCAAGAACAGGCCACTTGTCACTGCCAGAATCATGAATCCATGAGCAGTTCCTTATGCCTGTGCTCCAAATTGCCTGTGGGACAAAGAACAGGCAGAGGTGCAACCCTGAAAACCCCTCCTGTTGGAGGAAGACACTAGCCATCCACTTTCCTTGGACACTATCATAGTAATTTGTGCTCCAGCCTTATGTAGTGGATGTTCTTAAGCCTGATACTTTGGTTCATCCCAGTCCTCAGCAGACTTAACTTGAAAAATTTCATGCAAGATGAAACTTCATCAGCTAAAATTAATAAGAAGCATAACACAGAAAGGTTAAAGCTTCATAAATGGCTATATAGTATTTTTCAGCAGGTAAGTCTGTTCCAAAGTAACTGGAAGCAAAAGGGATGCCTTTTACGAGTTTCTGCTATGAAAAGGCAGACATGCCACAAACATTCTAATCCTGTCCATTTGTACAAGAAGTTCAGTCAATTGTATTACAAACACAGTGTTGTTAAAATGTGTGTGTCTCACAGGTGGCACCTTGCTGCCACCTGAATGCATGCACCTGATGCATGCACCTTGCATGCATCCCTGAATCCAGGAGTGCAAACCTTTTTAAGCATGATATAAAGTCAGCAGACGTTGTAGTAAAACATCATCCAGTATCAGATGTCACTTAGGGCTGGAGACATGGAAATACTTCTCTCATATTCCAGCAGTGGTCTTCCTGGAAAAAAAATCTTGAAAGCAGGAAGTGATGAGATACAGCTTTTCACTTCTTTACATGCAGTCCTGCCTGGATGTTATTACAAGCATGGTAAATTCACCACCAGAGGCAATGAAGTAATCAATTTCAAGCTGCTATTTGGTCTTCCCAGTCAGATCTTATGTGCACAGAACTGTTTAGATTGAGAGATGTGTTTTTAATGACTGGTGTGGGCCTTTAATTATGTTAACCAAAAAATGATTTTATTATAGTAACGGAGCAAACAAAAGCTGCTTCTTGTTTTTATGATTGAAACTTCTTTCAAGACTTTAATAGCAGGTCACCTCCCCAAGGGTGCACTGACTTTATTTTGATTTCTTTTTGTTTAGTGCAGAGTGAAAGTAATTTACTCACCCACGAAGCAAGAATTTTTGGAGCAAGTAATGTTCTACTTGTAGAGGGAAGCTGATTCACAGAAAGCAAGGATCCACCAAAATCTCCTCCAATTTGAACTGACTCTTAAAATATTTATCACTGAAGAAATTGAAGAATGCTTTCTTTTTAACCATATTTCAATCTTTCATCAGTTTTCTAACTTCACATGATTTGTGCTAATAATATCTCACAGATATTATCTCCCATGGTATTTTAACATCTACTTCCCTTACAAAGGATTTTGTAGAGGAAAATATGTAGAGGAATGTAGAAGAAAATCCCATACTTAGGGTCTTGTTTGTAAACTTAAACAGAAAAGAGAAGCAGAGTTGAAAAAAATTATAAAAATAAACAGTGATGACACTCAAATGGCTATGTTTAGGGCATCATAGTTAACAATTATTGGAAATGAAATACATGCCATTGCACAGGTCAGATTGATCAGACTGAGGCACATTGCATTGTCAGGATTATTTTCTGAGGCTTTAGTATGCAATCCAGAGGCCTTGACCTTTATTAACAAATGAAAGGAAGCATATTCCAGTAAAATATGAGACTGAATTAAAAATATATACATACACATATATAAAGCCTCTGTTCTAAAAAGAGGGAAAGGGAAGATTGATGAAGATAGAGATAAAATTATATTTGTCTTTAGGGATGAACTTCAGCTGAATTGGCTGTGTGAAGGAAAAAAAAAAAAAAAAGAAAGAAAGAAAGAAAGAAAGAAAGAAAGAAAGAAAGAAAGAAAGAAAGAAAGAAAGAAAGAAAGAAAGAAAGAAAGAAAGAAAGAAAGAAAGAAAGAAAAGACCACTTTTTTTTTTCTCAAAATAATCTTCTTGTGGGAAGGATAGAATTATTTTTGAAAGCCATAAAGGAAGATACCCTTTTTGCAGTGCTACAGGAAAATTAGATCACAGTGGTCTTAAGATTACGGGATAGGGACAAAGCTGGCTTGCTTTACTGTAGAGCAGTGCAATGTCACAAGATGTTAATGTAGCATCATGACAGGCATCTCATTTTTGTTTAGCATGTGCTCTAATATGAATCACAGTATTCATGTTGGATTCCTCAGAGTTCAACATGACAGATTCAGACACTGATTCATGCTCTTATCTGAAAGCATTACAACTGCAATTTCATGTCAGGTTGAGAAAGAAGAGGGCCTGAGGTTGGGCAAAAGTACAGAAGCCCCAGTCAAAACACTGCAAAAAGAAAAAGAAAAGAAAGAATAAACAATTGGAAAAAGGCAAACAGCATTCATGCCTCCCAGGGCTTGCAAAGATGAGTCAAGGACTTTTATTCTTCTCAAAACACTTGTCTTTCATTCCATGAAGAAAATCCAAGCAATCACAGGAAAAGTTATCACTGTAAAAATCACATCATAACACTTTTTTTTTACTAATATAAAAAATAAAATGTTGCATTTCCTTTGGTAAATGGAATGTTCACAAATAGTTTGAAATAGCTGGTTCAAGTAGAAATGAATAATTTTGCCTGGGTCATGATGTGACAGTAAATGTTTGTTGCATGCATACATAAAGGAATGATCAGAGACAGATTTTATAACATAGCAGAACAATTTATCTGCCTCATAGACTCATGAATATTTGAACTGAGATTTTGTGACTCAGAAAGCAGCCTGAAATCTCAATTTCCTGTCATTTTCTCCAGTAATAGTGAAGTTCTGATGCTTACTTTCATAAGGAAGTAAATCCAAGTGTTAAGAATTGTATCCTCATATGATAAATATATACATTTATGGGGCAGAAGAGATGCAACGGAGTCTGGACTTGAATTTTATCCTGAAGTCTTTGAGAAATGAACTTTTGGTATTGAAGGATGCAGAACTGTGAGGCAAGAGCTACAAATATGGAGTGCTCTGGTAGCTGCCATTTGCTCATTCTTGTACACTGTGAATACCTTAAACCACTCACCTCTTCCCTCAGCAAAAGTGGATGTGGAGGGGAGGAGAGAGAAAAAGGCAGGAAATGGATGGTATATACAACAGTGGCGATGAAAAGTGATCTAACATATGGATTACTTATCTGAACAAACTCTGCTCTGCTTTAAATAGTGTTTATTAATTTCCATGACAAATTAATTGTTGCAGTCCTCACCACAGTGATTTATAATCTATTCTGTATAAGAAATAAATTGTATCATACCAAAAATACAACCCATGAAATTCTAAATACCTCTGCATAAACACTGGATAGATAAGTGGTGTTTTGTTGTTGTTGTTTTTGTTTGTTGTTTGTTTTCCTCTACTGCTGGTAGCTTTTCTATATAGACCAAGATCTCAACTCTGAGGTAGAAGTTAATTTTGGAGATGTGCAAGGTGCTAGACTTGTATTTTCTTAAACAAAAATGAGAAGAGGCAAAAGAGAAACACATAAACAAATAGTCTTACAGAGTTCATTTTCCCATAATGGCTATTTATAAAATGTAAAAATAAATAAGACGGTGTAGTCTAATGTTTGCTGTTATCACTCAAGTTATGAGGATTAAATTATCCCTTTAGTTAAACATACGATCCTTTTGCATTTTAACCTCAACCTCTTACTTTTATTTTTCAGTTCTAACACAGAGGTAATTGCCTGTCACTGCTGAGTAGCGTAGCATTCGGAAACAAAAAATGAGTCCCACAAGCTTTAGCAATTTCAGCTCTTCACTCTTCAGGCACTGTGATGAACTACTGCTGATAAACTACACAAGCGGTCCAAACACAGTGATCTTAGAAAGGATCCTACGTACAAACAAAACCTACAAACAAAAGCTTCGAAACTTATTTTTGTTTACACTTTAGCTCATTGGCTTCTAGCCTTATAGCAGTAGGCTCCAATCTGTGTTAATTATCTTGGTTTCAACTGTAGTCTGTAGTAAGACAAGCACTGTTTCAGGTTATAGAGGGAGATGACTAGAAACCTCACAACAATTAAAAGAAAAAAATAATCACCCTCAATCCACTGTCTTCCATTTTCTCTATCATTGCAGTATTCACACCTTTATTCATGCTTTTGTTGCAATATTTTCTAGAATCAAGAGTTACTGCATGTAGGACAGATGTGTAACAGTCCTTGTCCAAGACACCTTACAAGCTAAATACTGGATAAAGGACAGGAAACAGTACACGGAGTGAGGATGATTTTGGTAGGGCAAGTAACAGTACCGTGATTGGGCAATTTAATAATCATCTGCTAGGCTTCAAAGTTAACACCCTGCTGAGACATTTATGTTTCTCTAAGCTCTCACTTCTGGCCATGTGCCCACACAGAAAGACATTGCTACAGCAGGTTATAATTGGCTTACAAAGGAAGTTTTTCCTTTGCAGTCTGTGGCCTTGAGATTTCATTTTTGTAATAAAACAGCCAAAAGCTACCCTGAATGTAGGATTCTGAAATATAAGACAGCCTCCATAAACAGCCAGTTCATCACACTGCCTTTCACCAGCCTATTTTGATGAACATAGGCAGACTTAAAAATAAAATAAAATAATAAAAAGAAAATAAAAAAGAAAAACAGGATGGTACTTTGATCTTTCAAAATGTAAGGCAGTGGAGAAATCAAAATGTCAGAGATGTAACACCTGACTGGAAAACATGTGATCCATTAAAATGTCTTTATGGTAACTACATTACATACATAATCTGAAATGCATATTACAGAAGACTTCAGCAAAACTGTTGGAAATGATGGAAACTTCTGCACTGGGAACTGTGCAGACTTGCAGCTATTCACAGCTCCAGGTCCATTAGGAATGCTCTCAGCAGGATAAATCAATGGCACACAAGAACATGGCTGCTGATATCTTTGGCTGCAGAAGCCCCCATATTTCTCCCATTGCAAATGAGTTATCTCCCCACATTCTCCAAAAGGCAAAGTCATGTACTGTTGTGTTTGAAAAGCCATTAATGAGGTCCATAAAAATTCTTGCAAAGCTATAAATATGAGTGTAGATGAGTGTAGAGTCTGAAAGTGCTAACAACGAGATGATCAGAAGGCCATTTTTCTCCACATTTAGTGTTTGAATAAAAGATTGAAACAAACCGTCAAGTTTCTCCTTAATTCTCTATTTTTTTACTTACATATTTTGGTCACATTTTGAAATTATGCTAAATGTAGCAAGAAGCAAAAAAATGAAAATAATTTCTACTCTTATAAAAATATATATATGGGGCTCTAATCATACACTTGAAAGTGCAGACATTTACCTTCACAATTGTGATTATGATTTCAGACTCTTATGTGCCCTTCTCCCCTTCTCACAAAATTCTTTCCAAATTCTATTTTTTTTTTGTGTGTAAACAGCATTGGACAAATATAGTGTGTAAGTATGGAAACTTGTTACCAGTATACTGTAGAAATTGAAATGCCAGTTGCCATGACATATATAATGGCCTCCAGTCTCCCTTCTACTGTTTGCACTGGTTATTCTCTCTGGTATTTTTGAAACTGGAGAACTACATTTCCTGGGATTGTAGTTTATTTTTATTCCATATAATTAATTTTAGATTGGGTGTTCTGGTACAAGACTAAAAAATGGGTTAAATAGGAGATTTGTACTATTCCAAAGCTAATTTTTCAGATGAATTACCACTAAATTAAATATTTCCAAATCTCACTTTGGAAATAAACATTTTTATCTGTTTTTATCTGTCTTCTTGTTCCTGCCAAACTTGAATGTGTTTGGATCATACTCGAATTTTTCAGACTACAAGGATTGTAACTTTGTTATATGTGTATATGGCATTGTAGTTTTTAGGGAAGTGCTAAGCATATTAATTTTCAATGAACTAGAAAATCTTAATGTTGACAAAGCTAAATGCATTTTAGCACAGAAACCCTGCTTATATCCTAATTCTAACACTGACCTTTGGTAAAACTGTCTGCACCCAATATGTAAAATGGGCCGGCAATATTTACCTGTGTCACACAGCTGTTGTTTTCACCAGTAGCAAAGATTCATCTAGGGATGGTTTAGAAATGGAAAGAGATTAATCTGTCCTAAGTAGATACGTTCTGTTGTAGTGTGTATTGAGCTCACAGAAAGACAGGCAGTCTTCCTTCTAGCCTCTTTGCATCCATCAAGTAGCCTTTTCCATGTTTTTGTGACAGCAACTTTGTGTTTATGTATTTATTCTCATAACACCAATAATACAGGGAATGATAGTAACCTCCTTTTAAAGGAAGGTAGTTGCATAAGCAGTGAAAAGAATGAAAGAAAGAGGTTCTGAATCCCATCTGAATGTCCCAAAACACAAGAGCATGGGCACTACCAACCTCTTTCACAATGCCCTTTTCATTTCAGAGCAAGCTCTTCTAAAATACTCCTACTAGTAGGTGGTAAGCAATTCTTAAAAACTGCCAGAGCAAAACATATAACACATTTTTTGTTGTATAATTATCACTCAATATCATTCACTGATTAGCAAAGCAGACACACATTAGGCACCATTCAGTCTGAACACAGTAAGTTAGCTTTAGTTGTACTAACAGCAGTCAGACTTTGCTAATCAAGCCTACTTGGTTTTTCTCCATTTGAAATACATCTCAGAAGCTTTACTCTGGTTTTCTTTTCCTATTTACAGAGCTCTGAAGAGTGAAAACTGGCAGCTTGTTCTCAGGTGGGCTGGTCAGTCTTCCTCTATTTGTATAATTCATCTATATCCATAATGGCACATTGTAAAACTACAAAAAGAAAAAGAAAACAAACAAACAAAACACAACCCTTTTTTTTGTTTTTTGTTTTGTTTTGTTTTTAAAGCAGACCTACAAGAAGAAATCATTGCACATGATTTTACCTATAATCTTTCTGGTTGGGATTTTTCCTTTTTTTTTTTTTTTTTATGAGAAGAAATAAACTAAAGATATTGCAACACATTTCAGACTGTGAGCTTTTAAAAAGTATCATTATCCTCATTTTTCTCCAGTCATAGATGTAGAGCAGCCCACAGGTGCTGTGTAGGGTATTTTGCAGCCTCATTTATTTAGAAATTAATCTCACCTGGCAAAGTAAAATGTATTTGCTGTTCCCAGCAGTGATGACCTAAAAAGTCAGCATTAAACAGTATTTGTTAGACATTTTATAATGTAATCAGGCCTCCTTATTGATGCTCACTGCTGAGAAGGGCAGAAAGGTTCTCCCAGAGAGAGCAGCAGAAACTCAGTTTCAGCAAATCACTTAAGCAGGTGCTTAATTTAAATATGTGTTTCAATTTAAGCAGCTGCTTATATTCTGTCAAGGTAAACTGGTCTCAAAAATGTACCTCAGTGCTGTGCTAGCTGGGCCACTGCTCTGATCAGTGTCTAAATTTGAAAACACTCAGATTTGGGGTTTTCTCTCAAGATCAGTGAGAATTTCAGAGCCCCTACTTGCATGTTAACATATCTGCAATGAATGAGAATGTTTACTTCTTCCATATTGTGTCTCACTGGCTGATGAAGAAAATACAGTCTAACAATAGAAAAGATAAATCAAAAGTGAAGCCTTATCTCTTCCATATTAAGAAATGCTACGTCAGGATGTGCTTTCCTTCATCAGGAAAGGTGAATAACCTTGCTTGTGAAGAAGACCAGTTGTGCAGAAGGGCAGCAATCCAACAGGCAGTCACATTCCTACCACTGAGTCACAGCTGAGCTTGAAAATAAATGTTCTCCTTCCTTGGGAGCAGGAAAGGCCCCTCAGCCTTTCCATCAGAGCATGTGGTTGAACCATGCCACCCCGCCCAGACGTCACTGCAAGTAACCACATCTGGGCTGGTAGAACAATCCTTTTCTCATCAGTCACTTTGAACTAGAAAAACAGCTTTTTAATATAATTTTCTAACCTCTGTGCTGGCTGTCAGAGTTACTGCACTTCTGTGACTATTGAAGAACTTCTGTTTACCAAATTCTCAGTTCTAAATGTCTCAGATAAATTGATAGGAGTTCCTCCTGAATGGTAAGGGTACAATTAATGCTGGAAAGTGTGATAAATACGCATAGTAAACCATGTCTCTGCAACAAGGAGTTTTGCATATTTACGTGCCTAATTAGGTAAATAAAAATCACCTTTATGAAAGAAAAACAGAGATGGAGGAAGGGAAAAGAAATGTTTTGGGCATTTTTCATCAATAAATAAATATGCAGGGTTTTAGAGGTGTGGTTTGCACACTTGTTTTTATTCCCAATGTCACAATGCTTTTTTCTGTTTCATTGAGTAATTTAACCTCCAGAAATAAATGTGGGCTTCTAGACACAGATGCCAAGGATGGTCAGACAAACAGATGATAAAAAAGCCACCGTCCTTCTGTTTTGGTCCTCCTTCACAAAGGATTTACTTATAACCAGAATGATCAGGTTCCGAATTTGCAGAGCATTTGGGGATTTGGGGAGATGAAAGGCATTACTCAAATGTTAGCTATTACCATTGCAGAAGGCAATCTTTACTATCACAGTATGGGTAAGTGCTATAATTAGTGGCAGATAGCATTGCTACTGTTATTCATTTGTACTACTGACAGTTCTGAAATTATCTTGAGGGGAAGTGCAGAAATTATTTCAGAATCTTTTCCTGATTCTGATCCTTAATTAGTTGAGTGTATAATCCCTTAGCGACATATACTCTTTTACCTAAAAATTTACAGTAGTCAGTGTTTACATGAACGCCAGCATTTTGTTTTTATGTGCAGTGGGACACTAAACATGACATTTGGGACCTTTATACTTTTACTTTCTTTTGAACTTCCAGATTCAAGCTGCTACCGTCTTTTCCACAAATATGTCTCTTGTCTGCTGAGCAAAGCACATTCATTTATTTATAACTGAGAAGACTGCAAAAATGTTAAAGAACACTTCACAAACTCAGTTTACTTTTTAATTATTTCTTTCTGAAATGTTGGTATACATGGTTTTTGTATTTGAATATTAAACTTGGCATTTCCATGTTTATTCACCTGCAAGCAATGCCCATTTACCATATGGAATTTACATACCAGAAATGCTCACCCTGCCTGAGAAAAAATGTCACCCATCCAGCACTAAACTGAAAAAAAAAAAAGAAAAAAAAAAGAAGAAAAAAAAAAAAACCACCAACCTTCCTTGGTATTACATAAGCAACTGTGATCTGCATCAAAGTCCGCATGACTGGCAACTGTGGATTTAACAAGTTTGTAGAGAATATAACACATTTTGTCTAAGTGGTGATTCATGAGTAGGGCACTTAATTCAGCAAATAAATTATTTACTGTGAAAAAATGTCTTACAGTTAATTATTTCTGATAACAGAATGAAGAATAAAATCCAGTGGGTACCTTCTTCTCTCTTGGTGCTATAGCAATAATAGCAGTTAAACTATTTCATCAGCAGTTCAGCACCAGATAGTCAGGATTTGTAAGAAATGGTGGGTTTTGAATGCTCAACTTTATGATCTATTTACTTGAAGACTTAACTAACTTCTGAACCTGATAGGGCTGACATATTCATAAAATTGCAAGGGATGAAGGCATATCCTTTCTCTTTAAATAAACCAAATTATTTTTGAAGAAATTCTTTTTATTTCCTGAGGGGTTTGATTCTGACTTTTCTGTGCAACATGTGAATCAGTATTCTGCATAGCATGCATTGTACTGTAATAACTGCACAGATCTAAACCAAAGGAAAATACCAGTTGAATAATTACTGTGAAATACTCGATTATTTCCTACTGAACTCTGGACAGATCATTTAATCTGCTTTGATGTTTGTCTTACAACATTTTAAGATAAAATTATTTATTTCAGTTGTATGAAAGATGAAAATACAAACATGTGAGGCTTTTTCAAACCTTTTGTTTGTTTGTTTTTTAACATAATTAATCATTAATATGTTAAGGTATTGATAGATACTTGGAATTGATGGATATAAATATTGATAATATTTACAGAAGTTGGTGAAGTTGTGCAAGTCCATCTTAATCTACTGATCTATCTTTACCACTTTAAGGATTGTCGCTTGCAAACTTTATCAGCTTTGGTGTTTTTTTTGTTTGTTTGTTTGTTTGTTTGTTTGTTTTTTAAGATACTAAGTGATATAACTTCCCTGTTTAATCACAAGACATTTTGTAAAGAAGTCCCTGTTGTCACAGGCTTAGGCTATACACCCATACAGAACACCCAAGCTAGCCATAATTTTTGACACATCTATGAATGGAACAGAGACTTGCTCTTTTTCCTTTAGTAGCACTACAGAAATTTACCTGTAATTTTCAGACTTTGTCATAAATAAGGTTTCCTTGCTTTATGAACACCTTTCTTTCTTGCTTGTTTCTGTGCTTTTGCAGATTGCCTAGAATGATCTACTTAAAACTTTGTATTCAGGTTATCACTTAATATTCAAGAATCATGTCCTTTTTCCCAAGCCATTTACTTGAGCATGACTCAAATAACATATATATATAGAAGGTAAGGCCATGATGGAACCACACATGATGGAGATGGCAGGAGTTGCATTCCTGCCATGTTACATGCTGCCTATCTTTGCTCAGCCCAAAATACACCATGAATCTATCTGTATCGTGTTCTAAAATCATTTTCTATAGGTTCTTCCATCACAAACTACTGTTTAAGGTTCCTGCTTCTCATGCTTTGCCCTGCAACTGAAGCCACACTTTGGGATGCCTTTCATGCACATTTGTATTGTGTGTCTCAGGAATTTCTAAACTTCAGTTAACTGTGTAGTTAACTGAAGCAGATGGCATAAACGTACCATGTGCATTTTCCCAGACTGACTCTGAGTTAAATCTCTTTTCCTATTTCTAATCCTTTCAGGTGCCTTAATATCCTTGCAGAGTGCTCACAAGCATACAAAGTCATCAGCAACAGCAAATTTCATTAATAACAATGTTACCCCTTTGGTTCAGATTATTAATGAGGATGTTTAACAAGAACATGCACTAGATCCTGCACTACATTATTATTAATAACACCAATATATTTATTTAATACTTTGCAACTATTCTGCTTTTTATGACATACTTTATCTTCTCTATTAGACTGGCGTTCTTCTGTTGTGCAGCAAACAATCCAATCTGGTACTGCATATTATTAATTTGTGCTAACACTCCTATACACTAATCTTACTAATACCCTCCACATTTATTTATGTCACAAATCAAGCTGCCCAGCCTCCTTGAGTTCTTACTTTTCTGCAACATATATTCTGTTGCTTTGTTTCCATATCATGAATGGAAATTTATTTTGGGTTGACTTTACTGCTGGTTTAGCAAACATCATATTTTTTGCAATGTACCATAAACATTTTCTTTTATGACATATCCATTATGACAAGTGTTAAAAGCACTTTGCTATGAAGGGTATCTCATTTTTTCAGCTATACTTTATTTCAATTTTACTACATGCAGCACACTCCATAACGTTTTTTTTTTTTTTTTTTTTTTTTTTTTCTGTTGCTGTTGTTGTTTGTTTGTTTTTGGTTTTGGTTTTTTTTTGCATTTAATGTTGCACCTTCAGTCTATTTCAGAGTTCTGTGTGACTCTCGGAACAGTAAAATACATGATTTTCAT